>NC_142443.1:68927500-70177500 GCF_059453495.1 Arachis ipaensis
TTCCTCTTCCGAAGAAGAATCTATCTCGACAATTTTCTTTTTTATTTTCTTTCCTTTTCCTTTCTTGTCCAAGTTACTTGTTTTTTTTTCTTTCTTTTTTTCCTTTCTGTACAAAATCCCTAAAACAGAAATAAGGATTCAATTATTTAATCATCAAGAAAACACATTAACAATCCGGTGAACCAAATGAAGCAATCTCATTGAACCGAAAAATATTCATATGATGAATAGTACATGATAACTATTTAATCATCAAGAAAAATGTTTCTTAATGCAGAAATATTCAAATGAACAAACTAACAATTGCAAGTAAGATAAATAAATTAATTATAACCTGAAACAGAAGTTTATTTAGTTAGTAGAGTATTTTAAAAGCATTTGAAAGAAAATTTTTGGGGAAGTTTTAGTAGAGTATTTACCAATGGTTTTGTTACTTCGGATGAAATCCGTTCAAGCATCATTTGCCTTGTCCAATGGGCCACCCACGGTGCAGGGGGAGCATCAGGTGCAAACGGGCGGGGGAACTTGGTTTTGTGGAAGTATATCAACATTAACACAAAAACACAGTCATCAACAAACTATTTTCTCCCCTTTCTCTTATTTTCAACTCCTTTCATCAAGAAGTTGAGGACATGTTTTGCCCAATCCCATTCCCGAATGATGTCCACATAAAAGATCGGTGGCTTATGGATTGGGGAGGCCACACTTACCATTGTGGGGAGCAAGAAGCACTTTTGTATGAAGACAACAAAAGTCCTTTTGAATTTTTTTCCGGTTCTCCTCCCCTTCTACACTCATATCCATCACATTTCTTGTTTGCTGGATTCAGGTTGTTGTAATCAACCTTATCAGGAAAATGATTTCCTACAATATTTTAATAGTAAAAATCAGTCAAAAATGGTCAGTTTAATTTTATGGACAGCAATGAACTGAAAATAAGCAGTAAGTGAAAAGTGTATTACCTCCGTTGGTCATTGAATACATCAACAAGCACAAGCATGTATATCTTAATCAAGTCAATTAAAATGCCACAAGCCACCAAACCGAAACTCATTCATGCACAGAACCAAAATCACAAAGGCCACCGAACTGAAACTCATTCATGCGCAGAACCAAAATCACAAAGGCCACCGAACCGAAAAATGTTCATGTGGTTAATAAATGATGATCAACTTTCAATCAACAAGAATAGTATTCCTCCATGCAAAAGAAGTACTGAAGATAGTAACAATCAATTTCAAAACTCTAGTTAAACTATCCACACAAATAAGAACAAGCACGTATATCTTAATCAAATCAACATCTTCCAAAAGAAAAGTTTTTCAAATTTCTTGAATTAGGTGTTCTTTCAAAATGACATTGCAAATTGGATTCTTTAAAAACTCTTACTGAAACTTGATATCTTGCTTTAAGTATCAAGTTTAACTACCATTCTTGTTGAAATCTATCCAATATAATGAGACAATTTTACAGTAGTATGGCTTATCAAAGTGAAAGAGTTGTCTCTAATGTCAATTGTCCTAAACAAAACTCATTTACATCAAGTCTCGAGATATTGTCAAATTTTTTGCTGAAATTGTTGACAAGTGTAACTCATGCTTAAAAAATTTGTAGAAAGGGAGATATTGCCTTGTTTTGTTTTGCTGTAATGAAAAATTTTGGTCAATACTTCATTCAATACATCAACAAGCACAAGCATGTATATCTTAATCAAGTCAATTAAAATGCCACAAGCCACCGAACCGAAATTCATTCATGCACAGAACCAAAATCACAAAGGCCACCGAACCGAAACTCATTCATGCACAGAACCAAAATCACAAAGGCCACCGAACCGAAAAATGTTCATGTGGTTAATAATTGATGATCAACTTTCAATTGACAAGAAGTATTCTTCCATGCAAAAGTACTGAAGATAGTAACAACCAATTTCAAAGCTCTAGTTAAACTATCCACACCAGTAAGAACAAGCACGTATATCTTAAAGCCCTAGTTATACTATCCACTGAATTGAATGAAAATAACAACAAATTTCATTCCAAGGCCTAGTTATACTGTAAAAATCATTCACAACAGTTCCATCTACTAAATAAAGCAAATCAATCCTGTAACACCCTAACTATCAAAATGTCACGCTTCTGACTGCGCCACTCTGATAGCTCAGGTATTACGATGACCCCTATAATATTTAATACTAAAATATGAGCCTATTTAAAACTTTAAACCACAATACCGCTCCAAAATACTTTTGTTAGGTAACGTACATCTATACATACCATACAACTTACAAAACTCACAAAGAGTACATACATATGTATATATATTAAATAGTTTTGCAAGCATTAACTAATATAATTCCTATCCCTCTTATAGAATGTATAAAGATAAAGGCAAGGGAACAATAAATAATAACTAAAGCAATACAAAATATTACAACAACAACTAGATAAACTCTTCGTGTCTTCTGCATCCATATCCTGAAAAGGGAAATTTGTAGGGGGGTGAGAACATCATCCTCGAAAGGATTCTCAGTAGAGGGTTTCTGAGAATTACTATAATAGGATACGTGAAGGTAAAATCGTTACAGTGATTAATAACCATCTTATGCATCTTTTCAAAAGCAAAGGTTTACTATAAAAGGAAAAATCTGAAATCTTTTCTGAAAGAGGAAACTGTTCATTTCTTAAAAATTCAAAAGTCTTTCAAAAGGTTTATCTATGCTGAACCAGATTAGTTTTTCATACTTTTCTAAACCAGAAACATCAACCAGACATGGCCTTCGACCCACCTCATGATCAACCACGGCCCTAGGCCCAAACAATCCAAACAACAACCAGTCACCACAGTCCAACAGAATCCCAGTCGCAAGCACAAGTAGGAATGTTCAAGCACAAACAAACAATAAATTCAAGTAGAATAATTAGCAGTTAACCACAATTAATCACAAAGGCAAACCAAGTATAATATGCACATCCAAACAATGTCACATTGGACTGTCCCTCTATCATGCATCCCAAACTCGAGTTATTCACAGTCATAATCATAATTCACATCCAACACCCTCATTGGTGTATATTCACGGGGGCGAGCTCATCCGGAATTTTCACAGTGTCCGGCCATACTTACGACATAGAGTTAGCAGAGTATCGAGTCTCAACCTGGAGCACATGGTGGCTAGCCACTGCTTCTACCCAGGAAAACTTGTATCTCAGATAATTAGATGTGCAACAATCACTTTATCAATTCAATAATCATTCATTATCATATACAGCCATTCCGGCTCATAACATGTTCCACAAACAGTCATAATTCATTATCATATACAGCCATTCCGGCTCATAACATAATAGCACTTCCACCATCTAACATCATAAAACTTATAAAATCATCATTCAAGCCATAAATCACTTTTCTCAAAGAACTTTTCTTTGAAAATCAAATTCAATTCACCTCAATCTTAACTTCAAAATCCGCATTCTCAAATCACTTCTAGCTTATAAGCCATCTTTCTCAAAAGAAATTTTCTCTTTCAAAACAAGCCACATTTCCACAACATCCTTCTAAAACTTCCAAACAATTCGACAACTAGGTCAAATTAAAAATCTCTTATTAAAGCTCCAAAAATAATCATCCCAAAACTGAATTTGGTAATAGAAATTTCTCAGCAGAGTCTCAAGACTTTAGGGAAGGACAACCTATCTCAATTTCTTAAAAATCCATTGAAACTCTTAAAATCATAGATTCTTGGTTTAAGTAAATAAAAACAGAGTTTATTATAGAACCGGATCATATAAAGTCACAAGTCCCGACCCAATCCAAAGCCAATTCACTTGAAACGGAACCGATTCATTTAAATCAAAACCACTTTCAGGTTCCTCCTTAAAACCAATTCTCTGACTTCTTCCAAAATGTCACGAACGTAATTATTTAATCAAGAATCCAATTTCCTTCAAAATCACTAAAAGCTCCTCTGAACAAAATTCTTAAATCTCACTAAAAGCATAAGCCCTTTTTATATTAAAAATCAATATTAGAACATTGAACTCTTCTTCAGTGATTCAAAATGGTAAAGTAATTCCTTTCTAAGTAAATCGAACTCAAGACATATAGTTTTCTCAAATAAATGAAACTCGAAAACATAACTATTTCCTTAATAAATCAAATAATACAATTTCTCAAATCCCAAGCCTTTCTAAATAACTTTTCAAACAAAGTCTAAGGTTTTTATAGAAATTTCGGCAGCACCTCCCTTAAAACTTAGACTTTGCCACCCTTTTCGGGTCCCAACCAAACCATTCTACAACCGCTTTCACGGGTTCAAAACCAAATCAATTTCAAACCAGACCGATTCCGAAAATTCATATCATTCTCATCTTTCAAGAAAAACAAATTCGGACTCAATTCCTTTACAACAGATTAAACTTGATTTCAACAACTTTTTAAGAAACTATTTTAAAGAAGCACTTCAATAATAGTCTGCTTTACAAAATCGAATAATAATCCAGTCACACAAGCATTCATATTCATCCAAGACAACCAATATCAGATAAGACTTATACAATCACTCAAGTATATAAAATATCCATATATAATAATTCCAGTATATAAAATATGCTTTTTCTGAAAAGGCCCCTACCTCAACTCATCAAAACCATAACCCAAAAGCGTCATAGGAACCTTCTCTCTCAACCTGAAATCACAGACAACCGCAACCTCACCTCCAAGCCACTTTCGCAGTAACCACAGCAACACTAATCGCGACATATAACAACTGAAACTCAATCTTATAGCAATTAACGCCGTAAAACCTCAGCGTAAGATAACAGAACAGTAACTAAAGGGCTTTCGAAACAAAAATGCTTACCGAAACTAAGAAAGAACGGCTGAATCAAGCAGCGGTAGCCCTCGCTCCGCCGATCTCTCTCTCTCTCCTCGAGCTTCTCTCTCTCTGACTCTTGCCGGTAGTTGCCCTGGGAGCTCGATGATGGCGATAGTACACGGTGGCACAGTTCTGTGCAGTGGGTTGCGCTCCTTGCATCACTGGCCGCGTCCTCCTCCCTCAGAGTCGCGCGGTCTCTCTCTCTCATCTGGGCTTCTTCCTCCGCGACGGTAATGGCGGCGACGGCACAGGCTCCTCACGCGTGGCTGTCCCGAGCAGCGCGGCGGCAGCGAGCTAGGCGGCTCCTTCCTCCCCTGTGCGCGCACTGTAAGGTCCCACATCGATTGGGGAGGGGAACGAAGCATGCCTTATAAGGGTGTGGATACCTCTCCCTAGCATGACGCATTTTGACGAGTGAGTGTGGAGGGCTTCAGCTATCATCCCTATCGTCAAAGGCAAAACCTTGAGGCCTTGTGTGCCAAACCGGATAATATCGTGCTAGCGGGTGGTATGGGCTGTTACAGATGGTACCAGAGCCAGAGCCCGGATCGATGTTCCAGTAAGGGCGTTGGGCTCCCTTAGGGGGGTGGATTGTAAGGTCCCACATCGGTTGGGGAGGGGAACGAAGCATGCCTTATAAGGGTGTGGATACCTCTCCCTAGCATGACGCGTTTTGACGAGTGAGTGTGGGGGGCTTCGGCTATCATCCCTATCGTCAAAGGCAAAACCATGAGGCATTGTGTGCCAAAGCGGATAATATCGTGCTAGCGGGTGGTCTGAGCTGTTACACGTGCTCTCTCTCCTCCGTCCCGGACCTGACTTGCGATGGCAGCTCATGGTGGATCGACGGCGACACCTCAAGGCATGGCCTCCCTCAAAGACCCAGCGACGGCGCAGCGGCGGCGATAGTGGGCTCCTCGCCGGCGCCGTTCCTCCTTTCTTCCCTCTTCTTCTTCCTGTTCTGCTTCTTTCTTCCATATTCTGGGTGTGTTGCGTCAAAAGAGAGAGTGAAAGGGAACAGGGTAGGGTGCAGCTGCTGGGTTTGGAGGAACGGGTCATTGGGTTAGGGTTTTTCCAATTTGGGTATTAGGGTTTAGGTAAAAATTAGGTTTAAGGTTAATTTTGTAATTTCAAATAAAAATAGGAATAATATAGTAATTAGAAATAAATTTTAATCCAACAATAATAATGTATAAAAATACTATTTGTTCATCAATTTTAAAGATTATTTTCAATAAAATGTTCAAAACCAAAAATTAGAAATAATATAATTAATTTCTTTATTTTCCTAAGCATCAGTATTAATATTTTAAAATATTAATTATTTAGTCCAAATCATATAAAATTTTTATTATTTCGTAACTACTAACGTTATAATTTAAATATAGAAAATAACTCAATAATTATGAAATTAAGTCAAATCTTCATTTTAATTATCAAAACTTGATTTAACTATTCTCAATGAAATAACTTCTGAAAATAAAATCTCTAATAATAAATAAATTTGAAATCAGCTCATAATAAGATTTTTCAAAAGTTCTGGGTCTTACATTCTACCCACCTTACAAAAATTTTTGTCCTCGAAAATTGGTACTAAATGAAAGAGATTTCTTAACACTTCACTCTTGAACACATTTAAGTTAAAAGGGCAAAAAGATCTCAGAATATGTAGACATAAAGTTTTTAAATACTAGGATTTTCAGATGGTATGAAGATGTAAGGGTAGAGGTATGTGGTGCACGAAATTGTGATCACACTTTTCACAACTCTGGTACAACTAACCAGCATGTGCACTGGGTCGTCTAAGTAATAAAACCTTACGCGAGTAAGGGTCGATCCCACAGAGATTGCCGGCTTGAAGCAAGCTATGGTCATCGTGTAAATCTTAGTCAGGTGGATTCAAATTGTTATGAGGTTTTGATAATTAAAAGATAAATAAAACATAAAATAAAATAAGATACTTATGTAATTCATTGGTGGGAATTTCATATAAGCATTTGGAGATGCTTTGTTGCTTTTGAACCTCTGCTTTCCTATTGTCTTCATCCAATCATGCGTGCTCCCTTCCATGGCAAGCTGTAAGATCCTCTCAGTGAAAATGGTCCAAGTACGGTTTCTGCACGGCTAATCAACTGTCAGATTTCTTATCTCGGATGAAAAATACCAGGTACAGCTACCGCACGGCTAATCATCTGTCGGTTCTCACTTGTGTCGGAATAGGATCTCTCTATCCTTTTGCACACTGTCACTGCGCCCAATATTCGCGAGTTTGAAGCTCGTCATAGTCATCCCTTCCCAGATCCTACTCGAAATACCACAGACAAGGTTTAGACTTTTCGGATCTCAGGAATGCTGCCAATTGGTTCTAGCCTCTACCACGAAGGTTCTAATCTCACAGACTCGGTCCGTGAATCAGAGACCCAAGAGACTATACTCCGGCTGTCATCCAATGACTACGTTGAACATCATGTAGACCGCTTGTGGTTGTCAGGCACGCGGATCTTGGCTAAGTGAGTAACGAAGATAGTGGGTGATTGTCACGGGTCACCCCTTCATTCTGACTTAACTGAATTAAGTACGAGAGTATATCTTAGAGAAGAAGTAAGCGTAAATTGAAAGAGAAACAATAATACTTGCATTAATTCATGAAGAACAGCAGAGTGCCGCACCTTAATCTTTGAGGTGTAGAAAGTCCACCGTAGAAAATACATAAGAGAAAAAGGTCTAGGCATGGCCGAATGGCTAGCCTCCAAAGTCCAAAGATCTTATAAAAGTCTCTAGATCCTTTGATAGTAATAGTAAAAAGTGCTATTTATACTAAACTAGTTACTAGGGATTACAGAAAATAAGTAACTAAGTGCAGATAGTGCAGAAATCCACTTTCGGAGCCCACTTGGTGTGTGCTTGGGCTGAGCATTGAGCTTTACACGTGCATAGGCCTTTTCTAGAGTTAAACGCCAGCTTAGATGCCAGTTTGGGCATTTAACTCCAGTTCTGGCGTTTTACGCTAGAAAAAGGTCTCTGGCTGGCGTTTAAACGCCAGTTTGGGCCATCAAATATCGGGCAAAGTATGGACTATTATACATTGCTGGAAAGCCCAAGATGTCCACTTTCCAACAAAATTGAGAGCACGCCAATTGGGCTTTTTTAGCTCCAGAAAATCCACTTCGTGTGCAGGAGGGTCAGAATCCAACAACATCTGCAGTCCTTTCTCAGCCTCTGAATCGGACTTTTGCTCAGGTCCCTCAATTTCAACCAGAAAATACCTGAAATTACAAAAAAACACACAAACTCATAGTAAAGTCCAGAAATGTGATTTTTGCATAAAAACTAATAAAAATATAATAAAACGTAACTAAAACATACTAAAAACTACCTAAAAATAATGCCAAAAAGCGTATAAATTATCCGCTCATCACAACACCAAACTTAAATTGTTGCTTGTCCCCAAGCAACTAAAAACAAAATAGGATAGAAAGAAGAGAAAATACAATAAATTTCAAAAATATCAATGAAGATTAGTTCCAATTAGATGAGTGGGGCTAGTAGCTTTTTGCCTCTGAATAGTTTTGGCATCTCACTTTATCCTTTGAAGTTCAGAATGATTGGCATCCATAGGAACTCAGAATTCAGATAGTGTTATTGATTCTCCTAGTTCAGTATGTTGATTCTTGAACACAGCTACTTTATGAGTCTTGGTCGTGACCCTAAGCATTTTGTTTTCCTGTATTACCACCGGATACATAAATGCCACAGACACATAACTAGGTGAACCTTTTTAGATTGTGACTCAGCTTTGCTAGAGTCCCCAGTTAGAGGTGCCCAGAGTTCTTAAGCACACTCTTTTTGCTTTGGACCACGACTTTAACCGCTCAGTCTCAAGCTTTTCACTTGACACCTTCACGCCACAAGCACATGATTAGGGACAGCTTGATTTAGCCGCTTAGGCCAGGATTTTATTCCTTTGGGCCCTCCTATCCATTAATACTCAAAGCCTTGGATCCTTTTTACCCTTGCCTTTTAGTTTAAAGGGTTATTGGCTTTTTCTACTTGCTTTTTCTTTTTCTTTCTTTTTCTTTTTTTTTTCGCAAGCTTTGTGTTTTTCACTGCTTTTTCTTGCTTCAAGAATCAATTTTATGATTTTTCAGATTATCAATAGCATTTCTCTTTTTTTCATTATTCTTTCAAGAGCCAACAATTTTAACATTCATAAACTTCACTATCAAAAATATGCACTGTTCAAGCATTCATTCAGAAAACAAAAAGTATTGCCACCACATCAAAATAATTAAACTATTTTCAAGATAGAATTCGAAATTTATGTATTTCTTTTTCTTTTTCAGAAAACATTTTTCATTTAAGAAAGGTGAAAGATTCATGGAACATTCATAGCTTTAAGACATAGACACTAAACACTAATGATCATGTAATGAAGACACAAACATAGTCAAAACATAAAGCATAAAAATTGAAAACAGAAAAATAAGAACAAGGAAATTAAAGAATTGGTCCACCTTAGTGACAGCGGCTAGCTCTTCCTCTTGAAGATCCTATGGAGTGCTTTAGCTTCTCAATATCTCTTCCTTGCCTTTGTTGCTCCTCCCTCATGGCACTTTGGTCCTCTCTGATTTCATGGAGGATAATGGAGTGCTCTTGGTGCTCCATCCTTAGTTGCTCCATGTTGGAACTCAAATCTCCTAAAGAGGTGTTGAGTTGCCCCCAATAGCTTTGTGGAGGAAAGTGTATCCCTTGAGGCATCTCAGGGATTTCTTGATGAGGAATTTCCTCATGCTCTTGTTGAGGTCCATGAGCGGCCTCTTTTGTTTGCTCCATCCTCTTTTTAGTGATGGGCTTGTCCTCTTCAATGAGGATGTCTTCCTCTATGACAATTCCAGCTGAATTGCATAGGTTACAGATGAGATGAGGGAAGGCTAATCTTGCCAAAGTGGAGGGCTTGTCCGCCACCTTGTATAGTTCTAGAGGTATGATCTCATGAACTTCTACTTCCTCTCCATTCATGATACTATGGATCATGATAGCCCGGTCCACTGTAACTTCAAACCGGTTGCTAGTAGGAATGATAGAGCATTGGATGAACTCTAACCATCCTCTAGCCACAGGCTTGAGGTCAAGCCTTCTTAGTTGAACCGGCTTGCCTTTGGAGTCTCTCTTCCATTGAGCTCATTCCACACAGATGTCCATGAGGACTTGGTCCAACCTTTGATCAAAGTTGACCCTTCTAGTGAAAGGATGAGGATCTCCTTGCATCATTGGCAAGGAGAATGCCAACCTCACGGTTTCCAGACTGAAATCCAAGTATTTCTCTCGAACCATTGTGAGCCAATTCTTTGGGTTCAGGTTCATACTTTGATCATGGTTCTTAGTGATCCATGCATTAGCATAGAACTCTTGATGGATGGGGTTGGTGAGAGCTTCCCAACCTCTTCTCCGAACCTCACGTCGGATCTCCAGATATTCACTCTTTTTTAGCATGAAGGGGACTTCGAGGATCACCCTTTTCTTGGCCACAACTTCATAGAAGTAGTCTTGATAGACCTTTGAGATGAATCTCTCCATCTCCCATGACTCGGAGGTGGAAGCGACTGCCTTCCCTTTCCTCTTTCTAAAGGTTTCTCCGGTCTTAAATGCCATTGATGGTTATGGAAAAATAAAAATCAGAGCTTTTTTCCACACCAAACTGAAAAGGTTTGCTCGTCCTCGAGCAAAAGTAAAAAGAAAGGAGGAAAAGAAGAAGAAATTGAGGAGATAGAAGTGTGTTTGGATTCGTCCAAGGGGTGGGTTAAGTGTTTATGATGTGTGAAATTGAGGGTGGTAAGGAGGGGTATTTATAGGTTAAGAGAGAGAGGGAATTCGTGTAAGAAGGAGTTGGGTTTGGGAGGGAAATATTTTGAATTTGAATGGTGAGGTAGGTGGTGTTTTATGATGGGTTTTTGGGGAGTAGTGGATGATGTGAGTGGTGAAGAGATTATGGGGAAGAGGGTAGAACTTGATAGGTGAATGATATTTGGGAAAGAGGTATTGATGTGATTGGTCAAGGCTATTTGGAGAAGAGTGTTATGGAAATGTGTGAAGAGGAGAGAGAGTGAGTTGGGGTAGGTGGGGATCCTGAGGGGTCCACAGATCTTGAGGTGTCAAGAAATTCTGCTTCCTGCACCTTTCTGGCATTTAAACGCCCTCTATATGCCATTTCTAGCGTTTAACGCCAGCTCTGCTGCCTTTCCTGGCGTTAAACGCCAGGCTGATGCCCCTTTCTAGCATTTAACACCAGCCAGACACCCTTTTCTGGCGTTAAACGCCAGTTTGTTTGCCAATTCTGGCGTTTAACACCCAGAATGCTGCCAGACTGGGCGTTAAATGCCCATTCTGCTATCCTTGCTGCCGTTTAAATGCCATTAAGCATGTCCTCCAGGGTGTGCTATTTTTGATACTGTTTTTAATTCCGCTTTAATTCTACAGCTGTTTTTGTGACTCCACATGATCATCAACCTAAAGAAAACATAAAATAACAATGGAAAATAAAATGAAAAAGTAATTAGCATAGATAAATAAGATTGGGTTGCCTCCCAATAAGTGCTTCTTTAATGTCAATAGCTTAACAATGAGCTCTTAGAGAGCTTCACAGAGACTCAGAGCTTAATGGTGGCCTCCCAACACCAAACTTAGAAGTTGAGTGTGGGGGATCTGTTTGACTCTGTATGGAGAGAATTGGATGAAGTTTTTCATGCTTCTTCTCCATGGTTACAGAAGAAGATCCTTGAGCCTTAAAAACAAGGTAGTCCTCATTCAATTGAAGAACTAACTCTTCTCTGTCCACATCAATTACAGCTCTTGCTGTGGCTAGGAAGGGTCTTCCAAGGATGATGGATTCATCCTCATCCTTCCCAGTGTCTAGGATTATGAAGTCAGCAGGGATGTAAAAGCCTTCAACCTTCACTAAGACATCCTCTACAATTCTATAAGCCTGTTTTATTGATTTTTCTGCCATCTCTAATGAGATTCTTGCAGCTTGTACCTCAAAGATCCCCCGTTTCTCCATTACAGAGAGTGGCATGAGGTTTATACCTGACCCCAGGTCACACAGAGCCTTCTTGAAGTTCATGGTGTCTATGGTACAAGGTATTAAGAACCTTCTGGGATCTGGTTTCTTCTGAGGTAATTTCTGCTGAACCAAGGCAATCAGTTCATTGGTGAACAATGGAGGTTCATCCTCCCTAGTCTCATTACCAAATAACTTGGCATTTAGCTTCATGATTGCTCTTAGATACCGAGAAACTTACTCTTTAACAATATCTTCATCCTCTTCAGAGGAAGAATACTCATCAGAGCTCATGAATGGCAGCAGTAAGTTTAGTGGAATCTATATGGTCTCTATATGAGCCTCAGATTCCTTTGGTTCCTCAATAGGGAACTCCTTATTGGTCAGTGGATGTCCAACAAGGTTTTCCTCACTGGAAATCACTGTCTTTTTACTCTCTCCAGATTCGGCCACTTTGGATATTGTTATGGCCTTGCACTCTCTTTTGGGATTCTCTTCTGTATTGCTTGGGAGAGTACTAGGAGGGATTTCAGTAACTCTTTTACTCAGCTGACCCACTTGTGCCTCCAAATTTTTGATGGAGGACCTTGTTTCAGTCATGAAACTGAGAGAGGTCTTAGATAGATCAGAGACTATGGTTGCTAAGTCAGAGAGACTCTGCTTAGAATTCTCTGTCTGTTGCTGAGAAGATGATGGAAAAGGCTTGATATTGCCAAACCTTTTTTCTCCCACCATTATTATTATTGAAGCCTTGTTGAGGCTTCTATTGATCCTTCCATGAGAAATTTGGATGATTTCTCCATGAAGAATTATAGGTGTTTCCATAAGATTCTCCCATATAATTCACCTCTTCCATTTCAGGATTCTCAAGGTCATAAGCTTCTCCTTCAGAGGAGGCTTCTTTAGTACTACCGGATGCAGCTTACATTCCAGTCAGATTCTAAGAAATCATATTGACTTGCTGAGTCAATATTTTATTCTGAGCCAATATGGCATTCAGAGTATTAATCTCAAGAACTCCTTTCTTCTGAGTCATCCCATTATTCAAAGGATTTCTTTCAGAAGTATACATGAACTGGTTATTTGTAACCATTTCAATGAGTTCATGGGCTTCTGCAGGTGTTTTCTTTAGATGAAGAGATCCACCAGCAGAGTGGTCCAATGACATCTTAGACAATTCAGACAGACCATCATAGAATATACATAAAATGCTCCATCCTGAAAGCATGTCAGAAGGACACCTTCTGATCAATTGCTTGTATCTTTCCCAAGGTTCATAGAGGAATTCACATTCCTTCTGTCTGAAGGTTTGGACTTCCACTCTATGCTTGCTCAACTTTTGAGGTGGAAAGAATTTGGCCAAGAAAGCATTGACCAACTTTTCCCAAGAGTTCAGGCTTTCTTTAGGTTGTGAGTCCAACCATATCCTAGCCCTGTCTCTTACAGCAAAAGGGAAAAGTAGAAGTCTGTAGACCTCGGGATTAACCCCATTGGTCTTAACAGTGTCACAGATTCACAAGAATTCAGCTAAGAACTGATGAGGATCTTCCAATGAAAGTCCATGAAACTTGCAATTCTGCTGCATTAGAGAAACTAATTGAGGATTAAGCTCAAAGTTGTTTGCTCCAATTGCAGGAATTGAGATGCTTCTTCCAAAGAAGTCGAAAGTTGGTGTAGTAAAGTCACCAAGCACCTTCCTTACATCTCCACCATTGTTGTTGGGTTCGGCTGCCATGTCTGCTTCTTTTTTGAAATTTTCTGTAAGGTCCTCTCCGGAGTGTTGTGCTTTTGCTTCTCTTAGCTTACTCTTCAGAGTCCTTTCAGGTTCAGGATCAGCTTCAACAAGAATGTCCTTATCCTTGTTCCTGCTCATATGAAAAAGAAGAGAACAAAGAGAATAGTGGAATCCTCTATGTCACAGTATAGAGATTCCTTTATTTGAGTATAAGAATAGAAGAATAGAAGAATGAGAAGAGAGAGGAGATGAATAATTCGAACAGAGAGAGGATAGAGGGGTTCGAATTATGAGTAGAAGAGAAGTGTTAGTAATTAAATAAAATAAATAGAAAGAGATGAGAGAGAGAGAGAGTATTCGAATATTAATTAAAAAAAGAAAAATATTTTTGTTTTTATTTTAATTATAAGTTAGAATTCGAAATTTAAGAAAAGAAATAAAAGTAAATTGAAAACTAAATAAATTAATTAATTAAAAAGATTTTTTGAAAAATTTGTTAGTTAGTTTTCGAAATTAATGAAAGAGAAAAGTAGTTAGGTGGTTTTGAAAAAGATAAGAGATAGTAAACTTTTTTAAAATTAAAACAAACAAATCAAGTAATTAGTTGAAAAGGTTTGAAAGTCAATTTTTTGAAAAGATAAGAAGTTAGAAAAAGATTTTTGAAATTAAAATCTTAAAAATATATGATTGAAATTTATTTTGAAAAAGATTTGAAAAAAAAATTTAAAAAGATTTGATTTTTAAAATTAAAGTTGATGACTTGACTAACAAAAAACTAAAAGATATTATTCTAGAATTTAAAGGTTGAACCTTTCTTAACAAAAAAGTAACAAACTTGAAATTTTTTTGAATTAAAACATTAATTGTTAGTAAAATTTTCGAAAATATGAAATAAAGATAAGAAAAAGATTTTGAAAATTTATTTAAGAAATTCGAAAATATTAAGAAGAAAAATGAAAAAGATTTGATTTTTGAAAAAGATTTGAAAAGATAAAGTTTTTAAATTGAAATTTTGACTTGACTAACAAGAAACAACTAAATTTTAAAAATTTTTGACCAAGTCAACTCAAAATTTCGAAAATTATGAGAAGAATAAGGAAAAGATATTTTTTGACTTTTGAATTTTTAATGAGGAGAGAGAAAAATAACAAAATGAAACAAAACATAAAAATTTAAGATCAAAACAAATAATGCATGCAAGAACACTTTGAATGTCAAGATGAACACCAAGAACACTTTGAAGATCATGATGAGCATCAAGAGCATATTTTTAAAAATTTTTAAGAAAAGAAACACATGCAAGACACCAAACTTAGAAATTTTTAATGTTTAGACACTATGAATTTGAAAATGCATATGAAAAAAAGAAAAAACACAAAACAAGAAAAACACAAGATTAAACAAGGAAAATCATTAAGAACAACTTGAAGATCAAAGAAGTACACAATGCATGAATTTTTGAAAATCTAAGAAAAATTAAAAGCATACAATTGATACCAAACTTAAAATTTGACACAAGACTTAAACAAGAAACACAAAATTTTTTGGTTTTTATGATTTTATTAATTTTTTGTATATTTTTCAAAAAAATTTTGGAAATAGAAAATAAAAAAAAATTCAAAATTTTTAATAAGAATTTCAGGATTCATGCAATGTTAGTCTAAAGTTTCGGTCCAAAAGAATTAGACATGGCCATATGGCCAGCCAGGCTTTAGCATAGCATTACATACAACAATCCAATAAATAAAAATCCAAAGGCTCCTGCAATGATAAGTGGAAACCTCAGTCCAAAAGATTAGACATGGCTTAATAGCCAGCCAGGCTTCAACCTATCATCATGAAGCTCTAAGGTGGAATTCATTCTTAAAAATTTTTATGAATATTTCGAAAACTAAATTTTTTTTTTCGAAAATAAAAATAAAAAGCTTAAACATAAAATAAAATTACCCAATCTAAGCAACAAGATGAACCGTCAGTTGTTCAAACTCGAACAATCCCCGGCAACGGCGCCAAAAACTTGGTGCACGGAATTGTGATCACACTTTTCACAACTCCGGTACAACTAACCAGCAAGTGCACTGGGTCATCCAAGTAATAAAACCTTACACGAGTAAGGGTCGATCCCACGGAGATTGCCAGCTTGAAGCAAGCTATGGTCATCCTGTAAATCTTAGTCAGGCGGATTCAAATGGTTATGAGGTTTTGATAATTAAAAGATACATAAAACATAAAATAAAATAAGATACTTATGTAATTCATTGGTGGGAATTTCAGATAAGCGTTTGGAGATGCTTTATTACTTCTGAACCTCTGCTTTCCTATTGTCTTCATCCAATCATGCGTGCTCCCTTCCATGGCAAGCTGTATGATCCTCTCAGTGAAAATGGTCCAAGTACGGTTTCTACACGGCTAATCAACTGTCGGCTTTCTCGTCTCGGATGAAAAATACCAAGTACAGCTACCGCACAGCTAATCATCTGTCAGTTCTCACTTGTGTTGGAATAGGATCTCTCTATCCTTTTGCACACTGTCACTGCGCCCAACATTCGCGAGTTTGAAGCTCGTCACAGTCATCCCTTCCCAGATCCTACTCGGAATATCACAGACAAGGTTTAGACTTTCCGGATCTCAGGAATGCTGCCAATTGGTTCTAGCCTCTACCACGAAGGTTCTAATCTCACGGACTCGGTCTGTGAATCAGAGACCCAAGAGACTATACTTCGGCTGTTGTCCAATGACTACGTTGAACATCATGTAGACCACTTGTGGTTGTCAGGCACGCGGATCTTGGCTAAGCGAGTAACGAAGATAGTGGGTGATTGTCACGGTCACCTTTTCATTCTGACTTAACTGAATTAAGTACGAGAGTATATCTTGGAGAAGAAGTAAGCGTAAATTGAAAGAGAAACAATAGTACTTGCATTAATTCATGAAGAACAGCAGAGCTCTGCACCTTAATCTGTGAGGTGTAGAAACTCCACCGTAGAAAATACATAAGAGAAAAAGGTCTAGGCATGGCCTAATGGCCAGCCTCCAAAGTCCAAAGATCTGATAAAAGTCTCTAGATCCTTTGATGATAATATCAAAAAGTGCTATTTATACTAAACTAGTTACTAGGGATTACAGAAAATAAGTAACTAAGTGCAGATAGTGCAGAAATCCACTTCCGGGGCCCACTTGGTGTTTGCCTGGGCTGAGCATTGAGCTTTACACGTGCATAGGCCTTTTCTAGAGTTAAACTCCAGCTTGGGTGCCAGTTTGGGCGTTTAACTCCAGTTTTGGTGCCAGTTCTTGCCTTTTACGCCAGAAAAGGGTCTCTGGCTGGCATTTAAACGCCAGTTTAGACCATCAAATCTCAGGCAAAGTATGGACTATTATACATTTCTGGAAAGCCCAAGATGTCTACTTTCCAACTCAATTGAAAGCGCTCTAGTTAGGCATCTATAACTCCAGAAAATCCACTTCGAGTGCAGGAGGGTCAGAATCCAACAGCATCTGCAGTCCTTTCTCAGCCTCTGAATCAGACTTTTGCTCAGGTCCCTCAATTTCAGCCAGAAAATACCTGAAATTATAGAAAAATACACAAACTCATAGTAAAGTCTAGAAATGTGATTTTTGCATAAAAACTAATAAAAATATAATAAAAAGTAACTAAAACATACTAAAAACTACCTAAAAACAATGCCAAAAAGCGTATAAATTATCCGCTCATCAGTATGATTGTAGGCAGAAATTACAAGGCAGGATTAATGCAAAATATGACATGGTTCACACATGTGCTAGTAAAACAATGCATCGAAGGCTATAAAACAGGATGAGGTTAAAACGACGTGCTTAACATCCGCACACTAATCTCGTACCAACCTCAAAGTTTCGACTTCCCAACTCGATCAATCACTTTACAACTCCATAACCGGTCACAAGTCTAACACCCGCAGACTCTTTCACAAGGAACAAAACTCCCACAACTCCTCATAACATTACACACTTATCGATCCACCCCTTTTACGTTCACGAATAGCATCCTAAAGAAGCTAATGTCTCGCTTGCTATGCTTAAAAGTCATATATGACTCTAAGGCAATCCTCGAGCTTATTCAAAAGGATACATGACTTTGGAAAAGGACAAGTGACAAGGGCAAAAACCGCAAGAGCTTGAAAGGATTGTTGAGATCACAAGTAATCAAGAATGTACAAGGAGTGAAGAACGATGGAAAGAAAGTCACTTTGGCAACCTCAAGAATAGCACCTGAATAAAAAAAGTCCGATAGGAACACGGTAAAAGAAAAGGTAATGCAGTAGTTTGAACAAAATCAAGCTGAGTCAAAGAGGTATAAGGTTTACAAGAGGAGGAATGCCTAAAACCGAAAACAGAGCTTACAAGACTCAAGTGTAGGATTAAAATATTTTCAAATGCATTGCTCATGAAGAGTAAAAAAAAAACTTTCAAAAACTATTTCACATTTTCAAAGAAAAGGGTGCGCAACAAGCACTTTGTAAGAGAATATCAAAGTATAAATGTGGCATCCTTTAATCCAATTTCATGTTAAAATAGATTAGGTAGAATTTTAAAACAAAATGAACACGGGTTTGGCTACGAGCTAAGATATTTCCTCAAATATTTTAGAAAGATAGTTAGGTGTACGACTTAACCAAAAGTAATTCATGAACTCGGAAGAAAATCAAATGCTTGTTCAAAAATTCTCAAAGTTCATATTCAAACAAGCGTGTATAAAAATTACAGCAAGGATGAAAGAGGAAGTTAAACTCTATTTAGAAAAGAAAATCCGAGTTAAAAATTTGCTTATAAATTGGTAAAGGAAATAATTAGTGCGTTACAAATGGGCAGGTTTCTACTAATTAAGGAAGCTTTTCAAAACTTCATTTAAAATAGCGCATGCCAACTTTAAAATAACTGTCAAAAATTAAACAATGGTTTCAATTACAATCAAGCAACAGAAAGATTTGCCTTACAATATCCTTAAAGAGAAATCAAAACATCTTTAAAAAGTTCAAAATAAAATTCTGAGAGTATACTTGAAATCACCACCCCACAAGAACATTCAAGAAGATTAGGATGTACTAAAAGGGAATCAACTCGTCAATAGTAATTCTCGAGAAAGAATCTTTGACTAAGAACTCTAGCAAAAACAACGAGAGGATAAACGATGCACGAAATTGAAACAAATCAAGCTGACTCATATAAGGATGAGATTCACAAGAGAAAGGATGCTGAGGTTGATGGTAGTGCTCACAAGAGGTAGAAGAATGATTAAAACAGAATCAAGTATGACGTTCATAGAGGTGGAAAGTTTAAGAAAGAACAAATCCGTTCCTAAGAAGGAAAAATATGAGTCCAATATTTTCAAAGGAACAACAATGGCATAAACAATGTAGTATACTAAATCATTCTCAAATCAAAAATAAATTAGGTGAGGTTTATCAATCGAAAATCAACCGGAATAAAAGCGAAAAATCTTTTCTTTCCAGGATTTTGAAAGATACCTAAATACATACTCAAATAAAGATATGCATTGGAAATGTAGTAAAATTATTAGAAAGTCAAATTATATTTAAAGTAAGTGTAGTTCCATAAACCAGTAAAAGTACAGACGAGATATTAGAAATAAATAGTTGTTAAACTGTATAAGAAATTTTCAAAATTTTATATAAATAAGTGTATATCGAATCAACAGCAATTTTATAGAAATTTCAAAATTAGTTGTAATTACTGTCAAATGAGAGAAAAACTGAATCACAATTTCTCTAAGAATGGACTCGGAATAAGGACTTAAAAGGCACAGTGCATCAGGACAAGTTCAAAGCTATATCAAAGAATACGTGAATCAAGAAGAATTTAAATAGAGAAAGATAGATACAACAAGGATTTCAAACAAGCATATGCAATTAAGATCAAACAAGAATGCATATGAATAGAGGAATAGGGTTGAAAAAATCAAGCTACTTTTCAAAAAGACCAGCAACCAAGAACTTCAAGTTAGGCTATGAGAGAACAAATCGACTCGAACAGGATTCAAGACACATAACTGAATAACCTCGAGAAATAGTTTCTAACGTTCTCAAAACCCGCGATTCGCTTTACCCAAAACTCTTATATCATCTATGATAACCCATTAGTGCTTTCATATACATAATTCACTAGTATTAAGCCGGCAAAACTTAATACCAAGAAGTATGCAATGCAAGACTAACAGCGTTAAGCAATAGACCGTCATGTGCATAAAGCTCTAATTCTCGTCATTCAACAAGATTATTGCATGACAGACACTCAGAGTATGCAATTGAAGCAAAGTTAGTCCATTCCTCAGGCTCTACAAGAAAGACTGCTCTGATACCATAATGTAACACCCTAACTATCAAAATATCACGCTTCCGGCTGTGCCACTCTGATAGCTCGGGTATTACGACGACCCTTATAATATTTAATACTAAAATATGAGCCTGTTTAAAACTTTAAACCGCAATAGCGCTCCAAAATACTTTTGTTAGGTAACATATATCCATACATACCATACAACTTACAAAACTCACAAAGAGTACATACATAGGTATATATATTAAATAATTTTGCAAGCATTAACTAATATAATTCATATCCCTCTTATAGAATGTATAAAGATATTTGCGAGGAAACAATAAATAATAACTAAAGCAATACAAAACATTACGACAACAACTAAATAAACTCTTCATGACTTGCGTCCATATCCTGAAAATGGAAATTTGTAGGGGGGGTGAGAACATCATTGGTGCACGAAATTGTGATCTCAATGGCACCAAAAACTTGGTACGCACTATCATAATCTCAATTCTTCTTCACAACTTCGCACAACTAACCAGCAAGTGCACTGGGTCGTCCAAGTAATAAACCTTACGAGAGTAAGGGTCGATCCCACGAAGATTGTCGGCTTGAAGCAAGCTATGGTCATCTTGTAAATCTCAGTCAGGCGGATTCAAATGGTTATAAGGTTTTAATAATTAAAATATAAATAAAATATAAAATAGGATAGAGATACTTATGCAATTCATTGGTAAGAACTTCAGATAAGCGTATGGAGATGCTTTGTTCCTTCTGAATCTCTGCTTTCCTACTTCCTTCATCCAATCATTCATACTTCTTTCCATGGCAAGCTGTATGTTGGGCATCACCATTGTCAATGGCTACTTCCCGTCCTCTCAGTGAAAATGGTCCAAATGCACTGTCACCGCACGGCTAATCATCTGTCGATTCTCAATCATGTTGGAATAGGATCCATTGATCCTTTTGCGTCTGTCACTATGCCCAACAGTCGCGAGTTTGAAGCTCGTCACAGTCATCCCTTCCCATATCCTACTCGGAATACCACAGACAAGGTTTAGACTTTCCGGATCTCAGGAATGGCCGCCAATAATTCTAGCTTATACCACGAAGACTCCGATCTTTCGGAATGGAGGCTAAGAGATAAACGCTCAATCCAAGGTAGAATGAAAGTGGTTGTCAGGCACGCGTTCATGGGTTGAGAATAGTGATGAGTGTCACGGATCATCATATTCATCATGTTGAAGTGCAAGCAAATATCTTAGAATAGGAATATGCTTGAATTGAATAAGAAAACAATAGTATTTTGCATTAATTTATGAGGAACAGCAGAGCTCCACACCTTAATCTATGGTGTGTAGAAACTCTACCATTGAAAATACATAAGTGATGGAGGTCCAGGCATGACCGAATAGCCAGCCCCCTAAACGTGATCTCTGAACATAAAATTATTCAAAAGACTAATCAGAGATATCAAATAAATCACTAAAAGTAGTTTTTATACTAAACTAGTAGCTAGGGTTACATAAGATAAGTAAATGATGTAGAAATCCACTTCCTGGCCCACTTGGTGTGTGCTTGAGTTGAGCATTGAGCTTTCATGTGTAGAGACTCTTTTTGGAGTTAAACGCCAGGTTGTAGCCTATTTCTGGCGTTTAACTCTAGTTTGCAACCTGTTTCTAGCGTTTAACTTCAGAATAGGGCAGGAAGTTGGCGTTTGAACGCCAGTTTGCGTCATCAAAACTCGGGCAAAGTATGGACTATTATATATTTCTGGAAATCCCTGGATGTCTACTTTCCAACTCAATTGAGAGCGTGCCAATTGGGCTTCTGTAGCTCCATAAAATCCATTTCGAGTGCAGAGAGGTCAGAATCCAACAGCATCTGCAGTCCTTCTTCAGGCTCTGAATCAGATTTTTGCTCAAGTCCCTCAATTTCAGCCAGAAAATACCTGAAATCACAGAAAAATATACAAACTCATAGTAAAGTCCAGAAATGTGTTTTTTATTTAAAAAATAATAAAAATATACTAAAAACTAACTAAATCATACTAAAAACTACTTAAAAATAATGCCAAAAAGCGTATAAATTATCCGCTCATCACAACACCAAACTTAAATTGTTGCTTGTCCCCAAGCAACTGAAAATCAAATAGGATAAAAAGAAGAGAATATACTATAAATTCCAAAATATCAATGAAACTTAGCTCCAGTTAGATGAGCAGGACTAGTAGCTTTTTGCTTCTGAACAGTTTTGGCATCTCACTTTATCCTTTAAAGTTTAGAATTATTGGCATCTATAGGAACTCAGAATTTAGATAGTGTTATTAATTCTCCTAGTTCAGTATGTTGATTCTTGAATACAGCTACTTCATGAGTCTTGGCCGTGGCCCTAAGCACTTTGTTTTCCAGTATTACCACCGGATACATAAATGCCACAGACACATAACTGGGTGAACCTTTTCAGATTGTGACTCAGCTTTGCTAGAGTCCTCAGTTAGAGGTGTCCAGGGTTCTTAAGCACACTCTTTTTTTGCTTTGGATCACGACTTTAACCGCTCAGTCTCAAGCTTTTCACTTGATACCTTCACGCCACAAGCACATGGTTAGGGACAGCTTGGTTTAGCCGCTTAGGCCAGGATTTTATTCCTTTGGGCCCTCCTATCCATTAATGCTCAAAGCCTTGGATCCTTTTTATTACCCTTGCCTTTTGGTTTAAAGGGTTACTGGCTTTTTGCTCTTGCCTTTTGGTTTAGAGAGCTCTTGGCTTTTTCTACTTGCTTTTTCTTTTTCTTTCTTTTTTTTATTTTTGCCATTTTTTTCCGCAAGCCTTTGCTTTTTCACTGCTTTTTCTTTCTTCAAGAATCAATTTTATGATTTTTCAGATTATTTTGGGGAAGAGTGTTATGGAAAGGTGTGAAGAGGAGAGAAGAAGATGTGGGGTAGGTGGGGATCCTGTGGGGTCCACAGATCCTGAGGGGTCAAGGACTTATCATCCCTGCTCCATTTAGGCGTACAAAATTCCCTTAGAGTGCAATTCTGGTGTTAAACACCAGATTGCTGCTTGTTTCTAGCGTTAAACGCCAGTCTGATGCTTCTTACTGGCGTTTAAACGCCAGTAAGCTCTTCCTCCAAGGTGAGCTATTTTTAATGCTGTTTTTCATTCTATTTTTTATTTTTCAGTTGTTTTTGTGACTTCATAAGATCATCAACCTAAAGAAAACATAAAATAACAATTGAAAATAAATAGATATCATTAAATAAAATTGGGTTGCCTCCCAACAAGCGCTTCTTTAATGTCAATAGCTTGACAGTGAGCTCTCATGGAGCCTCACAGATAATCAGAGCAAAGTTGGGGCCTCTCAACACCAAACTTAGAGTTTAAATATAGGGGTTTTGTTTGACTCTGTATCGAGAGAAGCTTTTCATGCTTTTTCTCCATGGTTACAGAAGGAGAACCTTGAGTCTTGAATACAAGGTAGTCCCTATTCAACTGAAGGACCAACTCTCCTCTGTCAACATCAATCACAACTTTTGCTGTGGCTAGGAAGGGTCTGTCAAGGATGATGGATTCATCCTCATCCTTCCCAGTGTCTAGGATTATGAAATCAGCAGGGATGTAAAGGCCTTCAACCTTCACTAGCACGTCCTCTACTAGTCCATATGCCTGTTTCATTGAATTGTCTGCCATCTCTAGTGAGATTCTTGCAGCTTGTACCTCAAAGATTTCCAGTTTTTTCATTACAGAGAGTGGCATGAGGTTTATCCCTGACCCTAGGTCACACAGAGTCTTCTCAAAGGTCATGGTGCCTATGGTACAAGGTATGAAGAACTTTCCAGGATCCTGTTTCTTCTGAGGTAATTTCAGTTGAACCAGATCACTTAGTTCATTGATGAGCAAGGGGGGTTCATCCTCCCAAGTTTCATTACCAAATAACTTGGCATTCAGCTTCATGATTGCTCCTAGATATTTAGTAACTTGCTATTCAGTGATGTCTTCATCCTCTTCAGAGGAAGAATATTCATCAGAGATCATGAATAGAAGAAGGAAGTTCAATGGAATCTCTATGGTCTCTGTATGAGCCTCAGATTCCTTTGGTTCCTCAAAGAAAAATTTCTTTCTGTCTAGAGGACGTCCCATGAGGCTTTTCTCACTGGGACATACGTCCTCCTCACTCTCTCCAGGTTCGGCCATATTGGTCATGGTTATGGCCTTGCACTCTCTCTTGGGGTTTTCTTCTGTATTGCTTGGGAGAGTACTGGGAGGAGTTTCAGTAATCTTCTTACTCAGCTGTCCCACCTGTGCCTCCAAATTTCTAATGGAAGACTTTGTTTCATTCATGAAACTTAGTGTGGTCTTGGATAGATCAGGAGACTGTGGTTGCCAAGCCAGAATGGCTCTGTTCAGAATTTTCTGTCTGTTGCTGAGAAGATGATGGAAAAGGCTTGCTATTGCTAAACCTATTTCTTCCACCATTATTATTGAAGCCTTGTTGAGGCTTCTGTTGGTCCTTCCATGAGAAATTTATATGATTTCTCCATGAAGGATTATAGGTGTTTCCATAGGATTCTCCCATATAATTCACATCTGCCATTGCAGAGTTCTCAGGATCATAAGTTTCCTCTTCAGAAGATGCTTCTTTAGTACTGTTGGATGCAGCTTGCAATCCATTCAGACTCTGAGAAATCATATTGACTTGCTGAGTCGATATTTTGTTCTGAGCCAATATGGCATTCAGAGTATCAATTTTAAGAACTCCATTCTTCTGAGGCGTCCCATTGTTCACAGGATTCCTCTCAGAGGTGTACATGAACTGGTTATTTGCAACCATTTTAATGAGTTCCTGAGCTTCTGCAGGGGTTTTCGGATGAAGAAATCCTCCTACAGAATGGTCCAATGACATTTTTGACAACTCAGACAGACCATCATAGAATATACTTATGATGCTCCATTCTGGAAGCATGTCAGTAGGACACCTTTTGATCAGTTGCTTGTATCTTTCCCAAGCTTCATAGAGGGATTCTCCTTCCTTCTATTTGAAGGTTTGGATTTCCACTCTAAGCTTGCTCATCTTTTGAGGTGGAAAGAATTTGGCTAGAAAAGCACTGACCAGCTTATCCCAAGAGTTCAGGCTATCCTTAGGTTGTGAATCCAACCATGTTCTATCTCTGTCTCTTACAGCAAAAGGGAAAAGCATAAGCCTGTAGACCTCGGGATCAACTCCATTGGTCTTGACAGTGTCACAGATTTGCAAGAATTCAGCTAAAAATTGATGAGGATCTTCCATAGGAAGTCCATGAAACTTGCAATTCTGTTGCATTAGAGAAACTAATTGAGGCTTAAGCTCAAATTTGTTTGCTCCAATTACAGGAATTGAGATGCTTCTTCCATAGAAGTTGGAAGAGGGTACAATAAAGTCACCAAGCATTTTTCTTGCATCTCCACCATTGTTATTAGGTTCGGCCATGTTTCCTTCTTTTTCAAAAATTTCTGTCAAGTCCTCTCTAGAGGGTTGTGCCTTAGCTTCCCTTAGCTTCCTCTTCAGAGTCCTTTCAGGTTCAGGATCAGCTTCAACAAGAAGTTCTTATCCTTGTTCCTGCTCATATGAAAAAGAAGAGAACAGAAAAGAAGAGGAATCATCTATGTCACAGTATAGAGATTCCTTTATGTGAGTAGAAAAATAGAAAAGTAGAATGAAGAAAAGAGAAGATGAAGAATTCAAACAAAGAGTGGTAGAAAAGGTTCGAATTATGAGTAGAAGAGGAATGTTAGTAGATAAATAAATAAATAGAAGGAGATAAGAGAGAAGAAATTTGAATTTTATTTAAAATAAAAGGAAAATATTTTTGTTTTTATTTTAATTATTGGTTAGTATTCGAAATTTAAGAGAAGAGATAAAATAAAATTTGAAAATTGAATGACTTAATTAAATAAAAAGAGATTTTTGAAAAAGTTGTTAGTGATTTTCGAAAATTGGAGAGAGAAAAGTAGTTAGGTGGTTTCGAAAAAGATATGATTGAAATAGAAAACTTTTAAAATCAAACAAAAAGTCAAGTAGTTAATTAAAAAAGATTTGAAAATCAAATTTTGAAAAGAGAAGAAGTTAGAAAAGATTTTGAAATTAAGTTTTGAAAAAGATATGATTGAAATTTATTTTGAAGAAGAATGAAAAAGAGATTTAAAAAGATTTGATTTTGAAAATTAAAGTTGATTACTTGACTAACAAGAAACTAAAAGATATGATTCTAAAATTAAAGATTGAACCTTTCTTAATAGGCAAGTAACAAACTTTAAAATTTTTGAATCAATCACATTAATTGTTAGTAAAGATTTTGAAATTATGAAATGAAATTAAGAAAAAGATTTTGAAAATCATTTTTAAAATTTTCGAAAATCATAAAAGAAAAATGAGAAAGATTTTTTTTTGAAAAATTTTTGAAAAAGTCAACTCAAATATTCGAAATTTATGAGAAGAAAAAGGGAAAGATATTTTTTTATTTTTTAATTTTAATGAGGAAAGAGAAAAACATAAAATTGATACAAAACATGAAAATTTAAGATCAAAATGAAAAATGCATGCAAGAACACTTTGAATGTCAAGATGAACACCAATAACACTTTGAAGATCAAGATGAACATCAAGACTTATTTTTGAAAAACTTTTAAGAAAAGAAGAACATGCAAGACACCAAACTTAGAAATTTTCAATGTTGAGATACTAACAAATTGAAAATGCATATGGAAAACAAGAAAAGACACAAAACATGAAAATGCAAAGATCAAACAAAGAAGATCATCAAGAACAACTTGAAGATTATGAAGAACAGTTCCATGCATGTGTTCTTCGAAAATTTAAAGAAAAATTAAAAAGATGCAATTGACACCAAACTTAAAATTTGACACAATACTCAAACAAGAAACAAAAAATTTTTGGTTTTTATGATTTTATTAAATTTTTTTGGATTTTTCGAAAATTAATTTGGAAAAGAAAACAAAGAAATTCAAAATTTTTAATACGAATTCCAGGAATCATGCAATGTTAGTCTAAAGCTTCAGTCTAAAAAGATTAGACATGGCTAGCCAAGCTTCAGCAGGACATTACATACAACAGCCAAACTGATGGGAATCAACTAGCTCCTGTGATGACAAAAGCATCATCAGAAACTCTAGAATTCATTCTTAAAAATTTTGAAGAATAAAATAAATTTTTTTTGTATATTTTATTTGAATTTTTTTAAAATAAAAAATACTTAAAAATAAAATAAAATTACCTAATCTGAGCAACAAGATGAACCGTCAGTTGTCCAAACTCGAACAATCCCCGGTAACGACGCCAAAAACTTGGTGCACGAAATTGTGATCTCAATGGCGCCAACAACTTGGTACGCACAATTGTAATCTCACTTCTTTTTTACAACTTCGCACAACTAACCAGCAAGTGCACTGGGTCGTCCAGGTAATAAACCTTACGTGAGTAAGGGTCGATCCCACGGAGATTGTCGACTTGAAGCAAGCTATGGTCATCTTGTAAATCTCAGTCAGGCGGATTCAAATGATTATGGAGATTTGATAATTAAAATATAATTAAAATATAAAATAGGATAGAGATACTTATGCAATTCATTGGTAAGAATTTGAGATAAGCGTATGGAGATGCTTTGTTCCTTCTGAATCTCTGCTTTCCTACTGCCTTCATCCAATCATTCATACTCCTTTCCATGGCAAGCTGTATGTTGGGCATCACCATTGTCAATGGCTATTTCCCGTCCTCTCAGTGAAAATGGTCCATTGATCCTTTTGCGTCTGTCACTACGCCCAACACTCGCGATTTTGAAGCTCGTCACAGTCATCCCTTCCCAGATCCTACTCAGAATACCACAGACAAGGTTTAGACTTTCTGGATCTCAGGAATGGCCGCCAATAATTCTAGCTTATACCACGAAGACTCCGATCTTTCGGAATGGAGGCTAAGAGATAAACGCTCAATCCAAGGTAGAACGGAAGTGGTTGTCAGGCATGCGTTCATAGGTTGAGAATAGTTATGAGTGTCACGGATCATCATATTCATCATGTTGAAGTGCAAGTGAATATCTTAGAATAGGAATAAGCTTGAATTGAATAAGAAAACAATAGTACTTTGCATTAATTCATGAGGAACAACAGAGCTCTACACCTTAATCTATGGTGTGTAGAAACTCTACCGTTGAAAATACATAAGTAATGGAGGTCCAGGCATGGCCGAATGGCCAGCCCCCTAAACGTGATCTCTGAACATCAAACTAGTCAAAGACTAACCAGAGATATAAAATAAATCACTAAAAGTAGTTTTTATACTAGACTAGTAGCTAGGGTTACATAAGATAAGTAAATGATGTAGAAATCCACTTCCGGGCCCACTTGGTGTGTGCTTGGGCTGAGCATTGAGCTTTCATGTGTAAAGACTCTTTTTGGAGTTAAACACTAGGTTGTAGCCTATTTCTGGTGTTTAACTCTGGTTTGCAACCTGTTTCTGGTGTTTAACTCCAGAATAGGGCAGGAAGTTTACGTTGTCAAAACTCGGACAAAGTATGAACTATTATATATTGCTGGAAAGCTCTGGATGTCTACTTTCCAACGCATTTAAGAGCGTGCCAATTGGGTTTTTGTAGCTCCAAAAAATCCATTTTGAGTACAGAGAGGTCAGAATCCAACAACATCTGCAGTCCTTTTTCAACCTCTGAATCAGATTTTTGCTCAGGTCCCTCAATTTCAGCTAGAAATTACCTGAAATCACAGAAAAACACACCAACTCATAGTAAAGTCCAGAAATATTATTTTTATTTAAAAACTAATAAAAATATACTAAAAACTAACTAAATCATACTAAAAACTATGTAAAAACAATGCCAAAAAGCGTATAAATTATCCGCTCATCATTGTGGTAATGGCAATGATAGAATTCTTATCCTCTTATTCTCAAGTCAAGGCTTTTTATGCATTTATAGCATTTTTCGCAAGTTTTGATCCCATCTTTTCTTTACTTGCATAAATTACAATTTTTCTCATTCCTTAGTTCTTTTATTACTTAGTTCTTTTAATCTTTAGTTCTTTGATTCAAAAACCCCTTGCCATCACAACCAAAAGCGTAACACTTCCAATTGCATCCTAGGGAGAACGACCCTAGGTCGAAAGACTCTCGGTTTATATGTTTTGAATTTAAAAATATTAAACTTTGATGTTGAGAGTTAGTTGTTGGTTTAGCTATACTTGCAACGAAGTGATCTTATTTTGAGAAATTCTAGATCAACACTAGCTATCTCACCAAGTTTTTGGCGCTGTTGCCGGGGATGCAATCGGTGTTATATCTTTTGGTTGTTGTGAATATGTTAATAGTGTAAATAGTACTTTTTGGTTGTTTGTTTGCTTTTGTTAGTAAGTTTTTGTTTATATTTTCTTTATAACTTTTTAACACCATCACCACAATGCACCCCAATGGAACCCAAACACTTACCTTTCTAGTCACCAATTCTATACACCATCACCTCACTACGTACAAAAACCATACCCTGATGAGCTTGATTGTCAACCTTCATCACTTCAATCTTCATCTTCACATATGGATCAAGCCACACAAGAAGTACTTTTCATGCTCATTCAATAATAACAAGAGTTCTGGAAGAAGCAAGAGCAAGTCATGTCTATAGTAACAAAAACTCTTGACCGGTTAGCTTCATTGCATTAATGCCATGACCAAGAAGCTCTAATGGATGAATGTGTAGAACCAAGTGAAAAGTGTGGAGTGAGCGAAGAATTGCAAAATCAAGTGGAAGATATCAAGTCACAACACGAAGCACAAGAGGAGATAAATGAAGAGTTGGTAGGAAGTGATCAAGAGGATTCCATCATTCAAGATTTTTTGTCCAACTTGGTCAACCCCGCCCACCTTCATGAGCCTCCCTTATTAGATTTGGAAGGAGATTTTGATGTGGACTTCACACAACCCCCAATTTTTTACTTGAGTGATGATGAGGAAGGTTTAGAGGAGGTTGAGGAAGATCCTATTCACCAAGAAGTAAAGGTAGTCGTGCAAGAACGAATTGAGTGGGTGAAGATCTCTCCAACAAGATTTCTAGACCCACATCAATATGCCGTCTTGGAGACGGATTGTCAACTTCAAACCCTTCTTGGAGTAGTGGATGGTGAAGAGAAGAACGCTATTTGGCAAAGAAATGGAAAGTTCATCAAGGAAGCCAAATCAACATTTGGAGCTCAATTTTGGTGTAAGAGTCAATTTAGTGGATTCCGGGGAGTGCACAAGCATGTCAATGGTGATAGAGGAACTCAAGTATGGGATCCAGGTATCAATTTCAAGAATCAACACTTATGGATCCTAGTTTCTAGCTTGAAGTCTCTTAAGAGTTTGGTACAACTCATTTGGGACCCCGGAGGTCAAATCAATAGCAAACTTGGTTGGAGATCCAAGGAAGAGTGGAAACATAAGCCACCCTAACAAGGATCTCCTCACCAAGTCCAACTTAAGGACTTTAAACTAAAGTGCTAGGTGGAAGACACCCCACCATGGTAATCCTTCTAACTTTCTCTCTTTTAGTTTTTAAAGCTTGAATAATTGGTTATTTTGCTTGTTTGGTTAGTTTTATCTTGATGGTTGTTAGTTAATTTTAGTAAAATAATGTATTTTTGGAGTTTTATGATGTTTTGGGGAATGAAAACCTATTTTGGATATCAAGTTTGATGTCTTAGAGGCAAAATTTTTGTTGCAGGAACAGAGACCCATGCGTCCGCACAGACCCGTGCGTGCTGATGATTAGATTTTTGATGGTATAGAATTTCACAAATGAAATCTCGTTGCAAGTATAGTTTCTAAACTAACAAATAATCTTTTCATACAAAAGATTGTTTGTCACAAGTACAAACCCCTAAAATTATAAACCGAAGTATTTAAACCTCGAGTCGTTCTCCCTAGGAATTGCAATAAAGTGTTCTTGTTATTGGCTATGAGTTATATTTGGGGTTTTGATAAGAGACATGAAAGATAAATGGCAAAGAAAGTAAACTAATGGCTAAAAAGGTCTTGGCAAGGGTTGGTGGTCAAGGATCTCTATCCCTATCACTAACCACAACATGAGAATTGACAAGGATCAATCCCATTAAATCATCCTCTAACTAGTAAAGAAAAGTCAAATGAGCTATATCAATCTAAGTCCACAAGTCCTAGCTCTCTACTAATTGAATTAATGAGAACTAGAGTCAATGGCTCCCAATCATCAACTACTTGGACATTAGTAACTCAAGAGTTCCTAAGTTACCTTTCCAAGCCAAGAGCATAAAATTCTACTCTAACATCCTTCTAAACATTTCATCAAACACTTGGAAGGCATAAAAGGAAAGCATAGTAAAGTTGCAAGGAAAGTAAATCTACACTACTCAAATGCAAGGAATTGAACAACAACAAAACAATTCAACAATAAAAGAACATGAATCATAAATTGCATTAAAGAGATGATGAGCAGATAATTTATACGCTTTTTGGCATTATTTTTAGTATGTTTTTAGTAGGATCTAGTTACTTTTAGGGATGTTTTTATTAGTTTTTATGTTAAATTCACATTTCTGGACTTTACTATGAGTTTGTGTATTTTTCTGTGATTTCAGGTATTTTCTGGCTGAAATTGAGGGACTTGAGCAAAAATCAGATTCAGAGGTTGAAGAAGGACTGCTGATGCTGTTGGATTCTGACCTTCCTGCACTCAAAGTGGATTTTCTGGAGCTACAGAACTCAAAATGGCGCGCTTTTAATTGCGTTGAAAAGTAGACATCCAGGGCTTTCCAGCAATATATAATAGTCCATACTTTGGCCGAGTTTAGACGACGCAAAAGGGCGTTGAACGCCAGTTCTATGCTGCAGTCTGGAGTTAAACGCCAGAAACACGTCACGAACCAGAGTTGAACGCCAAAAACACGTTACAACTTGGCGTTCAACTCCAAAAGAAGCCTCTGCACGTGTAAACTTCAAGCTCAGCCCAAGCACACACCAAGTGGGCCCCGGAAGTGGATTTATGCATCAATTACTTACTTCTGTAAACCCTAGTAACTAGTTTAGTATAAATAGGACTTTTTACTATTGTATTTGACATCTTGGGATGTCTAGTTCTTAGATCATGGGGGCTGGCCATTCGACCAGGCCTGAACCTTTCACTTATGTATTTTTCAACGGTAGAGTTTCTGCACTCCATAGATTAAGGTGTGGAGCTCTGCTGTTCCTCGTGATTTAATGCAAAGTACTACTGTTTTATATTCAATTCAACTTATTCCGCTTCTAAGATATCCATTCGCACCCAAGAACATGATGAATGTGATGATTATGTGAAGCTCATCATCATTCTCACTTATGAACGCGTGCCTGACAAACACTTCCGTTCTACATGCAAATAAGTTAGAATGAGTATCTCTTAGATATCTAATACAGAGGACCGAGTCCGAGATATTAGAATCTTCGTGGTATAAGTTAGAACCCATGGATAGCCATTCCTGAGATCCGGAAAGTCTAAACCTTTTCTGTGGTAATTCGAGTAGGATCTGGGAAGGGATGGCTGTGACGAACTTCAAACTCGCGAGTGCTGGGCGTAGTGACAGACGCAAAAGGAGGGTGAACCCTATTCCAGTATGATCGAGAACCTCCAGATGATTAGCCGTGCCGTGACAGAGCATTTGGACTTTTTTCACAGAGAGGATGGGATGTAGTCATTGACAACGGTGATGCCCTATATAAAGCTTTCCATGGAAAGGGGTAGAAAGGATTAGATGAAGACAGCAGGAAAGCAGAGGTTCAGAGGAACGAAAGCATCTCTATACACTTATCTGAAATTCTCACCAATGAATTACATAAGTATTTCTATCTTTATTTTCTGTTTATTTATTATTATTATTCGAAAACTCCATAACCATTTGATATCCGCCTGACTAAGATTTACAAGGTGACCATAGCTTGCTTCAAGCCGACAATCTCTGTGGGATCGACCCTTACTCATGTAAGGTTTTATTACTTGGACGATCCAGTGCACTTGCTGGTTAGTTGTATCGAAGTTGTGACAAATCATGAATTAAGATTAGAGCACCAAGTTTCTGGAGCCATTACCAGGGATCACAATTTCGTGCACCAAGAGAAATAGAAGAAATAAAAGTGCATCAACATAAAAGTAGGGAATTACAAGAATTAAATGCTAAACTAGAGAGAAGAGATATAGAAGAAGAAGAATTACAAAAGGAAAAGTAAATCAAATCATAAAATTAAGCTAGATCTAAGAAATCCTAATCTAGATCTAACATAATCCTAATCTTAGAAAGAAGTGAGAGCTTCTCTCTCTAAAACTAACTTTCCATCTAAGACTTAAACTAGAACTAAAATAATTGGTTCATCCCCCTTCAATCCTTGGGTTAAATAGCATTAGAAATGAGTTGGATTGGGCCCAAAATACTTCAAAAATCGCTGGCCACGAGTTGCACTTTAGTGAGTCACGTGCAACATCGGTGCGTATACGTATGGTGCGCGTGAGAGTCCTTAAACGCGATACAACTATGGCAAATTTTATATCATTTTGAAGCCCCAGATGTTAGCTTTTCAACACAACTGAAATCGCGTCATTTGGTTCTCTGTAGCTCAAGTTATGATTTATTAAGTGCAAAGAGGTCGGGCTTGACAGCTTTACGATTCCTTCATTTCTTCATGAGTTCTCCATTTCTACATGCTTTTTCTTCATTCCCCCAATCCAATCCTTGCGTCCTAAATCTGAAATCACTTAACAAATATATCAAGGCACCTAATGGAATTAACGTGAATTAAATTTAGCTATTTTAAGACCTAAAAAATATGTTTTCACTCTTAAGCACAATTAAAGGAGAATTTACAAAACCATGCTATTTCATTGAATAAATGTGGGTAAAAGGTCATAAAATCCCCTAAATCAAGCACAAGATAAACCCTAAATATGGGGTTTATCAACCTCCCCACACTTAAACCATAGCATGTCCTCATGCTAAACCAAGAATGAAACAAGGGGTATGACATTTATTCAATGCAACCTATCTATATGCATCCTATCTAAGTGAATGCAACTAAATGCAAAATGATTCTACCTACTTGGTTAAAAATAAATCAATCTTCCAAGAGCTTGTATAAACGGGTAGGGCTAAGGTCATATGACGACTCATGAATCCTACCAATCCAAGTATAGAAAAATAAAGTTCAAGTAGACTTGCAAGAAGAACGCTCATGAAAGCTGGGAATCAAGGAATTGAGCATCGAACCCTCACCGGAAGTGTTTGCAGTCTAGTTGCTCAAGTGTATAGGGTCGATTCTCTCAATTCTCCCCTAATCATGCTTTCCAAGATTCGTTTTTCTCTAACAATCAACAATTATTCAATGCATGCATACATTCATCATGAGGTCTTTTCATAGGTTGTAATGGGGCTAGGGTCAAGGTAGGATTGTATATGGTCAAGTGGACTAGAATTTGAATCTTTGATTAACCTAGACTTTTCCACCTAACCTATATAATAACCTATACAATTAAGTGCTAACCTAACTACCCATCCTTCACTTTTTCACATACTCATGCATTTTCTTTTTCATTTCACAACACTTATGCATTGATTCTTATTTTTACTTCACTTTAGGGCATTTTCTCCCCTTTTATCGTTTTTCTTCTTTTTCTATCTTTTTTCTTTTTTTTTCTTTTCTTGTCTTTTTCACATTTATTTTTTTTCTTTTTACTTTTTCTTTTGTTTTTCTCATGCAAGAACATCAATGCATAAGGTCTATACATTTAATCAATACATGAGCATACACCCAATTCCCAAATACAGAAATACAAAACACCCTTTTACCCCAACCAATGTTCCTAAATCTCCCTAAACTTGAATAATAAACACTCTCACTAGCTTAAACTAATCAAAGATCCAAATAAAGGACTTTTATTATTTTTCACTTTAGGCTTGTAATGTGCTAAAATAAAGAACAATTGGATTAAGCGTAGGCTCAAAATTGGTTGACAATGGAAAGTAAAAGGTAGGCTATTTGGGTAAGTGAGCTAATAAAATAATGGCCTCAATCATATAAATGTATGAATACAAGGAATAATTGGACATATAGACTTAAACAAATCAAGGATCACAATCATAGGAAGAGAACAATTTCACACAAGAAGGAAAATAAGTGGTTATAAGATGTAACCACATCAATAGGCTCAAATCTCACAAGCTTATGTTCTTAGCTCAAAAACCATGTTCCAAAATAAATTCTTTCAAGCAAGTTCAACAAAAATTTGTTCTTCAAATTGGTAGGGCGCCCTAAAATAGTTTCTTGGAAAAGAAATCATCACCCCAACCAAGTAGTCCTAATAAGAAAGAAGTGTTAAAAATATGTACAAATACTAACTAACATGCAACCTATCATGAGATGCAACAACTAGCTAACATTGGTGTTGAAAAAGGAAATTATTACCCATGGAGATCGGTCGGACGACCTCCCTACACTTGAAGATTGCACTGTCCTCGGTGCATACAAAAGAGAGCAATGTGGACAGGTTGCTACAACTGATGAGCTCCTTTAAAAGGTTGTGCAGATGACTTGTTTGTTGCCCCATTTTGAGACTTTTCCTTTTTCCTTCTTTTTGGTGGCCAACCCAAATGAGAGAGAAAATAAAGAAAAGTAAGCCTACAACAAAGATATGAAAGCAAATATAACATAGGCGGGGGCTAATGCCAAATAAAAGTAGGGTTCTCCCTACATGTTAGCTACGTATGTAAGTGAGAAAACAATAAAAGCTAAGGCATATCATTAAACTTGATGCAAGAGTAAAGTCAAGGCATGAAGAGCATGTTGAGCATCAATTTCAAACAAGAATTGACACAAACAAGATTAGTGATAAACATGAGAGCGTTTGGTCCCATCCTAATTCAATGATAATGAGGCACAAGAACAAAGAATGATGAGTTAGGAAAGATAAAAGCACTAATCTTGTGTGTGGAATAAATATTACAATTAATGTTAAATGAGTCTCGAAGCACCAAAATAATGCAAGAGAGTCTCAACAATTGAGTATCAGAATTCAACACCATTATTAAAATGAGAAGCTTAGAAAATAAAATGAAAACAAGCTATAAAAACAAAATAAAAATGCAAAGAATAAAAGTATGCAAATGCAATAGACAAAAGAAAATGGATGAGGGAAAACAAACTCTTTTTTTACCGACGCGGACGCGTCATGCACGCCCACGCATTGATGCGCAGTTTGGCAGAATGACGCGTACGCGCCAGGTGCGCACACGCGTGGGTGGGATTAGGCGCAGGGCACAGCGTCGGCCCAAGGTTGGCCCAACTCTCTGGAAAATATACCAGGAGGGCAGGTGGCGATATCGACACGCGCGCGTACAGTGTGCGTACGCATGCATTGCGCAATTAGAATCAAGGACGCATACTGTAAGACCCAAGACTTTTGGAAAAGTCCTATTTTGAACTAATCTCAAACCATATATCTATTTACAGTTTTAATTTCATAAATTATCTTATTGAAGGTAATTAAAGGTAGTTTTGATTAATTGGATTTGAAATAAAATTAAGGTTTTCATCCAAACTCTATAATTTTTAGATTAATTTCTATTTACAACTTAAAGTTCTAGAAATCCAAAAATAATGAGTTTGGGCTATTTAAATTAAGATTTTATCTAATTTTACAATTATTGAGTTATTTTATATATTTAAATTGTAAAGTTGGTAGTTGTGAAATAATAAAGATTTTATATGATTTGGATTAAATAAGTAATATTTTAAATATTATTAGTGCTATTTTGGAAAATGAAGAAATTAAATATATTAATTCTAATTATTTGACTTGGACATTTTTATTGAAAATAATTTGTGAAATTGATTAGCAAATAGTATTTTTATACATTATTATTGTTGGGTTAAAAGTCATTTCTAATTAATATACTATCCCTACTTTTATTTGAAATTACAAAACTAACCATATTACCCTAATTTTGTTAAAATTACCGAAATGCCCCTAACCCTAATTAACTCACATTTTTCCTTTACTCCAAATAAAACCCTAATTTTCCTTTTTGCCTCAGCCAAAAACCCCTCCCCACCCAAACTAACGGCAGCAGCAGCTGCAAACAAAATGAAACAAAAGAAAGGGGTTAAGAGGAAACGGGAAGAAAGAGAGGGGAGATGGGAGGAACGGCGCCGGCGAGGAGCCACTGCTGCCGCCGCTGCATCGAGGCTGAGACACAGAGAGGGAGAGGGAGACTGAGCTGCGGCAGGGAGGAAGAAGAGCGTCGCGCCTCACCACCGCCAGCCTTGGGGTCGCTGTTCATGCCTCGTCGCGTCACCATTAGTCGACGCCGTCGTCGCCAACCATGGAGGAGAGAGAAGAGGCAAGCGCGAGCCAAGATCCGCGCCGGAGAGCTGCCACTGCTGGGTTCTGTCGCTGCCATCTTGCCTCTGCCGGTGAGCACGAAGAGAGAGAGAGATTGGGCAGAGAGAGAGAAGACTCGCGAGGGAGTCACCACGGGAAGGGGTTCGCCGCCGCGTCCCGTTGCCTGCGCCGCCGCCATCCACCCTCCCTGCTGCCGTTCGCGAAGAAGAGAGGGAGCTCACCTTGCCGCCAGGTCCGCCATCAGATGCGCCGTTCCTCGCCGTTTCTGTCATCGCCGTCAGTGCCCTGCTGTCGCCGCCGCTGCTGCTGGGAGCTGCACCGCCGTGACCGAACTTCTGCCGCTGAGAACCGCCACTGCTGCCGCCGGGAACGCCACTGCCGGTAAGGGTTTAAGTTGGTCTTCGTTTCCTTTGGGTTTTCGGAAGCTTCATTGTAGTTGTATGTTAGTTTCAGTATCTTCGCCGGAGATCTGATCGCCGCCGCCACTCGAGGTGGTTACCGAGGCTGCCGCCAAGCCGGTTCAAGGAACGCTGTAGTTTTGTTTTCTTAGTTTGGTAAGTAATTCATGTTTCAGAAAACCCCTACGTTAGTATTCTATCATGTTTGGTTATAAACTCTGAGGTTTGGTAACGTAGGTTCAAGTACTGTATGTCGAATACCGCTTCTAAGTTACTGTGAGTACTGCGAAAGTGATCAGGGGCTGAGTTTGTGTTTGCTGTTGATTTTGGGTTGAGCTAAAAGGTTTCGTTAGTGCGTTTTGGGTTATCGTTCGACGAATCGAGGTAGGGGCCTTTCATACAAACTAATTTATTTTAAATTGGAAATTGTTATAAATAGATATGATGTGCGAATTGCATTTCTGGTGATTAAGTGAGTCTTATGGATTGTCTGATTTGTATTGGATGAATATGATTGCTTGTTTGATTGAAATAATGTTTGATTTTGTCCAAAATGGAGGTTTTTGGTTGTTTTGAATTGAAAGGATTTCAGTAATTAAAGTCTGAATTTTCTTACTGGAAACTAATTTGGTCTTGAATCCCTTGGAAAAGAGTTGAGGATTGGTTTGGTTGGGACCCGAAAAGGGTGGCAAAGTCCAAGTTTTAGGGGAGATGCTGCCGAAATTTCTATAAAATCTGATATTTGGAATGAAACGTTATTTTGAAAATAATGAACTATATTTGAATTAAATGTTTGGTAAATAAATTATGTTTGAACTTACTTTATTAAGAAAACTATATGTTTTGGTTGCAATTTATTTAAGAAAGGAATTATGCTTTAAAGTCAATTTAAATATGAAAGTTTTCCTGTTTTGGAATTTGATTTAAGTAAACAAATTGGAGGAGTTTTAGTGGATTTAAAAGAAACTGGATTTTGATTGACTGATTTCACTTTACAACGTTTTGGGAAAAGTCTGAAGTACTCTTTGAAATCTTGATTTAGAAAAAGGAAAACAATTTTCGAACCCTTTGGAAACACTTCAGATTTTGGAATGAAACTGAAATTTGTTTTTGGATCCAAACGACTTGATTTTGGGTTTAACTTCCGCTTTATTTACTCAAATTAAGAAGCTAAAGTTTTAGAGATTTTTGATGAACTTAAGGGAATGAGTTAGGTTATTCTCCCCTGAAGTCTTGAGACTCCGCTGAGGAATTTTTATGACCAAACCTTGATTTAGAAATGAAGGATTTTGAGTCTTTGAAAAGAGATTTTGAATTTGGCATGGTTTTGAGATTGTTTGGAAGTTCTGGAAAGATGTGGAAAGTGGCTCCGTTTTGAAAAGTGATTCTTAACAGGATGTGAATTGAATATGTTTATTAATTAAAAGTAAATGGGCCAAGAATGAGTTTGAAATAAGTTGTTGAGCCTGATTAATTGTGGATATCATCAAGATTGATGAGTTATTACTTGGTAGGCATAAGAGCCGGGTTCATCCCGCTTATGCTGAGATGAGAATTATTGATAAGTCGCTGGCACCTGGCAAGGACGGTGGTTTAATCCCGCTTGTCGAGGGTGCAGCGCCCGCGTAAGGACGGTGATTTGATCCTGCTTACGGTGGAGGCAAGGATGGTGGTTTAATCTTGCTTGTCTATGGGACCTATGGATAAGGACGGTGGTTGGATCCCGCTTATCCTAGTCGGGTTTGGCAACATAACCGACAATGTGATATCACAGCCAGTAGGACAGACATTCATCATTTGTATTTATGTGACATTGTTTGGGTGTGCCTATTGTAACTAGTTTGCGTATGTGAATACTTATGTTAACTGCTAACTGCTATAATTGTTGTAATTGCTATTGATTGTGTTTGAACTACATTATTTGTGATTGTGCTTGACTTGGTTGGTTCGTGATGAATTGATTGATGATTGAGTTGGTTGGGCCGGGGGGCTGTGTTGGATTGGATAAGCTTGAGGCCGTGATTGGTATATTGAGTTCTAGTTTTGTATAAAGTATCTGACCGGTTCAGCATAGACTTAATGAACCTATGCTTGGAACGGGAAGATCATTTATACCGTGTAGGTAACTGCTTCTATGGTTGTGGTATAGAAAAGTATGAAAAATCAAACTCTTACAGCATAGACTTAATTGAACCTATGTTTGGGACATGTTGGTCATTCATACTGTCTAGAAAAAACTTTTCAGATTTTTACAAGAAAGGAAAAAGGTTTTGTTTTAAAATATTTAAGAAATTTATCGAGTCTTCAAAAAGGGATTTTCTAGATTTCGAATGTGTACCCAAGGTTTTTGGAAAGACTCATAAGACGAGCAATGATCACTATACTCTCAAAATAATTTTATTTTATGTATCTTGTTATAGCAATTTCTGTAATCCTATAGTGAGAACAAGCGAGGATGACGTTTCCACTCCCCTACAGGTTATTCCCTTTCAGGATATGGACGACAGAGCTTCAGGAGAGTTATGTTTATTTTCTGTTTATTCGGTATTATTGTTTATCTTAGCTATTATTTTCCCTCGCCTTTATCTTTATTAATTTTGTAAGAGGGATAGGTATTTATTATATGTATGTTTATAAGCTAGATATATATATATATATATATATATATATATATATATATATATATATATATATATATATATATATATATATATATATATATATATAAGGGATTGTATCTGGTTTGTATTTACATGTATGTTTAGGTTTTCACGAAAAAGTGTTTAGGAAAGGTTATACGGTTTTAAGTTTTAAACAGGCTCATATTTTAATAATAAATATTATAAGAGTCGCCGTAATACTCGAGCTATCATAGTGGTGCAGCTGGAAGCATGACATTTTGATAGTTAGGGTGTTACACATACGCGCCAGGTGCGCGTATGCGCGGGTTGGTTTGTGCCTTAGGCCCAATGTTCGCACAGTGCAGGCCTAACTCTCGGGTTTTTTGGCTGAGGATGAAATTTTTGCATCCATGCGGATGTGCCATGTACGCGTGCGCGTGGATGGTCAAAAATCCTTGGGTCACGCGTACGCACCAAGTGCGCACACACGTGGGTTGGTGCTCTGTTTTTCTAAATTTTTCCAAGTTCTTGCACCAAACCAAGCCTTCCAAACCTCCGAACAGCTACCAAAACACCATGAAACCTTATTTAACATACCAAACTACCAAATAAACTCATCAAAGAAAACAAAACATGAAATCAAACCTATTCTACCAATATTTACAAAAGAGAAAAATGAAAAGAGTTTACCATGGTGGGGTGTCTCCCACCTAGCACTTTTGTTTATTGTCCTTAAGTTGGACTTATGGGGAGCTCCTCTCAAGGTGGCTTGTGCTTGTAACCATCTTGGAACATCCACCAATGCTTGAATCTCCAATAAGCTTTATTCTTCAAAGATGATAACTCCAAGCCTTGATGGAGTTCCACACAAGCTTGGGACTCCCAAAGTCGATCCTCTTCTTGTAATCCGGGATCCCACACTTTATTTTCACACCCATCCTTGAATTGATCATCATTAGTCCATCCGAGTGGCAAGTAAGGTGAATTCTCAATAAAGTGACCAACAATCCTCCTAGACCCATCTAGTTGAACACTACTCCAGCCTTTATATTTCATGTTTGATGTATCAACCCTAATGAGCCTTGATTTGCAATGCCAACCACAAAACCTTTTTCGCTTACGCTTCATCCCACAAAGTTCTCTAAGTTGGCCATCCGTTTCAAGCAAACCATATTCAAGTGGGATAATAAAGCTAATAGAAATGAATTTCACCCACTCAAATGAAAGAGTAGATGGCAACCTAGGTAAAGAAGCGTCTAAGGATCTTGACAAGGCGTAACCAACCCCCGTCCTTCTATTTCTAGGGACTTCCACCTCTTCACAAGGTCTCTTAATTTCAATCCTTTGTTCATCAATTCTATCTAGGCCTTTTCACTTATTCAAATCATCAATGGGAGGGTGAGAGAAATTTACCTCCACATTGCTTTCCATCTCATTGGATGATCTTCATCGCCAAGGGAACTCAATTCTTACTCTATCCCGTCCAATTCTTCATATGGAATATGCCTTGGAGGTTGTGCACTTTCCTCCTTAGCATCAAATTCAATCTTCTTGGAGCGGTTTTCTTCAAGTCTATGTTCCCATGGAGGCTCTGTATCTCCTAATTCTTCAACCACTTCTTCCTTGTCTTCAACAATTATAGCTTCCTCCAATTGTTCCAAAACAAAGCAACACCCCTCATTCTCCACCAATCTCTCCTTCATGTTATACTCTTCATTTGATTCTCCACATGTTGCCATGGGAGTTCCTTGAGTGTTCAACCATTGGGATGCTAGCCGATTCACCACCTCGTCTAAGGCGGCCGTGAATTGTTCCACATCCCTTTTCATCTCCTCTTGTCCTTGAACAAGAACATCAAGGATGTCATCCATTGGAGGTTGGGATGGATGAGAGGGTTCATCATATTGGGGTAAGGGTTCATAGTAAGAAGGTGGTTCTTCTTGGTAGAATTGTGGTGGTTCAATATTTTCCATTCTTTCTACTTGTTGCACAACACACTCTATGGTTGCTTGAAATTGATCCAATGCTTCCTTGAGATGATCCCTTGACTCTTGTTCCGCTTGGATATCATGAGTAGGATCATATGGCTCTTGGATTGATGGACATGAGTAGTCTTCCATGGGCGGTTCTGGTGGAAAGTAGTATTCATCTTGTGATTGAAAATTTTCATACATTAGAGGTGGTTCATCTTGGTAATGGTATGGAGGGGGTGGTTCTTGAAAGTATTGATGTTGGGATGGTGGTGGCTCATATGGCTCATATGGTTGTTGGAATGGTGGATATGGATTAGGGTCATATGAAGGTGGTTGGTAAGAAGGGGATTGTGAGTATAGTTGAGGGTTATGTTGTGGATATGGTTCATAGGCATATGGTGGGAGTTCTTGAAATTCACAAAGAGATTCACCATAGCCATTGAATTGGTATGCATTATAGAATGACTCTTGTTCATAGTGCATTAGTGGAGGTTGTTACCATGAAGATTGATCATATGCATATAGCTCCACCCACATTTGATTGTCCCATCCTTGATATACATCCTCATTGTAGCCCTCATTTCCTACAACATAGTTAGAACCAAACTCATAGCCAAAGTGAGAATTCATAATGAAAAGAGAAAATAAGAACAAAAGCTAATAAGAAATAATGAAACAAAATCCTAAAACTAGCAAAAACTAACAAGCAATCCAAAAATCAAGCTATTCACAATATTCACATATATACAATAACAAATAACACAACACCATTGCAACTTCCCCGGCAACGGCACCATTTTGATGATTGGATTTTTGATGGTATAGAATTTCACAAATGAAATCTCGTTGCAAGTATAGTTTCTAAACCAACAAATAATCCTTTCATACAAAAGATTGTTTGTCACAAGTACAAACCCCTAAAATTATAAACCGAAGTATTTAAACCTCGGGTCGTTCTCCCTAGGAATTGTAATAAAGTGTTCTTGTTATTGGTTATGAGTTATGTTTAGAGTTTTGATAAGAGACATGAAAGATAAATGGCAAAGAAAGTAAACTAATGGCTAAAAAGGTCTTGGCAAGGGTTGGTGGTCAAAGATCTCTATCCCTATCCCTATCCCTATCACTAACCACAACATGAGAATTGGCAAGGATCAATCCCATTAAATCATCCTCTAACTAGTAAAGGAAAGTCAAATGAGCTATATCAATCCAAGTCCACAAGTCCTAGCTCTCTACTAATTGAATTAATGAGAACTAGAGTCAATGGCTCCCAATCATCAATTACTTGGACATTAGTAACTCAAGAGTTCCTAAGTTACCTTTCCAAGCCAAGAGCATAAAATTCTACTCTAACATCCTTCCAAGCATTTCATCAAACACTTGGAAGGCATAAAAGAAAAGCATAGTAAAGTTGCAAGGAAATTAAATCTACACTACTCAAATGCAAGGAATTGAACAACAACAAAACAATTCAACAATAAAGGAACATGAATCATAAATTGCATTAAAGAGAAATAGAAGAAACAAAAGTGCATCAAAATAAAAGGAGGGAATTAAATGCTAAACTAGAGAGAAGAGATGTAGAAGAAGAATTACAAAAGAAAAAGTAAATCAAAGCATGAAATTAAACTAGATCTAAGAAATCCTAATCTAGATCTAACCCAATCCTAATCCTAGAGAAAAGTGAGAGCTTCTCTCTCTAAAACTAACTTTTCCTCCAAAACTTAAACTAGAACTAAACTAATTGGTCACCAATTGGTTCATCCCCCTTCAATCCTTGGATTAAATAGCATCATAAATGAGTTGGATTGGGCCCAAAATACTTCAGAAATTACTGGCCACGAGTTGCACTTTAGTGAGTCACGTGCAAATTTTATATCATTTTGAAGCCCCGGATGTTAGCTTTCCAAATCAACTGGAACCGCATCATTTGGACCTCTGTAGCTCAAGTTATGATCGATTAAGTGCAAAGAGGTCGGGCTTGACAGCTTTGCGATTCCTTCATTTCTTCATGAGTTCTCCATTTCTACATGCTTTTTCTTCATTCTCCCAATCCAATCCTTGCCTCTTAAATCTGAAATCACTTAACAAATATATCAAGGCACCTAATGGAATCAAGGTGAATTAAATTTAGCTATTTTAAGACCTAAAAAGCATGTTTTCACTCTTAAGCACAATTAAAGGAGAATTTACAAAACCATGCTATTTCATTGAATAAATGTGGGTAAAAGGTCATAAAATCTCCTAAATCAAGCACAAGATAAACCCTATATATGGGGTTTATCAGCGCACAGTTTCCCTGTTTTTCTGTCCCTATGCGTAAGCACTCAGATGTGCGCACGCACAAACCTAAACACTCCCTCTGTTCACGGCACGTGCATGGCTTGTGCGTATTCACCCTCCTTTTCTCCCTATGCGACCGCACACCATGCGTGCATGCACACACTTCACCCCGTTCTTTCAAAAAAAAAAAACCTACTACCTGTGCGCCCGCACCTCTATGTGCGTGCGCACACTCTTTTAGCAACCCTCTGTTTGCAGCACACGCACCCCTTGTGCGTGTGAACACAATCTCTTTTTCCCTTCTATACGTCCGCAGCGCCCACACGCTGCTGTGCGCGTGCATACCCTATCCTACTTCCTTGTGTGCACCCGCACACAACCTTGTGCGTCTGCACAGGTCACTTTTTGAACGTTAATTCGAAAAGAGAGAGAGTCGCGCTTCAGTTTCCACAAACCCCCTCCCAACCCTCTCCTTTCTCCCTTCTCTGAACCCAACACCACCCAACCACAAACCCTACTCAATCCAGACCACCCTAGCCAATGCCACAACCCCCGTCCGACCGCTTCACCTCCGGCGACCACCGTCGCCGACCCTTTTCTCTCTCCCTTCTTCTCCTTCTTTTCCATTTCCATTTCTCCCTCCCCGTTATCTTCTATCTGCGCAAAGACCCTTTCTCTGCGTGATAGTAGGCCTAACTCGTGCCTAGTCTCCGTTCGCGCCTCCTAGTCCGGTGGACCTCTGTGCCGCTGCAACCCTCTTTCTCTGTCTATTTCTGCTTCTCTCTCCCTCTGTGTTACAGGTTTCATTTTCTTCCCTGTAACTTGCTCCTTATTGTTTTTGTTGCATTTTCTTTCTTTACCTGCTTTTAATTTCTGTTTTAGTAACTAGGTGGCATTAGGTTAGTTGACTTATGTGTTTTCTGGACTGAATGTGGTTGATTGGCTGATTGTTTAAATTTTTCTGGATTTCTCTGAACTATGAATGCTGCTTTGTATGAACTGACAATGCTGTTTCACTAATACACATAACATGCTTGGTATAATGCCTGAATGGATTTTTGATTCAACTTCTATGTCTGATCAGCATAGGTTTTGAATTTTCTTTCTATTTTGCATTATTAATTTCATACTTGTGCAATTTTCTGTTGATTTTGATGTTGCCTGAGCTTTAATTTTGATTGTGCACCTTGTGTTATTTTTGCTGAGACATCAAACTGAACTTGAAATCTGCAGCTGTGTAGAATACCAAGCTGAAACCACTTTGTTTGATGCATTTTCAAGTGCATAACATGCTAGTTTGCTGCATTATGTACTGACTGCTCATTCCTTTTGCTTAAACACCAAACTAGCCTTAGACTTGTACATTTTAGAATCTATTTGGTGCCATTGGCAGCAGTACATACATTGTTTGTTGAGTAAATTGACTAAGTGCTTATTCACATGCCTTTAACTTTGTTGATCATGTACCATAACTTGTCCCTTACAAATCTTTTTGAGCAATGCAATCTGTTCTTCAACCAAGTATTGCTTTGGACAAGAAATTATGTATATGTGATCATTTCTTATCCTCTCAACATGAATAAGTGCATACTTCCATTGTTGCATTGTTTATTGCTTTCGTGCCAATTTTTGCTAAGTCTTCAAACTTCAAATGCAAAAATTGCAATAATCAATTCCTTCAAATTCAATTCACTTGCATTGTTATACCTAATGCTTTAATTATTGTTCATTCCTTCATTGTTACTTAGGTTACTTGATTTTGGGAAAATACACTTCCTTTTTCAGTAATTGACTGTTTTATACATGTTTTCCCTTAATTGAGTGTTGTTTACATTATTGGCTCTTATTTGAACTGTTTGACTGTTTCCTTATTTTTTCTATGATTCTTATCTGTTTATCCTGAGTTGTACTCTGTTTTTGTCTTTTTCAGGATGGCTCGCAAAGAGAAGGAGAAAGCCAATCCGTTGGCTCATCTTCCTCTTGTGCCTCCGAGTAACCAACCGGATACATTCATTAATGCTGAAGCCTAAGGACAGTACAAGAAATTGGCAAAACGAGCCTTTCACTACGAGAGGAAGCTAAACCTACCCGAGAAATATGCGGATTAGATTCTCAATAAATTAAATTTTTACCATTGGAAATTCGTAGAATTCGATCCGATGGAAGTCAATGACAACCAGGTCAAGGAATTCTACAGAAATTTTCTAAAGAGGGATGCCCCAACTATTTTTCTGAGAGGTGTCACATTGGACACCACTGATACTGCTTTAGACGCCCTCTTGGATATTCCGCATATTCCTCGGGCTAGGGATGCTTTCACTCAAATAGTCAAGGACGTGACGACGGGAAAGCTTTCTTTAGATGTTGTCCTGAAAAAGATTGGCCTGCCTGAGGCCACATGGGAGTAAAGCAAAGGGGATAAGGCAGTTCCATTGAGCGTTGCGTGAACTGATCTAAATCCTGAGGCAAGGATCTGGCAGCAGATCATTACCAACTACATTCTACCAAGCACGCATGCAACTCATATCCGCGTCCGTGTGGCAGTTTTACTTTGGGCTATTCTGGAGGGGAAGAGTATCTCTGTTCTTCCCCTTATTAGAGAGTCGATGTGGAAGGTGAACCAACAACAGAAATACAATATTCCCTTCCTATCGATGATCACCAGATTAGCCGCTTTATCTGGAGTGGAGAGACGTCCAATAGACCAGACGTCTGTCTTCATCAGTAAACAGCCATTCTTGCCATACGGCGACTATGATGGACCGCCACAGAAGAAGAGGAAGACGACTGAGCCATCAACAGCAGCAGAGCCCTCAGCACCTCCTACAGCTCCCGCACCCACACCCCGACTTCAGACACCGTATGAGCTGGGTCGGGAGATCATTCAACTCCTCTACCATTCCGAGCACCGCAACACTCGTTGCTTCCAGTGGATAGTGGCGAAGTTTGAGGGTAAAGACCCTGGACTACCTCCTCCAGACACACCAGAGCCCGAGGAGCCGGCACCAGAGGAGCCAGTAGCTGAAGCTGGCCAGCAGTTGAGCCCCCTAAGTAGAGACCGGTGGAGCCCACGGTTGAGAAGGCTTCATTTCAAAGAGTTGAGGAGCCGGCAGCTGGAGCCGAGCAGATAGTAGAGATGGCAGCAGAGCCAGCTGATCAGGCAGTCGAGGAGCCGGCAGCTGAGACCACCACAGAGACATCCCGAGCCATCATTTTTTATCAGCGTCATCACCGCCCACCACCATCTGACGGTGGAGCTACTCAGAGTTGATCCCCCCCGTTTGATTCTTTTGAGCACGGAGGACCGTGCATGATTTAAGTGTGGGAGAGGATCTACGATTCTTGGGTGTAAACATTGTCTCCTAAACACTTGTCATTTAGTTTATTTTCAGTTTTTATTATGCTTTTTGTAGATATTTCTGATATTTTGTCTTATGCACTGCTGTTTAGTACTTTTGGTATATATATATTAGTTGTTTCTAGTTATCTTTAGTGTTGCACTTTCGTTTTGGTATATATATACATATTGCATCCTTATTTTGCTTGATATATAGTATAGATATGGATTGTGATTGGATGATGTGAATAGTATAGCACCTAGTTCATTTTGATCCTAATTGTTCATGTTAATTTTTGCTTGTTGAAAATTAGGAATAAAACTAGGAAAATTTTGAAAAAGATTGCATCCATCACAACATACATACATATAGGAAATAAATTTCGGTGAAAAACAACAAGGATTTCCCAAGAATTTTGTTTCAAGGGCATTCTATTGAATTGATTGAGAAAATTGTTTTCAAACTTGCTTGAATGATTTTTTTCATGGAACATAGAAGAGGAAAGAACAAAATACCTTGTGAGTCTTTGAGCTTTAATGAGTGGTTATACCTTTTAACCACTAATTTTGTTCATTGTGTGTTATATCTCTTCTATGATTGTAATCTTGGTTTTGCTTGATTCTTTATTTCCAATGATTGATGTTTTGAATTGCATTGAGCATGATTGAGGCCATCTTTGATTAAAAGCTTACTTTGCCCATATAATCTACCCATTGCATCTACCATTATTAACCCCCTTTTGAGCTTTATTTACCCCCATTGTTTGTAATATCACCACTTTACAACCTTAATCGAAAAACTATGAATTTACCTTGGATTGTGTCCTTGATTAGCTTAGGTTGAGGTGTGTGTTTCGTTTAAGTGTGGGGGAATTTTGGGAAACATTGATAGTGAATGAAAATGTTTAATTTGGGTATTTCATTGAGAATTTTGGAAAAGGGGAACATTCATGTATCAACTACTAAAACCATATGCATTTTACTTTCAGAAAAAACATCATCATGAAAAGGGGATGAAAGTTACCCCTAAGTGAAGGAAAATGAATAAGAAATGCATATGTGATGTGAATAATAAATCACACATGAGTGTTTATGAAAAAGAATTGATGGAAGGTTAGGATTGCATTTTATTTTGATTTGGTTGATATATGTTGAGTTGGATACTTAAACTAATCAAAGATTCAATTGAATTAGTCCACTTGGCCGTATTTATCCTACCTTAGTCCTGACCCCATTACAACCCGAATAAGTCCTCATGATAATTGCATTCATGTATCAATTACTTGTCGATTGTTAGATGAAAAGCAAAACCTTGAAAGCATGATTAGGTGGAGACTTGAGTGATTAAACTCTTAGACACCGAGTGATGAGAGTGTATACACAACTAGTGAGGGTTTAATTACTCAATTCTACATTTCCATGCCTCTTATCATGTATTCTTGCAAGTTACTCCATTTTGATGAGTTGAATCAATTCTTTAGATTTTGGTTGCAATGGATTATCTATGCTGAACCAGATTAGTTTTTCATACTTTTCTAAATCAGAAACATCAACCAGACATGGCCTTCGGCCCACCTCATGATCAACCACGGCCCTAGGCCCAAACAATCCAAACAACAACCAATCATCACATTCCAACAAAATCCCAATCGCAAGCACAAGTAGGAAAGTTCAAGCACAAACAAACAATTACTTCAAGCAGAACAATTAGCAGTTAACCACAATTAATCACAAAGGCAAACCAAGTACAATATGCACACCCAAACAATGTCACATAGATGCATATGATGAATGCCTGTTGATGAGTCCATATTTTTTGATATATTTTAGCTTGATTTGGATGGATTCTAGCACATGAACTCACACTTAAGCACCAAAACAGCATACTTTTGTGTTTTGTCCCCAATTTGACCCTAAATGTGAAAACATGCAATTTTGTGCTTGAAATGAGCGATTTAATTCCACTTTTATTCTATTTGATGCCATGACATGTTTTCTGAGTGCTTTCAGACCTTAGAGGCAAGAATGGATAGCCAAAAGTGGAAGAAAGCATGTACAAAGGTGAAAACATGAAGAAAACAAGGAAAAGCACACACAGCAAAGTGTGCGGGCACACAAGCTTGCATGCGTGCGCACAAGAAAGAATTTTCATGTGTGCATGGGCACAAGTACCTGTGCATATGCACAGGTCAACTTTCAGCCAAGTGTGCGGACGCACACATCTGTGCGTCCGCACAGGACCCTGCACGTGATTTTATTAATGAAACACGTGTTGCGCGAATTCTGGAGGCTTTTGGCCCATTTTGGAAGGCTTGGAGGCTAAATTGGAGTGCTATATGAAAGGGAATTCAACACATGCATAAAGGGAGCTCACTTAGATAGTTTTAGAGAGTAATTAGGAGTAGGAGTAGGAGTAGTATAGCATTGCTCTCTTTGGGTTTCATTTTCAATTTCCATTGTAGCATTTTATAGCAAGCTTAATTTTGGATTTTGATCCTCTTTAATTGTAAGTACTCTTTAATTCCTCTTTAATTACATTGTCTTTATCTTCAATTTCCTTTGGTTCAAGTAACTTTGTTCATAATTGCAATTTTGTGTTTCTTGAAGTTTTGATCAATAAATTTTATATTTCATGCTTCCTTTATGTTTGATTGCTTATTTATATTTGGTTTTGTTGATAGTTGGTTATAGTTTTCCATTTTCCTTTACAATTTTCCATGTTTTACTTTTATGCACACAAAGTGTTTGTGAAAATGCCAATTATGGATTTTGAATAGATTTTCACACCTTGGCTTGGGATTTGAGTTCCTAGGATACTAGAGTTATAATGTCCGACATTTAGTGGTAATTCTTGGGGAGTTAGTTGACTCTTGTTTCCATTGACGCTAGCCTTTTATCAACTAGTTTTGTAAGTTGGTTAGGACTTACGGATTAAGGTCAATTATGCTTGCTTGACTTACTCCTCAATGGTTGGGGTTAACTAAGCGAGATTGACTCATCATAATTATCATAGTTGTGGTTATAGCAATGATAGGATTCTTATCCTCTTATTCCTAAGTCAAGGCTTTTTATGCATTTATAGCATTTTTTGCAAGTTTTGAACCCATCTTTTCTTTACTTGCATAAATTACAATTTTGATCATTCCTTAGTTCTTTTATTACTTAATTCTTTTAATCTTTAGTTCTTTGATTCAAAAACCCCTTGCCATCACAACCTTTCATAGATGTTGGTTTAGCTATACTTGCAACAAAGTGATCTTATTTTGAGAAATTCTAGATCAACACTGGCTATCTCACCACCTGTCCTAGTGGCTGATGAGTCTCATCTGTTGGTTATAAAGCCAGCCCGACAAGTCCTGGTAGCTAACCATTGGACTATCCCTCTGTCGTGCATCCCCAACTCGAGTTATTCACAGTCATAATCATAATTCACATCCAACACCCTCACTGGTGTATATTCACGGGGGCGAGCTCATCCGGAATTTTCACAGTGTCCGGCCACACTTACGACATAGGGTCAGTAGAGTATCGAGTCTCAACCTGGAGCACGTGGTGGCTAGCCACTGCTTCTGCCCAGGAAAACTCGTATCTCAGATAATTGGAAGTGCAACAATCACTTTATCAATTCAATAACCATTCATATTCATACTCAGCCATCCGGCTCATAACATATTTCACAACCAGCCATGATTCATTATCATATACAGCCATTCCGGCTCATAACATAATAGCACTTCCACCATCCAACATCATAAAACTCATAGAATCATCATTCAAGCCATAAATCACTTTTCTCAAAGCACTTTTCTTTGAAAATCAAATTCAATTCATCTCAATCTTAACTTCAAAATCAGCATTCTCAAATCACTTCTAGCTTATAAGCCATATTTCTCGAAAGAAGTTTCCTCTTTCAAAACAAACCACATTTTCACAACATCCTTCTAAAAATCTCTTATGAAAGCTCCAAAAATCAATCATCCCAAAACTGAATTTGGTAATAGAAATTTCTCAGCAGAGTCTCAAGACTTTAGGGAAGGACAACCTATCTCAATTTCTTAAAAATTCATTGAAACTCTTAAAATCATAGATTCTTAGTTTAAGTAAATAAAAATAGAGTTTATTATAAAACTGGATCATATAAAGTCAAAAGTCCCAACCCAATCCAAAGCCAATTCACTTGAAACGGAACTGATTCATTTAAATCAAAACCACTTTCAGGTTCCTCCTTAAAACCAATTCTCTGACTTCTTCCAAAATGTCACAAATGCAATTATTCAATCAAGAATCCAATTTCCTTCAAAATCACTAAAAGCTCCTCTAAACGAAATCCTTAAATCTCACTAAAAGCATAAGCCCTTTTTATATTAAAAATCAATATTAGAACATAGAACTTTTCTTCAGTGACTCAAAATGGTAAAGTAATTCCTTTCTAAGTAAATTGAACTCAAGACATATAGTTTTCTCAAATAAATGATACTCGAAAACATAACTATTTCCTTAATAAATCAAATAATACAATTTCTCAAATCCCAAGCCTTTCTAAATAACTTTTCAAACAAAGTCTAAGGTTTTTATAGAAATTTCGGCAGCACCTCCCCTAAAACTTGGACTTTGCCACCCTTTCCGGATCCCAACCAAACCATTCCACAATCCCTTCCACGGGTTCAAAACCAAATCAATTTCAAACCAGACCGATTCCGAAAATTCATATCATTTTCATCTTTCAAGAAAAACAAATTCGGACTCAATTCCTTTACAACAGATTATACTTGATTTCAACAACTTTGTAAGAAACAATTTTAAAGAAGCACTTCAACAACAGTCTGCTTTACCAAACCGAATAATAATCCAGTCACACAAGCATTCATATTCATCCAAGACAACCAATATCACATAAGACTTATACAATCACTCAAGGCTATAATTTTACCAGATAATATCCATATATAATAATTCCAGTATATAAAATATGCTTTTTCTGAAAAGGCCCCTACCTCAACTCGTCGAAACCATAACCCAAATGCAACCCAAATGCGTCACAGGAACCTTCTCTCTCAGCCCGAAATCACCGACAACTGCAACCTCAGCTCCAAGCCACTTTTGCGGTAACCACAGCAACACTAATTGCGACATATAACAACTGAAACTCAATCTTATAGTAATTAACGCCGTAAAACCTCAGCGTAAGATAACAGAACAGTAAGTAAAGGGCTTTCGAAACGAAAATGCTTACCGAAACTAAGAAAGAATGGCTGAATCAAGCAGCGGTAGCCCCGGTGGTGGTTCCGGCAACAATCGTGCTACACCCAATGACCAGAATGGTAGCAATCAGAACTCGAACCTATGTTACCAAACCTCAAAGTCTTTAACCAAGCATAACAGAATACTGACTAAAAGGGCTTTCCGAAATAAAAATGCTTACCGCAACAAGGGAAGAACAACTACACCGAGTAGCGGCAGCTCCGATGGTGGTTCCAGCAACACTCGCGCCACACCCGGTGAGCAGAACGGTGGAAACAGCGATGTAGCCATTCCGAATGGCAAGCAACGGCGATAGACGACATCACTGGCGATGAAAGGCAGTGGAGACGGTGACGGATCTGAGGCGAGAGGCATGGCCGCACGAACAAAAACCCTCCCTCCGCCGATCTCTCTCTCTCCTCGAGCTTCTCTCTCCCTTACTCTTGCCGGTGGTTGCCCTTGGAGCTCGACGACGGCAATAATACACGGCGGTGCAGTTCCGTGCAGTGGGTCGCACTCCTTGCGTCACTGGTCGCGTCCTCCTCCCTCAGAGTCGCGCGGTCTCTCTCTGTCTCTCTCTCCTCTGGGCTTTCTCCTCCGCGACAGTAATGGCGGCGACGGCACGGGCTCCTCATGCGTGGCAGTCCCGAGCAGCGCAGTGGCAGCGAGCTAGGCGGCTCCTTCCTCCCCTGCGCGCGCGCTCTCTCTCCTCTGTCCTGGACCTGTCTTGCGATGGTGACTCGTGGTGGATTGACGGTGACAGCTCAAGGCATGGCCTCCCTTCAAGACCCAGCGACGGCGCAGCGACGGCGCAGCGGCGGCGATAGTGGGCTCCTCACCGGCGCCGTTCCTCCTTTCTTCCCTCTCCTTCTTCCCGTTCTGCTTCTTTCTTCCATATTCTAGGTGTGTTGCGTCAAAAGGGAGGGTGAAAGGGAACAGGGTAGGGTGCAACTGCTGGGTTGGGGGGAACGGATCACTAGGTTAGGGTTTCAGAGTTAGGGTTTTCCCAATTTGGGAATTAGGGTTTAGGTAAAAATTAGGTTTAAGGGTAATTTTGTAATTTCAAATAAAAATAGAGATAATATAGTAATTAGAAATAAATTTTAATCCAACAATAATAATGTATAAAAATACTATTTGTTCATCAATTTTATAAATTATTTTCAATAAAATGTTCAAATTCAAAAATTAGGAATAATATAATTAATTTCTTTATTTTCCTAAGCATTAGTATTAACATTTTAAAATATTAATTATTTAGTCCAAATCATATAAAATTCTTATTATTTCGTAACTACTATCGTTATAATTTAAATATAGAAAATAACTCAATAATTATGAAATTAAGTAAAATCTTCATTTTAATTATCAAAACTTGATTTAACTATTCTCAATGAAATAACTTCTGAAAATAAAATCTCTAATACTAAATAAATTTGAAATCAACTCATAATAAGATTTTTTAAAAGTTCTGGGTCTTACAAATCCTGTAAAACTAAAATGCAACTAGGAGAAACGTAACATTGCAAGATTTCAAATGAACAGTAGTTTTCTCATACCTTTGGTAATCTTTGTTACTATTTTCGTTCGTTTCTGGTTGTTGCTTGCGAAATCTTCTTCCAATTCCTTTCCAGTAGTGGTTTCTGCAGAGAATGTGATTGAAATTTGAGTGATGTTAAGAGAGATTCGACAAGAATGAGTGGTTTCGTATATTGGTTTAGTGTTAAAGAAGGTGTAAAGTTTTTTCATAATGAAGCGCAAATAAAAAAGGAGAAGTTTCTTTCGTCTCGAGCGCGTATTGTCACTTGCCATTTAATGCGCCTAATTTTATTTGGACTTGGGCCAACTTAGTTATATGGTTATATGCTGTTAAGTTTAATATCCAATAACCTTGTTGTTATCGTTATATATATATTCAAATCAATTTAGTGATGGCACTTCTAACACCTAATTTTCATATTTTATTTGTTTATAAAATATAATTTCTAAATATTATTACATGTATCTTGTTGATAGTACAAATAAAATACGTTTATAACAATAATTGTTTGTAGTGTCAATTACAACGAGATATGTTTATAATTAATTATTAATAAAATAAATTTATGTTTTACGGTACGATTTGAATCGATCTAAAAAATAAAATAGATATAATTATAATTTAGATTGAATTGATTTATAATTTATCCAAATTAAATATTTTTAATTATTAACTTTTTGGTATTTTATTGTTTTCTCTCAGTTTCTATTAACGGGAAAAAAATTCAGAAGTTTTGAAATTTAAAATATGTATGACATATAATTTAAGTTGCAGTTATCAATGATTAACCATGGTTAAATGTATAATAATATATAAAGAAAATAAAAAAATTTAGTGTTTAATTTCTATTTTTTCATCTTAACTCTTGTTACTAAATAGTTTATTGTGTCTAACACTTATATTACTTTTTTTTTATTTTTTCTTCTACTTTTTGAGTCATATAAGTTTTAATTTATTTTTTTTGTCATATATTTAGTTTTTTTCTAATCATTAATTTTTTATAGAATTTATTTATTTATTTATTTATTTTTATTTTAGATGGTTGAACATGAATAAGACTGTCATACAAAATTTTCTCAACATTAAAATAATATAAAAGAGATTTCTTGACTCTTGACTATAGAAGACCATATGATTTATTTTTTAATGTAATCGAAATAAATATAAACTTATTTAATTTTTTAAAATTTATATTAATTATTAAAATTATAATGTGTTGCACTCCTATGAAAAATAAAAATGACACAATAAATATTTTTTTTGTGTCTAAAAAAAGCATGACTCAATAACACCAAAATTTAATTTAAAAATTATAGATAAGTAAAATAAGTAATAAAAATCAGACATAAATTTTAATTTTTGTTGTTATGTGGTACAACAAAAATATAATGTAGTAAATCATATTGTTCTCATGCATAATGATATAAAATTTAATATTTTTTCTCTTTAGATGTCTAGATTTTTTTTAGCTTTTATACTTATTTTTGTGTTTTATTTTAATTTTATTAAACCAAAAAATACTAATATCATCAACTTTAATTTTTAACTTTATTATAAATAAAATGATGTAACTTTGTATGCATTAGGTAATAAAAGAATACTCATAATAAGAGAAGTTAAATTTACTCCTTTATTATGTTTATAGGAGTATAGATGATTCAATTAAGAGTTATGAGACTTTTTTTTATATATTTATATTTAAAGTAGTGTTCACTTTTTGAGTATAATAATTATAAACTAATATATGACGGTGATTAATTGCGTTCGAACAAGAGAAGGTGAGAGGAGAATAAAAAAAGAAGGAAGGAAGAAAGAAAGAACAAGTCAATATAATAATTTGTGGTGAGACAACGATAGTTATGTGCAAGGAGAATAGTAAATAAAAAATTAAAATTAAAAAATTTAAAAGAATAATAAAACTAAAGATAATTTAAGATATTGAATATAAAATAAAATAAAAATTTTTTAGCAATTATAATTATGCGAGAGAAAGAGTTCTTTTAATTTAAGTTTTTATATCCGTTTTAAATTAAATAAGATTGAGAAAATAAATAAAATTACAAACATTTATAAGTTTTTATCTTGATTATTACACATAATAACAACATAATGATTTTAGTATTATATCTAAATTAATTCAAATTTTATTATTCTATACATTAAAAAGATTAAATAATTTATAAAATTTTTTATTTATTTTTATTTATTATTTTTTTATATTTAATCTCAAATTTATAATTAAAAATATAAAAATTAATTTTTTAAAAATATTAGAAAAAAATATAGTAAATGTTATTCTGTTTTGAAATTAAATGAAATTTTTTTAAGAAAATCTCAAAAATTTTATTATTTAGAGATATAGAAATTGATATATCAGATTCAAAGAGATTAAGAATTATTTCAAATAGTGTTGAGAATGGGGAGGTACTTAACCATGTAAATTTTTTTATAGGTTAACTGTACATATTAATAGTAGTTAAAATATTAGTGTCCGTATAATATTATTCTTTTAAGGAGATATAATATATTTGATATTATTTTTTTATAATTGTTGACAAATTTTGATAATTTGATTAACAAAATTTTGAATGCTTGATATCTTAAATTTTTTTTAAAGCAATAAAATAAGACTTAACAAGAAAATGTGAAAAATAACAATTATCTTTATAATAGTTATATATCTATATATCTAATATAAATCAAATAAGAAAAGAATTCTTTTAGCAAATCTTCAATAACTCAAAAATTAACATAATGCGTAGTTATGGATCAAAGTCATAAAAAAAATGTGAGTTGCGATAATGATACGGTGGTAATTAATTGCGATGGGGATGAATATAGAAAAAGAAAATAAGAAAAGAGATGGTGAGACAATAATAGTTATACATGTATCAAGAATGATAAAAAAAATGATAATGTATGATATGATGAGATGATATAATCAAAATAAAAATTAATAATTTTAAAAAATAATAAAGTTAAAGATAATTAAAAATATTTAAAATAAAATTAAAGAAATATATTTTTTATCTATTAGAATTATAGATGTAGATAAAAAATATTTTGGATATAATTTTTTAAATTTATTTCTAAATAAATAGAATTAAAAAAATAAATAAATTTAATAACATTTATAAATAATTAACATTTAAATAATATTAATAAATTTTTATATTGATTTTATTACATATAATAACAACTTAATATTTTTTAATCTTATTTTTTAATTTAAATTTATTTATTTTATATATTTTACATGTTAAATAATTTAAGATATTTTATTTTTTTATAATTTATTTTTAATTATATTAAATTTATAATTTTAAAAATAAAAATATAAAATTTATTTTTTAAACCAAATAAAAAAGTGAGTAAATAGGCACTACTGTGTTTGTTGAGCCCCTAATAGTGAATAAAGGTCAGTTTAAATTGATTTTTTAAAATAGTATTTTTTTTTTCATTTTTTTAAAAAGATCTTTTTTTATATACAAAAATTATTTTATATTTAAATAGACTTTTTTTAAAAAAAATTTAAGTATTAAAAATATTTTTTGTTTTTACTTTTTTTAAAGTAAGGTATTGCTAGCTTTTAAAAAAAAAATAATTTACTTTTTTAATAAAATTATTTTTTAAAAAAAAATGTATTCAAATAAGTTTTAAATTGAATAAAGGTATTTTATTAAAAAATACTTTTTTTACTAAAAAATGAATCTAAACTAACACTAAAACTCTTAAATGTATGTAAGTATGTAATGTATATGAGTTTGTGATATTTAAGATTAAGATCGTCCAATCGATCGGATAAAAAAAATTATAAAATTTAAGAGAATTGAAGTAATTATTTTTTGACGTTTTAGTATATCTGCTCATGGTTCATTGTCTACTTTTTCGTGTGAGAAATCGTGAGGTGTATGGAGAAAATTTTTGAAACATTGGAAGTTGGTGCAGAAAAGAGGGGATATGTGGAACTTTTGGTGCTGATGGGTGTTACCTGCTATTGCTATTTTGTTGGTCTCTCTTGCTATATTTGTTGGAGTTTATTGAGTTTGTTTGTATGTTTGATTTTTTTTAACATAGTTTTGTGCTATTGTTCTTGTATATTTAGTTATAATTTAACTAATTAAAAAATTGAATGAGTTGTCACAAAAAAAAATTTTGAATAAGTTATAGTTTAAATTTACGTTGATTTTAAATTACGGTGTGAATTTAATTGATTTTTTTAATTTTAAAATTTTAAAATTTAAATGAATTATAATTTTAATTAAATAATTTTAATATAATAATATATTATATTAATTTTTATCTTTAAATCAATTTAAATTGTACTGTAAAATATAATTTTATCCCTGCACTATAAACGGTTTGTATTGCCAATGAGATATGTCTAAAGATTTTTCCAAATTTATTCCATGAGAAAATTAGGTGTTTAAAATTTTTACACGTATTTTGTTAGTAGTGCAAACAAGAAATGTCTTCTCATTTTAGTGCTAAAGAGATAAGTAAACAAGCCAACAAAAATTTTTTAAGTAAAATGACAATTAAATTTTTAAAAATTTTGATCAAATACTAATTAATCTTAAAAAAATACCAATTAGATTTTTTATAATAGTAAACTGTTCTTCGAGTATTTTGCTTTTCACAGTAATATATATTTTGTTTTTGTCACGTAAACATAGAAATAATATAAGTATTTATTATTTCTTGAATTTTTTTTATAATTTTTATTAATTGTTCTCTATTTATCACAAATTTTATTAAAATGGGTGAAATTTCGCTCTAAAAATTATTATCTATATATAATTAACGAATATTAAATAAGATAAGTTTTACTTTTTTTTTCTTTAACATTATTGTATATATAAATACTACTATTAAATTTTAAATGATAAATTGATAAAAGAATATAATATATCTATTGTTTGTTATTATGAAAGACCAAATTAATATTTTTTTTAGATATTATATTTGTTTTATTATAAATAAAAAATCCTCCACGACAACCCTTTTTTTGTCATTTTGTTAATTAGCCAAGTGATTTTGACTTCCAATCAATGGTTGCTTTTCCAAAAATTGTTCTTGGCATTATGATATTGATATCCATACTACCTTCTTGAATTTGGCCAGTTCAAATGTTAAAATTTAATCTTTGATAAATGGAAAAAGTAAATAAAAAATGCTGAAAATGTTTTAGCTGCTTTCCAAAAAATGTCCTTTAAGGACGCAAAAATGAAACATTTTTATTTTAAAAAAAGCTCTATCACTAATTATCAATAAAAAATTGGAGCATTCTGTAATATTATTTATTATACTAATAATATCTATCTTCTTCACTAATTATAATAATATTATTAATAAATAAATACAGTTTATATATAAATGAGAAAATTTTGCGTTTTCGTTAGTTAAAAAATAATGAACAATTATTTTAGATTTGAAAGAACAAAAATAAAAAGAGAAGATTTTACTACTACAATTTTTACGTATAGAAAATTTTGAGGTGAAATATGAAAATATTTGATTATTTTAATATTTTATATTATTATAAGGATAAATCACAAAAATTAAATGGAGGGATATATTATATCATTCTATTAAATTCAAAAATATTACAAAAATTTACTCCAAAGATAATTTTACGTAGTTCGAATGAGCCTCATTTGAATTACATAAACCAAAAGTAATTCGGTCACTAAAAAAACAAAAATCAAAAGTAATTCGAATCAATCAAATTTAAATTACAAGTGATTAACATAACTGGAATTAGACCAATTCAAATTATGCATGCATGAATTCTAGAGGTATTTCGAATCACCTTGATTCGAGCTACACACACATTTTGTGATATAATTTGTAATATTCTTATGCCTATTTTTTATTAAAAAATTAATAATTTAAAAATTAAAAAAATATATTTTTTATTCCATAGATTAAAAAAAGCTAACAAAATATTTAATCACGAGACTTCTACAAAATATTAATGAGCTATTAATTCGAATTTCATACAATACTATTCTGTCCATTTTTGATAGCTCATGAATATTTTTTAATAAATTTTTTTAATAAATTTATTTAAATTATACCACAAAAAATATTTTATTCTATGCAAAATAATTTTTAAAAAATGGCTTAAAAATATTAAGAGTACTATAAAAATTTGTAATGTTGTAATCACTTAGGTAAATACATGCATGTACTCAAATTTTAAATAAAATACTCTACATAGTCAATAATAATTTAAAAATTAAAGAAAATATTTTATTCTATACAAAATAATAAAAAAATATTTTATTCCATACAAAATAATTTTAAAAAAAATGGCTTAATAGATGTTAGAGGTACTATAAAAATTTGTAATGTTCTAGTGACTTAGGTAAATATATGATAAAACTATATTTTCTTTAATTTCTAAATTATTATTGACTATGTAGAATATTTTATTTAAAATTTGAGTACATGCATGTATTTACTAAGCCACTAGAATATTACAAAGTTTATAGTACTCCTAACATCTTTTAAGCAATTTTTTAAAAATTATTTTGCATAGAATAAAATATTTTTTTGTGTTATAATTTAAATAAATTTATTAAAAAATATTCATGAACTATTAAAAATAGGTATAAGAGTATTGTATGGAATTCGAATTGATAGCTCATAAATATTTTGAAGAAGTCTCGTAATTAAATATTTTGTTAGTTTTTTTTAATACATGGAATACAATATATATTTTTAAATTTTTAAATTATTAATTTTTTAATAAAAGAATGGACAGAAGAGTATTACAAATTATATCACAAAATGTGTGTAGTTCGAATCAAAGTGATTCGAATTATCTTTGGAATTCATGTATGCATCACTTGTAATTCAAATTTAATTGTTTCGAATTACTTTTGGTTTGTGTAATTCATTCGAATTAGCCTCATTCGAATTACATGAAATTATCCTTTTGTAGATTTTTAAAACGTTTTTGAATTTGGTAGAATTGTGTAATATATGCCTCTATTTGGTTTATATTTGTGATTTACCCTTATTATAATGATAGTATAAAATGTTATTAATATTTTATAAAAAGTTTAATTAACAAAAGACGTTTTGTGAAAAAAATTATTATTTTAATTATAAAACGATGTTTTGTAAAAAAAAATATTATTTTAATAATTATAAAAAAAACAAAACATCATTGATGTTTTATAAAAGTCCACAATAACATACAGGGACGGACTTATACTAAAAGAAGAGGGGCATTTGCCCCACAATTTTTAAAAAAAAAAACTAAAAACTAATACTTATATATATATATATATATATATATATATATATATATATATATTATTTATCTAAAGTAAAATATAAATAATTTTTTTTTGTGTTTTATGTTAAAAAATATTTTGTTAAACTTAACATATAATAATAATTATATTATTAAATTTGATTTAATATAAAAAATAAATAAACTAAAAAAATAATGATAATTAATTTCATTATATTAATTAATTAATTAATAATAAAATTAAAACTTAATTTTTTAATTAAATATAACTTAAATTATTAGTAATTTTCTAAAAATTATTTAAAATAAAAAATATTATCTATATGTTAATATATTATAATTATTTTGGTTAAAAAATTATTTATACCATAAAGACTATAATAAATAAATTTGATAATTAAATATGAGATAATAAAAAATAAATAAAATAATTGTTTAAGAATATATATAGAAAAATAATATTTAGTCATGTTAAAAAAAATTATTATAAATTATTTTTTTGTTATTTTAAATATAATACTGTGTGTATGAAATCATATTTTTATTATTTTAAATATTATAATAAGTGATTGTGTATAGATTTCTAGTTCTTATTAATATTTATAGATAGTTCTAATTTAAAAATTTAAATATATCTAATCCAATTTAAATTGGTCAAGTGATTAGCCTAGTCGTCTACTTAAATAATTATTGGGAGTTCGAATTCTGTCTCATATATGTAGCAACTCATTGCCAGCCCAATTGCAGAATCTTAAATGGAACTGAAATTCACGACGAATTAATCCTTAACTTATTGGGTATCGGGGGAGGCCAAAAAAATATCTATACCTAAAATATATTATATTCTTGCCCCATTACTAAATTTTTCTGGGTCCGTCACTGATAACATATAACACATAGTTTATGCTATTTTTAAAAATTTTATCACTCATAATCTAATATAAAAATAAAATTTAAATTTTATTCTTTTTTTTATGAGATGTTAAAATGACATTTTATCCCTTTTTATTTATAGAATATGCATTTTTTTATAATTTTTAAAAAATCTCTTATTTAATCCATTTTAAAATTTTTGTATCAACTAACCTCAATTTTATTATTTTTTACAAAAATATTTTTTAACAAAAATTTTATTTTTTGCAACTAAATTTTATTTACCAAAATATTCTTTAAAATTTTATTTTTTGAGTGACTAAATTATATTTTTATCAAAATATCCTTTAACAAAAAACTTATTTTTTGCAATTAAATTTTATTTAGCAAAATATTCTTTAAAAATTTATTTTTTGAGTGACTAAATTAATTTTTTACCAAAATATCTTTTAAATTTTTAACGATTAAATTATTTTTTGTACTAAGATATTTTTTAATAATTTTTTAGTTACTAAATTATAACTTTACCAAAAAAATTTTTAACAACAATTTTTTTTGTATATTTTATTGTTAATCTCATGATATCTGCATATTATTAAACATGGTTTTACAAGTTTGATTTAACATTTTTTTTATATTTTACTGTTAATCTCACAAGAAATTTTTTTTTAATTTAGAGGCTTGCTACACATACAAGTTTTTTTTACTTACAAGTTTTACAAGTTGCTACACATTAGGGTCTTTTAATGCGTTATTCAGTTTCCAAAGCGCTACACTCACAGTGGATTATGAACGACTCTTCTTCCTCTTCCTCTTCCTCTTCCTCTTCCTCTTCCTCTTCCTCTTCCTCTTCACTCACCGTGGATTATGAACGACTCCTCTTCCTCTTCCTCTTCCTCTTCCTCTTCCTCTTCTTCTTCTTCTTCTTCCTCTTCCTCTTCCTCTTCCTCCATGTATTTCTTCGTTATTCTCTTTGCCTTTTCATTAATTGTTTTACTTGCGTTTATTACTGGTATTCTTGCTTCCTTTTTTTTCGATTTTCATGGTTTCTGAAATCAAGCTTTGAAATCGTTTTGAAGATAATAGAACGTCAGAAATACACCCAAACGATTACAGAAATACACCCAAACGATTATAGAAATACACCCAAACGATATTTCTTCGTTATTCTCTTTGCCTTTTCATTAGTTGTTTTACTTGCGTTTATTACTGGTATTCTTGCTTCTTTTTTTTCGATTTTCATGGTTTATGAAATCAAGCTTTGAAATCGTTTTGAAAATAATGGAACTTCAGAAATACACCCAAACGATTACAGAAATACACCCAAACGATTACAGAAATACACCCAAAGATATTTCTTTGTTATTCTCTTTGCCTTTTCATTAGTTGTTTTACTTGCGTTTATTACTGGTATTCTTGCTTCTTTTTTTTCGATTTTCATGGTTTCTGAAATCAAGCTTTGAAATCGTTTTGAAAATAATGAAACTTCAGAAATACACCCAAACGATTACAGAAATACACCCAAAGGACACCTTATGCATAATTCAGAACTCTTTCTCTTTCTCCTCCTCATCTTCTGCTGCTTCTTCTTCTTCAAAAATGATTTCAGAGCTTGATATAAAAAAATAATTGAAATCAAGAATAACGAAAAAAGAAAACAAAGAGAAAAGCACGTAAATGAAGAAGGAGAAAGAGAAGGCAAAAAACGAAAGAAAAGAAGAAGAAGAAGAAGAGGAGGAGGAAGAGGAAGAAGAATGTGCAGCAAGAAGAAGACGACGGTGCAGTGAAATTGTGCAGTAACGGTTGAAGGAGAAAGAGAAAGCAAGAAACGAAATAAAAAAAGAAGAAGAGGAAGAGGAAGAAGAACGTACAGTAACAGTTCAAGCGCGTTAATATAATAACTTGTAAAGACTTGTATAAAAAAATGCTTGTATGTGGAGAATTTCTCTTTAATTTAATGTTAAAATAATATGTATTGATATCACAATTTAATCACTAGAAAAATGATATTGAAGGGTATTTTAGTAAAAAAATAATTTAATCATTACAAAATATTTTAAAGAATATTTTGGTAAGAATATAATTCAATCACTAGAAAAATAATTTGTTAAAGAATATTTTGGTATACAAAATTTAATCACAAAAATAAAATGTTACTAAAAGATATTTTTGTAAAAAATATTTTATTTTTTTTAAAACATGAATAAAATTGACATTAGTTAATACAAAAATTTTAAAATAAGTTAAAAAGAAATTTTTTTAAATTTATAAGAAAAAAGTGTATATTTTATAAATAAAAATGTCATTTTAGAATCTATTATAAAAAAAATGAAATTTTCTCAAATAAAAAATGTAATTTTCTTATATCCAATAAATATGAAAATTATATCATTTTTTTTTAAATTCACTTATTATGAGAACAAATAGCGTATAATATGGCGCTTTGTGAATAACCAATACCAACTACTCATTACTCATTAGCATATGGGGTATATTTAGGTTATTTTTTATTATGGTTCTAAAAATTGAACTCAATCGATTGGATGAATGAAAAATGGATATTCTGACTAGACTATTAAATTATTGAATCAGTCAGTCAATTAGTTCACATTCATTTGATTCTCGCAATTTTAATCCACCGATAAAGAGTGGTTCTAGTTTCTAAATTTAGTACTACTTAAAAATAATAAGATGAATAGACTTCTTTTTTAAAATATTTTAAAAATATTAATATTTTAATAATTTTAACGGTTTATCTCAATTATAAAATACTACTAAATTACTGATATTTTTGTAATATTTGAAATTCTTCTGATAGAAAATACAAAGTAATGCCACCACCACATAATAATAGTGAATAGTTCCTCTCATTGAAAAAAGGCAGCTACTATCATAAGTTCAGAACACTTAGTACCTTAGCTAGCTACTAGCACTAGCAATAGTCACCATGTTCCATGTTCATTGCATTGTACACAGCACAAGAACCAAACCTTACAAATCAATCCACCATATCCTCCACACTGTGTCTCAAGTCCCACTCAAAATTTTATTTTATTTTATATTTTTTCTTTTAGCACGACTAAATACCAGATAAGCAAAAGGGCCAAAATAGATTTGAGAATGCATATGGAAAAAAGCAAAAAATTGATGTTTGTTATGTTGATTTGATTCTGTTGGGGGACAGAGGAAGTCACAACCCCTCTTTGGGGTTTATAGACCCCACAGAAAAGGGGGGCAGGTACAAACGCCAAAGGTAGCATTTAGTGATGAGTCCCTAACAAGGACAACACAAAAATAATGGGGGGATTTGTTTGTTTTGGTTTTTAATTTTTATTTTGGGCTTGTTGTGGGCCCCTTGTGGATTAGGACCATCTGTCCCTTTGTGACCGGCATGCCCTCTAAAACACGTGAATCTGATTCCTATGACCCCTCCTGATTAATTTGTTACGCTTCATTTTCATTTTTTGTTGCTGTAAAACACTCAAACTTGTTTAATACTTTTATTTAATTATTAATTTTCTTCTATTTGATGCTGCTTTAAAATAAATTTTTTATTTATTTTATTTCTTGAGTCATTTACTTGTATTTCTAAATAAAAAATAGAAACATAAAATAAATATTTTTTAACATTTTTTGAGATGCAGGTAGGCACGATTTGCTTCTATCAGAAATAAAAACAATTGAAAAAAAGAAAAAATATTAACATTATAAGCTTATTCTCATATATTTTTAAAAAGATAAATATATTCACTTCAAACGTATAAAACCCTAATTACAATACAAATTTTTATAAGACTTTTTTATTGCGTTTTCCTAAAAATGAGATTAAATTATATTGTGGTAATTGCTTTTATCGTTAGATCTAAAAATTTAATTTTATTTTAAAATAAAAAAATTGTATTAATGTGTACACTAGGGGTGCACAGACCCGGCTCGGCCCAAAGGCCCGGTCCGGTCCCGAACACTTTAGGGGCTAATTTGGTGTGATTTCATTGGGTTTAGGTCGGATAAGGGTCTCAAAAATGGACCCGGTCATTATTTCGGGTCGGGTCCGGACCATAGCTCGGGTCACCCGAAGTCGGCCCGGTGGCCCAGTCATCATACACAATTAATATTTTGTGTTATTAGTGATGGATCATGATTATTCTTATGTGGAATTTAAGTATTGTAAACCTTAATATTTTGTGTTATTAGTCATTATAAGACTATAAGTTAAGGTTTTATATTTAGAATGCATAAGACTTTAGACTAATGCATAATATTGTGTTATTTGTATTGATTTAAATATTTCGTATTATTAGACAAAATTAGTATTGATTGTGGTTTTGCTTTAGTATTGATTGTGGTTATGCTTTAATTTTAAAGAAGGGTTGGTTTTTGTTATATTTTTCTAAGTGAATTTTACCATGTTAAATAATGGTTGGAGTCTTGAAAATTTAGATATTTTTACATGCTAGCTTACAAGAAGGTATCAACGTAATGTAATGTTAACGGCCCGATTTTCACCCGGTATAATTGTGGCCCGAAAGTGTATTGGTTTCATCGGGTCTAGGGTCGGGTTCGGGTAATAGACCCGGTGTATATTTCGGGTCGGGTCTGGGTCACATCAAACCCGGCTTCACCTGGCCCATGTGTACCCCTAGACTGTACACACATATATCTAAAAAATTTATTTTATAACATATTGTTATTAAAATAAATATTTTTAATTAAAACATAATTAAAAAGATTAAATAGTTAGTATATTTTTCTAAAATTTTATATAATTATTTCATATTAATAAGTAAATATATAGTTAAATAATTACACCTTTTAATCTTTCAAAAATATCATGTTATATATATAACTTGAGTAATATATTGTTGCAAGATTGATGAACATGATCGTAGTCACAAAGTGGAATTGGACTTAATTAGTACCTTATCAACAATTAAAAATGAATAGGAAAATAAAATATAGAACTATGGAATATAGAAGAAGTTTCTCCCTAGGAATCTAGACAAAAAAAAATGGTGAACATTTTGCCTAAACAAGAAATGCCACACTTTTGGTATGGTATTTATTAATATAATGTAATTAATTACTCTTTCTAACAATGTTTTTGCGTTGTAGATAGGTTAGAAATAAGTTAAGCCAACTCATAAATTAATTCGAATTCGATTCGTCAATAGTTTCATAAACTGAATTCGTGAGTTAATGAGTCGAGTTTGAGTCTGAAATTGAACTCATAGATTAAATTGAGCGCGCGCGCGCACACACACATATATATATATATATATATATATATATATATATATTAAATGATTAATACAGACATGCATTTAATATATATTTTTTTAATATTATATATATAATAATAAAATATAATTTACATATATATTAATGTTCTTAATTATTTAAAATTCTATAGTTATTTTTTATATATAATTTTGATGCAGAATATAAATAAAAAATTTGTAATTGATAAATAGATAATATATAAAATTAATATTATTTTAAAATTTTTTAATATATATAAATTATAATTTATTATTATAAAATTATAAATTATATTCCTATTATTTGAATTCGTTTTTTGAATTTTAACTTGATCACTCATGAGTTTTCAATGAGTCGAACTTGAATTTAAAAAAATAAATTTAATTATTAATAAAACGAGTTACGAACCAAATTCATTTTTTATGAACAAAATTTAAATTTATTTTAGTTCGACTCCATTCGACTCACATTTGACTCACTTTCAGCTTAATTGTAGACCTCACATCTCAGCCACTAATGGACACTATCTATGACGCAGAAATATCTTCCTTATTTCTTTCTTCTTTTTTGGCCTGCACTTTATTGCAATTAAGACCACCGAATAGTTTTTATAGTATTTATTAATTAATCAATAAAATATAAGAGCCTTTTTCTATCTAATAATTCATTGGCAACCCATATCACAATGCAATATTGTTGTTGATAAAATCATATTGTTTGCTTTCATTGAAATTGTATGTGCCACCCACCATCTCTCTCTGTATGTAGATCACACCATGCTCCACGAAATTGACTATTTTATTCTATTTTATTTTTCAATTATAAATTGTGGAAGCATTCAATAATCCTAACGATCTTAGACAAAATATCCTTTTCGTTATTAGTATTGATTTTGTGAAGGATATAATAAAGTGTAAACTAATTGTGTGATCTACATTCTATATTCTATATATCTTCCATTTTCCATCAATTTGCCGTGTTGAATTTGATTCCCCGTTTGGAGTAGTCTTCTTAAGTTAGATATCTGTAATATATTATTTAATTTTAATATATTAACGATGTAAATATTTTATATAATTATTTAATTATATTTTTTTAAATAATTATTTATATAATAATTGATATAAAAAATAATTATTTTTATTAACATGATGTTACGTGAATATATACACGTATAAAAATATTTTATATTAAAGTTCATTAAAATTAAATTTGTATATATATATATATATTGTTGGTCGTTTTTTATAAGAAAAATAATTTGATATTCTTTATTGGTATTTCAAAGTATTGTACTTTGAAATTGAGAGGTCCTTGTCTTACTATGTATGTCATATATATAGTTGTCTTCTATAATTGCTTAGGAAATAAGTACAAAAATATTGCTAATGTGCGAACATTTAGCTGTGCAACATGTTATTGGTTTATTTTATATGTGAAAATTCTAACCAAGCTAGGAGGCATTAGCAATCTTGTTCAACGGCGAATCTTTGGTTTAAAAACGTAACTGATGATAACCTAAATCTAATCTTAACGATTCAAATTATTCGAGTGACCACTATAATAACATGATGAATGATGACTATATTTGTGTATATAAAATAATAAAAGAATTTGATGAATTTTAAAAGATTCTTTATTTGTTTTCAACGTTTGGCACCACTAGTTAGGCGTCTACTTAAAGTTGTTTTGAGTCATTATGGACCCATAATCACCCTTAATCCATCGGTTATTACATCAGTGAACTTTAACTTGATCATATATTTATATAATTATATATAAACTTTTTACGTGGGTTACTATAGCTCATCATCATTTAAGAAAATTAAACATGATTTGACCTAAACATGATTAAACATTTGGCCGTAGCTCAATTATTTAGAATAAACTTGGTCCAAACATAAATAAACAAAGTAAAGAAAGGCCTAAGGGATATCATAATGAATACTTAGATTAAATGAATAGTTGATTATTGGAAGAATTAAAATGCATATTGCAGTTGAGAAGGACGGTTGGATTACACCAAGTAAGCATAATCATTTTTTTTAGTGCATCTACGTTGATGAATGTGTGTAGGACCCTTTAATTTTTCTTGTCGTCATCAGGTTAATTAATTGATGGTGATGTTGATGGTGTAACATGAGATTACCTAAAAGGAGTAATGTGATTTTATATATTTTTTATTTTTACATATGTATTAATTCGACATATCAAAAATTAATTCGATGCAGATTAGATTTTTATTTAAAAATTTATTGCTGATTAATGAATTTCTACATGTACAAAGTGAGATTCAAACTTTTAACACTTATGATATAAACGAACAAGTGAATTAATTATTTCACCAATCTAAAATAATTAATAAAATAAAAAATTGCTAGTTGTAAAAAGGTTTCTACTCCTTCATGAGACATATTATTAGTTTTGGGTATAGTCAAATTTTTAGTTATAAGACATGGATAATAATGGTCTCATTGGGATAATTTTTTTTCCCCAAAATAATTCTATAGTATATAGACCTTATTTGCTGACTATTAAAGAAATGGAAGCTTTGTTTAAAATGATAAATGGGATTTTTATGAAAGTGGGAATTTCAATATGAAGTAGTACTCCTATGTTTGTCAAATGGCACATCCCATTCGTGGAGGTGTTTTGGTTAAGTGGTGCATTGCACATTGGAATAATACGGATTTTGTATTTTTAATATGAAGTTAGATACGTGTAATACAGAAAAATAAGAGTTTGAGTGTGCAATGCATAGATATGGAATTAATAATAATTTACATAAAAATCGTTATATATGACTTAAAATCGTTAGTTACAATTTTATGGAAGAAAGAAAGTGTAAAAAATCCTCGGATTAATGATTAACGGCTGAGAGCTATTAAAAAATTTAGGATTATTGATTCGATGAAGAGAGCTATGCATGTGCCATCAAAGAGGAGAAGAAAAGAGGTCAAGAACCGTTGGATCACTGATCAACGGCGGAGGATTTAATTTCTCAAGAAATCGGTACTACTGATTTGAAGGAGAAAATTTAAAAAAAAAAAAATCATAACTCTTATTTTCTTTGAGGAAAAAAAATTGTTTTTTTTTAATCTTTAATCACAATTTATATATATATTTTTTGTCACTTTTTCAAATCGTCACTCATAATTTATTTTGATAACATTCTATCACATATCAATGCATTACATTAAATTTGTATAATATCACCATATATATTAGGCCCTTAATTTTACAATAACTAAAAAAATTAGCCAAATAATTCCCAAATTAATTAATTAGTCGATTAATTTAATTTTGTGAGCTTTGAAATGCCTTTACGCAAATCATGAAAGATGAACCAATCACACGCATGCCCTATTAGTATTTTATTTGGGTGACTTTGCCCTATTAGTATATGACTATGAATGAAAGTAAGTAATATTATTTATTTATGAATGTTGAAGGGAAAGGCAAACCAACAAACAATAAAACCACAGTGATCCATGTCTCCCTTTTAAGAAAGAGACGTGTGAATAAACTAACCCACTTTCATTGCTTTGGTCCCTTTTTTTCTGCATAGAATCACACATCCATTTTTATGTACGTGGGGTCAAAACCCCTTTCCCCCACCACCTTCTCCAATGATATCATTCTTTTTTTTAAGACTAGTAAACTTCTCATTAAACATCTTTATCTATCTACACATAGGAATAGTTAATTATAGAATTGACATACAATATTATTTTATCATTATTGTCAATGAACATTTTGGGCAGACTCCAAATCCTTCGTCACGTACACACTACGCACCTGTCCTCCAATTAGGACAATGATACTTAACCCAATACCATATCTTCTTCATTAATAATTACTAATTAATTAATTAATTAGCTAATCAATCAATTTATACTTTCTTTAGATTTAGCATAGGTGATAAAAGCTCCAAATATATCTTATAAAGACTTTGTATTTAATATCCTTTTATATTATTCTAAAAGTTTTTATAATAAAAAATTAAATTCTATTTAAAAATTTACTGCTAATTAATAAATTATACATGCACAAAGCAAAATTTAAATTTTTAATATTTATATAAGGAAAGAATTGAACTAACCATATTTGACATTCAAATTGGTTAAGTCATTAACCTTAGAGATATATGTTTGATTTTAGGTAAATGATAGATGTCAAATCCATGAAAAAAAAAAAAAAAGAAATACAAGAATAAGAGAATTTTCTTAGCTTGAGGGGGCTAAAGTAATAGATAGGAAAGGTTTGTAAGTATCTAGGCCCATATGGGATGTTGCTTTCTTTTATTATCTTTGTAGCTAAAGAATATGGAAGATGGTGCTAGCTAGGCTTGTTGCAAGTGCAAAAGGGGTTAGAAATGTGTGTCACATAAGTTGTCAATATCGGTGATATATATACATATTCCAATTATTTATTTTAATTAGTATTATTATTATTTATTTCACTTGGGGTTGTGGGCCTTACCCAAAGTATTGGGATAGTACAAAGCATAGAATATGGATCTAATTAAAGAGGATTGAGGGGTCCATGATGGGGAACCTAACTTTCTTCCCTTGTGAAAGGGGGCACTCATGTCCTAACCCCGTCATCATAGAGAATTGATTTTGTTGCTTCCTTTTGTTCTATCCTAACACATGTTTTCTCCTTTAAAGAAAGTGGACCCTCTGCCATATCACAAGTCACTTAGTATTATAATTGTAAGGAAAAGTCTAAGGGCTAGCAATTTTGTTAAATTCTGACCTGCATATAACCAGCAAAAAAAATAAATTATTGGATAAAATTTCACACCAATCTCACACCATTAAAACATCATTGATAGCTATTTGATGGCTACAAATTACAAAAATTGCTGGCCCTGTCATTCCTCTATATTATATACATACATATATACATAATAATAGATAGAATTGAAATGAAGGTGGCTCCTAAAGTAGCATGTCCAATTGTGTCTAACACAACACAAATTGTGAATCACAAAGTCTAAAGGTGCCACAGTGAAAAAAGGCATATTGATAAATCCAAAGAATGGAATTTTTAGTTTTCAATCACCATTGACATATTGCTATTTGGGGTTGGCCTAACTTCCCAAATAATAATAATAATGAAAAAATTTAAAATTTCTTCCTGAAATTAATGTGGATAGTGATACTTCTTAGGCATTATCTTAAGGCTTGCTCCCTTTAAATTTAAGCTAAAGTGAGTGAAGCTTTTGTTGATATATATACCCTTGTCAATTTCCTATATTTTTATTTTTACTATTTTATTTATTTTTTCTTAATGTGTGTGATACATGATTAAGATGATGCAACCCTATGTTTGGGAAGAGCCTTGCTGGCATATATATTATTTTGCTTTCCCACAATTCTTTGATTCTCATTTTACTTTGTAAGGATTATGGTAAGCTACACATAACATAAAAGGCATGGTGGGTCAATGATATGGAATTAAGAATCCACCTCTAAATGAAAAGAAGCATATATATATAAACCATTCACCAAGGGTAATCATATCTCCCATAATGAGAATTTTCTTTATAAGGGAATTTGAAACGACTTGCCATGTCCATGAGTGAATGGATTTGGCGTGATATAGGTGGAGTAAGGTTAAAGATAAGGGACATTATTAATTGCATTTTTTAATGCTAATAAAGACAACATCCCCTCTCCGATCCCTTTTTTCTCTTCAATAACTTTTCTACCCCCTACTCCCTTATTTCTATTACTAAATGTGAGATAGGATAACAAGGGTAAAATTAAAAAGAAAAAAAAAAAATTATTGAATAAAAGAAAGTACTCTAGTTGTTATTCATGAAGAGGGAGAACAATTTGTAGGGGAAATTGTCAACTATTCTTTTTCCATATGGCTTTTAAGACATAGATTGGTGTTTGTGTAAACATCAGCTTCACCCACTAACATAATATGCATGTGCCAAGGCCATCACATAGGCTTAGCTTACTCATCCCCATTAATGGGGTTTCTTGGAGTTTGTGGTCACAAACCCAACTCCTCCATCTTGGGGTAAAATCATTATGCCTTTGCCACCCCCAATTTCAATTCCCTTTTATTAGTGGGGGACTTTTGCCCTAAAAAAAGTATTACTAATGGTTCTTTCTTGTCAACATTAGGCACTATTGTATATACAAAAGGCTTAATTAATTAGCCGCTAAAGCCGAAGGTTACTCTTTGGTTGATGTACTTGGCCACTCATAATTAATATACATGCATCTCTATCTATATGTCTAAGTGCTTATTATTGATATGATATTTTTATATGTGGATGGATAGTGTGTTGTGAAATGGGATTGGACTAACAATTTGTCCATGGCATAAAAATATTTGAAGTTATCCTCTACTCAATGAACACACGCGCGCCGCACACACACACATATATATATATATAACCCTCTTTACTACTTTAAAATAAAATAGGAAAATTATTCTTTTTCTTTGGTATGACTACATTTTTTTTAATTATTGAAGGAAATTTTATTTAATATTAAAAATTTCTACTTATAAAAATAACTACAACCAAGTCTACAACTCAAATTCAAGACTTCTAGTTTTTTTTTTTTTTTTTTTTTTATTTTAAAAATGACCATTTGAATAAACTATTTGTTGGTTCTTTCCTTGTGAGTCTTACTTTGAGTAATTAGTAAGAGAATTGAGATTGACATCACATATCACAGAATCGACCAGCTATCACTTTTTGGACTGAATATAAATATATTTGTATGATGGGAGAAAAATAATTTGGCAATTTAATATTTATCATCAATGTGGGAGAGTGCATCATATTGAGCTGTCCACAATTGTTGTTGTGAAATGAGCAAGATTTGGCCCACATTAATAATGGACCATAAATTTTTGTTGTTGGAATTTAGACTCAAATTTGATGATTCTCACTATAGAAACTTATTTCCACTGTTGGGTTTTCTTATTTTTCTACAATAATCACTCACAAGGTTTTTGTTCTTTCACTTTTAGTTTTTTTTTTCTTTTAAATGGAATAACACCAAATTAAGAAGTTTGATTAAAGCCATAATAATTGTGGCATGAGGATTTATTATATTATAGAGGAGTACTAGGGACCAGCAAATTTTGTGAGTTGTAGCCATCAATAGTGTATTTAATGGTGTGAGATTTCATCTAATGGTAGAAAATCACTCATTTTCCTTTTGCTGGCTAAATGCTGGCCAAATTTTAATAAATCTGCTGGTCCCTAGACTTTCCCATTATATTAACAAGAATGCCATCAATTCTAACCCTTTTCAGTTTTCACCCTCTCCGTATTATGCTTTTTAAAAGGAGGTTATAGTGTTTTCACACTTAATAGAATTGTCTACTCAATGTTTATGTTCTTTCCACTATTAGCATGTCCAATCAATTTCACAATTCAATTATTTAGTGGGGGATATGATCAAGAGAAACATAAATAAAAAGAGATTACATCAAATGCTATTTCTTAGTCATCCATTCAATTTAGACTTGGATGGCAGGCATACTACTATTCTTGGATCATTTGCACTGAAATGGTAACATTTTTCATGTCCTAGATATATCTTAGCTACATTATGGAGGTACACACACCCGTAAATTATTTTATTTTATTTATTTTCTTTGTACTACCTTGGGTGTGACTTTTTAACTTTTGTGTTACCCTCACTTTTTATGTAAATCGCATTCAAATTTAAATATATATTAAAATAACAAATAAAAGGGAAACAAAATGTATTGATTAGATTTTATCCCTTTAAATTTTGTACAAATGTTCTTTACTCCTTAAACTTCAAAAATGTAAAATGTAAAATGTATATCAATTATACAAACTTTTTTAGATGTTTATTTTACTCAATAAAAAAAACTATATTGTACTCTTTTAAAATGAGTTTGACAATAAATTTTTTCAATTATTTATTAGAGATTTCAGTTAATATGTAGTCAATTCTTGCATTTTTAAAATTGATTTACTAAACACATGACATAAAATTTAGGAGATAAATTATTATTATTATTATTATTATTATTATTATTATTATTATTATTATTATTATTGAGTTGTTACTACTCACTAGTGGTACTATGCCCCTACAAATACAATAGGGGGATAGATAATATGTCACCATTATGTTATAGTGACTTCATGAGTATGGTAACATAACTCTTATGGTAAATTATTTAATTTTTTAATTTATTTGTGGATAATATATATATTAAATATAATTATAAATTATGTTATTTTAAATTAAATAATTTATATAATGGTAATTTTATTTATTGTTATAAATGCTAAATTAAATAAATTATAATTATTTTTAATTTAGAATTAAATGAGAATAAAATTAGATATTATTTTTTAGGCTTTAAATACTATTTTTATTTGGACTTTAGGGTTTAATGGGTATCATATTCAAATATAAATAGTGACTTTACGTTTTCGGCTCCCAATATACCAAAACCGTTTTCGCAACTCTTTTTTCATAAGAAAAATTATAATTCAGCCGTTCTACTGAGAATACAAAAGATTTTGCTTGAGAAAAATTGTGATAACTCTTCTACTAATTTCTATAAATAAAAGTACAATTTTGCATTTGACATATTTTTAATGGTTTAATATGAATGATTTAGATTATAAAATAATTTATTCTAATAAATAGTATTAGAGCTATTTTCGTTTGAATCATTAAGAATATTTGTTTTTTAGTATTTATTTTGCTGAATTGATATATGTATATATAAATTATATGCATTTGGCTTGCAAATTTCAAATTGCATAAAGCTTGTTTGGAGTATATTATTATTATTCACATATTATATATATGAACGAACCACAAAAGTTTTTTTTTATACAATAAGAATTATCATTATGACGTGATGAAATTGGAGATTGTTCAATTTTTTTATTATGTAAATGTACGTACTGTATTTTTAATATTGTGGTCTTTTGTATATATGACTTTCTTAAATTCATGGCAAAATATTGGTAATTCTTTTATGTATTTAGAGGTGACAATGGGGTGGATAGGGGCGGGTTTTTGCTCTACTCGACCTTGCCCCGCTTGACAAAAAACCCGCATAAAATCCGCCTCATCCTACCCGCGGGTAGTAAAATGTTAAACCCTAACCCGCTTCTGCGGGTATCCGTCCCGTTCCTACCCGCCCCTATAATTATTAAATCCAACAAATAAAATAAAATTTTAAAAATTATATAACCACCATTTACATACATAACATAAATTAAAATAAAAATTTATATATGATATAATATTATTAATTATTTTACTAATTATTTTATATATGTTAGATATATTATATATTAAAAATATATATATATATATATATATATATATATATATATATATATACCGGGGCGGATAGGGGCGGGTTTAACAAAAATTCGACCCCGCCCCGCCTCGCTCAAGAACCCGTTCCGTTAAAACCCGCTCCAGTGTGGGGTGGGTAATTACCCGCTCCGAGTGGGTAGGGGCGGAGTGGGTACTCGCAAATTCGGGTAGTGTTGCCACCCCTATATGTATCATCATTATCTTTTGTTAAAATCACTGATGCGCTATTGTGATTTTGAAATAAATAAATAATAATACCGTGTTTAAATTTGATTTTTTCGCCTTGAAAATCACAATTAATATATTAATTGTGTAATAATTTATATTGTCTCAGATTTAAGTGCGTGCGCCATTAATTTAGTATATAATTATTTAATTATTCTTTTATGATATAAAAATGATTGTGTATGTTATTTATGCACATATTAATCTATTTAAAGAGAGATTTATATTTGACAAGTTATATGTATACATTAATAATATTTGAATAATAAAAAATTAAGAATAAATCGATATTCATTATTTATGCAAACAATAATCGGTTCAAAGGAAGTTTATTGTTTGGCCAAATAATAAATATTGCACACTTTTGTTTATTTTCTATTAATTATGCGATCAATAATCGGCCCAAAGGAAAGTTATTGTTTACCCAATTAATGAAAAATATATACAATAATAAATAGGTTGCAAAGTTTAAGTTTTCATATGCGCATTCAGTCGGTCTAAAGAAAGGTTTAATGTGTGACAAGAATTTTTGACAATATTTAATTACTGCAATGAGAGTATCACTTACATTTAATTTTTCTATCTAAAGATTGAAATTAATGGTGTTCTAAATATCTCAATATGGACTCTTTTTGTTCCCATTATTTAACTAATATTTACTGCATATTTTTGTTCTAATCCAAAAACTATGGCTTCAGCTACCAATGTTTCTGCACAAGTTAGCAGTATTTCTATGATGAATGGTTCAAACTTTAGGGTTTGGAAGGATACTGTGGAGATTGTCTTCACTTGTATAAATTTGGATATAGCTCTTCTAGAGGAGAAATCTACTTTCACTTCAAAAAATCTCAATGAGGTTAAAATAGAGAAATAGGAGAGATCCAATTGAATGAGCATTATGATTATGAAACGCTCAATTCCTGAGGCATTTCGGGGCTCAATTACTGAGGATAAAGATGCTAAAATATTCCTGAAAGATGTTGAAATTTTTTTTGCTAAGAATGAAAAGGCGGAGGCAAGTAACCTTTTGAGCAAACTTGTCGCCATAAAGTATAAAAGTAAAGGGAACATAAGGGAGTACATTATGAAAATGTCTCATCTTGCTTGTAAATTGAAAGCACTAAAGTTAGAGTTGTCTGAGAATTTACTTGTGCATTTAATTTTGATCTCTCTTCTTGCACACTTTGGGCCATTCAAAGTGAGTTATAACACTCTGAAGGATACTTGGTCCCTAAATGAGCTTATATCTCACTGTGTGCAAGAAGAAGAGAGGCTACAACGAGATAAGACTGAAAGTGCTCATATAGTTTTATCTTCTTAGTATAAAAGAAAGTGTGATACTATTGTGGATGCACCTTCTCAATAGAAAAAGGCTAAAAAACAGGACCAAACTTCAACCCGTTTCTTCTCTAAAAAGGTGTGACATATGAAGAAGGATTGTACCAAATATATCACTTGTCGTACAAAAAAGAGTATGATTCTTAATTTTGTTTGTTCTAAAGCTAGTTTAAGTTATGCACCTATTGATACTTGGTGGATAGATTCTATTGCTACTACTCATGTAAGTGTTATTATGTAGGATTGCCTATGGAGCTGACTGTCAAGTGATGTTGAAAGATGCATCTATATGGCAGATGGCAATATAGTTGTAGTTGAAGTTATATGAACTTTTAGATTATCTTTCACGAGTGGATTTTATTTTGATTTATTTGAGACATTTTATGTACCATCATTTAGACGGAATTTAGTTTCTATTTTTCGTTTTGATAAATCAGATTATTTTTATTCGTTTGGAAATAATAAAGTCAGTCTCTTTTATAATTTAAATAATATTTTTTCTGATCGTTTGATGGATAATTTATATAGTTTGATTTGAATTCTATAATAATGAAATACTGCAAACAGGTACAAAATAAAAACTAAATAAGAATTCGGCATCATTAGGGCACACACGCCTAGGTCATATCTCTAAACAGAGAATTCAGAGGCTCATGTCGGATGAAATTCTTGGACCCCTAAATTTGATGGACTTTGAAGTTTATATTGAGTGCATAAAGAAAAAAAGGACAAACGAAAAAAATTTAGGTGCCGAAAGAACTAAAGATGTTTTAAAACCGATACATACCGATATATGTGGCCCATTCTTTACTGTCTCTTGGAATGGACAACGATATTTTATTACATTCATAGATGATTACTCTCATTATGGGTATCTATATTTAATTCATGAAAAGTCCCAAGTCTTGGATGTTTTTAAGTCTTTTAAAGCTGAAGTTGAACTTCAACTTGGGAAGAAAATTAAAGCTGTCAAATCTTATCGTGGTGGTGAATACTATAGAAGATATGACAGTTCATGTGAGCAACATCCCGGACCTTTTGTCTTTTTCTCAAGGAGTGCGGTATTGTTTCACAATACACCATACTGGAAAAACCTAGCATGATAGTGTTGCAGAGTGAAGGAACCGAACTCTTAAGGACATGATGAGAAGTATGATTAGTCATTCTTTCTTGCCTGAATTACTCTAAGGAGAAGTTTTGAAGACCGCAGTGTACATCTTTAATAGGGTGCCAAACAAAGCAGTTAACAAAACTCCTTATAAAATTTGAACTGGAAAAAAGCCCAGCATAAAGCATTTATATATTTGGGGATGTCTAGGTGAAGCGCGACCTTATAGGCCGCATGAAAAAAAATTAGACTCAAGAACAATTAGTTGCTATTTTGTTGGTTATCCTGAGTGTTCATGGGGGTACAAGTTTTACAATCCTACATTAAAGTCTATTTTAAAACGGGAAATGCGAGATTTTTGAGGATGTTGAGTTTTCGGAGGGAGGGGGAAAAGAAAATATTAGGAATGTTGCTTTTGATAAGGATTCTGTAACTGATAATGATCATGTCTTTATATATATATTATTGTTCAAGATGCAGTTACAATACAAGAGCACAATGAGAATTCTACTGTAGATCCAGTTACAGTACAAGAGAACAATAATAATATTGTTGTTGCTCAAGCTATTGCTATAGTATAGAAAAATAATGAGAATCCTCCACAATCCCAACCTATACAGCAAGCTCAACAACCTCAAAAAGTTTCATTAAAGAAATCTAATAGAGAAATAAAAAGTACAATTTCAGATAAATATGTAGTCTATCTCCAAGAAAAAAGTGTCATTGGTTTGACAGAAAATGACCCAAACAATTTTTTTCAAACCATGCAAAGTTTTAACTCTAAAAAGTGGATCGATGCCATGAAAGAAGAGATGAAGTCTATGAAAGACAATGATGTTTGGGATCTCGTAGAATTATCTAAAGGTATGAAACCAATTAGTTGTAAATGGATATTTAAAACCAAAAGGGATTCCAAGAGTAATATCAGGAGATATAAAGCTCGTCTAGTCGCTAAAGGCTTTACTCAAAGGGAAGGCAGAGACTATAAAGAGACTTTCTCTTTGGTATCATCGAAAGACTCTTTTAGAATCATAATGGCACTAGTAGCTCATTTTGACTTGGAGCTATATCAGATGGATGTAAAGACAACATTTCTCAATGATGACATTGATAAAATGATGTATATGGTACAACCAGAAAATTTTGTATCAGGCAATTTAAAATCTATGATTTGTAAGTTAAAGAAATTCATCTATGGTCTCAAACAAGCTTCCCGTCAATGGTATCACAAGTTTCATCAAGTCATGATCTCATATGGTTTTGAGGTAAATATCATAGATGAATATGTATACCGAAAGTTCAGTGGGAGTAAATACATATTTTTGGTCTTATATGTTGATGACATTCTACTTGCCATTAATGATATAAGATTGTTGCATGAAACTAAGAAATTTCTATCGTACAAATTTGAAATGAAAGATCTTAGTGATGCCTCTTTTGTATTAGGAATCGAGATACTAAGAGATCGCTATCAAGGTATTCTTGAATTATCACAAAAGAACTATATCGAAAATATTCTAAGTAGATATGATATGGAAAGTTGTAGACCAATAAACACACCCATAACTAAAGGAGACAAGTTCAATCTCAAGCAGTGCGACAGTGTCCCAAAAATGATCTTGAGAGGACATCAATACATGATAAATGTTATGCATCAACACTAGGGAGCTTAATGTATGCTCAAGTCTGTACACGTCTCGATATATCATTTATAGTGGAAGTATTGGGTAGATACTTGAGCAATCCTGACATGGATCATTGGACAGCTGTTAAATACATAATGCATTATCTGAAGAGAACAAATGATTACATGCTTACTTATTGGAGATAAAAAAATTTGGAGATCATTGGGTACTCTGATTTGATTTTGTGGGATGCCAAGATAGTAGATGCTCTACTTCAGGCTGTGTCTTCATGTTGACTAGAAGAGCTATTGTATAGAAGTCTAACAAACAGAGTCTTGTAGCTTCCTCAATAATGGAAGCAGAGTACATTGCTTACTTTGAGGCATCCAAACATGGTATATAGTTGCGAAATTTTGTCATTGAGTTTCGTATAGTAGATGACATTGAAAGGCCATTGAAGATATTTTGTGATAATAAGTCAGCAGTACTATACTCCAATAACAATAAGAGCTTGACAAAATCGAAGCATATAGACATCAAATTTTTAGTTGTCAAAGAGAAAGTTCAAGAAAAACAGATTTTCATAGAACATATAGGAATAAAGTATATGCTAGCAGACCCATTAACCAAGGGATTGATCCCTAAAGTCTTTCATGAGCATACTGCTCGGATGGGTGTCAATATTTGTGATGCCTTGGTTTAGTAGGAGTTTATTTTATGCTATATGTCCTATGACAGATATTGAATTATATTTCTACAGAATTAAGTTGATGGTTGATTTCATATTATGTGCAACGTTTATTTTGCAATATTTGCTAAGTGTTTGATCTTAATAAAGTTTTAAAGTTAGACCAACTGGAAATAGACATGCACGAAATCACTTGGCATGTAATTTTCATATTATTCATCCAAATTTGATCTATGTCGTTAAATATATTAGTATAACGATCATCGTGGTTCAGTCATGACACTAACATGATAAAAGCTGCGGTAATTTCATAACTAATATATGAGACGGACAAAATTGTTCAAGTAATAAGGGAAATAGCATTCATATACGCGCATAAAATTTATAAGATGTGATTGTCTCAGGAAAGAATATATGTATAGCGCAAGTGGGAGATTGTTGAAAAATTATCTTAATTTTCTAATTTGTTTGTGAATAATACATATATTAATTATAATAACAAATTATACTATTTGAAATTAAATGACTTATATAATGGTGATCTCATTTATTGTTATAAATACTAAATTGAATAAGTCATAATTACTTTTGATTTGGAATTAAATGAGAATAAACCAGATACTATCTTTTGCGCTTTAGATACTATTTTTATTTGGACTTTAGGGTTTAATAGGTGTTATACTCAAATATAAATAGTGACTTCAGGGTTTCGGTCATCAACATACTAAAACTGTCTCCGCAACTCTTTTCTCATCAGAAGAATTATAATTCAGCCGCTCTGAAAATACAAAAAATTTTAATTGAAAAAAATTAAGACAACTCTTCTATTAATTTTATACGTTTCCGTATTATCCAAGGTTCTGAAAAATCGGACCGGACCGGCCAATTCGACCGGATTAACCGGGAACCGGTCAGTTGGCCGGTCCGGTTAACGCCAAAAATCAGTTTGCAAAAAACTGGTAAAAAACCGGTCAAACCGGTGGTTAACCGGTGAATCGGCTGAACCGATCGGTTTTTTGAAGGGCCGGTTCTTTCATTCACATCAAAACGATGCCGTTTTGATTTAAAAAAAAAAAAACGCGTGAAGACTCCCCAAATGCCCCTCTCCCTTCTCGCTCACTCTCAGTCTCTCAATCTCACTGGCAAAATCCCTAATTTCGAAGGTGGCAGCTTTGGAGAGGAGCGGAGCCCTCGGAAGTGGCGGAGGAAGGAGGCAGTGGAGCTGTCCCTGAGATTGATGTGCATGGCTTCTTCTCATTGTTTCAGTGTCTCTCTCACTCTCAGTCTCAGCCGCCGCCACTCTTCTCCTCACTGTCTCTGTGCTCGTTGTGAAGCCCGCCTCTGTCCTTGCCGTCGTCGGCCGCCTCTTTCTCGTCGTCAAAATGCCTCTGTCTTCCAGCCATCTCTCTGTGTCGAGCAACACGCTCTGCGAAGTGCGAACATACCCGTGCCGCATTGGACTCTTCGCCGTCGCCGTGAGTTCTTCAATCCTCGTCGTTCCTCAACATCTTCACCGTCGCCGTGAGTTTTTCAATCCTCGTCCCTCTCACTTTCTGCTCTCTTGTTCTGTTTTTTAATTTTTTTTATTTTGTTTATTATATGATTAATCATTCTGTAATGTTGAATAAATTTGATGTATGTTCAATTTTAGAATTCTGCTCTGTTGATGTAGGTTCAAGTTTTTTATTTTTTCAATTATGCTCTATTGAATTAACTAGATGAATTGCTTAATTTAATTATGTTGAATGCCATATGAATTTTATGAGCTATGAATTGATATATTGGTCTGGATTCTGGATTGCTGGATTCTGGATTGCTGTCATTCTAAGTTGGGATTGATGGTTGATTTTATCGGTGGTTGTTAATTTTGTCAATTGTGTATTCTGAGTTGGGGGTTGTTAGTGATGTGATTCTTAATTTACTTTGATACTGATTATGGATTCTTTGTTTTAAGTATGGATTCTTTTAGTTTTCCTGTTTTTGAAATTTTTTGACTTTGGAGGCTGAGTTTTCTGTTTTTGAATTCTGAGTTTTTATTGTTTGAATACTTGATTAGAAGTCTTTGATAAAATATTTTATGATTCTGAATTTTTTGTTGCCAGTGATTTAAATTTTTATGTAAGTTTGTTATTCTGAATTCTTTTTTGTGATTATTGAATTTGATCTGCTAGGTTCTAGCCTCCAAAAGCAAGTGTATGTTGTTGCCAAGAATGTCATTAGAGGTAAAGGAATTGTTCTCAGATGATGAACTTGAATAGGAGTATTATGCAGCACCAACACCAGTTTATTGTTGTGCAAGAGCCAAGAAGTCATAGAATGAAAGAAAATTTAAAAATACAAAAGAAAATTGATTTAATTATGATATGCATGACTCTTTTACACTGAAATGTACAAATAATAATACCAATTACTGCTTTAGTTTTTATAATATCTATATGTATATTAAATTTTAATAATTTTAATGTATATTGAATTAAAATGGTTCAACTACGGTTCGATCCCGGTTAAACTATTGAACTATTGAACTATTGAACCAGTCACTTGACCGGTTCGATGATCGGTTTGGTTCTCGCAACCTTAGTATTATCACATATATTTTTAATAATTTAATATAAATGATTTAAATTATATAACAATTCATTCTAACAAACTCCACTCCCATCTTTGAATTGTCTTGTACCTCATCTCTTCTCATTCATTCTTTCCTACCTCTACTTACCCATAATTGAGGTCTACTCTATCAACTAACCACTTGCCACTTGTTTCTTCTATTACCTAGATATTGCACAACCCTAAAAATCCTACCATAGTTTACTTTTAGTATTGTACTTTGTGATGACAAAGCAAAATTGACTCATATCTGAAAGAAAAATACAAATCAAAGTGAGGGACATGTGTGATATTAATTAACTGTGTTGGGCCTTTATTCCTTTAATTTGCGACCCTTATGAGAATAGAAAGAAAAAGCTTTTGTATTGAAGGACCTCGTAGCCCTTTAACCTAATTTCACTTAGGTTGAGTCGAATTAGTTTAATTTTTATAATAAAAGAAGAAAAACACCAATCAAACAAACATAGATGTGTATTCTTTTAGATTTTGAATACTGAACCGATTATTAGAAGAGCAATAAAATAAAAAATTTAAAAAATAAAAAATTTAAAAGTTCAATCAAAATTTAATTAGAATTAAATTAAATATAATAAAATAATATATTTTGTATAAAATAATTAAATATAAAATTTAAATTTTTTTTATTTTTATAATTTATCATTTTAAATAGGTTAATCACTAAAAATCTGTATTGATTTAATCGATTAACAAATATTTTTATCGATTTTTTTTTTATTTTTGATCGATTTATTATCAAGTAATTTTTTTTTATCTTGAATCAGATCGATCTAATTGTCATTTTTTAATTAATCGAATTAAATAGACCAATTCAATCTCAGTTTCAAAACCATGGTTTTAATATAATATCTGAGTATATATCTTAGGGCATATAACAATGGAAAAACAGATTGTGACCTCACAGCTTAGACTTGTCCCACCCTTAGAAAAAGAAAACAATGTCATATCACAGAATTTGTAGTATGAGGTTAACACTCTCCATGTGCATATCATTCATTGATGCATGTTATAAGGGTGATATAGTATGCCCATAGCAATTAATAATATGGACATGTACCCAAATTTAATTCAATGAATGAAAGTTGTGCAGATTCTTGTTGGCCTCTTCTTCCCCTTTGAATTATTTATTATTGTCACAGTCTGACATAGAAAGTTTATAAAATAATAATGGCTACGTGGGAATTAATTTCTACCGTGCTCAATTTATGTTAAATAATATAGTATAGGAAAAATTTTAAGTATACGAAAAATATCGGTGTTTCAATTGTTTTAACAGTTGATTTCAATTAATATATATTATATATATTTTTTTATAATTTAAATCAACGGTTAAATCAATTAAAATATCAGTATTTTCAGTATACTTGAAACTCTTCCTATAATATATTATAAAATCGGATTTAATTTAAAAGTTTTGCTAACCTGTAAGTGAATTTCAAATAGTCTTTTTCACTTTGGAATATTTACTCTGTGTTGCAATATTATCATTTTTTAATTACCTGTAAAACTTTTCTTTTATAACGTATAGATTAGTAAAAAAAAATTAATTTATATACAATATAGATGCTGTTCGGTAGGTCGGTTATCGGACGGGTTGGAGTTGTTTGTCGGGTGTGAAGGTGAGTTCCTGTCTAGGCCTGGATCCTGGGAGTGAGACTTTCCAAGTTCTTCGTGAGTTGAGGGGGTGCCACCTGCAAGGACACTCCGATGTCCAAGTCAGTATGTATGCAGGTGGTAAAGAGAAAAAGTTGTGATGACGTACCTTGGGGGAGGGGTAGGACCCTCCCCTTATATACCTGTCAGAAGGAGGGCCCCACGCGAAAGGGCCTCCTTCTAGGAAGCTTCGTTTTTCCACAGCTGTCATACAGCTGGTAATAAGGGCGCGTGTCTGGGCCGCATAACCGGGCGGATGGCGGATGCCATTCTGAACGCGCGGGTCGGGTTGCGCTTTAGGCCGGGTCGACCCCTGGGCCAGCTGGGCTGGGCCGCAACAGTGCCCCCAACGCGCCAGCTATGGTCGTGAACGTCGTTGGTGGCGCATTTGAGCGAGTCGTCGCCTAGTCGGTCGTTCGTTGGAAGGACGCGCCTATTACGCGCGGGTGTGTCTGTTCGTGATTGGGGAGCGTGTTTTGTCGCCTCGTTCTTCGCGTTGGGCATTTAATACTCTTAATGGGTGATTCAAACCCTGTGAGAAAAGACCAATTTACCCCTGTCCTTCGCGCTTCTCAGAGTTGGTTTCCATTTCAGTTTTCATTTGGTTTTACTTCAGTTGCACTGCCACTGCGTCTTCCTTGCTTCCTTCTCTTTCTCTTAGAAATTTCCATTGCGAGCCTCCGCTTCACCCAGATCCTTGTCAATCCTTCGATTTCCCTCCATTATCATCCTTATCCTGGTAAGCTTCCCATTCTCTTCCTTGGTGTTGATGCGGTATTGTTTATCTTTCTTGTTTATTTTCATGGTTTTACATGCGTGTTGTATGGTTGATATGAACCGCTCGATAGCATTAGGTAGATACCGTAGGGGGGTTACCATACTAGGATTTTGCTTTCATGGCCTTATTTTGGTGATTATAGTTATTGGATAGGCAAATTCCAGTTTCTAGTAGCGATTTTGCAGTTTTCTGGTAGTACTGCCGACCTCCCTACCTTTTAGACTGATTTTGAGTGGGCCCCGCTGTAGGTATGGCTCAGCGTCCTGTCGTAAGGGTTGTGAGGCCGGCTGCATACGACCGATATGCATGGGTGACCTCAGATGTAAAGGAGACCCCAAACCAGATGTCCCTGGAGGAACTTGAGGAGTTCCGATAGGCCGATTACCTTTGTGGGGGAACCGACGAGGAGGCTAATTACGCGGCTTTCGTTCCTGCCGACAACAAATGAATATATGAATTAAATCTGCACTCTCCCCAGGTCCCCGATTTGATGTGGTTGTACAAGGCCATGTTCACTTGTTTGGGAGTTTGCCTTCCCTTCTCCCCTTTTCAAATGGCGCTGCTTAATCGATGTGACGTAGCGCCGTCCCAATTGCATCCAAACAGCTGGGCTTCCATCCGCTGTTTCAAGATGGTGTGTGAGCACCTGGAGTTTCCGGTCTCTGTTGAAGTATTTCTTTTTCTTTTTACTTTAACAAATCCTTCCAAAGAGGGGAGGGACAAAAGGGCTATATGTCCTTCTGGGCGGCCCAGGGTCGGCGGATCTTCGGCGTGTTCGAAGATTCCTATCACGGTTTTAAGGACAAGTACTTCAAGGCCCGTCTGGCCGAAGGTCGGCATCCCTTTTGATTGACACTAGAAGGGGAACGTCGCATACCGACGTACTGGAGTTTTGGGGCGGGGGCTAACGCCTTTAGCAAGATAACGTATAAAGGGTTGTTCCCAGAGAACAAATGGGTTGCCGACGTCTTGTTGGCCATTTTTGGGAAGAACCTTGTTAACCCCCACCTTCTTATGGGTGACCGGGATATGGCCAGGAGTTATATACGTGAGTAGCTGTCTATCGATTTGTCTATGCTTACATGTTATTCTGGTTTATCTTTTCGAGTTGACGGTTAACTGTTTTCCGTGTTTTGTTGCAATGTCAATGTCTGCCGAGGTGACTGGACTTGAGGGTTTATTTAACACCTTCTTGGCTGGTAGTGATGACGACTCCGCTACCCCTGCTCAGGAGGTGCCTTTTGAGGATACCGTGAACCCGGAGGTCCAATCCGAGCCCTCCCAAGGGGGGATGGCCAGCGATAGCACCGGAGCGGGTCCTCGACCTGAGGTGGAAGTTGAACCGGAGACCCGGGAATAGGCGGACCTGGAGGAAGAGGTGATTGTTGTTGACAACCCAAGGAAGAGGAAGCCATCCTCCAGTCCCGAAGGGTTCTTACCGTCATGGAGAAGAACTTTGATGCTGGGACCTTTATCGATTCCCAATTGCTTCCCGACACGGAGGACTTCTTCTTTGATGGGGATCTCTCTACTCAAGCGAGGTGGATATACCGTACTCTGCTCCGGGAGACCGTCATAGCTAGGAAGGCTGAATCAGCCTTGGCGGGGACCCGATCTCTTGAGGTGAAGCTTGAATCTTCGGTCAAGGCTAACGCCAGATACAGGGAGAAGGTGAAGTTGCTCCGTGAGGAGCAGCTTGCAGCAGCCGAGGAGAGGGTCAAATCAGCCGAAGATAAGGCTAAGGTTGCTTGCGAGAAGTTGAAGACTGCGAAGGAGAAAGTGAAGACCTCTGATGCTGCCGTGGCCTACTTTACAGAGCGGGAGCTTACTTTAGAGGGTCAACTTAACTCTTCCCAAGGTCGGGTGGCTGAACTAGAGAAAGAGCGCAATGAGGCGCTTTCCTCGGTCAAGACAGCTCAGGCTGAGACTGCTGAATTTAAGAAGAAGTATAAAGAGACCGTAAAGCAGGGCAAGAATGCCATCCTGATGACCGAGGAAGCTCTCAAAGCTCAGGTAAAGCTGCTGTCTCCCGACTTCGACACCTCAACTGTTGGTGTTTTCAAGACTATCAAGGACAGCAAGATTATCGACATACCAAAGAAGGGACTCGTCCTTGTAGCCTGTGTGCTTTTGTAACTTGTAATGTTTACAATCTTTTTGAACTTGTTTCCCGCCTTGTCGGCGTTTACTTTTCTTTATGTTCTTTACCATTTTGCTGGTATTAACTACTTGTTCATGAACATTTTACCGTTTTGTTGGTAATTAGCAAGGCCAGGTCGTGGCTTTTATTGTTTCAGTAGCCGCATATTATGGCGTTCGTTACTTTTGTGGTGCCCGGGGTGATCAGTCCCGGGATACCGTTCACTCGTCATCGTGGGTTAATTAATAACAATGAATACAAAAAAAAGAAAGAGACGACACGTAGTATATAAACAGTAATAGTAAACGGCTCAAACGTAAAATGATAGCAAAATATATGACAAGGATGAATAATCCAACATAAAATGTTCTTACTAAGCCGGTAGGTCTATTCTAGGAATAGAATCTTCTCAGATTGCCCGTGTTCCACGTTCTCGGGACTCCCTTACCGTCTAGCCACTCCAACTTGTAGGCGCCCTTTTCGATCACCTCTTTCACCCTGTAGGGGTCTTCCCAGTTTGCCGTTAGCTTTCCTTCCCCTGGCGTTGGGGGCCCGATATCATTGCGCCTTAGGACCAAGTCGTCCCGTTCGAACTCTCTCTTGAGCACCTTGGCATTGTAGCGTAGAGTCATTCTTTGCTTTAGCGCTGTTTCTGATAAATAGACCATCTCCCTGGCTTCGTCCACTAAGTCTTTTTCCATGGCCTCTTCGACTCCTCCTAAGAGTAGTCACGGACTCGGCTCACCAATTTCCACGGGTATTATTGCATCTACTCCATAGGTGAGTCGGAAAGGAGTTTCCGTGGTGGCTGACTGTTGAGTTGTGCGGTAGGACCAGAGAACCGAGGCTAGTTCGTCTGCCCATACTCCCTTCTTCCGATCAAGTCGCTTCTTGAGGCCCTGCAAGATGACCTTGTTCGTAGCTTCAACTTGTCCGTTGGTTTGGGGATGTTCAACTGACGAGAGCTTTTACTTTATGCCCAAACCGGCAAGGAACTCTCCAAATTTTTTATCAGGGAACTGTGTCCCGTTATCCGAGATGACGGCTTCCGGGATACTAAATCTTGCTATCACCTGCCTTCACATGAACTTCTGACAGTTTGCCGAGGATACGCTAGCCAGCGGCTCGGCCTCTATCCACTTTATATAATAATCAATGGCCACTATCAGGTACTTGACCTGCCCTGCCCCGACCGGGAAGGGGGTCCCAACAGATCGATTCCCCATTGTAAGAATGGTCGGGAGGCCGTCAGTAGGCTGAGTTCAGTTGCTGGCGCTTTGTGAAAATTGGAATTCTCCTGGCATCTTTTGCATCTTCTCACGAATTCCTTAGAATCCGCCATCATCGAGGGCCAGTAATATTCGGCTCTGATGAGCTTTCTGGCTAGGGCGTTTCCTCCGATATGGTGACCGCAACATCTTTTGTGGACTTCCCTAAGGACGTAGTCCGTCTGGTCGGGATGTAGACATTTCAGCAGCGGTTGGTGATAAACCCCAATTTTGTGGTTTATATTGTAAAAAATTTGGGGGTTTTTGTCAATATTTTCCACACTTATTCACAAGAAATGCATGGTTTTGTGTTCTCTTCCTAATTTTGCTTTATGATGAAAAACATGCTTATTTTGCCTTAGAATTGCTATATTTTGATCCTCTTTTATTGCCATTCGATGCCGTGATGTATTTGTTGAGTGATTTCAGGATTTATAGGATAAGAGTGGCTTAGAAGAGAGAAACAAAGCAGCACAAAAGGAAGAAACATGAAGATTTAAATTTTGGGAATTTCAGCATGGGCGCGCACGCGCACTTCACGCGCACGTGTGGATGTGGATGGCTGGAAGCGGCGCGCAAGGATGGACGCATCCGCGTAGATTAGGAAAATCCACACCGGCGCGCAAGCGCACTTGGCGCGCACGCGTGGATCACAAAAGCAATCGGCGCGCACGCACGCATGGCGCGCACGCGCGGAAAGCTGCACATGGCCTCATTAAAGGAAATCATGCCTGGCGATTTCTGAGGCTCATCAGGCCCAAATTCAAGCTGGTTCTGCATGGAAAAGACCCAAAGATGCTAGGGGGAAAGAGGGGGATCAATCATTTTATACTTAGACACAATTTTTAGCTAGTTTTTGGTTCTTGTTCTTTTAGAGAGAGAAACCCTTGTTCCTCTCTAGACCTAGCTTTGATTTGATCTTCCCTTGTTGAGTTCTGAATTGGATCTTATTAATTACTAGTTTTAATTGCTTAATTTGAATTCCTTAGTATAATTTTGCTTAGATCTTGTGTTAGTTTTATGATTTCTTGTCAATTGTCATTTTATACCCATTTCATGAATGTTGTGAATCTTGAATTGCTAATGTTACATTGATGATTTTTATGATTGATTGTGTTGTTTGAGTGATTGTATGTTGATAATTGTTAGTGGTATTTGTTAGTTTCAATTTAATTGCAATTTGAATATGTCTTTTATTAATGCTTACCATGTGTTTGATGAATTGTTTCCTTTGATTATGGAGTAGTTCTCTTTACTCTTGGCTTAGGCTAAGGGAATCGGATAAACTTGAGTCATTGGGTCTAATAGATTGATGATTTGGGAACCCTTAGTGGTCAATTTGATAGCCATTGACACTAGCCTACTACCAAGTCAATTAGTAGTTAGGTTGGACCTTATGGGTTGATGTTGACTAAACCATTTAACATACTTCAAGTATAGAAGTAGACTTAATGAGTTTGGTTCCTCATAATTGTCAAGATATGGTTATTAGACAAGGATAGTGACCCCAATTCCCATGTCTAGCCAAGAGTTGCTTTTATTATTCATATTCGATAATCCAAAATTCCTAATTGCTTTGCCTTAGTTATAGCTATTTGTTTAGTTTTAGAATAGAATTATATTGAATGCTATTTTATTAGTTTGGAATTGCTCACTTCTTGCTTTAGTTATTTGAGTTAGTTTCTTGCATTTCACGATTACTTGCTTGTTAAGCTTCCTAGTTTAATTTCTTGCTCATGACTTGCAACCCCGTAATTCTAACCAATGTTGATACACATGTTTGCCCATTCCTTGTGAGACGACCTGAGGTTTGAATACTTCGGTTACTTTTATTGGGGTTGAACTTGTGACAACCAATTTCCTTCTAAATTTGATACTCGAGGATTGTTGTTGGGTAGAGCTATACTTACAACGGGATTTTATTGAAAAATTCTATACCGACATAACCCTCGAGACCATCAAATTTTTGGCGCCGTTGCCGGGGAATGGTTGCAACATATGCCTTGATATTGGTTATGTGAATATGTGAATATTGTAGATAGCTTACTTTCTTTCAATACTTAACTATAGTTTAGATTTCTCTTGTATGTGTGCTATGACTCCCAAGTTTGATGACTCGGTCTCAACCGAATTCTAGCTTAGCCGAGTTTGACCCTGAGATCGAAAGAACCTTGTTACACACTCGGCAAGCTAGATGGCGGTTGGACTATACGGCTAGTACTTTGGCCTCTCTTGAGGAACATATCGAATCACTAGACGGTACCGAGAGTGATTTGGAGTCTGTTACTTCCTATTCTTCTGTTGGCACTACTAATACATCTTTGCATCCTATAGGTGAGCCATACATGGCGGAGCCACGACAGATCACTTTGCATGAGCAAGGAGCTCCAGATATCATACTTCAACCTTTACAAGCAAGGTATCACAACCTTGATCCAAACTTTGAGTTGAAGAGTAGCTTGATAAATCTACTTCCTAAGTATCATGGGTTGCCGGGTCAAGACCCCATCCGACATCTAAGAGATTTTCAAGTTGCTTGTTCTACGGCTCGAAGACATGGAGCCGATGAGTTGGCTATTATGGTTTTTGCCTTCCCTTTCTCTCTTGAAGGGCAAGCAAAGATGTGGTTTTATTCACAACCGGATGAGATTGTGACTAATTGGGATTGCTTGAGAAGAGAGTTTCTAGATAAATTCTTCCCACCAGAGAAGACCGACTACATCCGGAAGGAGATTTCGGGTATAATGCAAAAGGACCAAGAGAGTTTGTATGAGTATTGGACTCGGTTCAAGAGGCTATTGGAATCTTGTCCACATCATGGATTGAACACTCACTTGCTCATTAGCTACTTCACCGGAGGTCTTTGTGCGGAAGATAGAAGATTGCTCACCGCCTCTAGTGGTGGTTCCCTTTCAAAAAACAATACGGAGGGAGAAGCTTGGAAATTGATAAATGATGTTGCTGAGGCTACACAACATGTAAGGGTGAGAAGTAATCCTCTCAAGGGTGTGGTAGAACCGTCCCCTTCCGAAACAAGCTTAACCAAGGCGCTTGGGGACATGACCACTATCCTCATGCAAATACAAAAAGATCAAAATGAATACTACTCTATCCAAGCCATCCAATCCCCACCTCAAGTTGCTCAACTTGAAGGCCCTCCTAGAATTTATGGTTTGTGCTCTAGCACCACACATTACACCGACCAATGCCATCAAATTCAAAAGGAGCATGCCCTTGTTGTGGCCAATATGAATTCAAAAGGGATGGCTGTGACGAGCTTCAAACTCACGAGTGCTGGGCGTAGTGACAGACGCAAAAGGATAGTAAATCCTATTCCAGTATGATCGAGAACCGACAGATGATTAGCCATGCAGTGACAGCGCATTGGACCATTTTCACAGAGAGGATGGGATGTAGCCATTGACAACGGTGATGCCCTACAAAAAGCTTGCCATGGAAAGGAGTAGGAATGGTTGGATGAAGACAGCAGGAAAGCAGAGGTTCAGAGGAACGAAAGCATCTCTATACGCTTATCTGAAATTCTCACTAATGAATTACATAAGTATCTCTATCCTAGTTTATGTTTTATTTATCTTTTAATTATTAAAACTCTATATCCATTTGAATCCGCCTGACTGAGATTTACAAGGTGACCATAGCTTGCTTCAAGCCGACAATCTCCGTGGGATCGACCCTTACTCACGTAAGGTTTATTACTTGGACAACCCAGTGCACTTGCTGGTCAGTTGTGCGAAGTTGTGACAAAGAATTAAGATTATAAATGTGTGTATAAAGTTTTTAGCGCTGTTACCAAAGAATGGAACCGTCACGATTTCTGCGCACCAAATTTTTGGCGCCGTTGCCGGGGAATGGAACCGTCACGATTTCTGCGCACCAAGTTTTTGGCGCCGTTGCCGGGGATTGTTCGAGTTTGGACAACTGACGGTTCATCTTGTTGCTCAGATTAGGTAATTTTATTTTAATTTTAAGCTTTTTATTTCTTATTTTCGAAAAATACAAAAAAATTTTCTTCTTTTTCGTTTTTCCCACAATAATTTTCGAAATTTTTTTTTATAAAATCATAAAATCAAAAATATTTTTTGTGTTTCTTGTTTGAGTCCAGAGTCGAGTTTTAAGTTTGGTGTCAATTTCTTCTTTTTAATTTTCTAAAAAAATTATTTTTGAAAATTTCATGCATTGCATTCTTCATGATCTTCAAGTTGTTCTTGGCCAGTCTTCTTGTTTGATCTTCATATTTTCTTGTTTTGTGTCTTTCCTTGTTTTTCATATGCATTCTTGAATTATTAATGTCTAAAGAATAAAAATTTTTAAGTTTGGTGTCTTGCATGTTTTCTTTTCTTGAAAATTTTCAAAAATAAGTTCTTGGTGTTCATCTTGACATTCATAGTGTTTTTGCATGCATTTTTGGTTTTGATCTTAATTCTTCATGTTTTGTTTCATTCTTGCTGTTTAATAAAAAAAAGAGAGAAAAACATCAAAAAGATATCTTTTCCTTTTTTCTCTTTCTTTATTAAAATTCAAAAATCAAAAAAATATCTTTCCCTTTTTCACTCATAAATTTTCGAAAATTTGAGTTGACTTTTTCAAAACTTTTTAAAATCTAGTTGTTTCTTATGAGTCAAATCAAATTTTCAATTTAAAAATTCTATCTTTTTCAAATCTTTTTCAAAAAATCAAATCTTTTTCAATTTTCTTTCATAATTTTCGAAAATTTCAAAATGATTTTCAAAAAAAAATATTTTTCTTACTTCTATTTCATGTTTTCGAAAATCTCAATAACAATTAATGTGATTGATTCAAAAATTTTAAGTTTGTTACTTGCCTAGTAAGAAAAGTTCAATCTTTAAACTCTAGAATCATATCTTTTTAGTTTCTTATTAGTCAAGTAATCAACTTTAATTTTCAAAATCAAATCTTTTTAAATCTCTTTTTCAAATCTTTTTCAAAATAAGTTTCAATCACATCTTTTTCAAAATCAATTTCAAAACCTTTTCTAACTTTTTATCTTTTCAAATTTGATTTTCAAATCTTTTTCAATTAACCACTTTACTTTTTATTTGATTCTTATCTTTTTCAAAACTACCTAACTAACTCTTTCTAATTTTCGAAAATCCCTTCCCTCTTTTTCAAAAAAAAATTCCTTTTTAATTAATTAATTGTTTTAAAAATTTAATTTAATTTGATTTCAATTTTAATTTTCAAAATTTAACTTTAAATTTTAATTCTAATTTAATTAATTTTCGAAATTCCCTCTCTCTCATCTCCTTCTAATTATTTATTTATTTACTAACACTTCTCTTCATCTCAAAATTCGAACCCTCTCTTCCTCTTGGTGTTCGAATTTCTCTTCTTCTATTCTTATCTTCTTCCACTCACATAAAGGAATCTCTATACTGTGACATAGAGGATTCCATATTTTATGTTCTCTTCTTTTTCATATGAGCAGGAACAAGGATAAGAACATTCTTGTTGAAGCTAATCCTGAACCTGAAAGGACTCTGAAGAGGAAGCTAAGGAAAGCTAAAGCTCAACTCTCTAGAGAAAATCTGACAGAAATTTTTGAAAAAGAAGATAACATGGCCGAAAATAATAACAATGCAAGGAAGATGCTTGGTGACTTTACTGCACCTAATTCCAATTTACATGGAAGAAGCATCTCGATCCCTGCCATTGGAGCAAACAACTTTGAGCTTAAACCTCAATTAGTTTCTCTGATGCAACAGAACTGCAAGTTTCATGGACTTCCATCCGAAGATCCTTTTCAGTTCTTAACTGAATTCTTGTAGATCTGTGATACTGTTAAGACCGATGGGGTTGATCCCGAGGTCTACAGGCTTATGCTTTTCCCGTTTGCTGCACGAGACAGAGCTAGAATATGGTTGGACTCTCAACCTAAAAATAGCCTGAACTCTTGGGATAAGCTGGTCACGACTTTCTTAGCCATGTTCTTTCCTCCTCAAAAGCTTAGTAAGCTTAGAGTGGATGTTCAGACCTTCAAACAGAAAGAAGGTGAATCCCTCTATGAAGTTTGGGAGAGATACAAGGAACTGACCAAAAAGTGTCCTTCTGATATGCTTTCAGAATGGACCATTCTGGATATATTCTATGATGGTCTGTCTGAGTTATCAAAGATGTCACTGGACCATTCTGCAGGTGGATCCATTCACCTAAAGAAAACTCCTGCAGAAGCTCAAGAACTCATTGACATGGTTGCAAATAACCAGTTCATGTACACTTCTGAAAGGAATCCTGTGAATAATGGGACGCCCATGAGGAAAAGAGTTCTTGAAATTGATACTCTGAATGCCATATTGGCTCAGAATAAAATATTGACTCAGCAAGTCAATATGATCTCTCAGAGTCTGAATAAATTGAAGGAATCATCCAACAGCACTAAAGAGGCATCTTCTGAAGAAGAAGTTTATGATCCTGAGAACCCTGCAATAGTAGAGGTGAATTACATGGGTGAACCCTATGGAAACACCTATAATCCCTCATGGAGAAATCATCCAAATTTCTCATGGAAGGATCAATAAAAGCCTCAACAAGGTTTTAATAATGGTGGAAGAAACAGGTTTAGCAATAGCAAGCCTTTTCCATCATCCACTCAGCAACAGACAGAGAATTCTGAGCAGAATCCATCTAGCTTAGCAAATATAGTCTCTGATCTATCTAAGGCCACTTTAAGTTTCATGAATGAAACAAGGTCCTCCATTAGAAATTTGGAGGCACAAGTGGGCCAGCTGAGTAAAAGAGTCACTGAAACTCCTCCTAGTACTCTCTCAAGCAATACAGAAGAGAATCCAAAAAGAGAGTGCAAGGCCATTGATTTAACCATCATGGCCGAACCTACAAGGGAGGGAGAGGACGTGAATCCCAGTGAGGAAAACCTCCTAGGACGTCCAGTGATCAACAAGGAGTTTCCCTCTGAGGAACCAAAGGAATTTGAGTGTCATCTAGAGACCATAGAGATTCCATTGAACCTCCTTATGCCATTCATGAGCTCTAATGAGTATTCTTCTTCTGAAGAGAATGAAGATGTTACTGAAGAGCAAGTTGTCAAGTACCTTGGTGCAAGCATGAAGCTGAATGCCAAATTATTTGGTAATGAGACTTGGGAAGATGAACCTCCCTTGCTCATCAATGAACTAAGTGATTTGGATCAACTGAGATTGCCTCAGAAGAAATAGGATCCTGGAAAGTTCTTAACACCTTGTACCATAGGCACCATAACCTTTGAGAAGGCTCTATGTGACCTTGGATCAGTGATAAACCTCATGCCACTCTCTGTAATGGAGAAACTGGAAATTTTTGAGGTGCAAGCTGCCAGAATCTTATTAGAGATGGCAGACAACTCCAGAAAACAGGCTTATGGACAAGTAGAGGACGTGCTAGTAAAGGTTGAAGGCCTTTACATCCCTGCTGATTTCATAATCCTGGATACTGGGAAGGATAAGGATGAATCCATCATCCTTGGAAGACCTTTCCTAGCCACAGCAAGAGCTGTTATTGATGTGGACAGAGGAGAGTTAGTCCTTCAACTGAATGAGGACAACCTTATGTTTAAAACTCAAGGATTTCCTTCTGTAACCATGGAGAGGAAGCATGAAAAGCTTCTCTCACTGCAGAGTCAACCAAAGCCCCCACAGTCAAACTCTAAGTTTGGTGTTGGGAGGTTCCAACAATGCTTTGAACATCTGTGAGGCCCCATGAGAGCTCACTATCAAGCTATTGACATTAAAAAAGCGCTTGTTGGGAGATAACCCAATGTTATCTAATCATGTTTATTTATTCTCCATTGCTATTTTATGTTTTCTTTAGGTTGATGATCATGTGAAGTCACAAAAAACTACTGAAAAATTAAAAACAGAGTTAAAAATAGAATGAAAAATAGCACACCCTGGAAGAGAACAGTCTGGCGTTTAAACGCCAGAAACAAGCATCTGTCTGGCATTTAACGCCAGAAACAGGCACCAAGCTGGCGTTTAACGCCAGAAACAAGCATCTGTATGGCGTTTAACGCCAGAAATAGGCACCAAGATGGCGTTTAACGCCAGAAACAAGCATCTACCTGGCGTTAAACGCCAGAACGGAGCATGGAAGTGGCGTTTAACGCCAGAAACAGGCAGCAGTCTGGCGTTAAACGCCAGGATTGCATGTATAGGGCATTTTACACGTCTAAAGGGTACATAGATAAAAAATCCTTGACACCTCAGGATCTGTAGACCCCACAGGATCCCTACCTAACCCTATTCTCTCCTCTTCACACCTTTTCATAACTCTCTTCCCCAAATGCCCTTCACCAATCACTTCAATCACTCCTTCCCATCACCCCCTCACCACTCACATCCATCTTCTCTTCCCCATAAACCCACCTACCTTCAAATTCAGAATATTTTCCCTCCCAAACCTAACCCTAAATGGCCGAACCCTAAACCCCTCCCCACTTCTATATAAACCCCTCATTCCTTCTTATATTTCATACAACACAACCCTCTCTTCTTCCACTTGGCCGAAACCTACTCTCTCTCCCTCTCCTCCATTTCTCTTCTTCTTCTACTTCTTTCTTTCTTCTTTTGCTCGGGGACGATCAAACATTTTAAGTTTGGTGTGGTAAAAGAATTACTTTTTGTTTTTCCATAACCATTTATGGCACCTAAGGCCAGAGAAACCTCTAGAAAGAGGAATGGGAAGGCAATTGCTTCCACCTACGAGTCATGGGAGATGGAGAGATTCATCTCAAAGGTCCATCAAGACCATGATGAGCGGATAATTTATACGCTTTTTGGCATTGTTTTTAGTATGTTTTTAGTAGAATCTAGTTACTTCTAGGGATGTTTTCATTAGTTTTTATGTTAAATTCACATTTCTGGACTTTACTATGAGTTTGTGTGTTTTTCTGTGATTTCAGGTATTTTCTGGCTGAAATTGAGGGACTTGAGCAAAAATCAGATTCAGAGGTTGAAGAAGGACTGCTGATGCTGTTGGATTCTGACCTCCCTGCACTCAAAATGGATTTTCTGGAGCTACAGAACTTGAAATGGCGCACTTCTAATTGCGTTGGAAAGTAGACATCCAGGGCTTTCCAGCAAAATATAATAGTCCATACTTTGCTCAAGTTTAGATGACGCAAACTGGCGTTCAACGCCAGCTCTCTGCCCAATTCTGGCGTCCAGCGCCAGAAACAAGTTGCAAAGTGGAGTTCAACGCCCAAACTGGCACCAAAACTGGCGTTCAACTCCAGGAATGACCTCTACACGTGTGACACTCAAGCTCAGCCCAAGCACACACCAAGTGGGCCCCAGAAGTGGATTTATGCATCAATTACTTACTTCTGTAAACCCTAGTAGCTAGTTTATTATAAATAGGACATTTTACTATGGTATTAGACATCCTGGATTGTATTTTTGATCCTGTGATCTCGTTTTGGGGGCTGGCCATTCGGCCATGCCTGGACCTATCACTTATGTATTTTCATACGGTAGAGTTTCTACACTCCATAGATTAAGGTGTGGAGCTCTGCTGTTCCTCAAAGATTAATGCAAAGTACTACTGTTTTCTATTCAATTCATCTTATTTCGCTTCTAAGATATTCATTCGCACTTCAACCTGAATATGATGAACGTGACAATCATCATCATTCCCTATGAACGCGTGCCTGACAACCACTTCCGTTCTACATTAGATTGAATGAGTATCTCTTGGATCTCTTAATCAGAATCTTCGTGGTGTAAGATAGAATGATGGCGGCATTCAAGAGAATTCGGAAAGTCTAAACCTTGTCTGTGGTATTCCGAGTAGGATTCAATGATTGAATGATTGTGACGAGCTTCAAACTCGCGAGTGCTGGGCGTAGTGACAGACGCAAAAGGAGGGTGAATCCTATTCCAGCATGATCGGGAACCTCAGATGATTAGCCGTGCCGTGACAGGGCATCTTGGACCATTTTCACAAGAGGAGGGGATGTAGCCACTGACAACGGTGATGCCCTTGCATAAAGCCAGGCATAGAAAGGAGTAAGACTGATTGGATGAAGATAGCAGGAAAGCAGAGGTTCAGAGGAACGATTTCATCTCCATACGCTTATCTGAAATTCTCACCAATGATTTACATAAGTATTTCTATGCTTATTTTACTATCTATTTTCGAAAACCCCATTACTATTTTATATCTGCTTGACTGAGATTTACAAGGTGACCATAGCTTGCTTCAAGCCAACAATCTCCGTGGGATTCGACCCTTACTCACGTAAGGTATTACTTGGACGACCCAGTGCACTTGCTGGTTAGTTGTGTGAAGTTGTGAACCATGGTATTGGCATCATGTTTTTGGCGCCATTGCCAGGGAAAGAAAGAGCAATGAATTTTACATAATCAAAGTGTAATCACAAATTCGTGCACCATATTTTTGGCGCCGTTGCCGGGGATTGTTTGAGTTTGGACAACTGACGGTTCATCCTGTTGCTCAGATTAGGTAATTTTCTTCTTATTTTGTTTTCAAAAAGTTTTCAAAAATCTTTCAAAAATTTTTCTTTTGTTTTCGAAAAAAAAAAGAAAAAAAAATGTTTTTTAAAAAAAAATATATTCTTCTTCAGAATTTTTAAGAATGAATTCTAGTGTTTCATGAAGCATGTTGAAGCCTATCTGGCTGTAAAGCCATACCCAAACTGCTTTGGGATTGGTCTTCAACTAATCACCTCAATGGAGCCATGTCCAATTCTTCTGGATAGGGTATGTCAGGCGTGTCATGTCTGAGTTACATACTAAAGCTTGGCTGGCTATTAAGCCATGCCTGACCCTTTGATTGGAGCTTTAGACTAAGAGCATAAGATTCCTGGAATTCATATTAAAAATTTTGGAATCCTTATTTTTGTTTTTCAAATAATTTTCGAAAAAAAAAATATAAAAAAATTAGAAAATCATAAAAATCAAAAATATTTTTGTGTTCTTATTTGAGTCTTGAGTCATGTTATAAGTTTGGTGTCAATTGCATTTTCATCTTGCATTTTTCGAAAATTTCATGCATTCATAGTGTTCTTCATGATCTTCAAGTTGTTCTTGGTAAGTCTTCTTGTTTGATCTTTGCATTTGCATGTTTTGTGTCTTTTCTTGTTTTTCATATGCATTCTTGAATTCTTAGTGTCTAAGCATTAAAGAATTCTAAGTTTGGTGTCTTGCATGTTTTCCCTGCATTAAAAATTTTTCAAAAATGTGTTCTTGATGTTCATCATGATCTTCATAGTGTTCTTGGTGTTCATCTTGACATTCATAGCATTCTTGCATACATTCATTGTTTTGATCCATAACTTTCATGCATTGCATCATTTTTCTTGTTTTTCTCTCTCATCATAAAAATTCAAAAATCAAAAAAATATCTTTCCCTTTTTCTCTCTTAAAATTTCGAAAATTAGATTTGACTTTTTCAAAAATTTTTAAAATCTAGTTGTTTTTATGAGTCAAATCAAATTTTCAATTTTAAAAGAAAAAATTTCTTATCTTTTTCAAAATCTTTTTCAAAAATCAAATCTTTTTCCAATTTTTTTAGTTATTTTCGAAAATTTCAAAAATATTTTTCAAAAAAATCTTTTTCTTATTTTTATATCAAATTTTCGAAAATAACAATAACAATTAATGTTTTGATTCAAAAATTTCAAGTTTGTTACTTGCTTGTTAAGAAAGATTCAAACTTTAAGTTCTAGAATCATATCTTGTGATTTCTTGTGAATCAAGTCATTAATTGTGATTTTAAAAATCAAATCTTTTTCAAAACTAATTTCAATCATATCTTTTCAAAAATATCTTCTTATCTTATCTTTTTCAAAAATATGATTTTAAAATATCTTTTCTAACTTCCTATCTTCTTATCTTTTCAAAATTGATTTTCAAATTTGTTTCAACTAACTAACTAACTTTTTGTTTGTTTCTTATCTTTTTCAAAACCACCTAACTAACTCTTTCTCTCCAATTTTTGAAAATATCTCCCTCTTTTTCAAAAAGTTCTTTTTAATTAACTAATTATTTTGATTTTTTATTTTAATTTTCGAAAAAAAAACTACTAACCTTTTTCAAAAACTATTTTCGAAAATCACTAAATCTTTTTCAAAAATTATTTTTCGAAAATTCTCTCCTCTTCTCATCCCCTTCTATTTATTTATTCATCTACTAACAATAAGGAACCTCTTTACTGTGACATAGAGGATTCCTCTTCTTTTCTTTTTCTCTTCTCTTTCTTATGAGCAGGGACAAAGAAAAAGGCATTCTTGTTGAAGCTGATCCAGAACCTGAAAGGACTCTGAAGAGAAAACTAAGAGAAGCTAAATTACAACAATCCAGAGAGAACCTTATTGAAAATTTCGAACAAGTAAAGGGGATGGCAGCCAAACCCAACAACAATAATGCAAGGAGAATGCTTGGTGACTTTACTGCACCTAATTCCAATTTACATGGAAGAAGCATCTCCATTCCTACCATTGGAGGAAACAATTTTGAGCTGAAACCTCAGCTAGTTTCTCTGATGCAGCAGAACTGCAAGTTTCATGGACTTCCATCTGAAGATCCTTTTCAGTTCTTAACTGAATTCTTGCAGATCTGTGATACTGTTAAGACTAATGGAGTAGATCCTGAAGTCTACAGGCTCATGCTTTTCCCATTTGCTGTAAGAGACAGAGCTAGAATATGGTTGGACTCTCAACCTAAGGATAGCTTGAACTCTTGGGATAAGCTGGTCACGGCTTTCTTAGCCAAGTTCTTTCCTCCTCAAAAGCTGAGCAAGATTAGAGCTGATGTTCAAACCTTCAGACAAAAAGAAGGTGAATCCCTCTATGAAGCTTGGGAAAGATACAAACAGCTGACCAAAAAGTGTCCCTCTGACATGCTTTCAGAATGGACCATCCTGAATATATTCTATGATGGTCTGTCTGAATTAGCAAAGATGTCATTGGATACTTCTGCAGGTGGATCCATTCACCTAAAGAAAACGCCTGCAGAAGCTCAAGAACTCATTGACATGGTTGCTAATAACTAGTTCATGTACACTTCTGAGAGGAATCCTGTGAGTAATGGGACGCCTATGAAGAAGGGAGTCCTTGAAGTTGATACTCTGAATGCCATATTGGCTCAGAACAAAATATTGACTCAGCAAGTCAATATGATTTCTCAGAGTTTGACTGGAATGCAAGCTGCATCCAACAGTACTCAAGAGGCTTCTTATGAAGAAGAAGCTTATGATCCTGAGAACCCTGCAATAGCAGAGGTAAATTATATGGGTGAACCTTATGGAAACACATATAATCCATCATGGAGAAATCACCCAAATCTCTCATGGAAGGATCAAAAGCCTCAACAAGGTTTTAATAATGGTGGAAGAAACAGATTTAGCAATAGCAAGCCTTTTCCAGCATCTACTCAGCAACAGACAGAGAACTCTGAACAAAACACTTTTAATTTAGCAAACTTAGTCTCTGATCTATCCAAGGCCACTACAAGTTTCTTGAATGAAATAAGGTCTTCCATTAGAAATTTGGAAGCACAAGTGGGCCAGCTGAGTAAAAGGATCACTGAAATCCCTCCTAGTACTCTCCCAAGCAACACAGAAGAGAATCCAAAAGGAGAGTGCAAGGCCATTGACATAAGCACCATGGCCGAACCTGTAAGAGAAGGAGAGGACATAAGATCGTGCAGAGGATTAGTAGACGACCTTCCACCTTTTGATGACGATCCACCTGACTTGATTTTTGAAGACCCAGAACGTACTTTCCCTCGCTTTAGTAGTTTAGAGGGACTAGGTGAGTATAGAGTCTAGGCTAGCCTGGGCGCCAGCTTAGGGACTTCTTGAACAGGTCAGGGCTTGGGATGTTGTATGTATATATATGTATATAGTTATTATCTAGCTATATCTAGGGGTGTTCTAACTAAAACTATATACTCTAATAATGGCTGAATCACTGAATGTTGTTAACTACTTGAGATGTATTTATGTGTGGTTGTTTATAATTGTTTTATCTGTTATTATTTGTGAATTGAATATGAATGATACTGTTTGTTAATCCAAGCGTTTTAAAAAAAAAAGTACCTCACAAATTAACTACGTTTTTAACAACGAATCAGGCTCATATGATAAATAATAGATAATAATTAGGAAGACAAGTTGGTAGCGCTCAGTTTCTAGTATGATCATGACGTACCAGAAATTGGGTCGTTACACAGAGAACATGCAGAGACCAACAACAACAATCATTCTATACAGGTTTTAGTTTTTAGATATAGTTTTTACTCCTCCTTTAGGTTTTCTCTCTACACATTCATAGTTTTTAGGATTTGTTATTTTCATTGTTTTTGCATTGGGATATTGAGAAGAGTTATTGCCTCATCAAGACTTCGTCATTCTAGTTCATTCTCTTTACTTGTCTCTTACTCTTCCATGTCTTTTAATTGATTCCTTTGAGTTTCATTTATCATGTCTTCCTTTAATTCCCTTTCCTATGTTATAATTTCTACATTCACAATGAGCGAGTAGTTCCCTAACTTGATGGGGAGTTGATTGAAAGGAACCCTTGAGTTGGGGTGCTTAAAAGAAAAATTATAATTGGGTTTATTATTGGAATGCTCTCTAATCACTGACACTAATCCTTTTCAATTGAGCGGATTGGAACTTGTGAATAGAAACAGCATTCTAACTTGTTTGACTTTCCCTTACCTAGTAAGGGATAACTAAACAGAACAACCTTTAATTATCAATTAATCTTGAAAGTACTTCAACAAGAATAGGGCTTCCAACTAATCTACTCCCAGTCAAGGCTTTTATTTAAATTAATTAATTTCTCCAATTTAATTTCCTGTTTATTCAACCCAAACTCTTTTTGAAAACATATGATTAATAAAATAGCACACCTTTCTACAACTCGTTGGGAGACGACCTGGGATTCATACTCCCAGTATTTTAATTTTGATTTCTGTGACATCCTTCTAAATTGATAAGCGAATTCTGGTTGGTTAAGAACTATACTTGCAACGCATATCTTATAACAATTCTTAACTCGCCAATTTTCGCCACGCAACTTTTGGCGCCGTTGTCGAGGAGTTGCAATAGAGTGTTAAAGTTATTAATTGGAATTTATTTATTTGCATTTTATTTTATTTTGCTACTATGAGTTGCTTGTTTCTGTCGTTAGATGACGCGTTCACTTCCTGATCCAAGCTTGCCAGCATTCGATCCTGAGATTGAAAGAACTATTTCACAAATAAGGCAAGCTCGGCGTCGATTAGTCCTCTCAGAGGGCGAATCTGAAACATTATTTGAGGAGGAAACCAGCCCCCGTTCTACTGATTCGGTTGATTTACGTACAGGTAACATGGCAACAGCCAGAAGAGTTACTATCCAGGAGGCTGGAGCCCCTGATTTTTCAATGCAACCGTTTCAAGCGCATCATGCAGCGGTGGCTACAGACTTTGAAATAAAGACTGCACTGCTCAATTTGATGCCCAAGTTTCATGGCTTACCTGCTCAAGAGCCTATAAAGCACCTGAGAGATTTTCAAGCAGCCTGTTCTACTGTCAGGCGTGATGGTGCAGATGAAATTTTAATTTTGTTGAAAGCTTTCCCATTCTCTCTTGAGGGGAAAGCAAGAGAGTGGTACTACACTCAACCCGCAACAACTGTATCCGACTGGGATACACTTAGAAGGGAATTTTTGGAAAAATTCTTTCCAGCTGAAGTTACTGATAAACTAAGGAAAGACATTTCCATGATTGTTCAGGACGAATCCGAGATTCTCTATGAGTACTGGGAGCGTTTCAATAATCTTCTGGAAGCATGCCCCCATCATATGATTGACAAGATAGTGTTACTCGGTTACGTCACACAGGGCATGAGGCCCCAAGATAAGACCACATTGGAGAGTGCTAGCAATGGGTCTAAGAAAAAGTACAAGACCATTGATGAGGCATGGCAATTGATCAGTGACTTAGCTGAATCTACTCAGAATCACAAGAAGAAACAAGACCGTTCAAAAGCCGTTGCAGAAGTATCCTCTAGCAGAGAGACTGCTGCTCTAACTCAGAGTATCTGTGAAATGACCAACTTGCTGAAGCAGATGCAATTGAATCAACAACAAGTTTAGCAAGCTCAACCTTCTCCACCACAGCAAAGCCAACAGTTAGTCCCACAGAGAGTTTGCGGAGTCTGTGCTGATTATAGCCATTATACTGATGAATGCCCACAGCTCCAGCAGGAAGACAACACCGTGGCAGCCACTCATAACTTCTATGACTGCCCCAACCAAGGGTACAATCAAGGTGGCAATTACAGCCATAGATGGTAGGACAATTCTAACCAGAATTGGAGGGACAACAACAACAGAGGAGGCAGAGACAATCAGGAAAATCAGAGGTAGAATAATAACAACAACAGGCAGCAGAACCAGAACCAGCCTTACAGAGCACCACACCTGAGGCAATCCCAAGGATCACAGAATACCCAACAGCAGACCTCTCAAATTACTTATCCTTCTTCATCTGCTAATGATGATTTACTGCAATCTATTGATCGGAGACAACAGACCATGGAAAATAACCTTTATGCTACACTAAATGGTCTGAACTCTACTTTGCAAGCTCTTTTTTCACAGATTGGATCAATGACTAATTTGAATAACCAACCTTTGAGCTCCAGTGGAATCCCCTCTCAACCATTACCCAATCCAAAGGGTGGCATCAACGCTATCACCCTGAGGTCCGAAACCACACTGCAGGAGAGGAATCAGGAGGAGCCAAGCCAATCAGAACACGACTCAGTTGAAGAGGTGGTGGAAATAGAAGATACTGAAGAGGAAAAGGACTTATAGGATATTGCTGAAAAAGAAGAAGCTCAACCACAGGAAGAGGTACCTAAGGGCGCAGACACTGCAGAGGACACCACTCCCATTCCATTTCCACAACTTGCGAGGAAACCTAGGAAGCAGCTGGAACCTGATCCCAAAATGGTAGAGATATTAAAAAAGGTTGAGGTAACTGTTCCCCTTTTTGATGTTATTCAACAGGTACCTAAATATTCAAAGTTTTTAAAATATTTATGTATACATAAAGACAAAATTAATGAATTAGAAACTATTCCTTTAGGAAGTTCCATATCTGCTTTAATGGGAGGTTTACCTGAGAAGTGTAGTGACCCAGGTCCTTGTATGGTTAATTGTACTATTGGTGGTGTAGTATTTTCTGATTGCATGTGTGATTTAGGAGCATGTGTGAGTATAATGCCTTTGTCTATATATGATATTTTGAGGCTCCCTCCCTTAAAAAGGTCGACAGCTCGTTTTGTGTTAGCAGATAAAAGCATTATTACAGTGGCTGGAGTTGCTGAAGATGTGTTAGTGGGTATTAAAGGGCTCACATTTCCCATTGATTTTTATATCCTGGAGATGTCCCAGAATGACTTAGACAAGCCATCATCAATCCTACTCGGAAGACCATTCCTGAAGACCTCAAAGTTCAAATTAGATGCTTTTTCAGGAACATACTCTTTTGAAATAGATGGCCGAGTAGTGATCTTCAATCTGAATGGAGTTATGAAGCATCCTCCAGAGGATCACTCTATCCTCCAGTGTGACATTATAGATGAAACCGTGGCTGAAGTTCACCAGGAGGAATTTGAGGAGAAGTACATAGGACAAGGTCCAAGTGTGGGGACATTCTCAGAGGACAACGACAGTGCTTTACCATTGTTACCAGCTCCAGACAACCCAGAGCCTGACCATGATCAAAAGTTAGAATTAAAACCCCTTCCTCCACACCTCAAATATTCTTACCTTGAAGACAGGCAGAAGTTTCCAGTTATCATTACAAGGGAACTTACTTCTCAACAAGAAGAGCAGCTACTTAGTGTGCTGAGGAGGCACAAGAAGGCAATTGGTTGGAGTTTGGCAGACATAGTAGGCATCAACCCTCAAGTCTGTGAGCATAGAATATTTTTAGAAGAGGGAGCAAGACCTGTCCGTCAACCCCAGAGACGACTGAACCTCACTATCCTAGAGGTTGTCAAAAAGGAAGTGACCAGACTACTAGAGGCAGATATCATCTATCCCATCTTAGACAGTGAATGGGTAAGCCCAGTAAAAGTGGTGCCAAAGAAGTCTGGAGTCACTGCAGTGAAGAATGAGCATGGAGAGCTCCTGACAACCAGAGTTCAGAACGCCTGGAGGGTCTGCATTGACTACAGATGCCTCAACCAGGCAACTCGTAAGGATCACTATCCTCTTTCATTCATTGATCAAATGCTGGATCGCCTGTCAGGTAAATCACATTATTGTTTTTTAGATGGTTACACAGGTTATTTCCAGATTCATATAGCTCCTGAGGATCAGGAAAAGACCACTTTTACATGTTTTTTTTGGGACTTATGCTTACAAGAGAATGCCCTTTGGCTTGTGCAATGCACCAGCTACTTTCCAAAGGTGCATGATGAGTCTTTTTTCTGATCTTATTGAGGACTGTATGGAGGTTTTTATGGATGATTTTAGTGTATACGCCGATTCCTTTAGCCTTTGCTTAGATGGATTATCTAGAGTATTAGATAGATGTGTCAATACAAACTTTGTATTAAATTTTGAAAAATGTCACTTTATGGTTAAACAAGGGATTGTACTAGGACATGTTGTGTCTAATACTGGCATTTCTGTGGATCTAGCAAAGGTGGATGTTATTTCTAGTTTACCTTACCCCTCCTTTGTGAGGGAAGTCCGCTCGTTCCTTGGCCATGCAGGTTTTTACAGGGGATTCATTAAGGACTTCTGTAAGGTAGCACTTCCCTTATCCAGGCTACTGCAGAAAGATATTGAGTTCGAGTTCAGTGAAAATTGCAAACAAGCGTTTGATAAGTTGAAGACCGCCCTGACTCAAGCTCCAATTGTGAGAGGACCAGACTGGAGCCAACCATTTGAAATAATGTGTGATGCTTCCAACCATGCAGTAGGAGTAGCACTGGCTCAACATGACAGTAAGGACCCCTTTGTTATTGCTTATGCGTCTAAAACTTTAGATGCCGCTCAGTCTAATTACACTACTACTGAGAAAGAGCTTCTTGCTATTGTTTTTGCTCTAGATAAATTCCGAGCCTATTTACTTGGTATGAAGGTAGTAGTGTATTCAGACCACGCAGCTCTAAAGTATCTGTTAGCTAAAAAGGAGTCCAAACCAAGGCTTATACGTTGGATACTGCTATTACAAGAATTTTATTTAGAAATTAAGGATAGGAGTGGTAACCAGAATTTAGTGGCAGACCACTTGAGTCGCCTTGAGCACATTACAGATGACTCCACTCCTATAGCTGATAATTTCCCATTTGATAACCTGCAAGCAGTATCTGAGATAGTCCCTTGGTATGCACCTATAGCTAATTATCTAGTTAGCCGCATCTTTCCTCCAAACTTTTCTAAGCATCAAAGAGACAAGTTGAAAAGTGAGTCTAAATATTATATATGGGATGACCCATATTTATGGAGATGTGGCACTGACCAGGTAATTAGACGGTGTGTGCCTCAATCAGAATTCCAGTCTATCTTAGAGGCCTGTCACTCATCTGAGAGTGGAGGACATTTTGGCCCTCAAAGAACAGCTCGAAAAATCTTAGACTGTGGATTCTGGTGGCCTATTCTTTTTAGAGACGCTGCTGAATTTTGTAGATCTTGTTTCCCATGCTAAAAGTTTGGTAATATATCCAGGAGGGATGAGATGCCTCAACAAATTATGCTTTTTTGTGAAATTTTTGATATTTGGGGCATTGACTTCATGGGTCCGTTTCCAAATTCTAATGGTTATTTTTATATATTGTTAGCTGTGGATTATGATTCCAAATGGGTGGAAGTACTTCCTACCCGCACTGATGATGTTAACACTGTTGTTTCCATTGTGAGAAACCACATTATTTGTCGCTTTGGATCACCGCGAGCAATTGTGAGCAATCAAGGCACCCATTTCTGTAACAGGAGACTAACAGGATTAATGAAGAAGCATGGGATAGTTCATAAGGTTGCAACAGCCTACCATCCTCAGACTAGTGGGCAAGCCGATGTGTCAAACAGAGAGATAAAGCGTATCTTGCAGAAGATAGTCAAACCTCATAGAAGAGACTGGAGCACCAGGCTACAAGATGCACTCTGGGCATTCAGAACAGCATACAAAACACCCATTGGGATGAGTCCTTTTCGCTTAGTTTATGGAAAAGCTTGTCATCTCCCTGTTGAAGTAGAGCATAAAGCCTTTTGAGCAGTAAAGGAGTGCAACATGGGAATTGAGAGAGCCGGAGCTGAAAGGAAGTTGCAACTGCAAGAACTAGAAAGTCTTCGCCTAGAAGCTTATGAGAACTCCAGACTATACAAGGAGAAGATGAAGGCTGTACATGATCAGCACATCAAGAAGAAAGAGTTCCAACCTGGGGACTTAGTCCTCCTTTACAAATCTCGACTGAGGCTCATGCCAGGCAAGTTGAGATCAAGATGGGAAGGTCCATACAGAGTAGAGAAGGCCGAACCGTACGGAGTCTATCACCTAAGTCATCCTTCAAGCTCTGAACTTATCAAAGTTAATGGACATCGTTTAAAGCTGTACCATGGCGAGAAGCTGAAGAAAAACAAGGAGCTCGAGATCTTCCTCTTGGAAGATCCCCACATAGCCGAAGACTGAGCTAGTGGAGCGTCCAACTTACGGACGTTAAAGCAAAGTGCTATGTGGGAGACAACCCACCATGGTATGATCGTTCTTTTCTTTATTCTTAATTTTCTTATTCAATAACTCTTCTCTTTATTAGTACATTTTGTGCATCCGCATTTACATACTTTATTTTTAATTTTAAAAAAAATTTGTTACGCGATGCGACCGCATCATTGACGCGTCCGCGTCGCAGGAGATTGGAGAGACTAATAAAACGAACAGAGAGCCACACAAGAACGTGGCTGGAGGTGTGCCCGTGGTACAAATCATCCCACGCGACTGCATCACCCACGCGGTCGCATGCCTTGGATTTCGACGTGAAAGGGTGCACGACCGAAAGTTGTGCTAGAGTGGTGCTAAACGCACAATTCTTCCCACGCGGCCGTGCGACCGACACGACCGCGTCATATCTTTCTAATGGCCACTCACGCGATCGCATGCCCTACGTGATCGCGTCACCCAATATTTGGCAATTAATGATTTTGAACAGAGAGTTGTGCGAGCACGAGGCTGCCCTCGCGCCAGTAGCATAAAACGGGTCACGCGACCGCGTGACCGACGCAACCGCGTCAATCAGTTTAAGTGCATGTCACGCGACCGCGTGTCCCACGCGACTGCGTCGCTTGCACCGCACAGCTTCCCTGATTTGCCAATTATCTTATCTTTCTTTTCCCCAAATCCTATTTTCTCTTTTCCCCTCCTTATTTCTTCCTTCTTCCTTCTTCCTTCTTTCTCAATTTCTACTCTCTTTCTCTCTCTCTCACCCCCATTAACAAGGTTTTCTTTTCTTTTTCTCTCCTTATTTTTCTATTATTCTTCTTATTTTTATATGTTATCTTCTTTTCTTTTCTTTTTACTTTCATTATTCCTATTTCCTTTTTCTTTCTTTTTGCTTTTTACTTGGTATTATAAATTTATTTGAGTCATTATTTCTCATTATATGCCAGTGGATTGTTGTAAATCTGTTTGACAATTATATACATTACTTTTTAAAGGATTGCTTGCATGTTCAATTTAATACTTTCTATACCTTAATTATCATGCATGCTATATGTTTGTGAAAAAGCCCATATGGCATTATGCATTTTTCTACGTTATTCTACTATTCAATGCTTGCTTTTCACAAAACCCTTTTTATATTTTATTACTTGAATATAATTGTTATTACAAACAGATTATTAGTTTGAAAGACTTGGTAATCTAACTTGGACATTGAATGCTTGATCTATGCTACTCATGCCTTTGCCTGCATGCCAATAAACCCCTTGCATTTAATTGTCCTCATATTCACTTGCTATATTTCCATTGATGACATTTTCACATGTAGTCATGACCATGTGTTAACGACATCCTATTTACCGTGCATTGATTATCACGTATACAATCCTCTTTCTTGCTCTATCTCTTTGAACTTCATTTACTTTCTCTTCCCTTTTTCAGGATGGCCACCAAGAAAGGAAAAGAGAAAGCTACTCCCAGACCACCAGCAAGACGAGGAACAAAGAGAGCATTAGTGGCAGAACCCTCTTCCACTGTAGTAAAGCCCTCAACAAAGAAAATTAAGAGGATCATAAAGGTTGATGATAAGGAAAAAGCCTTCCCAGCAAAGGACACTACGCGATTTCCCAATCGCTACTGTGAGTAGATGTTCCCCATCCTGGCAGAAAGGAGTTACAACAACGAATACCTTCTTCTCCTCCCAAATCATATTGCTACCTTTGTTGAGCCGCAAATTGCACGAAGACAATGGGATTTCCTACAGAGACAGCCAAGGCAGGTCAATCTTTCTTGGGTAGTCGAATTCTACTCAAACTTCCACCTGCCAATCCTGCAGTCTGTCTTTGTCCGTCAGAAGCAAGTCCCCATTACAGAAGAGGCCATTCAAAAAGCTCTAGGTCTTCCCCCTGTTCCAGAAGGATTAGACGCCTTTCAAGAAGCCGCACTCAAGTGTCAGATGTACCAATTTGACTGGGACGCCGTTCTCAGAGTTATCGCACTACCTGGCAGCAGATGGATCTACGGATACCATCGTACCCGCCCTAAGGGAATATCGGCTTCAGCACTTACCTTGGAGGCTCGCATATGGGCACAGATCATGTCCCATTATATTTTTCTGAGCACTCACGAGTCCTCCTTCACTGTGGACATGGCCGTTCTACTATGGTGCATCCTTACAGACCAACCTCTGAACCTACCAAGACATATCCAGAATGTCATGGGACACGTACAAATTGCGGGCAACTTACCTTTTTCTGCCCTGGTCTCAGATCTTATCTCAGCAGCCGGAGTCTCCTACAGAGCTGGGGACACCAAAGTCATGCTTCTACGGGATGATCAATACGTCCCTAACGAAAAATATATCAGACCTCCAGCAGCCACTACTAGCCAGCCTACTGCACCAGTTGAAGATATTCCTTCTTCAACACCACAAGCCCCTACAACAGACCAACTGCTCCATCAGATTCTCGAAAGGTTGGATCGACAGGAACACAAAGCTAAGATGAGAGAGCGCCGTAACAAGCGCCGATTCACATACCTCAAGGAGCTGATTATGGGAAAATTCAAGGACTCAGACACCCCGGACTCCACTTCCTTTACCAGCACAGGGAGCCATGATGGTCCCGACTGTGGAGATACTGCTACCAGCCCACCTTTATTCTTGACAGATGGCACCGAAGATGGTGCAAAGCCTTAAGTGTGGGGAGGTCGGTCAGTACCTGACTTCCGGAGGTAATTTCTCTTCCCTAAACACCAATAAATTAGGATATTTAGTTAGATTTCTCTTTTGCAGAATAGGATAAATTGCATAGTAATAGGTTAGTTGCATGCATGTTCTACTTGATTGAAAAGACAATAAGTTTCTTCTAAGACCCTATATTTGGAACAAAATTTCACTAATTTTAATCAAAACTTCTATGTTAAATTTTCTTGAAGTTGTATTTGGAACATGATTTTTGAGCTAAAGAACACACAACCTGTGAGATTTGAGCCTTTATGAATGGTTACATTATTTAACCATAATTATTTTATTCTTGTGTGTTTACTTCTCTATGATTGTAATCTATATTTTGTTTCATCTTATATGTCCAATGTTTGTTATATTTATATGTTTGCATATGATTGAGGCCATTATTTGTTTAGCTCACTTATCCAAATTAAGCCTACCCTTTCAATTACCTTTGTTAGCCACTTTGAGCCTTTAAATCCCATTTGTTCTATATTTTACCACATTACTAGCCTTAAGCGGAAAAATAATTATATATCCCAAATTGAATCTTTGGTTAGCTTAAGATAGAATTGTGTGTTATTCAAGTATGGGAAATTGTGGGAACAAAAGATAATAAGGGAATGTGTCATGATAATATAATGGAAATTTGGATACCTACTCATGTGAAACTATAAGAATTAAAAATCTATGTGCATTGATAAGCTATGTTTATTTTTATGTTTATGTTAAAAATATATATATATATATATATATTCAATAAATAAATAAGGGGACAAAATTACCCCAATGGTTAAGAATTCAAAGATCAATGCATGTATGATAAAATTAAAATAAAAAGTTGATACATGAGTATGGAATGTGAAAGGAATTTCTGGGTAGCTAGGTATGCATTCTAAAGTTATATAGAATATATATAGAGGTTAGGTGAAAGCTTGGGTTAATTAAAGATTCAATTTATAAGCTCACTTAGCCATATATGTATCCTTACCCTTACCTTGGCCCCATTACAACCTTGAAAAGACCTCATGATGTTTCCATTGGTATATTAAATGTTGTTGATTGGTTAAGAGAAGAACAAAAATTAAAGAGCATGATTAGAGAAGAATAGAGTGATTGCCCTATACACTAGAGAGATTAGAGCATACATACATCATCAGTGAGGGTTCAATGCTTAAAATTCCATGTTCCCTGCTTTCATGAGCTGCCTTCTTGCATTTTTATCTGTTCTTACTGTATAAGAATTGAATTAGTGGAATTTGATTTGTAATTGTTTTGAAGAACTTATTTACTATTGATCAAGTGGACAAGAATCATATAGTTGCATTCATATATATAGGTTGCATTGCATTGCATGAGTTTTACATGTTCCTACTCATTTATTTTATCTCCTTCAACTAAGCATGAGGACATGCTAATGTTTAAGTGTGGGGAGGTTGATAAACCACTGTTTTATGGTTTATATTGTATTTAATTGTGTGGTTTTATCATGATCTTTACCCATTTATTCATTAAATAAGCATGCATTTATATTCCCTTCCTAAAGATGCTTTATGACTGAAAACTTGCTTCCTAGAGACTTTTAATTATGTATTTTAATTCTCCTTTATTCCATTCGATGCCGTGATCTGTGTGTTAAGTGTTTCAGGCTTTATAGGGCATGAATGAGTTAGAGATTGGAAAGGAAGCTTGCAAAAATGGAAGGAACACAAGAAATTGAGGAGATGACCAGCGAGAAGTGACGCGGTTGCATGGCTCACGCGACCGCGCGGATTGGAATAGCATAAGTGACGCGGAGGCGTGGACGACGCGCCTGCGTGGCAAAGCAAAACGCCGAATGACGCGTCCGCATGAATGACGCGATTGCGTGACGTGCGCGATCTACATAATCTGCAGAATTTGCTGGGGGCGATTTTGGGCCCTGTTTTGACTCAGTTTTTGGCCCAGAAAAGCAGACTAGAGCTAGAGAACATGCAGAGACTAACAACAACATTCATTCTATATAGATTTTAGTTTTTGGATCTAGTTTTTACTCCTCCTCTAGGTTTTCTCTCTTCACATTCATAGTTTTTAGGATTTGTTATTTTCATTGTTTTTGCATTGGGATATTGAGAAGAGTTATTGCCTCATCAAGACTTTGTCATTCTAGTTCGTTCTCTTTACTTGTCTCTTACTCTTCCATGTCCTTTAATTTACTCAATTTTACTATTGGATTATTTTAGAATTTATTAATACAAGAGTTACTTTTATTTTTAATTGATTCCTTTGAGTTTTATTTATCATGTCTTCCTTTAATTCCCTTTCCTATGTTATAATTTCTACATTCGCAATGAGCGAGTAGTTCCCTAACTTGATGGGGAGTTGATTGAAAGGAACCCTTGAGTTGGGGTGCTTAAAAGAAAAATTGTAATTGGGTTTATTATTGGAATGCTCTCTAATCACTGACACTAATCCTTTTCAATTGAGCGGATTGGAACTTGTGAATAGAAACAGCATTCCAACTTGTTTGACTTTTCCTTACCTAGTAAGGGATAACTAAACAGAACAACCTTTAATTATCAATTAATCTTGAAAGTACTTCAACAAGAATAGGGCTTCCAACTAATCTACTCCCAGTCAAGGCTTTTATTTAAATTAATTAATTTCTCCAATTTAATTTCCTGTTTATTCAACCCAAACTCTATTTGAAAACATCTGATTAATAAAATAGCACACCTTTCTGCAACTCGTTGGGAGACGACCTGGAATTCATACTCCCAGTATTTTAATTTTGATTTTTGTGACATCCTTCTAAATTGATAAGCAGAATTCTGGTTGGTTAAGAACTATACTTGCAACGCATATCTTATAACAATTCTTAACTCGCCAATTTCCGCCACGTCACCCCACGCGAAAGGGCCTCCTTCTAGGAAGCTTCGTTTTCCACAGCTGTCATATAGCTGGTAATAAGGGCGCGTGTCCGGGCCGCATAACCAGGCGGATGGCGGATGCCATTCTGAACGCACGGGTCGGGTTGCTCTTTAGGCTTGGTCGACCCCTGGACCAACTGGGCTAGGCCGCAACAGATGCAAAAAGATATTTACACACATATATTTAGTTAATATACATACTATATAATTATAACATATTTGTAAACTATACTTAACTCAACTATTTATTATATAAAAAATTATACAAACATAAATGTCCAATTAATTAATATTTTAAAATTTTCTAAAAATTTCAATTCAATATTTATAATTAAATTTATAAATTGACAAAATTAAAAATGTGATGGAAGTTTAATTCCCCGACTCCCTCACCAACCCTAATCCAACATGAATAGAAAAGATTATTGAGTGCCAATACGTATAAGGGTGCAATGCAATGTATGCATATCATATCTAAATTAACCTTAAATAAATAATTAAATAGCTTAAATTAAAATGATGATGATGAGTGCCTGAGTGGTAGCTAGAAAAATGTGGTAAAATACAAAGTTGGTGTTGAATTAGGAGTAGAGGAATATAGTGGTGAAAGAGACTCACTGAATTGTTTGGTAGCAGTGTCAACTGTCACAAGTAGAAAACGAAAACATGGATATGCATTCATGTGAGGTAGAGAAATTAATTAAACCAAATTAAAGAGAAAAAGAAGAGTGTGTGTGTGAGAGAGAGTGAGCGTGTTGCGACAAAGAATACAGATTACACACGTCAATGCAAAGAGACACGAGATAACGTCGAAATTAGTGTCTTTTAGTTACAGATCTTAGTGGTTTAAATGCTTTCAAACTTGAAAATGACATTTTATTTATGAATACGAAAATTCATGGGCCAATGCAAGTCCAATACTCATAATAAATACGTTACATGCACCCTATCCTTTTTTAAGTAAGGTTTAATTACTCCTTTTTTTAAGTAAGGTTTGATTACTCCTGTAGGTCCTATAATTTTATCGAATTTTCAATTAAGTCTTTATACTTTTTTTAATTGGATTTCTATACGTTAATTTTTTTTTCAATTAAGTCCCTGCCGTGAGAATAACGTTTAAGATAACAGAATATTTTTGGTAAAAAACGAATATTCTTATCATTTGGTTGGAGTAGCTAGCTGAACAAACATTAATTTTTCCAAAATACCAAAAGCACCCCTTACATTTTATCTCCCCCCCCCAAAAAAAACCCTAAGTTGCTTTCTAGAGATCGTGTCCACTACCGTCTCCCGCGTCGGTCCGTTATTGTCATCCGTCTCTGGCGTCATCTGCAACGGACGCTTGGTGGTCTGCTGTCCGTCGCCTTCTTCTTTGCGCTGGTTTGCCCTGCTTTGTTCTGTTCGGAGGTCTTCTGCGCCGTTTGCCCGTCCAAGCCGTCGCCTTCCCTCGCGGTGCTTCGCCTCGCCTGACGTCGCTGCGCCGCATGGAGCCGAGCCTCATAGCGCCTGGCCACCCGTTCCCGCATTTTGCTTCTGCTCGATCTCCCTGTACTCGAACTGTCTGTAAACAGGTGACAAAAAAAGCCTCTTTTTTTCAGCTTTAAAACTTGATGTTTATGCTAATTTTTTTTTTTTAAATATGGCATTGGTTGAGTATCTATTTGTTGAATTGATTTTTGGATTATTTTGATATAATGGTTTATTTAGGATTTAAAATATGGATATTTATGTACAGAAATTTTGTTAATTGGTGAATTGACATATAAATTAATTTTGCTGATGATGAATTTGGTTTATTCTTGATTCTTGATTGTTGATTGTTGTTGCTGTGATGATGCTGTTTTATTAGGATTCTGTTTCTCATTTTTTAATGTAGTGATGAGAATTCGGATTTTACCATAGACATATATCATGTAGCAAGTTTCATGATATAGGGCATGAGCTAGAATATTTGGGGGAAGGGAAGTGGAAGAACATTCTCAAAGATCCCCAATTCGCCCCCTTTCTCACTTCACGTTACAAAATTCTCTTAAGTAGCCTTTTCAATTCGCGTCTTTAGGGTTTTAAATTTCACTGCAATGTGCCTAATTCTCCTTTGTCTATCCCATTTTCTGGATAAATGGTGAAATTTGAGCGTGAGAAAACTGAATCAAAGGTTTAGGGTTTTTAATTTTTGTTCTTTTGTGGTAATTTCCCTGTTGGTGCTACCCCAATTGTAACACCCTACCACACTGAGCTTTACGCTTAAGCCGTAAAACAGATGTGGTGTGGTATTACGACCTCTAAAGCATAATGTATACATATAATAGCAGAAAGGTTATAATATACGAGGAGCCTTGAAAAATAGATGAAACAAAAGTCGCGAAATAAAAGCGCAACGCTCAAGAAATGAGTTAGCCTGCATGTTAGGAACACCATAACTATCGAACATAAGATAACAAAAGTAGGAATAGAGTACCAAAGATACAAAATAACAAGCTCCTAACTCAGCCCGCGAAGCCCAGGCTGGCCGGAGAATATTTACAAATATATACATACATATCCAAAATCCAAATATACATAAACAAAATCCTGCCTCTCCATAAACCTCTAAGAGGATCAAAAGAATAAGTTATGCAGAGAGAAAGCTAAGCATATATATATATATATATATATATATATATATATATATATATATAACAAAATAACCCAGTAACCACTTTGCTTCAGTCCAGACGCCTAACGAGATGCCTCACGACCTACATCTGAAAAACAACAACATAGTAGGGGGTGAGAACCAGAGGTTCTCAGTATGGTAAAGGTGCCACACACATAATATATGAGGTCCTGGGAATGCCAGAGGCAATCCTAGAATGTCGAGACTCAGATTAAAGAGCTTAAAGTATTAAACAGAAACCATAAAAGGTGGTTTTCTAAGAGTGTCTAAGCGTAACTTAATTTAATCTTAAGTCTAAGTTCCATACTGCCGTTCCTCCATATCCCCATCTCTGTCAGTATTTCATAGACAAATAAACAGATAAAGGCAAGCACAAGAAGGTTACAAGTATTGCAGGTAACAAATATACATTTAGCATGGTAAGTACACTTAGGCACACCCAGTTAATGCACAAACAAGTAATTCAAGTAGTATGCATATGATGCATGCCTGTCCTATGGCTGATGAGACTCATCTGTTGGTTATCCAGCTAACCCGACAAGTCCAAAAACCTTAGACTGTCCCCCGACATGCATCTCCAAGAGCCTATGCGTAGCTTTTTCTCAAATAATTAATATTGCTCAATGGGGGTTAACATTCCTGGGAATTTATAAGTTCCCAGTCACCCTTACGTCGTAGGGTCAACAGAGTATCGAGTTTTCAACGTGGTACACGTGGTGGTAAGCCACGGTACTTTATCCAGGGAATCTCGTATCTCAGATCATTTAATCATTCAAGCCAGGTATCATACATGATCATTCATTTGATTATCAAGCCAAGTATCGTACATGATCATCCGTAACATTTCATAGTCAATTCATCACTTTTCAGCTTTACTTCATCTCCAAGTTATCCCCATTTCCTAATTTCATCTGAATATCAGGTTTAATACTATTATTAATGACTAAAGGAATGAGAATAGAGGTTTAGAAGTTTGAAATTGGGTTTAAAACATCAAAAATCATATTTGCTAGAACAGGGGCCACGTGGACGCGTGGCTCACGCGTGCGCGTGGGAGTGTGAAACTGCAGCTCGCGCGCGCGTCCCTTTGACATGCATACACGTGGGTGAAAACTTCATGTCACGCGTGTGCATGGGTCACGCGTACGCGTGAACATGTTTGCTAACCCCTTACGCGTGCGGATGGGACCAGTCGCGTCCGCATCACCAAAATTCCATGCCACACGTACGCGTGGACGTACGTTCTTAAAAAAAATAAGGATCAACCAGAAAGCTGCATACCATGGAGTGTTCAGCTGCAGAATTCACAGATTTAACACCAAAACTTCCAATGGGCATAACTCAATCATTTTAAATCGTTTTTCTTCTGTTCTTCGAACGGTGTAAACTTCACGAATCCAATTTTTATTTAAAACAAGTTGAAATCAATTTGGAGTTCCGAAAGCCAAGTTATAGCCCACCGAAATTTGGCCCAAAACCAAAGTTTTGTAAACTTGCCAAAACTTCTTTTTCATTAAAACATTTCCCATGATTCCAACACAACCTCCTACACTTACAAGCACCAAAATGCCCTTCTCCCTCAACACAATAAAATCATTCTCCACTCCAACAATAAACATACATATACAAGCCAAATCCTCCAACAATAATTATATATACATACCAAATTTCACGATCAAACCATGGCTTGCAAATCACATAATTATATCCTCAAATCAATAATTAACAATTTACCAATCCTTCAACTAATCAACTCCATACCAATCCATATGTAATAACAAGATACTAACCACAATATACACATACGTTCCAGCTTATCCTATGGTCATCTAGCCTAAGTTTTCATAGAACATTATATATTAAATGCAATAAACCTAAACCATACCTTGGCCGATTCCCACGTAACGATCAAGGCAATTTAATTAAAACCAAACACAGCCCCAAAACCTCAACTACACAGCTTCCTCCAAGTTTCGGTATTCACAATTTCAAGCTCCAATTATTTATTCACAACCTAATACACATTCATAACACATATATACCCAATTTAATTCCCAAAACATAAATTTAGAATATTTAGATAGAATTATTATATCCTCACCCTACCCAAACTTCACATAAGCAATAGTAAACGTTTTCCTCTAGCTAATTGGATCCTAAAACATCAAAAATCAAAGAAATTCAACATCTCTTCCAATTTTCCATAACTTGGGGAAAAAGAGTGGTTGAAAGTAATTAATGGCTTACTGGTGCACAAATTGTGAATCACACTTTTCACAACTCGTACCACTGACCAGCAAGTGCACTGGGTCGTCCAAGTAATACCTCACGTGAGTAAGGGTCGAATCCCACGGAGATTGTTGGTTTGAAGCAATCTATGGTTATCTTGTAAATCTTATTTGAATTGCAAATAAACAAGAGAGCATGGATTAAAGGTTACTTGTTATGCAGTAATGGAGAATATATTAGAGTTTTGGAGATGCTTTGTCTTCTGAATCTCTGCTTTCCTCTGTCTTCTTGTTCACGCACGCACGTCCTCCTATGGCAAGCTGTGTGTTGGTGGATCACCGTTGTCAATGGCTACCTTCCATCCTTCCAGTGAAAACTACGCTCATGCGCTCTGTCACAGCACGGCTAATCACCGGTTGGTTCTCGATCCGGTTGGAATAGAATCCCTTGATTCCTTTGCGTTTGTCACTAACGCCCAGCCTTCAGGAGTTTGAAGCTCGTCACAGTCATTCAATCCTTGAATCCTACTCAGAATACCACAGACAAGGTTTAGACTTTCCGGATTCTCATGAATGCCGCCATCAATTCTAGCTTATACCACGAAGATTCTGATTAAGAGATCTAAGAGATACTCATTCAATCTGATATAGAACGGAGGTGGTTGTCAGGCACACGTTCATGGGTTGAGAATGGTGATGAGTGTCACAGATCATCACCTTCATCACAGTTAAGCGCGAATGAACATCTTAGATAGGAACAAGCATGTTTGAATAGAAAACATAAATATTTGCATTAATTCATCGAGACACAGCAGAGCTCCTCACCCCCAACAATGGAGTTTAGAGACTCATGCCATCAAAGAGTATAAAGTTCAGATCTAAAATGTCATGAGATGCAAAATAAGTCTCTAAAAGTTGTTTAAATACTAAACTAGTAGCCTAGGTTTACAAAAAATGAGTAAACTATGATGGATGATGCAGAGATCCACTTCTGGGGCCCACTTGGTGTGTGATGGGGCTGAGATTTAAGCAATTCACGTGCAGAGGCCATTTGTGGAGTTGAACGCCAGTTTTTGTGCCAGTTTGGGCGTTCAACTCCAGCTTTTGATCCTTTTCTGGCGCTAGACGCCAGAATTGGGTAGAGAACTGGTGTTGAATGCCAGTTTACGTCGTCTATCCTTGTGCAAAGTATGGACTATTATATATTGCTGGAAAGCCCTGGATGTCTACTTTCCAACGCAATTGGAAGCATGCCATTTCGAGTTCTGTAGCTCCAGAAAATCCACTTTGAGTGCAGGGAGGTCAGAATCCAACAGCATCAGCAGTCATTTTTCAGCCTGAATCAGATTTTTGCTCAGCTCCTTCAATTTCAGCCAGAAAAATACCTGAATTTACAGAAAAACACACAACTCATAGTAAAGTCTAGAAATATGAATTTTTCCTAAAAACTAATGAAAATAGACTAAAAACTAACTAGAACATACTCAAAACTACATGAAATTAACCCCAAAAAGCGTATAAAATATCCGCTCATCACAACACCAAACTTAAACTGTTGCTTGTCCTCAAGCAACTAGACAAATAAAATAGAAGACTAATAGGTTGAGAAGAAATAATATCTCAGAGTTTTTGAGTGAAGCTCAGATTCTAATTAGATAAGCGGGACTAGTAGCTTTTTGCTTCTGAACAGTTTTGGCATCTCACTTTATCCATTGAAGCTCAGAGTGATTGGCATCTATAGGAACTTAGAATTCAGATAGTGTTATTGATTCTCCTATTTCAGTGTGATGATTCTTGAACACAGCTATTTTATGAGTCTTGGCCGTGGCCCTAAGCACTTTATTTTCCAGTATTACCATCGGATACATAAATGCCACAGACACATAATTGGGTGAACCTTTTAGATTGTGACTCAGCTTTGCTAAAGTCCCCAATTAGAGGTGTCCAGAGTTCTTAAGCACACTCTTCTTTTTGCCTTGGACCTTGACTTTAACCGCTCAGTCTCAAGTTTTCACTTGACACCTTCACGCCACAAGCACATGGTTAGGGACAGCTTGGTTTAGCCGCTTAGACCAGGATTTTATTCCTTTAGGCCCTCCTATCCACTGATGCTCAAAGCCTTGGGATCCTTTTTATTTTCCCTTGCCTTTTGGTTTTAAGGGTTATTGGCTTTTTGCTCTTGCCTCTTGGTTTTAAGAGCTTTTGGCTTTTTCTATTTGCTTTTTCTTTTTCTTTCTATTTTTTTTCTGCAAGCTTTGTTCTTTGCTACTTTTTCTTGCTTCAAGAATAATTTTTATGATTTTTCAGATTATCAATAACATGTCTCATGTTCATCATTCTTTCAAGAGCCAACATATTTAACAGTCTTAAACAACAAATTCAAAAGACATATGCACTGTTCAAGCATTCATTCAGAAGACAGAAAGCATTGCCACCACATTTAACTAATTAGAATTTCTCTTATTAAAACTCGAAATTTTATTGCCTCTTATTCAAAAGATCTACTACTTTATTCATGTTTGCTGATGATGAGAAAAATAAACTATAGCTTAATTGGGGATAAAATCAAAATAGACACTAATTACTACTAATGATCATGTAATGAAGACACAAACATAGATAAGCACTTAACATAGAGAAAACGAAAAATAGAGAAAGTAAGAACAAGGAACGAGTCCACCTTAGTGATGATGGCATTTCCTTCTTGAGGAACCAATGATGTTCTTGAGCTCTTTTATGTCTCTTCCTTGCCTTTGTGGCTTGATTCCTAGTGATTTTTGGTATTTCTATCCTCAGTTGCTTCCAACAATTATGTGGAGGGAAGTGCATCCCCTGAGGTATCTCAGGGATCTCTTGATTTGCAGCCACATGTTCTACCACTGAGCTATAGATCTTTCACATAATTGTTTTACCACACCAAACTTAGAATGTTGCTCGCCCTCGAGCAAAAGAAGAAGGAATAGATGAAGAAGAAGATGTGGAAAAAAAACTAGGATTATGAGGATGGAAGGTGGGGATCCTGTGGGGTCCACAGATCTTGAAATGATCCTGTGAGGTCCACAGATCTTGAGGTGTCAAGGCATTTACATCCCTGCACCAATTTAGGCATGCAAAATGCCCTTGCACACAACTCTGGGCGTTCAGCGCCAGGTTGGTGCCCATTTTGGGCGTTCAACGCCCATTTACTAGCCATTTCTGGCGTTGAACGCCAGAACCATGCTTGTTCTGGGCATTCAGCGCCAGGATGTTGCCCATTTTGGGCGTTCAGCGCCAGAACCATGCTCTGTTCTGGCGTTGAACGCCAGACAGGTGCTTCCTCCAGGGTGTGATTTTTCTTCTGCTATTTTTGATTTCGTTTTCAATTTTTAATATTTATTTTGTGACTCCACATGATCATGAACCTAATAAAACATGAAAAACCATGAAAGTAAATAATAGTTGGGTTGCCTCCCAACAAGCGCTTCTTTAATGTCCTTAGCTGGACTTTGCTGAGCTTTTAATCTAGCTTCAACCTTGAGCACTCTTGCTCAACATTGCCTTCAAGATAGTGCTTGATTCTCTGTCCATTAACAATGAACTTCTTGTCAGAGTCAATATCTTGAAGCTCTACATAACCATATGGTGATACGCTTGTAATCACGTATGGTCCCCTCCACCGGGATTTCAATTTCCCGGGGAATAGCCTGAGTCTAGAGTTGAACAGCAGAACCTTCTGTCTTGGTTCAAAGATTCTAGATGGCAGCTTTCTGTCATGCCACTTTTTTTATTTCTCTTTATAAAGTTTGGCATTTTCGAAAGCTGTGAATCTGAACTCCTCTAGCTCATTTAGCTGGAGCAATCTTTTTTCTCCTGCTAATTTGGCATCAAAGTTTAGGAATCTGGTTGCCCAGTAGGCCTTATGTTCCAGTTCTACGGGCAGGTGACATGCCTTACTATACACGAGTTGGTATGGAGAGGTCCCTATAGGGGTCTTGAATGCTGTTCTGTAAGCCCACAGAGCATCATCCAAGCTCTGTGCCCAATCCTTTCTACGGGTATTTACTGTCCGTTCCAGGATTCTCTTTAATTCTCTGTTAGAGACTTCAGCTTGCCCATTAGTTTGTGGATGATATGGGGTAGCCACCTTGTGGCGAATCCCATACCGAACCATGGCAGAGTAAAGCTGTTTATTGCAGAAGTGAGTGCCCCCATCACTGATTAGTATTCTAGGGACACCGAACCTGCTAAAGATATGTTTCTGGAGGAACTTCAGCACCGTTTTAGTATCATTGGTGGGTGTGGCAATGGCCTCAACCCATTTTGATACATAATCAACTGCCACCAGAATATAAGTGTTTGAGTATGATGGTGGGAAAGGTCCCATGAAGTCAATTCCCCATACGTCAAACAACTCAATCTCCAAGATTCCTTGTTGAGGCATGGCGTAACCATGAGGCAGATTGCCAGCTCTTTGGCAACTGTCACAGTTACGTACAAACTCTCGGGAATCTTTATAGAGTGTGGGCCAATAGAAGCCACATTGGAGGACCTTGGTGGCTGTTCGCTCACCTCCGAAATGGCCTCCGTATTGTGATCCATAGCAATGCCATAGGATCCTCTGTGCTTCTTCTCTAGGCACACACCTACGGATTATTCCGTCTGCACATCTCTTAAAGAGATAGGGTTCATCCCACAAGTAGTACTTTGCATCAGTAATTAATTTCTTCTTTTGTATCCTGTTGTACTCCTTGGGTATGAACCTTGCAGCTTTATAGTTTGCAATATCGGCAAACCATGGTGCTTCCTGAATGGCAAATAAATGCTCATCAGGAAACGTCTCAGAGATCTCAAGAAAGGGGAGGGACGTCCCTTCCACTGGCTCTATCCGGGACAGATGATCAGCCACTTGGTTCTCTGTCCCTTTTCTGTCTCTTATTTCTATATCAAACTCTTGCAGAAGCAATACCCATCTGATGAGCCTGGGTTTTGAATCCTGCTTTGTGAGTAGATATTTAAGAGCAGCATGGTCAGTGTACACAATCACTTTTGATCCTACTAAGTATGATCTGAACTTGTCAATGGCGTAAACCACTGCAAGTAATTCTTTTTCTGTGGTTGTGTAATTTTTCTGGGCATCATTTAGAACGCGACTGGCATAATAAATGACATGTAGAAGCTTGTCATGCCTCTGTCCCAATACTGCATCAATGGCATGATCACTGGCATCACACATTAGCTCAAATGGTAACGTCCAGTCTGGTGCAGAAATGACTGGTGCTGTGACCAGCTTAGCTTTCAGCGTTTCAAACGCCTGCAGGCACTCTGTGTCAAACACAAATGGTGTGTCAGCAGCTAGCAGATTGCTTAGAGGTTTTGTGATTTTTGAAAAATCCTTTATAAACCTCCTATAGAATCCTGCATGCCCCAGAAAGCTTCTGATTGCCTTAACATTGGCAGGTGGTGGTAATTTTTCAATTACCTCTATTTTTGCTTGATCCACCTCTATTCCCTTGTTTGAGATTTTATGCCCAAGGACAATTCCTTCAGTCACCATGAAGTGACACTTTTCCCAGTTTAAAACTAGGTTGGTCTCTTGGCATCTTTTCAGAACAAGTTTCAGGTGATCAAGACAGGAGCTGAATGAGTCTCCATATACTGAGAAGTCATCCATGAAGACTTCCAGAAATTTTTCCACCATATCAGAGAAAATAGAGAGCATGCATCTCTGGAAGGTTGCAGGCGCATTACATAGCCCAAATGGCATCCTTCTATAAGCAAACACTCCGGATGGACATGTGAATGCTGTTTTCTCTTGATCCTGGGGATCTACTGCAATCTGGTTATAGCCTGAGTAGCCATCCAAAAAGCAGTAATAATCATGACCTGCTAGTCTTTCTAGCATCTGGTCTATGAATGGTAAAGGAAAATGATCCTTTCTGGTGGCTGTATTGAGCCTTCTATAGTCAATACACATGCGCCACCCTGTAACTGTTCTTGTAGGAACCAGTTCATTTTTTTCATTATGAATCACTGTCATGCCTCCCTTTTTTGGGACGACTTGGACAGGGCTCACCCAGGGGCTATCAGAAATAGGATAAATAATCCCAGCCTCTAGTAGTTTGGTGACCTCTTTCTGCACTACTTCTTTCATGGCTGGATTTAGCCGCCTCTGTGGTTGAACCACTGGTTTGGCATTATCCTCCAATAAGATTTTGTGCATGCATCTAGCTGGGCTTATGCCCTTAAGGTCACCTATGGACCACCCAAGAGCTGTCTTGTGTGTCCTTAGCACCTGAATAAGTGCCTCCTCTTCCTGTGAATTTAAAGCAGAGCTTATGATCACTGGAAAAGTGTCACCTTCTCCCAGAAACGCATATTTCAAGGATGGTGGTAATGGCTTGAGCTCGGGTTTAGGACGTTTCTCCTCTTCCAGAAGAAATTTCAGAGGCTCTTTCATGTCCTCTGAATCTTCTAAATCAGGATGAACATCTTTAAAGATGTTTTCCAACTCTGATTCAAGACTCTCAGCCATGTTGACCACTTCTACCAAAGAGTCAATAAGATCAACTTTCATGCAGTCTTTTGATGTGTCTGGATGCTACATGGTTTTGACAACGTTCAGCTTGAACTCATCATCATTGACCCTCAGGGTTATTTCCCCCTGTTGGACGTCAATGAGGGATCGTCCAGTTGCTAGGAAGGGTCTTCCTAGAATGAGAGTAGCACTCTTGTGCTCCTCCATCTCCAGCACAACAAAGTCAGTGGGAAAGGCGAATGGCCCAACTCTGACAATCATGTCTTCAATCACGCCTGATGGGTATTTAGTAGAACCATCAGCAAGTTGGAGACATATCCGGGTTGGTTTAACTTCTTCAGTTAAGCCAAGCTTTCTGATAGTGGATGCAGGTATTAGGTTGATGCTTGCCCCAAGATCGCATAAAGCTGTCTTGGTGCAATTACCTTCTAATATGCATGGTATCAGAAAACTCCCAGGGTCTTTAAGCTTTTCAGAGAAGCTTTTCAGAATGACTGCACTGCATTCTTCAGTGAGGAGAACTCTTTCTGTTTCTCTCCAATCCTTCTTATGACTCAATATCTCTTTCATGAACTTGGCATAAGAAGGTATTTGCTCAAGTGCTTCTGCAAATGGAATCTTTATTTCAAGAGTCCTGAGATAATCTGCAAAGCGAGCAAATTGCTTATCCTGCTCCTCTTTCCGGAGTTTTTGAGGATAAGGTATCTTGGCTTTATATTCTTCAACCTTAGTTGCTGCAGGTTTATTGCCTACAGAAGTGGTTGAAGAAGCCTTTTTAGAGGGGTTGTTATCAGCATTTGTGTGTGTCTGATCCCTCACTGGCGATTGAGTGCCAGAGTTAGAAGCTGGAGTGAAACTGGACGCCAGCTCCTTGTCTGCTCCTGGCGTCTGAACGCCAGAACTGTGCCCATTTTGGGCGTTCAGCGCCAGATCTTGCCTATTTTGGGCGTTCAACGCCAGATCCTTGCCCATTTCCGGCGTTGAACGCCAGTCTTGCCTTGTTTCTGGCATTGAACGCCAGTCCTGAGCATGGTCTGGGCGTTCAACGCCAGCCTTCCACCAATTTTCTGGCGTTTTAGTTCCAGAATTACTTTTCCCTGGGCTCTTACTGTCCTCAAGTGAATTTTGGGTGGTTTGCTCATTCCTTAGCTTTTTGCTGCCTTGAGGTGGGGTATTTGTTTTCCCACTTCTTAATTGAACTGCTTGGCATTCTTCTGTTATTTGTCTTGATAGCTGCTGCTTTGTTTGCCTAAACTGTTCTTCCATATGTATATTAGCCATTCTTTTCTCTTGTAGCCTGTCTTTAAATTCGGCTAGCTGCTTTGTTAGAAAGTCCAATTGCTGATTGAATTCAGCAGCTTGTTTTACAGGACTGAGTTTAGCAGTTACTGTTTTAACCTCTTCATTCATGGAAGGGTTGCTGCTTAGGTACAGATGCTGATTCCTGGCAACTGTATCAATGAGCTCTTGAGCCTCTTCAATTGTCTTTCTCATGTGGATAGATCCACCAGCTGAGTAATCTAGAGACATCTGAGCTCCTTCTGCAAGCCCATAGTAGAAGATGTCTAACTGAACCCACTCTGAAAACATTTCAGAGGGGCATTTTTGTAGCATCTCTCTGTATCTCTCCCAGGCATCATAGAGAGATTCATTATCTCCTTGTTTAAAGCCTTGGATGTCCAGCCTTAGCTGTGTCATCCGTTTTGGGGGAAAGTATTGATTCAGGAATTTTTCTGTCAGCTGTTTCCATGTCCTTATGTTGGCCTTAGGTTGGTTATTTAACCACCTCTTAGCTTGATCTTTCACAGCAAATGGAAACAGTAATAGTCTGTAGACATCCTGATCTATTTCCTTATCATGTACTGTGTCAGCAATTTGTAAAAACTGTGCCAGAAACTCTGTAGGTTCTTTCTGTGGAAGACCGAAATACTGGCAATTTTGCTGCACCATGATAATGAGCTGAGGATTCAACTCAAAGCTACTGACTCCAATGGAGGGTATGCAGATGTTACTCCCATATGAAGCAGTAGAGGGGTTAGCATATGACCCCAGAGTCCTCCTAGACTGTTCATTTCCACTTAGATCCATGATGGAGAAAGGGAGATGATGTAAAATAAAAAAATATTTTTATTTATTTATTTATTTAATTATTTCGAAAATAAAATAAATTAAAATAAAATAAATAAAAATAGGTGAAGATTTTCGAAAAAAAATAAGGAGAGAGAAAGTGGTTAGGAAGTTTTGAAAAAGATATGATTTGGAAAAGATTTTAAATTTTAAAAAAATCTGAAAATTTTTTTTAAATAATTTTCGAAAATTTGTTTTAAAAATAGAGAGAAAAGATATTTTTGAATTTAGTGAGGAAAGAGAAAAACAATAAGATAGCACAAGATTTAAAATTTTTAGATCTAATGCTCCTTGTTTTTGAAAATTTTGGAGGGAAAACACCAAGGAACACCAAACTTAAAAATTTTAAGATCAAGACACAAGGAAAACTCAAGAACACTTTGAAGACTCACAAGAACACAAGAACATGAAGAAAGAACACCAAACTTAAAATTTTTAGAAAACTAAACCAAAATTTTCGAAAACCAAAGGGAAATCAACAAGAAAACACCAAACTTAAAGTTTGGCACACAATTTAATAGAGAAATTATTATTTATGAAAAAGAAGGTTTTGAAAAGAATATAAAAGATTCTAACCCAATTACCAAAAACACAGATTAACGCTCTAGCCAAATGAGTTATGAATGTAACACTTGTTTTGAAGAAGTATATATATATATATATATATAAATATATTTTTTTTTAAACCAAGAACAATAATAAGAAACTCTAAACCAAAAAGAAAAATTTTCCTAATCTAAGAAACAAAATAAACCGTCAGTTGTTCAAACACGAACAATCCCCGGCAACGGCGCCAAAAACTTGGTGCACAAATTGTGAATCACACTTTTCACAACTCGTACCACTGACCAGCAAGTGCACTGGGTCGTCCAAGTAATACCTCACGTGAGTAAGGGTCGAATCCCACGGAGATTGTTGGTTTGAAGCAATCTATGGTTATCTTGTAAATCTTAGTCAGGAAGTCAGTTATGTTTATCAGTTGAATTGCAAATAAACAAGAGAGCATGGATTAAAGGTTACTTGTTATGCAGTAATGGAGAATATGTTGGAGTTTTGGAGATGCTTTGTCTTCTGAATCTCTGCTTTCCTCTGTCTTCTTGTTCACGCACGCACGTCCTCCTATGGCAAGCTGTGTGTTGGTGGATCACCGTTGTCAATGGCTACCTTCCATCCTTCCAGTGAAAACTACGCTCACGCGCTCTGTCACAGCACGGCTAATCACCGGTTGGTTCTCGATCCGGTTGGAATAGAATCCCTTGATTCCTTTGCGTTTGTCACTAACGCCCAGCCTTCAGGAGTTTGAAGCTCGTCACAGTCATTCAATCCTTGAATCCTACTCGGAATACCACAGACAAGGTTTAGACTTTCCGGATTCTCATGAATGCCGCCATCAATTCTAGCTTATACCACGAAGATTCTGATTAAGAGATCTAAGAGATACTCATTCAATCTGATATAGAACGGAGGTGGTTGTCAGGCACACGTTCATGGGTTGAGAATGGTGATGAGTGTCACGGATCATCACCTTCATCACAGTTAAGCGCGAATGAACATCTTAGATAGGAACAAGCGTGTTTGAATAGAAAACAGAAATATTTGCATTAATTCATCGAGACACAGCAGAGCTCCTCACCCCCAACAATGGAGTTTAGAGACTCATGCCGTCAAAGAGTATAAAGTCCAGATCTAAAATGTCATGAGATGCAAAATAAGTCTCTAAAAGTTGTTTAAATACTAAACTAGTAGCCTAGGTTTACAAAAAATGAGTAAACTATGATGGATGATGCAGAGATCCACTTCTGGGGCCCACTTGGTGTGTGCTGGGGCTGAGATTTAAGCAATTCATGTGCAGAGGCCATTTGTGGAGTTGAACGCCAGTTTTTGTGCCAGTTTGGGCGTTCAACTCCAGCTTTTGATCCTTTTCTGGCGCTGGACGCCAGAATTGGGCAGAGAACTGGCGTTGAACGTCAGTTTACGTCGTCTTTCCTTGTGCAAAGTATGGACTATTATATATTCCTGGAAATCCCTGGATGTCTACTTTCCAACGCAATTGGAAGCATGCTATTTCGAGTTCTGTAGCTCCAGAAAATCCACTTTGAGTGCAGGGAGGTCAGAATCCAACAGCATCAGCAGTCCTTTTTCAGCCTGAATCAGATTTTTGCTCAGCTCCTTCAATTTCAGCCAGAAAAATACCTGAATTTACAGAAAAACACACAACTCATAGTAAAGTCCAGAAATATGAATTTTTCCTAAAAAATAATGAAAATAGATTAAAAACTAACTAGAACATACTCAAAACTACATGAAATTAACCCCCAAAAGCGTATAAAATATCCGCTCATCACTTACCTATGAAATTGTTCCGGTAGAAAAGTAGAGCTAGACGCGGTGGACGCGTGGCCGCAAACGGTGCGGCGATCGAAGCTCGGACGGAAGAGTTACGGGATTTTAAAATCACCGTAAAGGTTCGGGTTTCTCTTCTTTCCTACCCTTGAAGGCTTTCAGCTTTATTTATGTTAAATGGGAGAAAAGATAAGGCTTCGGTCTTCTTAAGTGCTGGGCTGGTTGGGCCTGGTTCAACCAGTTCAGCCCGTTTGGTCCAATCTTGGACCGCTTTCTTCGAAATTAGTGTCAAAATTCTCATTTCGATGAGCTCTATGCTAATTTAATATAATATTCGCATTTCTAATTTTTGTTATTAAAAATAAATTTATTGAATAATTATCTACTAATTTAACAGGGTTTATACTAGTTGCTGCGGGTAATGCCATTGTTGTTTTTGGGGAAGATGCTACTCTTGTCACCACTATGATTCATCAACTTGATTTTTCTGTTGCTGTTGGTGATTCCTCTCAAAATGATGAAGATGCCAATAATCCTCTTGGGTATGCGAATTAATATCGCTAATTCTATATGGATTATTGCAATTAAATGATGTGGATTAGGATTGTAGTTGTGGTTAAAACTGTTGTATGCCTCAATAAGATAAAAAAGATATTTTGTTACTTTTGAATTGTTCCGAGACTTGATTGCTTTTGTTTATCTTCTCCCCAGGTACAATGTAATAGTTTTAGAAGCGCTGTTAGCTCTTGAATCTAACTTGAATGCCATTGTTAACTTCATTGAGGTAAGATTATTCATTGTTTTTTATCATAATGGTTCCAATACATACATGGTTGATTGAAATGCTGTATATCTGAGATTAAATGTTATATAGGTGTTGCATGTAAAAGCTACGAATAGAAATGTGTTAAATATAGTTATGAATTTCTTATTTTTAGTGATGGGTATATGGAGGTGTATATGGAAGTGTCTGAAGAACTCCAAAGAGATGAATGGATCTCACAACAATGATTTTACTCCGACTTCTTTTGTTTCGAAAGCAGGATACCATGTTTTGATTGAAGATTTTGGTGAAAAGAACTATCTTATTGGGACACCTGATGAACTCAAGTTTGCTCTTTCAGAATCTTTCTCGACTTGAAAATTGGCCGTTATCAATGTTATACTAGTTCAGAGTGTGGGAGGCTGCAACATAAGAACTGATTTCTATATTATTTGTATTGCACTGAAAACTACGTTTTCTATATTCCATAAATCCACACAAACGTAAAATGTTACATGATCATAATGAATACTTGAATGATGGAAACTGAATTTTACATATACTGATTACTACTATTTCTGTTTCATTTTATCCCTTCCTTTTTGTTGTATGTTTTTAAGATAAGGTATTTTGAAAGTAAAAAAAAAAAGAAAAATTATTTTTGGTACAATTTATATATAAATAAGCAAAAGAATGATAGTGACAAAATAAAAAAGACTATAGGAATATCTTTCATGTTGTAAAATCATTAAATAGGGATTATAGGAATATCTTTCATTGAATATTTATAGTTTCACCGAATTTTCAATTAGGTCCCTATATTTTTTTTTCTTTTGAATTGAGTCCCTAAGGGTATACAAATAATTTCACAATTCACTAACATTTTTTTAACGTTTAACGTTAACAGGGACTTAATTGAAAAAAAAAAATAACGTACAGGACCCAATTGAAAAGAAAAAAAGTATAGGAATCTAATTGAAAATTTGGTGAAACTATAAAGACTTGCAGAATAATTAAACCTTTAAACAAAAATTTAGCTTATGGCACATGATAAATTTATTATTAATAAAAAGTTTAAATATTTTTATTTAATAAATATAGAATAAATATATTAAAAAGTTAAATTTTTTTATATTTTAATAATTTTTTTATTTTATAATTTTAATATGTATTCTTAAAATATATGATAGATAAGCCCTTTAAATAAATGAAAGCGGTAGTTTTCTTATGTATTATTATTGCACTAGAATAACTCGAGGTGTAGTAGCAAAATGCCAAAATCATTATGAACTGTACTAGTATCTTGTAAATTTTAAAATTATTTCATATTATATGAGAATTTGTTTCTTTCAATTTAAAAACTCATTTTCATAATGTTAGCGAGTAAATCATTTTCTATTGTTAAGTAACAAGGAATATATTCATAAAACAATCAAATCAATGATAAAAAATTATAACCATACGACATGTATATAAAAAATAATTTATTCATATAAAATATATATTAAAATATAAAATATATATTAAAAATAAATTAAATATATATAATAACTGATTTAGTAATATTTTTAAAAAATATATACAACATGATTAAGTGATTTTTTTAATTGAACTAATTAATCAATGTTGAGCATATTAATTAAGAGTGATATTGGTGCAGAAAAGGTGGAATAATGAAGACGGTGGAGATAACAATAAGTAAAAGAAAATAAAGATGGTGTTGTGAAATAACTAAATAAATAAATAAGGAAGATATAAATATAAAATAAAATGTAAATAGAAGACTTTAGTTTTGATATTCACTACTATTATATATTAGCAACGTATGAAAAATTAAAGAGAAGAAGACAATATAGAGAGAGGGAAAATTGTTGTTATTGATGTGTATATTCAACGGAGGTTTAACCTCCTATTTATATATGTATAAGGTTTCTTTTTCAAACTCTATTAAATGCATTTTTTCTTGAGAATATTCAACCGCTCATCATAAATGGGCATCCACCTAATTGATCTTATCACAACACTCCCTCTTGGATGCAAAAATTTGGTGCACAAATTTGTAAATCACACTTTTTACAACTCGTACCACTAACCAGCAAGTGCACTGGATCATTCAAGTAATACCTTACGTGAGTAAGGGTCGAATCACACGGAGATTGTCGGCTTGAAGCAAGCTATGGTTATCTTGTAACTCTTAGTCAGGATATCAATTATGATTATCAGTTTGAATTGCGAAAAATAAAAGAGCATGAAATAAATACTTGTTATGCAGTGATGGAGAATATGTTGGAGTTTTGGAGATGCTTTGTCTTCTGAATCTCTGCTTTCCTACTGTCATCTTCTTCACGCACACAAGGCTCCTTCCATGGCAAGCTATATGTTGGTGGATCACCGTTGTCAATTGCTACCATCCGTCCTCTCAGTGAAAAAGGTCCATGTACATGGCTAATCATCTGTCGGTTCTCACCTGTGATGGAATAGGATCTATTGATCCTTTTGCGTCTGTCACTACGCCCAGCACTCGCGAGTTTGAAGCTCGTTACAGTCATCCCTTTCTGGATCCTACTCAGAATTCCATAGACAAGGTTTAGACTTTTCGGATCTCAAGAATGCTGCCAATGGATTCTAGCTTATACCACGAAGACTCTGGTCTCACGGATCTGAAAGTTCTGTTGTCAGGAGAGGCGACCAGACTTATGAGCCAGTAACCCAAGAGATACTCATTCAATCTAAGGTAGAACAGAGGTGGTTGTCAGGCACGCGTTCATAGGTTGAGAATGGTGATGAGTGTCTCGGATCATCACATTCATCATATTGAAGTGCGAATGAATATTTTAGATAGAAACAAGCGTGTTTGAATAGAAAACAGAAATACTTGCATTAATTCATCGAGACACAACAGAGCTCCTCACCCCCAACAATGGAGTTTAGAGACTCATACTGTCAAAGATACAAAGTTCAGATCTAAAAATGTCATGAGATGCAAAATAAATCTCTAAAAGTTGTTTAAATACTAAACTATTAACCTAGGTTTACAGAGAATGAGTAAACTACGATAGATAGTGTAGAAATCCACTTCCGGGACCCACTTGGTATGTGCTGGGACTGAGACTTGAGCTTTACACGTGCCTAGGCTGTTTCTGGAGTTAAACGCCAGGTTGTAACCTGTTTTGGGCGTTTAACTCCAACTTGTAACCTGTTTCTGGCGTTTAACACCAGAATGGAACATGGAACTGGCGTTAAACGCCAGTTTATGTCATTTATCTTTGAGCAAAGTATGGACTATTATATATTGCTGGAAAGCCCTGGATGTCTACTTTACAACGCAATTAAGAGTGCGCCAGTTGGACTCTTGTAGCTCCAACAAATTTATTTTGAGTGTAAGGAGGTCAGAATCCAACAACATTAGCAGTCATTTTTTCAGCCTGAATCAGATTTTTGCTCAGATCCCTCAATTTCAGCCAGAGAATACCTGAAATCACAGAAAAACACACAAACTCATAGTAAAGTCCAGAAATATAATTTTTATTTAAAAACTAATAAAAATATACTAAAAACTAACTAAATCATACTAAAAACTATGTATAGACAATGCCAAAAAGCGTATAAATTATCCGCTCATCACAACACCAAACTTAAATTGTTGCTTGTCCCCAAGCAACTGAAAATCAAATAGGATAAAAAGAAGAGAATATACTATAAATTCCAAATATTAATGAAACTTAGCTCCAATTAGATGAGCGGGACTAGTAGCTTTTTGCCTCTTAATAGTTTTGGCATCTCACTTCATCCTTTGAAGTTCAGAATGATTGGCATCTATAGGAACTTAGAATTTAGATAGTGTTATTGATTTTCCTAGTTTAGTATGTAGACTCTTGAACACAACTACTTTATGAGTCTTGGCCATGGCCCTAAGCACTTTGTTTTCCAGTATTACCACCGGATATATAAATGCCACAGACACATAACTGGGTGAACCTCTTCAGATTGTGACTCAGCTTTGCTAGAGTCCCCAATTAGAGGTGTCCAGGTTCTTAAGCACACTCCTTTTTTTGCTTTGGACCTCGACTTTAACCGCTCAGTCTCAAGTTTTCACTTGACACCTTCACGCCACAAGCACATGGTCAGGGACAACTTGGTTTAGCCGCTTAGGCCAGGATTTTTTTTCTTTTGGCCCTCCTATCCATTAATGCTCAAAGCTTTGGATCCTTTTTACCCTTGCCTTTTGGTTTTAAGGGCTATTGGTTTTTTCTGCTTGCTTTTTCTTTTTTTTTTTCGCAAGCTTTTCTCTATTCACTGCTTTTTCTTGCTTCAAGAATCATTTTTATGATTTTTCAGATTATCAACAACATTTCTCCTTTTCATCATTCTCTCAAGAACCAACAATCTTAACATTCATAAACAACAAATTCAAAAGACATATGCACTGTTCAAGCATTCATTCAGAAAACAAAAAGTATTGTCACCACATCAGAATAATTAAACTAATTTCAAGGATGAATTCGAAATCATGTACTTCTTGTTCTTTTATGATTAAAAGCATTTTTCATTTAAGAGAGGTGATGGATTCATAGGACATTCATAACTTTAAGGCATAGACTCTAATCTTTATTTATTATTTAATAGAAATAATATAAATTAGGCATAAAAGCAAACACTTAATAATAAAAGAAAGGAAATTAAAGACATAAAGACAAATGATTCTAATTCTAATACTCATGTACTCTTAAAATGGATAAAAGGTTATCACAGAGTTAGGACTCAACAACCTTTATTTTGGGCGGTAGATGCCTCTTTAGTCTGTGGGGTGCTTGGCCCTTCAAGAGATAGCTTCTGGCGCTTTAGTTCCTTCAGTTCATGCCCTTGCTCTTCTTGTTCCCTAAGCAGTTTACAGAGCATGCTGTTTTGATTTTTCTGTTCTTCCTTCAGTTGATCCATAGCTTCTTACAACTTGGTGATAGATGCTTCTAGGCGCCAGTATTCAAATTGAGGAATTTCCGGGAGGAACTCCTGTGCTCTCCTCTTGATGGGGTCGTCCTGCACTTGCCCTTCCAATGACTTTTTGGTGATTGGTTGCTCAACTGAGATATACTCATCTACTCCCATTTTTACCCCAGCATCTTTACATAGCAGAGAGATTAAGCTTGGATAAGCCAATTTGGCATCTTTGGAGTTCTTGTTTGCAATTGTGTAAAGCTCACAAGAAATCAGCTGATGAACTTCCACTTCTTTTTCCAACATAATGCAATGAATCATCACTGTTCTTTTGATGGTGACTTCAGAGCGGTTGCTAGTGGGCAGTATAGAACGCCCAATAAAGTCCAGCCAGCCTCTGGCGACTGGTTTGAGATCTCCTCTCTTGAGTTGGTTTGGGACACCCTTTGTGTTGGTTGTCTATTTGGCTCTAGGGAGGCATATGTCCTCTAGAATTTTGTCCAAGCTCTTATTTGGTCTCATCATTCTCCTATTAAAGGAGTCCGGGTCATCTTGCAGTTGAGGTAGCTTGAAGATCTCTCTTATTTTGTCAGGGTGGAGGTGAACAATCTTCCCTCTGACCAGAGTTCGATAGCCATAGAATGCGGTTCCAGCTATTCTCTGCCTGTCTGTCTACCACAGATTAGAGTAGAATTCCTGAACCATATTTCTTCCCACCTTTGTCTCAGGATTAGCTAGGATTTCTCAGCTCCTGTTTCGAATTTGCTCTTGGATCTCCGGATATTCGTCTTCTTTCAGATCGAATTTAACTTCCGGGATCACTGACCTTAGACCCATTAGTTTGTAGTAATGGTCTGAATGTTCTTTGGTTAAGAACTTCCCTTGATTCCAAAGTGGTTTTGGAATATTCTCTTTCTTAGAGGTTTGCTTGTCCTCAAGCAAAAGAAAGGAAAGGAGAGGGATATAGGGAGAGCCAAGTTCGAATTGTGGAGGAGAAGAGGGAGACCGAACGAGGATTTAAAGGGAAGGGGGGTTAGGTTTCGAAAATTTTTGAAAAAGATATGATAGAAAATGTGATTTGTAAAAGATAAGTATGATAGGAAAAAGATGTAATTTAAAATTGAAAAGATATGAAAGATATTTGAAAAAGATAGATTTATTTATTTTTTTTTAAATATTGTGAAGATTTGAAAAAGATATTGATGAGTTGAAAAGATTTGAAAAAGATAGATTTGTTTTGAAAAAGAATTGAAAAGAGGTTGAATAAGAATTGAGAAAGATTTAATTTTTGGATTAAGATATGTTTAATATTTTTGGAAAAGAGTTTGAAAAATGAAAGTATGGGAATATGTTTATGCAAGAAAGTATGGATGGAAATATGAAAATTTGAAAAAAATCAAGTTGGGAATAAAAACTTCCTCCCTTCCACAATCCTGGCATTAAACGCCCAACTGCTGCTTGTTTTGGGCGTTTAACGCCCATCTGTAGCCTCTTTTGGGCGTTTAACGCCCAGCTGTTGCTTCTGGCTGGCGTTAAACACCAGAAATCTTTTGTCACTGGGCGTTTTTTTTTTTTCTGAACGCCCAGGATGCTGCAAGTTTGGCGTTAAACGCCCAGTAAAAGCTTCTTTTGGGCGTTTAACGCCCAATTGTACCTCTTACTGGCGTTTTTTTGCTAGTGAGCTCCTTTTCCCTGTTTTGTACTCTGAATCCTTCTGTAACTCTGTGAACTTATGCAATTGATACTTTACCTTGAAGATTATTTATATTAAACTCGTATAATTATTATTTGAATAACAAACAAGCTTTACAAATGGCTGGGTTGCCTCCCAGCAAGCGCTTTTTTATTATCTTTAGCTGAACCTTGCTGAGCTTTTAATCTAGCCTCAATTTTGAGCATTCTTGCTCAACATTGCCTTCAAGATAATACTTGACTCTTTGTCCATTAACAATGAACTTCTTGTTAGAATCAATGTCTTGAAGCTCCACATAGCCATATGGTGACACACTTGTAATCACATATGGTCCCCTCCACCGGGATTTTAGTTTCCCGGGAAATAATCTGAGCCTAGAGTTAAACAGCAAAACCTTCTGTCCTGGTTCAAAGACTTTAGATGACAACTTTCTGTCATGCCACCTTTTTGCTTTCTCTTTGTAAAGCTTGGCATTTTCGAAAGTAGTGAGTTTGAATTCCTCTAGCTTATTCAGCTGGAGCAATCTTTTTTCTCCAGCTAATTTGGCATCAAAGTTTAGGAACCTGGTTTCCCAGTAGGCCTTATGCTCCAGTTCCACGGGCAGATGACAGGCCTTACCATACACAAGCTGGTATGGAGAGGTCCCTATAGGAGTCTTGAATGTTGTTCTGTATGCGCACAACACATCATCCAAGCTTCTTGCCCAATCCTTTCTACCGGTACTTACAGTCCATTCCAGGATTCTTTTAAGTTCTCTATTAGAGACTTCAGCTTGCCCATTTATCTGTGGATGATATGGAGTTGCCACCTTGTGGCTAATTCCATATCGGACCATAGCAGAGTAAAGCTGTTTGTTGCAGAAGTGAGTGCCCCCATCACTGATTAGTGCTCTAGGGACACCAAACCTGCTGAAGATATATTTCTGGAGGAACTTCAGCACTGTCTTAGTATCATTGGTGGGTGTTGCAATGGCCTCTACCCATTTGGATACATAGTCGACTGCCACCAGAATATAAGTGTTTGAGTATGATGGTGGGAAAGGCCCCATGAAGTCAATACTCCATACGTCAAACAAATCAATCTCTAAGATCCCTTGCTGAGGCATGGCATAACTATGAGGTAGATTACCAGCTCTCTGGCAGCTGTCACAGTTATGCACAAACTCTTGGGAGTCTTTATAGAGAGTGGGCCAGTAGAAGTCACATTGGAGGACTTTTGTGGCTGTTCGCTCACCTCCGAAATGTCCTCTATATTGTGATCTATGACAATGCCATAGGATCTTCTGTGCTTCTTCTCTAGGCACACACCTACGGATTATTCCGTCTGCACATCTCTTAAAGAGATATGGTTCATCCCACAGGTAGTACTTTACATCAGTAATTAATTTTTTCTTTTGATGCCTGCTGTACTCCTTGGGTATGAATCTTGCAGCTTTATAGTTTGCAATATCTGCAAACCATGATGTTTCCTGAATGGCAAACAATTGCTCATCTGGAAAGGTTTCAGAGATCTCAATAGAGGGAAAGGATGCCCCTTCTACTGGTTCTATCTGGGACAGATGATCAGCCACTTGGTTCTCTGTCCCTTTTCTGTCTCTTATTTTTATATCAAACTCTTGCAGAAGTAACACCCATCTTATGAGCCTAGGTTTTGAATCCTGCTTTGTGAGTAGCTATTTTAAGAGCAGCATGGTCAGCATACACAATCACTTTGATCCTACTAAGTATGATCTAAACTTGTCAATGGCATAAACCACTAAAAGCAGTTCTTTTTCTGTGGTTGTGTAATTTTTCTGAGCATCATTTAAAACACGGCTAGCATAATAAATGACATGGTCACTGGCATCACACATTAGTTCGAATAGTAATGTCCAGTCTGGTGCAGAAATAACTAGTGCTGTGACAAGCTTAGCTTTCAGAGTTTTAAACGCCTACAGACACTCTGTGTCAAACACAAATGGTGTGTCAGCAGCTCGCAGGTTGCTCAGAAGTTTTGCAATTTTTGAAAAATCCTTTATAAACCTCCTATAGAATCCTGCATGCCCCAGAAAGCTTCTAATTGCCTTAACATTGGCATGTGGTGGTAGTTTCTCAATCACTTCCACTTTAGCTTGATCCAATTCTATTCCCTTGTTTGAAATTTTATGCCCAAGGACAATCCCTTCAGTCACCATAAAGTGACATTTTTCTCAGTTTAAAACCAGGTTGGTCTCTTGGCATCTTTTCAGAACAAGTGATAAATGGTCAAGGCAGGAGCTGAATGAGTCTCCAAATATTGAAAAGTCATCCATGAAGACTTCCAAGAATTTCTCTACCATATCAGAGAAGATAGAGAGCATGCACCCCTGAAAGGTTGCAGGTGCATTGCACAGAACAAAAGGCATCCTTCTGTAGGCAAACACTCCAGAAGGACATGTGAATGCTGTTTTCTCTTGGTCCTGAGGATCTACTGCAATTTAGTTATAGCCGGAATAGCCATCCAAAAAGCAGTAATATTCATGACCTGCTAGTTTCTCTAGCATCTGGTCTATGAATGGTAAATGAAAGTGATCCTTCCTGGTGGCTGTATTGAGCCTTCTGTAGTCAATACACATACGCCACCCTGTAACTGTTCTTGTAGGAACCAGTTCATTTTTTTCATTATGAACCACTGTCATGCCTCTCTTCTTGGGAACAACTTGGACAGAGCTCACCCAGGGACTATCAGAAATAGGATAAATAATCCCAGCCTCCAGTAACTTGGTAACCTCTTTCTGCACCACTTCCTTCATGGCTGGATTTAGCCGCCTCTATGGTTGGACCACTGGCTTAGCATTGTCCTCCAATAGGATCTTGTGCATGCATCTTGCTGGGCTGATGCCCTTAAGATCACTTATGGACCACCCAAGAGCTGTCTTGTGTATCCTTAGCACTTGAAGTAGTGCTTCCTCTTCCTGTGGATTTAAAGCAAAGCTTATGATCATCGAAAAAGTGTCACCTTCTCCCAGAAATGCATATTTCAGGGATGGTGGTAGTGGTTTGAGCTCGGGTTTAGGAGGTTTTTCTTCTTCCTGAGGAATTTTTAGGGGCTCTTTTATTTCCTCTGAATCCTCCAGATCAGGCTGGACATCTTTAAAGATGTTTTCTAGCTCTGATTCGAGACTCTCAGCCATGTTGATCTCCTCTACCAAAGAGTCAATAAGATCAACTTTCATGCAGTCTTTTGGTGTGTTTGGATGCTGCATGGCTTTGACAGCATTTAACTTAAACTCATCCTCATTGACTCTCAGGGTTACTTCCCCCTTTTGGACATCAATGAGAGTTCGTCCAGTTGCTAGGAAAGGTCTTCTTAGAATGAGAGTAGCACTCTTGTGCTTCTCCATTTCCAGCACTACAAAGTCAGTGAGAAAGGCGAATGGCCCAACCCTGGCAATCATGTCTTCAATCACGCCTGATGGGTATTTAATGGAGCCATCAGCAAGTTGGAGACATATCCGGGTTGGTTTGACTTCTTTAGTTAAACCAAGCTTTCTGATAGTGGATGCAGGTATTAGGTTGATGCTTGCCCCAAGATCACATAAAGCTGTCTTGGTGCAATTACCCTCTAATATGCATGGTATCATAAAGGTCCCGGGATCTTTAGGCTTTTCTGGGAAGCTTTTCAGAATGATTGCATTGCATTCTTCAGTGAGGAGAACTCTTTCAGTTTCTCTCCAATCCTTCTTATGACTCAAGATCTCTTTCATGAACTTAGCATAAGAGAATATTTACTCAAGTGCCTCTGCAAACAGAATCTTTATTTCAAGAGTCCTGAGATAGTCTGCAAAGCGGGAAAATTGCTTATCCTGCTCCTCTTGGCGGAGTTTTTGAGGATAAGGCATCTTGGCTTTGTATTCCTCAACTTTAGTTGCTGCAGGTTTATTTTCTACAGAGGTGGTTGGAGAAGCCTTTTTAGAGGGGTTGCTATCAGCACTTGTGTGTGTCTGATCCTTCACTGGCGTTTGAATGCCAGGGTTAGAAGCTGGATTGGCGTTGGACGCCAACTCCTTACCTGTTTCTGGCATTTGAACGCCAGAACTGAGCTTCCATTGGGTGTTTGACGCCAACTCCTTGCCTGTTTCTGGCGTTTGAATGCCAGAACTGCGCTTGGGTTGGGCGTTTAACGCCAGCTTTACATTAAACGCCAGAGTTATTCCTCTCTGGGCTCTTACTGTCCTCAGAGGGATTTTAGATAATATTTTGCTCATCCTCTGTTAGTTGTTCTTTTCTTGGTTTTCTGCTGCTCTGAAGTGAGGTATTTAATGTTTTCCCACTTCTTAATTGAACTGCCTGGCACTCTTCTATTATCTGCTTTGATAAATGCTGTTTTGTCTGATTCAATAGTGCTTCCACATTTTTGTTAGCATTTTTAGTGTCTTGTAGCATCTGCTTGAATTCTGCTAGCTATTTTGTTAGAAAACACAATTGTTGATTGAGTTCAGCAACTTGTTCTGGAGGACCAAGTTCAGTAGATACTGCTTTGGCTTCTTCTTTTATAGAGGACCCACTACTTATGTACAAATGCTGATTTCTAGCAACTATATCAATAAGCTCTTGAGCCTCTTCAATAGTTTTTCTCATGTGTATAGATCCACCAGCTGAGTGGTCTAGAGATACCTGAGCTTTTTCTGTAAGCTCATAGTAGAAGATGTCTAATTGCACCCACTCTGAAAATATTTCAGAAGGGCATTTCCTTAGCATCCCTCTGTACCTCTCCCAAGCGTTATAAAGGGATTCATCATCCTCTTGTTTAAAGCCTTGGATGTCCAGCCTTAGCTGTGTCATTCTTTTTGGAGAGAAATATTGATTCAGGAATTTGTTTGATAACTGTGTCCATGTTCTTATGCTTGCTGTGGGTTGGTTATTTAACCACCTCTTAGCTTGATCTTTTACAACAAACAGAAATAGTAACAGTCTGTATACATCCTGATCTACCTCCTTGTCACGCACTGTGTCAGCAATTTGCAATAACTGCACCAGAAACTCAGTAGGTTCTTCCTGTGGAAGACCAAAATACTGGTAATTTTGCTGCACCATGACAATGAGTTGAGGATTTAGCTCAAAACTGCTTGCTTTGATGGGAGGTATACAGATACTACTCCCGTATGCAGCAGTAATGGGGTTGGTATATGACCCCAGAGTCCTTCTGGACTGTTCATTTCTACTTAAGTCCATGATGAATAAAGGGAGATGATGTGAATTGCAAGTAAAATATATTTTTGTTTTTTATTTTATTTAATTAAAAATAACCGAATAAAAAAAGAAAACAAAACGAAATAAAATAAAGGAAAATAATTAGAAAATAAAATATAGATTTCCAAAATTAAAAGAAAAGGAAAATAAAAAGAAATTTGAATGTTGAATTGACTAATTAATTGAAAAGATTTGAAAATTTTTGAATATGATTTTCAAAAAAGATTTGAATTTTGAATTTTTAAAACTAAGATAAGATAAAATAGAAAGTTTTTAAAATAAAAATCTGAATTTTTTTTTAAGGAAAATTTCAAAAATCAATTAGAATAAAGAGGAAAAATATTTTTGAATTTAAGGAAGAAAGAGAAAAACAGTAAAAACGACACCAAACTTAAATATTTAGATCAAAACAAAGGAAACAAACAGGAAAACTTTGAATATCACGATGAACGCTAAAAACAACTTTTGAAAAATTTTTAAGAAAACAAAAACACAAATGACACCAAACTTAAAATATAAAACTAAACTCAAACAGAAAAACTCAATTATTAGTTTATAAAAATTTTCGAAAAAAATTGAAAATGAAAATAAGGATTTAAAAAAAAAGTTTCAACCAAAAACAATAATAGAAAACTCTACACCAAAAAAGAAAAATTTTCCCTAATCTAAGCAACAAAATAGACCTTCAGTTGTCCAAACTCGAACAATCCCCGGCAACGGCGCCAAAAACTTGCTGCACGAATTTGTAAATCACACTTTTTACAACTTGTACCACTAACCAGCAAGTGCACTGGATCGTCCAAGTAATACCTTACGTGAGTAAGGGTCGAATCCCACGGAGATTGTCGGCTTGAAGCAAGCTATGGTTATCTTCTAACTCTTAGTCAGGATATGAATTATGATTATCAGTTTGAATTGCGAAAAATAAAAGAGCATGAAATAAATACTTATTATGCAGTGATGGAGAATATGTTGGAGTTTTGGAGATGCTTTGTCTTCTGAATCTCTACTTTCCTACTGTCATCTTCTTCACGCACGCAAGGCTCCTTCCATGGCAAGCTGTATGTTGGTGGATCACCGTTGTCAATGGCTACCATCCGTCCTCTCACTGAAAAAGGTCCATGTACATGGCTAATCATCTGTTGGTTCTCACTTGTGATGGAATAGGATCCATTAATCCTTTTGCGTCTGTCACTACGCCCAGCACTCGCGAGTTTGAAGCTCGTTACAGTCATCCCTTCTCGGATCCTACTCGGAAAACCACAAACAAGGTTTAGACTTTTCGGATCTCAAGAATGCTGCCAATGGATTCTAGCTTATACCACGAAGACTCTGGTCTCACGGATCTGAAAGTTCTGTTGTCAGGAGAGGCGATCAGACTTATGAGCTAGTAACCCAAGAGATACTCATTCAATCTAAGGTAGAACGGAGGTGGTTGTCAGGAACGCGTTCATAGGTTGAGAATGGTGATGAGTGTCACGGATCATCACATAAATCATATTGAAGTGTGAATGAATTTCTTAGATAGAAACAAGCGTGTTTGAATAGAAAACAGAAATACTTGCATTAATTCATCGAGACACAGCAGAGCTCCTCACCCCCAACAATGGAGTTTAGAGACTCATACTGTCAAAGATACAAAGTTTAGATCTAAAAATGTCATGAGATGCAAAATAAATCTCTAAAAGTTGTTTAAATACTAAACTATTGACCTAGGTTTACAGAAAATGAGTAAACTATGATAGATAGTGCAGAAATCCACTTTCGGGACCCACTTGGTGTGTGCTGGGGCTGAGACTTGAGCTTTACACGTGCCTAGGCTGTTTCTAGAGTTAAACTCCAGGTTGTAACCTGTTTTGGGCATTTAACTCCAACTTGTAACCTGTTTCTGGCGTTTAACACCAGAATGGAACATGGAACTGGCGTTAAACGCCAGTTTATGTCATTTATCTTTGAGCAAAGTATGGACTATTATATATTGCTGGAAAGCCCTGGATGTCTACTTTACAACGCAATTAAGAGTGCGCCAGTTGGACTCTTGTAGCTCCAACAAATTTATTTTGAGTGTAAGGAGGTCAGAATCCAACAACATTAGCAGTCCTTTTTTCAGCCTGAATCAGATTTTTGCTCAGATCCCTCAATTTCAGCCAGAGAATACCTGAAATCACAGAAAAACACAAACTCATAGTAAGGTCCAGAAATGTGATTTTTATTTAAAAACTAATAAAAATATACTAAAAACTATGTAAAAATAATGCCAGAAAGCGTATAAATTATCCGCTCATCAGATGTCTATTTAGGGATATGCCTCATTAAAACCTTACTAAAGAAAAACCCAGTGGGAAAAAACATTAGTGAAGAAAAAAGAGTACAATATTCTTTGTGACGGAGACTGCCTCATTAAAAACCTTGTCAAGAAAAACCCAATGGAAAAAAAACCTAACCAAGGAAAAAAGAGTAGAGTCTCCCCCTCTTGTCGACATTATTTAATGTCTCGAAATCGGCGCATCTCAATCTGATGTACCAATCTTTCAAAAGAGGATTTTGGGAGTGGCTTTATAAATAAATCTGCCAGATTATCACTTGAGCGGATCTGTTGGATATCAATTGTCCCCTGATTTTGAAAATCATGAGTGAAGAAGAATTTGGAAGAAATATGCTTTGTTCTATCACTTTTGATGTATCTGCCTTTAAGTTGAGCAATGCATGCTGTATTATCTTCAAACAGGACAGTTGGAGCTATCTTATGATCAATCAGTCCACATGATGACAAAATATATTGGATCAAACTCCTGAGCCAAAAACCCTCGCAACTTGCTTCATGAATCGCTAGTATTTCGGCATGATTAGAAGATGTTGCAGCAATTGTCTGTTTCATGGACCTCCAAGACATAGCCGTTCCACCATATGTGAACAGGTATCCTATTTGAGATCTCCCTTTATGTGGATCAGACAAGTATCCAGCATCTGTATAGCCAACTAGTTGTGACTTGGATCCATATGGATAAAACAATCCCATATCAACCGTTCCATGAAGATATCAAAATATTTGTTTGATTCCACTCCAATGTCTTCTGGTTGGAGAGGAACTATACCTTGCTAGTAAGTTCACAGCAAATGATATATCGGGTTGTGTGTTATTAGCAAGATACATTAGCGCTCCAATGACACTAAGATATGGTACTTCAGGACTAAGGATATCTTCATTCTCTTCCTTAGGATGGAATTGATCCTTTTCCACATCCAATGATTTTACAATCATTGGGGTACTTAATGGATGTGACTCATCTATATAAAATCTCTTCAAGATCTTTTTTGTGTATGTTGTTTGATGAATAAAGATCCCATTTTTTATATGCTCGATCTGCAGGCCAAGACAAAATTTAGTCCTTCCAAGATCTTTCATCTCAAACTCTTCTTTTAGAGTTTTTATAATTGTTGGAATCTCTTCAGGAGTTCCAATGATATTTAAATCATCAACGTACACAACAATTATAATGAATCCAGATGCAGATTTCTTTATGAAAACACATGGACAGATATCATCATTCTTGAATCCAGTTTTGGCCAGATACTCAGTAAGACGATTATACCACATTTGTCCAGATTGCTTCAGACCATATAAAGATCTTTACAATTTGACTGAGTATAACCCTTGCGAATATTCATTGGATGGTTTAGATATCTTTAGTCCTTCAGGGACTTTCATATAGATATCCCGATCTAATGAGCCGTATAAATAGGCTGTTACCACATCCATTAAATGCATATGCAATTTATGATATGCGGATAAGCTGACCAAATAACGCAATGTTATCGCATCCACTACAAAGGAATATGTTTCTTCATAATCTATACCGGGCCTTTATGAAAAATCTTGTGCCACAAGTCGGGCTTTGTAGTGCACGACTTCATTTTTCTCATTTTGTTTTCTCACAAATACCCACTGGTATCCAACAGGTTTTACATTTTCTGGTGTACGGGCTACAGGTCCAAAGACTTCACGTTTTGTAAGTGAGTCTAGCTCAGCCTTCATGGCTTCTTTTTATTTTGGTCAATCATTCCTTTGTCGACATTCTTCGACTGATCTTGGCTCAAGATCCTTACTTTCATGTATGATATTTAATGCCACATTATATGCAAATATTTCATTGACAATTGTCTTATTTCGGTCCCATTTCTCTCCTGTAAAGATATAATTTATCGAGATCTCGTCATTTTCACAATCTTCAGGTGCCTGAACATCTTCTGGTGTTAAAATTATATCAGAATTTTGGACAACTACAGGTGTCTTTATTATGTCTTTTTTTCAACAGGAATAGTATTTACCTCTTTTCTCTTTCGAGGATTTTTGTCTTTGGAACCGACAGGCCTGCCACGCTTCTGGCGTGTATTTGCTTCGGTGGCAATTTGTCCAACTGGGATATCAATTCGAATTGGGGTATTTTCTACTGGTATATACGACTTGGTTATCCTCTTTGTATCGGAAAATGCATCAGGCAATTCATTTGATATTCTTTGCAAATGTATAATCTTTTGAACTTCTAGTTCACATTGCCCTGATCGAGGATCTAAATGTATCAACGATGATGCATTCCAATTAAGTTCCTTTTCAGGAAGCTTATTCTCTCCCCCTAATGTTGGAAATTTTGATTCATCAAAATGACAATCCGCAAACCAGGTTTTAAATACATTTTCAGTTTTTATCTCAAGATACCTCACTATAGAGGGAGAATCATATCCAACATATATCCCCAATTTTCTTTGGGGTCCCATTTTGGTGCGATTAGGTGGTGCAATGGGAACATATATCGCACACCCAAATATTCTTAAATGGGAAACATTTGGCTGCTGGCCAAAAGCTAATTGCATAGGAGAGAATTGATGGTAATTTGTTGGCCTCAAATAAATAAGTGCTGCGGCATGTAAAATAGCATGTCCCCAAACCGAGGTTGGGAGATTTGTTCTCATAAGTAAGGGTCTAGCAATTAATTGGAGGCGTTAAATAAGTGATTCAGCTAACCCATTTTGTGTGTGAACATGAGCTACTGGATGTTCAACACTTATACCATTATCCATACAATAAGCATCAAAGGCTTGGGAAGTAAATTCACCAGCATTATCAAGACGAATTGCTTTGATTGAATTTTCTAGAAATTGTGCTTCTAATCGAATAATTTGAGCCAGTAATCTCGCAAATGTCAGGTTGCGAGAAGACAATAAGCACACATGTGACCATCTCGAAGATGCGTCTATCAAGACCATAAAATATCTAAAAGATCCACATGGTGAATGAATAGGTCCACATATATCACCTTGAATCTTTTCTAGGAATTCAGGGGACTCAAATCCAATCTTTACTGGTGATGCCTTTAAAATTAACTTCCCTTGAGAACACGCAGCACAACAAAGTTCACTAGATTTAAGAATCTTTTGGTTCTTTAGTGAATGTCCATGGAAGTTTTCAATAATTCTTCGCATCATGGTTGTTCCCAGATGACCTAATCGGTCATGCCAAGTTATGAATTCATTTGGGCTAGTAAACTTCTGGTTTACAGTGGCATGTGATTCAATTGCACTAATCTTGGTCTAATATAACCCAGATGAAAGTGAGGGTAACTTTTCTAGTATAACCTTTTTTATTTGAATCATAAGTACTCATGATTTCCCTCATTTATAGTCTCAATATGATATCCATTTCGGCGAATATCTTTAAAACTCAACAAGTTTCTTAGAGACTTGGTAGACAATAGTGCATTATTTATTATGAATTTTGTTCATACGGGAAACAAAATTATAGCTCTTCCGGAGCCTTCAATCACATTGCCTGAGCCAATAATAGTATTAACATATTCTTCTTTTGGCACAAGATGGGTAAAATATATATTACTTTTGAGAATAGTATGCAAACTTGCACTATCCGCAAGGCAAATATCTTCACAATATGTCCTTATCATTTTTCTTCAAAGACAAATAATAATGATAATAAAAATAATAAAAGTACATGCACAGAAAAATTATTCACATGAATATTTAACAAACACACATATTAAACTATTCCATCATTGATCAAATAGCCAATACTTCTTTTAAGATCCTCAAAGAAATTAGATACATCATAATTAGTGGTGGAATTTTCATAATTTGAAACAAAATTTATTTTCTTTCCTTTGTCATCCTTTTTCACGGATGCTTGATAAAGATCAACTAGGTGCCTTGGGGTACGACAGGTACGTGACCAATGGCCCTTCCCACCATAACGGAAGCACTTATCCTCAATTGATTTACTTTGCCCATTGTTTCTTTCTTTTTTCCACTTCTGGTGAGATCCTTTCTTATGAATATAATTCTTCTTCCTTCCATAATTTTTCTTATTACCAAAATCTTTCCATTTACCTCTTCTATGGTTATGATTTGCCACATTTGCTTCAGGAAATGGGGCGGCGCCAGCTGGGCGCACTTTTCCAAAGATCTGCAGGATCTTTTAATGTGAGATATTCATTTTTCAATCCTTCGTCAAGATGACGATGAAGAAAAATCATGGCTTTAGCTTTATCCTTTTGGGAAGCATTATTTTCAGCCTTAATGGTATCTCCAAGATCCATTGAATCAAGATGGATTTCAGCATCTAATATCCATGATAAATAATTGTTTCCAGATATATCAAGATCATTGAATTCAAGATGAGAGAGTTTTGACATAATGAAAATTTGTTACCTGGAGTCTTCCTAAAATTTTATCAGAGTCAAGATGACGATGAAGAAAAATCATGGCTTTAGCTTTATCCTTTTGGGAAGCATTATTTTCAGCCTTAATGGTATCTCCAAGATCCATTGAATCAAGATGGATTTCAGCATCTAATATCCATGATAAATAATTGTTTCCAGATATATCAAGATCATTGAATTCAAGATGAGAGAGTTTTGACATAATGAAAATTTGTTACCTGGAGTCTTCCTAAAATTTTATCAGAGTCTCGTGCTGATAACGTGTTGTGAAATAACTAAATAAATAAATAAGGAAGATATAAATATAAAATAAAATGTAAATAGAAGACTCTAGTTTTGATATTCACTAATATAATTATCTTACTATAATAATAGAAGTAATTTATATATTCAATACTATTATATATTAGCAACGTATGAAAAATTAAAGAGAAGAAGACAATATAGAGAGATAAGGAAAATTGTTGTTATTGATGTGTATATTCAACGGAAGCTTAACCTCCTATTTATACATGTATAAGGTTTCTTTTTCAAACCCTATTAAATATATTTTTTCTTGAGAATATTCAACCACCCATCATAAATGGGCATTCACCTAATTGATCTTCTCACAACAGATAGGGGAATGTCTGATCAATTATTATTTATTCCCTTTGAAAAATCTGGGGCTAATTTGATTGCATTATTTAAATTTGTTAAAAGAATTAAAGGGCCTCGAAGTGTGTTTCTGAAAAACCTCAATGGATAGGATTTTGATTGACAACATTAATAATGGGGGGCCACTGATGGGGAAAATAAAAAAAGAAAAAAGAAAGAATCAATTGGGATTATTATTAGCAAAACAAAGAGTGAAGTGCGGGATTTTTTATTGAAATAAATAAAAAATATAATAATTACTAAAATAAATAAATTTAAAAATATTTATCGATTTAAAATTATTAGTCTTATCTCGTTTACACTGTAAATGAGATGGCATTGCGTGTATCTCGTTTACAGTGTAAACGAGATAAGACACGTCAACTGCAACGTGTTTATCTCATTTACACTGTAAACGAGATAAGAGCGAACGGCACCTATAAGTATAAGTCGTTTACAAGGAGTTTCTGGACCCCATTTTGACTTAGTCAAACTCTTTCTCCCCTCTTTTTTACCCTTTTTACCATATTTGAGTCCGATACGGTGATGGCACGCCAAGCAGGGAATGATGGGGACATCAACAGACTAAACGAGACGTTGCATTACGCCGGAGCAGCCGACTTCGAGGTTAGTTGCGTTATGTTCGGTTAATATAAGTATGTAGATATTGTTACGGTAGTCTGGTAGTGACAAGCACTGAGTAAAATGCTTTAGAGATTGGACTGTATGATGAATTTGGAACAATATTTGCTTTTGTAAGATTGGTATGACTTCATTAAGATTTGCTTACCGACATAAGTAATTTATAGACATCTATAGAGTAGACACATGGTAGTATGTTCCTAAGCATTAGTAGTACTTTGTTATTTAAGTAGTGTACAAAAATTTATTATTACCTCTTTATAGGTTAAAAATCTTTTTTTTTTCGTTCCGCAGAGACCTCACCTTCAACTGCCCCAGCGAACTCCACCAGACGCCATCGTCCCGTATCTGGCTGAGGCTGAATTCAGCGACACGGTGCCCCTTAGGGAGTTCACATTTGATAATTCACTAATTTTGGTACTCGTAGAGCGATGGCGTCCGGAGACGCACACGTTTCATCTCCTGTGGGGTGAGGTCACTATCACCCTGCAGGACGTGGCATACCACCTTGGCCTACGTTCACACGGGAACCCCATTGGTGGGTGCCTTCGTGACTTTGGTAGATGGTACGGCACGGAGACGTGGCCCATGGTTGAGCAGCTGCTTGGTGCCAGGCCTCCGGTGGTGGTACAGCAAGCTGTGCAGAGAAAGGAGTCGTTCACCTTGAAGATGGTTTGGTTGCGTGATCGCGTCCGCCAGATGCCCCCGACCGACGATCCCGAGACCCTCCGACAGTATGCCCGATGCTTATTATGTTACTGATCGGAGGGTATCTGTTGACAGACAAGTCCAACAACCTGGTTCACGTACGTTGGCTACCGCTGCTCCGGGACTTTGCGGAGTGCAGGGCATTATCTTGGGGCTCTGCTGTGCTGGCCTGGACTTACCAGTCACTATGTTTGGTGGCACAGCAGGGCGTCACAGACATCACCGGATGCACTTTACTGCTGATGCGTTGGACTTATCAGAGATTTCTTCAGTGGTGTCCACCAGACAGAGGAGTCTACCAGTATCCGCTAGCTGCGAGGTAACCAAATATTACTTTTTCATTTCGTGTTAAACATTGTTGTTAATTTGCATGGTTTGTTATTTAATGAATTGTACATATCTCTTTTACGAAAAACTTCTGTAATCTCTCGAACGTGATGCGCACAATTGCAGAAATCGGCAAGTACCGGGTGCCTTTCAACACTGCATTGATGCACTCGGACAGATTTGTCGTCATGTGGCCAAACCGACGCCTGCTGTCGCAATGTTGTAGTCAAATATTCTTCCTGAAATGACCAGCACAGTCAACCATCGCCGGCGAGACTCCTCTCAAGGCATCCATGTACCACTCATAACCGGCCCTGTTTGGACTATAAGCAGCGTTAATGAGGTATCTCTTGCGCTCGGTTGACTTGAACCGAGTCATGAAATTTGCAGCCATGTGTCTTATGCAGTAAGCATGGTAGGCTCTTGGGGATGCCAACCACTGTCATCGGAGCTAAGCGCAGCCTTGATAGCCTGAGATCTGTCAGAGATTACCAGCAGGCCATCCTGTGGGGTGATGTGGCGTCTAAGATTAGTTAGGAAGAATGACCATGACTCGGTGCTCTCGGACTCCACAATGGCAAAAGCAATCGGCATGATGTTGTTATTCCCATCTTGCGCCACCGCAATAAGAAACACACCACCATACCTGCCATACAAATGTGTACCATCTACAGAGACAAAGGGCTTGCAATGCTTGAAGGCTTCGACACATGACGGGAAAGACCAAAATACCTTGTCGAACATACTGCAGTCACGTACCAGGAGGTCTCCATCGTAGAATGGTTTGACACGTAGGTCACAAATGGTACTAGAAAAACAGCTCTACAGTGCCTGAAGTAACTTCGGAACCTTATTGTACGACTCTTCCCAATCCCCATAGATTTATGCAATTGCCTTCTGCTTGGCCGTCCACACCTTTCTGTAGGATGGTTTATAGTGATAGCTTGCTTGGACTGCACCTTGCAAAATTGGAATGCTTACAGAGGGGTTGGACTGAATGAACGGCAAGATGACCCCGCAGATCAGACTGTTGTCTAACTGACGATGGTCTTGAGACATGGTGGGTGCCAGACAAGTATGCACTCTACCCACCCTCCGAACCTCCCTGAACACAAGAAAACAGTATTACTTTAGCTATGTTGTACGCCTACTTAGTAGATCGTATAGAAGTAATGAAAAGAACAAGTAAACTTAAGCTCACCAGTATCCGAGGTTCTGCCGAAGGGCTACATGGAGGCTCCATTGGCACCCATTCTCAGCTTGGCGGCACTGCACGTGGTACTTTAACCGGTTCGAATCGATCACCCGGTACTCCGCACTCCTCCGAATACTGTAGTTCTTCACACCCTGAAGCATTGCCTCTCGGCTTCTAAACTTATGGCCGACCCAAAACTCTACACCACCATCTAGGTTGTAATCCTCTTTACCCGTGTCATGAAACGGAGTCCTCTCATGTATGGCGTCCAGATCCAGACTGTGATAGTGAGACGAAACTGCCGAAAGCGCCCAGTATTGGAAGAGGTGGAGGCAGGACATGATAGGCTACGGTCGGAACTGGTGTCTCCGGAACACACTCATCCTCATCCCCACTAGCGGATAAGTCGCTGTCACCACTGTCCCCCACGTAATCCTCGTCCGACTCCTCCTCGCCCTCCTCTGCCTCATCCACTGGAACGGTGACATGAATAGGCGGTGGTGTGAGAGGTCGGTCGTCCTGCACATAGTTCGAATGTACGGAAGGACCACTGCCACCGTGTCCCACCTTTGGAGAAAGCTCCATTACTTGCTTCACCATGATCCTCCCATGGATGTCGAACATCACTCGCACATGCTCGTCCCCTAGAAGTCGGAATAGTTGAAACCGGAAGACTCCATTACCCATGGGTGCCAGCAACCTATACGCCACCCTTCCGATTTCCCTCGTTTCTAAACCACCGAGCTTGCTCGATATCAAACTGCTCAAATCGGACAACATCTCCACACGTTGAGTGTGAAACAAAATCGGATCCTCATACTCAAATGTCACTCCGTTGTTGCCGTTTCTCATACGACAGTTGGGATAAACAAACACAACTATGTATGGACTATTACTGGCCATTAATGCGTTGTATTCGTGAGAAAATAAGAGATACAAAAAAGATAGGAAAAGTTTGTGAAGAATATCAAGGGTTACACATCCTTTTATAGCTGGTGGGATACTACTCCATGTATCTCGTTTACACTGTAAACGAGATAGACACGTTGCAGCTGACGTATCTTATCTCGTTTACACTGTAAACGAGATACACACAATGCTATCTCGTTTACAGTGTAAACGAGATAAGAATAAGAAATTTAAATCGGTAAATATTTTTAAATTTATTTATTTTAGTAATTATTAAATTTTTTTATTTATTTAAATAAAAAATCCTGAAGTGCGTGGAAGCTTGATTTTGTATCTTGAATATGTGTTTGTCTTGAACAAGATAATATATGAAAATATAAAAAAATTGAATATTTTAAATGAAAAAGCACAAATATAATAGTTATTATAATAGAAATTTTACAAAAATTAAATCTAATAGTTAATTTGATTTTAATATTAAAAATATTAAAAATAATAAATAATTATTTTATTTATTTTATCAAAAGTTATCTTAAAAATTAGCTATGGAAGAGTTTTAAAAAATCTTACAACAATTTTTTTCAGAAGAATTATGGTCTATGTAGTGTGATTTGATTTTGGCAAGAGAACAACAAGTTCTTAGATTATGTGTAAGATAAATTTTAGTGAAAATTTTTTTGGTAAATAATTGAAAAACACCTAATTTCATGCATATTTGGATTTAACCAAAAGAGTGTTTGATCTGAAACTTCAACAGAGTTGGTGTATTAGATTTAACTTGATTCAAAGGGAGGTAAATAAATAATCATCAGATTGGCCAGCTAAACATGGAATCCTGGGAGCTGTAGAGTCAGTTGAGTGGATTTTTCTAGCACATTTTTTACTGTATTTGCGAGAAATAGACCTTCTTTAGGAGTTGTTTTTTCTTTTTATTCTTTTTTCATTTCTCTGTTCTTCTTTTTTTGTCTTTTAGGTTTTATGTCACAAAAAAAAAAATAATTACTCATCGATAATAATACTTAATTTGTGATTAAATTGAAATATTTACATTAGGATCATGAGTAAAACTTTCAAGTCCTTTTTACTCTTATGTTAAAACCGATTTGAGTAAGTACGATCTAACATTAGATAAAGCTTGCTTGAACTTTCTTTGTTATCATGGCTGGAGATGGTAATGGGTATCTGTAGGGTGGATACTCCTCTCCCGCCCCTATTCCCGTATATCCACTTTCGTCTCATCCTTGTTATAGGTTCCCATTTAATTGTTCCTGCCGAATAACGGATACCAATAGATATCCATGGGTATTGCTTTTAATTTGTTTTTAAATTTAACACAAAACATATACACATAAGATAACATAATCTAAAGTTGTAAATACACTTTAACATAATTCAATACAAAGGTTGAATATCCAACATGGCAACTTATAATTTTTATATATATGTGAGGGCATTTTAGTAGTTTTTTCTTTCACATGGATTTCGCAGGCCTCATGGGGCGAGTATATCCACTCCTATCTCCGTTTCCATTTATTTATGAGGACGGGTCATGTAACACCGTAACTTTTAGCACCTCATGATCGTATTAAAAACTCATATGTTAGTTACCTTTAAACCTTTTTCTTTTAAAATATTGTATTTTAATCCATTTTTAAGTTTTTCGATTACTGATTCGCCGTAACTTTTAATTTAATCTCTCAGCCATCAAATCTCACCAATTTTTTCTTGATCCTCAACGATATTCCAACCCAAAAATCTCCAAAATAGTTTGGTCCCTGCTAATTTCATCACAGCCAAGCCATAAACTTCATAAATACATCAATATATTGCAAAAATTCAACATAAACTCAATCAATAATCAATCACAACATCAAATTGCTTATTCAACACACGTTTAATCATTAAGAATTTACCAAAACCTTACCTCCGTATGAAACCAAAAAAAAGAAAACTCTGGAGAAGCTTTTTGATCGAGCTATTGAAGAAGAAAACATCAGAAATCGTCTGTACCTCTTAGAACTCCAATTGGCCGAACTCAAGGGAAAGGAGAGCTATGTCACCGTCAACTTCTATCGAACAAAAGTGATGCTAATGTATATAGAAGAAGGATACGAACACTTTTATCGGATTAAATTTTTTATTAGAGTTACAGATATCAACAAATCGGAGTTGGAAACTTCATGGTCACGGAGGTTCTCTCTTCCTCACTCTGGGTTCCTTTCTTTCTTTTCATTTCAAGTTCGGTGATAAATGAAGAGAAGTGAAGATTAATAATAATGATTCTTGATTAAGTGATATTGGTTTATTAAATGAAAGGGCATGTGTCATAATTATATGTATGTATATATGCTTATAAGTGGTGCACGAAATTGTTATCTCTAGCAACGGTGCCAAAAACTTGGTACGCACGTTTATAATCTCAAATTCTTTTTCACAACTCCGATACAACTAACCAGCAAGTGCACTGTGTCGTCTAAGTAATAAACCTTACGTGAGTAAGGGTCGATCCCACGGAGATTGTCAACTTGAAGCAAGCTATGGTTACCTTGTAAATCTCAGTCAGGCAGATTCAAATGGTTATGGGATTTTGATAATTGAAATATAAATAGAACATAAAATAAGATAGAGATACTTATGTAATTCATTGGTGAGAATTTCAGATAAGCGTATGGAGATGCTTTTGTTCCTTCTAAACCTCTGCTTTCATACTGCTTTCATCCAATCATTCATACTCCTTTCCATGGCAAGCTGTATGTTGGGCATCACTGTTGTCAATGACTACTTTCTGTCCTCTCAGTGAAAATGGTCCAAATACGCTGTCACCGCACGGCTAATCATCTGTCGGTTCCCACTCATGCTGGAATAGGATCCAGTGATCCTTTTGCGTCTGTCACTACGCCCAACACTCGTGAGTTTGAAGCTCGTCACAGTCATCCCATCCCAGATCCTACTCGGAATACCACAGACAAGGTTTAGACTTTCCGGATCTCAAGAATGGCCGCCAATAATTCTAACTTATACCACGAAGACTCTGATCTTTCGGAATGGAGGCTAAGAGATAAATGCTCAATCCAAGGTAGAAAGGAAGTGGTTATTAGGCACGCGTTCATAGGTTGAGAATAGTGACAAGTGTCACGGATCATCATATTCATCATCTTGAAGTGCAAGCGAATATCTTAGAATAGGAATAAGCTTGAATTGAATAAGAAAACAATAGTACTTTGCATTAATTCATGAGGAACAGCAGAGCTCCACACCTTAATCTATGGTGTGTAGAAACTCTACCGTTGAAAATACATAAGTGATGAAGGTCCAGGCATGGCCAAGTGGCCAGCCCCCTAAACGTGATCTCTGAACATCAAATTATTCAAAGACTAACCAGAGATATATAATAAATCACTAAAAGTAGTTTTTATACTAAACTAGTAGCTAGGGTTACATAAGATAAGTAAATGATGTAGAAATCTACTTCCGGGCCCACTTGGTGTGTGCTTGGGCTGATCATTGAGCTTTCATGTGTAGAGACTCTTTTTGGAGTTAAACGCCAGGTTGTAGCCTGTTTCTGGCGTTTAACTCCAGAATATGGTAGGAAGTTGGCATTTGAATGCCAGTTTGCGTCATCAAAACTTAAGCAAAGTATGGACTATTATATATTGCTGGAAAGCCCTGGATATCTACTTTCCAACGCAATTGAGAGCGTTCCAATTGGGTTTCTATAGCTCCAGAAAATTCATTTCGAGTGCAGGGAGGTCAGAATCCAACAGTATCTGTAGTCCATCTTCAGCTTCTGAATCAGATTTTTGCTCAAGTCCCTCAATTTCAGCCAGAAATTACTTGAAATCACAGAAAAATACACAAACTCATAGTAAAGTCCAAAAATGTGATTTTTATTTAAAAACTAATAAAAATATACTAAAAACTAACTAAATCATACTAAAAACTATGTGAAAATAATGCCAAAAAACGTATAAATTATCCGCTCATCAATAAGCCATTCTTGTTATTTATTTTCTTATGGCTTCGGTTCTTTCTTTCTTTGTTTCCAAATGGTTAGGTGAATGAAATGAATAAATGAATAAATAAAGTGAAGGTGATGATTATCATTAATGAATATGGCAAGGTGTCAAGTTCTAGGATTGCTGAGTCAGCGATTTAAATTATAAATATCTTAACGGATAATTATAAAAACTGAATATATTAAAACACAAATAATAATATATATGAGTTACTAATATATTAGTAATATAAAGATAAAAGATATACAGTGAAGCATTAGTAAAACTAAATTCACCGAAGAGTACCGATATTTGCTCATAGCGGCGAATATCTAACTCGATAATAATATTATTAACTAAACTTTATTTTTAAATAAAAAATATCAATTACTCAAATTAAAAATATATATAATTTTCATTATTTATAAATTACTAAAATTATAGTTTTAATTATGTAAAATATTTTATCATATATATATATATATATATATATATATATATATATATATATATATATATATATAAGAATCTGAATTTAGTTGAACTCAAATAGTTATAAAATTAATTTAATTACTTTTAATAAAATAATTTCTAAAAATAAGAAACTCCAATTTATAAAATAAAGTATAACTTATTTATATTTAGATTTTCAAAAATGTGAGTCGTTACAGGTCTTCGTTCTTGTCAAAATTTTGCAAATCCCTATTTAACCCCTGTCACGGGTAATCCCTGTAGGTTCCCATTTCTACGGGTACTTTTGTCATTCCTAACCATGACAACAGATATTAATATATTATATATAAAAATATCATCGTTGCTGAAATCTAGCTGGGACAGGATAATTTATTAGTACCATATTTATTTTTAGAAATAAAGTAATATGGCTAATGTTATTACCTGTTAAAACTTACTAATTTGTTTTGTTTCTTCTTTAGTTGAAATAGTTGTATTTGTACCTAAAGAGAATATTATGTTTTTTTTTTAGTTTAAACAATTAACAAAATTGCTAAAGATAATATGAATACACACAATTGAATGTATAATATATTGTCTTGAGTCTTGTGAAATAATAAATAATTTGTCTCAAGTCACTACCTAATATATGTTTAGGATTTTTTTTCATCGATAAAAAATATTATCTGAGAGCTCATGAAAACAACTATCTTAGATGTATTTTCATATTGAGATATTATTGGAAGTTACACTACTATATTTTATATATTTAGTAACGTTTGTCTCTTAACATTTGTGAAAATGTTAGCAATGTAGATAAAATTATATTTTACACAACATTTACAATAAAATGTTAGTAAATATAGTTAATTTTCTTAAAAAGTTTAATGAACTATTAGCTATTCCTATTCCTAAACACACTAAGGTTCATACTCTTCCAAAAACTCTCTCATGAACCATTGCATGTTTTCTCATTCAATCTTCCAATCGGTGCTCATAATCATTGTTTTCTTTGAAATCAAGAATAAAAAAAATCATTCTCTATCACAGTCTCTTCCTCTCTCTCTTTCTTTGGATCGTGATTTATTCTCCTTCGAACCTTTTCAATCTCAATCTAATTCTAGGGTTTGATTATTTTTTATTCTGCTTGTTCCGATTCCTTTTTAATTTTGTTCCAAAAAGTTACTTGCAGAAGAAGAGTAGCATTATTCTGATCTAATCGTAGTGTGCATCAGTGATTGAATCAGAACTGTGATGAGAAGGGAAAATTCAAGAACAAGCCCAACGGTCGCCACTAGTTCTCCATCCGGAAGATCTCCGTAAGCATTGCATGTTCTCACTCTCACTCTCACTCTTAGTGCTCTGAATCCCTCGATCTTGTTCTGTCTTCTTTTCAATCTCTCCGTACTTTGAATCTTTGGATATCATTTTTCCTCCTCAATCGCTTTCTACTTATAAGTTAAATTTCCATTGTCTTCTTTCTTGTTCTCTTTAATTTGGGAGTTTAGGTCCTTTCGAGTAAGCAAGTTCATTCTGCTATTATTTATTTCTAAAAATTGAAATAATTTTGACTCACGTATTTTTTGGACATTTTTTTTTAATTAATGCTGATTTTACATTCAATCCTGCATGAAGCTGATATATACAATTCAACTTATACAAATTCAGGTTTTGTAAACTATGCTTGCTTAAGACTAATGATTATGAATGTTCATTTGATTTCTAGTTCTAATGAAGACAGTGTAGTGGTGAGTAATGAGTTGTCAGAAAACACTAAATACTATAAACTAAATATGGCAAATTAAAAATTAAATTGAACAACAACTGCATAAAGGGAAATACTATAGACTAATTAGTATCTTCATTGTTTAAAGTTTAAACACTAAAGTACTCTTCACTAATGTGATTCCTAGCTTAATGATCAAAGATAAAGGATTTATAATCTTAAATTGTTTGAGCTGTTAATTGAAGTGTAATTAATGCAAAAGAAAATTCTACTAAAACTTCATACCACATACACATACCTCTTCCTAAGATTTTGTTTTGGCATTTAAATTAGGTGAATCTGCAACTTTATTTTTTGCCCTTTCTATGATTGAAGGTGTTGAAGCAGGGCTAGGAATGTTTGAACTAAGATATTGAGGTGTGCTTTGAACACCAACATCCCTTGTCATTCCTTCTTTTTTCTTCTTTGCATAAAAATATTAGATTCAAAAGTTGAATTGTAAAGCAACTTCTTAAAAATTAGGGCTGCACATGGATCGGATAATATCTGCATATCCGCAGTAATTATCCGCATCCGATCTGAATTTTGCGGATATTATCCGATCCGCATTGTGGTAAGATCGGATTGCGGATTTGGAAGTGATACCCGCGGATCCGATCCGCAGATCTGATAGATCCGCACATCATATAAATAGCTAATGTTATTCTTACCTAACCCTAAATCCCTAATGTTACCTTACGGCGCTCCTCACCTCTCTCACACTCTCACTCTTTGGACTCTAGACTTTCCTCTCAGTCTCAGACTCTCACTCATACTCTCAGACTCTCCTCACCTCTCTTAGACTCTCACTGATACTCTCAAACTCTCCTCACCTCTCTTAGGCTCTCCCTCTCCTCTCTGACTGGCTCTACCTTGTTATAGTACACATTGACGCGCTCTTGCTGCAGATCGGTGTTTCCAACGTACCTACCAGTTGGATCTATGCCGTGCTCCTCGCACATGACCTCCCAGAACTTGGAACTGATCTGGTTCCCGTATTGCTCTTCTTGAACGTGAAGGATCTCTCTCATTCTTCTTCTTCCCTGTAAAGATCTGGTTCAGTGGTTCCCACTATATATAGCGCACATGCAAAGCTGTAAATCCCTCAAACCCTAATCTGTTTTCTTTGCTAAAATCTAAATCATATTCTTCATTCTCTGGCTCTTTGCACATTTTTGCTAAAATTTTTATCTGTTCAGGTGTTTTTGTATTTGTGATATTTCTGTGTGTTGAATTTTTGCTACTTTATTATGTTTTCAGATTGTTGAAATTTTCAAAAGAAAAATGAAATCCGTACCTAAATTTTGAGGCATACATTATTTTCTGACCAGTTACATGAAGCTATGTTTGAATGATGAAAATCTTGTAGTTAGAACCCTAATTTATAGTTCATAGATTGCCCAATGATGCACAACATAGATTGTTGAGCGGCTCCTCGTATTCCTTCATAATCTGATCTGTAAACTGATATAGTGATATATGGTTTATATGGTTTAATTGTTTGAAAATTAAGATGGTTTATTTAATTGCAGTTATACGGCACTGAGGATTTGTTGTCTGTAAACTGATATAGTGATATGGTTTATTTATTTGTAGGATTGTGTTGGAAAATTAGAATGGCTGATAAACAAGCACTTACTAACAATGCAAGTGGGTCTGAAGTTAGGAGCATTCCTACTCCACCAAGTGTCGCTGGATCTACACCAGAAGAATCAACAAGGAGAGGTGAAACAAATACCAATCCAGCTTCAAGTGATGCTCCTTCTTTAGTGACAGCAGCACAATCTGGCCAGTCAGGTAAAAAAAAGTCTAATAGACCCCCTTCTATTGTTTGGGATCACTTCAAAAAAAATGATGAGGAAACTAAAGCTCAATGTAAACATTGTTTGAAATGGTTACAATGTCATAGTCGTAGGGATGGGACCTCTAACCTAAAAAAAATATATTGGAACTTGTGCGAAGAACCCGAAAAATCATGTTGATAAAAAACAGAAGACTCTTGTGTTCACAAATTCTAATTTAGAAGAACCACCAACATTAAAGGCAGTAGACTTTAATCAAGATCGGTGTAGGCTTGCACTTTGTAAGACGGTGATAATTGATGAGCTTCCATTTAGGTTTGTGGAAAATACTGGTTTTAGGGTCTTTTGTGGTGAAATGCAACCTCAATTTAAGATTTCGAGTCGTATGACAGTTGCTAGGGATTGTATGCAGTTGTATGTAGAGGAAAAAACCAAACTTAAGTCCCCTTTGGAGCTGAATCATCAGATGGTGTCTTTAACTACTGATACTTGGACGTCTGTTCAAAACATGAACTATATGTGTGTAACAGCTCATTATATTGATGATGGGTGGGCATTGAATAAGAAGATCCTGTCTTTTAATTTGATTGCTGATCATACTGGTGTTACCATAGGAAAAGCTTTAGATAAATGTTTAAAAGTTTGGGGTATTCGAAAACTTTGCACTGTAACTGTGGATAATGCTAGTGCAAACTTTGTTGCTGTAAATACTTTGGTTAAAATCATGCGAGAATGGAATGGTTGTACTATGTTGGGTGGAAAATTCATTCATTTGAGATGTGCTGCCCATATTTTAAATTTGATTGTTTGTGATGGTTTGAAATATCTACAGTCATCTATTGCTAGGATTAGAACTTCTTGTAAGTTTGTGAAGTCATCTCCGTCTAGGTTAGCAACCTTTAGGAGGTGTGCACATGAGGCAAACATTACGAGTCGACAAATGATTATTCTTGATGTACCGATGAGGTGGAATTCTACTTATATGATGTTGGAAGTGGCCGAAAAATTTGAAAAGGCATTTGTTCGTCTTGCTAGGGAAGATGCTCATTTTGAAACATACCTTGAAGATGATGGGGGGGCCTCCTTGTGATGAAGATTGGAGTAGAGCTCGTATCTTTATACATTTTTTACAAATTTTCTATCATGCAACGCTTTCATTCTTTAGTTCTTTGAATGTCACTTCAAATACTTTTTTCCATGTATTGTGTAAGATTTTATACACTTTGAATAAATGGATTATGAGTGATGATTTAGTGTTGAATGGAATGGCGTCAACGATGAAGGCTAAATTTGATAAGTATTGGGATGATTCTAATCATTCTTATACTTCTCCTTTGACTTCAGCGAACAAGCCATCTCTGAACTATCTATTACTTGTTGCTGTATATTGGAATATATTCAATTTACTTTGTCTGAGATGTATGGTTAAGGTGAGAAATCTTCAAGGATCTTTAGAAAATTGAAGGATATCATTGCTAAATTGTTTGAGCAATATAGCATATGGAATCCACGACCCCCTGAAGACACTCAAGATGCTAGCATTTCTTTGGATACTACTACAAATCCTAGTGTAGAGATGAGTGAGAATGATAGTATTACGATTGACGATCCTATGAGCAAGTGAAAGCAAACTCAAAGGATAAAATTAAGTGAGTTGAAGAAAAATGAAATGGATAGGTAGATGAAGTGGCGGAAGATTTTAGTGGATTTGATATATTGAGGTGGTGGAGAGGAAAGACTTTGAGGTATCATGTTCTCTCTTGCATGGCTAGAGATATATTAGCCATTCATGTTTTCACTGTGGCATCTGAGTCAGTTTTTAGCACGGAAGATTGTGTCCTTGACCCTTATCGCAGTTGTTTGAGTCCCACCACTATAGAGGCGTTAATTTGCACTCAAAATTGGTTGAAGCCTGCTAAGATATTGGTTGAGCTTGATGAAGGAGATGCCGCTGTTGATTCAGGTATATAATGAATTGGTTTATTTATATTTTATTAATTATTATTCATTTTTCGTCTTTCATTTTAGAGCATTGACATACCATGACATATTTTATTATTGTTGAATTGAATAGAATTTTCTGGAGTTACTAGTGTCAGAGATCCTGAAGTTCAAAGTGGAATGCAATCTCATCAACCATCTTAGGTATTCAATAGTGCTTGTATTGGTATATAATAATTTATTATTCTAACATGTTTTACTAATTTTTCTCACTTATTATTTCTTAACAGGAATGAATGCTTGCTGATATAGTGTCAATTAGAAGACTGGGAGAGATATGTCAATTGGAACTTGTTGAGTTGCTGTTTTAGTATTTTTAGTATGCTGAGATTGCTATTTTAGTATGATTTAGTGTTGTTTTAGTGTTTTTAGAATGCTGAGATTGCTGTTTTAGTATGATTTAGTGTGCTGAATTGCTGAGTTGCTATTTTAGTATGTTTTAGTATGTTAAAATAATGATTTAGTGTGTTGTTTCACCAAGTGTTGTCATGAATTTTATGATATTTTATTTTTTATTTTTAATTTCTGAGTTACTGTTTTATTTTTAATTTTTAATTGCTGAGTTGCTGTTTTATTTTTAATTTTTAATTTTATGATATTTATGGAATCTTTTGCAAAAACAGCAAAAAATAAGGCCTTGAAACAATCTTTTGATTACACGGATATATTCGATATCTGATCCGATCCGATCCGCAAATATGCAAATCGGATCAGATCGGATCCGACCTAAAAAAATGCGGATATGGTATCCGATTCGATCCGATGGGAGCAGTGCGGATCGGATCGAATTTTAGCCTATATTCGATCAGATCCGATCCGTGTGCAGTCCTATTAAAAATAGGATACTAGGAGGCAGAAGAATATTCATGCATGATTATTCAATAATTAGGCATTAGTTATTTGTTTAGTTTATAGAAATGAAGTGAAGTTTAATTGCTTATAGTGATTGCTTATAGTCTTTTACATACTTGAATTATGTTATATAATTGACTATGTTTTCTATATTGTTCTTTTTAAGGGGAAGAGAATTTCAGTCCCTTGAAGAATAAGATTACACAAGAGGCTCTAGCACCAAGGCGGACATTCTACGATGATTTAGTCGCTACCGAGGCGGTTGGGATATTGCGAATCGCCATTATTGGATTGTAAGTTCTGTTACTATTTTCCTGTTTACCATGTTCTTAAAATGGCTGCTTCATTATGTTCCTCATGCCGATCAAACAATGACAAATAGAAAAGTTCCAAATGAATAATCTATTCCGCTTATTTTATCTAGTTGTTAAACTGATAAAATGAAGACTAGTAGTGCTTAATTTATCTTATTTTTTTAATTAAATGAAAATAATTTTTTTTATCATTATCACTATTGAGTGCCACATGTATTCTTGTCACATGCTGGCTGCATTATTTGGTGTATTCTGTTTTTGTTCAGCCCTGTGTCCTGTACTTGAGAGTTGGGACCTAATTGTTATTTCTCGGTTCAAGTCTTTCCAATTCTTGAATGTGATTAGTTTAGAAGTGTTTATTTGTTGCATTTTACTATTATTTCACTATCCCCTATTTCTCAACATAAAAACACCACCAATTCATCTGCAGAATATCGTAAAATGGCATTCAAAGGTTCCCTTAGAGAGTTGCAAGATTCTTTTAGCACCTTGTTTCCTAAAGTACAATACTGACCTTTCAATCAAGCAAAGCTAAGCTTGATGCCTCTCTAACATAAATTTTATGTTATGGATGAAACCTGATTTTTTATTTTGATGATATTTGTGCAGTAGTGCAAGTTATATGAATTGTTTCAGTTTCATGCAATGTTTCTTTTTTGGATTTTTTGTTTCGCATAATATGTTTAGTGTTGTGATGAACAATTGATCCAAGACTAATTGCTTATGTTATGGTGTATTTTTTATCATCTTGCATACAATGATGAGTCCTAAGTGTATAATCTAATCAAAAGTTATAGTTCCTTATGGAGTTGGTCATTTGTAATTTGTATAATGATGATGAAAATGAACACTTGATAAAAACATATTAGGCATTATTGGTTAATCTCCATCCCATGGAAGTCAGCTGTTTCTTAATAACTTTTAATAATAATTATATTAAAGATGTACTTAATGGAGAAGCACGTACTTTTCTGTTTGAATGGTAGATATGTGGCTTTGGAAAATTGGTTTGAAGCCTTATTTATCTCAAACTTATCTTTTATGCATTATATGTAAAATATATAACGCCATTTATGTGGAATTTTATATATATCATATTTTAATTAGGCTCGGATATACTTTTATCATAACTGAATGGTAAATGCCTATGTTATCCAGCTAGTTCAATTATTTGAAGTTTGATGCACTCAGCATACTGTACCAATGTTCCCTTTAATGCTTAATCAGTGGACCTTTCATACTACTAAGTAGGAAAATTGTTGAAGCAAAATATTAGTGTAGTTTACCTTGTTATGAAAATAGTTCCTTTTTTGTTGATGATTGGCAGAAAAGCAGTAATTTCAAAGAAACTGATGGAGAACCAGATTTTAATGAATAAGGCCCATGTAATTATCAGTTAGCTATATAGAAGGTTTGGACCTGTTTGAATTGAAGTTGATTAGTCTGAAATTTGTACATCTATCATCCGATGAATAAGGACCAAGTTTTTTTTTGTACTTTGTATTATTTTTTCTTTTCTTTTTTATAGTGCTATAAGTATTTTTTTTTCTTTTCTCATTTTATTTGCATCACGAAACAAATTTGTACAATGACTATTGATTAATGAAAGAGGTTATAAAAATTTTATTTTTTTAATTTGTGAATTTAATGAAATATTTATGTTGTAGTAATTAATTTTAGTATATTTATATTGTGTATAATATAAAATAAAAAATAGTATAATATAACTAAAAAAAATGTTACTAAGGATTTTTTGTAACATTTTTTAAGTGTTACAAAAAATATCTGGTAACATTTTTCTAAGTATTACATAAAATATCTATTGTAACATTTTTTAAGTGTTACAAAAAATATCTATGGTAACACTTTTCTAAGTGTTACAAAATATATCTATTGTAACATTCTTTTAAGTGTTACCAAGAAAGGTCTATTGTAACATTTCTCATAATATTACTATAGAATATATTTTGCAACATTTTTACTAAATGTTATTAAATCTTTAAAAAAAATATTAGTAAAACTCTTTAGTAACATAGAGTATATTTAACATTTGTTAAAATATTACTAATGTACATAAGTAACATTTTAATATGATTTAGTAACATTTTTTAAATGTTAGTAAAAGTCAAGTATGTAGTAGTATTAGTAGAATAACAAACAACCTCATGACATATGATATTGAGATCTATGAGCCTACTCTTTAATGACATCTATGATGAATTTTCTATCATCTTGTGAAAATTCAAGAGCAAAATATATGTCCTTATAAATAGCACAAAAAATTCGCATCCTCTTTGAATATTTAAGAGGAATCATGTATAATAACTTTTAGAATTACTTAAAAAAATATTGTTTAAAATCCTATTTTTAAGACATTTATAAAGCAACTACATATTCTCAATTAATCCTATTTCATGAGATACGAGACGGGATATGAATTCGAAGGATGAATGGGATAGTTCCAATAAGATTTCATTCTTAAACAAAGATTGGATAGACTTATTTGAGGGAGGAAACATAAATCTTCTGAAGAATTAAGTTGGAACAGGAAAATATTTATTTATTTTTATCCCCTTAACAATTAAAAGTTGCTCGTGCTACTCAACCTAGAGCCTTGACTATTGTATAGGGAGGTGCTGTAGGAGTAAAGTATAGAATTTTTTTCTGATAAAGTGGACAACAATGATAAAATTTTGTAGTTTATATACCAAATGAAATTAATGCAAAATACATGTTGTTAAGACTTCAAATTTAAATCATTATACATATATGAAAATAAAATTAAATATAAACTGATTATTACTTGCACGCACATAAGTCAACTTTTCAATTTGAAATATTTTCTTTCAAACAAACTTTATTAGAAACAACTACTACAAAAAAAATGCTAAATACTATTGGATTTACCATTGGACGTTAGCGGCAGATTTACCAGAAAATTTGGTAATAAATTCTTCAGATAAAAAAATTACTGTCGGATTAGATTTTCTGACGGTAAAATCGCTGGTAATTTTTGGAGGAAAAATAAAAGAAAAATTTGTGTGATCATTATCGTTGGAATTACTGTCAGATAAATCCGTCAGTAAAGCTCAATTAATAGAATGCTACATTTTGGTCATGCGCAATGCATTACCGTCGGATTTATCCGCTGGTAAATCCGACAGTGAATTTGCTCTAAATTGGAATAGCGCGCTCTCTCCCCTCTTTTAAAATACCCATTCTCTCTAAACCTCCTCTTTCTCTTCAGTCTCACTCTTCACAGTGCCGAAACACCCCTATTTCCACTTTCCTAGTGCCGAATCTCCTCTCCCTCTTTCAGCCTCTTACAGCAACAAAACTCCTCCCTCTTCTCCGCCCCCGACGCCTCCCCATAGCAACCTGACTCGCGTCCGCGGCGGCGTGACCCTTTCCTCTCCCTCCTTCATCCTCGAAGCGATTCTCTCTCCGTCCTCCTCCACAGCGCCACGCACCAGCAGTTGCCGTCGTTCTCCACACACCAACAGCCGCCGTCCTCCTCCACGCACAACAGCAGCACGCACCAAATGCTGTCATCCTCCATGCACAGTAAGACCTCCCTCCACGTCGTTGTCCTCAAGAATGGAGCCTCCGTGTTAGGTTGGTTCTTGGTTATTGATTATTGTTCTGCTATTTCTTCACCGATGTCTTCTGCTATTTTTTTGAAATTGTTAGTGATGATTTATGGTTTTTTTAATTCTAATTTAATAATTCTGTCTTTGAAATTTTGTTTATGATTCTGATTTTTAATTCTATTTTGATAATTTTGTGTTTCAAATTATGTGTTTATTATTCTGATTTTTAATTCTATTTTTATGATTCTGTTTTCAAATTCTGTGATAATCATGTAGTTTGATATTAGTTCAAGTGAGAACATTGACAACACAGAAAGATTAATAGGATCTGGTGTTGCTCTTTCGAATGAATCTGCAAGTGTAAGATCTCCAACTGCATTGTTCTAATTTCTATTCTGGTGTTGCTTGAGTTAATTATTTTCTATGTTAATTAGTTGATTGTTGTTAATTCTCTGGATTAATCTGAACTTGTTTATTTTTTGAGTTAATTATTGACTTATTCTTTGTTGTTAATTTCTACCTTTATTATTATCTGAGTTAATTGTTCTTTGAGTTAATTAGTGTTGTATGTTCAGACATTTTAGTTAAAAATGATTAAATTTAAATATTTAAAATTATATATTAAATTTTTAAACAAAATTTTTAAAAAATTTAAAATTTAAGTTTATCGGCAGCATATTTCGACGGTAATTAGCGGCAGACAAAAAATCTGCCGATAAAATAATTACTGGCCAGGTTTATACCATTGGATTTATTCCGACGCTAAATCTGACGGTATCCGACGAATTTCTTGTAGTGAATATAATTCAAATTTCAAGTATGAGTATATGACCCGCTACTTGTTATTTAACCCAAAAATATAGACTTGTGATATTTTATCTTTTCAACAATATCATGTATATAAGAAGATTTCTACAATGTAAATCATGAAATGAAAGACTAATTGCAGATATATTTTTTTTTCTTGAATATCATAGCCAAATAATCGTCATGTTGCATCATTTATTGAAATGTATCTACAATTATTGAACTAATTTTTAATTTTATCAATAGCTTATGTTTTTTTACTAATGAATCATTAATATTGTATATAGTGATTATTACATGAAATTGTCCTTATATATTGTTTAATGGTTTAATTTTAAGCAATCTATTTGAGTTTGAAATTGTGTATTTAACTTTCATAATCCTTATTTTTTCATTATAAAAAAAATTAAAATTATTTTTATCATCTTTGTTTTATGAATTTTATAATATTAATGCATTGATGATTTTTTTTGAAGATTCGAAAAGTATTCAATATAAATTTATCTCATTGATTATTCTTAATTTTTTATTTTATTAGAAATAAAATAATTATTAAAATTATTGATTCAATATTCAAATTGTTTCACAAAGGTACACACACCTCATACTAGTCTTTGAAAATTCAATTTACTCAATTTAGTTCTTAAAATTAATAATGGTGACTCACATTAATTCCTCAAATATTTTTCTTTACGATATGTTGATATGACATATTGACATGACATACTAACATGGACAATCAATGTCACATGTTAGAATATGATTCGATCATGTGTAATTTGGGTGATGACATATCAATTAACGACACAAGACATGTTAATGTGTTTATGGATGGTGGTATTATGTGACAAAAAATGATTGTCCACGTGTTTCTTTGTGATTTATCTGTATGTCACAGGTAGGGGTGTTCGCGGTGCGGTTTGATTCGGTTTTTTTTAAGAAAAAGCCATCCGATTCAATTTTATATTAATAACGCGGTTCGATTTGGTTAGATTTTTTTTATTAAAACCATCCACACCAAACCAAACCAATTAACTCGGTTTGGTTTGGTTCGGTTTGTTCAATTTTTAAATTGATTTGAAAACATATCCTATTCTAATCATCAAATCATATCTAGGGGACTATGAATCAAATCCCAGATACCAGAATAGGAAAAAAATCAAAACAATCCAATTCCTAGATACCAGAATAGAAAAAAAAATCAAAATAGAATTTAATCAAAACAGAATCAAAATCCTAGATAAAAAATAAGAACCCAAAACAAATAATCATAAAAAAATTATAATAAAAAGACAGAATACAACTTATAATCAGAATCAAGAAATAATCAAATCCAAAATCCTAGACAAAAACTCATGAGGAAGAATCAGAAAAGAATAAAAAATCAGAAAAAGAATCAGAGTAAATAAGCAAAAAATCATAACGAAAAAACAAATAAAACATTAGCAAAGTTTCCAGATGCAGGGAAGGATGACAGAGACGCTAGACGGTGAGACGATGGAGATGACGGGGCTAGAAACGGAGATACGATGGTGCTTCAGTGGCTGCGAGGGAGATGGCTATGTCATTGCTTTAATGAGGGAGATGAATGGGCGGACGAACAACACGGCTTCAACGAGGGAGACGAATGGGCGGACAAACAACACGGCTTCAATGGCAACAAACCAAAAACCAGAGACGAAGGCCCAGATGGCTGGAGCATGACAACGCTACGATTGTCGGAGACGGAAGGTGCGGGAAAAGGGGCTCGCTCAGTCGCTCAAATTCTCAGGTTCTGACAATGAAATCGACAGCGCTGAGCGATGCAGAGAGACTGAGAATGACGGCGCTAAGAGACTGATAACGATGGTGGTTGCTGGACGACGACGGCAAAGAGGAGTAGATGTGTGGGTCTGGGACTCAGAGAAGAGAGTGTAGCGTCAATGAGCATGAGTGAGGCAGTGTGTGGCGAGAGAGAGAGAGAGAAAGAGAGAGAGAGAGAGAGAGAGAGCAGTGGTATATTAGGATTAGGGTAAGTGGGGGTATTTTTGTAAAATTAAGTTATATATATTTAAATCTATTGGTTCGATTCAGGTTTTTGGTGTCAGAACCGAAAACCGAACCGAACTGAACAAAAAACTGCAAAATTTTACTTTTTCAGTTTTCGGTTTGTTCAGTTATCTATTTTTTTCGGTTCGGTTGCTCTATTTTGTTCGGATTGGATCGGTTTTGAACACTTCTAGTCACAGGCATGCCATCATTGCAGGTGACTTAATTTACCTGAATTTTGTCGGTAAGCTACTCAATTTAGTCTCTAAAATTAAAAGTTGTGAATAAAAGTGGTCTCTACACAAATATGTGAACAATAAAAAATTAATATATTTAAAAATATCGATAATTTTAATTCGTTTAATAAAATTCAGAGATTAAATTAAGCCATTTATTTGTAATGACACCATTGAGTGACACGTCAACAAATGATAAAGTGTCATGTGGACAAACTGTGTTTTGCGATGTGGCACCACTGTCTAAGGTTGCATACAGATCGGATTAGATCGAATATGGGCAAAATCTAGATTCGAGCCACACTAAACTCATCGATTCAGATTGGATACAATATTTGTATTTTTAATGCTCGAATCTAATTTGACTGCATATTTGTAGAATAAATCGAATCGAATGTCGGATATATTTAAAAAAATAATTTAAAATATTTATTTCTATTAAAATTAAATCACAACTATTGTATAGTCAAAAGTATAAATAATTAACTTATCAAAGAAAGTGGGCACACAAACATTAAACTAGCCCTGTTCTTTTGGTCAATATTAGATGAAAATAATATAATCAGTGAATAAATAGATTTTAATGAAGTAAAATAAGAATATTGTATCACTTTAGAGAGATTATGTAAGAAAATTAAAATTAATAATTAAGCAATAATTTAAAATTCAGCAGCAATAACAATAATTCAATTTAGTAGCAACTCAGAACTAAAACCAAAACAACAGCAACTCAACCAAAAAAAAAATTGAATCTAGACATCCAAATCGGAGCACTCAAAATCTCTAATAGAAGTGCAGAACTAGGCGCAAGGCTAAGAGATTGGAACAAGTAAAAGTGCAGAATCGCCATATCGAAGAAAAAGTGTAGAACAGAAGCAACCAGAACTAGGAACACAAACATAGGCGAGGAATACCAAAGAGAATGGAGAAGCAAGAACTAGTGAGACAGGAAAGCTCAAAAAGCAACGAAGTTTTCGGGAGCAAATGATGAGGTGGCGAGTGCATTGAACCAGTAAACCACAATGAACGAGAGAAATCTTTAATATACTCGAGGACACCAGGCAGTAGAAGATGATGAAGGCGAGTGAGAAGGGGGAACGATGCCGGTGGTGGTCAATGAATGATGCCTGAGGGTGAGAAGACAGAGAAACTAGTCAGGTTGGGTGAGTGGGTGGGAGAGCGACACTGAATGGAAGAAGACTCAGTAGAAAGGGATTTATCGCAAAATGGGAGAAGGAATGAATTTAAAATTAGGGTTTTCTCTCACATATATTATTTATTTATTTATTTATCTATCATTCATTACGAATTCGTAGATCTACAGATACAAGTATGGTATCCGCAATCCGATAACAGTGTGAATCAAATAAATATCACGATATGCAGTTATTATCCGATCTATGTGTAGCATGTCATCATCTCATTAATATGGTCAAACCATGTCAATATATTATGTCAGCACGCTGTTAATAGAAAATATTCGAGAGACTAACATGAATTATAAATATCAACTTTTGAATTGAACGAAGTAAATTAAAATTTTAAACCAAATCTATGGATTAGCTCAACATTACTTGATAACTTTATTAATTAATCAAGAAATATAAAAATGGTGTTGAACAAAATTTATTAGATATTTATTTAAATTTTCATTCAAAGTATTTTATTTATTGAAATGCCTTCAAGCTAACGAAGAATTAGTTACCATGCTCTATGGTGAATATCCTGTTTATAGACTAAAAATAAGCATTGGAAAATTATTAGTATATATTAAAACAGTTTAGTTAGAAAATAAGGCATGTATGTGACAACTTTACTCCACATATATATATTTTGTTAAAAGAAATATTTCACCTTTGTAATGTGAAAGTCATAAAAGACAGATATTTAACTTTATATATAAAAAATAAAATAAAATAAAATAGGTTTAATTACTCTGTTGGTCCCTATAGTTTCGCAAAATTTTTAATTAGGTTCCCATACTTTTTTTCTTTTAATTGGATCTCTACACCAATTTTTTTTTCAATTGAGTCCCTATACCTTTTTTTCTTTTTATTTGAGTACCAATTTTTTTTAGTTGGGTCCCTATACAATTAAGCTAATTACTACCAAGAGGGACCTAATTGAAAAAAAAATTGGTGCAGGAACCTAATTAAAAGGAAAAAAAGTATAGGGACCTAATTAAAAATTTCGTGAAACTATAAAGACCAACAGAGTAATTAAACCAATAAAATATATCATTGAGATTATATTATAATAGAAATGATATATTGGAAAATATGGAGAGAGAAAATAAAAATATAACAAAATTCTTTTTTGAAAAGCCCCTATAATAATTAAATAAATTATCAATTTAATTGATGTAAACTAAATAAATAATGTGACCAAATAAAGTTTTATGTGTGTAGTAAAATTTTAATTCTAATGAATTTTAGTGGATAATTTCCTAATATAATATGTAAAAAAAATATTTACTCAATGCTCTATAAAATATAATACCAAAAGACATAAAATTTTAATAAGATTCGATATCTATAGATTACTTTATGACAAAAACAAATAATTTAAATAATGATATACAAATTTTTCTTTCATTATATTGTTTTATGTATAGACTCGACACAAATGAGACATAATTATATAATATTAAATAAAAATATAAATTTTAACTCACCGTAATTTCTACTCTTTTATTATGTAGAATAAATAGTAAATAGAGTTGTATTTGTCAAAGAAGTTTCGATTTTGAGATATTTAAATCCTAATTAAATCGCTTGAAACTATGAAGTAAAAAGAGCTGGAATTTGATTAACCATGTTCAAATAATAAAGTTGAATAAAAAATAAATAAGATGAACTTATAATTTATTTTAACAAATAAGGTGGATATTCTCTAAATCAAAGGACGAAATCTTCAAAGATTGTGCTCAAAACAAAATTTGAGATCAACTAACAACCACAAGTGATACTATGAATTAATTAAAAAGAGTTAATTTTAATCTTTTAATACCCATGCTTTTATGAAACCATACCATATCAAAAATTTCAAATAATACAAAAATAAATGATGATTTTATTTTAGTGCAACTAAAATTTATTGTTTACCAAGTACAACCAATAGACACTATTAGCATAAATTTCTTTCACTTGATCATGTTCTTATGTTATTATTGCAATTTTTTAAAAAAAATTAATTTTATATTAAATTAATTAACACAAATGTAGAATCACCCATAAATTTTTATTTATTATTTAATTTATAATTAACTTGATACTTATTAAATTTAAAAAATAAAATAAAAATTATATTGCCGTACTCCTTTTCAAATTGTAATGTTTATTTTAATTTTTTTATGTCGAATCTTTTTTATTTCATTGTTGATCAATTTTTCATTGTCAAAAAATATGTTTTACATTGCTATAAATATTTAATATTTATCAGTACATTGATTTCAAATTAAAATATAAAATATTACAATATTTTTCGTAATTTAATGATGATCATAAAACTAAATCAAGATGCAACATTGTATATAAAAATTGTAGTTTTTTTTGCAACGATTTACTTATACTTTTAATTATATATTCAAATAAGTAATAGATAGAAAAACGGTGGTCAATATAAATTATGATTATGGTATGATATTGTATTAATAGATAGAGAGAATTAGATAGAAATCAGAGAGAATAGAATAAAAATCTCTAAAATTAATGTCAAGAAGGGAATTAGAGTTTTCAATTATATCATACCTTCTTATATTATTATATTATATTTCTATTTACAGTATAATTATCTAATTAGACTATAAATCCAATGCTAATCTTAATCGATTACAAGAGTTTGTCCACATTATTAGAAATACTTATAATATATCTGAGATAATGAACTTATATAAAAATCAAGGATTGAGTATGAAAATAAATTGAGAATAAATCATATTCAAATTAAATAAATGAATCAATGAAAATATGTAATTGTCTTAATTTTTACATATATTCATGTTACATAGAATATTTTTAAGGAGATATTTGTAAAATTTTACTATACAAAACTTTACGTTTAAGTTGTAAATCAACGGTGGCGATATATTACTATACTTAGACTTAAAGATACATGTATAATTATAGAAGGATAATATTAAAACTAGGAGCCCATAAAAAAAAATTTGAACATTGTTAGCTGTCAAACATATACTACAAGGTTTTTGTTTATTTGTGACAGTTTTTTCTCTTATTTGTGATGGTTTCATACCCCATAAAAGTGTTGTAGTAGTTTCAAAAATCTAAAAATTTGAGGTGCTACGAACTCTTTTGTGGTGGTTTTTCACAACTCCACAATGTCATTTAGTGACGATTTTCTATTTCTTTTGTGGGGGTTCTGTGTTGATGTTTTGTGGCAGTTCTTGGTTAATGTTTGTAGCGGTTCAAAATCTCCACAAAAAAAATTTTCCATTTCAAAAAGAATGGCTATTCTGTAGAGGTTCCAAACCTCCACAAATCCGTCAATATTATTTTTAAAAAATTAATATGAATATTAGAATCACATTATTATACTACTAATAATAATTTATTATTTAAAAGAAATATTTAAGCAAGATAATAAAAATGTAGAAAAAAAATTAAAATATTACATATTTGAATAAAAAATATTTTAAAACAAAATCAATATAATACACTACTATTATTTTTGAATCACATTAATTACAATAACAAAATATTAAAATAATATGTATTAAACATATAATATAATAATTAGAGAACACCATGTACATAAATATTTATGTATGTATGACACAAGTATGATGTTACAAGAACTCATCATAACAGCGGGATACTATGGATATATCTATTTTGTGGTGCTTCATAATTGAAAGCATCATTATCTCAAGTGAACTGATGTTTAAATTAATACTAGTCATTTCTTCTATTCTTTTCTAAATCTACAGATTATATATTTTCTATTTCAGCTATTAAAAAGTACTAATAAAAAAACAAATATAACAGATTAAAAATAATTAACATTAAAATTAAAAAGGATACAAATACAAATTTTAGAGATGCATGTTGTTCAATATGAACTTATTTTCAAGGGCTTTAGATTCCAAATAAGAAGAAGCAGGAGAAAATAAAAGATTTGTATAATTTAAGCACGCCCTACATAAAAAATTTAACAAATTAGCTTTCATAATAAGTTGCTAATTAAACAAGAATGCATCCGAACACCTAAATTAATTTTGTTATGGTAGACAAATAATGTCAATTTTAGGCAGAATTAAATTAACTTGACATACGCTAGAAAATAATTATGCTTTCAAAATAAACCAGCATCACGAGAGGAAAATAAATTAACCCTGCAAATTAAGCAAAGGTTTAGGCGAATAGAACTCACGCAATTGTTAGTTGCATTAGCATTTACATGTGACTAGTACTGAAATAGATGCGGAAGGATTATGCATTAAGTGCTTATCATGTATATACAGTGTAAACTAGTATTTATAAAAAAAGAGTAATAACATTATTATTTTGATATAAAAAACTTGTTTATTAAAATTTTATCCTTAAGTTTTTAGGAATTACACTCTTAACTTCTAGCTTTTAAAATATTTATATTTTTAACCCAATATAATTTATAAATTACTAAAATATCTTTACAAATGTTATAATTACCCAAAAATATTTTTGTATTTTTATAAAATATCCGTCTTATCCCTAAACTTCTTTATTAATATCTAAAATACTCCCTAAATTTGTATAATTACTAATTTAACTTTAATTTTTTACTAAATTATATTTGTACACTTAAAAATAAATCAAATGTTAGTGGTTATTCCTTCGTCAAGAAAGCCAAACCTTCTTATTGATTTTCTCTGAGTTTTTTATTTGAGTTTTAAATCATTTTTTGAACTTTTCGATTACCGATTTTTTCTCAGCTTTCACTTTAACCTTTTCACCACTAAATCTTATCAAGTTTTTCAAGAATTACACTTGAAATCAACCCCAAATCAATCAATAATAGTTCAGTTCATGGCTATTTCATAATGGCCTAACAATAAAGTTTGGAAAACATCAAATTTTCTACCAAAATCAAGCACAAACTCATTCAATTTTAAATACCAAACATTAATTTATCAATCACACATCAAAAGCACATTTAATTATTATAAAATGACCAAACCCTATCTCCTTGTTGTAGCCACAAACACCAAAGCACCAAGGAAGTTCTCTGACCGAGAAATGTAAGAAGAGAACGTAAAAAATCGACTACTCCACCAACACCACCATTCGGCCGAACCATGCATGAGAGGACAGCTACTCCACGCCTAACTTCCCTCTAGAAAAATTGGCACCATTGTGAAGATGAAGAAAAGACGAACACTTTAATCGGTTTAGATCTTAGACGAGAGTTACGGATCTCAAAAAATCAAACTCAGAAGTTCATGGTTTCCATGGAATCTCGAACGGTTCTTTCTCTTTCTTTTTGGTTCAGTGAAGAAGAAAGAAAGAAGTGAGATTAAGAAGATAATGATAAGATGTAATTAATAAAGGGGGGCTTGTGTCACTTGTTTAAGCTGCTAAGTCAGCAATTCAAGTTATAAATATCTTAAACGGATAATTACGATGTATTAAAACACAAGTGATAATACATATGGAGGTAAATATATTAGTTACTAATATAAATAACATTAGTAACATAATGATTATAAGGATAAAAGATCTATGATAAATATTAACAGTGCTAAGTTCATCAAAGAGTACCGATATTTACTTATATCGGTAGATATTAAACTTGATAATAATATTATTATAAAAACTCTATTTTAATATAGCGGATAAAATAAAATAATAACATAAATATAATATTACATTATTATTTATTTTCTTTTAAGATTTTGAAATTGGCACTAAAACTAATTTTGAAAAAATCAAATTTTTGCAAAATATTATTTTATTATAAAAGCTTGGACATTACAATATGTATTTTTTATAAGAGAAAAAAAGTCATATACATATATAAATCAATCAATCAATGAGAATTATTAACTAATATGAGGAGATAGAGTGATAATCTTACATAGTAGGCAGTGACAGTACTTGCTGAGTTTTCGAGAACAAGCTTGAGCTGTATGTCAATCTTGCCAAAGAGATACTCGTTCTATTAGATTGAAAACCCGAACCATTACATTATTTCTCAACTGTATTAGCATTTACATGTGACTAGTGTTGTCATTAGTGCTGAAATAGTTGTAGGAGGATTATGCATTAGTATTTGACTTATCATTAAAAGACAAATAGATAAAATTATTTATATGTTAAAAAAAAATACATGATAATAAACATTGTGTAAGTGACACATTTACATGTGATTAGTGCAAACTAATTAGCATGTCCTGTTCAAACAATTGTAACAAAATTAAAGCTTTAGTGTCTTAAAGCAAATCTGCTACTGAACTTAAAGCAAACTGCACTATGAATTACTATCATCCTCAGAAACTGCAACAACAATGTTAGTTAGACTATGCATTAATCCTGACATGAGCAAAGATATTATAATAAACTTATACAATAAAATAGAGAAAATAAGAGCTGGAAAAATAAAATGAATGAAAATGGTTCTACTTACTAATTTAGGGGTTATTGTTGTGCTTATCAACATTTTTTGCTTTGCTCCAATGGTCTCTAATCTATGCGACTGTATTGCCAATGAGGGTGAGAGAGGCGGTGATTGAATCACCCTAAGAGGTTTATCTTCAATATAAATTGGACCATACTTTCTCTGTTTTGCCAAAATCTATTGTAAGCTATTACCTTGCAATAGTCTATATAAATCAACCAGATGATAGAATTTTGGCTTTGATATCTAAAGTAATTTTTATCATGATTGCAAGTAATCAATAATCTGAAAATTCACAAAATCTAATCCAAAATGAATTTTGACTTTCTCAAGCATGAATGAAAATAGTCAGCAGTGAAATCCAAGAAAGAATTTTGAATGATTTCATATAATTTGGATTCTTAACACACTTTTCAAATAGAAGATAGAACCAAATATGCATACCGCTAATTCACAACATAAACAACAACAATGTGAGAGTGAAAGTTCCAACAAAAAAGAGAGAAAGAGAGAGATAGTATAAAATCCAGCTAAATAATAAGTAATAAACTAATCATGAGCAAAAAGGGTTAAGAATTTAAAATTTATAATTGGGAGAAATAAAAATATTTAAGATATGAATTAAAACACTTATCTTAAAAATTTTGGCCATAAGTTGAGCTAAACAAACATAAATCACAATAAGCCTTCAATTGGACCCAAGCCCAAGCCCAAGCCCAAGCCCAAGCCCATACTCTAACACTCTCCTCACTTAACACAATTGAACCATTCCCCATTGTTGAAAGAAAGAGAGAGCCACGATAGAGGAGAATAGAGTGAAGAACTTGCCCTAAATTACTATTCATGTATATATTTAAATCCACATAAATTTCAAACCGTATCTCCGATCGAAGACTTGTTTGTGGCCATGCGACCTTTGTTGTTGGTGCACGAAATCACAATCACACTTTTGCAATCTCGTACCACTAACCAGCAAGTGCACTGGGTCGTCCAAGTAATACCTTATGTGAATAAGGGTCGAATCCCACGGAGATTGTTAGCTTGAAGCAATCTATGGTTATCTCGTAACTCTTAGTCAGGATGTCAATTATAATTATCAGTTTGAATTGCGAAGAATAAAAGAGCATGAAATAAATACTTGTTATGCAGTAATGGAGAATATGTTGGAGTTTTGGAGATGCTTTGTCGTCTAAATCTCTACTTTCCTACTGTCATCTTCTTCACGCACGCAAGGTTCCTCCTATGGCAAGCTATGTGTTGGTGGATCACCGTTGTCAATGGCTACCATCCGTCCTCTCAGTGAAAATGGTCCAGGAGCGCTGTCACCACACGGCTAATCATCTGTCGGTTCTCACTCATGCTGGAATAGGATCCATTAGTCCTTTTGCGTCTGTCACTACGCCCAACCCTTGTGAGTTTGAAGCTCGTCACAGTCATTTAATCCCTGAATCCTACTCGAAATACCATATACAAGGTTTAGACTTTCCGGATTCTGAAGAATGCTGCCAATGGATTCTAGCTTATACCACGAAGATTCTGATTAAGGAATCCAAGAGATACTCATTCAATCGAAGGTAGAACAGAGGTGGTTGTTAGGCACGCGTTCATAGGTTGAGGATGGTGATGAGTGTCACGAATCATCAAATCCATCATATTGAAGTGCGAATGAACATCTTAGATAGAAACAAGCGTGTTTGAATAGAAAACAGAAATAATTGCATTAATTCATCGAGACACAGCAGAGCTCCTCACCCTCAACAATGGAGTTTAGAGACTCATGCCATCAAAGAGTACAAAGTTCAGATCTAAAATGTCATGAGATACAAAATAAATCTCTAAAAGTTGTTTAAATACTAAACTAGTAACCTAGGTTTACAGAAAATGAGTAAACTAAGATAGATAGTGCAGAAATCTACTTTTGGGGCCTACTTGGTATGTGCTGGGGCTGAGACTTGAGCTTTACACATGCCTAGGCTGTTTCTAGAGTTAAACGCCAGGTTGTAACCTGTTTCTGGCGTTTAACGCCAGAATGCAACATGTAACTGGCGTTGAACGCCAGTTTACGTCGTCTATCCTTGAACAAAGTATGGACTATTATATATTCCTGGAAAGCCCTGGATGTATACTTTCTAACGCATTTGAGAGCGCACCAATTGGACTTTTGTAGCTCCAAAAAATCCATTCCAAGTGCAGGGAGGTCAGAATCCAACAACATCAGCAGTCCTTTTTCAGCCTGAATAAGATTTTTTGCTCAGCTCCCTCAATTTCAGCCAGAAAATACCTGAAATTATAGAAAAATACACAAACTCATAGTAAAGTCCAGAAATATGAATTTTGCCTAGAAACTAATAAAAATATACTAAAAGCTAACTAAAACATACTAAAAACTACAAGAAATTAACCCCAAAAAGCGTATAAAATATCCGCTCATCACAACACCAAACTTAAACTATTGCTTGTCCCCAAGCAACTAGACAAATGAAATAGGATAAAAAGAAATTAAGAAGCAATACTATTGGTGCACGAAATTGTAATGTCAATGTTCACATTACTCTCTTACAACTTCGCACAACTAACCAGCAAGTGCACTGGGTCGTCCAAGTAATACCTTACGTGAATAAGGGTCGATCCCACGGAGATTGTTGGCTTGAAGCAAGCTATGGTTATCTCGTAACTCTTAGTCAGGATATAATATCAATAATAATTTTTAATTTGAATTGTAAAAAGTAAAAAGGGGAGAACACAAATTATACTTGTATGCAGTAATGGAGAATATGTTGGAGTTTTAGAGATGCTTTGTCTTCTGAAATTCTGCTTTCTTCTGTTTTCTGATTCACGCACGCACGTCCTCCTATGGCAAGCTGTGTGTTGGTGGATCACCGTTGTCAATGGCCACCATCCATCCTTCCAGTGAAAAGGGTCCAGGTGCGCTGTCACCGCACGGCTAATCATCTGCAGGTTCTCAATCGTACTGGAATAGGATTTACTATCCTTTTGCGTCTGTCACTACGCCCAGCACTCGCGAGTTTGAAGCTCGTCACAGTTATTCAATCCCTGAATCCTACTCGGAATACCACAGACAAGGTTTAGACTTTCCGAATTCTCTTGAATGCTGCCATCAATCTAGCTTATACCACGAAGATTCTGATTAAGAGATCCAAGAGATATTCATTCATTCTACGGTGGAACGGAAGTGGTTGTCAGGCACACGTTCATGGGGGAATGATGATGATTGTCACGTTCATCACATTCATGTTGAAGTACGAATGGATATCTTAGATAGGAACACGCATGTTTGAATGGAAAACATAAATACTTGCATTAATTCATCGAGATACAGCAGAGCTCCTCACCCCCAACAATGGAGTTTAGAAACTCATGCTGTCAAAGAGTACAAAGTTCAGATATAAAAATGTCATGAGATACAAAATAAATCTCTAAAAGTTGTTTAAATACTAAACTAGTAACCTAGGTTTACAGAAAATGAGTAAACTATGATAGATAGTGCAGAAATCCACTTCTGGGGCCCACTTGGTGTGTGCTGGGGCTGAGACTAAAGCTTCTCACGTGCCTGGGCTGTTTTGGGCGTTCAACGCCAGGCTGTAACCTGTTTCTGGCGTTGAACTCCAACTTGTAATGTGTTTCTGGCGCTGGACGCCAGATTGCAACATGGAACTGGCGTTGAACACCATTTTATGTCATCTATCCTTGAGAAAAGTATGGACTATTATATATTTCTGGAAAGCCCTGGATGTCTACATTCCAACGAAATTGGAAGCGCGTCAATTGGACTCATGTAGCTCCAGAAATTCCATTCCGAGTGCAGAGAGGTCAGGATCCAACAGCATCAGCAGTCCTTTTTCAGCCTGAATCAGATTTTTGCTCAGCTCCCTCAATTTCAGCCAGAAAATACCTGAAATTATAGAAAAACACACAAACTCATAGTAAAGTCCAGAAATATGAATTTTTCCTAGAAACTAATGAAAATAAACTAAAAACTAACTAAAACATACTAAAAACTATATGAAATTAACCCCAAAAAGCGTATAAAATATCCGCTCATAACAACACCAAACTTAAACTGTTGCTTGTCCTCAAGCAACTAGATAAATAAAATAGAATACAAATGATTCAAGAAACAATAATATCTCAGAGTTTTTGAGTGAAGCTCAGATTCTAATTAAATGAGCGGGGCTAGTAGCTTTTTGCTTCCGAACAGTTTTGGCATCTCACTTTATCCATTGAAGCTCAGAATGATTGGCATCTATAGGAACTTAAAATTCAGATAGTGTTATTGATTCTCCTAGTTCAGTATGTTGATTCTTGAACACAGCTACTTTTATGAGTCTTGGCCGTGGCCCTAAGCACTTTGTTTTCCAGTATTACCACCTGATACATAAATGCCACAGACACATAATTGGGTGAACCTTTTCAGATTGTGACTCAGCTTTGCTAAAGCCCCTAATTAGAGGTGTCCAGGGTTCTTAAGCACACTCTTCTCTTTGCTTTGGACCTTGACTTTAACCGCTCAGTCTCAAGTTTTCACTTGACACCTTCACGCCACAAGCACATGGTTAGGGACAGCTTGGTTTAGCCGCTTAGACCAGGATTTGATTTCCTTAGGCCCTCCTATCCACTGATGCTCAAAGCCTTGGATCCTTTTTATTACCCTTGCCTTTTGGTTTTAAGGGTTATTGGCTTTTTCTGCTTGCTTTTTTTTTTTTTTGCAAGCTTTGTATTCACTGCTTTTTCTTGCTTCAAGAATCATTTTTATGATTTTTCAGATTACCAATAACATGTCTCATGTTTATCATTCTTTCAAGAGCCAACATATTTAACATTCAAGAACATCAAATTCCAAAGACATATGCACTGTTCAAGCATTCATTCAGAAGGCAGAAAGCATTGCCACCACATGTAATTAATCAGAATTTCTTGTATTAACTCGAGAAATATTGCCTCCTTATCCTAAAGAAAATCTTCTATTTTATTCATGTTTAATGATGATGAGAAAAATAAATTATAGATTAATTGGAGATAAAATCAAAATATAGATACTAATTACTACTATATGACTCCTAAGGTAAAACTCAAATAATAAAAAAAAATTATCACAGGGTTAAGGTTAAGATCAGAACTCAACAACCTTGACTTTGGGAAGCGGATGCCTCTTTAGTCTGTGGAGTGCTTGGCCCTTCAAGAGATAGTTTCTGACGCTTTAGTTCTCTTAATTCATGCCCTTGCACTTCTTGTTCTCTGAGCAGTTTGCAAAGCATGCTATTTTGATTTTGCTGTTCTTCCTTCATTTGGTCCATGGTTTCTTGCAACTTAGTGACAGATGCCTCAAGATGCTCCCAATATTCAAATTGAGGGAGTTCTGGTAGGAATTCTTGCACCCTCCTCTTGATGGGGTCATCTTGCATTTGTTGTTTTTCCATTGTGATTTTAGTGATTAGTTGCTCCACTGAGATATACTCTGTTATTCCCATCTTTACTCCAGCATCTTTGCAGAGCATAGAGATTAGGCTTGGATAAGCCAACCTGGCATCCTTGGAGTTCTTGTTGGCAAGTATGTAGAATTAAGATGGGATCAGTTGATGAACTTCTACTTCTTTTCCCAACATAATGCAATGGATCATCACTGCTCTTCTAATATTGACTTCAGAACGGTTGCTGGTGGGCAATATAGAACGCCCAATGAAGTCCAGCCATCCTTTGGCGACTGGTTTGAGATATTCTCTCTTGAGTTGATTTGGGACACCCCTCGTGCTGGTGGTCCACCTGGCTCCAGGGATGCATATATCCTCTAGAATCTTATCCAGGCCCTTGTTTGTTCTCATCATTCTCCTATTGAAGGAGTCTGGGTCATCTTTCAGCTGAGGTAGCTTAAAGATCTCCCTGATTTTGTCAGGGTGGATGTGAACAAACTTTCCTCTGACCACAGTCCTGTAGTCATAGAGGGCAGCTCCAGATATTCTCTGCCTGTCTGTTTGCCACAGATTAGCGTAGAATTCCTGAACCATATTCCTTCCCACTTTTGTTTCAGGATTAGCTAGGACTTCCCAGTTCCTGTTTCGAATCTGCTCTTGGATCTCTGGATATTCATCTTCTTTCAGATCGAACTTGACTTCCGGGATCACAGATCTTAGACCCATTATTTTGTAGTAATGGTCTGAATGTTCTTTGGTTAAGAACCTCCCTTGATTCCAAAGTGGTTTTGGAACACTCTCTTTCTTGCCTCTTGGAGTGGGTTGTTTTCCTTTAGGAGCCATGATCTTAGTGGGTATGGTTTAGTGATCACGGATAAACACACCAAACTTAGAGGATTACTTGTCCTCAAGCAAAAGAAAAGAAATGAGAGGGATAGAAGGAGAGCTAGTGTTGAATGGTGGATGAGAGGAAGGAGGCCGAATGTGTTTTTAAAAGGGAGGGGGGGTGGATTTTCGAAAATAGGGAGAAAGATAAGATAGAAGATATGATTTAAAAAGAAGTAAGTATGATAAGAAAAGATATAATTTAAAATTGAAGAGATATGAAAGATATTTGAAAAAGATAAATTTGGATTTTTGAAAAAGATAATATGGAGATTTTAAAAAAAAAGATATTGATTAGTTGAAAAGATTTTAGAATGAAAAGAGATAGATTTGTTTTGAAAATTTGAAAAAGAGTTGAATTGGATTGAAAAAAAGGATTTGTGCTTATGGATTAAGATACATTTGATATTTTTAAAGTAGGGTTTTTAGAAATTAGGGATTTTAAAAATCAGGGTTTGTAACATGTTTATGCAAGAAATCATGAATTGAAACATGAAAATTAAGATTAAAATGAAAAATATGAAGAAAAAATGAATTTACCTCCTCCCCACCATCCTGGCGTTTGAACGCCCAAACGCTGCATGTTTTGGGCGTTCAACGCCCAACTGCTGCTTCTCCTGGGCGTTCAACGCCCAGCTGTTGCTTCTTTCTGGCGTTGAACGCCAGGAACTCCTTTGTCACTGGGCGTTTTTTTGAACGCCCAGGACGCTGTAAATCTGGCGTTAAACGCCCAGAAGGAGCTTCTTTCTGGCTTTCAACGCCCAGAAGATGCTTCTTTCTGGCGTTTAACGCCCAGATGGCTATCCTTACTGGCGTTCAACGCCTAGTGGATGCTTCTTTTGGGCATTGAACGCCCAAAACAGACTTTTACTGGCGTTTTCTTGCCAGTGAGCTCTTTTTTCTCTGTTTTGTGTGCAGAATCCTTCTGTAACCCTGTAAACTTATACAATTGACTCTTTACCTTAGTATCAATGAACTTTATATAAACAAATAAAATCAAGAATATGGCAAAATGCTTAGAGGAAGTGATGCCCCATGGCTGGGTTGCCTCCCAGCAAGCGCTTCTTTATTGTCTTTAGCTGGACCTTGCTGAGTTTTTAATCTAGCCTCAGCCTTGAGCACTCTTGCTCAACATTGCCTTCAAGATAGTGCTTGATTCTCTGTCCATTAACAATGAACTTCTTATCAGAATCAATATCTTGAAGCTCCACATAACCATATGGTGATACACTTGTAATCACATATGGTCCCTTCCACCGGGAATTCAGTTTCCCGGGGAATAGCCTGAGCCTAGAGTTAAACAAGAGAACCTTTTGTCCTGGTTCAAAGATTCTAGATGACAGCTTTCTGTCATGCCACCTTTTTTATTTTTCTTTATAAAGCTTGGCATTTTTGAAAGCAGTGAATCTGAATTCCTCTAGCTCATTCAGCTGGAGCAATCTTTTTTCTCCAGCTAATTTGGCATCAAAGTTTAGGAATCTGGTTGCCCAGTAGGCTTTATGTTCTAATTCCGTGGGCAGGTGGCATGCCTTACCATACACAAGTTGGTACGGAGAGGTCCCTATAGGAGTCTTGAATGCTGTTCTGTAAGCCCACAGAGCATCATCCAAGCTTCGTGCCTAATCCTTTCTACGGGTACTTACAGTCTGTTCCAGGATTCTTTTTAGTTCTCTGTTAGAAACTTCAGCTTGTCCATTTGTCTGCAGATGATATGGAGTTACCACCTTATGGCGAATCCCATACCGGACCATGGCAGAGTAAAGCTGTTTGTTGCAGAAGTGAGTGCTCCCATCACTGATTAGTACCCTAGGGACACCAAATCTGCTGAATATATATTTCTGGAGGAACTTTAGTACTATTTTAGTATCATTGGTGGGTGTGGCAATGGCCTCTACCCATTTTGATACATAGTCAACTGCCACCAGAATATAAGTGTTTGAGTAAGATGGTGGAAAAGGGCCCATGAAATCAATACCCCATACATCAAACAACTCAATCTCCAAGATTTCTTGTTGAGGCATGGCGTAACTGTGAGGCAAATTACTAGCTCTCTAGCAACTGTCACAGTTACGTACAAACTCTTGGGAATCTCTGTAAAGTGTAGGCCAGTAGAAACCACATTGGAGGACCTTGGTGGCTGTTCGCTCACCTCCGAAATGACCTCCATATTGTGACCCATGGCAATGCCATAAGATCCTTTGTGCTTCTTCCTTAGGCACACACCTACGGATTATGCCGTCTGCACATCTCTTAAAGAGATAGGGTTCATCCCACAAGTAGTACTTTACATCAGTAATTAATTTTTTCTTTTGTTGCCTGCTGTACTCCTTGGGAATGAACCTTGCAGCTTTGTAGTTTGCAATGTCTGCAAACCATGGTAATTCCTAAATGGCGAACAAATGCTCATCCGGAAAGGTTTCAGAGATCTCAATAGAGGGGGAGGACGCCCCTTCCACTGGTTCTATCCGGGACAGATGGTCGGCCACTTGGTTTTCTGTCCCTTTTCTGTCTCTTATTTCTATATCAAACTCTTGCAGAAGCAACACCCATCTTATGAGTCTGGGTTTTGAATCCTGCTTTGTGAGTAGATATTTAAGAGTAGCATGATCTGTGTACACAATCACCTTTGATCCTACTAAGTATGATCTAAACTTGTCAATGGCATAAACCACTGCAAGCAATTCTTTTTCTGTGGTTGTGTAATTTTTCTGGGCATCATTCAAAACACGGCTAGCATAATAAATGACATGTAGAAGCTTGTCATGCTTCTGCCCCAGTACTGCACCAATGGCGTGATCACTGGCATCACACATTAATTCGAATGGTAATGTCCAGTCTGGTGCAGAGATAACTGGTGCTATGACCAGTTTAGCTTTCAGAATTTCAAATGCTTGCAGGCACTCTGTGTCAAACACAAATGGCATGTCAGCAGCTAGCAGGTTGCTTAGAGGTTTTGCAATTTTTGAAAAATCCTTTATAAACCTCCTATAGAATCCTGCATGCCCTAGAAAGCTTCTGATTGCCTTAACATTGGCAGGTGGTGGTAATTTTTTAATTACCTCTATTTTAGCCTGATCCACCTCTATTCCCTTGTTTGAAATTTTATGCCCAAGGACAATCCCTTCAGTCACCATAAAGTGACATTTTTCCCGGTTTAAAACCAGGTTGGTCTCTTGGCATCTTTTCAAAACCAGTGTCAGGTGACCAAGACAGGAGCTGAATGAGTCTCCATATACTGAGAAGTCATCCATGAAGACTTCTAGAAATTTTTCCACCATATCAGAGAAAATAGAGAGCATGCATCTCTGAAAGGTTGCAGGCGCATTACACAGCCCAAAAGGCATCCTTCTGTAAGCAAATACTCCAGATGGACATGTGAATGCTGTTTTCTCTTGATCCTGGGGATCTACTGCAATTTGGTTGTAGCCTGAATAGCCATCCAAAAAGCAGTAATAATTATGACTTGCTAGTCTTTCTAGCATCTGGTCTATGAATGGTAAAGGAAAATGATCCTTTCTGGTGGCTGTATTGAGCCTTCTGTAATCAATACACATGCGCCACCCTGTAACTGTTCTTGTAGGAACCAATTCATTTTTTTCATTATGAACCACTGTCATGCCTCCCTTTTTAGGGACAACTTGAACAGGACTCACCCAGGGGCTATCAGAAATAGGATAAATAATCCCAGTCTCCAGTAATTTGGTGACCTCTTTCTGCATCACTTCCTTCATTGCAGGATTTAGCCGCCTCTGTGGTTGAACCACTGTCTTAGCATTGTCCTCCAATAAGATCTTGTGCATGCATCTAGCTGGGCTTATGCCCTTAAGGTCACTTATGGACCACCCAAGAGCTGTGTTGTGTGTCCTTATAACTTGAATTAGTGCTTTCTCTTCCTGTGGATTTAAAGCGGAGCTTATGATCACTGGAAAAGTATCACCTTCTCCCAGAAAGGCATATTTCAGGGATGGTGGTAATGGTTTGAGCTCGAGTTTAGGAGGTTTTTCCTCTTCCTGAGGAAATTTCAGAGACTCTTTCAATTTCTCTGAATCCTCTAGATCAGGTGGAACATCTTTAAAGATGTTTTCCAGCTCTGATTTGAGACTCTCAGCCATGTTGATCTCTTCTACCAAAGAGTCAATAAGATCAACTTTCATGCAGTCTTTTAGTGTGTCTGGATGCTGCATGGCATTGACAGCATTCAACTTAAACTCATCCTCATTGACTCTCAGGGTTATTTCCCCCTGTTGGACATCAATGAGAGTTCGTCCAGTTGCTAGGAAAGGTCTTCCTAGAATGAGAGTAGCACTCTTGTGCTCCTCCATCTCCAGCATTACAAAGTCAGTGGGAAAGGCGAATGGCCCAACCCTGACAATCATATCCTCAATCACGCCTGATGGGTATTTAATGGAGCCATCAGCAAGTTGGAGACATATCCGGGTTGGTTTAACTTCTTCAGTTAAACCAAGCTTTCTGATAGTGGATGCAGGTATTAGGTTGATGCTTGCCCCAAGATCGCATAAAGCTGTCCTGGTGCAATTTTCCTCTAATGTGCATGGTATCAGAAAGCTTCCGGGATCTTTAAGCTTTTCAAGAAAGCTTTTCAGAATGACTGCACTACATTCTTCGGTGAGGAGAACTCTTTTAGTTTCTCTGCAATCCTTCTTATGACTCAAGATCTCTTTCATGAACTTGGCATAAGAAGGTATTTGCTCAAGTGCCTCTGCAAACGGAATCTTAATTTCAAGAGTCCTGAGATAATCTGCAAAGCGAGCAAATTGCTTATCCTGCTCCTCTTGGCGGAGTTTTTGTGGATAAGGTATCTTGGCTTTATATTCCTCAACCTTGGTTGCTGCAGGTTTATTTCCTACAGAAATAGTTGAAGAAGCCTTTTTAGAGGGGTTGTCATCAGCACTTGTGTGTGTCTGATCCCTCTCTGGCATTTGAGTGCCAGAGTTAGAAGCTGGAGTGATGTTAGACGCCAATTCCTCATCTGTTCCTGGCGTCTGAATGCCAAAACTGTGCTTTTTTTGGGCGTTCAACGCCAGTTCTTTGCTTGTTTCTGGCGTTGAACGCCAGTTCTGAGCATGGTCTGGGCGTTCAGCGCCAGCCTTTCACCCAATTTCTGGCGTTTTAACGCCAGAATTATTTTTTCCTGGGCTCTTACTGTTCTCAGATGGATTTTGGGTGGTTTGCTCATTTCTTGGCTTCCTGCTGCCTTGAGGTGGGGTATTTAATGTTTTCCCACTTCTTAATTGAACTGCTTGGCATTCTTCTGTTATTTGTTTTGACAGCTGCTATTTTGTTTGCTTCAATTGTTCTTCCATATTTATATTAGCCATCCTTGTCTCTTGTAGTCTATCTTTGAATTCGGCTAACTGCTATGTTAGAAAGTCCAATTGCTGATTGAATTCAGTAGCTTGTTCTACAGGATTGAGTTCAACAGTTACTGTTTTAGCCTCTTCTTTCATGGAAGGGTCACTGCTTAAGTACAGATGCTGATTTCTGGTAACTGTATCAATGAGCTCTTGAGCTTCTTCAATTGTCTTTCTCATGCGGATAGATCTACCAGCTGAGTGATCTAGAGAAATCTGAGCCCTTTCTGTAAGCTCATAATAGAAGATGTCTAACTGAACCCACTCTGAAAACATTTCAGAGGGGCATTTTCGTAGCATCTCTCTGTATCTCTCCCAGGCATCATAAAGAGATTCATTATCTCCTTGTTTAAAGCCTTGGATGTCCAGCCTTAGCTGTGTCATCCGTTTTGGGGGAAAGTATTGATTCAGGAATTTTTCTGTCAGCTGTTTCCATGTCCTTATGCTAGCCTTAGGTTGGTTATTTAACCACCTCTTGGCTTGGTCTTTTACAGCAAATGGAAACAGTAATAATCTGTAGACATCCTGATCTACTTCCTTATCATGTACTGTGTCAGTAATTTGTAAAAACTGTGCCAGAAACTCTGTAGGTTCTTCCTGTGGAAGACCGGAATACTGGCAGCTTTGTTGCACCATGATAATGAGCTGAGGATTCAACTCAAAGCTACTGACTCAAATGGAGGGTATGCAGATACTACTCCCATATGAAGCAGTAGAAGGGTTAGCATATGACCCCAGAGTCCTTCTGGACTGTTCATTTCTGCTTAGATCCATGATGGAGAAAGGGAGATGATGTAAAATAGAGAAGAAATATTTTTATTTATTTAATTATTTATTTATTTCGAAAATAAAATAAATTAAAATAAAATAAATAAAAATGGGTGAAGATTTTCGAAAAAATGAGGAGAGAGAAAGTAGTTAGGAAGTTTTGAAAAAGATATGAATTTTTTTTTGAAAAGGGTTTTAAATTTTGAAATAGAAAAAATCTGAATTTTTAAAATTGATTTTCGAAAAATTACTTTAAAATAGAGGAAAAAGATATTTTTGAATTTAATGAGGAAAGAGAAAAACAATAAAATAACACAAGATCTAAAATTTTTTAGATCTAATGCTCCTTGTTTTCGAAAATTTTGGAGGGAAAACACCAAGGAACACCAAACTTAAAAATTTTAAGATCAAGACACAAGGAAAACTCAAGAACGCCTTGAAGACTCACAAGAACAACAAGAACATGAAGAAGGAACACCAAACTTAAAATTTTTAGAAAACCAAACTAAAATTTTCGAAAATTATAGAAAGATTAACAAGAAAACACCAAACTTAAAGTTTGGCACAAGATCAAGAAAAATTATTTTTGAAAAAGATTTTTAATAAAACCGGTGCCCAATCATCAAGAACATAGACCAATGCTCTAGCCAATTGAGCTGTAAATGTAACACTTGTTTTGAAGAAGTATTTTTAATAACTAAGGAAAAATATTTTTTTTTTGAAAATTTTTTTTGAAAAGAATATAAAAGACTCTGACCCAAAAGACAAAATTTTCCTAATCTAAGCAACAGGATTCACCGTAAGTTGTTCAAACTCAAACAATCCCTGGCAACGGCGCCAAAAACTTGGTGCACAAAATTGTAATGTCAATGTTCACATTACTCTCTTACAACTTCGCACAACTAACCAGCAAGTGCACTGGGTCGTCCAAGTAATACCTTACGTGAGTAAGGGTCGATCCCACGGAGATTGTTCGCTTGAAGCAAGCTATGGTTATCTCGTAACTCTTAGTCAGGATATAATATCAATAATAATTTTTAATTTGAATTGTAAAAAGTAAAAAGGGGAGAACACAAATTATACTTGTATGCAGTAATGGAGAATATGTTGGAGTTTTGGAGATGCTTTGTCTTCTAAAATTCTGCTTTCCTCTGTTTTCTGATTCACGCACACACGTCCTCCTATGGCAAGCTATGTGTTGGTGGATCACCGTTGTCAATGGCTACCATCCATCCTTCCAGTGAAAAGGGTCCAGGTGCGTTGTCACCGCACGGCTAATCATCTGCAGGTTCTCAATCGTACCGGAATAGGATTTCCTATCCTTTTGCGTCTGTCACTACGCCCAGCACTCGCGAGTTTGAAGCTCGTCACAGTTATTCAATCCCTGAATCCTACTCGGAATACCACAGAAAAGGTTTAGACTTTCCGGATTCTCTTGAATGCTGCCATCAATCTAGCTTATACCACGAAGATTCTGATTAAGAGATCCAAGAGATATTCATTCATTCTACAGTGGAACGGAAGTGGTTGTCAGGCACACATTTGTGGGGGAATGATGATGATTGTCATGTTCATCACATTCATGTTGAAGTGCGAATGGATATCTTAGATAGGAACACGCATGTTTGAATGGAAAACAGAAATACTTGCATTAATTCATCGAGACACAGTAGAGCTCCTCACCCCCAACAATGGAGTTTAGAAACTCATGCTGTCAAAGAGTACAAAGTTCAGATCTAAAAATGTCATGAGATACAAAATAAATCTCTAAAAGTTGTTTAAATACTAAACTAGTAACCTAGGTTTACAGAAAATGAGTAAACTATGATAGATAGTGCAGGAATCCACTTCTGGGGCCCACTTGGTGTGTGCTGGGGCTGAGACTAAAGCTTCTCACGTGCCTGGGCTGTTTTGGGCATTCAACGTCAGGCTGTAACCTGTTTCTGGCGTTGAACTCCAACTTGTAACGTGTTTCTGGCGCTGGACGCCAGACTGCAACATGGAACTGGTGTTAAACGCCAGTTTACATCATCTATCCTTTAGCAAAGTATGGACTATTATATATTGCTGGAAAGCCCTGGATGTCTGCTTTCCAACGAAATTGGAAGTGCGTCAATTGGACTCTTGTAGCTCCATAAATTCCATTCCGAGTGCAGAGAGGTTAGGATCCAACAGCATCAGCAGTCCTTTTTCAGCCTGAATCAGATTTTTGCTCAGCTCCCTCAATTTCAGCCAGAAAATACCTGAAATTACAGAAAAACACACAAACTCATATTAAAGTCCAGAAATATGAATTTTTCCTAGAAACTAATGAAAATAAACTAAAAACTAACTAAAACATACTAAAAACTATATGAAATTAACCCCAAAAAGCGTATAAAATATCCGCTCATCAACTATCTCAGAGTTTTGAGTGAAGCTCAGATTCTAATTAGATGAGCGGGACTAGTAGCTTTTTGCTTCCGAACAGTTTTGGCATCTCACTTTATCCTTTGAAATTCAGAATGATTGGCATCCATAGGAACTCAGAATTCAGATAGTATTATTGATTCTCCTAGTTTAGTATGTTGATTCTTGAACACAGCTACTTTAAGAGTCTTGGCCGTGGCCCTAAGCACTTTGTTTTCCAGTATTACCACCGGATACATAAATGCCACAGACACATAACTGGGTGAACCTTTTCAGATTGTGACTTAGCTTTGCTAAAATTCCCAATTAGAGGTGTCCAGGGTTCTTAAGCACACTCTCTTTTTTGCTTTGGATCTTGACTTTAACCGCTCAGTCTCAAGCTTTCACTTGACACCTTCACGCCACAAGCACATGGTTAGCGACAGCTTGGTTTAGCCGCTTAGGCCAGGATTTTATTCCTTTAGGCCCTCCTATCCACTGATGCTCAAAGCCTTGAATCCTTTTTATTACCCTTGCGTTTTGGTTTTAAGGGCTATTGGCTTTTTCTGCTTGCTTTTTCTCTCTCTCTCTTCTTTCTTCTTCCTTTTTTTTTCACTGCTTTTTCTTGCTTCAAGAATCAAATTCATGATTTTTCAGATCATCAATAACATTTTTCTTGTTCATCATTCTTTCAGGAGCCAATAATTTTAACATTCATAAAATTCAATATAAAAAACATGCACTGTTCAGGCATTCATTCAGAAGACAAAAAGCATTGCCACCACATGTAAATAATTAGAATTTTCCTTATTAAAAACTCGAAAAAATATTGCCTCCTTATTCTAAAAAATCTGCTATTTTATTCATGTTTAATGATGATGAGAAAAATAAATTATAGCTTAATTGGAGATAAAATCAAAATAGAGATACTAATTACTACTACTCATATATAACTTCTAAGGTAAAATTCAAATAAGAACAATTATCACAGAGTTAAGGCTAAGATTAGGACTCAACAACCTTTGCTTTGGGAGGTAGATGCCTCTTTAGTCTGTGGGGTGCTTGGTCCTTCAAGAGATAACTTCTGGCGCTTCAGTTCTTTCAGTTCACGCCCTTGCTCTTCTTGTTCTCTAAGCAGTTTGCAGAGCATGCTGTTTTGATTTTGCTGTTCTTCCTTCAGTTGATCTACAACTTCTTGCAACTTGGTGACAGATGCTTCTAGGCGCTCCCAGTATTCAATTTGAGGGATTTTCGGGAGGAACTCCTGTGCTTTCCTCTTGATGGGGTTGTCCTGTACTTGTTGTCTTTCTATAGACTTTTTGGTGATTGGTTGCTCAACTGAGATATACTCATCTACTCCCATTTTTACCCCAGCATCTTTACATAACAGAGAGACCAAGCTTGGATAAGCCAATCTGGTATCTTTGGTGTTCTTGTTTGCAATTTTGTAAAGCTCACAAGCAATCAGCTGATGAACTTCCACTTCTTTTTCAAGCATAATTCAATGAATCATCACTGCTCTTCTGATGGTAACCTCAGAGTGATTGCTAGTGGGCAGTATAGAGCGCCCAATGAAGTCCAGCCAGCCTCTGACGACTGGTTTGAGATCTCCTCTTTTGAGTTGGTTTGGGGCACCCTTTGTGTTGGTTGTCCATTTGGCTCCAGGGAGGCATATGTCCTCTAGGATTTTGTCCAAGCTCAGGTTTGATCTCATCATTCTCCTATTAAAGGAGTCTGGGTCATCTTGCAGTTGAGGCAGCTTGAAGATCTCCCTTATTTTGTCAGGGTGGGTGTGAACAATCTTCCCTCTGACCAGAGTTCTATAGTCATAGAATGCGGTTTCAGCTATTCTCTGCCTGTCTGTCTGCCACAGATTAGCGTAGAATTCCTGAACCATGTTTCTTCCCACCTTTGTTTCAATATTAGCTAGGACTTCCCAGCCCCTGTTTCGAATTTTCTCTTGGATCTCCGGATATTCGTCTTCTTTCAGATCAAATTTAACTTCTGAGATCACTGACCTTAGACCCATTATTTTGTAGTAATGGTCTGAATGTTCTTTGGTTAAGAACTTTCCTTGATTCCAAAGTGGTTTTAGAATATTCTCTTTCTTGCCTCTTGAGTTGGTTTGTTTTCCCTTTGGAGCCATGATCTTAGTGGGTATTGGCTTAGTGATCATGGATAAACACATCAAACTTAGAAGTTTGCTTGTCCTCAAGCAAAAGAAAGGAAAGAAGAGGGAGATGAGGAGAGCCAAGTCCGAATTGTGAAGGTGGGGGTGAGGCCGAACCAGGATTTAAAGGGAAGGGGGGTGGGTTTCGAAAATTTTGAAGAAGATATGATAGAAGATATGATTTGTAAAAGATAAGTATGATAGGAAAAGGATGCACTTTAAAATTTAAAAGATACGAATAATTTGAAAGATATTTGAAAAAGATAGCTTTGTTTTGAAAAAGATATTGTGAAGATTTGAAAAATAAATATTGATGAGTAAAAAAAATTTGAGTAGGAAAAGAGATAGATTTGTTTTGAAAAAGATTTGAAAAGAAGTTGAAGAGGATTTTAAAAAAAGGTTTATGTTTAGAATTAAGATACATTTGATATCTTTGAAAAAGGATTTGAAAAATTAGGATTTGTAATATGTTTATGCAAGAAATTATGAATTGAAACATGAAAAGTGAAAAAAATTTGAAGTGAAAACGAAATTACCTACTCCCCACAATCCTGGTGTTAAACACCCAACTGCTGCATGTTTTGGGCGTTTAACGCCCAGTTGGTGCTTGGTCTGGGCGTTTAACGCCCAACTGTTGCTTCTAGCTGGCGTTAAACGCCATAAACCCTTTTGGCACTGGGCGTTTTGCTGAATGCCCAGGATGCTGTAAATCTGGCGTTAAACACCCAGAAGCTTCTTCTTTCTGGCGTTTAACGCCCAGATGGCTATCTCTACTGGCGTTAAACGCCCAGTAGATGCTCCTTTTGGGCGTTTAACGCCCAAAACAGCTCTTACTGGCTTTTTCGCACCAGTGAGCTTCTTTTTGCTGTTTTGTATTCTGAATCCTTCTGCAACCCTGTGAACCTATGCAATTGATTCTTTACCTTGAAGATTATTTATATTAAACTTGTATAATTAAAAAATAAATAAGAAAAAGTTTTGCTAATGGCTGGGTTGCCTCCCAGGAAGCGCTTCTTTATTGTCTTTAGTTGGACCTTGCTGAGCCTTTAATCTAGCCTCACCTTGAGCACTCTTGCTCAACATTGCCTTCAAGATAATGCTTAATTCTTTGTCCATTAACAATGAACTTCTTATCAGAATCACTGTCTTGAAGCTCCACATAGCCATATGGTGACACACTTGTAATCACATATTGTCCCCTCCACCGGGATTTCAGTTTCCCGGAGAATAGCCTGAGCCTAGAGTTAAACAGCAGAACCTTCTGTCCTGGTTCAAAGACTCTAGATGACAGCTTTCTGTCATGCCACCTTTTTTGCTTTCTCTTTGTAAAGCTTGGCATTTTCGAAAGCAGTGAGTCTGAATTCCTCTAGCTCATTTAGCTGGAGCAATCTTTTTTCTCCGGCTAAATTGGCATCGAAGTTTAGGAATCTGGTTGCCCAATAGGCCTTATGCTCCAGTTCCACGGGCAGATGACAGGCCTTACTATACACAAGCTGGTATGGAGAGGTCTCTATAGGAGTTTTGAATGCTGTTCTGTAAGCCCACAGAGCATCATCCAAGCTTCTCGCCCAATCCTTTCTACGGGTACTTACAGTCCGTTCTAGGATTCTTTTTAGTTCTCTATTAGAGACTTCAGCTTGCCCATTTGTCTGTGGATGATATGGAGTTGCCACCTTGTGGCTAATTCTATACCGGACCATAGCAGAGTAAAGCTGTTTGTTGCAGAAGTGAGTGCCCCCATCACTAATTAGTGCTCTAGGGACACCAAATCTACTGAAGATATGTTTCTGGAGGAACTTCAGCACTGTCTTAGTATCATTAGTGGGTGTGGCAATGGCCTCTATCCATTTGGATACATAGTCGACTGCCACCAGTATATAAGTGTTTGAGTATGATGGTGGGAAAGGCCCCATGAAGTCAATACCCCATACATCAAACAACTCAATCTCCAAGATTTCTTGTTGAGACATGGCGTAACCATGAGGCAGATTACCAGCTCTTTGGCAACTGTCACAGTTATGTACAAACTCTCGGGAATCCTATAGAGTGTAGGCTAGTAGATGCCACATTGGAGGACCTTGGTGGCTGTTCGTTCACCTCCGAAATGGCCTCCATATTGTGACCCATGGCAATGCCATAAGATCTTCTGTGCTTCTTCTCTAGGCACACACCTACGGATTATTCCATTTGCACATCTCTTAAAGAGATAGGGTTCATCCCACAAGTAGTACTTTGCATCAGTAATTAATTTTTTCTTTTGTTGCCTGCTGTACTCCTTAGGTATGAACCTTGCAGCTTTATAGTTTGCAATATCTGCAAACCATGGTGTTTTCTGAATGGCAAACAAATGCTCATCCGGAAATGTTTCAAAGATCTCAATAGAGGGAAAGGACGCCCCTTCTACTGGTTCTATCTGGGATAGATGATCAGCCACTTGGTTTCTTTTCTGTCTCTTATTTCTATATCAAACTCTTGCAGAAGCAACACCCATCTTATGAGCCTGGGTTTTGAATCCTGCTTTGTAAGTAGATAATTAAGAGCAGCATGGTCAGTGTACACAATCACTTTTGATCCTACTAAGTATGATCTAAACTTGTCAATGGCATAAACCACTGCAAGAAATTCTTTTTCTTTGGTTGTGTAATTTTTCTGGGCATCATTTAAAACACGGCTAGCATAATAAATGACATGCAGAAGCTTGTCATGCCTCTGCCCCAATACTGCACCAATGGCATGGTCACTGGCGTCACACATTAATTCGAATGGTAATGTCCAGTCTGGTGCAGAAATGACTGGTGCTGTGACCAGCTTAGCTTTCAGTGTTTCAAACGCCTGTAGACACTCTGTGTCAAACACAAATGGCGTGTCAGCAGCTAGCAGGTTGCTTAGATGTTTCGCAATTTTTGAAAAATCCTTTATAAACTTGATGACAAGTCATCTTAGCCTAGTTTCACTAGCCTTTTTCTTTTGTTTTCAATTGAATTATGCACTTTCTTGAGACAAAAGCAAGCCAATTGGGTAGATTTTCATGTTTCCTTTGATTTAATCAACCATGTATGAATTCATGCTATTTCATGAGGTTTTATGCTATAATTGTCATATATTATGAAAGAATGAATATCTCATGATTTTGAGCATAGCTTTGATGTGTTTGGTTGATTAATGATAGGTGAAGAAAGCTTGGAGAAAGGTTGATGCAAGAAGGAATGGCTAGGAGGAATGACTTAAGTCTTGAATTAATTATGAACCAGGAAGCAAAAGCTGGAGCAAAAGTTAGCCCCTAACTTTTTGGCTAACTTTTGGGCAAAAGTTGGAGCAAAAGTTAGCCCCTAACTTTTTGGCTAACTTTTGGGCAAAAGCTGGACCAAAAGTTAGCCCCTAACTTTTTGGCTAACTTTTGGCATGAAAAACACTCCCTGGATGCACCAAAAGTTTGCGCCAACGTTAGCCCCTAACTTTTTGGCTAACGTTGGCGCCTGAAAAACTCCCTGGGCTAGCAAAAGTTTGCGCCAACGTTAGCCCCTAACTTTCTGGCTAACGTTGGCGCCATGAATAACTAAGGGGAGGCCAACGTTGGAGCAAAAGTTAGACCCCTAACTTTTGCCCCAACGTTGGTATCAGCAAAACAAGGGTGCTGATGTGAAAAGTTGGAGCAAAAGTTAGACCCTAACTTTTACTCCAACTTTTACTCATGCTTTCATGATTCCAACCCGGTTCAATTCGGTTCTTCTCCAAACTCCAAGAGCAATCAACCAAGGCCTCTCTCAACCCAATTCCACCAAGAGCAAAGGCCCAATTGAAGGCTTGAAGACCATTTGAAGAAAGTGTATAAATAGATTAGAATTTAAGTTTTAAGAGAGCTTCCCTTTTTAGTTTTTCAAAACAGCTTTCTTTTCGGTTTTGCTGAGAGCTCACCTTTATTTTTCTTAGCATTGTTGTTTAATTCAAGAGAATTTGGGGGGAGAATTGATCTCTCTTCTTCCTTGTTCTTGCCCAGCACTCTTTACTTTTCTTGTCTTGGATTTTGGGTGGAGAATTGAAGAAATTCTATTTCAATCTCACCTTGGGATCTTGTTTAATTTTCTGCTTAATTGAATTTCAGTTTCGGTTACTTGCTTCGTCATCTACTTTCTTTGCAATTTACAATCTCCTTTGCAATTGTTCTTGTTGGATCTAGGAAGGCATTGAGATCTAGACTTGGTTTTCTAGTCTCTTGGGTCCTGAGATCCGGATTTCCCATTTCCCATTCCCTGTTTACTGTTTTCATGCTTATTTACATTTCTGTTTTAAGATCCGGTTTGATTCAAGACATCCTTTACTTCTCTGTTTGTTGCAATTTACTTTTCCTTCTTTAATTTCTGCAAATCCAACTCCCGATTCCCTTTACAATTCAAGCCATTTACATTTCTTGCACTTTAAGATTTTGCAATTTACATTTCTTGCGTTCTAAGTTTCTGCCATTTAATTTCTTGTTCTTTAAGATTCAGCACTTTAATTCCTGTTCTCTTTAATTTCATGCCAATTACCCATTCCCTTTACTTTCTATGCAATTTAATTTCTGCAAATCACAAATCTCTCAACCAAATCTTGATTCGCTTGACTAAATCAACCACTAAACTAAAATTGCTCAATCCTTCAATCCCTGTGGGATCGACCTCACTCCCGTGAGTTATTATTACTTGATGCGACCCGGTGCACTTGCAGGTTAAGTTTGGGTGTTTTGGAGAAATTCGTTTTTCCGCGAAAATATCCCATCAAGTTTTTGGTGCCGTTGCCGGGGATTGATTAGATTGACAATGATTAAGTGAGGTGGCAGTTTAGATCAAGCACTTTTTCTTTAATTTTTGACTAACCCACTAACTGTTTGAAGTTTTGTCTCAACTGACTACACTCAATTTGCAAAAGTATCACTGTGTGTTCCGTTGTTGATTTATATGTCATAGGGAAGAAGAGCAGCCAAAGGGAAGGATATCATTGAAGAAGGAGTTTCTGAGAAAGAAGAACACCACAACATGAAGCCACAACTCATTACACTAATAGAGAACAATTGTTCCTATGGTGGAAATCCATTGGAGGACCCTGAACAACACCTATCCATTTTTTTGAAAACTTGTGGTGCTGTCAATCTCAATGGTGTAAACCATGATACCTGTAAGCTCTTGTTATTTCCTTTCTCACTGAAGGATGAAGCGGCACAATGGCTTGAAACCTTTCCCCAAGGAAGTATCACTAGTTGGGATGATTTGGTTGCTAAGTTCCTAGCCAAATTCTCATCATCCCGACAAAACATTAAGATGAAAGAAGGAATACATCCATTCATACAAAGAGAGGAAGAACCATTGTTCAAAGCATGGGAAAGATACAAGAAAGCAAGTGACAAGGTGGATTTTCAAGCGTTCTATGAAGGATTAACCTCAGAAACAAGAAGAGCAGTAGATTACTTCTCAGATGGCCTACTCAAGGCAACAACAACCATCCAAGGAACTGTAGAGTTCAGTGACAAAAGAGCCAATAACCAACACTCATTTGAGACACCACGGAATGCAATTTCAGAGAAGGAAGTAATGAATCTTGAAGGAGTGAGAGCAATCATGAATCAAAACAAACAGCTATACCACCAAACTCAGCAGCAATTGGAATCAATAGCTAGACAAATTGATTTTCTACATTCTGCCACAGTGAATGCACAATTTCCACCATGGAAACCACATTCTTATCTAAGAATGAGGGAATCTCAGCATCAGGAACAAAGGGACTTCAACTATAACAACCCCAATTTCCCAAACCTGCAAAAACACCACCATACCAACAAAAATCATTACACACCATCCCAATATACACACCTCCAGCCCTGTCCTACCTCACCACCCGCCCAAAATGACTTACATCAATCACCACAATTAACACAGCCACAACCAATCCTAAACTTCCAAAGACTCTATGTTCTAGAAATGATGATGGAAAGGTTTATGAAAATTCAAGAAATGACAATAATAGAGCAGGAGGATATAAGGAAAAACCAAGAGGCATATCTCAAGAGAATTGAAAGGCACATGGAACAACTGGTTCAAAACCTTGCTAAACTGGGCGAGAGAGAGGGAAATATGTCCCTAAGAGCCACTGAAGATGACTCAAAGAATAGTGAAAAAGCTGCTGGGTTGAAAGGGAAAGCAGTTATAGAAAACAGTGAGAAGGCTACGGGAAAAGAAACAACTATCAAGGAGAAGCCTACGGTGAGAGGAGGAAACCAAAGGCAACAGAAACCTCAACTTCCATGATCAGAGGATGAAGGATGTCAAGCTAGTGACAATAAAAGAGCGCTTGTTGGGAGGCAACCCAACCGGAGGTAGTCTTCTGTTCATAACTATTTTAATAAAAAGGTTAATTAGTTTTATCTATAATGCAAGAAGCTAAGTTTGGTGTTGCACACCAAAACAATCTAAAGGAGAATGAAGGATTCTAAGTTTGGTGTTCCACCAAAATCCCATCATAAAACACATTCTCACTTTCTGCATAATGCTGGCTTCAAGCATGTTGGATGAACTAGTTAACTATTCTGCTGTTTCCTAGTTTTCAGTTTTATTGATTTTGAAAAAGAAAAAAAAAAAGAAAAAGAGTTTCACACATGGTTAATTCAATGCATGAGAACCATTGGCAAGGTACTAAGTTTGGTGTTCCCACACCAAAGTAAGTTCAAAAGCCCACAAATAAATCATGCAAGCTAACCATTTCTTCTTTCAAGTGCTTGGGGAACAAGCAACTTTCAATATCATTGCAGAGCATCATACAAGCCTTTGGGAGGATTAAGCATCATCAACCAAAAAATGAAAGAGGAATGTGTGGATCAGTGATGATGATGATGAGGAGTGAAGCAAGCGAACTCCAAAAGGTTGTATTGTTAAGTGATTATCTTACATCAAACACTGCTATGATTGAGAGTGGTTTAGTTTCCCTGATTATCTATCTGCATAGCATAGTTTTTCTGTAATTCAATAAGCAAGATGCTTGGTCATTCACAACATTTTTCTCTTCAAAACTTGTTTGCACTCAATGTTCAAAAATGCATCACATGAAAGTTCTTTGAAAAGAAGGATTGAGGAATTAAACAATTTTGAGGCAAGCAAAAGATTAGGAGAAGTGGCGGTTCTAGTTGTATGATTATGTATTGAGGTTGCATGCTTGTGAAAACTTGCATGGGAGCTCATAGGCAGGACATGAAGTTCAAAGAAGTATTGTGGAGATTCTCAAAAATCTATTGATCCAAGAAGCAGCAAATAAAACAAAAGAAAATAAAGAAAATACAAAAGCAAAGAGAACATGGCCCAAGGCTCTGAGCATCAATTACTAGGCAGAAAAAGAGAGAAGAAACAAAACTCAAAGAGTTGTTAGCCTAGTAAATGCTTGTGGTTGAGCTGTGTCAAGGAAAGAGGCTTGAGCAAGTAAATCCTTAGGGGTGCTTTAACACCTAATATCTTAAAACCAACTGGTTTAGGAGTATTGATTGAAAGCTTATCTAAAGAGCTGCTTTGAGACATGACACTTAGAGTCAAGGTCAAAGCACAGAAACTATAAGCTGCTTCAAGGTGACTACATATAAAGAGATCTCCATAATACCATTTAGATGAAAATCCTAAGACCTAAGACTTCCAATATGTGAGGACTAGTGAGCACTGAAACCCTTGTATGAGCATATGATTTAGAGTTCACCCCACTGACACTTAATCACTTCACTCACAGGACCTTACAATTTATTCTTCAATCCGTCTTAAGTGAAAGAACCTATGAGCATAATTCATTTCTTGCTTGGGGACAAGCAAGCTTTAAGTTTGGTGTTGTGATGACAAGTCATCTTAGCCTAGTTTCACTAGCCTTTTTCTTTTGTTTTCAATTGAATTATGCACTTTCTTGAGACAAAAGCAAGCCAATTGGGTAGATTTTCATGTTTCCTTTGATTTAATCAACCATGTATGAATTCATGCTATTTCATGAGGTTTTATGCTATAATTGTCATATATTATGAAAGAATGAATATCTCATGATTTTGAGCATAGCTTTGATGTGTTTGGTTGATTAATGATAGGTGAAGAAAGCTTGGAGAAAGGTTGATGCAAGAAGGAATGGCTAGGAGGAATGACTTAAGTCTTGAATTAATTATGAACCAGGAAGCAAAAGCTGGAGCAAAAGTTAGCCCCTAACTTTTTGGCTAACTTTTGGGCAAAAGTTGGAGCAAAAGTTAGCCCCTAACTTTTTGGCTAACTTTTGGGCAAAAGCTGGACCAAAAGTTAGCCCCTAACTTTTTGGCTAACTTTTGGCATGAAAAACACTCCCTGGATGCACCAAAAGTTTGCGCCAACGTTAGCCCCTAACTTTTTGGCTAACGTTGGTGCCTGAAAAACTCCCTGGGCTAGCAAAAGTTTGCGCCAACGTTAGCCCCTAACTTTCTGGCTAACGTTGGCGCCATGAATAACTAAGGGGAGGCCAACGTTGGAGCAAAAGTTAGACCCCTATCTTTTGCCCCAACGTTGGTATCAGCAAAACAAGGGTGCTGATGTGAAAAGTTGGAGCAAAAGTTAGACCCTAACTTTTACTCCAACTTTTACTCAAGCTTTCATGATTCTAACCTGGTTCAATTCGGTTCTTCTCCAAACTCCAAGAGCAATCAACCAAGGCCTCTCTCAACCCAATTCCACCAAGAGCAAAGGCCCAATTGAAGGCTTGAAGACCATTTGAAGAAAGTGTATAAATAGATTAGAATTTAAGTTTTAAGAGAGCTTCCCTTTTTAGTTTTTCAGAACAGCTTTCTTTTCGGTTTTGCTGAGAGCTCACCTTTATTTTTCTTAGCATTGTTGTTTAATTCAAGAGAATTTGGGGGGAGAATTGATCTCTCTTCTTCCTTGTTCTTGCCCAGCACTCTTTACTTTTCTTGTCTTGGATTTTGGGTGGAGAATTGAAGAAATTCTGTTTCAATCTCACCTTGGGATCTTGTTTAATTTTCTGCTTAATTGAATTTCAGTTTCGGTTACTTGCTTCGTCATCTACTTTCTTTGCAATTTACAATCTCCTTTGCAATTGTTCTTGTTGGATCTAGGAAGGCATTGAGATCTAGACTTGGTTTTCTAGTCTCTTGGGTCCTGAGATCCGGATTTCCCATTTCCCATTCCCTGTTTACTGTTTTCATGCTTATTTACATTTCTGTTTTAAGATCCGGTTTGATTCAAGACATCCTTTACTTCTCTGTTTGTTGCAATTTACTTTTCCTTGTTTAATTTCTGCAAATCCAACTCCCGATTCCCTTTACAATTCAAGCCATTTACATTTCTTGCACTTTAAGATTTTGCAATTTACATTTCTTGCGTTCTAAGTTTCTGCCATTTAATTTCTTGTTCTTTAAGATTCAGCACTTTAATTCCTGTTCTCTTTAATTTCATGCCAATTACCCATTCCCTTTACTCTCTATGCAATTTAATTTCTGCAAATCACAAATCTCTCAACCAAATCTTGATTCGCTTGACTAAATCAACCACTAAACTAAAATTGCTCAATCCTTCAATCCCTATGGGATCGACCTCACTCCCGTGAGTTATTATTACTTGATGCGACCCGGTGCACTTGCCGGTTAAGTTTGGGTGTTTTGGAGAAATTCGTTTTTCCACGAAAATATCCCATCAAAACCTCCTATAGAATCCTGCATGCCCCAGAAAGCTTCTGATTGCCTTAACATTGGCAGGTGGTGGTAATTTTTCAATTACCTCTACCTTAGCTTGATCCACCTCTATTCCTTTGTTCGAAATCTTGTGCCCAAGGACAATCCCTTCAGTCACCATAAAGTGACATTTTTCCCAATTTAAAACCAGGTTAGTCTCTTGGCATCTTTTCAGAACCAGTGTCAGGTGATCAAGACAGGAGCTGAATGAGTCTCCATATACTGAGAAGTCATCCATGAAGACTTCCAGAAATTTTTCCACCATATCAGAGAAAATAGAGAGCATGCATCTCTGAAAGGTTGCAGGTGCATTACATAGCCCAAATGGCATCCTTCTGTAGGCAAATACTCTAGATGGACATGTGAATGATATTTTATCTTGATCCTGGGGATCTACTATAATTTGGTTGTAGCCTGAATAGCCATCCAAAAAGTAGTAATAATCATGACCTGCTAGTCTTTCTAGCATCTGGTCTATGAATGGTAAAGGAAAATGATCCTTTCTGGTGGCTGTATTGAGCCTTCTGTAGTCAATACACATGCGCCACCCTGTAACTGTTCTTGTAGGAACCAGTTCATTTTTTTCATTATGAACCACTGTCATGCCTCCCTTTTTGGGGATAACTTGGACAGGGCTCACCCAGGGGCTATCAGAAATAGGATAAATAATCCCAGCCTCCAGTAACTTGGTGACCTTATTCTACACCACTTCCTTCATGGCTGGATTTAGCCGCCTCTGTGGTTGAACCACTGGCTTAGCATCATCCTCCAATAGAATCTTGTGCATGCATCTAGCTAGGCTGATGCCCTTAAGGTCACTTATGGACCACCCAAGAGCTGTCTTGTGTGTCCTTAGCACTTGAATTAGTGCTTCCTCTTCCTGTGAATTTAAAGCAGAGCTTATGATCACCGAAAAAGTGTCACCTTCTCCCAGAAATGCATATTTCAGGGATAGTGGTAATGGTTTGAGCTTGGGTTTAGGAGCTTTTTCCTCTTCCTAAGGAAGTTTCAGAGGCTCTTTCAATTCCTCTGAATCCTCCAGATCAGGTTGAACATCTTTAAAGATGTCTTCCAGCTCTGATTCGAGACTCTCAGCCATGTTGATCTCCTCTACCAAAGTGTCAATGAGATCAACTTTCATGCAGTCTTTTGGTGTGTCTGGATGCCACATAGCCTTGCAGCATTCAACTTAAACTCATCCTCATTGACTCTCGGGTTACTTCCCCCTTTTGGACATCAATGAGAGTTCATCCAGTTGCTAGGAAAGGTCTTCCTAGAATGAGAGTAGCACTCTTGTGCTCCTCCATTTCCAGCACTACAAAGTCAGTGGGAAAGACGAATGGCCCAACCCTGACAAGCATGTCTTCAATCATGCCTGATGGGTATTTAATGGAGCCATCAGCAAGTTGGAGACATATCCTGGTTGGTTTGACTTCTTCAGTTAAACCAAGCTTTCTGATAGTGGATGCAGGTATTAGGTTGATGATTGCCCCAAGATCACATAAAGCTGTCTTGGTGCAATCACCCTCTAATATGCATGGTATCATAAAGCTCCCGGGATCTTTAAGCTTTTCTGGGAAGCTTTTCAGAATGACTACACTGCATTATTCAGTGAGGAGAACTCTTTCAGTTTCTCTCCAATCCTTCTTATGACTTAAGATCTCTTTCATGAACTTGGCGTAAGATGGTATTTGCTCAAGTGCCTCTGCAAACGGAATCTTTATTTCAAGAGTCCTGAGATAGTCTGCAAAGTGAGCAAATTGCTTATCCTGCTCCTCTTTGCGGAGTTTTTGAGGATAAGGCATCTTGGCTTTGTATTCCTCAACCTTAGTTGCTGCAGGTTTATTTCCTACAGATGTGGTTAGAGAAGCCTTTTTAGAGGGGTTGCCATCAGCACTTGTGTGTGTCTGATCCCTCACTGGAATTTGAATACCAGGGTTAGAAGCTTGATTGGCGTTGGACGCCAACTTCTTACCTGTTTCTGGCATTTGAACGCCAGAACTGAGCCTCCTTTGGGTGTTTGACGTCAACTCCTTGCCTGTTTCTGGTGTTTGAACGCCAGAACTGAGCATGGGTTGGGCGTTTAGCGCCAGATCTCCACCCTTTTCTGGCGTTTGAGCGCCAGAATCACTCCTCTCTGGGCTCTTACTGTCCTCAGAGGGATTTTGGGTAGCAGTTTGTTCATTTCTTGGCTTCCTGCTGCCTTGAAGTGAGGTATTTAATATTTTCCCACTTCTTAATTGAACTGCTTGGCACTCTTCTGTTATTTGTTTTGATAACTGCTGTTCTGTTTGCTTCAACTGTACCTCCATATTCATATTAGCCATTCTTGTGTCTTGTAGTATTTTCTTGAATTCGGCCAGCTGTTTTGTTAGAAAATCTAATTGCTGATTGAATTCTGTAATTTGTTCTATAGGATTGAGTTCAGCAGTTACTGTTTTAGCCTCTTCTTTCATGGAAGATTCACTACTTAGGTACAGATGCTGATTTCTGGCAACTATATCAATGAGCTCTTGAGCTTCTTCAATTATCTTTCTCATGTGTATAGATCCACGAGCTGAGTGGTCTAGAGAAATCTGAGCTTTCTCTGTAAGCCCATAATAGAAGATGTCTAACTGCACCCATTCTGAAAACATTTCAGAGGGGCATTTTCTTAGCATCTCTCTGTATCTCTCCCAGGCATCATAAAGAGATTCATTATCTCCTTGTTTAAAGCCTTGGATGTCCAGCCTTAGCTGTGTCATCCGTTTTGGAGGGAAGTATTGATTTAGGAATTTTTTTTGACAGCTGTTTCCATGTCCTTATGCTAGCCTTAGGTTGGTTATTTAACCACCTCTTAGCTTGGTCTTTTACAGCAAATGGAAATAGTAATAATCTGTAGACATCCTGATCTACTTTCTTATCATGTACTGTGTCAGCAATTTGTAAAAACTGTGCCAAAAACTCTGTAGGTTCTTCCTGTGGAAGATCGAAATACTGGCAACTTTGCTGCACCATGATAATGAGCTGAGGATTCAACTCAAAGTTACTGACTCCGATGGAGGGTATACAGATACTACTCCCATATGAAGCAGTAGTGGGGTTAGCATATGACCCCAGAGTCCTTCTGGACTGTTCATTTCCACTTAGGTCCATGATGGAGAAAGGGAGATGATGTGGATTTATTTTATTTATTTTATAAAAAAAATTTCGAAATAATAAAATAAAATAAAATAAAAACTGCAATAAAAAAAGAGAATTGAAAATATTTTATGAAGATTTTCAAAAAAAATGAGGAGAGAGAAAGTGGTTAGGAGGTTTTGAAAAAGATATGATAAAATAAAATTTTGAAATTGAGATATGAATTTTTATGAAAAAAAAATTTCGAAATATTTGCTTAAAAATAGTTAAAAAAGATATTTTTTATTTTTATTTTTTTTGATTTTTGAATTTTATGATGAAAGAGAAAAACACACAAAAGACACACAACTTAAAATTTTTAGATCTAATGTTCCTTATTTTTGAAAATTTTGGAGGGAAACACCAAGGAACACCAAACATAAAAATTTTAAGATCAAAACACAAGGAAGACTCAAGAACACTTTGAAGACTCACAAGAACAACAATAACATGAAGATAGAACACCAAACTTAAAATTTTTAGAAAACCAAAATAAAATTTTCGAAAACTAAAGAAAAATTAACAAGAAAACACCAAACTTAAAGTTTGGCACAAGATTTAATCAAAGAAAAATTATTTTTGAAAAAGAGGTTTTAAAAGGGAGATAGCCAATTACCGAGAACATAAGTACAACGCTCTAGCCAATTGAGCTATAAATTTAACGTGTTTTAATAAGGTATTTAATAAAAAAAATTTTGAAAACTGATATTTTGAAAAAGCACAAGAAAAACAAGAAAAGACACAGAACAAGAAAAATTGACAAGAACAACTTGAAGATCAAAGAAGAACAAGAACATGCAATTCGAAAATTAAAAGACAAAGAAAAGCATGCAATTGACACCAAACTTAAAACATGCAATCTCGTACCACTAACCAGCAAGTGCACTGGGTCGTCCAAGTAATACCTTACATGAGTAAGGGTCGAATCCCACGGAGATTGTTGGCTTGAAGCAATCTATGGTTATCTCGTAACTCTTAGTCAGGATGTCAATTATAATTTTCAGTTTGAATTGCAAAGAATAAAAGAGCATGAAATAAATACTTGTTATGCAGTAATGGAGAATATGTTAGAGTTTTGGAGATGCTTTGTCGTCTGAATCTCTGCTTTCCTACTGTCATCTTCTTCACACACGCAAGGTTCCTCCTATAGCAAGCTATGTGTTGGTGGATCACTGTTGTCAATGGCTACCATCTGTCCTCTCAGTGAAAATGGTCCAGGTGCGCTGTCACCGTACGGCTAATCATCTGTCGGTTCTCACTCATGCTGGAATAGGATCCATTGGTCCTTTTGCATCTGTCACTACGCCCAACCCTTGTGAGTTTGAAGCTCGTCACAGTCATTCAATCCCTGATCCTACTCGGAATACCACAGACAAGGTTTAGACTTTCTGGATTCTCAAGAATGCTGCCAATGGATTCTAGCTTATACCACGAAGATTCTGATTAAGGAATCCAAGAGATACTCATTCAATAGAAGGTAGAATGGAGGTAGTTGTCAGGCACGCGTTCATAGGTTGAGGATGGTGATGAGTGTCACGAATCATCACATTCATCATATTGAAGTGCGAATGAACATCTTAGATAGAAACAAGCATGTTTGAATAGAAAACAGAAATAATTGCATTAATTCATCGAGACACAGCAGAGCTCCTCACCCCCAAAAATGGAGTTTAGAGACTCATGCCGTCAAAGAGTACAAAGTTCAGATCTAAAATGTCATGAGATACAAAATAAATCTCTAAAAGTTGTTTAAATACTAAACTAGTAACCTAGGTTTACAGAAAATGAGTAAACTAAGATAGATAGTGCAGAAATCTACTTCTGGGGCCCACTTGGTGTGTGCTGGGGCTGAGACTTGAGCTTCACACATGCCTAGGCTGTTTTTAGAGTTAAATGCCAGGTTGTAACCTGTTTCTGGCGTTTAACTCCAATTTGTAACCTGTTTCTGGTGTTTAACGCTAGAATGCAACATGGAACTGGCGTTGAATGCCAGTTTATGTCGTCTATTCTTGAACAAAGTATGGACTATTATATATTTCTGGAAAGCCCTGGATGTATACTTTCCAACGCATTTGAGAGCGCACCAATTGAACTCCTGTAGCTCCAAAAAATCTATTCTGAGTGCAGGGAGGTCAGAATCCAACAGCATCAGCAGTCCTTTTTCAGCCTGAATCAGATTTTTTGCTCAGCTCCCTCAATTTCAGCCAGAAAATACCTGAAATTATAGAAAAACACACAAACTCATAGTAAAGTCTAGAAATATGAATTTTTTCTAGAAACTAATAAAAATATACTAAAAACTAACTAAAACATACTAAAAACTACAAGAAATTAACCCCAAAAAGCGTATAAAATATCCGCTCATCAGTTGTGCTCTTCGATTCTATCTAAATATTGTGGTAAGAAACTTCAAAATCCTTATCCCATTTTCATTTCGCTTCAATTTTTCATTTTTGGTTGAGGTGTTGAGAAAATTTTGATTTTAATGTTTAGGGGAGGTTCAATCTTGAGTTTAAGTGGGTTTCAACTCAAGGTTACATGAGACAAGCTAAGAAATCTCAATCTCCCAAATTTTCTCACTATATGCAAAAAATCTAGACTTGAACTATGAAATTGATGAGATTAGATGAATTAGGAGTTGTTTGGCTTGAATTTGGCGTGAATCGGATTTTCTTGGCATGGGATCGGTGCGAGGTTGAGTTGAGGATCAAAGCAGTGAGATTTTGATGGGGCTTGGACCGGTTGGATTTGAAATTGGCCGGAGAGAGAATTTCCCGAGGTTGAAACCACCGTCAAAGAGGTATGGGTTTTGGTTTCAGGTAGGCATTATATAAAATTGTGTGAAATCGTAGGTTTATTGTCCCTAGGATAGGATTGAATAGAATTGATTGTTGTTGTGATTAATTGGTTGGATAGTTGGTGCACAAATCCCCTGGCTTCGTACAGCTGAACCAGCAAGTGCAGTGGGTTGTCCAAGTAATACCTGAGCGAGTCAGGGTCGATCCCACAAGGATTGTGGTTTGAAGCAAGCTATGGTTATCTTGTAGGTCTTAGTCAGGCAGACAGAAGAGTTGTTGGATTTATGAGATCTGAACTAGGTTGATATGTTTACAATGATAATCTTAAATCTTAGACGGTTAAGGCTTGGAGTTGCTTTGTCTTTCTGGATTAACTCTGGTATTACTGTATTCTACAATTGTGAATGATTTCTTCTATGGTAGGCTGTATGTGATTAACGCCATATGGCCACGGTCGCCAATCTCCTCTGCTTCATATCAAATGCGTATGGCCGCGGTCATCCAATCTGAACGGGGGTGAAGCTCTAGCAGTCTATTCCCTTGGTGATCCCACTCAAAATGCCACAGACAAGGTCAAAGCTTTCAGATCAGAGAATGTTTGGGTTCCAGCCTCTACCACAGAGACCCTAATCTCCCTATACCTCGGCTGAACTGGTGTCTCGAGAAGTCCCCAACGAAGTCGTGGATTAGCCGTCTAAGAGATGTATAATCAAGCTGGCGGTTCGGTGCTTTCCAGTCACGTATTCACACGAACCCAAGAAGACACGGGTGGTTGTTAAGCACGTGGTCTTAATATGAAGAACGGAGCTGATTGTCACGGATCATCCCATTCATCATGTTGAAGAACGAATATATATTTTAGAATTGATTCAAACACGGATTGAAGAGAAACAGTAGTACTTTTATTAATTAATAGAACTCAGCAGGACTCCTCCCCTCAACCTAGAAGATTTAGAAACTCATACCGATAGAAAATACAATGATGGATTTCGAAAATATGGTGAAAAGTCTTGAAGAAGATGTAAAATATCCCTTAAATACTAAAGTAATGACTAAGGATTACATAAGAAAGGGTAAAACAGTCTTTTAGTGCTAAAATCCACTTCTGGGCCCCCTTGGTGAGTGTTTGGGCCGAGCTTTGATGAGATCCACATGCTATGAGGCCTCTAGGGCATTGAACGCTGGCTAGGGGTCCTCTTTGGGCGCTTGGACACTGGTCTCCTCCTTTGGGCACTGGACGCTAGTTTTGGGCCTTCTAATCTGAAGCAAAGTATAAACTATTATATATTGCTGGAAAGCTCTTGAAGTCAGCTTTCCATAGCCATTGAGAATGCTCTATTTAAACTTTTGCAGCTCCAGAAAAGCTCTTCCGAGTGTAAGGAGGTTAGATCCGGACAGCATCTGCAGTGCTTTCTCTGTCTCTGAATCAGACTTTTGCTCCAGCTCCTCAATTTCAGCCAGAAAATACTTGTAATTGCATAAAAATACACAAACTCATAGTAGAATCCAAAAATGTGAATTTAACACTAAAATCTATGAAAACTTAATAAAAATTAGACAAAACATGCTAAAAACTATATGAAAATGATGCCAAAAAGCGTATAAAATATCTGCTCATCACAACACCAAACTTAAGCTGTTGCTTGTCCCCAAGCAACTAAAAATAAAATAAGATAAAAAGAAGAGTAAGATACAATAAATCTCAGAGTTTCCAATGAAGCTCAGTTTCAATTAGATGAGTGGGACTTAGTAGCTTTTTGTTTCTGAATAGTTTTGGCATCTCACTATCCATTGAAACTTAGAAATGTTGGTCTCCTTAAGAACTCAGAATCCAGATGATATTATTGACTCTCCTAGTTTAGTTCTTTTTTATTCTTGAACATAGCTTTCAGAGTCTTGGCCGTGACCCTAAGCACTTTGTTTTCAAGTATTACCACCGGATACATAAATGCCACAGACACTTTAACTGGGTGAACCCTTTCGGATTGTGATTCAGCTTTGCTAGAATCCCCAGATAGAGGTGTCCAGAGTTTTTAAGCACATTCTTTTTGCTTTGGACCACGACTTTAACTACTCAATCTCAAAATTTTCACTTGATACCTTAAAACCACAAGCACACGGTTAGGGACAACTTGGTTGAGCCGCTTAGGCCATGATTTTATTCTTTATAGGCCCTCCTAACCATTGATGCTCAAAGCCTTGGATCCTTTTACCCTTGCCTTTTGGTTTAAAGGGTTATTGGCTTTTTACTCTTGCATTTTGGTTTAAAGAGCTAATGGCTTTTTCTTTCTTTTTCTATTTTTCTTTTCTTTTCGCCATTTTTTTTTGAAATATGCTTTTTCTTTTTCTTCGCTGTTTTTTCTTGCTTCAAGAATCAAAATTTGGAATTTTCAGATCACTAATAATACTTTTCCATTTTCATCATTCTTTCAAGAGCTAGCATCCTTAATTTCAACTTCAAATATGCACTGTTCATCCATACATTCAGAAAACTAAAGCAATGCCACCACATCAAAATAGTTTATTATTCATTATTGTACAACTCAAAAATTTATGCATCTTTAATTTTTCTAAAAAAATCACTATTTTATTCATGTTTAATGATGATAAAAGGAATATTTTATGGCTAACTGGAAAATAAAATTTTATTTTTGTTAATGCTCATGCAACTCTTAAATTAAAAGACAATAATAAAATAAAATAAAAATAAAAAGACTTAAATACTACTAGTGATCATGTAACTTTAAATTAGGATGGAAATACATGAAACAGGATTTGGAATAGTCACAGGGTTGAAACTCAACAACCTTCAGCTTGAGGGGCGCTGGGCTTTTCAGTTTGAAGGGTGTTGGGCTCTTCAGGGGAGAGCTTCTGGCGCTTCAACTCCTCCATCTCACGCCCCTGCTTCTCTTGCTCCTTGATCAGTTTGCAAATCATGCTAGTCTGATCTTTCTGCTCCTCTCTGAGTTGATCTAAGGTGCTTTGCAAGTGCATCACAGATGCCTTCAGCTGGTCCCAATACTCAATTAGAGGGATCTTTTGGGGAGGCTCAGGTGCCTTCCTTTTAGGTTGATCCTCTTGTATCTTGGAATTTCCCATCACATGCTTGGTGATTGGGCTTTCCACTGGAATAAAATTGTCCACATGGATTAGAACCTTAGCCTCTTGGCGTAGGTGAAAGATGAGATTTGGATAAGCCAGCATCGCATTAGTAGACATCCTGTTTGCCAACTTGTAGATCTCACAGGGGATTATTTGGTGGACTTCTACCTCATTCCCATCATGATGCAGTGAATTATCATAGCTCTTGGAATAGTGACTTCAGAGTGGTTACTCATGGGGCGTATAGAACGCCCAATGAAGTCCAGCTATCCTCTAGCAATTTGCTTGAGGTTCACCCTTTTCAGCTAGTTTGGCTTGCCTTTTGCATTCTTAATCCATTGAGTTTCAAGTAGGCATATGTCCTCTAGGACTTGATCCAGCTTTGGGTTGGCTACTACCCTTCTATTGTAGGATTCAGGGTCATCCCTCTGCAAGGGTAATTTGAAGATCTCTCTCACCCTATCCAGATGAAAATAGATGATCATCCCCTTGACCATAGTGCGAAAAGTATGGAATGCTGTTCCATCTTTCTTTTGCTTATCTGTCATCCACAGATTTTCATAAAATTCATGGATCATGTGATATCCAACATTAAACTCAGGATTAGTTAGAATCTTCCAGCCTCTCCTTCGAATTTGCTCTTGGATCTCCGGGTATTTTTCTTCTCCTAATTTGAATCCCACCTCAGGGATTACTGGCCTTTTACTCATTATCTTGTGATAATGTTTTTTATGTTGCTTGGTAAGGAATCGAACAGGTTTGAAAACAACTGTTGGGTTATATTCTTTTTTGTTCTTTGGGACGGTCTTGCCACTTCTTGGAGCCATGAGATTCAAATTTTTAATGAGAGAACATGGCTCCTTCCACACCAAACTTAGAAGATTTTCTCGTCCTCAAGAAAAAGGTAAGAAAGGAAGAAGAAGAGAAGTGAAGTAGAGGAGAAGAAGAGAATAGAATTTGAATGGGAGGTGGTGAGTCAGGGAAAGGGGGCACAGACACACATATATATAGGGAGGGGGAGGGAATTTCGAAAATAATCTTTGAAGAAAGATAAAGAAGTTTTGAAAAAGATAGAAAAGATAAGTTGTTAAATTTGAAAGATAAGAAAAGATGTGAAAAAGATATAAAAGATTTTAAAGATAAGATAAGAAGTATGAAAAAGATTTTAAAGTTTAATAAAAGATAGGAACAAGAATTTCAAAAGATAAGGAAAGAATTGAAAGAAATTGAAAACTAGTTGAAAAAGATATGAGATTTTGAAAAAGATTTGAAAAGATTTGAAAATATGTTAAATTTGAAATTAAATTGAAATTGAAATATTTAAACAAAAATTGATTTGAAAATCAAAGAAATTCAAAATTGAATTTGAAAAAGATAGATTGGATAAAGAAAAGATAAGATTTTGGAAATTACCTCCCATATTGTCTAGCTGGCGTTTAAACGCCCAAATGGCTGCATTCTGGTGTTTAACGTTGCTCCCTTTGCTTGCTGGGCGTTGAACGTCCAGAATGGCACCCATTCTGGCGTTCAACGCCATATTGCCTTCCTTCTTGGGCGTTAAACGCCAAGCTAGGGCTCCCTGGCTGGCGTTTAACGCCAGGCTTGTCTTCCCCATGGGGCGTTGAACGCCTAGCCAGGGCTCCCTGGCTAGCGTTTAATGCCAGGCTTGCTGCCTCCATGGGTGTTTGAACGCCCAATTGCCACTCTTTTCTGGCGTTTAATGCCATAGAGATCCCTTCTCCAGGGTATTCTATTTGTTGTTCTATATCATTCTGCCTCTGTTTAAGCACTGTTCGTGATCATTGATATTAAAATCAACCTAATTAAAAACAAATTATAAGGAAAAACTAATTAAAATAGAAATAATTAGAAAATAAAAGATTAAAAATTAATAAAAAATAAAATAATATACGAATAATCATTGGGTTGCCTCCCAACAAGCGCTTTTTTAATGTCTTTAGCTAGACTTCACTGTACTTAACTCAGTAACAATGTTGAGCCTCCTGGCTCTATATCTCCTTGAAGGTAATGCTTAACCCTCTGTCCATTGACAGTGAATCTATTTTCTTTACCTTGAAGCTCTATGTGCCCGTAAGGTGACACACTAGTAACCACAAACGGTCTCGTCCAACGGGATTTGAGTTTCTCTGGGAATAGTTTGAGTCTTGAGTTGAAGAGCAGGACCTTCTGTCCTGGTTCAAAGACTCTGGAAGATATCTTGCTGTCATGCCACCTTTTTGCCTTTTCCTTATAGATCTTTGTATTTTCAAATGCATCTAAGTGGAATTCGTCCAACTCATTTTGTTGGAGAAGCCATTTCTCTCCTGCTGCTTTAGCATCAAGATTAAGGAATCTAATAGCCCAATAGGCCTTATGTTCTAGTTCCACTGGCAGATGACAGGATTACCCATATACCAGCTGATATGGTGAGGTTCCAATGGGGGTTTTGAAAGCTGTTCTGTATGCCCACAGAGCATCATCAACCTTTTTAGCCCAATCTCTTCTAGAGGTGCTTACTGTCCTCTCTAGAATTCGCTTTAGTTCTCTATTTGAGACTTCAGTTTGCCCAATTGTTTGGGGATGATACGGTGTTGCTACTTTATGGCGAACTTCGTAACGGCTTAAGACAGAATCCAGCTGTCTGTTGCAGAAATGAGTACCTCCATCACTAATTAGTGTCCTAGGGACACCAAATCTGCTGAAGATGTTCTTTTGGAGGAACTTTATCACTACTCTAGTGTCATTAGTGGGTGATGCTATTGCTTAAACCCTTTTAGACACATAATCCACTGCTACAAGAATGTAGGTGTTTGAGTATGAAGGCGGGAAGGGTCCCATGAAATCTATATACCCCACATCAAACAACTCAATCTCTAGGATCCCTATTGAGGCATGCCGTGACCATGAGGGAGATTACTAGCTCTCTGGCTACTGTCATAGTTACAGACAAACTCTCTAGAATCCTTGAAGAGTGTGGGCCAGTAGAAGCCACTTTGGAGAACTTTGGTGGCTGTCCGCTCACCTCCAAAGTGTCCTCCATAGTCTAAGCTATGGCAATGCCATAGGATTCTCTGTGCCTCTTCTTCAGAAACACAGCGTCGGATTATTCCATCCAAGCATCTCTTAAAGAGATATAGCTCATTCCACAGGTAGTATTTTGCATCATGCATGAGTTTCCAGGCTTGCTACCTATTAAACTCCTTGGGAATGAACCTTATAGCCTTGTAGTTTGCAATATTTGCAAACCAAGGTGCAGTCTGGATGGCATAGAGTTGCTCATCTGGAAATGTTTCGGATATGTCAATGGAGGGAGAAGAGGTCCCTGCCACTGGTTCAATCCGAGACAAGTGGTCAGCTATTTGATTTTCTATACCTTTTTTGTCTCTGATTTCTATATCAATCTCTTGTAGGAGTAATACCCATCTTATGAGCCTGGGCTTAGAATCCTGGTTAGTTAGTAGATACCTCAGAGCAGCATGGTCAGTGTAGATAAATAACCTTAGATCCTACTAGGTAGGATTTGAACTTGTCAATGGCATGAACAACTGCAAGTAGCTCCTTTTCTGTAGTAGTGTAATTTTTCTACGCATCATTTAGTACACAACTAGCATAGTAAATGACATGCAGAAGCTTGTCATGTCTCTGCCCCAGAACTGCGCCAATGGCATGATCACTGGCATCACACATTAGTTCGAATGGCAAGTCCCAATTGGGTACAGAGATGATAGGAGCAGTGACAAGCTTAGCTTTCAGGGTTTCAAAGGCATGCAGACATTCTTGGTCAAAGACAAACGAGACATCAGTGGCCAAGAGATTACACAGGGATTTTGTAATTTTTAAAAAATCTTTTTATGAACCTCATGTAGAATCCTGCATGTCCCAGGAAACTTCTGATTGCCTTGACATTAGTAGGTGGTGGCAATCGTTCAATCACTTCCACCTTAGCTTAATCTACTTCTTTTCCCTTGTTTGAAATTCGATGCCCAAGAACAATGCCTTCAGTTACCATGAAGTGGCATTTTTTCCAGTTTAGAACTAGGTTTGTTTCTTGATATCTTTTCAGAAATAGGGCCAAATGATCAAGGCAGGAGTCAAATGAGTCTCCAAAGATAGAGAAGTCATCCATGAACACTTCAAGAAACTTCTCTACCATATTAGAGAAGATGGACAGCATACATCTCTGAAAGGTGGTAGGTGCATTGCACAAGTCAAAGGGCATTCGCCTGTAGGGAAACATGCCACATGGGCATGTGAATGCTGTCTTCTCTTGATCCTGTGGATCCACTGCTATTTGATTGTACCCGGAATATCCATCCAGGAAACAATAAAATGCATGCCCTGCTAGTCTCTCTAGCATTTGGTCAATAAATGGTAAAGGAAAATGATACTTCCTGGTGGCGTTATTGAGTCTTCTATAGTCAATGCACATACGCCACCCTATAACTGTCCTTGTAGGAATTAGTTCATTCTTTTCATTATGAACCACTGTCACGCCTCCCTTCTTGGGAATAACTTGGACAGGGCTCACCCAGGGACTATCCGAAATGGGATAAATAATCCCAGCCTCCCAGAGCTTAGAGACTTCCTTCTACATTACTTCCTTCATGGCTGGATTCAGCCACCTTTGTGGTTGCACCACTGGTTTGGCGTCATTCTCCAGCAGGATTTTATGCATGCATCAGGTCGGGCTAATGCCCTTAAGGTCACTTATAGTCCACCCAAGGGCAGTCATATGTGTCTTAGGCACTTGAATTAGTGCTTCTTCTTCCTGTGGCTCTAAGCAGAGTTTATGATCATAGGATAAGTATCTCCATCTCCCAGAAATGTATATTTCAGGGAGGATGGTAGTGGCTTGAGCTCAAGCTTTGGAGTCTTCTCCTTTTCCTTAGGAGTTTCCAAAGGATCCTCCAAGTCAGGCTGTTCATCAGTAAGGATGTCATTTAGCCCTTCCTTGAAACTCTTAGCCATGTTTACTTCTTCCACTAGGGAATCAATGAGGTCAATACTCATGCATTCCTCTGGGGTGTCTTGATACTGCATGGCTTTTACAGCATTCAATACAAATTTTTCCTCATTCACTCTCAGGGTTACTTCCCCTTTTTCAACATCAATGAGGGTTCGTCCTGTAACTAGGAAGGGTCTCCCTAGAATCAGGGATGCATTCTTGTGCCCTTCCATGTCCAACACCACAAAGTCAGTGGGAAAAGCAAAGGGTCCAACCCTGACAATCATGTCTTCGACTACTCCTGATGGTATCTTAATAGAACCATCAGCAAGTTGAAGGCATATGCGGGTTGGTTTGACTTCCTCAGTCAAGCAAAGCTTCTTTATTAATGAAGTAGGTATTAGGTTGATGCTTGCTCTAAGGTCACATAGAGCTGTCCTTATACAAGCATCACCTAGAGTGTATGGTATCATAAAACTCCCAGGATCTTTAAGTTTCTCTGGTAAGCTATTTTGAATGATTGCACTGCACTCTTTAGTGAAGAAGACTATTTCCGTCTCTCTCTAATCCTTCTTATGACTCAAAATGTCCTTCATGAACTTAGCATAAGAAGGTATCTGTTCAAGAGCCTCTGCAAAAGGGATCTTGATCTCTAGTGTTCTGAGATACTCCGCAAAGCGGGTAAACTGTTTATCTTTTTTCTCTTAACGGAGCTTCTGAGAAAATGGCATCTTAGCCCTATACTCATCATCCTTGGTTGATGAAGGCTGAGTGCCGTGTGTGTTGGAAGGGGGGTTACTAGCTTGCTTAGGAAGGTTGTTATCAGTATGTGACTGGCCTCCCTTGCTTGGGCGTTCAACGTCCACACTGCTGCCCCCTTCCTGGTGTTTAACGCCAGGAATGCCATTCCCTTTTGGGCGTTCAACGCCCTTGTTGGTGCCCCCAATGACATTCCTTTTTTGGCATTCAATGCCCTCAGAGACGTCTTGGGCATCAGCCTGGTGTTCCTCTGTAGGCTTTTCTTTCTTATTGTACTGAGGTTGGGTGTTTAAAGATTTTCTGCTCCTCAGTTGGATAGCCTGGCATTCCTCTGTTATCTACTTAGATAACTGCTGTCTTGTTGATTCAGCTGGGCTTCTACATTCCTATTAGAAGCTTGAGTTTCTTGCAAAGCCTCTTGCAATTCCAGTAATTGCTGGGCAAGGGTGTGTAGTTGATGAGTGATAAACCACTATTTTATGGTTTATCTTGTGCTAAATTGAGTGGTTTTTAGCAATTCTTTGCACACTTATTCATACAATTTTCATGGATTTACAAATCCTTCCCAATTTTGTTCTATGATTGAAAACTTGCTTCTAAGCCTTTAAATTGTCAATTTTTAATGTCCTTTATACCATTCGATGCCGTTATCTGTGTGTTAAGTGTTTTCAAGTTATATAGGGCAGGAATAGCTTAGAGGATGGAGAGGAAGCTTACAAAAATGGAAGGAATACAAGAAACAAAGGGGATGACCAGCGAGGATCGACGCGCATGCATGGCTCACGCGTGTACGTGACTTGGAGCTTTTCACAGCGACGCATGTGTGTAACTGACGCGTACGCGTGACAAGCGAAGCTACACAGAGGCGCGTATGCGTGACTGACACGTACGCGTGACACGCGCAGAAGACCATCGATGCGTACGCGTGACATGCACCACGTGCAGCAATTGCAGAAGACGTTGGGGTCGATTTTGGGCTGGTTTTGGCCCAATTCCAAGCCCGAAAACACATATTAGAGGCTGCAGAGTGGGGGAATCAATGATTCATTCATTAAAATACAACTTTCATTCACATAATTTTAGGTTTCAGATGTAGTTTTCTAGAGAGAGAGGCTCTCTCCTCTCTGTAGATTTTAGGATTCTTAGGTTTAGCTATTTTCAATTTTAGATTTCTACTTTACTTTAATTTAGTTTCTCTTATACTCTTATTTATTCTAGCACTTTAGTTTCTCTTCTCTTGGTGATTTATTTATTTATCCACTTTAGTTTATGAATTCTCATGTTAGATTTGATTTTCTATTTAATGCAATTTGAGGTATTTCATATTTATGATTGCTTTCTTCAATTTATGTTATTGATGCTTTCAATTGGTTGTTTGGATTTTATTATCTCTTATTGCTTTTCTATGCTTTTTATATTTTACTTTCCAAGTGTTTGATAAAATTCTTGGGAGGGTTTTAAGTTAGATTTTTATGTTCTTAGCTTGAATTGATTAATTGGAGACTCTTAAATCATCAAAGTCTCTTGTTGGTTGGTGATTGAAACTAGCTAGTTGGCTTGAACTTCACTAACTCTAGTCTCTGATTAGGACTTGTGAATTCAAGTTGATTTTCTTGCTTGACTTTCCTTCATTTGTTAGAGGTTAACTAAGCGAGTGCAATTTACAATTACCATCACAATTGACATTGATAATGAGGATAGGAATTCCAATTATCAATCCTTGCTAAGACTTTTCTTAATTATTATTTTATTTTCGTGTCATTTAAATTCCTTGTTCAACATTTAAAAACCGAAAATGATACTTTTCCATAACCAATAATAACTACACTTTCCTGCAATTCCTTGAAAGACGACCCGAGGTTTAATACTTCGGCTTATTTTTATTAGGTTTGCTTAAGTGACAAACAAATTAAATTTGATTGAGGTGGAATTGTCGGTTTAGAACTATACTTACAATGCACTTATTTTTGTGAAAAATCTTTACCGACGATTTTTTTCCCATCAATTTTTGGCACCGTTGCCGGGGAATTGCAAACGTGTGCCTTATTATTGGTTATGTGAATATTGTGAATAATTTTGTTTTTTCGTTTCTTTGTTAGTTGTTTCTAGTTTTAGGAGTTTATTATCATTATTTTCTTATTAGTTTTTGTTTTTAATTTCTTTTGTTACTATGAATTCGCACCCCTTTGGCTATGAGTTTGGTTACAATCATGTTGTAGGAAGAGGAGATTACAATGGAAGCTTGCATCAAGGTTGGAACAATCAAAGATGGGAAGAGCCACAAGGATTTGATCAACCCTTTCGGTAACAACCTCCTCCAATGTGCCATGAGCAACAACCATTCTATGATGCCCCCCAAGACAATGGTTATGGTGAACCTTTTCGTGACAATCAACCTCCACCAATTTACTATGAGCAAGAGCCATTCCAAGGTGCGTACCAAGACAATGGATATGGTAGACCCCTTGTAGTTACCAACAAGCCCCACCATATGCCTATGAACCCCCTCCTCAACATAGTCTTGAACCACCATACTCACAAGTCCCTTTTCACCATTCACCTCCATATGACCCTAACCCTTATCCACCATACCAACCACCATACGAACTATATGAACCGTACCCAGAATCACCACCTCAATATACACCATCTCCATACCCTTATCAAGAAGAACCACCTCTATATTATGAGCCTTTTCTCCCAACAAATGAACCCTCCTATCCACCCCAAGCTCTCATAGATGATACCTTTAGTGTTATTCGTCAAGGGCAATAGGAGCTTCAAACTACACTTACCTCTGCTCTCACCGGTCTCACCTCTACTCTCCAAGCTCTTATATCTCGTGTGGATCCATTCTTTACCCCCAATACTCAACCCTCAAGCTCTGGTGCACTTACTTTTCACCCATATCCATCAATCCAAGAGCAACATGATCCCAATTACGCTATTGACATGAAACAAGAGAGAAGGGATCATCTTAGGGACATAATGGATCGGGTTCACGCATACATACTTCAAGAGAAGCAAGAGGAGGCCTAAAAAGTGGAGGTAGGAGAGACCCTTGAAGATGAAGGAGTAGTTGAAGATATAGGGGGAATTGAAGAAAGTTGTCAAGAGATGAAAGTTATCAAGGAAGAGTTAGATTTCGTACTAGACCAAGTGGAGAAAACTGAAATTATCAAAGAAGAGGAAGTGGTTGAGGACTTAGTAGATGCGGAACCTCCATGGGAAACTCAAGTCATAGAGCCTCCTTCCAAGACGTTTGAATTTGATGTTGAAGAGGGTGTACAACCTCCAAGGCATATCATGGTTGAAGACTTTGAGGAGGTTGATCATGAGATGGATTAAATAATTAATGAGTTTTTACCTAGAATTGAACCCTCTCCCATTGAACTAGAGGAAGAGGTTAATGTTGCAGAAGCTTGTCAAGAGGTGGAGATCATCAAAGAAGAGCCCAAGAGAGTAAAGCATACATTGGCAAGGCTGCCACTGGAGATACCTCCCCCCAAGCCATTACCAACCAACACAAATATTCAAGTGGATAAAATTCTTATCCTTAAACTCTACCTTTCCACTTGAATATGGTCTGCTTGAAACGGATGGATAACTTAGAGCTATTTGAGGTTTTAAGAGTAAAAGAAAGATGGTTAGCGGTTGGTAACACCATCCTAGGTTCGTTATGGTTGGAAGCTCAAGGCCTAATTGCAAGGGTTGGTATAATTCTCAATTGATTGGGTCTAGGAGGATATTTGGGTGCTTAAATGAGAATTCCAAGGCTAAACCACCCAGATGGAATCATGATGATCAACTTGAAGACGGGTGTAGAAACAGGATTTGGGATCCCGGCATACAAGAGGATCAACCTTGGGAGCTCAAGGCTTGTGAAGAACTCCATCAAAGCTTGGGTAATTTACTTGGAATTAATAGAGCTTATTGGAAGTCCAAGCATTAGTGGCAGTTTCAAGATGAGTTCAAGCACAAGCGACCATGACAAGGAGCTCACCAAATGTCCAACTTAAGGACTTTAACTAAAAGTGCTAGGTGGGAGACAACCCACCATGGTATGATCGTCACTTTTATTTATTAGTTTTATTTTATTTTTCTCAGTGTTCATTTATAAAATTCTGCATAATCACTTGCATTCTGCATAAAAAAAAGAGAGCATTTGACACGCAAGCGTCTATGACGCGTACACATCATGCGTGAATGTGCAACACCTTTGAATTGACCAGAGAGTTGCGATGGAAATACGCAGGAGGGGTACGTGACGCACAAGCCACTCCACGCGTACGCGTGAAGCACGCGTACGCATTCCCTGCATTTTTGCCAATCAACGCGTAAGCGTCAGTGACGCGTACGCATGGGCTTGCCAATCAGCGTAAAAGGATGCTTGAACAGAGAGTTGTGATGCCATGGCGCTGGAGTCGCGTGAGTAGTCACGCGTACACATGAACGACGCTCACGCGTCACTGTGCAATTTTTGCCACCCACGCGTACGCGTGGGAGACGCTTACGCGTCGCATGGCTAATTCAGTTTTCACGCTTATGTGTGATGCATGCGTGCGCGTCGCACCCTGTTTTTCATTTCTTACTTCTTTCTTCTCTCCTTTCTCCTTCTTTCCTCCTCCCTTCTTGCTTTCTTCTTCTTCTTTGTTTCTTTAACTTCTCATCCATATTCTCTTTCAATTTCTCTTACTTAATTTATTTGCATACTTTCATTCATCGCATTTTAATCTTGTGCATATTTTTATTTTCTTTTCTCAGTCTATTATTTTACCATTGGTATTAAATGCTCTTATTCAACTGTTAAATATCTCTTGCATTATTCTCGTGCTTCATGACTTGTTTTATCCTGACTGGGTAATATTATTTAAGTCAATGCTAATCTTATATGATACTTATATTCCCTTGCATTGATATGAACTTATATTGTCTTTCATGACCCACTCTCTCTTCCCCTTTGTTGCAATTTTTACACTATTAACATGCCATTTGCTTCTACTATTTTCTTACTTACATGTTGTAGCTACCATGTACTTGAGAATCTCGTTATTTGGCACTAACCCACCCATATTTTATTTATTTTCTATCTTTGTTCCTAGGTTAGTTTTCTTCCCTTTTCTCTTCTTTCAGGATGGCCATCCAGAAGGAAAACGGATAACTTTTACATGGGGCGGCAAACAAGTTTCAACGCACATTCTTTGGAGAAAAAGCGTCAGTTGGAGCCACCCGTCCACTTGCACATCTTAGCATGCACCGAGGACGGTGCCTTCTTTAAGTGTGGGAAGGTCGATACCGACTTCCGTGGGTTAGTTATTTCCTATTTCAACACCAATATTTAATTTTTCTTGTTAAATTAGTTGTTGCATTTGCATTTTTGATTGTATGTTTGTTTGATTTTGTGCATGTTCTTCTACCACTACTTGGTTGGAGTGATAAGTTCTTTTTCAAGACCCTTTTTATAGCATTTCACTAATTTAAATTAAAACTTTTCTCTGTTAAACTTGTTTGAAGATTTTAATTTGGAACATGGTTTTTGAGCTAAGAACACACAACCTGTGAGATTTTGAGCTTAATTATATGGTTACATTATTTAACCATAATTCTACTCTTGTGTGTTTCCTTCTCTATGATTGTAATCTATAGTTTGTTTCATTCTATATGTCCATTGTTTAGTGTATTTGCATGCATACATATGATTGAGGCCATCATTTGATATTAGCTTACTTATCCCAAATAGCCTACCATTCCATCTGTCTTTGGTTGCCACTTTGAGCCTTTTTAATCCCCATTTGTTCTTTATATTACCACATCACTAGCCTTAAGCGAAAAAATAATTAATTACCTGATTTGAATCTTTGGTTAGCTTAAGGTAGTGTGTGTCAACTAAGTGTGGGGAATTGTGGAAACTTGGGTTGATGAGAATGTGTTGTGTTTTATTGAAAAAAATATTGGGAATTTGGGTGCTTACTCATGTAGAAATTGAAAAACCATATGCATTGATATATTATGCTTTCATTTATATATATATATATATATATATATATATATAAAGTAATAAATAAATAGGGGATAAAATCACCCCAATGCAAAGTTCAATAAAAGATCAATGCATATGTGATGGAATTAAAAAAAATTAATACAGGAGTATGTGATGCAAAAGTGGGATTTTTGGGTAGCTAGACATGATTTTAGAGTTATATAGAGTGTGTGTGTGTTAGGTGAGAACTTAGGTTAGTCAAAGATTCATATTATAGCTCACTTGGCCATACATATATCCTCACCCTTACCTTAGCCCCATTACAACCTTGAAAAGACCTCATGATGTTTGCGTATGTATACTAAATATTTGTTGATTGGTTAGATGAAGAACAAAGTTTTAGAAAGCATGACTAGAGAAGAGTAGAGTGGAATCTGATTTATGTTTGTCTTGGAAAACTTGTTTACTTCTAACCAAGTAGGTCAAAACATCTTAGCGTATAGTTGCATTCATTTACATAGGCTGCATTGCATGAGTCTTACTTTCCCCCATTCATTCTTTTGGTTTTCTTGAGCCTAGCATGAGGACATGCTAATGTTTAAGTGTGGGGAGATTGATAAACCACTATTTTATGGTTTATCTTGTGCTAAATTGAGTGATTTTTAGCAATTCTTTGCACACTTATTCATACAATTTGCATGGTTTTACAAATCCTTCCTAATTTTGTTCTATGATTGAAAACTTGCTTCCTAAGCCTTTAAATTGTCAATTTCTAATGTCCTTTATACCATTCGATGCCGTGATCTGTGTGTTAAGTATTTTCAGGCTATATAGGGCAGGAATGACTTAGAGAATGGAGAGGAAGCTTGCAAAAATGGAAGGAACACAAGAAGCAAAGGAGATGACCAGCGAGGATCGACGTTCACGCATGGCTCACGCGTTCGTGTGAGTTGGAGATTTTCACAGCGATGCGTGCGCGTAACTGACGCGTACGTGTGACAAGCGAAGTTGCACAGAGACGCGTACGCGTGACACGCGCAGAAGACCATCGACGTGTACGTGTGACTTACGCGTATGCGTGACATGCGCCACGTGCAGAAATTGCAGAAGACGCTGGGGGCAATTTTGGGCTGGTTTTAGCCCAATTCCAAGCCCGAAAACACATATTAGAGGCTGCAGAGTGGGGAAATCAATGATTCATTCATTAAAATACAAATTTCATTCACATAATTTTAGGTTTTAGATGTAGTTTTCTGGAGAGAGAGGCTCTCTCCTCTCTATAGGTTTTAGGATTCTTAGGTTTAGCTATTTTCAATTTTAGATTTCTACTTAACTTTAATTTAGTTTCTCTTCTACTCTTATTTATTCTAGCACTTTAGTTTCTCTTCTCTTGGTGATTTATTTATTTATCCACTTTAATTTATGAATTCTCATGTTAGATTTGATTTTCTATTTAATGCAATTTGAGGTATTTCATATTTATGATTACTTTCTTCAATTTATGTTATTAATGCTTTCAATTGGTTGTTTGGATTTTATTATCTCTTATTGCTTTTCTATGCTTTTATAGTGTGCCTTCCAAGTATTTGATAAAATGTTTGGGAGGGTTTTAAGTTAGATTTTTATATTCTTAGCTTAAATTGATTAATTGGAGACTCTTGAATCATCAAAGTCTCTTGTTGGTTGGTGATTGAAACTAGCTAGTTAGCTTGAACTTCACTAACTCTAGTATCTGATTAGGACTTGTGAATTCAAGTTGATTTTCTCGCTTGACTTTCCTTCATTTGTTAGAGGTTAACTAAGCGAGTGCAATTTGTAATTACCATCACAATTGACGTTGATAATGAGGATAGGAATTCCAATTATCAATCCTTGCTAAGACTTCTCTTAATTATTATTTTATTTCTGTGTCATTTAAATTCCTTGTTCAACATTTAAAAACCCAAAAAGATACTTTTGCATAACCAATAATAACTACACTTCCCTGTAATTTCTTGAGACACGACCCGAGGTTTAATACCTCGGCTTATTTTTACTGGGTTTGCTTAACTGACAAACAAATTAAATTTGATTGAGGTTGAATTGTCGGTTTAGAATTATACTTACAACGCGCTTATTTTTGTGAAAAATCTTTACCGATAATTTTTCCTCGAACACTGAGTCAATGGGCCATCCTATTCTCGAGGGTTAGATTCAGTAGATATTGCCTTAACCTCTCCTTTTATAGAAGTCTCAGCAGATGAGTACAGATGCTGATTAGTGGTAACTGTCTCAATAAGCTCGCGAGCCTCTTCAATGGTCTTTCTCATATGTATGGATCCACCAGCAGAGTAGTCCAAAGACATTTTAGCCATGTTTGAAAGTCCAAAGTAGAAGATGTCTAATTGTACCCATCTTGAAAACATTTCAGTGGGACATTTTCTTAGCATCCTTCTATATCTCTCCCAGGCAACATAAAGAGATTCACTATCTCTTTGTTTGAAGCTTTGGATGTCCAGCCTCAGCTGGATCATCTTTCTTGGAGAAAAGTATTGATTTAAAAACTTGTCTACTAACGGTTTCCAAGTTTTCAAGCTATCTTTCGGCTGGTTATCCAACCACCTCTTTGCTTGGTCCTTTACAGCAAAAGGGAAGAGTAATAGTCTGTAGACATCTTGGTCTACTCCCTCATTGTGTATTGTGTCAGCAATCTTTAAGAAATCTTCCAGAAACTCAGTAGGTTCTTCCTGTGGAAGTCCAGAGTACTAACACTTTTGCTGCACTATAGTAATGAGTTGAGGATTTAGTTCAAAGCTACTTGCTCTAATGTGTGGTATGCTAATACTTCTTCTATAGAAGTCAGCAGTGGGGTTTGTATATGACCCCAGAGTTCTTCTGAACTCCTCATTCCCATTTGGGTTCATGATGAAGAAAGGTAGAAGAAGAGAAAGAAGAATGAGGATAGAAGAAGCAGAAGAAGAATTCGAATAAAGAAAGTTGAAGAATTAGAAGTAGAAAAGATAAACAAGAATTAAAATATTTTTTGTTTTTATTTTATTTATTTATTTATTTCGAAAAAGAAGAGAGAGAAATAGAAAGAAATTTTCGAAAATTAGAAGAGAGAAGAAGTAGTTAGGAACTTCTGAAAAAGACGAGAGAGAAGATAAGTAATTAATTTAAGAAAAGATTTGAAAATAAGATAAGATAGAAGATTAGAAAAGATTTGAATTTAAAATATAAAATTGAAATTTGAATTTTGAAATTTGAATTTTAAATTTTGAAGTTTTAAATTTTGAATTTTGAAAAAGTCAACAAGATAAAATAAAGATTTGAAAAAGATTTGAATTTTGAAAAGGTTAAATTTTTAAAATTTTGAAATTTAAAATTTGAATTTTTTGAATTTTTGAAATTGAATTTTAAAATTTGAAATAAGATAAGATGAGATTTTTTTTTTGAATTTTGGATTTTAAATTTTTGAATTTTGAAGAAAGATAAGAAGATAAGATAGGATTTTGAAAAAGATAAGATTTTTGAAAAGATTTGATTTTGAAAAGATATGAATTTTGAAATTTAAAATCAAGATAAGATAAGATAAAAATTTTAAATTTAAAATCCGAATTTTTTATATAATTTTCAAAAATTAATTAAAATTAAGTTAGAAAAGATATTTTTTATTTTTGAATTTATTGAGGAAAGAGAAGTACAACAAAAAGACACCAAACTTAAAATTTTTAGATCTAAGAAGATTAATTTTCGAAAATTGAGAAGAAAAACACAAAGAGACACCAAACTTAAAAATTTTAAGATCAAAACAAAAAGAAAAACAAGAACACTTTGAAGATCAAGAAGAACACCAAGAACAAAACTCAAAAAATTCAAAGAACACAAGAACATGCAAAAGACAACAAATTTAAAATTTTTGAAAACCAAAGATTAAATTTTTGAAAATTATAAAGAAAAGACACAAGAAAACACCAAACTTTAAGATTGACACAAGATTTAAACAAAAAAAACTATTTTTGAAAAGGTTTTAGAAAGAAAAGACTCAAACCAAAAACAAAGATTAAACAAAAAAAATTTTTTGAAAAGTTTTTAATTTTTTTTCGAAAATAAAGAAGAAGAAAATAAAAGGAAAATCTAACAAAATTAAAGACAATACCTGATCTAAGGAACAAGACAATCCGTCAGTTGTCCAAACTCGAACACTCTCCGACAACGGCGCCAAAAAAGAATTTGGATTCTTAACACACTTTTCAAATAGAGGATAGAATCAAATATGCATACCGCTAATCCACAACATAAACAACAACAATGTGAGAGTGAAAGTTCCAACAAAAAAGAGAGAAAGAGAGAGAGATAGTATAAAATCCAGTTAAATGATAAGTAATAAACTAATCATAAACAAAAATGGTTAAGAATTTAAAATTTATAATTGGGAGAAATAAAAATATTTAAGATATGAATTAAAACACTTATTTTAAAGATTTTGGCCGTAAGTTGAGCCACACAGACATAAATCACAATAAGCCTTCAATTGGACCCAAGCCCAAGTCCAAACCCATACACTAACACTCTCCTCACAACCATTCCCCATTGTTGAAAGAAAGAGAGAGTCACGATAGAGGAGAAGAGAGTGAAGAACTTGCCCTAAGTTACTATTCATGTATATAATTAAATTCACATATCTTCCAAACCGTAGCTCCGATCGAAGACTAGTTTGTGACCATGCGACCTTTGTCGTGCTCTTCGATTCCCTCTAAATGTTGTGGTAAGGAACTTCAAAATCTTTATCCCATTTTCCCTTTCTCTTCAATTTTGCGTTTTTGGTTGAGGTGTTGAGAAAATTTTGACTTTTAATGTTTAGGGGAGGTTCAATCTTGAGTTTAAGTGGAGTTTCAACTCAAGGTTATGTGAGACAAGATAAGAAATTTCAATCTCCCAAATTTTCTCACTATATGCAAAAAATCTAGACTTGAACTATGAGAAAATTGATGAGATTAGATGAATTAGGAGTTGTTTGGCTTGAATTTGGCGCAAAGCAGATTTTCTTAGCATGGGATTGGTGCGGGGTTGAGTTGAAGATCAAAGCAGTGAGATTTTGATGGGGCTTGAACTGGTTGGATTTGAAATTGACCGGAGAGAGAATTTTGCGAGGTTGAAACCACCGTAAAAAAGGTACGGATTTTGGTTTTAGGTAGGCATTATATAAAATTGTGAGAAATCCTAGGTTTATTGTCCCTAGGATAGGATTGAATAGAATTAATTGTTATTGTGATTAATTGGTTGGATGATTGGTGCACGAATCCCCACACTTTGTACAGCTGAACCAACAGGGGCACTGGGTCATCCAATTACCTGAGCGAGTCAGGGTCGATCCCATGAGGATTGTGGTTTGAAGCAAGCTATGGTTACTTTGTAGGTCTTAGTCAGGCGGCCAGAGGAGTTGTTGGATTTATGAGATCTGAACTAGGTTGATATGTTTACAATGATAATCTTAAATCTTAGATGGTTAAGGCTTGGAGTTGCTTTGTCTTTCTGGATTAACTCTGGTATTACTGTCTTCTTCAATTGTGAATGATTTCTTCTATGGCAGGCTATATGTGACTAACGCTGTATGGCTGTGGGTGCCAATCTTCTCTGCTTCAGATCAAACGTCGTATGGCCGCAGTCATCCAATTTAAACGGAGGTGAAGCTCTAGCAGTCTATTTCCTTAGTGATCCTACTCAAAACGCCACAGACAAGGTCCAATATTCCAAATCAGAGAATGCTGCGCCTTTGGGTTTTACCCTCTACCATAGAGACCCTAATCTCCCCATTCCTCAACTGAACTGGTGTCTCGAGAAGTCCCCAACGAAGTCGTGGATTAGCCGTTTAAGAGATGTATAATCAAGCTGGCGGTTCGATGCTTTCCAGTCAAGTATGCAAAAGGAACCAAAAAGACACGGGTGGTTGTCAGGCACACGGTCTTAGTATGAAGAATGGAGCTGATTGTCACAGATCATCCCATTTATCATGTTGAAAAACAAATATACATCTTAGAATTGAATCAAACACAGATTAAAGAGAAATAGTAGTATTTTTATTAATTCATAGAACTCAGCAGGAGGTTTAGAAACTCATACTGATAGAAAATACAGTGATGGAATTCGAAAATATGCTGAAAAGTCTGGAAGAAGATGTAAAATATCCCTTAAATACTAAACTAATGGCTAAGGATTACATAAGAAAGGGTAAAACAGTATTTTAGTGCTAAAATCCACTTCTGGGGCCCACTTGGTGAGTGTTTGGGCTGAGCTTTGATGAGATCCACGTGCTATGAGGCCTCTAGGGCGTTGAACGCTGGCTAGGGGGTCCTGTTTGGGCGTTTGGATGCTAGTCTCCTCCTTTGGGCGCTGGTCGCCTAGAATAGGGCAGGAGGCTGGCGTTGGATGCCCGTTTTGGGCCTTCTAATCTGAAGCAAAGTATAGACTATTATACATTGCTGAAAAGATCTGAAAGTCAGCTTTCCATAGTCGTTAAGAACGAGTGCAAGAAGGTCAGATCTAGACAGCATCTGCAGTACTTTCTCTGTCTTTGAATCAGACTTTGCTCCAGCTCCTCAATTTCAGCCAGAAAATACCTGAAATTGCATAAAAACACACAAACTCATAGTAGAATCTAAAAATAAGAAAATAATGCTAAAAAATTGTATGAAATATCTGCTTATCAATGGTAGCTTGAATTATGATATGAAAATTGGGCCGAAGACTGTGATAGGATTAGGTATCTCCTATTTGGTAAGTCATGGTAAGTGGTGTATTTGTCATGAGTGATTGGTTGTTGGAATAATGAGAATTTGTTTTATGAATTGATTATTGGTTTGATTATTGGTAGGATAATGTTGGAAAATGAATTATTATATTGGAATTGGATTAATTGGGTTTTTGATGGATTGGATTTGATTGTTTGGGGTTTAAGTGGCTAGGGAATGAATTGAACTTGGTAATTGTGTAAAGGTAATGCCTGGAATTGGTTTTGGGGTGGTGTTGGAATGAAATGAGTTTAGAAAATTGTAAGACGCTGAATTTTTGAAAAGTTTATTATGAACTAATTTAAAATTATATATTTATTTACAGTTTTAATTTCAAAAATTATTTAATTAAAGATAATCAAAGGCAGCTTTGATTAATTAGAATTTAAATAAATTAAGGTTTTTATCTAAACTCTATAATTATGAATTATTTTCCTATTTATGACTTAAAGTTTTAGAAATTCAAAAATAATGAGGTTTGGGTTATTTAAATTAGGATTTTATCTAATTTTATAATTATTGAATTATTCTCTATATTTAAATTATAAAGTTAGTAGTTGTTAAATAATAAAAATTTTATATGACTTAATTTAAATACTTTATATTTTGATAATTCAATACTTTAAGTTTTAGGGATAAAGAAAATTAATTATATTATTATGTATTTTCAATTAGAGAAATTGATTGAAAATCAATTAGTATTTTTTACCACAAATAATATTTTAAAATAATTATAGAGATTAAATTAGTTTTTCAAATTAAAACTCTATGCTCCAATTTTATTAAAATTACCTTACTCAAATTAAACCCAAATCCCCAAATTAAAACCCTAATTTTTGACCTAATCCTAACCCTAGCTACCCAACCCCCTCACCCACACACTCTACACTTATTCTTTTTGCCTTAGCTTTTGGAAAGCAGTTTGGTTTTTCCAATCCTATATTTCTGTTCATATGCATTCTTGTTTGATCCTAATTGTATATGCCTGTTTGAAATTCTTGGTGTATCTGTCTTTCTCTGTTCAAACTCTTCTTCTTGATTCATGTAATTTTTTGACATAACTTTGAACTTCTCTTGATGCAGTGTGCCTTTTTAAGTCCTTATTTCGAGTCTATTTTTTAAAGAAATTGTGATTCAGATTTTCTCTTATTTGACTGTATTTACAACCAATTTTCAAATTTTTATAAAATCGCTTTTGATTCAATATATACTTATCTATATAAAACTTTGAAAATTCCTTATAGAATTTAAAAACTATTTATTTTTAATATCTTACATGTTCTTTAATATCTTACATAACTTTGAACTTGTCTTGATGCAGTCTACCTTTTTAAGTCCTTATTCTGAGTCTATTTTTTAAAGAAATTGCTATTCAGATTTTCTCTTATTTGACTGTATTTACAACCAATTTCAAATTTTTATAAAATCGCTTTTGATTCAATATACACTTATCTATATAAAACTTTGAGTATTCCTTATACAATTTAAAAACTATTTATTTCTAATACCTCACATGTTCTTTTACTGGTTTATGGAATTATACTTACTCTAAATACAACTTGATTTTCTAATAGCTTTACTACAGTTCTTATGCATATCTTTATTTGATTATGTATGTTCTTAGGTATTTTTCAAAATTTTTGAAAGAAAATATTTTCGCCTTTATTCTGTTGATCTTCGTTTGACAAACTTTACCTAAATTATTTTAAATTGGATTTGATTTAGCCTAACACATTATTTTATGCACTTGTTGTCCTTTTGAAATATTGGGCTAATTTCTTAAACTTTTAATTTCTATGGATGTCATACTTGGTTCTATTTTTTTTTAGGTTAAATTACACAGTTAGTCCCTACACTTTCAGTGAAATTTTGGTCCCTATAGTTTAAAAGTTTGTAAGTAGATCCCTGAAGAAAATTAAAATTTGTAATTGGGTCCCTACCGTTCAAACACCGTTTGATTTAATGGAATATTCTTCAGAATATTCGCTATTTTAAACATGTGAGTTGCACATGTTTAGCAGTAAGGACTAATTTGCAATTTTAGTAAAAATATAGGGACCAACACTATAATTTAACAATTTGAAAATGACTAAAAAATACCTAACCCATCCCCTTCCCACTCCCCAGCCCTCTCACTATCACTTCTCCACTTTCCAAAACAGAGGAGAAAGAGGAAAGAACGTCATGAATTGAAGAAACACGTTGCTCCTCATATACACGAGAAGAAGAGTAGGCATTGGAGGGAATGAATGAATGAATGGGGTTTGTGTGTATGAGAGAGAAACTGTGAGCGGTTAATTTAAGTGGTGGTGATTTCTGTTCTTCTTCCTCAAACTTGAAAACTTGTACACAAACCCAAACCAACCAACCTAATTAAATTAATTGTCTACCGTACTCCGTGCCTGCGTTCATGATCCTCATCCTGATCTCAATCCACACCCATGCCCAAAATGAAGCATCTCCTTCAAAAGCTTCACATCGGTGGCGCCACCACCGCCATCCACCACGTGCCGCCGCCGCCGTTGATTATCGCTCCCTCTACTTCTTTCGCTTCCTTTTCTGCTCTTCCCTCTCCAACTCCAATCGTCGTGGATCCAATTCCAAACCCTAACACCACCACCACCAGCAACATCAACAATAGCAAAAACAACGTCGTTAGTGATTTCAGTTTGTTGGAAGAAGAGGAGTTTCAGATACATTAATAGCTAGAAAGGATTAATATGACTATTGATTGTCTTGGTTAGGATTAATGTGGATAAATGGTTCTCTTTTTTTCTTGGTTGATATGATTATTATTCTTATAGTTACTATACTCAATCACTGAGGGAGAATGTTATGGATTGTACTTATCTGTTGTTATATGGATGTTTCTTATTTGGAGTGAAGTTTATTGCCATTAGTGTTGGGAATTTCCATTCATGGTTTTATCCATGGCTGCCTGTGAAGAAGAGAGGGGAAGAGGGGAAGAGAAAGGATAATGGAAGAAAAGAAAAAAGAAGAAGTGGACATTATGGTAAATGTGTATTTTTTGACAGTAAACGTTATTGAGGACCTAATTACAAATTTTAATTTTTTTAGGGACTCAATTAGAAACTTTTAAACTATAAGGACCAATTTACAATTTCACTGAAAGTGTAGGGACTAACTGTGTAATTTAACCTTTTTTTTATATTCCTTTACTTTTATGAACATCACCATTAGTCTTAGTTTTTCTTCTCTTGTGAATCTCATACTCATCCGAGTCAGCTTGAATTTATTCCAATTTAGTGCATCGTTTATCCTCTCATTGTTCTTACCAGTTCTTTAGTCAAAGATTCTTTCTTGGGAATTTGCTATTGATGAGTTGATTTCCTTTTTAGTGTGTCTTAATCTTCTCGAATATTCTTGTAAAGTGGTGATTTCAAGTATACTCTAGGAGTTTTATTTTGAACCTTTTTAAAGATGTTTTGATTCCTCTTTAAAGATATTGTAAATCAAATTTTTTTTTGTTGCTTGATTGTAATTGAAACCATACTTCAAATTTTGATAAAGTTGTTTTGAATTTAGCATGCACTTATTGTGCGTACGCGGTGCTGGCGTGCGTACGCGAGGATGAACTTTTTCAGACATTTGCGTACGCAGCAGTTGGCATTCTACGCGGACTAGCTTTTCTGTTTCACACACTCACGTACGCGGAAGGGTGTTCGCGTACGCGGAACCCTGTTTTTGTTGAAGGTGTGTTCGCAAAAATTTTTACCTTGGATATTCTTTTCTAAATAGAGTTTAACTTCTTTTTCCATCTTTGCTATAACTTTTATATACGCTTGTTTGAATATGAACTTTGAGACATTTGAACAACCATTTGATTTTCTTCTGAGTTTTATGCTTGCTTTTGGTTAAGTTGTACACATAAATATCTTTCTAAAATATTTGAGGAAATATTTTTGCTCTTAACCAAACCGGTGTTCATTTTGTTTTAAAAACTCTACATAATCGATTTCAACATGAAATTGTATTAACGTAATGCCACAATTATACTTTTGTTATTTCTTTTACATAGTGTTTGTTGCGCACCTTTTCCCTGAAAACGTGAAATAGTTTTTGAAAAGTTTTTCACTCTTCATGAGCAATGCATTCGGAAGTAATCTTAATCCTACTCTTGAGTCTTATAAGCCTTGTCTTCGGTTTTAGACATTCTTCTGTAAAACTCACACTTCTTTGACTCAGCTTGATTTTGGTATAACTACTGCACTACCTTTCCTTTTATCGTTCCTATCGGACTTCTTTGATTCAAGTGTAATTCTTGAGGTTGCCAAAGTGATTTTCTTTCTGGCACTCTTCATTCATTGTATATCCTTGATTGCTTATGATCCCAACAATCTTTACAAGTTCTTGCGGATTTTGTCCTTGTCACTTGTCCTTTTCTAAGGTTTAGTACCCTTCTGAGTAAACTCGAGAATTGTTTTCATGTAACGTGCGACCTTTAGGTATATTAATGTGATGCGTTAGTTCTTTAGGATGTGGTTTGTGGTTATGGAAGCGGAAGCGGTAAGTGTCCAACGTCATGAGAAGTTGTGGGAGTTTCGTTTCTCGCAGAGTTACGGGAGTTTTGTTTCTCGCAGAAGAGTTTGTAGATGTTAGGCTTGTTACCGGTTATGGAGTTGTGGAGTGATCGATGGAGTTGGGAAGTTAAAGTTCCGAAGTGGGTAAGAGATCTGTGAAAGAACGTTATATCCGTTGTTTTAAACCAACTTCCTTTTTTGCCTGTTTGCCACATTAACTTTAGCTTTGCTTTGTAAACGCCTATCTTAACTTGCACCCTATTTTGTACCTCCAAGCTTTTGTAAAATTTTGAACTCATATAACTTTTTTGCATCGAGCCTATCTTGTATCTTCTGCCTTACCCCATACTTTACCCCTATATTTAAATCTTATGGTTATCCGGTATTTTGAACATTTATATATGTGCTAAGATTTCTCATCTTTCTAAAAAGTATTTAAAAAGTAGAGCACTAAGGTTATGTATTATCTTATGTATTACTTTAATTTTCGAGGACGAAAATTTTTATAAGGTGGGTGGAATGTAAGACCCAGAACTTCTGAAAAGTTTACTATGAACTAATTTTAAATTATATATTTATTTACAGTTTTAATTTTAGAAATTATTTTATTGAAGATAATTAAAGGCAGCTTTGATTAATTGGAATTTAAATAAATTAAGGTTTTTTTTATCTAAACTCTATAATTATGGATTATTTTCCTATTTATGACTTAACGTTTTAGAAATTCGAAAATAATGAGGTTTGGGCTATTTAAATTAGGATTTTATCTAATTTTATAATTATTGAGTTATTCTCTATATTTAAATTATAAAGTTAGTAGTTGTTAAATAATAAGAATTTTATATGACTTAATTTAAATACTTTATATTTTGATAATTCAATACTTTAAGTTTTAGGGATAAAGAAAATTAATTATATTACTATGTATTTTCAATTAGAGAAATTGATTGAAAATTAATTAGTATTTTTATACCACATAATATTTTAAAATAGTTTTAGAGATTAATTTAGTTTTTCAAATTAAAACTCTATGCTCCAATTTTATTAAAATTACCTTACTCAAATTAAACCCAAAATTCCCAAATCAAAACCCTAATTTTTTACCTAATCTTAACCCTAGCTACCCAACCCCCTCACCCACACACTCACACACACTCACCAAAACCCTAGCCACCCTTACCCCTTACCCAATAGCTGAACAAAAGAAAAGAAAGGGAGAAGAGAAGAGGGGGAGAATCGGACAGGGAAGGGAAGAGGAAGGAAGGGAGGTGGCACTGGTAGGCATCAATGCCACTGTCGCTACCGTCGTGTTGCCGCCAGAAAGTCAGAACCAAGGAGAGAAAGAGGAAGTTCGCAAGGAGAGAGAGAGAGCAGCAGCACTAAGAGGGAGAGGTCGCCGCCATCGTCCAGCCCACGCCGCCACCGCGAGAAAAACCAGAATCAAGGTGAGAGAGAGAGAGAGAGTCGCGAAGGAGGAGCGGGTCGCAACGTCCAGCTGCCGTTAGCGCCCCGCCGCCACCGCGTCCTGCTGCTTGCTCCGCCGCCGTTAGTCCTTCCCGCTGCTAGACACCGTTGCTGTTCGCGAAGAACAGAGGGAGCCCGCGTCGCCTTTAGATCTATCATTAGATCTGTCGTTCTTCGCCGTTTTTGTCACCGCCGTCAGTGCCTAACCGTCGCTGCTGCTACTGCTACTGCTGCCATGGCCACTGCGCCTCTGCCACCCGAGAACGCCACTGTCACCACTGAGACCCACTGCTGGTAAGGGTTTTAAGTTGGTTTTCCTTTCTGTTGAATTTCTGGGAACTTCATTGCCGCTGCGTGTTATTCAGGTTGTCGCTGCCGCTTGGGTTGGCTGCCGGGGTTACCGCCAGATCAGTTCAGAGACCGTTGCTATTTTGTTTTTCTTATTTCAGTAAGTGTTTATGTTTCGAATATTTGGTTATAAACTCTGAGGTTCTGGTAATGTAGGATTGTGTTCTGAGTGTTGCATGTCGCTTTTAAGTTTCTGTGATTGCTGCGAAAGTGATCAGGGACTGAGCTTTCAGTTGCTATTGGTTTCGAGCTGAGAGAAAAGAGCTTCGTTTGCGCGTTTGGTTTATGATTTCGACTTTTCAAGGTTGGGGCTTTTTATGAAATGTTAATATTTTTTAAAGTGAAATTGTTATAAATTGATATGATGAGCGAAATGCTTTTCTGTGATTTTGTAAATCTTATGCATTGTCTGATTTGTCTTGGATGAATATGGTTGTCTGGTTGATTGAAATAAGGTTTAATTTTGTTAAAATGGAAATTTTTGATTGGTTTGATTTGGAATGATTTTAATATTTAAAAGTCTGGATTTGGTTTTATTCAAAATTGACTTGGTCTTGAACCTGTTAGAAAGAGTTGAGGACTGGTTTGGTTGGGACCCGAAAATGGTGGCAAAGTCCAAGTTTTAGGGGAGATGCTGTCGAAATTTTTATAAAATCTGTGACTGTGTTTGAAAACGTTATTTTGAAAATAATAAATTATGCTTTGAATTGAATTACCTATAAATGAATTATGGTTGAACTTATTTTATTAAGAAAATTGTTATATTTTGAATAAAAATTATTTAAGAAAAGAATTATGTTTTAAAGTCGATTTAAAGATGAAAATTCTTATGTTTTGAAATTTGATTTAAGTAAACAGATTTGGAGGAGTTTTAGTGGATTTGAAACAAATTTGAAGTTCGATTAACTGATTTCACTTGACGGTTTAGAAAAAGTTAGAAGTATTCTCTAGAACTTTGATTTGGCAAAACTGAAACAATTTCCGAGCCTTTGGAAATAGGTTTGGGAATGAAATTGAAAATTGGATTTCGGTTTAAAAGAATTTGGTTTTGGTTTAAGTAAGTTGGTTTTGAAATTAGTTCGGAATATTCGGATATGTGATTTGGTTTTAGTTTAAATTCTATTTTTATTTATTTAAATCAAGAAGCTAAGATTTTAGAGGTTTTCAATGAATTTAAGGAAATGAGTTAGGTTATTCTCCCCTAAAGTATTGAGACTCTACTGAGGAATTTTATGGCCAAATCCTGATTTAGAATGAATGATTTTTTTTTTTGAAATAAGACATTGAGCATGAATGATTGTGGATATTATCGAGATTGATGAGTTATTGTTTGGTTGGCGTAAGGGCTGGGTTCGTCCCGCTTGCACTGAGTTGTAGGCATAAGGGCCCGTTTTGTCCCGCTTATGCTGAGAGATGTGAGGTCTGTGGCAGAGTATCCCGCTCGCATCCTTTCGGAATCACAAGAGTGTGCGCAGGCACTATATCCCTGGACTGTGTACCAGGCACGATATCCCTGGGGGTACCTATTTTATTCGTGACCAAAAGGAAATATCCCGGGGGGATGTGTCGGGTTGGTAATTAAACCGACAACGTGATATCACAGCCAGTAGGACAGACATTCATCATTTGCATCTATGTGGCATTGTTTGGGTGTGCATATTGTAACTGGTTTGCCTATATGAATACTTATGTTAACTGTTAACTGTTATACTTGTTGTAATTACTCTTGATTGTGCTTGAACTATATTAATTGTGATTGTGTTTGATTGGTTAGTTTGTGATGAATTGGTTGATGATTGAGTTGTTTGGGCCGGGGGCCGTGTTGGATTGGATGGGCCTGAGGCCGTGGTTGGTATGTTTGAGGTCTTGTTTTGTATAAAGTATCTGACTGGTTCAGCATAGACTTAATGAACCTATGCTTGGAACAGGATGATCATTTATACCACGTAGGTAACTGCTTTGATGTTTATGGTCTAGTAAAGTATGAAAAATCAAACTCTTACAGCATAGACTTAATTGAACCTATGCTTGGGACATGTTGGTCATTCATACTGCCTAGGAAAACTTTTAAGATTTTACAAAAAAGGAAAATGGTTTCTTATTTTGAGAAATTTACCAAGTTCTCTTTAAAAAGGATTTCTGGATTTCGAATGAGAACCCATGGTTTTTGGAAAGCTTCATAAGACGAGCAATAATCACTATACTATAAAAATGAATTTATTTTATGTAAATTATTATAGCAATTCTGTAACCCTATAATGAGACCAATGAGGACGATGTTCTCACTCCCCTATAGGTTTTTTGCTTTCCAGGATATGGACAACAAAGTTTCAGAGGAGTTTATTAGTTTTTCTGTTATTCGGTATTTTTTGTATTATCTTGGTTATTATTTTTTTTCCTCGCATTTATCTTTATCAATTTTGTAAGAGGGATAGGGATTTGTGATATGTATGTTTGTAAGTTATTGTTATGTATATATATAATATTAAAGTATTGCATCTGGTTTGTATGTATATATATAGGGTTAATACTCAAAATTCTTCCTGAAAGATCACGCGTTCTCCATTTTCGTCTCTGAATTTTTTTAATCAAATTAATCCCTGAATGAATATTTTTAAGGCACGTTCGTCCTTTCGTTAACCTCATGATGCTGCCGTTAAAAATTTGCTGACGTGGAACGTGAGCTGGCAATACGAGTAACACCTGGCATGGTGTGTGTGTTGCTGATGAGATATGTTTAGGGTTATGAATCAATTTAGTCCCTAATTCTGAAATAAATAAACCCTAATTCTCTTCTTCCCACGAACATGAATGCCTTGCTTGAGCGGTTGTCGCAGATCTAGCAGCTGTCGAGGGAAAAGGAACTCGATTTCGGCACCATAATGGGCAGCGGAAGTGGAGGTCCTGGTAGTGGGTTGCCGTCGCACTCACATGGTAGCTATGCTTCGAGCTCGTCCATGCGAAGAAGAAGAAAAAACGATGAGAAAACGTGTTTCTGCAGTTTAAAAACTTTGATTAAAAAATCTGGTATACCACAGAATCCAGATAGGTTATTTCATACTTGTCCAAGATATCGGGTGAGTTTAATTTATATGAATGATAGCATCATCTTGGCAATCACTCTTTTTATGGGGTTAACAATTTTATTCAATGTTTTCAGAAAGGGAGCCACTGCAATTTTTTTAAATGGGTTGAGAAAAATGAATATGTAGTTGTTGCAGAAGGTCCAAGGGGAGTCTCAGAAACTAATGGAGATTTGGAGATTGATTATGAAGATTGGAAGGTTAAAAATTAGCATGGAGAATAGGTCGTTTAGAAGCAGAAGTAAGAGTACACAGAATGTTAATGTGTTTCATGTTTACTTGTCTGATAATGGTCAAATTAGTAGGAGCTTTACTTTGCATGTCATATATGTACAAGTAGGAGACAGTGAATGTGATATGGTAGTGTGATTTAGGGTTATGATTTTTTTGTTTCCAGTTATCATGGCTAAACTATTTTAAGCTAAAAGTAGAGCTTATAAATGGCAAGTTGGATTTTGAGTACACCTGTGAAGGAAATATATTTATGCATCACTCACACTGTCATATGTAAAGAAGTAAATGGCAAATTAGAAACATAGAAAGATAATAAAATTCCTAAAATTTCTTAATATAAAGTCTAAAAGTTCCCAACATTGTGTTTGTCACCACAAAACATAGTAAAGTTCTTAAAAATGATTCCTCAGAAACACTACATACCAAGGCAAAACATGCATCCAAAATAAAGGCTTTACAAAACAGTGAGAGTTGATAGTGCTTAACACCATGATATCTTACCTAATCTATAACCTTATACAAAAAAAAGCATATGTTCCAATGATGGTCTTCAGATAGCGTTATCTTTTATTCCTTGGCCATTTGAACCTCGGAGTCGGCACAAAGGTCATAAAACTTGCAAGCTTCTTGGTTGTCGCAGCACTAGATCCTTTGATTGTTCCAGTAGAAATTGGAATTGTTGCAGTTGTTGCAGCAAGTTGGGGAGAGACAGCCCTTTTCCCTTTTCCCTTGGGTGGTCTTCTTCTTACCTTAGCCTGCATGACATATAAAGTAAATACATGAATAGACAACCACAAATTCATGTATATGAGAATGAAAAAAATGTAATTAATTAAACCACTGCAACTTCATTGGGTGGTGACGGTTGTGTTCCTTGGGTTGCTGGGATTTCTTCTGGTTGGTTCAGGACTATCTGTGAGGCTACATTTGATCTTAATGGTGGTGGAGAAACAAACACTAGAACAGGGTTAATTGGGGGCAACATGAGCATTATCATTTGGGAGTTCATTTGGTGCATCTGTGTTAGGATCAACAATTGCAAGTTGCAGTTGCATTAACCTTGCTTCTTCTTCAGCATCAGCTTGTTTCTTAAGTTTGCATGTTCTCTTGTTGTGTCCAACCTCACCACAAAACATGCATCGGATGGGGTTATATTTTCTCTTCATCCTTGTGTTAGAACCAGAGCCTCCTTCATCTTTGTCTTTTCTTCTATTCTTCGTGGGTCTACCTGGTTTGGGCTTAATTGGAGGGGAAACTGGTGCAGGTCTACCTGTTTTTTCCCAAAAGTCTTGGCCCTTGATTGGGTTAACAAGGAAAGCATATGTTTTTCAGTATGATTCCATGGTTAACCACTCATGGCAGTAATCTCAGCCCTCTTATCATTCTTATCTTGTATACATGATATGGCATGTATACAAGGCATGTCTGTGTGATGCAGTTACATTTTCAGACCAATTGGCATTATTAATATAGTACATTTACATAATGATTGAGAAAATATACCTGTCAGTTTCCAGAATCTACATGTGCAAGTACACTTTCCTAAGTCAACAACCATTGCGCTTGGCCAACCTTGAACCTTGTATAAGTCCTCATTCTGATCACCACTCCATTGTGGGGACCAATGCTGAGAAAGCTTTGTCATTACCTCAAGCCTGCTTTGTTGCACTGGAGGCCGAATTTTCTGGTAGTTTGCCAGTTTCTGCCTATTGTCAACCATGGTCTTCATTAGATCCTCCTGAATTCCTCAGCCAATGTGAGATAGGCTTGGCTCTATCATGCTTTGTCCTTGCATTAAACAACTCACAATAATTGTTACAAATAGTGTCCATTTTTGGCCCCTCACGAAAATGAGCTTTAGTCCATGCCTCCTCGTTTATCACATTAACTCTTTTCATGTTTCTATCAAAGTCACTTACAGTCCTTGATCTAGCACATTCTCACACCAAATCCTTCAGTTGTATACTCCCCTACTGCTTCGAGAAATTCCTCCAGAGATGCCACACGCAAAATCGATGGTGAACTCTTGGCATCACTTCCTACATGGCTGGGATTAATCCTTAGAAAAACAGTTTACAGCGAAAAGATGTTGCATTAAAATAGTCCTCAAAAGATATTTGATTAAATCAAATATGTCCTCACAAGATATTTTAGTACATCAAATTGGTCCTTTAAAATCTTTTCGAGGATCAAATTAGTCCTTACGTTCTGCATATCTGATATAAAGGCCCATCCATTTTCCTGGTAGTCACCAAGGTCGTTGTGTAGCAGTTCAAGAAACCATTTCCAGTTGTCTCTATTTTCCACATCCACAATTGCATAAGCAATCACGAACACGTGACTGTTGGCATCTTGGCCACAAGCAGTCAGCAGCTGTCTTCCATGCAAGGTCTTCAAAAAGGCTCCGTCCAAGCCAATCAACGGTTGACACCCGGCCTTGAACCCTTTATTACAGACATACATAAAATCTTTGAAACTGTGGAGAACTTTCAGGCATGGGAATGACACCAACTTGGACGGTTGAGCCTGGATTGGTGGTCCACAGTTGGTTAGCATAATCCCAGATTAATGCATATTGTGCAACTTCATCTCCTTCCACTACTTTTCTTGCTGACTTTAAGGCCCTAGTAATGCATGACTTGTTTAGCTTAATGTTGCACTTCCTCACAAACCAGTCATAAACCTCTCTATGCTTCATTGTTGGGTGCTTCCTAAGCTTAGGAACCAGCTTACCCAATGTCTACTCCTGTGTTGCAGCCTTGTTCTTTCTCTTCCTAGCACATGTGTGCTCATCAACTAATGTCTTAATCTGCCAAACCCCATTTTGCTTGTTACATGCACAATACACAACCCAAGGTCATCCCTCTATTTTGCATACAGCCCTGACTCTGATGTTGTCATTTTTAGTAAAAATGATATTCCTACCCCCATTGTATGGTGTAATCCCTAGTTGCATTCATAAAGTGGTGCTTCGACTTAAAAATCATACTTATCTCAAGCTTGAGGCTTCCGAACTTTTCCTTATCATTGTATGGTGGATACACAGTAGTTTCCTCTTCATCGGAGTCCAACACCTTATCCATATCTTTCAAGTGCCAGGAGTCACAGTTAGATTCACTTCAATTTCTGTTTCATCTTCCGAGTCTGTCAATCCAAGTAAAATAAAGTTCAGTTTTCCAATCAACTTGTGTGATATAAAATAACATGAGTAACATAAGAAACACCAACCATGAATTACCAGAATCAGATGGCTCATCCTCTTCAATATCTTTATATCTCGAGTCATCGGTGTCAATAACCTTTTCAGCCCTTCTAGAAGAAGCTGGTTTGTGCTTCTCTCTGAAATCAGTTTTCCTTGGCCCTCTACTGTTGAAGTCATCACTGTCACTGTCAGTGTCACTGAGATCTCCCAAGACTTTAGTGGGTTTATATAGACTATCCTCAGTACTCTCATATAAGTCATGAGAGTCACTATCATATTGAGCTACACATAGTCTATTTTCTTGGGATGAGGATTGGGTCCAGCAGATGTGGGACTGGCTTTGGCTATATTTTTGGAAGGGAAGTGGAGAGGGTTAGTCTTCGATGGCTGTGAGTGGCTCTTTATGGGCTGGGATACATTTTTGCTAGCTTGCATTGCAGGTTGTGTGCTGGGCAGCCTCAACAAAGAGGCATTCTTTGGCAGAATCACTTTATCATCCTCACTTATGCATTCCACCACGTGTGGCTCTGAAATTCCATGTTCAAAGAATATGTTCATGACGTTGTGATTCCTTCTACAAGTCTTTATCAGTCTCCTACTTTCTCAGCCCACCCTCAAGCGACAGCCAATGAACTTTCCACCAACATATGTCCCCCTAGCATATCCCAGTTCTTTATAGTATCCTTTAACAAAAAACACATCAAGAGTATCCTCATCAACCCCCCACCAAAGACTTCTGTATTATCTGGTTCATAGATTCTATTTCCTTTCTCATTATTTTTAAAATTTCCACCATGATGAAATATGAATGTCATTGAAGGACCGTCCATCTACATAATAGCAAACAATAATATTAAGAAAAAAAGTCAATGTAGCAAGCCATCTAAGACTATCAATTCCTCCAAACCCTGTCAAAAATTAACACAGAACATGCATAGCACTAACTCATCACCAACACAACAACTAAATAGGTAACCATTACTTCATTAACACAAACAACAGGTATTATTTTTTCAAGCTATAAAAACAGAATCTTGCCATTGTTACCCATATAACCGATCATAAACCAAACCCTGGGATGAAACCCTAAATCATATGCATTAACAGATTCTTCACCATGACTCAATCATATAATGGGGAAACTAAGGGTTTACATAGTGTTACCAATTCTTTTAACAAGATACAAAAATTTTACCTCTCACGTCGAACATAGAAACAACGCTATGTTGTTGCCTTCAAGATTTCCACCAAGCTCCAGAACTGACGCACGAACAATGCTCCAGAATACTCTATTGGTTGCGGACAACAGTGCGGTCTTCTTCGTCTTCGTGATGGTGGCTTATGGGTCAGAGAAACAGAGAGTCACCGTGAGAGTAAAGAAGAAGAACAAATGAAGACTTGTTTAGGAGACAAAGTATTAAACGTTACACTCTCTACTCTCAAAATGGTGGCGTTTCACAACTTCCATACTTTTAAACAGGCTCCTATTTTAGTATTAAATATGTTTCGAGACGTCGTGATATCCAAGCTATCAGAGTGGCGCAGCCGGAAGCATGGCGTTCTGATAGTGAAGGTGTTACAAAAATGGTAAATATGCATTATGCAGAAAATTGTGTAAATTGTGATTTTTGACCAATTTCGACTGGCCATAACATGGCGCTCAGAGATCAAAATTGACTAAACTTTATCTTAGATTAAGGCTAGTGAAAAGATCTTTTAAATTGTCCAATAACAGAGAAAAATGGATAATTGTACAAAAAGTTATGAAGATTGAAAATGGGTACAAAAATCTCTCAATGATTATGCAGAAAACCAAAATTTTGGCCTGGTGTGCGTGCGCACTACTCAGGACAAGTGTAAATGCTCGTGCGTATGCATACAACAGGAAGGACTTGCTAATCAGTGCATGTGTATAGAGGTGTGCGTGCACACAGGTCCTGTTTTATTAAAAAAACTCTATTTTTATGACCGTTTAGCCTTCCGGGTAAGCTTATAAACAAACCCGTATAACCCCCAAATGAGGTCTGATAACTAGTATTAAGGTTCTGAAATGAGTGTGAGTAAATTAAATGTATAGAATTTAATTATTTCTAGTTAAACGCTTGGTTAGCTGGATGATGTTATTGTGGGGATGGTGGTTCGTCCCGCTCGCGGTGAGGACGGTGGTATTATCCCGCTCACTAGTGAATGGAATTGATTACTGGTAGAGAGTTGGGATTAATAAATTCTAAGTTGGAGAAATTAAATAAGGGAATGTGATATTCGAATCTAATGATTGTGAAATTGATTAAGGGCATTACTGATTGTGGTCTGAATGACTGAAATGACAAGGACGGTGGTTAATCTTACTTGTTCTTGGTTCCTAAGTAAAGATGGTGATTATTCCCGCTTACTCATGGTTTTTCTTGGATGAAAGGTGAGATGGCACACTCTGTTGATGTGAGACGGCACTCTCTGTTGTTTGGCATGTCTATACCTCTGGGAGAAGGTGAGACGACATTCTCCGTTGAGATAATGGTACCATGACTTAATAATTTTCTCCTTGGGATACGCACCAAGAGACTGATCTGGGGTGTCAACTGGATTTTGTATCAGGTTTTGGCAGATAACTGATACGAGAGCTCCTAGCCAGTAGGACAGGCATGCATTATATGCATCTATCTATTATTGTTTGGATGTTGTTTCGAGGGTTACCTGAAACTGAAGGCCGATCTCGGAGGAGATCTGCTGTGATGGCTGAAGCTGTCGTGTCCGACTTGTGGGATCTGGTGATGCTGCTGATCCTTGATCACCGGAGGATAGTGGTACCTGCAAGAGACTTCGATGCTTAAGTTAGCATGTGCTTTAGGCAGGTTTTTTGTGTAGGATCAGAGTATGAGTTATACCTGGGCGCTCCAGTGTATTTATAGTAGTCTGGGATGACCTCCCTTGAGATAAGTTTGTTTATCTTATCTTATCTTTTGTGGGTGGGCCCCCTTATCTTTAGGCCAGCCGCCTTTAGGTGGGCTGTGATCTTTTGTTTTGGGCCTACTTGGGCCCTTTGGCCGAGCTCTTTGGGCAGAGGTCGGTGTCGTCCAACCTTTATAAGAGGTCGGTCATTTTTGTCTTATTCAACTCGACTCACCTAGCTCGACCCATGGTATGAACAGTGACCCTGCTCGAGCTTCGATCTTCCCTTGAGGTCGTGCTTTCCCAGCTTCGATCCCTTAGGGAAGTCGTGTTCGAGCATTGATTTGACTTCGAGTTGCACCTCCTCGCGTGATTCTTGGCGCTTGTTTTTGCGAAGTGTTTTAACCTCCTTGGGAATATGCATGCGCTTTTAATGCCATTGATTAGGCTTTTATTTTTGCCGTTTTGTTCCCTCGCTTTATTTTTTGAAATTGGAAAAAGGTCTTTAAACCCTGTTTTTTAGTTTTCTTGCTTTCTTCCGTTTCATTTTCTCGGAGAAGAAAAAACTTCCTTTTGTTCGCCCTTTGCTTCCTGAAAAAAGCTTTTCTCCTTCGTCCTTTTCCTTCGGTTTTCACCTTTCTTTTTGGGAAGATCACCATTTTGCTAAAGTTTTGCCCCGAGCATTTCCTCTTTGCCGCTTCGAAGCTTTTCATTGGATCGTTTGCTTTTTTGTCGCGCCTTCGTCGTCACTTCTCATTTTGCAGGTTGGTACTTATACCATTTCTTTGTTCTACCTGCTTTGTTTGTCTTTGTTCTTATTGCTTTCCCTCTTGCATGCTTTCCCTTTGCACAAAGTTTTGGTCTTTATTAAACTTTTAGTAGAAAAAGGTTGGAACTTTCTTGGTGATTCTTTGTGTGGTCTGGTTCCCATGATAATTATGGTCTTTTTGTCATTGCTGTTTTGTATGGAGAAATGCTAGCAAAATGGTTGAACTCTTTGTATCTTCTTTTGTTTGAGAGGGTTAGGGCTGATTAGGGCACAGATTTTTACGTCGTCTTCCATTTTCTGGGTTTTTGTACTGTTGTTGCCTCCAAAGGGTGCCCCTGGACTTTGGTGGTGGTCCTCTGCTTTTTGCGAGTCCTAGGGTTTCCCTTTTGCTGCCATATCTGACCCTTGTTGATACTTTCTTGTGCCATTCTTTTACTGTCTGAGATGTTTGGTAGTGACCTCTTCTTCTTTTTTCTTACTATAGGGATAGTTGGCCTATGTCTTCACAAAAAAACATTGTCGAGATGTCTACCAGAGTTCCTGCGGGTATGGCCGATTAGCTGGATTCAATAGTCTTGATTTGTGTGACCGTGGCTGATCCCGAGTATTGTATAACGCTTATGAGGTTCCATAGGATTTGTAGTGATAGGGAAGATGAAAAGAATTATGAGCTAGTGTCACCTGATCCTGAAGAGAGGGTTAGTTTCCCTCCCTTAGCTCAGGGAGAATGCCCCTTCTTTTATGCTTATGACTATTTCGTTAGTCTGCTGAACATCACCATCCCTTTTACTGCTTTTGAGACCGACCTGTTATGGACTTGCAACGTGGCCCCTTCCCAGCTTCATCCAAACTCTTGGGCCTTTATTAAGATTTTTCAGCTGTTGTGCCAAGAGTTAGGTGTCCGACCTACCGTATCTCTTTTCCTTTATCTGTTTGTGTTGACCAAGCCTGGAGTGGCCAAGAAAAAGGCTTCTTGGGTCTCGTTCTGAGCTACCCAAGGGAAAAAGGTGTTTTCTATGTATGATAAGTCTTTTTGGGATTTTAAGAACTATTATTTTAAGGTCCGAGCTATCGAGAATACCCGACCTTTCTTTTTAGATGAGAATGACGAGCCGACCTTCCCTTTGTGTTGGCAAAAAGATATAGTAGCTACTAAGTATTCTTAGGAGAGTTTAGATGAGGTTGAACAAGCCTTTGTGGGTGTTTTAGAGGAGAACTGGGGGGAGCCTCCTCATCTGGATACAAATAGGTTTCTAGGAGATCCTTCCCTCCTCTGTGCTGAGCTAGGTAGTGTCCGACCTCTTTTTCTAGTGATTTTCTTCTGTTACTTACTGATTTATCCCTTACTTGTTTGTAACTTTGTTTCCCTGGTTCCTTTTTTAGAAATGGTGAAATCTACGGATTCTATGAAGGCCTTCCATAGGGCTAAGAAGGCGACTGCTGCACAAAACGTATCGGCAAAGGCTTCGGGGGATGGGTTTTCTCAGGTGCCTCCGAAGAAGCTGATTCTGATGCTTCTGGGCTGAGGAAGATCATTCTGACTCCTCAAGTTCGGACGATTCCTTCTGACCCTGTTCAGCCGACCTCTGGTGCTGCCTCCTCTCCTACTGCTGCTGGTCCTCCCCCAAAACGTCAAAAAATTGTTGGTTCTTATGATTTGAATGACAAGGATTTTGATGGTGTGGGTTTTGCTGCCGAACTGATTCCCCCTCATGGTAAGATTCCCTTAGATGATGTGTTGATCCTTCATCACCTTGACTTTATTGCTAGCAATAGTGTTCGAATGGCCAACATGAGTGCGGCCTTATTTTGTGTGGTTCGGGATTCTCCGTTCATGCGACTAAGGCCTTTATGGAGGACGCCAAGTCTGAATTTGAAAGAATTAAGGGTTTGAAGGATGAACTTGATGCTAGGGTGATTAAGTTAGAGTTGGATGTGGAGAGGAAAAAGTCCCGAGCTACTAAGGCGGAGGCAGCTGCTAACTTAGCTGATGAGGCTGCAAAAAAGTATAAGAAGAGCTATACCCGGACCTACGACGAGCTACTGGAAGCTAAAGAGAGGCTCCAATCGGCCCAGGATGATTATGCCGAGCTCCAAGGGCATATGGTAACTAGTCTGACAGATATGTTTGAGATCCTGAAGGCTCAGGTCCAAGTTATTGCTCCCAAGGCCGATCTCTCCTTGTTCAGTATGGATAATGCAGTGGTGGATGGGAAGATCGTGCCTGCCCCTGATGATGAGGATGAGGGTACTCCTCTTATGCCACCAGGGAAAGCCTCCGCAGTCTCAGCTTCTTCTGTCCCTTCAGAGGTCGACCATCCTCAGCCCGAACCTGATGTGCAGATTCTGAACCGAGCGGATGGAACTGTTGATGCTGTCCCGATCTCGTCCATTCCTCCTTCTCCAACCAAGGATTCTACTACTGGAGAGAATTTAAATCCTTTATAGCTTTGTTTGTATTATAGTCCAGTTTTTTGACTTTTGAACTTTGCTTATGTTTTTGCCAGTTTTGTTGGTACTTGACTTTTTCTGACATTTAGTTGCTTCTTTGCAACCTTTATTTTGAAAAACAAATATTTGCACTCCTGGGCTACCTTTTGGTGCAGCCTTTGAGTTTTTAATGCTTTGAAGGATGTGCCTTGTGATTAGCTAAACCTTTGATACTTGTAGATTTATCTTTGCGACTCTTTTTATAGAGGTTTGGTACTTTTTGTCCGACATCTTTGTAGTGTGAGCTTTTTATCCTTGCCCTTTGGATCATGCCTTGCTTTATTTATTCTCTATTTGGGCGAGGTGATCCTTTGGTGTCTGGGCTACTTGTTTGACAACTTTTTAGTGTTCCTATAGAACCTTTTTAGTTTGTTCAAATGACTTCTTTGTAGCCCTGAGATTGCTCCTTTGTTTGAGCGGAGCTGTTCCCCTTTTAGCTAAGCATGTTTGAGCCTTAAGCTATTTTTAACCTTTTTGGCTTTTCTTGGGGTCGTGCTTGCTTTGCTAGGTTGCGCCTTTGGCATGAGCTTTTTAGTCATGTTTCAACAACTTTGTAGGTAGTGTTCCAAGGGGAACCTTTTCTTTATAGTTTGTTTGGACGACTTTTTAGCTCTGTTTGTGCTTTTGCTTTTTTAAGTAGTGTCTGAGACTTGTACTTTTAAAGCTAGGCACTTCCGTCTTTGCTTTTTAGCCTTTCTTTGGCCCTTGCAAGATGTCTTCGTCCCTTTTTAGTGATCCTTTCGTTGGTCCGACTTCTCTGTCGGGGCTTAAGTTATTTTTAGTAATCCATTTTTAGTCAGACCTCGTCAGGTCGCTTTTTATGGGTTACTTTTTATAACTTCTTGCATTAATCTACTTCTACCACTTTCACCTTGCCGACTTCTTTGTAATCGGTCGATGAATTTGATTTTCACATCACTGACCTTTTTGTAATCGGGCGATGAATTTGGTTTTCACCTTGCCGACTTCTTTGTAGTTGGGCGATGAATTTTTTGCGTTTTATGAGCTTAGATTAATGCGTCTTGGTAGAAAACGTTTTTAGGGAATTGGCAACTTTTATTTGAATAATAGATGAAATAAAAACATAAATATAAGTATGTACATATGAGTGCTTACCCTTAGAGGTCGGGTAGTTTAGATCTCGGCCTAGCGCCTCATTGAAAAACCTTTTCAGGAAAAATAGTGTCCCTTGACCTAAGATCTTTACTTCTTTCTAGCTATAGTACCTTCTTAGGTTACAGGCATGCCATGACCTTGGTAGATCTCGCCCTTCGAGGTCGGACACCTTGTAGTAACCTTTTCCCAGTACTTCTGCTACTCGGTATGGTCCTTTCCAGTTAGCGGCTAGCTTTCGTTCTCTTGACCGACCTGCTCCGATATCATTTCGGATTAAGATGAGATCATTGGTGGTAAAGCTTCGCTGGACTACCTTCCGATTATACCTGGTGCACGAAATCACAATCACACTTTTGCAATCTCGTACCACTAACCAGCATGTGCACTGGGTCGTCCAAGTAATACCTTACATAAGTAAGGGTCGAATCCCACAGAGACTGTTGGCTTGAAGCAATCTATGGTTATCTTATAACTCTTAGTCAGGATATCAATTATAATTATCAGTTTGAATTGCGAAAAATAAAAGAGCATGAAATAAATACTTGTTCTGCAGTAATGGAGAATATGTTGTTGTTTTGGAGATGCTTTGTCTTCTGAATCTCTGCTTTCCCCCTGTCTTATTCTTCACGCACACAAGGTTTCTCCTATGGCAAGCTGTATGTTGGTGGATCACCGTTGTCAATGGCTACCATCCGTCCTCTCAGTGAAAATGGTCCAGGTGCGCTGTCACCGCACGGCTAATCATCTGTCGGTTCTCACTCATGCTGGAATAGGATCCATTAGTCCTTTTGCGTCTGTCACTACACCCAACCCTTGTGAGTTTGAAGCTCGTCACAGTCATTCAATCCCTGAATCCTACTCAGAATACCACAGACAAGGTTTAGACTTTCCGGATTCTCAAGAATGCTGCCAATGGGTTCTAGCTTATACCACGAAGATTCTGATTAAGGAATCCAAGAGATAATTCATTCAATCGAAGGTAGAACGGAGGTGGTTGTTAGGCACGCATTCATAGGTTGAGGATGGTGATGAGTGTCACGAATCATCACATCCATCATATTGAAGTGCGAATGAACATCTTAGATAGAAACAAGCATGTTTGAATAGAAAACAGAAATAATTGCATTAATTCATCGAGACACAGCAGAGCTTCTCACCCCCAAAAATAGAGTTTAGAGACTCATGCCATCAAAGAGTACAAAGTTCAAATCTAAAAATGTCATGAGGTCCAAAATAAATCTCTAAAAGTTGTTTAAATAATAAACTAGTAACCTAGGTTTACAGAAAATGAGTAAACTAAGATAGATAGTGCAGAAATCCACTTCTGGGGCCCACTTGGTGTGTGCTGGGGCTGAGACTTGAGCTTTACACGTGCGTAGGCTGTTTCCAGAGTTGAACGCCAGGTTGTAACCTGTTTCTGGCGTTTAACTCTAACTTGTAACCTGTTTCTGGCGTTTAACGCAAGAATGCAATATGGAACTGGCGTTAAACGCCAGTTTACGTCATCTATCCTTGAACAAAGTATAGACTATTATATATTGCTGGAAAGCCCTGGATGTCTACTTTCCAATGCAATTGAGAGCGCGCCAATTGGACTTCTGTAACTCCAGAAAATCTATTCCGAGTGCAGGGAGGTCAGAATCCAACAACATCAGCAGTCCTTTTTCAGCCTGAATCAAATTTTTGCTCAGCTCCTCAATTTCAGCCAGAAAATACCTGAAATTATAGAAAAACACACAAACTCATAGTAAAGTCCAGAAATATGAATTTTGCCTAGAAACTAATAAAAATGTACTAAAAACTAACTAAAACATACTAAAAACTACATGAAATTAACCCCAAAAAGCGTATAAAATATCCGCTCATCACAACACCAAACTTAAACTGTTGCTTGTCCTCAAGCAACTAGACAAACAAAATAGGATAAAAAGGAATTGAGAAGCAATAATATCTCAAAGTTTTGAGTGAAGCTCAGCTTCTAATTAGATGAGCGGGACTAGTAGCTTTTTGCTTCCGAACAGTTTTGGCATCTCACTTTATCCTTTGAAATTCATAATGATTGGCATCCATAGGAACTCATAATTCAGATAGTATTATTGATTCTCCTAGTTTAGTATGTTGATTCTTGAACACAGCTACTTAATGAGTCTTGGCCGTGGCCCTAAGCACTCTGTTTTCCAGTATTACCACCGGATACATAAATGCCACAGACACATAACTGGGTGAACCTTTTCAGATTGTGACTTAGCTTTGCTAAAATTCCCAATTAGAGGTGTCCAGGGTTCTTAAGCACACTCTATTTTTGCTTTGGATCTTGACTTTAACCGCTCAGTCTCAAGCTTTCACTTGACACCTTCACGCCACAAGCACATGGTTAGGGACAACTTGGTTTAGCCGCTTAGGCCAGGATTTTATTCCTTTAGGCCCTCCTATCCACTGATGCTCAAAGCCTTGGATCCTTTTTATTACCCTTGCCTTTTGGTTTTAAGGGCTATTGGCTTTTTCTGCTTGCTTTTTCTTTTCTCTCTCTTTTTTTTTTCACAAGCTTTTGTATTCACTGCTTTTTCTTGCTTCAAGAATCAATTTCATGATTTTTCAGATTATCAATAACATTTTTCTTGTTCATCATTCTTTCAGGAGCCAACAATTTTAACATTCATAAAATTCAATATAAAAAATATGCACTGTTCAGGCATTCATTCAGAAGACAAAAAACATTGCCACCACATGTAAATAATTAGAATTTTCCTTATTAAAAACTCGAAAAAATATTGCCTCCTTATTCTAAAGAAAATCTGCTATTTTATTCATGTTTAATGATGATGAGAAAAATAAATTATAGCTTAATTGGAGATAAAATCAAAATAGAGATACTAATTACTACTACTCATATATAACTTCTAAGGTAAATTTCTAATAAGAACAATTATCACAGAGTTAAGGCTAAGATTAGAACTCAACAACCTTGAATTTGGGATGTGGATGCCTCTTTAGTCTGTGGGATGCTTAGCCCTTCAAGAGATAGCTTCTGGTGCTTCAATTCCTTCAGTTCACGCCCTTGCTCTTCTTGTTCTCTAAGCAGTTTGCAGAGCATGCTGTTTTGATTTTGCTGTTCTTCTCTCAGTTGATCCATAGCTTCTTGCACCTTGGTGACAGATGCTTCTAGGCGCTCCCAGTATTCAATTTGAGGGATTTCCGGGAAGAACTCCTGTGCTCTCCTCTTGATGGGGTCATCCTGCACTTGTTGTCCTTCCATAGACTTTTTGGTGATTGGTAGCTCAACTGGGATGTACTCATCTACTCCCATTTTTATCCCAGCATCTTTACATAACAGAGAGACCAAGCTTGGGTAAGCCAATCTGGCATCTTTGGAGTTCTTGTTTGCAATTTTGTAGAGCTCACAAGCAATCAGCTGATGAACTTTCACTTCTTTTTCCAGCATAATGCAATGAATCATTACTGCTCTTCTGATGGTGACTTCAGAACGGTTGCTAGTGGGCAGTATAGAGCGCCTAATGAAGTCCAGCCAGCCTCTGGTGACTGGTTTGAGATCTCCTCTTTTAAGTTGGTTTGGGGCACCCTTTGTGTTGGTTGTCCATTTGGCTCTAGGGAGGCATATGTCCTCTAGGATTTTGTCCAAGCTCAGGTTTGATCTCATCATTCTCCTATTAAAGGAGTCTGGATCATCTTGTAGTTGAGACAGCTTGAAGATCTCCCTTATTTTGTCAGGGTGGGTGTGAACAATCTTCCCTCTGACCAGAGTTCTATAGTCATAGAATGCGGTTCCAGCTATTCTCTGCCTGTCTGTCTGCCATAGATTAGCATAGAATTCCTGAACCATGTTTCTTCCCACCTTTGTTTCAGGATTAGCTAGGACTTTCCAGCTCCTGTTTCGAATTTGCTCTTGGATCTTCGGATATTCGTCTTCTTTCAGATCGAATTTAACTTCCGGGATCACTGACCTTAGACCCATTATTTTGTAGTAATGGTCTGAATGTTCTTTGGTTAAGAACTTCCCTTAATTCCAAAGTGGTTTTGGAATATTCTCTTTCTTGTCTCTTGAGTTGGTTTGTTTTCCCTTAGGAGCCATGATCTTAGTGGGTATTGGCTTAGTGATCATGGATAAACACACCAAACTTAGAGGTTTGCTTGTCCTCAAGCAAAAGAAAGGAAAGAAGAGGGAGATGAGGAGAGCCAAGTCCGAATGGTGAAGGTGGGGGGGTTGAACTAGGATTTAAAGGGAAGGGGGTGGGTTTCGAAAATTTTGAAGAAGATATGATTTGTAAAAAATAAGTATGATAGGAAAATGATTCACTTTAAAATTTAAAAGATATGAATAATATGAAAGATTGAAAAAGATAGCTTTGTTTTGAAAAATATATTGATGAGTATTTAAAAAAAGGTTTATGTTTAGAATTAAGATACATTTGATATCTTTGAAAAAGGATTTGAAAAATTAGGATTTGTAATATGTTTATGCAAGAAATCATGAATTAAAACATGAAAAGTGAGAAAAAATTGAAGTGAAAACGAAATTACCTACTCCCCACAATCCTTGCGTTAAACGCCCAACTGCTGCATGTTTTCGGCGTTTAATGCCCAGTTGGTGCTTGGTCTGGGCGTTTAACGCCCAGCTGTTGCTTCTAGCTGGCGTTAAACGCCAGAAACTCCTTTGTCACTGGGCATTTTTCTGAACGCCCAGGATGCTGTAAATCTGGCATTAAACGCCCAGAAGCTACTTCTTTCTGGCGTTTAACACCCAGATGGCTATCTCTACTGGCGTTAAACGCCGAGTAGATTCTCCTTTTGGGCGTTTAACGCCCAAAACAGCTCTTACTGGCTTTTTTTTCGCACCAGTGAGCTTCTTTTTGCTGTTTTGTATTCTGAATCCTTCTGCAATCCTGTGAACTTATGCAATTGATTTTTTACCTTGAAGATTATTTATATTAAACTTGTATATAAAAAAACAAAAAAAAATAAATAAGAAATAGTTTTGCTAATGGCTGGGTTGCCTCCTAGCAAGCGCTTCTTTATTGTCTTTAGCTGGACCTTGCTGAGCTTTTAATCTAGCCTCAGCCTTGAGCAATCTTGCTCAACATTGCCTTCAAGATAATGCTTGATTCTCTGTCCATTAACAATGAACTACTTATTAGAATCAATGTCTTGAAGCTCCACATAGCCATATGGTGACACACTTGTAATCACATATGGTCCCCTCCACTAGGATTTCAGTTTCTCGGGGAATAGCCTGAGCCTAGAGTTAAACAGCAGAACCTTCTATCCTGGTTCAAAGACTTTAGATGACAACTTTCTGTCATGCCACCTATTTGCTTTCTCTTTGTAGATCTTGGCATTTTCGAAAGCAGTGAGTCTGAATTCCTCTAGCTCATTCAGCTGGAGCAATCTTTTTTCTCCGGCTAAATTGGCATCAAAGTTTAGGAATCTGGTTGCCTAGTAGGCCTTATGTTCTAGTTCCACGGGCAGATGACAGGCCTTACCATACACAAGCTGGTATGGAGAGGTCCCTATAGGAGTCTTGAATGTTGTTCTGTAAGCCCACAGAGTATCATCTAAGCTTCTCGCCCAATCTTTTCTACGGGTACTTACAGTCCGTTCTAGGATTCTTTTTAGTTCTCTATTAGAGACTTCAGCTTGCTCATTTGTCTGTGGGTGATATAGAGTTGCCACTTGTGGCTAATTCCATACCGGACCATAGCAGAGTAAAGCTGTTTGATGCAGAAGTGAGTGCCCCCATCACTAATTAGTGCTCTAGGGACACCAAACCTGCTGAAGATATGTTTCTGGAGGAACTTCAGCACTGTCTTAGTATTATTAGTGGGTGTGGCAATGGCCTCTACCCATTTGGATACATAGTCGACTACAACCAGAATATAAGTGTTTGAGTATGATGGTGGGAAAGGCCCCATGAAGTCAATACCCCATACATCAAACAACTCAATCTCCAAGATTCCTTGTTGAGGCATGGCGTAACCATGAGGCAGATTACCAGCTCTCTGGCAACTGTCACAGTTACGTACAAACTCTCGGGAATCTCTATAGAGGGTAGGCTAGTAGAAACCACATTGAAGGACCTTGGTGGCTGTTCGCTCACCTCCGAAATGGCCTCCATATTGTGACCCATGGCAATGCCATAAGATCTTATGTGCTTCTTCTCTAGGCACACACCTACGGATTATTCCGTCTGCACATCTCTTAAAGAGATAGGGTTCATCCCACAATTAGTACTTTGCATCAGTAATTAATTTTTTTCTTTTGTTGCCTGCTGTACTCCTTGGGTATGAACCTTGCAGCTTTATAGTTTGCAATGTCTGAAAACCATGGTGTTTCCTGAATGGCGAACAAATGCTCATCAGGAAATGTTTCAGAGATCTCAATAGAGGGAGAGGACGCCTCTTCTACTGGCTCTATCCGGGACAGATGATCAGCCACTTGGTTTTCTGTCCCTTTTCTGTCTCTTATTTCTATATCAAACTCTTGCAGAAGCAACACCCATCTTATGAGCCTGGGTTTTGAATCCTGCTTTGTAAGTAGATATTTAAGAGTAGCATGGTCAGTGTACACAATCAATTTTGATCCTACCAAGTATGATCTAAACTTGTCAATGGCATAAACCACTGCAAGCAATTCTTTTTCTGTGGTTGTGTAATTTTTCTGGGCATCATTCAAAACATGGCTAGCATAATAAATGACATGTAGAAGCTTGTCATGCCTCTGCCCCAATGCTGCACCAATGGCATGGTCACTGGCATCACACATTAATTCGAATGGTAATGTCCAGTCTGGTGCAAAAATGACTGGTGATGTGACCAACTTAGCCTTTAGAGTTTCAAACGCCTGCAGATACTCTGTGTCAAACACAAATGGCGTGTCAGCAGCTAGCAGGTTGCTTAGAGGTTTTGCAATTTTTGAAAAATCCTTTATAAACCTCCTATAGAATCCTGCATGCCCCAGAAAGCTTCTGATTGCCTTAACATTGGCAGGTGGTGGTAATTTTTCAATTACCTCTACCTTAGCTTGATCTACCTCTATTCCCCTGTTCGAAATCTTGTGTCCAAGGACAATCCCTTCAGTCACCATAAAGTGACATTTTTCCCAGTTTAAAACCAGGTTAGTCTCTTGGCATCTTTTCAGAACCAGTGTCAGGTGATCAAGACAGGAGCTGAATGAGTCTACATATACTGAGAAGTCATCCATGAAGACTTCCAGAAATTTTTTCACCATATCAGAGAAAATAGAGAGCATGCATCTCTGAAAGATTGCAGGTGCATTGCATAGCCCAAATGGCATCCTTCTATAGGCAAATACTCCAGATGGACATGTGAATGTTGTTTTCTCTTGATCCTGGGGATCTACTGCAATTTAGTTGTAGCCTGAATAGCCATCCAAAAAGCAGTAATAATCATGACCTGCTAGTCTTTCTAGCATATGGTATATGAATGGTAAAGGAAAATGATCATTTCTGGTGACTGTATTGAGCGTTCTATAGTCAATACACATGCGCCACCCTGTAACTGTTCTTGTAGGAACCAGTTTGTTTTTTTCATTATGAACCACTGTCATGCCTCCCTTTTTGGGTATAACTTGGACAGGGCTCACCCAGGGACTATCAGAAATAGGATAAATAATCCCAGCCTCCAGTAACTTGGTGACCTCTTTCTGCACCACTTCCTTTATGGCTGGATTTAGCCATCTCTGTGGTTGAACCACTGGCTTAGCATCATCCTCCAATAGGATCTTGTGCATGCATCTAGCTGGGCTTATGCCCTTAAAGTCACTTATGGACCACCCAAGAGATGTCTTGTGTGTCCTTAGCACTTGAATTAGTTCTTCCTCTTCCTGTGGATTTAAAGCAGAGCTTATGATCACCGGAAAAGTGTCACCTTCTCCCAGAAATGCATATTTCAGGGATGGTGGTAATGGTTTGAGCTCGGGTTTAGGAGGTTTTTCCTCTTCCTGAGGAAGTTTCAGAGGCTCTTTCAATTCCTCTGAATCCTCCAGATCAGGCTGAACACCTTTAAAGATGTCTTCCAGCTCTGATTCAAGACTCTCAGCCATGTTGATCTCCTCTACCAAAGAGTCAATGAGATCAACTTTCATGCAGTCTTTTGGTGTGTCTGGATGCTGCATAGCCTTGACAGCATTCAACTTAAACTCATCCTCATTGACTCTCAGGGTTACTTCCCCCTTTTGGACATCAATGAGAGTTCGTCCAGTTGCTAGGAAAGGTCTTCCTAGAATGAGAGTAGCACTCTTGTGCTCCTCCATTTCTTGCACTACAAAGTCAGTGGGAAAGGCGAATGGCCCAACCCTAACAATCATGTCTTCAATCACGCCTGATGGGTATTTAATGGAGCCATCAGCAAGTTGGAGACATATCCTGGTTGGTTTGACTTCTTCAGTTAGACTAAGCTTTCTGATAGTGGATGCAAGTATTAGGTTGATGCTTGCCCCAAGATCACATAATGCTGTCTTGGTGCAATCACCTTCTAATATGCATGGTATCATAAAGCTCCCGAGATCTTTAAGCTTTTCTGAAAAGTTTTTCAGAATGACTGCACTGCATTCTTCAGTGAGGAGAACTCTTTCAGTTTCTCTCCAATCCTTCTTATGACTCAAGATCTCTTTCTTGAACTTGGCATAAGAGAGTATTTGCTCAAGTGCCTATACAAACAGAATCTTTATTTCAAGAGTCCTGAGATAGTCTGCAAAGCAGGCAAATTGCTTATCCTGCTCCACTTGGCGGAGTTTTTGAGGATAAGGCATCTTGGCTTTGTATTCCTCAACCTTAGTTGCTGCTGGTTTATTTCCTACAGAGGTGGTTGGAGAAGCCTTTTTAGAGGGATTGTTATCAGCACTTGTGTGTGTCTGATCCCTCACTGGCATTTGAAAGCCAGGGTTGGAAGCTGGATTGGCGTTGGACACCAACTCCTTACTTGTTCCTGGCATTTGAACGCCAGAACTGAGCTTCCATTGGGCATTTGACGCCAACTCCTTGCCTGTTTCTGGCGTTTGAACGCCAGAGTTATTCCTCTCTGGGCTCTTACTGTCCTCAGAGGGATTTTGGATAGCAATTTGTTCATTTCTTGGCTTCCTGCTGCCTTGAAGTGAGGTATTTAATGTTTTCCCACTTCTTAATTGAACTGCTTGACACTCTTCTGTTATTTTTTTTATAACTGCTGTTCTGTTTGCTTCGACTGTACTTCCATATTTATATTAGCATTCTTGTGTCTTGTAGTATCTCCTTGAATTCGGCCAGCTGTTTTGTTAGAAAGTCCAATTGCTGATTAAATTCAGTAATTTGTTCTGCAAGACTGAGTTCAGCAGTTACTGTTTTAGCCTCTTCTTTCATGGAAGATTCACTACTTAGGTACAGATGCTGATTTCTGGCAACTGTATCAATGAGCTCTTGAGCTTCTTCAATTGTCTTTCTCATGTGTATAGATCCACCAGCTGAGTGGTCTAGAGAAATTTGAGCTTTATCTGTAAGCCCATAATAGAAGATGTCTAACTGCACCCATTCTGAAAACATTTCAGAGGGGCATTTTCTTAGCATCTCTCTGTATCTCTCCCGGGCATCATAAAGAGATTCATTATCTCCTTGTTTAAAGCCTTGGATGTCCAGCCTTAGCTGTGTCATCCGTTTTGGAGGGAAGTATTGATTCAGGAATTTTTCTGATAGCTGTTTCCATGTCCTTATGTTAGCCTTAGGTTGGTTATTTAACCACCTCTTGGCTTGGTCTTTTACAGTAAATGAAAACAGTAATAATCTGTAGACATCCTGATCTACTTCCTTATCATGTACTGTGTCAGCAATTTGTAAAAACTGTGCCAGAAACTCTGTAGGTTCTTCCTGTGGAAGACCGGAATACTGGCAGCTTTGCTGCACTATGATAATGAGCTGAGGATTCAACTCAAAACTACTGACTCCGATGGAGGGTATACAGATACTACTCCCATATGAAGCAGTAGTGGAGTTAGCATATGACCCCAGAGTCCTTATGGACTGTCCATTTCCACTTAGATCCATGATGGAGAAAAGGAGATGATGTGGATTTATTTTATTTATTTTAAGAAAAAAATTTTTGGAATAATAAAATAAAATCAAATAAAAACTGCAAATAAAAAAAATAAAAAAAGAATTGAAAATATTTTATGAGGATTTTCAAAAAAAATGAGGAGAGAAAAAGTGGTTAGGGAATTTTGAAAAAGATATGATAAGATAAAATTTTGAAATTGAGATCTGAATTTTTATGAAAAAAATTTCGAAATATTTGCTTAAAAATAGTTAGAAAAGATATTTTTTTATTTTTGAATTTTATGATGAAAGAGAAAAACACACAAAAGACACACAACTTAAAATTTTTAGATCTAATGTTCCTTATTTTCGAAAATTTTGGAAGGAAACACCAAGGAACACCAAACTTAAAAATTTTAAGATCAAAATACAAGGAAGACTCAAGAAAACTTTGAAGACTCACAAGAACAACAAGAACATGAAGCAAGAACACCAAACTTAAAATTTTTAGAAAACCAAAATAAAATTTTCGAAAACTAAGGAAAAATCAACAAGAAAACACCAAACTTAAAGTTTGGCACAAGATTTAATCAAAGAAAAATTATTTTTGAAAAAATTTTAAAAAGAAGATAGCCAACTAGCAAGAGCATAGGCACAACGCTCTAGCCAATTGAGCTATAAATTTAAAGTGTTTTAATAAGGTATTTAAAAAAAGAATTTTTGAAAACTGATATTTTGAAAAAGCACAAAAAAAACAAGAAAAGACACAGAACAAGAAAACTAAAGATCAAACAAGAAAAATTGACAAGAACAACTTAAAGATCAAGGAAGAACAAGAATATGCAATTCGAAAATTGGAAGACAAAGAAAAGCATGCAATTGACACAAAACTTAAAACATGACACTAAACTCACAGAAAAACTAAAAATCAATAAAGAAAAATAATATTTTTGAAAATTTTCTGAAAAGAAAATAAAAGACTCTGACCCAAAACATAAAAATTTCCTAATCTAAGCAACAAGATTCACCGTCAGTTGTTCAAACTCAAACAATCCCCGGCAACGGCGGCAAAAACTTGGTGCACGAAATCACAATCACACTTTTGCAATCTCGTACCACTAACCAGCAAGTGCACTGGGTCATCCAAGTAATACCTTACGTGAGTAAGGGTCGAATCCCACGGAGACTGTTGGCTTGAAGCAATCTATGGTTATCTTATAACTCTTAGTCAGGATATCAATTATAATTATCAGTTTGAATTGCGAAAAATAAAAGAGCATGAAATAAATACTTGTTCTGCAGTAATGGAGAATATGTTGGAGTTTTGGAGATTCTTTATCTTCTGAATCTCTGCTTTTCCCCTGTCTTCTTCTTCACGCACACAAGGTTTCTCCTATGGCAAGCTGTATGTTGGTAGATCACCATTGTCAATGGCTACCATCCGTCCTCTCAGTGAAAATGGTCCAGGTGCGCTGTCACCGCACGGCTAATCATCTGTCGGTTCTCACTCATGCTGGAATAGGATCTATTGGTCCTTTTGCGTTTGTCACTACGCCCAACCCTTGTGAGTTTGAAGCTCATCACAGTCATTCAATCCCTAAATCCTACTCGAAATACCACAGATAAGGTTTAGACTTTCCGGATTCTCAAGAATGCTGCCAATGGGTTCTAGCTTATACCACGAAGATTCTGATTAAGGAATCCAAGAGATACTTCATTCAATCGAAGGTAGAACGGAGGTGGTTGTCAGGCACGCATTCATAGGTTGAGGATGGTGATATGAGTCACGAATCATCACATCCATCATATTGAAGTGCGAATAAACATCTTAGATAGAAACAAGCGTGTTTGAATAGAAAACAGAAATAATTGCATTAATTCATCGAGACACAGCAGAGCTCCTCATCCCCAACAATGGAGTTTAGACACCCATGCCATCAAAGAGTACAAAGATAGATAGTGCAGAAATCCACTTCTGGGGCCCACTTGGTGTGTGCTGGGGCTGAGACTTGAGCTTTACACGTGCCTAGGCTGTTTCCAGAGTTGAACGCCAGGTTGTAACCTGTTTCTGGCGTTTAACTCCAACTTGTAACCTGTTTCTGGCGTTTAACGCCAGAATACAACATGGAACTAGCGTTGAACGCCAGTTTACGTCATCTATCCTTGAACAAAGTATAGACTATTATATATTGCTAGAAAGCCCTGGATGTCTACTTTCCAATGCAATTGAGAGCGCGCCAATTGGACTTCTGTAGCTCCAGAAAATCCATTCCGAGTGCAGGGAGGTCAGAATCCAACAGCATCAGCAGTCCTTTTTCAACCTGAATAAGATTTTTGCTCAGCTCCCTCAATTTCAGCCAGAAAATACCTGAAATTATAGAAAAATACACAAACTCATAGTAAAGTCCAGAAATATGAATTTTGCCTAGAAACTAATAAAAATGTACTAAAAACTAACTAAAACATACTAAAAACTACATGAAATTAACCTCAAAAAGCATATAAAATATCCGCTCATCAATACCTCAGAGCCAATCGACGCCTTAGGGCTTCCTCTCTAATCCGAACCCTTTCTCGGACTTCTAGAAGTAGGTCGAGCTCTTCCCTTTGAGCTTGGGGGTTGGTATCTTCATTGTAGAGGATCATCTTAGGAGATCCCTTTTCTAACTCCACGGGAATCATTGCCTCCATTCCGTAAGCAAGCTGGAATGGTGATTCTCCAGTGGTTGAATATGGTGTTGTCCGATATGCCCGTAGGACTTGTGGGAGCTCTTCTTCCCAAGCTCCCTTGGCGTCTTGTAATCTCCGTTTTAACGCGGTCAGTATGACTTTGTTGGCGGCTTCCGCCTGTCTATTGGCTTGTGGGTGCACTACAGAAGTAAACTGGTGCTTGATTTTTAAATCAGCTACCAGATTTTTAAAGCCTGTGTCAGTAAATTGAGTACCATTATCTATGGTGATGGAGCATGGGAACCCAAACCTTGCGATAATGTTTCTGTATAGAAATTTTTGACTTCTTTGGGTGGTGGCGTTAGCTAACGGCTCCGCTTCGATCCACTTTGTGAAGTAGTCTATGCCTACAATGAGAAACTTGACTTGTCCGAATTCCTGGAGGAAGGGTCCAAGGAGGTCAAGCCCCCCACTTTGTGAATGGCTAGGGTGAAGTAACGCAGATGAGCTCCTCAGGTGGAACTATGTGGAAGTTGGCATGCTTCTGACATGGGCATGTCTTTACAAACTCTGTTGCTTCCCTTTGCAAGGTCGGCCAGTAGAAACCAGCTCAGAGTACCTTTTTGGCAAGGGCTCGTGCCCCAAGGTGATTGCCGTACATGCCACTGTGGACTTCTTTGAGAACTTCCCTTGTAGCGGAGGTCAGGACGCATTTTAGGAGAGGTGTAGAGATTCCTCTCTTATATAGGACGTCTTGTATTATAGTATAGTACTGTACTTCTCGTACTAGCCTTTTTGCCTCCTTTTTGTCTGTGGGAAGTGTTTCTGACTTGAGATAGTTGATTATGGGAGTCATCCATCCTTGATCCTGTCCTGATATGGCTAGGATCTTTTCTTCCTCCACGGTTGATGGACTTCGGAGTGTTTCTTGGATGAGACTTCTATTGTTGCCCCCTGGTTTGGTGCTGGCTAGTTTTGAGAGTACATCAGCTCAGGCATTCTGTTCTCGGGGTATGTGTCGGACCTCATATCCCTTAAATTGTCTGAGCTGTTCTGTGGTTTGGTCAAGGTATTTTTTCACAGTATGATCCTTAGCTTAATAGCTCCCTTCTATTTGCGAAGTGACTACTTGGGAGTCGCTAAAAATGGTAAGTCTTTGAGCTACCACTTCTCTAGCTAGCCTTAAACCAGCCAGTAGTGCTTCATACTCAGCTTGATTATTTGAGGTAGGAAACTCGAACTTTAAGGAGAGCTCGATTTGTGTTCCCTGATCGCTTTCTAAAATGACGCATGTGCAACTCCCTATTTTGTTTGGGGAGCCGTCCACATAAAGGTTCTACTCTGTGGGGGCGCCCGGGGTGTCAGTGTATTCTGCGATGAAGTCGGCCAGGTACTGAGATTTGATAGTCGTCCGGTCTTCATATTTGAGGTCGAATTTGGATAATTCAACTGCCCATTGTAGGATTCCTCCAGCTAAGTCTATTTTCTGCAAGATCCTCTTTATGGGTTGGTTGGTCCATACTCTGATAGTGTGAGCTTGAAAGTATGGTCGGAGTCGTCGGAAAGTGAGTATGAGGGCGTAGGCAAACTTTTCTATCTTTTGATAGTTTAATTCAGCCCCTTGTAAAGCCTTACTAATGAAGTAGATGGGTTATTGTCCACTTTCGTCTTCTCTGACTAGTGTTGATGCTATTGCCCGACTTCCTACTACGAGGTATAGTATGAGCTCTTCACCTTCCCGAGGTCGAGTAAGGACAGGTGGTTGCCCCAGAAATTTCTTGAAATCTTGGAAGGCTTGTTCTCATTCTGGGGTCCACTCGAACCTCTTTCCCTTCCTTAATGTTGCATAGAAGGGGAGAGATCTTAAGACTGATCCAGCTAGGAACCTAGACAGAGCCGCTAGTCTTCTATTGAGCTGCTGGACCTCCTTGACACAGGTCAGACTTTTCATGCGAAGTATAGCCTGGCACTTATCTGGGTCTGCTTTGATGCCTCTTTGGGTGAGCATGAAGCCCAGAAATTTGCCAGCTTCTACTGCGAAGGTGCACTTTGCGGGGTTAAGTTGCATGCCATGCTTTTTTATGGTGTCGAACACTTTAGTGAGGTCGGATAGCAATGATTCCTCACTTTGTGTTTTTACCAGCATGTCATCTATATAAACCTCCATTAACTTCCCGATGTGGTCGGCAAAGACTTTATTCATCAATCTTTGGTATATAGCTCCTGTATTTTTGAGTCCAAATGGCATGACTATGTAGCAGTAATTTGCCTTTGGAGTTAGGAACGAGGTCTTTTCTTGGTCGGGTGGATGCATTGGAATTTGGTTGTATCCCGAATAAGCATCCATGAAAGAGAGGTACTTGTATCTGGAAGAGGCATCCACTAGAGTATCTATATTCGGAAGCGAGTAGGGGTCCTTAGGGCAGGCTTTATTGAGGTCGGTGTAGTCGGTACACATTCGCCACTTTTCATTTGACTTCTTTACCAAGACGACATTGGCTAGCCATGATGGATACTCGACCTCCCTTATGAACCTTGCCTCCAGTAAGGCTTGTACCTGCTCTTCCATAGCTTGGGACCTTTCTGGGCCAAGCTTCCTGCGCTTCTGTTGCACTAGCGAGATCCAGGATACACCGCCAGCTTATGACACATTAACTTGGGATCTATGCCGGGCATGTCTGCAGCCTTCCATGCAAAGAGATTGGCATTATCCTCTAAGAGCTGTATCAGTGGCTCCTTTAAGTCTTCCTTTAGGGTTGCCCCTATATTTGTTGTTTTATCCTGGGCATCCCCGATCTGGACTTCTTTGGTTTCTCCTTCTGGCTGAGGGCGGAGTTCTTCGCGAGCTCGGATTCCCCCGAGTTCTATAGTATTGGTTTCTTTTCCTCTAGGGTCGCCTTTAAGGTTCAGACTTTAGTTGTAATAGCGCCGCACGAGTCTTTGGTCTCCCTTTATGGTAGCGATCCCTTCTGGAGTGGGGAACTTCATGCATAGGTGTGGAGTGGAGACCACAGCAGTGAGCTGGTTTAACGCTGTCCGACCTATTAACGCATTGTAGGCTGAGCTTACGTCGACTATAATATAGTCTATGCTTAACGTCCTAGACCGAGTTCCTTTTCCAAAGGTTGTGTGTAGTGGGATGTACCCTAATGGCTGAATTGGGGCGTCTCCTAGCCCAAATAGACTATTTGGATATGCTCTGAGCTCTTTTTCTTGTAAGCCGAGCTTGTCGAAAGCGGATTTGAACAGTATATTCGCAAAGCTTCCTTGGTCGACCAATGTTCGGTGGAGGTTGGCATTGGCAAGTATTATGGTAACGACCACGGGGTCATCATGCCCCAGAATGATGCCCGTGGCATCTTCTTGAGTGAAGGTAATAGTGGGGAGGTCGACCAACCTGTTTCCTTCTACATGGAACACCTCTTTAAGGTGTCTTTCGCGGGACGACTTAGAGATCCCTCCTCCTGCGAATCCTCTGTTTATCATGTGAACATGCCTCTCAGGGGTGTGAGGGGACGTTCAGCTTGTCTGGCCTATTCGTCCCTTTTTCTCTTCTTTGGTTCGTCCATTCTGTTGGCTAAGAACCGATCTAATCTTCCTTCTCGGGCCAGCTTTTCTATGACGTTCTTTAGGAAGTAGCATTCATTGGTATGGTGCCCGTAGACTCGGTGGTACTCGTAATACTCAGTCCGACTTCCTCCTCTTTTGTGTTTAATCGGATGAGGGGGCGAGATCCTTTCAGTGTTTCATATCTCTCTGTAAACATCCACAAGGGACACCTTGAGGAGAGTGTAGTTGTGGTATTTTCTGGGCTTTTCAGTAGGTTGGTCTTCTTTTTTCCTAGACTCTTTATCCTTGTCCCGAGGTGGGTAGGAGAATCCGGATTTTGAGGTTTCTCCTAGTCGAGAGTTTTCCTCCATATTAATAAACTTTTCAGCCCGTTCTTGTACCTCGTTTAGAGATGTGGGGTATTTTTTGGATATGGAGTGGCTAAAAGGTCCTACTCACAGGCCATTGATCAGACCCATGATGGCTACTTTTGTGGGCAGACTTTGTATGTCCAAACATGCCTTGTTGAATCTTTCCATGTAGTTACGGAGGCTCTCCCGATCTCCTTGCTTAATCCTTAACAGGCTTGGGGCATGTTTGGCTTTGTCTTTCTGGATAGAGAATCTGGCTAGGAACTTTTTGGCGAGATCATCGAAGCTTGCTATTGATCTTGGCGGCAAGCTGTCGAACCACTTTATTGCCGTCTTGGTCAAAGTGGTCGGGAAAGCTTTACAACGGATTGCATCTAAGGCATCCGTAAGATACATCCGACTTCTGAAATTGCTGAGGTGATGGCTTGGATTGGACGTTCCATCATACAGAGTCATTCGGGGGTTTTGAAATCCTTCGGGACTTTAGCCTTCATGATCTCTTTTGTGAGCGGATCTTGTTCCTTGTGGGGGTCGTCCTCGTGGCTGGATCGAGTGGTCTTAGTTTTGAGATCAGGTTCGAGTTTTAGGAGCTTATCCTCCAACTCTCGACGTCATCTTGTTTCTCTACGAAGGTCTCGCTCAGCCTCCCGTTGTCGGTCGGCTTCTTGTTCCAGCTGTTTAAGACGATGTTGTTGTTCTCAAATAGCTTCCAAGATTTTTGTGTTTGGGGGTTGTTTATCCCCCTTGTTTTGAGGTGTTTCTTTCAGTGTGGCATTCGTGTTCTTATGCGGCGTTCTGTCCTCCAAGCCAGAGTTGTGATCGTTGTCGAGGTTTCCCTCCATGATGATGGGATAACTTCCAGGTTCCCCGGCAACAGCGCCAATATTCCGAGGGTTACCTGAAACTAAAGGCTGATCTCGGAGGAGATCTGCTGTGGTGGTCAGAGCTGTCATGTCTGACTTGTGGGATCTGGTGATGCTGCTGATCCTTGATCACCGGAGGGTGGTAGTACCTGCAAGAGACTCTGATGCTTAAGTTAGCACGTGCTTTAGGCAGATTTTTTGTGTAGGATCAGAGTATGAGTTATACCTGGGTGCTCGAGTGTATTTATAGTAGTCTGGGATGACCTCCCTTGAGATAAGTTTGTTTATCTTATCTTATCTTTTATGGGTGGGCCCCCTTATCTTTAGGCCAGCCGCCTTTAGGTGGACTGTGATCTTCTGTTTTTGGCCTACTTGGGCCCTTTGGCCAAGCTCTTTGGGCAGAGGTCGGTATCGTCTAACCTTTATCAGAGGTCGATCATTTTTATCTTTATTCAACTCGACTCACCTAACTCGACCCATGGTATGAACATGTGTTAATATTGTTCTTGGATTGCCTATATTAATAACTCTGTTTAACTGCTAATCGCCATATTTGTCGTATTTGCTCCTGTTTGTATTTAAATCTTATTACTTGTGTTTTTTGCTATCAAACTGATTACTGAATTAAATACTGATCAACTGTGATACTGAAAAGAAAGATGCTGGGAGGTATTGGGGAGAACGGAGATTAAGGACCACTGATATAGATGAGGACTTAGTATATTCTGACCCTGTTTGGTTAGTAAAACCCTAAGCTTGAATCTTGGATGTTGGAGTTTAGAATTTCCTAGCGGGTTCATATAGTTTTACATAGTCTCTATTTGAAACTATTACTCAACTAGGAACCTTTAGGTTCTCACCCGTTGTGGAATTTGTTGATTTTCAGATACAGGACGTGACGCACCCCGTTGAGTGTGCTAGATTTCTCTTTGTAAAGCGAAGACTATTCTGGGATTGTATTTTATACTTAGTATATCTATTCTCCACTTTTGAATATGTTATATCCCTCTTATAGTTTTTTTTTTAGAGAAACAGGTTCGTGTTTTGGTATATGACAAATCACAATTTGATGGTTTATTTTGTATTGAAATGAGTGAATTTTATCAACTTATTCTATATTTATTCATTGAAATAGCATGGTTTTGTGAATTTTTCCTAGATTGTGCTTAAGGTTAAAAACATACTTTTTAGGCTCTTAATTTGCTAAATTTAATTCACTTTAATCCCATTCGATGCCTTGATGTGTTTGTTAAAATGATTTCAGGTTTAGAAGGCAAAGATGGATTGAAGAAGTGAAGAAAAAGAATGCAAATTGGAGAATTTATAAAGAAATGAAGTATGGAGCATTTCAGGGTCATGCGTATGCACGCCTTATGCGTACGCATAAATGTCAAGTTGTGTGTATGCATGCCTCATGCATATGCATGTTTTGGAAATTCGCGAATTCATGCATACGCATGCCTCATGCGTACGCATGACTGTCAGCACATGACTTCACTTAAGTGAACACGTGGGTCACGATTTCAGGGCTTTCTTGTACCCAATCCAACTCATCTCTGAAATATTTCAAGGCAAACTCAAGGAGGAAGAGGGGAGAGCAATTAAGATAGTTTTTGTGATGTTTTAGGTTAGATTTCTAGAGAGAGAAGAGAGCTTCTCTCTAGAATTTAGGATTTTAGGTTATTTCTCTCCATAGATTTAAGTTTTGATCTTGTTTTAAGTTAGTTTTAATTATAATTTCTTGTTCTAGCATCTTAATTATCTTAATTTACTTGTTAATTTCTTCTATTTTTGTTGCTTCTATGCTTATGAACCTTTGTTCATTTTGATCCATTTAATACAATTTTGATGGGTACTGGTGTATGACTGTGTCTTTTATAATTTTGATCTCAATAAACAAACATTATATATATACTTGCGTTTCTATATTTTGACAGACATAAATACCAAAAACAAATGTTTCCTCAAGTCTTTTATTGCAATCCATTATTATTTTCTTATTTATTTATTTATTTATTATAGGGTGCATCATGTTATTAGGAGTGAGTCTCATTAATGTATCCTTAAGTGAAAAAATTGAATAGTTTTTCTTTTTTTTTTTTTGGTAAAAAACAAGGATCTAGGAGCTCACAAGGAAAAACATAACTCTTATATAACTCTAATTGCACGGGGCATTGAAACCCCTCTGCAGTCATCCTCAAGTATGAGACTTAACTCAAGATATGGCATATCTACAAAATGGTATCCTAACTTGATCTAGTCCTTCTTTTGCCAAACAATCTGCTGCCTTGTTTCCTTCCCTGAAGGTGTGCTCCATTTTCACCACCCAATCTTTATTCAACCATCTCCTTATATTTTGAATGAGACCATTCGGAGGCCTGCTTCCTCCTCTTTCCTTTTCTATTGTCTCAAGAACAGCTTTTGAATCAAGTTCTAGAATTATTCTCCTAAAACCGAAGTCCCACACTGTTCGGAGTCCCAACAAAACTCCCTAAAGTCCAGCTTGATAAGCCGAGCATCTCCCTATATTAGCACAAAATCCCGCCACCCATTTTCCTAGTTCGTTTCTAATTAGTCCTCCACAAGCTGCATTTTCTATATTCCCATTTGAAGCCCCATTAGTATTTAATTTCATCCAAGTGCTATTGGGAGGGGAAACCCAAGCAATATTGAGTTCTATTCTTCTTTCCACAGGCTTTATTATCTCTTCCTTCCTAAAAGCTTCTAAAATAGCTTTTCCATATGACTTAATCACAAAAAGCTAATTTAGAGATCTCTGAAAATGGGGTTCAAAAATTTTCTTATTTCTCCATTTTCACAACCACCAACAAGTGGTTAGGAATTGTGTTATCCAAGGAATTTGGTTATGGCGCCCGACCCCATCTGAGCCAAGCCTCGAAGGGAGATCTAAAGAAGTTCTGGAGGTAAGAGGGATGAATTATCTGGGTCCAAACCGTCGAAGCTGCCGAGCAGTCTCTCAGAATATGTGTGCGATCCTCAATTGTACCATAGCATCTATGACAAAAAGGGAATGCTCCAAAAATCCTACTACTTCTTTCTGTTGTCATTATTTTTTTATGGGTTAACATCCAAGCAAAGCACTTCAGTTTTTGGGGTCTTTCTATCTCCATATCATCATCCAAATTTGATCCTGGGTCTCAGGTTGGTTAGCAATTTTGGGATACATGGATGCCACTGAGAGAATTCTCCACTTTGCGATAGGTTTCATAGGATCCTATCTTCCCCTAATTCATCCATAGGCGGGTGAATGGCGTGGATTTGATGAACAATATTTTCAGGCAAGAATCTTCTTAAAAAGGTAGATCCCATTCTTGTTCTTGATTAATGGCTTCTGCTACTGTGAGATTTTGGAGGTCTGGTAAGATTGGATTGGAAACTTTATTGATTAATGCTTGTTCTCCTTTAACCCAGCTATCGTGCTAGATTTTTATAGAAGTTCCATCTCCAACAGCATATGAGATATTCTGCTTGAACCTTTTCCAAATCTTCACTATGCTCTTCCATAGCTCAGAGTCTGCTGCTTTACACTCAATCTTTTGCGGAAGATTATTACCTTTGCCATATTTATCATAGATCACTTGAGCCCATCTCGCCTACTTTTCTGTTAGAAGCCTCTAACACAATTTTGTCAGAAGTGCTTCGTTCATCCAGATTAGTTTTCGAAAACCCAATCCACCATTTCTTTTTGGTTTGCAAATTATATTCCATCCCAAACTATAAAATTTTCTCTCTCCTTGTTTATCACTCCATATAGATTGTCTCTGTAATTTCTCCACTTCTTGACATATTCCTTTTAGCAGTTGACTATGTATCATCTCATAATTTAGGGAAGGTGAAATAACCGACTGTGCAAAAGTTATTCTTCCTGCAAAGGTGAGGTAATTAGCTTTCCAGCCACTCAATTTATTCTTTATTCTTTCTATTGCTCCTCTATAATTCTCCTTTTTAACTTTGCAATTTGTTATCATGATTCCAAGATATTTCCCTATGTTTTGTAGCTGGTTGTCCACTGCATCTAGTGATTTCTACTTTTAGATGACGTTCAAAATTTCTTGAGAAGATTATTGACAATTTTGCTGTATTAACTTTCAGTCAGATGCCTGGCAGAATCTATTCAATGTGTCCAGGAGTTTCTTCAATTGGTTTTTGGAAGCCTCTGCAAACAAGAGAAGGTCATTTACGAACAGAAGGTGAGATATAAGGGGCCCTTCCCTCCCTGCTTTGACAGGGATCCAGCTTTATTTTACCACTTCTTCCTCTATCATGTGATAAAATTTTTCTATGGTTATTACGAACAGGTAGGGTGACATAGGGTCTCCCTGCCTGATTCCTCTTGTAGGGAGGAAAGCTTTAGTTTGGCAGCCATTCCATAATATCTTGTATTCTACTGAAGTTATGCATTTCATTATTAATTGTTTAAAGTGGCCTATTAATAGTTTGGAAGATTTGAAAAATATAGTAATACTAGAATCCCAATGAGGGAATAAAAGTTCAATATTTTAAAATTTTATTTTTCAAAATACGCGGTACCGGATAGACTAGAGTCGGTACTGCCGGCTTAAGTAATGGTATGCATTTTTACAAAAATCTTTCGCAAAAGATACATTTTCTAAATCAGAAAAATTCATCGAATTCAAATTTTACCTTTAAATTTTCAAACTAAAACTTCTAAATTTTGAATCTACTCTGGACACTTAAAAATTATTATTTTATTAAAGTGGTTTTACGTGAAAACTCCGATCCTTACATTCTCCCCTCCTAATTAGGAAGTTTGTCCCCAAAACTCGAATTACGTGATATATCCTCCACGAAGCAGTCTGCTACCAATGTTGTCAACCCAAACAAGTCGTCAAAGCACCTCGTCCACCAAAGTTCTACCGTGTCAATGTTCCCTCTCGCCTTCCGCTGCGTCACTCTGATTATTCATCACTAAGAATCCAACTTACTCTACTACCTCGAACAGAAATTTTTACTTTAAAACAAATACCGTTTTTGTAACAATTTGCAAAGCTTTCAAAAAAATTTCAATCTAAACCTTTTTAATGTCAGAGCTTTTTCAAAAGACTCAAAAATCATTTATTCATAAATCAGCTACTTTAAATCATGATTTCCTTAAATTCATTAAAATTCTTAAATCATAGCTTTTCAATTTGAATCCATTTTGATGAGTTAAATTACAAACCAATATCAAAAATTAATAAAATCATAAAATAGAACTCACTTAGATTGAACAAGAAATATATATATATATATATATATATATATATATATATATATGATTGAAAGAGTATTTATGTCGGTTAGGAATTTCACAGAATTAATTTTGTTGCTAGTATAGTTCCCAACCAACAAACAACACTCAATCAAAGTTTTAATATTGGTTGTCACAAGTACAAACCCTAATAAAATAAACCGAAGTATTCAAACCTCGGGTCGTCTCACAAAGAATTGCAATGAAGTGCTCAATTATTGGCTATGAAGGAACAAGGGAATTTGATTTGGTAATTGGCAAGAAATGTAAATAACAAGAAAGTAAATAACAATTAACTAATAAAGGAAAGGAAAAGAACTCTTGGCTAAGGCATGGAAATTGAGATCATCGTCCTTGTCTACAAACCATGTATTGACAATTATGAGGGGCCAACCTATCAAGTCTACTTCTATGCTTGAAGTACGTCAAAAGTCTACTTCTAAGCTTGAAGTACGTCAAATAGGCTTGATCAACATCAACCCATAAGTCCCAACCTAGCTACTAATTGACTTAGTAGTAGGCTAGCGTTAATATGTATCAAATTGACCACTAAGGGTTCTCAAATCACCAAATCAATGAGACCCAATGACTCAAGGTCACCCAATTCCCTCAGCCTAGGCCAAGAGTAAAGAAAACTACTCTAAAACTAGTGAAAATATTTTATCAAACACCTAGAGTGCAATAAAAGTAAATATCACAAAAAGGAAGAATTTATAAAACCCATAACTAACATAAGCAAGAAATCAACAATAGCAACTAAGATAAACATAAAAATACATGAAAATATGAAATTGCATTAAAAAAATTGAAATTTAACATCGGTTCATCAACATAAAAGAGAGCAAAATAAGAAATTAACAAGAGAAGTAGATAAACCAAGGTGCTAGAGCAAATAAAAGTAAAGGAAAACTAAAATAAAACAAGATTAAAATATAGATCTAAAAGGAATTAAAATAAGAACCCTAAAATCTAGAGAAAGTAGAGAGCCTCTCTCTACAATTCTACCCTAAAATATGATGAAAAACTATACTATGAATACTCCCCCCCCCCCAATTCCCTTGCAAAAGCATCAGAAATGAGTTGGATTTGGGCCTCTTTGAGCTCAGAAATCGCCCCCAGCGTATTGCCTTTATTGAAGTCACGTGTCGCTGGTCACGTGTATGCATCATTGGCAAAATTCCTCTTCACGCGTGTGTAAAGTCCCACATCGGTTGGGGAGGGGAACGAAGCATGCCTTATAAGGGTGTGGATACCACTCCCTAGCATGACGCGTTTTGACGAGTGAGTGTGGGGGGTTTCAGCTATCATCCCTATCGTCAAAGGCAAAACCGTGAGGCCTTGTGTGCCAAAGCAGACAATATCGTGCTAGCGGGTGGTCTGGACTGTTACAGCATGCGCGTGGGTGACGCGTGCGCGTGGCCTTGAGTTCAGCAAATCCTTATTTCTTCATGAATTCTCCATTTTTTGCATGCTTTTTCTTCATTCCTTCAACCCAATCTTTGCCTTCTAATACTGAAATCACTTAACAAACACATCAAGGCATCGAATGGAATTTAAGTGAATTAAATTTATCAGTTTTTGGGCCTAAAAAATATGTTTTCACTCTTAAGCACAAATTAGGATAAATTCACAAAACCATGCTATTTCATTGAATAAATGTGAGAAAAATTGATAAAATCCCCTAAATTCAACACAAGATAAACCATAAAATTTGGGTTTATCAAACCTCCCCACACTTACACTAAGCATGTCCTCATGCTAAACCAAGAAAGACTAGAAATGGGGTATGAACATTTATTCAATGCAAATAAAATATATGAACCTATCTACATGCATGCAACTAAGTGCAAGATGCTTCTACCTACTTGGTTAAAAGTAAATCAATCTTCAAGAACATATATGAACAAGTAGGGCTAAGGTCATATGACGTTTCATGAATCCCACCAATTCAAATATCAAAATGAAGTTCAAACAGACTTGCAAGAAGAAAGCTCATGAAAGCCGGGAACAAGGAATTGAGCATCGAACCCTCACTGGAAGTGTATCCGCTCTAGTCGCTCAAGTGTATAGGGTTGATTCACTCAATTCTCCTTTAATCATGCTTTCGAAGATTTGTTTTTCATCTAACAATCAACAATTATTCGATGCATGCATACATTTATCATGAGGACTTATCTTTAGGTTGTAATGGGGCTAGGGTAAAGGTAAGGATGCATATATGGCCAAGTGAGCTTGAAATTTGAATCTTTGATTAACCTAAGCTCTCACCAAACACATATAACAACCTATACAATTCTAATACAATACCTAGCTACCCATGATTCCCACTTTCTTTTCCACATACTGATGCATTCCCTTTTCAATCACATCCCATATGCATTGTTATTATTACTTTACTCTGGGGCATTTTTGTCCCCTTTTTTTGTTCCTTTTTCTATATATTTTTTTCTTTCTTTCATTTTTCTATATTTCTTTTTTCTACATTCTTTTTATTTTTCTTTTCCTTTTCTTCTTTTTTTTTTTATTTTTTTTCAAGATGAAATGTATACAAGAGTATCAATGCATATGGTTGAAACATTTAGTGCATGAATATATACCCAATCCCATTATTTTCAACAAAAATATAAAATACACTTTTACCTCAACCAATGTTCCCAAGTTTGCCATACCCAAATGATACACGCCCTCACTAGCCTAAGATAATTAAAGATCCAAATTAAGGGACATTTATTATTTTTCACTTAGGGATAGTGATGTGCTAAAATTAAGAACAAAAGGGATTAAATAGGCTCAAAATTGGCAAACAATGGTTGATGCAAGGTCGGCTATTTGGGTAAGTGAGCTAAATGAAATGATGGCCTCAATCATATAAATGTATGTATACATGGAATAATGGACATAAAGAATCAAACAAATCAAAGATTATAATCATAGAAAGGGAATAATACGCTCAAGAATGGAATATAGTGGTTATATAATGTAACCATATAATTGGGCTCAAAACTCACATGCTTGTGTGTTCTTAGATCAAAAATCATGTTCCAAAATTAATTCCTTCAAGCAAGTTCAACACAAAAATTTTTTAAATTGGTAGGGTGCCCTAAAATAGTTTTCTTGCAAGAGAAGTCATCACTTCAACCAAGTAGTCCTAACATAAAAAGAAGTGGTGGAATATATACAAATTCTAACTAACATGCAACCTATCATGCAATGCAACAACTAGCTAACAAAGGAAATTAAGAATTGGTGTTGAAAAAGGAAGTGGTTACCCACGGAGGTCGGTCCTCGACCTCCCCATACTTGAAGATTGCACCGTCCTCGGTGCATGCAAAGAAGAGCAAGGTGGATGAGTTGCTACAACTGATGAGCTTCTTCAAAAGATTGTGCGGGTGAACTTTTTTGTTGCCTCATTTTGAAGTTTTTCCTTTCCCTTTCTTGGTGGCCAGCCTAAAAGGAGAGAAAAAGAAAGAAAATTAAGCCCACAGCAAAGATGTCAAAGCAAACAGAACCTAGGCGGGGCTAATGCCAAATAAGAGCAGGGTTCTCAACTACATGGTAGTTACAACAAATAAATGAGAGAGCAATTGATGAGCGGATAATTTATACGCTTTTTGGCATTATTTTTAGTATGTTTTTAGTAGAATCTAGTTACTTTTAGGGATGTTTTCATTAGTTTTTATGTTAAATTACCATTTTTGGACTTTACTATGAGTTTGTGTGTTTTTCTGTGATTTCAGGTATTTTCTGGCTGAAATTGAGGGACTTGAGCAAAAACTAGATTTAGAGGTTGAAGAAGGACTGCTGATGCTGTTGGATTCTGACCTCCCTGCACTCAAAGTGGATTTTCTGGAGCTACAGAACTCAAAATGGCGCGCTTCCAATTGAGTTTGAAAGTAGACATCCAGGGCTTTCCAGTAATATATAATAGTCCATACTTTGGCCGAGTTTAGATGACGAAAAAGGGCGTTGAACGCCAGTTCTACGCTGCAGTCTGGAGTTAAACGCCAGAAACACGTCACGAACCAGAGTTGAACGCCAAAAACACGTTACAACTTGGTGTTCAACTCCAGAAGAAGCCTCTGCACGTGTAAACTTCAAGCTCAGCCCAAGCACACACCAAGTGGGCCCCGGAAGTGGATTTATGCATCAATTACTTACTTCTGTAAACCCTAGTAGCTAGTTTAGTATAAATAGGACTTTTTACTATTATATTTAGATCTTCGAATCATCTTATGATTTTTAGTTCATCTGGAGATCATATTGATCATATTTGGGGGCTGGCCATTCGGCCATGCCTGAACCTTCATTACTTATGTATTTACAACGGTAGATTTCTGCACTCCATAAATTAAGGTGTGGAGCTCTGCTGTTCCTCATGATTTAATGCAAAGTACTACTATTTTTCTATTCAATTCAACTTATTCCGCTTCTAAGATATCCATTCGCACCCAAGAACATGATGAATGTGATGATTATGTGACGCTCATCTTCATTCTCACTTATGAACGCGTGCCTGACAAACACTTCCGTTCTACATGCAAACAAGCTAGAATGAGTATCTCTTAGATATCTAATACAGGGGACCGAGTCTGAGTTGTTGGTGTCTTCGTGGTATAAGTTAGAACCCATGGATGGCCATTCCTGAGATCCGGAAAGTCTAAACCTTGTCTGTGGTATTCCGAGTAGGATCTGGGAAGGGATGGCTGTGACGAACTTCAAACTCGCGAGTGCTGGGCGTAGTGACAGACGCAAAAGGATAGTAAATCCTATTCCAGTATGATCGAGAACCTCCAGATGATTAGCCATGCCGTGACAAAGCATTTGGACCATTTTCACAGAGAGGATGGGATGTAGCCATTGACAACGGTGATGCCCTTACAGAAAGCTTGCCATGGAAAGGAGTAAGACTGATTGGATGAAGACAGCAGAAAAGCAGAGGTTCAGAGGAATGAAAGCATCTCTACACGCTTATCTGAAATTCTCACTAATGATTTACATAAGTATTTCTATCTTTATTTTATGTTTATTTATTATTATTATTCGAAAACTCCATAACCATTTGATATCCGCCTGACTGAGATTTACAAGGTGACCATAGCTTGCTTCATACCAACAATCTCCGTGGGATCGACCCTTACTCACGTAAGGTTTTATTACTTGGACGACCCAGTGCACTTGCTGGTTAGTTGTGCGAAGTTGTGAAGTTATGTTTGCACCATGGTATTGTGCACCAGCTTTTGGCGCCATTGCCAGGGAGAGAACGAACAACAAATTTTACAACCTCAGAGTAACAATTTCGCATACCAAGTTTTTGGCACCGTTACAGGGGATTGTTTTGAGTTTGGACAACTGACGGTTCATCTTGTTGCTCAGATTAGGTAATTTTCTTTTCAAAAATTTTTCAAAAATCTTTCAAAAATTTCTCCTTTATTTTCAAAAAAAAAAATTAATTTATGTTCTTCAAAATTTTTAAGAATGAATTCTAGAGTTTCATGAAGCATGATGAAGCCTGGCTGGCTGTAAAGCCATGTCTAATTCTTGGACTGAGGCTTCCACTTATAAGTATATGAAGTTGGATGAAGTATCAGCTGTTGTATGCTTGATAGGTATCTGCTGAAGCTTGGCTAGCCATTGGCCATGTCTAGTGTTTTGGACCGGAGCTTTCACTGAAAGCTTGGCTGGCTAGTGAGCCATGTCTAATTCCTGGACTGAAGCTTTAGACTAAGAGTGCAAGATTCCTGGAATTCATATTAAAAATTTTGGAATCCTTATTTTTCTTTTTCAAATAATTTTCGAAAAATACCAAAAAATTAATAAAATCATAAAATCAGAAAATAATTTTGTGTTTCTTGTTTGAGTCTTGAGTCAATTTTTAAGTTTGGTGTCAATTGCATACTCATCTTGCATTTTTCAAAAATTGCATTCATGCATTGCATTCATCATGATCTTCAAGTTGTTCTTGATAAACCTTCTTGATTGATCTTCATATTATATTGTTTTGTGTTGTATGGTGTTTTTCATATGCATTCTTGCATTCATATTGTCTAAGCATTAAAAATTTCCAAGTTTGGTGTCTTGCATGTTTTTCTTTTCTTAAAAAAATTTTCAAAAATAAGTTCTTGGTGTTCATCTTGACATTCAAAGTGTTCTTGGTGTTCATCTTGACATTCATAGTGTTCTTGCATGCATCACATGTTTTGATCCAAAATTCTCATGCATTGAGTCTTTTTCATGTTTTTCTCTTTCTTCATTAAAAATTCAAAAATAAAAAAAATATCTTTCCCTTTTTCTTCTCATAAATTCGAAAATTTGAGTTGACTTTTTCAAAACTTTTTAAAATTTAGTTATTTCTTATGAGTCAAATCAAATTTTCAATTTAAAAATCATATCTTCTTCAAAATCTTTTTCAACAATCATATCTTTTTCATTTTTCTTATTTATTTTCAAAAATTTTAAAAACATTTTTCAAAAATCTTTTTCTTAATTTTACATCATATTTTCGAAAATATCATCAACAATTAATATTTTGATTCAAAAATTTCGAGTTTGTTACTTACTTGTTAAGAAAGATTCAAACTTTAAGTTCTAGAATCATATCTTGTGATTTCTTGTGAATCAAGTCATTAATTGTGATTTTAAAAATCAAATCTTTTTCAAAACTAATTTCAATCATATCTTTTCAAAAATATCTTTTTATCTTATCTTTTTCAAAATTTGATATTAAAATATCTTTTCTAACTCCTTATCTTCTTATCTTTTCAAAATTGATTTTCAAATCTTTTTCAACTAACTAATTGACTTTTTGTTTGTTTCTTATCTTTTTCAAAACTACCTAACTAACTCTCTCTCTAATTTTCAAAAATCTCTTCCCTCTTTTTCAAAAATTCTTTTTAATTAACTAATTGTTTCAATTTTTAATTTTAATTTTATTTCATTCCTAATTTTCGAAAATTACTAACCTTTTTCAAAAACACTATTTTCGAAATTTAACTTTAAATTTTAATTTTTAGTTTTCGAAAATCCTCTCACCTCTCATCTCTTTCTATTTATTTATTCATCTACTAACACTTCATCTCACCCAAATTCGAACCCACTCTTCCATCTATGTTCGAATTTTCTCTTCTTTCCTTCTTTACATTACATTCTTTTTCTTCTTCTACTCACAAAGGGGAACCTCTATACCTGGGTAAAAAGGATCCCTATTATTATTATTTTTCTGTTCCCTCTTTTTCATATGAGCAGGAGCAAGGACAAGAATATTCTTGTTGAAGCAGACCCTGAACCTGAAAGGACTCTGAAGAGGAAACTAAGAGAAGCTAAAATACAACAATCCAGAGACAACCTTACAGAAATTTTCGAACAAGAAGAGGAGATGGCAGCTGAAAATAATAATGCAAGGAGGATGCTTGGTGACTTTACTGCACCTAATTCCAAATTACATGGAAGAAGCATCTCCATCCCTGCCATTGGAGCAAACAATTTTGAGCTTAAGCCTCAACTAGTTTCTCTGATGCAACAAAACTGCAAGATCATTTTCAGTTCTTAACTGAAGATCATTTTCAGTTCTTAACTGAATTCTTGCAGATATGTGATACTGTTAAGACTAATGAAGTAGATCCTGAAGTCTACAGGCTCATGCTTTTCCCTTTTGCTGTAAGAGACAGAGCTAGAATATGGTTGGACTCTCAACCTAAGGATAGCCTGAACTCTTGGGATAAGCTGGTCAAGGCTTTCTTAGCCAAGTTCTTTCCTCCTCAAAAGCTTAGTAAGCTTAGAGTGGATGTTCAAACCTTCAGACAGAAAGAATGTGAATCCCTCTATGAAGCTTGGGAGAGATACAAGCAACTGACCAAAAAGTGTCCTTCTGACATGCTTTCAGAATGGACCATCCTGGATATATTCTATGATGGTCTGTCTGAATTAGCTAAGATGTCATTGGATACTTCTGCAGGTGGATCCATTCACCTAAAGAAAATGCCTGCAGAAGCTCAAGAACTTATTGACAGGGTTGCTAACAACCAGTTTATGTATACTTCTGAGAGGAATCCTGTGAGTAATGGGACGCCTCAGAAGAAGGGAGTTCTTGAAATTGATACTCTGAATGCCATATTGGCCCAGAATAAAATATTGACTCAGCAAGTCAATATGATTTCTCAGAGTCTGAATGGAATGCAAGCTGCATCCAACAGTACTCAAGAGGCATCTTCTGAAGAAGAAGCTTATGATCCTGAGAACCATGCAATAGCAGAGGTAAATTACATGGGTGAACCATATGGAAACACCTATAATCCCTCATGGAGAAATCACCCAAATTTCTCATGGAAGGATCAACAAAAGCATCAACAAGGCTTTAATAATGGTGGAAGAAACAGGTTTAGCAATAGCAAGCCTTTTCCATCATCCACTCAGCAACAGACAGAGAACTATGAACAAAATACCTCTAATTTAGCAAACTTAGTCTCTGATCTATCTAAGGCCACTGTGAGTTTCATGAATGAAACAAGGTCCTCCATTAGAAATTTGGAAGCACAAGTGGGCCAGCTGAGTAAAAGAATCACTGAAACCCCTCCTAGTACTCTCCAAAGCAATACAGAAGAGAATCCAAAAGGAGAGTGCAAGGCCATTGAATTAATTACCATGGCCGAACCTGTAAGGGAGGTTGAGGACGTGAATCCCAGTAAGAAAGACCTCCTGGGACGTCCAGTGTTCAATAAAGAGTATCCCTTTGAGGAACCAAAGGACTCTGAGGCTCATCTAGAGACCATAGAGATTCCATTAAACCTCCTTATGCCCTTCATGAGTTCTGATGAGTATTCTTCTTCTGAAGAGAATGAGGATGTCACTGAAGAACAAGTTGCCAAGTTCCTTGGTGCAATCATGAAGCTGAATGCCAATTTATTTGGTAATAAGACTTGGGGAGATGAACCTCCCCTGTTCACCAATGAACTAAATGCATTGGATCAACTGAGATTGCCTCAGAAGAAATAGGATCCTGGAAAGTTCCTAATACCTTGCACCATAGGCACCATGACCTTTGAGAAGGCTCTATGTGACCTTGGGTCAGGAATAAACCTCATGCCACTCTCTGTAATGGAGAAACTGGGAATCTTTGAGGTACAAGCTGCTAAAATCTCATTAGAGATGGCAGACAATTCCAGAAAATAGGCTTATGGACAAGTAGAGGACATGTTAGTAAAGGTTGAAGGCCTTCACATCCCTGCTAATTTCATAATCCTAGATACTGGGAAGGATGAGGATGAATCCATCATCCTTGGAAGACCCTTCCTAGTCACAGCAAGAGCTGTGATTGATGTTGACAGAGGAGAATTAGTCCTTCAATTGAATGAGGACTCCCTTGTGTTTAAAGCACAAGGTTATCATCCTGAAAACATGGAAAAGAGGCACGATAAGCTTCTCTCACTGCAGAGTCAACCAAAGCCCCCACAGTCAAACTCTAAGTTTGGTGTTGGGAGGCCTCAGCCAAACTCTAAGTTTGGTGTTGAACTCCCATATCCAAACTCTAAGTTTAGTGTTAGGAGTCTATAAAATTGACCTGATCACCTATGTGGCTCCATGAGAGCCCACTGTCAAGCTATTGACATTAAAGAAGCGCTTGTTGGGAGGCAACCCAATTTTTATTTATCTAATTTTATTGTTATTTCATGTTTTATTAGGTTCATGATCATGTGGAGTCACAAAATAAATAAAAAAAAAATTAAAAATAGAATCAAAAACAGCAGAAGAAAAATCACACCCTGGAGGAAGGGCTAAACGCTAGTAAGGAGCATCTGGCTGGCGTTCAACGCCAGAACAGAGCATGGATCTAGCGTTGAACGCCCAAAACAAGCAGCATCCTGGAGTTCAGATGCCAGGAATGCACACTGAGGAAAGCTGGCACTGAACGCCAGAAACAAGCATAGAACTGGCGTTCAACGCCAGAAACATGCTGCATCTGGGCGCTGAACGCCCAGAACAAGCACCAATTCGGCGTTTAAACGCCAGAATTGCATGCAAAGGCATTTTACATGCCTAATTGGTGCAGGGATGCAATTCCTTGACACCTCAGGATCTGTGGACCCCACAGGATCATCTCAGCATCTGTGGACCCCACAGGATCTCCACCTATCTCCACTCATACTCTTCCCTCTTCTCAATGTTCATCCTCTCTTCCCAATAAACATCCTTCTCCAAAACCCTTCACCAATCACCTTAAGCTCTCTTCCCTATCACCCATTCACCACTCACATCCATCCACTCTTCCCCATAAACCTACCTCATAAACCCCACCTACCTTCAAAATTCAAAATCATTTTCACACAACACAACCCTCTCTTCCTCTTCTTGGCCGAAACACAAACCTCTCTCCCTCTCCTCCATTTCTTCTTCTTCTTCATCTCTCCTTTCTTCTCTTGCTTGAGGGCGAGCAATATTCTAAGTTTGGTGTGGTAAAAGCATAAAGCTTTTTGTTTTTCCATTACCATTGATGGCACCTAAGACCGGAGAATCCTCTAGAAAAGGGAAAGGGAAGACAAAAGCTTCCACCTCCGAGTCATGGGAGATGGAAAGATTCATCTCCAAAACCCATCAAGACCACTTCTATGATGTTGTGGCCAATAAGAAGGTGATCCCCGAAGTCCCTTTCAAATTCAAGAAAAATGAGTATCCGGAGATCCGACATGAAATCCATAGAAGAGGTTGGGAAGTTCTAACAAACCCCATCCAACAAGTCGGAATCCTAATGGTTCAAGAGTTCTATGCTAATGCATGGATCACTAGGAACCATGATCAAAGTAAGAACCCAAACCCAAAGAATTATCTCACCATGGTTCGGGGGAATTACTTAGATTTTAGTCCAGAAAATGTGAGGTTGGCGTTCAACTTGCCAACAATGGAAGAGAACGTACGCCCCTACACAAGGAGAGTCAACTTTGATCAAAGGTTGGACCAAGTCCTCATGGACATATGTGTGGAAGGAGCTCAATGGAAGATTGACTCAAAAGGCAAACCGGTTCAACTGAGAAGACTGGACCTTAAGCCTGTAACTAGAGGATGGTTGGAGCTCATTCAATGCTCAATCATTCCCACTACTAACCGGTCTGAAGTTACTATAAACCAGGCCATCATGATCCATAGCATCATGATTGGAGAAGAGGTGGAGGTTCATGAGATTATACCTCAAGAACTCTACAAGGTGGCTAACAAGGCCTTCACTATGGCAAGGTTAGCTTTTCTCCACCTCATTTGCCATCTATGCAACTCAGCTGGGATTGACATAGAGGGAGATATCCTCATTGATGAGGACAAGCCCATCACTAAGAAAAGGATGGAGCAAACAAGAGAGCCTATTCATGGATCTCAAGAGACGCATGAAGAAGCTCAAATCCCTGAGATGCCTCAAGGGATGCACTTTCCTCCACAGAATTTTTGGGAGCAAATCAACACCTCCCTAGGAGAACTGAGTTCCAACATGGGACAACTAAGGGTGGAACATCAAGAGCACTCAATCATCCTCTATGAAATTAGAGAAGATCAAAGAGCTATGAGGGAGGAGCAACAAAGACAAGGAAGAGACATAGAAGAGCTCAAGGACATCATTGGTTCCTCAAGAAGAAAACGCCACCATCACTAAGGTGGACTCATTCCTTGTTCTCAAATTTTCTTTATGTTAAATGCTTATCTATGTTTGTGTCTTCATTACATGATCATTAGTATTTAGTAACTTTGTCTTAAAGTTATGAATGTCCTATGAATCCATCACCTCTCTTAAATGAAAAATGTTTTTAATTCAAAAGAACAAGAAGTACATGAGTTTCGAATTTATCCTTGAACTTAGTTTAATTATATTGATGTGGTGACAATGCTTCTTGTTTTCTGAATGAATGCTTGAACAGTGCATATGTCTTTTGAAGTTGTTGCTTAAGAATGTTAAATATGTTGGCTCCTGAAAGAATGATGACAAGGAGACATGTTATTTGATAATCTGAAAAATCATAAAAATAATTCTTGAAGCAAGAAAAAGCAGTGAATACAAAAGCTTGCAGAAAAAAAAAAACAAAATAGCGAAAAAAATAGAAAAAAAAAAGAGAAAAAGCAAGCAGAAAAAGCCAAAAGCTCTTAAAACTAAAAGGCAAGAGCAAAAAGCCAGTAGCCCTTAAAACCAAAAGGCAAGGGTAAATAAAAAGGATCCCAAGGCTTTGAGCATCAGTGGATAGGAGGGCCTAAAGGAATAAAATCCTGGCCTAAGCGGCTAAACCAAGCTGTCCCTAATCATGTGCTTGAGACTGAGCGGTTAAAGTCAAGGTCCAAAGCAAAAGAAGAGTGTGCTTAAGAATCCTGGACACCTCTAACTGGGGACTTTAGCAAAGCTGAGTCACAATCTGAAAAGGTTCACCCAATTATGTGTCTGTGGCATTTATGTATCAGGTGGTAATACTGGAAAACAAAGTGCTTAGGGCCACGGCCAAGACTCATAAAGTAGCTGTGTTCAAGAATCAACATACTGAACTAGGAGAATCACTAACACTATCTGAACTCTGAGTTCCTATAGATGCCAATCATTCTGAACCTCAATGGATAAAGTGAGATGCCAAAACTGTTCAATAGGCAAAAAGCTACAAGTCCCGCTCATCTGATTGGAGCTATATTTCATTGATAGTTTGGAATTTATAGTATATTCTCTTCTTTTTATCCTATTTGATTTTCAGTTGCTTGGGGACAAGCAACAATTTAAGTTTGGTGTTGTGATGAGCGGATAATTTATACGCTTTTTGGCATTGTTTTTAGTATGTTTTTAGTAGAATCTAGTTACTTTTAGGGATGTTTTCATTAGTTTTTATGTTAAATTCACATTTCTGGACTTTACTATGAGTTTGTGTGTTTTTCTGTGATTTCAGGTATTTTCTGGCTGAAATTGAGGGACTTGAGCAAAAACCAGATTCAGAGGTTGAAGAAGGACTGCTGATGCTGTTGGATTCTGACCTCCCTACACTCAAAGTGAATTTTCTAGAGCTACAGAACTCAAAATGGCGCGATTCCAATTGCGTTGGAAAGTAGACATCCAGGGCTTTCCAGCAATATATAATAGTCTATACTTTGGCCGAGTTTAGATGATGCAAAAGGGCTTTGAACGCCAGTTCTATGCTGCAGTCTGGAGTTAAACGCCAGAAACACGTCACGAACCAGAGTTGAACGCCAAAAACATGTTACAACTTGGCGTTCAACTCCAGAAGAACCCTCTGCACGTGTAAACTTCAAGCTCAGCCCAAGCACACACCAAGTGGGCCCCGGAAGTGGATTTATGCATCAATTACTTACTTCTGTAAACCCTAGTAGCTAGTTTAGTATAAATAGGACTTTTTACTATTATATTTAGATCTTCGGATCATCTTATGATTTTTAGTTCATCTGGAGATCATATTGATCACGTTTGGGGGCTGGCCATTCGGCCATGCCTGAACCTTCATTACTTATGTATTTACAACGGTAGATTTCTGCACTCCATAGATTAAGGTGTGGAGCTCTACTGTTCCTCATGATTTAATGCAAAGTACTACTATTTTTCTATTCAATTCAACTTATTCCGCTTCTAAGATATCCATTCGCACCCAAGAACATGATGAATGTGATGATTATGTGATGCTCATCATCATTCTCACTTATGAACGCGTGCCTAACAAACACTTCCGTTCTACATGCAAACAAGCTAGAATGAGTATCTCTTAGATATCTAATACAGGGGACTGAGTCTGAGTTGTTGGTGTCTTCGTGGTATAAGTTAGAACCCATGGATGGCCATTCCTGAGATCTGGAAAGTCTAAACCTTGTCTGTGGTATTCCGAGTAGGATCTGGGAAGGGATGGCTGTGACGAACTTCAAACTCGCGAGTGCTGGGCGTAGTGACAGACGCAAAAGGATAGTAAATCCTATTCCAGTATGATCGAGAACCTCCAGATGATTAGCCATGCCGTGACAGAGCATTTGGACCATTTTCACAGAGAGGATGGGATGTAGCCATTGACAACGGTGATGCCCTTACAGAAAGCTTGCCATGGAAAGGAGTAAGACTGATTGGATGAAGACAGCAGGAAAGCAGAGGTTCAGAGGAACGAAAGCATCTCTACACGCTTATCTGAAATTCTCACCAATGATTTACATAAGTATTTCTATCTTTATTTTCTGTTTATTTATTATTATTGTTCGAAAACTCCATAACCATTTGATATCCGCCTGACTGAGATTTACAAGGTGACCATAGCTTGTTTCATACCAACAATCTCCGTGGGATCGACCCTTACTCACGTAAGGTTTTATTACTTGGACGACCCAGTGCACTTGCTGGTTAGTTGTGCGAAGTTGTGAAGTTATGTTTGGACCATGGTATTGTGCACCAGTTTTTGGCGCCATTGCCAGGGAGAGAACGAACAATAAATTTTACAACCTCAGAGTAACAATTTCGCATACCAGCAATATAAGCTAAAGCATATCAACTAATACTTGATGTAAAAGTAAAATCAAAGCATAAGTGAATGAAATGAAGAGAACACTCAGAAGCATCAAGTTCAAATAGGAAAGAGTGGGTCGTGAAAAAAAATGTGAGTTCATATCAATACACAAAGGATGCAAGGGTCATCAAAGATTAAGCATTGACCTAAAAGTTTCATCACCCAACAATATCAAACAAGTCGAGAAGCACCAAAATAATCCAAGAAATCCTCAATAATTGAGTAGGAAATTCAACACCAATGTGAAAATAACAACTTAGAAAAGAAAATAAGAACAAGAAACAAAGTTAAAATGCAATGAATAAAAGTATGCAAATGCAATAAACAAAAGAAAATGAAAGATGAGAAAAATAAGAAGTGAAAATTTAAAAAGAGGGAGAAGAAGAAATAAAGAGAAGTAAGAAAGAAATGATGAGAAAGGTGAGAAGAGAAGAGAAGAGAAGAGAAGAAAGGGGAGAAAAGAAATGGGAGAAGGGAAGAGAGAAATAGAAGAAAGAAAGAAGGAGAGAAAAGAAAAGGAACAGGGGAAAAACAGGGTGCGACGGCGACGCAGTCGCATGGGCGACGCGTGCGCACAAAAAGCAGGAGGGGGAAGCGACGCGTAAGCGTCGTACACGTGTACGCGTAGATCGCAGAAAATAGAGGTGACGCGTACGCGTCATCCACGCGTATGCGTGGAGCTAAATTTTGCTATTCGCACAAAAGCAGCACCACTCCAGCACAACTCTCTGGTTTTTGTACCAAGAGTCCCAACATAGCATACGACGCGTGCGCGTGGGCCACGCTCACGCGTGGCGCTCCCATCTTTTTTTTTATAGAAGTATAAAATAGAAATAGGGCACTTTCCTAACCTATAAACATTCCAAAGCAACCAAAATTCAAATTTAACAAAAATCTTTTTAGTTTTTGAAAATTTTTCAAAGACAAAACAACCAAAACTTGCACTTCAAGCAAAATGCAATTCAAAACAACTATCCTAATCAAAACATGAACCCAACAAGTAACCTAACAATCAAAGCAATATGTACAAGGGTATAGAAAATAAGAAAAACTACCTACAATGGCAACTCAATTCACCATTTATGATGTCTACAAGAGAATAGAAAGAGTTTACCATGGTGGGGTGTCTCCCACCTAGCACTTTTATTTATTGTTCTTAAATTGCACAATTGGGAGGCTCCTTGTCAAGGTGGTTTATGCTTGTACTCATCCTTGAACTCCCAAGGATGCTTGCTCCTCAAACGGTTGTCAGAACTTCCAACCGACTTCACCAAGTTTGGGTGAAGTTCTTCCCAAGATATGAGCTCCCAAAATTGGTCTTCATGTTGTGATCTGGGATCCCATATCTTATTTTCTCACCCGTCTTCTAATTGATCATCATTGTTCCATCCGGGTGGAAAGCAAGCCGAATTCTCACTAAGGCACCAAACTATCCTCCTAGACCCATACAATTTAGCACTAGTCCACCCCTTGCTCCTCAATTTTGAGCTTCCAACCATAATGAGCCTAGATTTACAACGCCAACCACTAAACATCCTTCTCTTATGCTTCATTCCACAAAGCGCCCTAAGTTGGCCATCCGTTTCAAGCAAACCAAATTCAAGTTGGATAATCAAGCTAAGAGTGATGAGTTTTACCCACTCAAATAAAGGACTAGATGGCCACTTAGGTAGAGAAGTTCACAACGATCTTGATAAAGCATATTCAACTCCCGTCCATCCTCTTCTAGGGGCTTCTACCACTTGACAAGATACTTCATGCTCCACCTCTTGCCAAGCTTCCTCAAGTTCAGGTTCTTCCTCACCAATTTCTTCAAGCTCTTCCCCATCACTCAAATCATAAATAGGAGGTTGAGTGAAATCTACCTCAACATCAATTCCAAGTTCAATGGGGAAGGATTCATCAAGCTCAAAAGGACCGTATGTTGATGTGGAATCATCATAGATGAGAGGACTTGTTGCTTGTACCATTTTTTTCAACTCTTCAATCACATTGTGCCTTGGAGGTTGTGCACTATCCTCCTTAACATCACTTTCAAAATCCATGGAAGAAGGCTTTTCAACTTGAGATTCCTCTTTCCACTCAACATCTCCTAAATCTTCAACCACTCCTTCCTCTTGTTCAACAATCTCGGCTTCCTCCTCTTGTTGCACTTCTTGCCTCAACTCCTCTTCTTCTCCTTAAAGCTCCAAATTTTCCTTCTCATTGTGCTCTTCAATTAATCTCCCACATTTAACAATAAGGGTGTCTTGGATAATTGTGCACGATGAGGCCAATTGGCTCATCACTTCGGTTAAGCTAGCCACCACTTCCTCTTGCTTTTGGCAACGAGTTAGAAGTTCTTGTTGTTCTTGCATAAGGGGTCGGAAAGATTCGTCCAATGAAGGTGGTGGTGGAAGAGATGGTTTATTGTTTGGAGAAAAAGTATCATAGTTGGAAGGTGGTTCAAATTGGTGAAAGTCTTGAGGTAGTATATAAGAAAATGATGGTTCTTGGGAGTATTGGTGTTGGAATGGCGGTGGCTCTAGGTATGGTTCATATGGTGGTTGGTATGGTAGATATGGGTCATATGGAGGTGAATGGTGGTATGAGACTTGTGAGTGAGGTTGACAACAATGTTGAGGGATTGGTTCACAATTATGTACATTATGGGGTAGATTGTAGCCATGAGAGATTGGAGGAGGTTGTTGCCATGAAGGTTGACCATAAACATGTGGCTCCTCCCTAATTTGATATCCATTCCCACAATGTGGTTCCTCATTGAAGTTTTCATTCCCTACAACATAATTGTAACCAAACTCATAGCCAAAGTGATGAGAATTCATAGTGACAAGAGAAAATAAAAACAAATACTAATAAGAACTAATAAAAACTAACTCCTAAAGCAAGCAAAAACTAACAAAGAAGCATATTCACAATGTGAACATATATACAATAGCCAATAACATAACACCATTGCAATTCCCCGGCAACGGCGCCAAAAAAACTTGAAAGAGTATTTATGTCGGTTAGGAATTTCACACAATTAATTACGTTGCTAGTATAGTTCCCAACCAACAAACAACACTCAATCAAAGTTTTAATATTGGTTGTCACAAGCACAAACCCCAATAAAATAAATCAAATTATTTAAACCTCGGGTCGTCTCACAAGAAATTGCAATGAAGTGCTCAATTATTGGCTATGAAGGAACAAGGGGGTTTGATTTGGTAATTGGCAAGAAAAGTAAATAACATGAAAGTAAATGACAATTAACTAATAAAGGAAAGGGAAAGAACTCTTGGCTAAGGCATGGAAATTGAGATCACCATTCTTGTCTACAAACTATGTATTGACAATTATGAGGGGCCAACCTATCAAGTCTACTTCTATGCTTGAAGTATTTCAAATAGGCTTGATCAACATCAACCCATAAGTCCCAACCTAACTACTAATTGACTTAGTAGTAGGCTAGCGTTAATGTGTATCAAATTGACCACTAAGGGTTCTCAAATCACCAAATCAATGAGACCCAATGACTCAAGGTCACCCAATTCCCTTAGCCTAGGCCAAGAGTAAAGAAAACTACTCTAAAACTAGTGAAAACATTTTATCAAACACCTAGAGTGCAATAAAAGTAAACATCACAAAATGCAAGAATTTATAAAATCCATAACTAACATATAAGCAAGAAATCAACAATAGCAACTAAGATAAACAAAAAAAGACATGAAAATATGAAATTGCATTAAAAAGGAATTGAAATTTAACAAGGGTTCATCAACAAAAAAGAGAGCAAAATAAGAAATTAACAAGAGAAGTAGATAAACCAAGGTGCTAGAACAAATAAAAGTAAAGGAAAACTAAAATGAAACAAGATTAAAATATAAATCTAAAAAGAATTGAAATAAGAACCCTAAAATCTAGAGAGAGGAGAGAGCCTCTCTCTAGAATTCTACCCTAAAACATGATAAAAAAAAAACTATACTATGACTACTCCCCCTCCCCCCCCCCCAATTCCCTTGCAATTCTTGGGTTCAAAAGCATCAGAAATGAGTTGGATTTGGGCCTCCTTGAGCTCAGAAATCGCCCCCAGCGTATTGACTTTAGCGAAGTCACGTGCCGCTGGTCACGCGTACACGTCATTGGCAAAATTCCTCTTCACGCGTGCGCGTGGGTGACACGTGTGCGTCGCTGGCAAATCTCCTTTTCACACGTACGCGTGGGTGACGCGTGCGCGTGGCCTTGAGTTCAGGAAATCCTCATTTCTTCATGAATTCTCCATTTTTGCATGCTTTCTCTTCATTCCTTCAACCCAATATTTGCATTCTAATCCTGAAATCACTTAACAAACACATCAAGGCATCGAATGGAATTAAAGTGAATTAAATTTATCAATTTTTAGGTCTAAAAAGCATGTTTTCATTCTTAAGTACGAAATAGGATAAATTCACAAAACCATGCTATTTCATTGAATAAATGTGAGAAAGGTTGATAAAATCCCCTAAATTCCACACAAGATAAACTACAAAATTGGGATTTATCAAAGATATACAAAAGAGGACTGGTTACAGCCTGCGAAGTTTAGGCCGGCTAGTCAAACTTAATACAACAGAGTTTTGGAAGTTTAAAACAGCTTGTACAACTTATCTCTCAAATCAAGCCTCTAAGGCCTTAAAGTCTAAGATAAAAAGGTGAGAGAAAGTACTACAAAAAAATAAAATAGAAATAAACAAGGAAGAAACCATACTCCACTCTGTCACCATGTCCGCAATTTCACCGAGGTGAATTACGACCTGCATCTAAAAATCAACAACCTATGGTATGAGAACCGGAGGTTCTCAGTATGGTAACAGTACCCAATATGTAAGATGTAAGGTTCCGGGACGCTGAAGGCAATCCTAGAACTTCACATCGAATACAGATATTCAAGCTTAACAATAACAAATAAATAAATATACTTAAATCGTAAACCATGAGCAGGGGTATCTAAACTTAGGGGGATTTCTAACTAATACTAATCACACCGCTGTATCCCACAGCCTTTACCAACCTAACCTCCGTGCAATCCCATCACTCCTCAATCCCAGCAAAAAACACAGGTAATGCAGACAAGTAAAGCACAAGTAAAGTACATGTACAATAAATAAAAAAATTAGCATGTAAACATGTGATTCATTTAGGCATAATATAAATTAAGCAAAGCACACAAACAGGTAGAAGATGCATATGATGAATGCCTTTCCTATTCGCTCGTGATATCCCTTGTCGGTCCATAAATTCCAACCCGGCACATCCTCTCGGATGTAGCCTTTCTGCCACGCCCAGAGATATAGGCTCTGCACACTCATGCAGCAGAGAAATCTACCATACTGGAGATATAGGTTCCGCACACTCATGCAGCAGGGAGTCTGCTACGCCAGAGATATAGGCTTTGCACACTTATGCAGTAAGGAAGGAAACAACAACAACTGTCTCATCATAAATCATTCCAAGGATATAGTGTTGGGCACACTCTTGCAGCAGAAAAACTGCCACGCTGGAGATATAGGCTCCGCACACTCCCACATAATCCAATAATTTCATCATTCCTTTTCAAGTTCTCAACTCATCATAACCATCACTGGTTTCCAATTTCTCAAATTCATCATAAGCATTCCCATTTCTCAATTTCATCATAAGTATTCTGTATGTACATGTTCCTGCGGCTCGGATGAACCATATACTTCACAACTCAACATACACTAATTTTATTTACAACATTCCAGAACATAAGTCTTCGTCTTCTAAACTCATACAGAAAAGTACCAATTTAATTCACTAACCCATCTCTATTAATCTTAAGGCCTAATTACTAGCCACAAGTCCTAAGGAGAAGTTAAGGGAGTTTGGAAAGATAGAGAGTCCCTAAAAGTGAAGAAAACACATTTTCAGCAAAACAGGAGTCACGGGTACGCGTGGCTGCATTTTTGTTTGCTCGCGTACGCATGCACCTTGCTCGCGTACATGAGATACCAAACCCGAAAGGGTTAGTCGAGTCGCGTGCAGGTGGTTGCGTACGCATGCTACATCAGACCCAAAAAATTAAACGCTCATAACTTCCTCTACAAAGCTCCATTTTCTCCAAACTTTATATCATTTTAAATCTTTTTAAATCATCTTTAATTTAAGATAAAAACCAATTGATTTTGAAAACTGAGGCTCAAGTTATGATCTGCCAAATTTCACCAAAAATCAAGTTTTACCCAAAATATTAAAGTTCTCTAGTTTCCAAATTCCAAAACCAAACCAAATTTCAAAACATACCCAAACATCATAAAACACTACCACACACTACACTTTACCATTATATTACACTTCAATTAACTCAACACTCCTTTCACTTACTCTTTCCACCATAATTTAACCTTATCAAAACAACATTAAACTCATACCAAACCCTCCTCAATTCCTTCTACTTTCCAAATCCCTTCCAACCTCTCAATTCAAGATAATTCTTATCATTATCCATAAATTACCAAACTCATCAAATTCTTCCAAAATTCATACTCATAAATCACGATTCTCAATAACCATCAATCCAACATTAATAAAACACTTCTACATTAATTCAACCTACTATAAATAACTTTTATCCACTCATCATACCATTTACTCAAATACAACATCATTCAATCCACAACAACATCATCATTTAACATCATAATTCATCAACAATTCAAACCTATCCTAAGGTCTACTAGCCTAAGTGTCCTGAAATATTACATATTACATAAAGGAGACCGAAACCATACCTTGGCCGATTCCTAATATGCGCAAAACACCAAAACTTGGATCCCACAAGCTTCCAAAAAGCCAAGGCAACTCCAACAAGCACCAAAGCTCAAACAACATCATATAACATACAAAAACATCACTAAGGCTAACTCAAAATATCAAACAACAAGAGTTTGAAGAGACTTACCTTACCCAATGATATTAGGAGTAAAACCCAACAATATTACAATGCTAGATCACTCTTAAACAAACAAAACACAAAAATCTACTCAAAAACTAGAACAAAAAATGTGAAACTGTTAGGGTAGGGAACTAGAGTGCGAGTTTCAATTTCTTACCAACAAAGCCTAGCTAGAAATGACGGTCTCGACAAGAGCTTCGCGTGGCCACAAACGGCTTGTCAATCGGAGCTCCGGATAAAAAGTTATGGAGCTTTAAAGGAGGAGATGAATAGTAACATGGAGCTCTCCTCCCCCCTTCTCTTTTCAGCGTGCTCTCACCCTCTTTGGTGAGTGAATGAGCTGAAATGCTCATTTAATGAGCTGAAATGCTCATTTAATGAGCATATATATGTTGGGCCTTGGACCCGATTTGGGCCTAGTCCAACTCGTTAGCGTTTTTAGTCCGTTTGACCTACTTTGGGTCAAAACCTTTAAGATTAGTGTCCGGTTTTCAATTCTAAAATATTTCATCCTTTCAAAACAATAAATTCAATCTTTCGAAATCTTATTTTCCAAAATATGCGGTACCGGACAGACTAGAGCCGGTACTGCTGGCTTAAGTACCGATACGCATTTTTACAAAAATCTTTCGCAAAAGATACATTTTCTAACTCAGAAAAATTCATTGAATTCAAATTTCACCTTTAAATTTTCAAACTAAAACTTATAAATTTTAAATCTACTCCGGTCACTTAAAAATTATTATTTTATTGAAACAGTTTTACGTGAAAACTCCGGTCCTTTCACTCTTCCATAAGGGGGTTAGGTTAGATTTGTTTCTAAAGAGGCATGGTTTGGGCAGTCTTCTTTATATAGATTATGGAAGAATTCCATAGCTGCAGATTTGACTTCTTCAGCATCTTCGTACCAAGTTCCATCTCCCTTTCTTAACTTAACTATTCTATTTTTCCTCCGTCTCATGGCTGTCTTGGTATAGTAGAAATGAGTGTTTCTATCACCGTCTACTATTTATTATTGTCTTGACTTTTGCAACCATAACCACTCCTTTTGGTCTAAAATGGTCGCCAACTCTCCTGATAGTTCCTTTTCCATATCATCTAAAAAGGGGTTGCGTCCATAGGAACGGACATTTTGTATTCCTGCAATTCTGTTAAGGATTCATCTTTTTCTTATAAAGAGGTTTCCAAACACGTCTTTGTTCTATTTTTAGAGTTCTTCGGTGATGTCCTTTATAGCCATGGGAAGAGAAAAGTTACGCTTCCAAGCTGAATTAAGGAAATCTTTGAAAGAAGGGTGAGTTCTCCATATAATTTCAAATCTAAAAGGCTTATCTCCCAAATCCAATCTCTCCGGCTTTAGTCTGACCAAGAGAGGGTGATGGTCAGAATTCACCCTGGGTAAGACTTCAACTCTAGCATCCCCAAAATTCCTCCTCCAATCTGTATTCGCAAGTGCTCTTTCTAGTCTTGTGAAGACTCTTTCCATACCATCACGCTGAGCATTTCCACGTGAATTTGGACCCCATATATCCTAAGTCCACCAAATTACATTTATTCACCCAATTCTGAAATCTTCGACAAGCATTTGTATCAACCCAAGCTCCCCCTTCCTTTCATACTCATAATCTATGTCATTAAAATCACCAACATCCAAGGTCTTCCCATATTATGAGCCAAATTAAATAACTTCTCCCACAAGTCTCTTCTTAGAGTTTCTTGTGGACAAGCATAGACTGCAGTTAACGCCCAGGGCTTGTGACCAAGCTCATTTAACTCCATATGAACAAATTGATAATAAGACTCCTTTACATTAATCGTAAGGGAATCATTATTCCAAAGCACCCAAATTCCTCCACTGAAACCTGCAGCTTCTTCCCGATAAGAAAATCTAAAACCCAGATCTTTAACTACCTCCTTAGCTTTTCTTCCACTACACTGAGTTTCATATAATAACACTATAAAAGGTTTTTTCTGTCTAACAATTTCTTTAAGGGTGTGAATTGAAGCTTGATTCGCAATTCCTCTAATATTCCAGGCTAAAATGATCATAATAACACTAGAGGAGTAGAAAGAAAAGTGACCTCTATACATGACTCCTGCTACAAAAGGCAGAGACAAACTAATTACATTGCATCTCCTCTCCTTGTTGGAAAGTTTCTTCCATTTGCATGTCAGCATTTTGCTTTTCAGCATGCTTCTCTTCTATTCTCTCCACTTCTCTTATAGCCTCCGAGAGAGCATCTGGATCTAAGATTCAATTTCTGTTTGCTTCGGATCAGGAGGTTCCTCCATTTGAGAGGGTGATAATGGTGTTTCATTAATAACCTTTGTTGGGAGTGGGCTATCTGGGGTCTGGTCCTTCCAATTCTCTTGGAAGTGGGTTTTTGGTTGGGATAAGATAGTAGTGTTGATTGTTGTGGATATGGGCTTGGATCCAAGTGAAGCATTCAGGTTAAATGAAGGGGATGAAATTAAAAATGGGCTAGGAGTAGGTATATTTTGGTTAACTGTTGCTGGTTGTGTTTTTTTTTCTTTATAAGTTGTGCTTTATGGGTTGTAGAGTTGTTGTTCTGGGTTTTTGGGTTCAAAATGGGTTTGGTTGTATTGCGAGTATCAGCACAGTGGGTCGCGTTAGAAATTCTTTGAGTAGCACGCTCCTTTTTGCCTAGGTCATATTCCTTCCGTTGGAACATTCTCATTCTCTACCTCTTCATTTTGCAGTACAACGAATCTGGTATTCCCTCCACTAACCTGTCATTTTCCTCTACCATTCCCCCCACTACTTGTACCCTCTCCTGCTTTCGCATTTCTTCTGCCACGTGTACGGCATTGAACCAACATCCACAGCCCAAAGCCTACTGTTGTTTCAGAAATTACCTCTTTGTCCTTGTTATTTTTTTGTTGGACCACATTGCCCCTTTCTTCTACCCCCTGCATTGGTTCAATAGCTACTGCATTATCCTTATTCATGGCTACCTGAGCTTTTTTCTTCTCCGGACAGTTCTGCTTTTCATGTCCCACTCTTCCACACTCGAAGTAGACTTGGTGCAGCCCCTCATACTCAATAGTATGATTAATTCCATTGATTTGGTATTACGATACTAAGCGCTTGTCTAAATCAAGTTCCACATAGATTCTCTCAAACTTTCCTCTTGAGACTTCTACTGTATTAGAGTCAATTTTCAATGTTCTTCCAACTATGTTGCCAATTCTTCCCAAAATAGTTCTGTTGTAATATTCAATAGCCAATCCAGGAAGACGAACCTAGGCTGCTATTCTGTCTATCGTAGCATTCGTTGGATCAAAATCTGGTTTCCGTAGTCTTATTATAAGATAGTGATCTAAAATTTTCCAAGGACCTTCTGTGAGCGCAAAATCGAGGTCTTCAGAGTTGAGAAACCTTACTAGAAAAAAATTAGAGCCCAAATTGATGACTTCTAAACTTTCTCTTTTTCCCCACATTATTTCAAGCCTTCTCTTTATAGCTTGCAAAGAGATTCTTCTTCCCATAAGCTTGACAATGAGGGAATCCCACCATTCCTTCCTAATTTCTCTTTTAATGCTTTCACCAATAACCAAGTTGCATATAAAGAGAAGGCTTTATGACTATTTCCTCATCATCTTGACTTTCCTCATCATCTTGACTTTCCTCTTGGTCTGAAGCGTATTCCTCCTCAACATCCCTTCTTTCTGGAGCAGGGTCAGCTTGATCATTTCTGCCAGTTTTCACAATGCTTGCAAAAGTTCTCCTTCCGCATTCTTTCTCTCGGCCATCTGTTCCCATACTTACCACTGCTTCTATGTTGACTCCTTCAACTCCTGTATCCATCACTACTTCATCTTCAATCATCCATTCCTCAACCCTCGGCGGAATGGCCATGTCTCCAGAGAACTCTCTACCTTCCTCAGTCTGCTTCACTTTCTTTCCTTTTTTTAATATATTCATTGAATGGGCTTTTTTAGCATCAATCATATTGTGAAGCATAGCAATGCATTTTAACAATAAGTTTGTGCACACAAAGTTTTGTTCAATAGTCATCATGTATGTCTTGTAACAAATGTATTTTGGTTTAAAATTTGGTTAGGCCAAGTAGTGAATGAAATTCTTAGTATTGTGTGTGTGAATATGAGGTAAGTAAATTTGTAATACCTAATATTGAAAACTGTCTAATCCATTTAACAAAAAGAAATATATTATTTTTAAACCAACGTTCACTTCGAAATCTTTTAATATAATGATGCAACTATATATATTTACAATGACTAATTTTTGTTTGGTTATTTTGTGATGTTAAAACATAGCAAAACAGAATGCAACTAAAAAAAAGAATAAATTTTGCTCGGACCTTATGATTAGTATATTATATACAATAATTCTCTATTTACAAAAATATTCCGATGAAAAAAGAGAATTGCTGGTTCAGTTTTCCACTTTAATGACAGGAAAAAAATTGATCAAATTCTACATGCTTAGTTGATATTAAATAAAAAGTATCTAATGAATTATGAATTTAATATATCTATTTAACAAAAGGATGGATATTTTATACATTTAACTTGTAATTAGTAATTGGTAATTAGATTGTAGCACCCAAACTTTATTTTTTTAATCAAATTTGTATTTTAAATATTTTAAATTAATCGCATTAGTTCTTCAATAATTCTTTTTATTGACAGCGCCAAAATTTGTTAATATGGCATATTAAGTGATACTACAACACATACATAGGAATCTTAATTAACTATTAACATGATAAGTTTATGAAATTAGATCAAATCAAAATCTAATTGAAGGAAGAGCTTGAGGCATTGGAATCTCTTAATTTGGAGTTTATTTGATCGAATTTCATAAACTTATCATGTTAACTGTCAATTAGGACTAATAGGTGTGTATTGTGGAGTCAATTAACATGTCACGTTAACAAACTTTGATGCCGTTAGCAATGGAAGTGATGGTAGCACTAAAATGACTAACTTAAAATCTTTGAAAGACAAATTTGATTAAAAAAAATCTTTAAAAAAAAACTAATTTAGAAAATGAATGATCTTTCGGAGATTAATTTGACGATTTACTCATATTTTTTCTATATTCTTTATCCTTAAGATATAATAAGTATCTCAAATAAACACGAGACATTAGGGTCAACACCATAGGAAACCGTGGCAATACAACAAAATTGGAAATTCGGACGAAAAAGAATAGTACGAATGGTACAATATGGTATATTCAATGCACATGGATTATTCTAACATCGCTTGAAATCAATGGAGAAAGAATTGAAAGAAGACTAATATGAATGATCACCAACTCAAAAAGTTAGTCTCATGGTGTTGAGCACACCCAAGAAAATCTTCGAAAATGAGATTAAATTGTGGGTGGTTGCAATTATGCCTCCCAAACCCAATAAGCACGAAAAAGTGGGTGACATAGTTGATAACACGAATTGCAGAAAAAAAGTGCTCAAAGTAAGGAAATGCTCTACCTTCGCTTGGACCAATAAAAAGCTTTGAACAATGATCATATCCTTGCTCTTAAATCCATTCATAAATATAGTAAATACTTTCTTTCATTTATAAGGCATAATTCTATATAGTACCTTTTCTTTTTTTAAAAAAAAAAAAAAAGATCTACCTTCTTGTTGCATTCTTAGTCACTGAATTTGCATACCCATAATTTGATAGGAAAGAAAGAAAAAAAGAAAAAGGGTATTGAATCACTTCAATTAATCAAAATGCTTTGCCATTTCAATTAGCAAGAAAAAGTAACACCATGAAATTAGCACTTAGGAATGTTAGCACAAGTCAATGTTAGCACTTAGGAATGCACCATGAAATTAACACCCTTTAAAAGAAATATCTAGCCTTTGCTGATGTGATAGCTACCCAACAACTGTATTACCTGAACTGATATATATATAAAATATGATTTTGAAGACATCTAAAATAATATATGAAAATCATTTGTAAATTAGAGAAAATTATGGTTATCAAATTCACAAATCATAAATAAAATATCTAAATATTGAATGATAGTACATATCCTAGGTGCTTTGACAATTATCAGTTTATATTGTTTTTAGTAATAATGTACATTTCAGTTCCACTTAATATATTGGAGGTTGGTTAAATTTTATAATTGATGATAAGTTGATAACTATTCAAGCTCATTATTAATTGGTCATTATAAAACAAAGCAAAACACTTTTTCTCCAACAGAAGTATGCAGTATCAAACATTATCTGAAGAATCAAGAAGACAATAAAACCAATAAATTTAGATTTGAAATGTTGATTGGGAAAAAAAATGGCTACCAAACTTTTGGCTGAATTGAGTAAGTTGTTCTGTCCAATTTTTTTTTTTTTTTTGGCACTATGCTTTTTTAAAAGACTTGGTTACTCAATTTTATAGAATATCATTAAAAACTTTTCAACTATAAAAACCTAATTGAAAATTGCATTAAACTATATATAGTTACTTGCAACATAATTAAAGCTTCTTACTATAACATGGTTATATATATATATGCACATGCACTACAGCTCCGAGTTCCCTTCTCAAAGCACTGGTGATTCTGATAAACTTGGATGCTCAATGTAAAATTGCAAGCACAAAGGGTCGCTACTCATTGACCTGATAGGAGTTATAAAAGGGGGCTGCTCCCACTGCTTAATGCCGGTTGGGATCCATGAGTTAGCTTCCTTGCTTGTGCCTGTCTCCGGAAGCAATTGGAAGTTGCCTGTGATCTCCCACCTGCAATCTGTTTAGAGATGAAAGTGTTTGAGACATCGAATTCAGTTTGAGCATGACAGAACAGAATTCAGCACATGGTTTACAAATGCATCAAACCATTTCTAACAATTAAGCTTAATCTTCTAAGATGAGGTTAGTTACATGAATCAAACAATAATATAATGTACTTGTTATGATATCACTTCTCCCAAAACTTAAGCTAGTAGAAGACATATAAATGGTTATATATATAACTCGGCTCCTCAGGCAAGACTTTTTTTCTAGATTTGCGTGAATTTTGTTTTTATAAACTTTCATTTTTATTTCTTTTTCATTTTCATAAGATAACTTAATTTAAATCAGATTTAATCTTAATGAATTAGATCAGATTTGATTTAAATTTAAAATTCCTAAAAATATGATAACCAATTTAAATCAGATTTAATCTTATTAGTTTATATCAAATTTGATTTAAATTTAAAACTCCTAAAGACTACGAAACAAATCAAGTCTTTTGACAAATTTTAACAACAAATTAAATTAAAATATAGACAAAAATAAATTCGAAATTAAATACTAATTTTGTGACTTCCACTGAACTTTAAAAGTACTAGTGAGTTTTTTGCTGTCCTGACTTAGCCTAATGAGCCTTGTCTTTTCTCTTTTAGTTAGCAATTAATGCATCTCCTCATGTATGAGTGCTGCAAATTTCCCAAAGTTCTCATTGAGCTTCTTTGCACTTACCCTAGTGATGGAGCCTTTTGAAAGTGTGAAATCTCCATTGTGCCCTTTCGCCTTACGATGCTCAGATTTTCCTCCCGCGTGTGTATCATTCCCTCCTTCCTCAAAAAGATTCAAGGTATCCATATCAAAAGAAGAAAGATCAGAAACATTGAAAGTGGCGGAGACATTATACTCATCTAATAGATCAATTTTATAGACATTATCGTTGATTCTCTCAAGCACTTGGAATGGGCCATCTCCTCCTCTAGCATCAAGTTTAGACTTCCTTTCAGTAGGAACCTCTCATTCCTCAAATGAACCCAAATCCAATCTTCTGGTTCAAAGACTATATGCTTTCGACCCTTTTTAACCCTTTCAGCCGTGGCCTTATTCTTCTTTTCAATCATGTCACAAGCATACTCATGTATTGTTTTAATCTTCTCAGCCTTGCTTGCTCCATCTAAACTAACAAGATCACTCAAAGCTAAAAGCATTAAATCCAAAACAATTAGAGGGTTAAAACCATATACAAGTTCAAACGGCAAAAAACCAGTAGAAGAATGAATTGTTTTATTCACCACAAACTCAATAAAAGGTGAACAATCTTTCCAAGTTTTTAAATTCTTACCAACAACAACACGCAATAAGGTCCCTAATGTTCTATTCACCACTTCAGTTTGACCATCTGTCTGAGGATAACTAGTAGTAGAGTATAATAATTTTGTTCCAAACTTAACCTACAATACTTTCCAAAAATGACTTAAGAATTTTACATAAGGATCAGAGATAATAGTTTGAAAACGTCATGAAAGTGCACAACCTCTTTAGAAAATAGATCAGCAATATTTGTTACATCGTCAGTTTTATGGCATGTATTGAAATGAGCTATTTTACCAAAGCTGTCTACCACAACAAAAATACTATCTCTACCTTTCCTAGTTTTAAGGAAACCAAGAACAAAATTCGTAGATATATCAACTTATGAAATTATAGAAACAGATAATAGGATTTAGTACAAAATTTTTCAACATCTCTACGCATGTGTAGCCAATAAAAATGTTCAGATAACATATCCAAAGTTTTATATCCACCAAAATGACCCATCAAACCCCTACTATGTGATTCCAGAACAAATAAATCCTTTATGGAATAAATAGGCACACAAATCCTATCACCTCGAAAAAAAAAACCATTATGCTTAGAGAATTTGTTATGTGCACCATCCTCACATGTAGTATATATAGGGGCAAAATCTTGCATACAATTCCTTCATACACTCAAAGCCTAACAACTTAGAAGTAAGGGTAGTGATTAAGGAACACCTCCTAGATAATGCATCCACATCCACATTCTCTTTACCTTGCTTATAGGCAATCACATATGAAAAAGATTCAAGGAATTCTACTCACTTTGCATGTTTTTTGTTCAGCTTTTCTTGATCCTTCAAGTGTTTTAAAGATTTATGGTCAAAATGCACCTCAAATTCCTTAGGCAGCAAATAATGTTGCCACACCTCCAACACTCGGACCAAGGCATACAACTTCTTATCATAAGTTGAGTAGTTGAGACGAGCTACCTTCAACTTCTTATTGAAATAAGCTATGACTCACTTTTCCTGCATCAAAACAGCACATATACCAATCCCGGAAGTATCACATTCTATTTCAAGAGTCTTAAAAAAATCCGGTAACACAAGAATGAATGCATAACACAACAAATCTTTCAAAGTGTTAGAAGCAAGTTCTTATTCTTATTCCCATCTAAAACCTACATCTTTTGTTAATAATTTTAGTTAATGAACACAAGAACAAGAAATTGCTTCTAACACTTTGAAAGATTTGTTGTGTTCTGGACCAATTCTTGTGTTATCGGATTTTTTAAAGACTTTTAAAATAGAATGTGATGCTTTCGGGATGGGTATAGGTGCTGTTTTGATGTAGGAAAAGCGAGCCATAGCTTATTTCAATGAAAATTTGAATGGAGCTCGTCTCAACTACTCAACTTATAATAAAGAGTTGTATACCTTGGTGCGAGCGTTGGAAGTTTGGCAACATTATCTGCTGCCTAAGGAATTTGTGATGCATATTGACCATGAATCCTTAAAACACTTGAAGGGTCAAGAAAACTGAACAAAAGACATGCCAAGTGGGTATAATTCCTTGAATTTTTTTCTTAATCACTATCCTTCTAAGTTGTTACATTTTAAGTGTATGAAGGAATTGTATCCTAGTTTTGCCCCCTATATATGCTGTATGTGAGAATGGTGTATATAACAAATTATACAAGCATTGTGGTTTTCTTTTTCTAGGTGATAGAATTTGTGTGCTTACTTGTTCCATAAGGGAGTTACTTATTCTGGAATCGCATAGTGGAGGTTTGATGGGTCATTTTGGTGTGTATAAAACTTGAGATGTATTATCTTAACATTTACTGGTTACACATACGTAGAGATGTTAAAAAATTTTGTGCTAAATGTATTGCATGTAAACAAGAAAAGATATATTTATTGATTTTGTTCTTGATTTACCTAGAATTAGAAAAGATAGAAATACTCTTTTTATTGTGGTATATAGATTTAGTAAAATGACCCATTTCATTGTATGTCATAAAACTGATAATGCAACAAACATTGTTGATCTGATTTTTTGAGATGTATGCATACATGGCATTTCCCAAACTATTGTTTTTTATCGTGATGTAAAATTCTTAAGTCATTATTGAAAAGTGTTAGTGGAGTAAGTTGGGAACAAAATAATTATACACTACTTGTCATCCTCACCGCTATAAGACCGGCTATACTTTATGGTACAGAGTGTTGGGCGGCCAAAGGGGAGCACGAACATAAGGTGAGTGTGGCAGAGATAAAGATGTTGAGATGGATGAGTAGTCATACGCGATTGGATAAAATAAGGAACGAAGATATAAGGGAGAGAGTTGGAGTAGCACCCATTGTAGAAAAGATAGTTGAATCGCGTCTCAGGTGGTTTGTACATGTGAGAAGAAGACCGATAAAACACACAGTCAGGAGGGTGGATGAGATGGAAGATGGACAAGGGATGAAAGGTAGAGGAAGACCTAAGAAGACCATCCATGAGGTGGTCAAACGAGATCTACATATAAACGGTCTCTCTGTAGACATGATACATGACAGAGTACAATAGCGTCGTTTGATTCATGTAGCCGACCCCACCTAGTCGGACAAGGCTTTGTTGTTGTTGTTGTTGTTGTTTGTACTACTTGTCATCCTCAGACTGATTGTCAAACTGAAGTGGTAAATAAATACTGTTGTTGGTAAGAATTTGAAAATTTGGAAAAATTATTTATCTTTTATTGAGTTTGTTTATAATAAGACAATTCATTTTTCTACTGATTTTTTGCCCTTTGAACTTGTATATGTTAACCCTCTAATTGTTTTGGATTTAATATTTTTTTCTTTGAATGATCTTATTAGCTTAGATGGAGCAAGCAAGGCTAAGAGTGTTAAAACAATACATGAGAAGGCTCGTGGCATGATTGAAAGGAAGAACAAGACCACTGCTAAAAGGGTAAATAAGGGTCGAAAGCATATAGTTTTCAAATCAGAATATTGGATTTGGGTTCATTTGAGTAAGGAGAGATTTTCTACTCAAAGAAAGTCTAAACTTGATGCTAGAGGAGATGACCCATTCCATGTGCTTGAGAGAATCCACGATAATGCCTATAAGGTTCATCTATTAGATGAGTATAATGTCTCCACCATTTTCAATGTTTTTGATCTTTCTCCTTTTGATATGGATACAGATTTGAGGACAAATCTCTTTAAAGAAGGAGGGAATGATACATGCGGGGGAGGAAAATCTAAGCATCCTAAGGCGAAAGGATAGAATGGAGATTTCACACTTCCAGAAAGCTCCATCACTAGGGCACGTGCAAAGAAAAGAAGCTCAAGGAGAGTTTTGGGAACTTGACAGTACTCATACATGAAAAGATGCATCAATTGCTAACTAAGGGAGACATGACAAGGTCTATTGGGCTAAATCTCGACAATTAGAAACCCACTAGTACTTTTCATGTTTAGTGGAAATCACAAAATTAGTATTTAGTTTCAAATTTATTAGGTCTATATTTTAGTTTGATTTGTTGCTAAGATTTATCAAAAGATTTTATTTGATTTTGATTTGTTTAGTAGTATCTTTAGGTGTTTAAAAATGAAATTAAATCTGATTTAATCTAATAAGATCAAATCTGATTTAAATTGGTTATCATATTTTTAGAAATTTAAATTTAAATCAAATTTGATCTAATACAATAAAATCAAATCTGATTTAAATTATCTTTCAATTTTCACCAATTGATTTAGGTTGTCAAGGACAAGTTTGAAGGTCAAGGTCTAGTAAGAAATCCTTTTCGGTGACCTAGGTTGCTAAAAACAGGGTTCTTAAAAATTTAGTAGAAAAACCTGTATCTATTTTTTTGTGTTTCCGTTGTGTCTTTTCTTATCGTTCATCCATCTTTTCTTATTCCTTTCAATTTTGTCTATATATTCTTATCAGTTAACAAGGATCAAAGTCTAGATTTTTAGATCATAGAAGTTCTGATATTAAGTTATGATACCATTTTCTTCAAAAATTTAAACGGATAGGAAGAGAAATATGAATGATTATATATCTAACATTCTTAAAAACAACTGTGTTTAACCCAATTATATCAAATCACTCTTAATAATATCTTCTAAAATTTTCTTGGGTATCTTCCTACCTTGCCTACTGGACTATTGTCCATCTGATCCACTCTTGACTCCTAATTGATGGCTTTGTAGGCCTTATTCAAATATGACCATTAGATTTGATTCAAAAATACAAATCTATATAAACCACAAAACATGAGGTATGTCAATGTGGACATGCATTTTTTCATACATACAAGAGGGAGAGGGATTATCATGAATTTATACCAAAAGAGCACAGGAAAAAAACTATGAAACTAGAAAGAGATACTTTGCACGATACTAAAATTCACCTGGAGGAAGCTTCTTAGTAAGAGATTCTGAGACTGACAGCTTGGCAAGGAATGATCTAAGAGAGATCTGAAGGTCCACCCCTTCCACGGCTGAACCATACGACTGGTTCACTGTGAGCTTGAATATGAATTTCTCCAATGGAACGTTGTCAGTGTTGAAAAAAACAACAGCTACTCTATCTACCATGCCCTAACAAAGGTAGGGATGAGTGAAAATCAACCAGGTTTCCGTAAGAAAGCAATTGGAAAAGAAAGTTGGATTATTTAAGCATTCTGCAATCAAATATTTCTTAGAAGAATAACAAGTAAATATTTAATGGATGGTACTCTAATTCGAGAGATTTTGTGCATTGAGGAGTGGCTTTATTCTAAGCATACATTGAATTATCCTGGCTTTATTCGAACATACTAGAAACTAACACGGGAATCACTACCTAACCAATAGAACATAAAGAGATAACATTCTAAGCATAATAAGTGGCTTTATAGGTGACAATTATAGGTGACATAACTATATAAGCATTGCACTCAGTTCTAATAGATAACATCCTTGAGCTGTTTCATACTAGCACACAAGCATATAAATTGCAAGTAAAGAAAAGAGCAAAGATTTAGATTAAGTATAATTAGGTGTAAGATGAAGCCTACAGCATCAAAACATATAACTTTTAAGTTGGTTAGTTATGAACAAAATTTTAGCACAAAATTCTATAAAAACTCTATCAAAAAATAATTGCCTAGACACCAAAATGTCCTTACTTTACATTCTACCAAAATTCAAAGGATTTTATCATAATATATATAAAAGTACTTTCTACCAAGAGAGGTGAACTATATGTATCAAATGAAGATCACGAAGCCACTTTTAGAATTTTAGTTATACTCTTCTTAGTTCTTACTGGTGCTTCTATAGGTCCTCTCATCACATTCACTTCCTTGTATAGTATATTCATTCATGCATTCCAAAATCCTAACCTGTACAACATTGAGCTTATTACACTGTTGGCCTTTCATACATTCAATTCCATACAAGATCTTAGGTCCTATAGCTGTATAGCAAAATTTTTCCTGAACTTAAGATGACTTTCCTATATCATTCAATAACAACACTCGAATCATCTCTCTATTTCATCCAACAGAGTACTATTGTTTTTCCCCTTTAAGTAGATATCATGACAAGACACTCACTGAAATCACCTTCAAGATTGATAAGTATGTAGAAGAGATGAGATCAGATCCAAATATAAATCTTAAAAATTTCGCAGAAGCTAGTCTTAGTTGCACTCCGACTCTACTTATAGATTTTATTCAATACAAAAGAAACGATCAAACCTGCTAATTGGTATGCCTAAAAATCCTCCTTACTTTATACTTACCATGTACATTGAATTATCCTTGAATATTGTATAATTACAACATTTTGAATTAGGAGGATCTATAGGAATACTTCTAGGAGGCTATATCATCACAATGTTACAATGCCATTGCTTAACAATAGGTAAAACTACAATATATACCCCATTTCATGTTAATTCTGAAATCCACATGACAATCCAAAGATCCTATATCAGCTCATTTAATATCAAAGCAAGAAAATCAACAACAATCCTTACAAGGCTGAGTAAAACTTCAAAGAATTATAATAGAAACTCCCAAAATGAAGAAACCCTAACCTTTTGTAAAAAGGGAAGAAGCCCTGAGACAGTAGCATGTATGTAATATCTAAGTTGAGGATGGCGTGCTCTTTGAACCACCACATTCATATACCTTCTCCTCTCAAATGCACCTTTTCCAACACCAAATAATAATAATAATAATAATAATAATAATAATAATAAGAAGAAGAAGAAGAAGAAAAGAAATGATGGGCATGGAAGAGGGAGAATCCAAAGAAGGAAGCAAGAAACCAGAAGGATAAACGCCTTTAAGAAACACAACAGCGGTAATAGCCACCTCCAAGAATTCAACCAAAACAGAAGCTGCTTGCCCTGCAAATTTTTCATAAACACAACTTCACCAATCACCATGTTACGCACAACTTAAAATAAAAATTGAAAAATTCCAAAACCTTGTGGAGTTTCATTCTCTTTGCGCTGCATAATCACTAATGCTATTCAACTACACATTTGGACGAATTACAAATCAGAGAGATGGTAAGGGCTTATTTTAAACCTTAAACTTCAAATCTGTTTCGAAAAAATGGGCCATGAAATTATCAAGCGTATAAAAATCCGACAGGTCATTAAACCATTTTAGTTACTGATTATTAGTGCTCGTTTGGTACCATTATTTAGATAAAAAAAATATTTTTTATTTTTTAATGTGTTTAGTAAATTTTTTATAATAAAAATAAAAATACTAAAAAAATAAAAAAAATATTTTTTTTGATAAGTTGTAATTTATATTTTTTTTAAAAGATTTTTTTTTAAAAAAAGATACTTTTCATGTAATAAATAAACAAAAAAATATTTTTATATTGTTATACCCAAACATAATTGATAGATAAATAAATCTTTTTGTAAGAGATATCCAAATATAAAATTACTTTTACTTTTCTATAAGATCTTCTAAAAAAGATAACTCAAAAAAAGATCTTTTATTAGAAACTCACCCAAACAAACCATTAGTTTGTTAGTCTAATCAATTTAATTATGGTTCAATCGAAATAACCATTTTATAATAAAATAATAAATTAAATATAAATTAACATACTAAAACATAATTATATTCTAACATAAATTTTAAAATTTTATCCAAATTAAAAGTATTACATTACCCAAAGTATTATAATCTCATCTAAATCTAAATACAAACTAAATAAATATCCAATATCAAAGACAAATATTAAAATTTGCTATTAATCATCAAAATTAAAAGAGAAGAGCCATATTCAAAAACCTTAAACTACTTGGCCGAATCACACACTCCTAAATGGTGATTTATTTATTTCTCTCAAACATCTATTTTAACTTTATTAGGAGCAATTCTTTAATTAAATAATCACTCAGAGAATGCAAAAAATTAAGATGCACAAAGTATAAGATTACAAAAATAGCATGAAAAACAACAACACAGCAAATAAACATCACTGTAAAAAAAAATAGCAACAATCAAGAACAATAAAAAAAAAACAGTAGTGAATAAAAATCAACAATCAGAACCATCAAGATCAAACACCAACAATTAGCAACAATAATAAACACAATATTGAATAATTAAATAAAAAATATAATATCCGAACAATAAGAACAGTTCCATAATTATTTTTAAACAAAATAATATAAATTACTCATAATTACTTATCTTTGGTGATTAGGGCTTTGTTTTACTGTTTCATTATATTTAATTTATGTGACTTTTAATTTATTTGAACATTTGATGTTTAATATTAAATAATTAGTATCTATTATTTATAATTTGACTATTAATTGTGTGAAAAAATAAGTTTAAATAAAAAATTAAAACTAAAAAGGAAAAAATTTTAAAAATTTTGCATCATAATATTTTTTTTTAAAAACAATATTGATATTACCGTCGAATTTATGACGCGAGCCAAACATTGGTTCAGAATTCTCTCAAAAAGAATTGCTTCGTCGATAGTATAGTTCCAAACCAACAAATAACCCATGTCGGAGTTTAAAATATACAAATCAATAAAAACCGGAAGTTTTAAATCCTAGGTCGTCTCTAAAAGAAATTGCAGTGAGGTATGCGTATCATTGGTTATGAGAAAATGGGTTTTGATGGCAAAATGCAAGTAATTAAATGACAATATATTAAAAAGCACATAAGAAATTCAAATGCTAAAAAAGCATCTTGGTAAGGATTGAGAGTTAAGGTTTCCTATCTATGTCATCGACCGCAAACATGATAATTAAGAAGAGTTAATCCCACTTCGTCATTCCCAAACATCGGGAGAAAGTGAAATAGGCATAATTGATCTTAATCCACAAGTCCTATCCAACTCACTAATTAAACTTAGTGAAAGACTAGTGTCAGTGGAAATAAAACCAACTAACAACCCTAAGTTACCAATCAATATTAGACATCAATGACTCAATGTCACCTAAGTCCTCAATTCCAAGTCAAAAATGCAAAAATCTACTGTAAAACTAAGAAATGCATTTTAGCAAACACTTGGAAGGCATAAAAGGAAATATCATAAATTACAATAACAATAAAATCTATAACTACCAAATTCAAGAAAGCAATAATAACAACTAGAAGAAACATCAATAAACATAAAAATATCATTAAAGAAGAATTGAAATCAACAATTGTTCATAAACTAAAATTAGCAAAAATAAAGAAACTAACAAGTAAAACTAAACATTTTAAGATGCTAGAATAATAAGAAGTAAAGAAAACTAAATTAAAACAAGATCAAAATCTAAATTTAAGGAGGAATTAAACTAAAAACTCTAAATTCCTAGATTCTAAAACTTTTATCCTAAAACATGATTCTAAACTAAACTAAGACTATGGCTTGGTTCAATGCCCATGTATTCATGCCTTCAAATACTTCAGAAATAAGTTGGATTGGGCTAAAATTGGGCTAGAAATCGCCAGTCACGTGCCATTTTAAGTGAGGGATGAGATTGGGGTCATGCGTACGCATCTACCATGCGTACGTACAACTATGAAAATCTCCAATCTTCATTTCTTGATGATTCCTCTACTTTTGCATGCTTTTTCTTCATTTCTTCAAGTCATTCTTGCTTCTAAACCTTCAATCACTCAACAAACACATCAATGTATCGAATGAGATAGAAGTGAATTAAATTTAGGAATTTTAAAGTATAAAAAGTATGTTTTTACACTAAAGCACAATTAGGAGAAATTTACAAAAACATACAATTTCAATGAATAAATGCAAGATAAGTTGATAAAATTCATTTTTCTCAATACAAAATTCATCGTAAATATGGATTTATCAATTTACCGAGGGAATAATCCGACGGTAATAGTGTGAAAAACAGGATATTGTGGCAACAACGTTACCGTCGGAAAAATCTGCCGGTAACCAAATGGTTTTTCAGAAAGGTAATCCATTGTAAAATTTGACGATAACTAGTTACTGGCGAGGTTTATACCGTCGGATTCTTTTCGTCGGTAATTAACTTACCGTCGAATTTTATTCATATTTTGATGGTATTCAGCATTTTTCTTGTAGTGTCAAATCACACTCTATCATCATTAAATAGCTCTGTGGAATCCAAATCTATAACCACCTTACCACCACTTACATGAACCTCTTGAATATCTACCTTTAAAATTACAACCATCCTAACACTATTACTCATATGAACCTCTCAAACTACCACCTCCGTCATTCCAAGATTATTGCTCTTATGAGTCACTTTTTCAACCACCTCTATTTGACTAACAAACCCAATTTCTATCTTGTGGTCGGTATATGGAAGAAGTACTCCACTTGTTAATCCATAAGCAAGAGGAGTATCAAAGAAAATAACAAAGGAACATGGACCACCCATAGAATTGATAAATCGGATAGACGTAAGCTCGCTTACTCAAAACATGGTTCACCACACTTTGTAGTAATGAGTTGGAGGATATATTGCCAAAGAATGGAAACTTTGAGTTTATTGACTATGAGGAGGTAGTTGAACACTTGAAAGTAGTAAAAATAAGTGGGTTTGGCACCTTAAGACCTTGATGTCCCTTCATCCTTGACAAGTAATAATTTTATTTGAGAGAAATGTGTACACCCTCCATGAATATCTTTCATGATAAGGAGAAAACTTCGGAAAATGTATGCAAACAAGAAATAGTAGTTTAAGTAGAAGCTTACAAAGAGTTGAAAGTTGTGAAGAAAGAGTCAAAGGGAGTGAATATCACCTTGCCTCATCCATTAGAATTCTCTCTTACTAAGTCACCATCCAAAACACAATTTGAGTGGATAAAAATCTCATCTGTTAACTTTTTTGGCCTACATCAATATGCTTCGTTAGAAACGGATGATCAACTTAGAACTCTTTGTGAAAAACAAAGTGAGAACATGTTGGTTATTGATTGGAAACAAGAACCAACATTTATGGGTGATAAAAGATTAAAGCATGAGATCTGAGAGTGGTGCAGAAGTAAAAAAATTCAAGGTTAAGATATGGAGCTTAAGGAGGCATTTAGAATCTTGACTACTCTAAGGGAAGTATGATAAGCAACAAGAAGGTAGATTTTCTTACAGAATTTGGGACCCCAGAAAGTACTATAATGATTAACCATTTTTAGGCTCTTCTTTAGCTTGGAATTTCTTCAAGGAATCGCATCCATAATTTGGGATCCCAGAGCATATATCAAATTCAAGAATTGGTAGGGATTCAAGAAAGAATTCAAGCACAAGCTGCCTAATAAGAGCTTTACCGATCGTCTAACTTAAGGACGTTAAAGAAAAGTGATAGGTGGGAGCTATAAACCCTGCGTAATTAGTGAATAATTAGCTAATAAATTAATTATTAATAAAAAAATTAGAAAAAATGAATTTTATAGTTTAATGAAGTAGAAATAATTAAAACATAAATTTTGACACTAATTTTAAAGGTTTTGGCCCAAAATTGGGCTAAACGGGCCAAACCGGTCGAATCGGACTCCTATTGGACCCAAGGCCCAACCCAACTCACTAACACATATGAGCTTTAGCTCATCTTCCTTCCTTACCATATGAAACTCACGCTGAAAACACCTAGGGGGGAGAAATAAGAACATTCAAACCCTTATCCAAAATTTCAATCTCATATAACTTTCGATCCAGAGCTTCGATTGCCGCACCGCTTGCGGTCACGCGTCCTCCGCGTCGAGCTCTATAAAGGCCACTAACTTGATTTCATTATCATCCTCTCTTCTCCCTAATTTTTTAAAATTAAACTATGGGTATTGAGATTTGTGGTTATTTTGGTGTTTTAGGATAAAATTAACTTGAGAAAATTAGTGAGTTTTGTTTGATTGATGTATGAGTAAGGTAAGAACCCTCAAACCCTAGTAAATTCTTTGATTATATGTGGTCGAGTATTGAGTTTGTAAATATGAATGTAATGGTATAAATTAGGTAGTATATATGTGACATTGGAGCATAATTGAGGAGATTGGAAGCTTGGTTTGTGCCTTGGGTGCTGAAATCTTGGTGGTGGAGGCTTGAGACTTTTCTTTTTTGAGGTAGCTTTGGCTTAGGGAGGAATCGGCCAAGGTATGGTTTTTGGTTTCTCGTAGATAATATATAATGTTTCGTGAAAACATAGGTTAGATAACCATAAGATATGTTGGAAATGCGTGAATATCTTGATGTAAACGTGGAATTATATTGAGAATGAGTTGATGAATGATGATTTTGTTATTTGATGAGTTTGGTGTCTGATGATGATAATGTATAATGATGAGTTATGTGGTTTGAATTTGGGTTGTTCGCAGTAGCAAATGAGATAATTGAGTAATTGGTGTAATGGGGTGGAAATGGAATGATAATATACCTGTTCTATACATAATGAGTGTTGTTTTAAGGAATAATGCATTGTTTTTGAAATGAAATTGGTAAAAATAGAGCTTTGTGATTTTGATGAAAAACCTAATTTTTGACTGAATTTTAGCGGGCCATAACTTGGCTTTCGGACCCTCAAAGTTTGTCAAACTTGTTTTACATGAAAATTGGGTCCGTGAAGTTTACGTCTTTTGAAGATCGGACTAAAAACAATTTTTAACAAAAAAGTTATGGATGTCAGAGGTTCAGAGTGTAAAAGTACTTTCTGCATAACTTAACAGCTTTTTACAAAATTTGAGGGGCATGCGTATGCGGCACACACACGCGATGCGAGCATTTTGTTCTGTCCAAACATCTCGCCTACGCGGGCGTGTGCATGCGTACGTGAGAGGTGATTTTTCAAGCCCACGTACGCGGACAAGAGCCATGCGATGCGGGATATCCTTGCTATTCGGGGGGTCTGTGTACGCGGATGATGGTCGCGTACGCGAGTTAGGCAATTTACACCCCCGCGTACGTGAGATTATGCATGCGTACGCAAACCCTTGTTCTTGGGGAAAAAGTGGATTTCTTGTTAGTTTAACTATTTTCCAATTTCCAAACCTTTATAGTTACCTTCTAAGGTCATAAATTAAGTTTCTAATTATTGGGAGAGGAGTAAACTTGGAGGAGAAGTTAACTTGGCGATGAAAAAAGGTTTGGAAAAAAAATGATGTGTTGTTGGGGAAGTGCGGTAGTGATGATGATGTTATGTATGATGATGGAAATTGATAATGAATGATTAATATTGAATTATTATTTGCATCTTATCTGAGACACGAGTTTCCCTGGGTAGATGCAGTGGCTAGCCACTACTCGCTTCAAGTTGAGACTCGATACTCTATTGACCATACGTCGCAAGATGTGGCCGGGCACTTTAACTCCCCGAAAATTCTCCCAATGAGCTGAATTTGATAAATGATTGAGAAAAAAACTATACATAGACTCTTGGAGATACGCGCACGAAGAACTGTCCAGGACTAGCTACCGGACATGTCGGGTTTGGCTTTATAACCGACAGATGGGACTCATCAGCCATAGGACAGGCATACATCATATGCATATGTTTGTTTTGTCTGATTGTGCATTCTTTGAGTTTGCCTTCGTGATTACTATGCTTAATTGCTAAATTTTCTACCTGCTGTATCTATATCCTACTTATATTTTCCTTGTCTATATTGTTTGTCTGTGCAGTTGAGAGGCCCCTTATCTGGCGGAGGAGTGACGAGGGCAGTTCCACTAGAGTTTTTGAGGATTGGAGGAAAGTGAGAATTGAGGGGTTAAGTTAGAATGGAATTAGAGCCTAAATGCCTTAGATAACTTACCTTGCTTATGGTTTTCAATTATAGTTTTAAGTTTTAAATCTGAGTGTCGGAGTTCTAGGAGCTTTCCCAAGACCTTATATATTATGTTTGTGGGTATTATTACCATGCCGAGAATCCCTGGTTCTTGTAACACCCTTACTTTTAACACCTCATAATCGTACTAAAAGCTCAGGTGTTACTTACCTCTAATTTGTTAATTTAATATTATATTTATTTAATATTGGGTCTTTGTGAATATAAACCGAATCCTTAGTTACGAAATCAAAAACTCTTTATGTTAACCCACTTAATCACATAATTATGTTCACATAATAATAAATACATAAACTTAACAAAACTTCTTAAATACAAATCCTGCCCCTCTAAAATCTCAAATGACAATTGACGAGGGGTAAAGTCTCAATTAAATCAACAAACAGAAAGTACAACATATATATAAAGTTTGTAGATCGGTCGCGGCTTCGCGCCAAAGCTCCTGAACCTGTCACTGAAAAAGAAATTTTGTAGGGGAGTGAGAACATTGTCCTCGAAAGGGTTCTCAGTAGAGGGTTTAAGAATTGTTATAAGAGGATATTTAAAAGAAAACAGTTTTTCGATTGCAGAGATTATCGTTCGTCTTATGAGTCTTTTTAAAATCCAACTGTTAATCATTCAAAACCTTTTCAAAGAAACAATATTTAACTTTTTCAGAAATCCAAAACTCTTCTTTTCTTATAAGAAAAATCTCAATCAGTTTCCTATATTGTATGAATGGCCAACTTATTCCAAGCATAGGTTCATTAAGTCTATGCTGAACCAACTTGATTTTTCATACTTTACTAATACCTCAATCAGAAACCAATCACAGCCTTTAGCCCCATCACATAATCAATCAACACAATTATCAATTCATCACCAATAATCTCAAAAGTACCACATTAGAATAAACATAGGCAAAATAGACAAAGAAAGCACAGGTATAGATAGCAATTAATAAAAGTTTAGCAATTAGGCAAACTAAAACAAATTCAAACTCAAGCAAAGCATACAAATGCATATGATATATGCTTGGCCTATGACTAATGAGCTCATTTGTCAGTTTTATAGCCAAACCCAACATGTCCGGTAGGTAACCCGGACACTGTGTCTCTGTTGCGCATTAATATCATTAGAGGGAATACGTGTCCTGTCACCATTAGAGAGATTATGTGCCCTGACACCATTAGAGGAAATATGTGCCATGTCACCATTAGAGGGGATAAGTGCCCTGTCACCCTTATAACCAGAGAGAAAACACATACTCATCATCAAACATCCTTAATCATGACTCATTTACCATATTCATTCTAGTTCATTCATAATCATTCATAAGTCATACTTTAAGATCATAACATCATTTTTCTTTATTCGCATTCTATCATTATAATTCCTCCCATCACACCTTGATAAACTCCAATTTTGTGGTTTATCTTGTGCTTAATTTGGGTAATTTTATCAACTTATCTCACATTTATTCAATGAAATAGCATGGTTTTTTAATTCTCCTTAATTTTGTGCTTAAGTGTGAAAACATGCTTTTTAGGCCCTTAAATTGGTAATTTTAATTCATCTTTGATTCCATTAGATGCCTTGATGTGTTTGTTAGTGAATTCAGGTTGAGAAGGCTAGGAATGGATCAAAGAAGTGAAGAGAAAAGTATGCAAAATGGAGAATTCATGGGAAAACAAGGATTTGGAGTGCATACATCGACGCGCACGCGTGACAGACGCGCACGCGTGAAGATGAGGTCGCCAGGCGATGCGTACGCGTGACATGACGCGTACGCGTCACAGTAGGCATGTGACCTCATTAAAGTGAAAACGCTGGGGGCGATTTCTGAGCTTTTCAGGCCCAAATCTAACTCATTCCTAAGGCTATTTCATGCAGAATTCAAGCTTGGGCAAAGGGAGAGCAATTAGTTGTAGATTAGGAAGCATGTAGTTAGTTTCTAGAGAGAGAAGCTCCCTCTTCTCTCTAGAATTAGGTTAGGATTAGGTCAAATTCTCTTAGATCTAGATTTAATTCCTTGTTTTCATCTTGTTTTCTTTACAATTCCTTGTTGTATTGTCTTAATTCTTCTCTTTTCTCTTGTTAATTTCTCATTTTGGTTGCTTTATGTCATGAACTCTTGTTAATTTTTATTATCTTTAATGAAATTTTGAGGTATTTCATGCTCAATGTGCTTTCCTTAGTTGTTGTTGTTAATTTCTTGTATTGGATAGTAGTAGATTTCATTAATGAGCACCTTGTTGGATTTGGCTTTCATTTAATGCATTTTCATATTTGATTTTCTTTTATTGTTAATTGAGTTGTTGTTATTGTTTTCTTATAATTGGATAATTGTAGATTTACATTTCCTTGCAATTTATTATGCTTTCCTTTTATGCCTTCCAAGTGTTTGACAAAATGCTTGGTTGGATGTTAGTGTAGCTTTTTGAGCATTCTTGGTTTGGAAAGAGAAATTAGGTGATCTTGAGTCATGAATACCCAACTTACGTTGGTGATCTAGAGTTGTTAGCTAATATTGTTTCCATTGACGCTAATCTTTTGCTAATTCAATTAGTAAGTTGATTAGGACTTTTGGATTGAGATTAGCTAGTCTTATTTGACTTTCTCTCGTGTGAAGATAATATTGTACCTTCTTCCATTGTTAGAGATGACAAAATAGGATAAATTCTTGTTAATTATTGTTAGTGACTAGGATAGAAAGCATATAACTCAATCCTTGCCATGAATGTCTCTTTATTAATTGCTTTCTTTAGTTGCTTGCTTTACTTTTGTTGCCATTTATTTTCTTGCCCTTTTTATCAATCAAACCCTCCTGCATCTTCATAGCCAATAATCATTCACTTCATTGCAATTCCTTGTGAGACGACCCGAGGTTTAAATACTTCGGTTAATTTTCATTGGGGTTTGTACTTGTGACAACCAAAATCTATTAAAATTTGATTGTGAGGATCGATTGTCGGTTTGGACTATACTATCAACAGAATTATTTGTGTGAAATTCCAAACCGTCATAAACTCTCACTATCACACCTCTCACTCTACTCATCAATAATTCCAAATAAAACATAATTCATTTCTTAACAAATCACACTCAAAATATAATTCTTTTCTTACTAAATTGAAAATCAAAGAATAATATTTTCTTAATAAATCATAGGCAGAACATAAAAGATTTTCTTAATAAATCAAAACCACATACGTAGTTATTTCCTTAACAATCGAACTCAAACATAATTCTTTTCTTAATAATTCGAACTTGAAACATACTTCTTTCCTCAATAAATCAAACTTAAAACAACTCTTTCCATAATAAATCGAAATGAAAAAATATGATTCTTAAATCCAATTTTCTTTTTAAAGAATGCTTCAAACAAATTATCAGAGTTTTAAAAAATTTGGCAGCATCTCCTCTAAAACTCGGACTTTGCCACCCTTTTCGAGTCCCAACCAAACAATTTCTCAAACTCTTTTCAACCATTTCCATTAAATCAAACTAATTTCAATACCAAAAAGCATTTTCAAATCTCAGAATCATATCCGATAAATCAACAAAATCCACTTCCTGTATCGGTTCATTTTCAATATCAAAATTAACTCCAAACCAAGAAAACCACTTTTCATAGTATTTAATCAAACCAATTTTTCAACTCAATAATCAGAATAGTCACAATCCAATAATCATCATAACAAACATAAACCAAGTAAAAACCTGACTAAACATCTTCAATCAATCAATAAACCGTTCAAACAAGTATTTGCATCCATTTAAGACGCAGTTCAATCCATAAGACATACGAAATAATAAAAATGTATTTTTTATATTAATATCTACTTATAACAATTCTTGATAGTAAATTGAGTTTAAGAAATCGTCCCTACCTCGATTAGCCGAACTTACGAATCAAACGCGATAAACCCACTTATTTTGAATTAACAGCAATACCGGCAATGGCATTAGAACCAGCAAGAAATAGTAGAAATACAATGCCAGTACTAAAACAGAGATATATTTACTGATGAAATTAGAACTTGGCAGAGATCAACAAAATTGAAATAAAATAACGATAAAAGCATGGTAGGTTTAGGAATTACAGAGTTGAGACTAAGACAAGAAGGATGATGATGCTGATGGCTCTGATGGCGGTAGAGGCTCTGGCAGCTGCGAGAACCAGAAGCAGAGGCAGAACTGAGCAAGTCTCCCCCCCAAAATCAGCACCAGCTCCAACAAAGCTCGACGGTGGTAGCGGCTGACTTCAACGCTGGCGACACCAGGCAGAACGCGACAGTGACCTCCTATCCTTATTCTTCTCCTCCCAGCGGCAACTCTATTAATGGCAGTAGCAACAAACCCTAATGGCAACGAGAACAAGGTGCGGCAGTGATGAAGGTTCGATGACGGCAGTGAGGCGTGGCGGTGTAAGACAGTATTTTCTCCCCGCGTCTCACCCTCATCGATCGGCAACAGCAACGCGTGAACGACAGCGACGAGGCGTGGCTCGACGGTGGCTCCTCCCTCTCCTTTGTGGATCATGTCTCCTTCCTCTGTCTTTCTCTCTTGCTCATGATAGCGGCGGCAACGGCGGCACCCAACCCGCCGGCACTGTCTCCCTCCTTCCCTCTCCTCTTATCCTCACTCGCACTCTTTCCCTTTCTTTCCTTCCCTAATTTTCTGCTTTTTGAGCTTCTCCAGTCAGATGGTAAGCAGCAAACCCCACCATCTGACCTTCAGGTACTTGCTGCACTTGCAATAATCTCTTTATTACCCTAAACCAGTTGTCGGCTTCTGTTGGATTAGTCGATCCTCTAAAGGTTGGAGGATTAACCTTCAGAAAGGTTGCCAATGTCATCGGACCTGCAGTTGAGCTCCCTCCAGCTCCATTACTGTTCCCATTTCCGTTCATCCTTTCCATCGCTTGGTTGGCAGCCGCCGCATTAGCTTGCATAGTATTGACAAGTTGGTTCATTGCCGCCAGAAATTTGGCCTGATTACCAGCAAGAGCGGGTTCCTCATTTCCTCTTCGTCGCGACCCTGTCCACGAGTTGCCATCTCGAGTCCTATCCACACAAAATAAGTGATATCAAGGTAATCAGTCTCAACATCTCAAGTTAAGTACTTCAATTTCCCAAAAGTATACTCATGAACTTCATGCTAAACATATCAATCAAATATTCTAAATAGCATAGGCACAATTCAGAGTATACATTAAAGCATAAGCAGTCCTTCCCTCAGGCTCACAAGAATGAACTGATTTGATACCATAATGTAACACCCTAATATTTAAATCCTTATGCTCGAGTCATAAGTCAATGATACTAAGGTGGTACGACTCTCAGGTGAATTATAATACATACATACATATATATAATTGAAAGGAAATATTAAACTAGAAGCCTGAAGAGGAACAAAATAAAGTCGCGAAGTTGTAACACTCACGCATCGATAAAACAAAAGATAAAGCGAGAATTGAAAGCAATATAAAGTTAAAACCATAAAGAAGAATAAGATAAAGTCAGAATATAGATATATAACATAAGTAATTAGCCACTAGTCGCGACCTGCGAAGTTTAGGCCGGCTAGGGTACAGAACTAAAAACAGTTTGACAATAGTACCTCCTATCTCTCCCAAAAGATACATAAAGGCCTCTATAGGCAAGTTTTCAAAAGGATTAAATACATAGCAGAAGTTTTTCAAAACAAAAGTGGAGAGATTCTAAACAAAATAACGCAGAAATATAATAATCTTCGCCATCTCTCAGATGAACCACAGCTCATTGCTGAGCACTTGGACCTGTATTTGAAAAATAAGAGATATATACGGAATGAGAACCCCTGACCCATGGGTTCCCAATACGGTAAAAGTGCCAAATAAATATTGCATAAGGCAACATTAATTCTCCACACATCATATTATCCATCTTAATTTATTTCTGATCCATAATCTTGGCAACTAACATAAGGGGAACTCTACGTCTAAGTCAACAATTCTTAACCTTCTCAATTCTCTAACAAACAGAGCCATAATCAGAGACAGTACCAGCCCTCAGCGTCAACCATGACTAGCCTGAGAGACCTCTCAGTTGTACAAACACAAGCAATTCAAACAAGTAATACACAAGTAGGTACAAGTAAAGCAAATAGCATATAATCAAGTAACATAGCATATACAATTAGACAGTCCAAAACATGTAAGCAAACCCATACAAGTCAAACATATGCAAATGATGTATGCCTGCCCTATGGTTGATGATATCATCTGTTGGTTATATAGCCAACCCGACATGTCCTGGTAGCTAACCGTTGGACAGTCCCTGCGACTGCGCATCCCCAAGCTCAAAATCTCAATTATTCATTATAATATATCCATGGGGGAGAGCTCATCCGGAAAGGTACAAGTGTCCAGCCACACTTACGATGCAGGATTAAACAGAATCTCGGATCTCTACCTGGAGCAAGTGGAGTTGACCCATGGCATCTACCCAAGGAAATCCAAAACTCAGATAATTTCACAAATCTTAAATCATTCTCAACTGGGAGCAAGTGGGGGGCTAACCACTGCATCTACCCTAGGAGGCTCAAACCAAACTCAGAGCAAGTGGATCAATACCACTGCATCTACCCAGGCAGGTGTATTAAATTCAGAATCAAGCTCAAATAACAATCTCATAATCATTATCATTCTCATCGTCAATCTCATAATCATCATCATTATCATTATCAATATCATGATCATCATCATTCTCATTATCAATCTCATAATAATCATCATTCTTACCTAACATCTTGTTTATTTCTTTCAATTTTACTAACTCAACCCATTGGGTTCTATCCCTAACTCTTCCATCCTCATTTTCACCGGCTCTAGACCCATATCGAAGTTTATAAAGGTTTAGGAGGCTAAAAGAATGGTTAAAATCCATAAAAACACATTTTTTTCAAATTCTAGGAGGTGTGTGTACGCGCATACATGTGGTGTGCATATGCACAGGATGAAAACTTGGGTGTCCGTGTATGCATGCAAAGGTCTGCGTACAAATAAGGTGAAAATTTAATAAGTCGCATATGCATGCATCGTGTCGCGTACGCATGACCCCAATTTTGGACCATTCCGCGTGCGCATGTAGTGTCTGCATACGCAGAGGCACTTGGCAGAGGCCAATGCCAGTGTACGCATGTCAAAGGCTGCGTACGCATCCATATCAGAAAACAAAAAATCTGATATGTTACAGAAATCAATTTTTTAGTCTATTTTTCAAAACCTCATAACTTTTTTCACAAGATTTTGTTTTCAACCATTCTTGAACCATTGAAAGGATCGATAAATGAATTTTCATAAAAATCTAATTTTGAAAGTTTTCCAACTCCGAGGACCAAGTTACGGCCCACCCAAGTTAGCCAAAAATCTATTTTTACCAAAAAAAATACATTTACCAATTTTTCAATGATTCACAAGCCTCAATCATTTTCAACCAACAAAATAAATCCAAACCAACTCAAGTCACATATTCACACACAACCAAATCCAAACCTACTCCATCTATACATTTTAACTCAAATACATCAATTCCACATTTCAAAAACCTCATTTTTTACTATTTCATTAATCAATCAATTTCGCATATATTTCATACCAATTCTTTATTCAATCTCATACATTATCACACAATTCAATCATTACTTACCGTTTTTACCTTTTCCCGGCCTCCGGCCCGAAATTTACGGCCTCAGGCCCAATATTCATCAAATCAATATACATGAACTCATAATCATATAATTCCCTAAACAACACCAATTTCAGTCAACCCAACAACAATGCATCATCCAAAACATCAATTATTATAACATGTCACATACCATAATCCATCCAAATACTCAATTCAAACCTAATCCTAGGGGCATCTAGCTTAGGATTTCATACCACATTATACGGTATCTAAATCAAACTAAAACCATACCTCTTATAGTCACACCAATTTGATCCTTCCTTGTAAATTTTTCACCAAGCACTAGCTCCAAGCTCCACCAAGAATTTCACAAGCCAATTTTAAGTTTCCAAGAGTACCAAAATCTCACCCAACAACTCTAACACAACTAATATCATACATACATCAACCTAGGGTTTATAAAATCTAGTAAATCACAAGGGTTAGTGATTTTTTACCTCAACCCACTGAATTTTGTGATGAATATCACCAACAGCTCATATTAGAGTACTCCTAAACAACTAAAATTATAAGATTTCCTCAAAACTCAACCGAAAAACACGAAATGGAGAGAGAAATGGAAATTGGGCATAATTTTCGAAATTTCTTACTACAATACCTAGATAAAATTGAAGAGCTCATCAAGAGCGACGCGTGACCATAAATGGCTCATCAATCAGAGCTCCGGAGAGAAAGTTATGGTGATTTGAAGTTTGGGAAGCTAGGTTTTCTTTCTCTCTTCTCTCTATCCGCCCCTCCCTCTCATTTTTAGGGTTAAACGAGCTTCAATGCTCATAAATGATGCTTATATACCTTGAGCTTGGGTCCCACTTGGGCCCAGTTCACGTATATAACCCATTGGGCCAAAACCTTTAAGATTAGCATTTTAAATCGCGCTTTAGATATTTTTACTTTCTAAATCATAAATTCTAACTTTTTAATCTTTCTTACTAAAAATTAGTTTTCTCAGCTACATTACCAGACAGATCTCAGCCGGTACTGCCAGTCAAATTTTCGGTTCGTGTTTTTACTCAGAAAACTATGTTCTCTGACTCAGAAAAATCCACTAGGTCCAAATATCATATCAAAATTGCCAAATTATGATTGTTATATTTTCTAATCATTTTTTCCATATTTAATTTATTTCTTAATTAACCTACGGTTTGACCGAATTTTACACATGAAATCTCCCATTTTACATGCTTTCTTCCACTTCTACCTAGCCATTCTTGCCTATTGTGCCTGGAATCACTCAACAAAACATATCACGGCATTGAATAGAATAAAAGTAGAATAAAATTGATTAATTTAAGTATAAAAAAGCATATTTTTATATTTAAGCACAATTTACAGAGAAATCACAAAAGTATGCTATTTAAGTGAATAAATGCGGGTTTATGTGATGAAATCCATTCAATTCAAGCTAAAATTTACCATCAAATATGGATTCATTAGGCACTCGAGTATCACCCACAGTTTCAGGCGGACCCACATTCGAGCAGACCTCAGAGATAGGCGCAGCCTCTGCCATGTGGCACCGGCCATCGGCGTCATTTCCAGGGTGATCACCGTCGATGATTTTGGATATTTTCTTTTGTATACTATTACTTTTGTGCTTACCATTGATGTATTTTGATGTACTTTGATGTATTTATATTACAATAATTACATTTTGATGTAATTTGACAAAGTAATATTTGATGTATTTTGACCAAATAGTTATGTTATGTACTTATCACTTTGTATTTATATCATGACAACGTGATTATGGTTTGTACTATAATGTCAGGATACAAGATATGGAGTATAGAATATTTAGAATCCATTGTACTTAATGATACAAATTCGGAATACAAAATATTCCGAACGAAAATAACACAAATTTAAACATAACTTCTTCCATGTAACCAAAATAAACCCTAAACAAAACAGATACAAATTAACAACCGTAAACTAGGCTTCGTCTATCTACTGGTTTGGACAACCCCTTCGGGTATGACCGGTTTTCCTGCATAAATCGCACTGTTTCTCTTGGTGCTCGCCGTCGTCCATCTCATCACGAAACCTGATGCGTAAGCATCTTAAGCACTTTTCATTAGCATTTCTTATAGAAAAGTTGTTACTTTTTCTTAATAATTATATGATTTTCCTGGCTTTTCTATTAGTACTTTGATTTTTTTGGTTTTATGATTCTTGTAGAGAAATGTTAGGAAAAGAGAAGCAAAACAACAAGGAGGAACCAAGAACTAAAGACAAGTGGAAAGAGAATTTCATGCAGTTCCAGCGGCAATAGAAAGCCAACTTCCAGAACGATATATAATAGTTCATACTTTTTTCTGGCATCACGGTGCTAAACGCTATGACATTGGCGTGTAGCGCCAAACCGGGCCAAGGTAATTCTTCTCGAGACTTCCGGCGCTAAACACCACTCCTCCCGCGTTTAGCGCCCGACAGGCAGCAAGGAAGTGCAGAATGTAAGAACCGGAATTTTTCACTTAAAACCATTATAATAAAATAAATTTTAGTGCCTGGGATAGATTCAAAATTTAGAAGTTTTAATTTGAAAATTTAAAGGTGAAATTTGATTTCGGTGAATTTTTCTGAGTTGGAAAATGTATCTTTCTCGAAAGATTTTTGTAAAAATGCGTATTGGCACTTAAGCTGGCAGTACTGGCTCTAGTCTGTCCAGTACTGCGTACTTTGGAAAATAAGATTTTAAAATTTGATTTATTGTTTTGAAAGAATAAAAATAATTTAGAATTGAAAAATTGGGTGCTAATTTTAAAGGTTTTGGCCCAAAGTGGGTCAAACGGGCTAAAAACGCTAACGGGTTAGACCGGGCCCAAACCGGGCCCAAGGCCCAACATATATAAGCTCATTAAATGAGCTTTTTGGCTCATTTCCTCCCCTGAAATGAGAGAGCGCTCGGATTGAGAGAGAAGAGAGGTGAGGGTGGGTGACACTGTTCACATCCACCTTCCGAGAGCAATATCTTGAGCTACGGAGCTCTGATTGATGAGCCGTTTATGGCCACGCGAAGCTCTCGATGAGATCTTACTTTCTATCTAAAGAAATTTGGTAAGGACTTGCATCTCAATCCCAAGTTTCCAGCCACTCGATTTTTGCATTTCTGGGTTATGGTTTTTGAGTAGATTTTGTGGTTTTGCTTGTTTAGGTGATCTCTAGTAGCGGGTAATTGTCGGGCTTTGCCCCAATCACCGTTGGATAAGGTAAGAAACCTCTACACCCTTGTGGTTTAGTGTAGTGTAAGCTTTATTTGTTAATGTATGGTTATGTTGTATGTATGAAGCTTGTTTTTGGAGTTGGTTGTGACTTTTGGTTTGGCTTTGGTGGTTTGGAGCTTGATGGAAGCTTGTTGGAGCCAAACTTTTGGTGTATGAGCATATTGAGAATCGGCCAAGGTATGGTTTTGGTTTTCTTTATGTAATATGTGATATTTCTGGATACTTAGGCTAGTTGACCCTAAGATAGGATTGAATGTTGTTGGCGTATGAATAATTATATGTGAATTGACGTTAATTATTGGTTGTATTGGATTATTGGTTTTGATGAGTATTTATGGTGATTAGTTATGTTGATGAATAATGAGGATTATGAGAAATTAGGGTAATAAGCTAATGTAAAATGTTTGTGGTGGTTTGGAATAAAGGACATTATGATTGATTGATAATGATGATGAGGGTTGAATGAGTTGTATGTGGAAAGGTATGAGTTTGATGATAATATGATGAATGTTGGTGTAATTATGATTGATAATGATTATGAGTATTGATGAGAATGAATTGATGATAATGTGTTTATTTAGAGGGAAGTTTGGAGATATGTAATATTGATGATTGATGGGATTGGTGAGTGGTAATATTGATGTTAATGAGGTCCATGGAAATTGAGAAATGTGAATTTGGTTGGATTTAGAGTTGTTGAATGGTTTAGAGGATTGTGTGATTGAGAAAAGGGTTGAAGAAGTACTGGTATGAATTTTGGGTTGCTTTGGTATGGTTGAAAAGTGTTTGAGTTGGTTTTTTGGATTGAAAGTTAGTTAAATTTGAGTTTTTAGAGTTTTTGGTAAAAACAGATTTTGGTGAATTTTGACGGATCATAACTCGAGCCTCAGTTTTCAAAATTTGGTGAGATTTACTTTAAATTAAATTTCATTGAAAACTCTTTAAATTGATATAAAGTTTGTAAGAATTGGAATTTCGTAGAGGAAATTATGATCATTCAAAGTTGGGTGTCAAAATCTGAAATTTTGCAAAGTTGCAGAATTTTGTGATTTCTGATGTGTGCGCACGCACATCCCTGTGAACTTTTAAACCTGTGCGCACGCACAGCCTTGTGTGTATGCACACACGGGGGAAGGCTTGTTGTTGGCAGCACTGGCACAGCCTGTGCACGCACACAACTAACAAAGATTTACAACCTGTGCGCACGCACACGTTGGGAAAGGCAGTCTGTTTGGGCGCGAGCACAACTTGTGCGAGCTACCAGAATTGTAAAATTTGGTACTTGTGCGTACGCACACATTTTGAAATCCTCTTGGGCATGCGCATGCACATCCCTGTGCGTACGCACATGCCCTGTTTTACAACTTAAACCTTGTTTTTAAACAATTTTACTTTCCCAACAAGTTTGTATACTTCTATGACACCTAATTAAAACTCTTGGGCTTATCTTCAGGTATTGGAACATGGGAAATGCCCTAGGAGGTTTGATGTTGGTGTTATTTTGAAAAGTTAGCAAACGGTGGTTTAGGTTTCTGGTGTATTAAGGATGAGTTGGTTGAGAGAGAAGGAAGAGTAGTGATCTTGGTGATTACTGACAACGAGTTGAGGAACTGATGAAATAATGAGTTCGGAATGGAAAGTTAAGAATTGATGATGATTGTGATGAGATGAGAACTTGGAAGTGAATGATTATGGTATATTGAATGAGTATGAGCAGAAATATGCTATGAGGAGTGGCCTCTGAGATTGAATATGTTATTATGATATGTATTGTTTTTGTCGTAAGGGCTATGGTAGTCTCCCGCCTACGTTCGGATGTGAGGCTTGAAGCTAGGTTTCTCTCTCATATTTGTTGGTCAAGAGGACGGTGGTAGGGCACTCTCCCTTGGAATGTTTCTCTCTGAAAGGAGAAGGTGGTAGGACACTCTCCCTTGGAATGTTTTCCTCTGAAAGGGGAAGGTGGTAGGGCACGCTCCCTCGGAATGTTTTCCTCTGAAAGGAGAAGGTGGTAGGGCACTCATCCCTCGAATTTATTCCTCCTGAGAATGCGATTTCTCTCTGATTGCAAGGTGGTAGGGCACTAACCCACAGAATCATGCGGCAACCAGAGGAAGGTGGTAGGGCACTCTCCCTCGGAATGTTTCCCTCTGAAAGGAAAAGGTGGTAGGGCACTCTCCCTCAGAATGTTTTCCTCTGAAAGGGGAAGGTGGTAGGGCACGCTCCCTCAAAATATTTCCCTTTGAAAGGAGAAGGTGGTAGGGCACTCATCCCTCGGAATTATTCCTCCTGAGAATGCAATTTCTCTCTGATTACAAGGTGGTAGGGCACTAACCCACGGAATCATGCAGCAACCAGAGGAAGGTGGTAGGGCACGCTCCCTCGGAATGTTTCCCTCTGAAAGGAGAAGGTGGTAGGGCACTCATCACTCAAAATTATTCCTCCTTATGCGCAATAGAAAGACTAATCTGGGAGTTGTCGACCGGATTTTCTGTCGGGATTGGCACTATAACCGACATGTGATATCATAGCCAATAGAACAGACATTCATCATATGCATCTTCTATATGTTTGCTTGCTTTGATTACTTGAGTTTGCCTAATTGTATAATATGCCTACTTGCTTCTTGAATTACTTGTTATATATATGAATAATACCTGTGTATTCCTTGCTTGTATTATCTGTGTTTGTCTGGTGCTGAGGAGGTTATGTAGGCGGTGGCGATGGGATCCCACGAAGGGTAGGTTGGTGAAGGCTGTGGGACAGCGGTGATTAGATTTAGTTAGAAATCCCCTAAGTCTAAATGCCTTGTTTATTACTTACGGTTTAAGTTATTTATTTACGTTATGCTTGAATATCCTGTATCGATGTGAAGTACTAGGATTGCCTTCAGCATCCCGGAGCCTTACATCTTACATATTGGGCACTGTTACCATACTAAGAACCTCCGGTTCTCATTCCATACATTGTTGTTATTTTTTAAATGCAGGTTGAAATTCACCTCGTTGTTTTTGGTCATGGTGACAAAGCGGAGTATGGTTCCTCCTTGGTTTATTTCTATTTTACTTTGTTGTAGTTACTCTCACATCTCTTTGTATATTTATCTTTATGGCCTTAGAGGCTTATTTGAGAGAATAGTTGTATAAGCTGTTTTTAACTCCAAAACTCTGTATGTCTGTATATACTAGTCGGTTTAAACTCCGCAAGCTGTGATAAGCTATATTTTGTCGGTATAGAATTTTCCAATAGGATTATGTCATAAGTATAGTCTAAACCAACAAGCTATAACACATCAAACATAGAAAATGTGTGTCCACAATTCAAAATCAATAACCGAGAGTATTAGTCCCGAGTCGTTCTCCCTAGGAGTTGCCCTAAGATGCACATCATTGGTTAGGAGTTCTCTTGGTGTTTGAGGTTGAATGCAAGAAATGTAAACAAGCTTGCATAAAAGCAATGAACAAATAATAAGTAGGCTAAGGGACACAAGAAATTGAACTAAACAAGGGTGAATGACAATCAATCAATGTAAAAGCCTTGGCTAGGGTTGGAAATTGGAATTCCTATCCTCATTGCCTCTAACATTTGTGATAAGAATTGGTTATTGCTCCACTTAGTTAACCTCTAACTATGAAGGAAAGTCAAGTAGAGATAATCAATTTGAGTCCATAAGTCCTAGTCAAATCCTAAGGAAAGACTAGAGTTAGTGTCATTCAAATCAATTAGCAATTTCCAATTATCAATCAACAAAAGGCTTTGACAATTCAAGTGTCTCCAATTATCCAACCCCTAAGCCAAGAGTGAAAATCTACTCCATAGCTATAGTTGACATTTTCTCAAACATTTGGTGAACAAGAATGAAAGGCATTGTGAAATGGAGAAGAGAATTTTAATTCAAGCTATCTAACACAAGCAATCAACAACAATAAAGCAATTGACAACAATGAACATGAAATTCCTCAATGCATTAATAGAAATCAAAGTAACAAGATCCAAATCCAAGATCTGCAATGCTAGAGTAACAAGAACACTAAATTGAGAGTAGAAGAGTGAGATCTACAAACTAGAACAATGTAAAATTGAAATTAAATTCAGATCTAATCAAAGGATCCAAGTGAAATTGGAATTGAGAAAGCCAAAACCTAGAGAGAAGTTAGAGCTTCTCTCTCTAAAAATATGAACTCTAAAACTAACTACCAAAATATCTCCAATGTGTGTAATGTGTGAATCCCCTTCAATCCTTGGTCCTTAAGGTCTTTTTCCTCCAAAATTCAGCTGAAAACTGGGCCTGAAGCTCCTCAGAAGTCGCCAGTAACGATTTCACTAAAGAAGTCACGTGCCGAGCGTCACGCGTACGCATGAGTCGTCTGAGTTTTTGCGATCCACGCGTATGCGTCAAGCGTGCGTATGCGTCGATGAGAATTCTGCCCAGCCATGCGTATGCGTCTACGTTTGCGCACCAATCCCAAATCCAGGCTCCCATGCGTGCGCGTCGATGCCAATGCTCTAAAGCTCCATTTTTCATGCTCCTTCTACTTATGCATGCTTCCTTCCTCTCTTCTAGACCAATCTTGCCCCTATAAACTCTGAAATCACTCAACAAACGGATCACGACATCGAATGGTAATAGAGAGAGATTAAAATATAGCTTATTTAGGGCCTAAAAAGTATGTTTTCAATCATCAAGCAAAATTAGGAAGGAGACACAAAACCATGCATTTTATATGGATAAGTGTGGTGGAATGTTGATAGAACCCTCCAAATTCTACACAAAATAAACCCTAAAATTAGGGTTCATCACCTAACCTATATAACAACCTATAAAAATCTAATACAAGCCTAACTACCCATTCTTTTCTTCTTCACACACTCATGCATTCTTTTCTTGATCACAACTCATATGCATTGATTATTATTGGACTTTACTTTGGAGCATTTTGTCCACTTTTTATTGCTTTTCTTTTTCTTTTTCTTTTCTTTCTATTTTTTTCTTTTTCTACATTTTTTTTCTTTATTTTGCATATATATATATATATATATATTTTTTTTTTCTTTTTGAAATAAACTATACACAAGAGCATCAATGCATATGATTTTATATTTAATTAACACATGAGCATATACCCATTTCCCAATATTTTCAATAGAGATACAAAACTACCCTTTTACCTCAACCAATGCCCCAAGTTTTCCCACACTTGAATGACACACACTCACTAGCCTAAGCTAATCAAAGATCCAAATAAGGACATTTATTATTTTTCACTTAAAGGCTTGTAATGTGCTAATATTAAGAACAAAGGGGTTTATCATAAGCTCAAAGTTGGCTAACAATGGTTGATGAAGGGTAGGCTATTTGGGTAAGTGAGCTAAATGGAATGATGGCCTCAATCATATAAATGCATGTCTATATGGAATAATGGACATAAAGAATCGAACAAATCAAAGATCACAATCATAGAAAGAGAACAATGCACACAAGAATGGAAATAAGTGGTTATAAGATGTAACCACACAATTAGGTTCAAATCTCACATGCTTATGTTCTTAGCTCAAAAACCATGTTCCAAAATAAATTCCTCAAGAAAGATTAACACAAAATTTTTTTCCAAATTGGTAGGGTGCCCTAAAAACAGTTTTCTTGGAAATGAAATCATCACCCTAACCAAGTAGTCCTTACATGTAGAAAAGTGTTCAAATACAAAAACTAACCATGCAATCTATTCTAACTAATGAAAGAAAAATCAAAATCATAGGTGTTGAGAAGAAAAGGGTACCTATGGAAGTCGGTAACCGACCTCCCCACACTTAGAAGTTTGCACGGTCCTCTGTACCAATGGTGAGACGTAAAAGGGGATTCGGGTCATCACTTCCACCATCCGTGCCTTGAGTGCTTGCTTTACTGTGGTCCGAAGCAGATGTAGAAATGTCCGGCTCTTTCATAGGCGGGTTGACACAACCCCAATGCTTCTTCATATAAGCAAATTAGCGCTTGTTACGCCGCTCATATCGATCTATCTTCTCATGGAGCTCTACAAGCAATTGATGGGTTGACTTTGGTAGTGCAGATGAAGTGGTAGGAATGGTAGAAGGAGGAGCTAAGTCAAGGCTTGCAGCCTTCATGTCCTTAGCCGCGTAAGGGACACCAGTAGCAGCAACCAAATCTGATACCAAGGTGGGAAATGGTAGATTACCCTTAGCATGGACTCGACCCATCGCTTGTCAGATAAGGAGAGGGATGTTGATTGGCCTCTCCGTGAGTATGCACCAAACAAGGACGGCGAGGTCCACCATGATGGATGACTTATGCGTGCTAGGAAGCACGTAGTAAGATAAGATTTGGGCCCATGCTCGGGCCTCTGCTGTAAGCGCACATGCGTCAAGGCACTTGGGCTACATCCTGAGTCTCCCTTGGGTCCAATGATTCTCTGGTTCGGCAATAACCCGAAGGATCGAGTCCCAATCAAACCAAAATTTATTCCGCTGACGTAGGACCTCTTAGTAACCATCCATTTCTTCCGATACCGGTGATAAACCCCTATTTTATGATTCATCTTGTGCTCAATTGAGTGTTTTTATCAATTCTTCACCCACTTATTCATATAAATTGCATGGTTTTACAATTCCTTCCTTATTCTGTGATACAAGTGAAAACATGTTTCCTATGCCTTAAAATATTAATTTTAATTATCCTTTATTACCATTCGATGCCGTGATCTGTGTGTTAAGTATTTTCAGGCTTCATAGGGCAGGAATGGCTTAGAGGACAGAAAGGAAACATGCAAAAATGGAAGGAACGCACAAAATAGAGGTTTGAAGAAAATGGTAGCGACGCGCACGCATGGACGACGCGGACGCGTGCCTAGCGCAAAATACAGGCGACGCGTACACGTGACTGATGCGTACGTGTGGCAAGAAAAATCTCCAATGACGCGCACACGTGACCCACGCGCACGCGTGACGGACGCCACGTGCAGGAAATTGCAGAAGTCGCCCCCAGCGATTTCTGGGCCCTTTTTCGGCCCGAATCCAAGCCCAGAAACACAGAATAAAGGCTGGAGAATGAGGGAATCAAAAGAGGGAACTTCTCATAATTCATAATTTGGAGGTTTTAGATGTAGTTTTAGAGAGAGAGAGAGGCTCTCTCCTCTCTCTTAGGTTTTAGGATTAGGATTTCTTCGTTTACTTCATTCCAGGTTCAATGTTCCTTTAAATTAGTTTCTCTTATCTACTTTTATTTATTCTACTACTTTAGTTGCTCTATTTCACTTGCTAATTACTTATGTTGCCAAATTGGCTTATGAACTCTTCATGTTAGATTTGAATTTATGTTTAAATGCAATTTGAAGTAATTTAGATTTATGATTTCTTTCTTCTATTTATGATATAAATAATTTAGATTTTTCTCCCTTTTGGCTTTGGTTAAGTAATTGGTGACACTTGAGTTGTCAAACTCAGCTGTTGATTGAAAATTAGAAATTACTTATTGATTTGGATCCCTCTAAAGCTAGTCTTTCCACAGGAGTTGACTAAGACTTGAGGAATCAAGTTAATTAGTCTACTTGACTTTCCTTTATTTAGTAAGGGTTAACTAAGTGGGAGCAATAAACAATTCTCATCACACTTGATAAGGATAACTAGGATGGGATTTCCAGTTCTTATATCTTGCCAAGAATTTTTCTAGTTATTAATTTACTTTCCTGCTATTTAATTTCCATGTTCAACCTTTCAAAAACCCATAAATATACCTTTCTCCATAACCAATAATAAATCATACTTCCCTGCAATTCCTTGAGAGACGACCCGAGGTTTAAATACTTCGGTTATAAATTTTACTGGGTTTTGTTACTTGTGACAACCAAACTTTTGTACAAAGGGATTCTCTATTAGTTTAGAAACTATACTTACAACATGATTATTTTTATAAAATTCTAGACCAGACAAAATTTTATTTCGTCAAAATGGCGCTGTTGCTGGGAATTGCAATTGTGTGCCTTACTATTGGTTATTATAAATATTTTCTTTCACCTGTTTATTTTGTTTTTGTTTTTGTTTTTAATTCTTATTAGCTACTATGAGTTCTCACCCCCGTCGCTTTGAGTTTGATTCTAATGTTGTTGTAAGGAATGGAAGCTATAATGGAAACATGCATCAAGGTCGAAACCATCAGAGATGGGAGGAGCCACGAGGATCTTATCAACCCTTTCGGTGACAACACCTTCCAAAGTACCATGGACGACGACCATCCCACAATGCATGCCAAGACAATAGTTATGGTAGACCCCTTCGTGACAACCAACCTCCCCCAAATTACTATGGTCAAGAGCCATTCCAAGGTGCACACCAAGATGATAGATATGGTGGACCCCATTGTAGTTACCAACAAGTCCCATTATATGCCAATAAACCACCTCCTTAACATAGCTTTGAACCACCATACTCACAAGCCACTTACAACCATTCACCCCCATATGACCTTAACCTTTATCCACCCTAATTCCAATCCAATTACTCCCAAGAACCACCACTTCCATATGCACCATGTCCATAATCCATCAACCCAAGAATCACAGGCTCGCCTCAAGGAAACAGTAGATCAATTTCATGCAACCCTTCACCAACTGGAGCAAGCGATAAATCAATTAGCTTCCCGATGTTCGAGCACTCAAGGAATTCCCATGGCTTCATGTGGAGAATCTAATAAAGAACGTAGCATGAAGGAGACACTAGAAGCTCTGATTAGCAGTACAGAGCATGTCTTTGTACTGAAACAAGTAGAGGAAGCTGAAATTATCAAGGAAGAAGAATTGGTTGAAGACTTAGGAGACGCTGAACCTCCATGGGAATCAAGAATTGTAGAGAATTCTGCCAAGAAATTCGCAACTGATGCTAAGGAAGATAGTGCACAACCCCCAAGACATGTATCTTTTGAAGAACTGGATGGAACAAATCAAGAAGCTAGTTTCCTTGGTAATGATGATCACGAATCAAGCTCTCCTAGTGATAAACTTGCATCCGTAATTGAATTCTTTGAGACTGAAGAATTTGCCCCAAGTGAATATGAAGATGATGTAGAGGTAGATTTTTCTCAACCTCCAACTTATGACTTGAGTGATAAGGAAGAAATTGAAGACTTTGATCAAGGCGTGGTTGCAGTTGAAGAGGTTTGTCAGGAAATGGAAGAATTCACAAAGGAGTACAAGGAAGTGGAGCTTGCAGAACCACCGGAAACACCTCTCCCAAGGCCATTACCACCTAATACAAACTTCAAGTGGGTAAAATCCTTAGCCTTTATCTTTACCTTTCCACTTGAATATGGTTTGCTAGAAACCGATGGCCAGCTTAGAGCTCTTTGTGGCTTTAAGAGTAAAAGGGAGATGTTTAGTAATAGAAGTTGGCATCCAAAGTTCAATATGGTTCCACGCTCCAATTGGAAGTGCAAGGTTTGGTATAGAACTCGATTGGATGGATTTCGGAAGAAGTTTAGGTATCTCAGTGGAAACTCAGGTTGTGTACCACCCGGTTGGAATAATGTAGATAAAAGCGAAGATGGGTATAGAAGCAAGGTTTGGGATCCCGGAATTTATCCTGACAATCAATACTCCTGGAGCCTAAAAACCTGCTTTAACTTGCTCAAAGGCTTTACGTGCCTAGTTTGGGACCCCGAAGGCTATTGGAATTGCACACGTTGGTGGAGATTTCTGGATGAGTTCAAGCACAAGTCACCATAACAAGGAGCTCTTCAAATGTCCAACTTAAGGACTTTAACTAAAAGTGTTAGGTGGGAGACAACCCATCATGGTATGATCGTTCCTTTTTTAATTTTAATTTTATTTCATTTTATTTGTTTTTAGTTTCATTCTATTTTATTTTATGTTATTTTCCCTTGAATCATTCATGACATCCGCATCTGCATTTTGCATTCTGCATTTTCTATTAAAAAAAAGGTTCCACCACGCGTGCGCATGGGCCACGCGTGGGCGTCGATCCCAAATCAGCGTATCAATCCAACGCCCAGAAAGTTGAGCTGGAATTATACGGTTGGTATGGGTTAGGCACAATTTGGGCCACGCGTGTGCGTCGATGATGCGTACGCGTCATTTTCACTTAAACACACCACGTGTGGACGTGGGCGACGCGTACGTGTCGCGTGAAAATCTTTGTCCCCTTTAATTGAAACAGAGAGTTGCGCCAAAACGACGCTGGATTTATGCATTTAGCACAATTCTAGTCGACGCGTACGCATGCTTCACGCGTACGCGTCATTTTCCTTATCCCCCATTCACGCGTTCGCGTCGTTGCACTTTCGCCTCAGCCACGCTGTCGCGTGACGCACGCTGTCGCGTGACCCACGCATCCGCGTGGATTTGAATCCACTAACCTCCTGACGCGAAAAACCAAGCCCCCTCACGTCAATTCTTTCCCCCTGTAAACGTTCCACCTCCATTCTTCCCTTCTCCCTCCAACCTCCCAACCACCGCCACCCAGCCCACCGCGCCACCCCCGTCAACATCCCCTCGCCGCACCGCCCTCACCCCCTCCTTCTTCTCTTCCTCTTCTCCCCTTTACCCCCTTTTGCCCCTAAACCCGTCGCCAACCCAACCCCACCGCCGCACCCACCGCCGGCCACCACCACCCCAACGCCACACTCCTCCTCACCCCCTCTCCTTCTTCTCTTCCTCTCCCTCTTTCACCCCTTCCCCCTGCCTCCACCGCGGCCGAACCAGACCCGCCGCCACCACCCGAGCCGTCGTGGACCTCCCAGCACCGCCGTGCCGCCCACCAGTGCGACCACACCACCACCCTCTCTCTTCGTTCAATTTCTTTCACTACGCACACCAGGTTCCATTGCACTCCGATTCCTTTCCCGTGCCAGTTAGTTTGTTTGCATATTTTTCAATTCTGTTCAAATTAGGATAGTTAGAGATGCATATTCGTAGTGGATTTTAGGTGGTTAGGTAGCTAGGATGTGGTTAGTGAATTTAGGTCTGATAATTGCGCCGTTCTTGCTGCTTGCTTTATCTGTTTTCGCTTCTTTTATTTATATGATTTATCATTATTAATCTGCATTCTCTGCTTGAATGTGAGTTGCTGGTTCTTTAAGTTTGTGCAATTTTTGTTAACTAGGAACTACAATACCATGCCACTAACTTTAACTTAACTCTTAACTGCATTAACTTTCTAACTTCTCTCTTAGTTTTCAACTAACTACTTTCAACCCATTTCAAGGCATGATTATTATTGTTCCTGACAAACAAGGATTCCACACATCATAGATCTTGGATTGTGATTTTTATTTCAATTCTTTGACTTTCAGCTTGCATACAGTCAAAAAAAATTCTACATCTATCTAACTCACTTCATGCTTATATTGCTATTTTATTCCTTTTTTGCCCATTTATGCTTATATTGCTACAATACTATTTGCTTACCTGTTTTCCTGCTTTAGTTTAATAAATTGTTTCCTGGAACCTCTGTCTTTCAGGATGACTGATCCAAAAGGCAAAGGAAAAGCTAAAGCAAGCACGGGCAAAAGGAAAAGAGGAGAGTCTTCTATGGCTATCCGGGATATACTGCATGATGATTCCTGGCGTGAGAAGAATTTTACTCCGTAGGAAAAAGCTGATCAGTTAGTGCCTGCAACCGACCCAGTCAAGTTTGTAAACCGATACTGTGAACTGAAGTTTCCGATCTTTGCAACTTCAAGGAACCTATATCTAGAAAAGACCCTTCGAATTCCAGCCGAATTACAATAGTACACCACAGAAAAAATCAAACAAAGAGGCTAGTACTTTCTGGAGAGGAACTTGACTGAAGTTAATGCATCCTGGGTCAGAGAATTTTACTGCAACTGTTTTAAAATGACCCTGGATGCAGTACAGCTCAGAGGAAAGCAGATTCTAGTTACTGAGGAGGAAATTGAAGATATCCTCCAACTCCAGCCTAAGTCAGATAAACCAGATGGTTACCAGAAGGCTGAAGAGGATTTGAGGTTTATGCGTTTTGATTGGGAAGCAGTCAAACGCACTATAGCTATTGATCCTGCTGTCCCATGGGTTATGGGAAAGTCAACAGTGCACCCTAAAGACATCAAGATCAATTACCTGAATGATGAGGCTCGGCTATGGCAACAAATCCTAAGCAATTATGTGATGCCGAGCACTCACGAGACTGAGGTCCCAGCTGCCATGATTACTCTTATCTGGTGCATGATGGAGGACAAGGACCTGTACCTTCCCAGATTTATCCGGTATTCTATGTCCAGCGTCCATGTCCGAGGCACTTTGCCCTTCCCCTATTTGATTACTCAGATAGGCCGCCGAGCTGAGGTACCCTGGGAGCTTGCGGATGAGAAGCCACCAGCCGCCGACTGCAAGAAGATCATCCCACACGGCAGAAAGTTCATAGCTCTGGGCTACAGACCGCCCTTTTTCACTGCCTCCGCTGATGCAGCCACACCCTCTGATGCTCCTTCAGCACCTGCTGCACCACCTACACCCACAGCACCCTCATCTGCCTCCCAGCCTATTTACCACTTAGTGCACCGCCTCTTTGAGCGGCTAGACCAGATGGAGCGCCGCAACCAGCAGCGATATGAGCGGTCAAAGCGTCGCAGCAAGCGACGCTATGAGCATTTGAAGTTGATGATCCGGTCCGGCCACGCTAACATCCCCTTTGAGCCTGACACACCATCAGAGCCATCTGAGGAGGAGGAGGATGAGCATGAGAAGGATGCATGGGTAGAGGCTGAGCAGGCTGCGCCACATCATGAGGAGCCCCCGCAGATACAGCCAGCCGATCCATAGGTCCCTTTACAGACAGAGCCTCTGCTTCAGCAGGCAGATCCCCAGACACTCACACAGACTGCAACACCTTAGGCCGCTATAGAGACACCAGCAGAGCACCCTTCCGGAGATAACATTTCTTCACACCCAGCCTGATTGAGCATCGAGGATTATGCTATTATATAAGTGTGGGGAGATCGCCATCTCCGGCGAACTTTATTTTGGTGAACAACTTTCAAACTCTTTATCCTATTTTATTTCCTTTTTTGTATTTTATTTTATTTTATTTTATCTTATTGTCCCTTCAGTACTTGCACATTTTCTTTTGCTGTATTTCTGTTTATTTCGACTTTATTATATTTTGCATTTTGGGCTGTGTATATATATATATCTCAGATATTTAGCTTAATTTGCACTCTTAGCTTATTTAGTTGTGATATAGAAACATATGGATTATTTAGTTTAGTTTACCCTTTTAGCATGTGAGAATTTGGTTTAATTGAAAATAAAAGAGTAAACTAGAAATTTTAGTTTTTCAGAATCACAACAATCCACCCACTATATATATATATATATATATATATATATATATATATATATATATATATATATATATAGCAATAAATGTTGGTAAATTGACAATATTTTTCAAAGAATACACTTATTTTTATATGAGCCACTCAAAAATTCATATTGAGTTGAATGGAAACTCTTAATTCCTACTTGCATGATATACATAACTGATATATGGTTTTTGAGCCAAAGAACACACAACCTGTGAGTTTTTGAGCTTAATTGCATGGTTACATTATTTAACCATAGTTTTCATTCTTGTGTGTTTCTCCCTTCTTCACTATAATTGCAGACTTTACTTTATTTCATTCTATATGTCCAATATTCAATGTATTTACATTCTTGAATATGATTGAGGCCATTACTTATTCTTTGCTCACTTATCCCAAATAAACCTACCCTTTTATGTCACCCTTGTTAGCTCTCTTGAGCCTTTTAATCCCCTTCTGTTCTATAACCACATCACTAACCTTAAGCAGAAAAACAAATCAAATATCCCAAATTGAATCTTTGGTTAGCTTAAGATAGAGATTGTGTAACAATTAAGTGTGGGGAATTGTGGGAATATGGGTTGATAGGAAAGGATTAAATGGATAAAATAATCAGAATTTGGGAGCATGCTCATGTGAAACTTAAATAATTAAAAGAATCCATGTGCATTGATAATGTTATGTTTTCTTTTTTTTAAAAAAAAAACCTTTTAAGTAAATAAATAAATAAGGGGACAAAATTACCCCAATAATAAGTTTAGTAAAAAGGTCAATGCACATAGGATAAAATTAAAAATAATTTGATGCATGAGTATGTGACAAGAAAGTAGAAAAATTATGGGAAGCTAGGCATAATTTTAAAATTGTATGGAGTATGTATATGCTAGGTGAGATCTTAGACTAATCAAGGATTCAATTTATAGCTCACTTAGCCTTATATATATGCCCTCACCTTTACCTTAGCCCCATTACAATCTTGAAAAAGACTTCATGATGTTTGCATGTGTACATTAAATATTTATTGATTGGTTAGATGAAGAACAAAGTTTTAGAAAGCATGACTATAGAAGAATAGAGTGATTAAACCCAAACACTAAGTGACTAGAGTGTATACACAAATTCAGTGATGGTTCAATAGCACAAAATGGAGTTTTGAAGAAAATGGCAGCGACGCGCACGCATGGACGACGCGGACACGTGCCTAGCGCAAAATACAGGCGATACGTACACGTGACTGACGCGTATGCGTGGCAAGAAAAATCTCCAATGATGCGCACGCGTGACCCACGCGCACGTGTGACGAACGCCACGTGCAGGAAATTGCAGAAGTCGCCCCTAGTGATTTTTGGACCCTTTTTCGGCCCAAATCCAAGCTCAGAAACACAGAATAGAGGCTGGAGAATGAGGAAATCAAAAGAGGGAACTTCTCATAATTCATAATTTGGAGGTTTTAGATGTAGTTTTAGAGAGAGAGAGAGGCTCTCTCCTCTCTCTTAGGTTTTAGGATTAGGATTTCTTCGTTTACTTCATTCCAGGTTCAATGTTCCTTTAAATTAGTTTCTCTTATCTACTTTTATTTATTCTACTACTTTAGTTGCTCTATTTCACTTGCTAATTACTTATGTTGCCAAATTGGCTTATGAACTCTTCATGTTAGATTTGAATTTATGTTTAAATGCAATTTGAGGTAATTCAGATTTATGATTGCTTTCTTCTATTAATGATATAAATAATTTGGATTTTTCTCCCTTTTGGCTTTGGTTAAGTAATTGGTGACACTTGAGTTGTCAAACTCAGCTGTTGATTGAAAATTAGAAATTACTTATTGATTTGGATCCCTCTAAAGCTAGTCTTTCCACAGGAGTTGACTAGGACTTGAGGAATCAAGTTAATTAGTCCACTTGACTTTCCTTTATTTAGTAAGGGTTAACTAAGTGGGAGCAATAAACAATTCTCATCACACCTGATAAGGATAACTAGGATGGGATTTCCAGTTCTTATATCTTGCCAAGAGTTTTTCTAGTTATTAATTTACTTTCCTGCTATTTAATTTCCCTGTTCAACCTTTCAAAAACCCATAAATATACCTTTCTCCATAACCAATAATAAATCATACTTCCCTGCAATTCCTTGAGAGATGACCCGAGGTTTAAATACTTCGGTTATAAATTTTATTAGGTTTTGTTACTTGTGACAACCAAACTTTTGTACGAAGGAATTCTCTGTTGGTTTAGAAACTATACTTACAACGTGATCATTTTTATAAAATTCTAGACCAGACAAAATTCATTTTCGTCAACCGGTAAAACATCAAGCACTCACCGAATAGCCTCCTCTTAAACTGGGACTTGCTTGCGGTGCACATAAACCGACTGAAGAGACGGGGAGTAGTAATTGGAGTAGAACTCCACCACCTAAGAGAGGTTGGCTTCCTGTGGTCTCCGCAATAGAAATCCCCATCCTCGCCGGTCAATGTGGGGTAGTACATACTGAGCAACGTGGTCCGGAGGAGCGAGTAGGTGCTCGGAATGATAGTTTCTCTCAACTATGGCCGAGAACATGAGCTCACAGAAGCGGTTGGGAAACCTTGTGGGGTCGCTCTCCGGATTTCCCTTCTCTTGTTCATCAATATGAATGGTCGTCTTCGCCTTCTTTGAAAAGGGCTTAGCTCTTAGTGTAGGGTGCGCCGTTGAGGTTGATTTTTGGGGTGCCCTCTTTGTGGCCGGCTTCTTCGACGCCTTCTCCTTGCCTTTTCTGGTGGCCATCCTGAAAAAGGAAGGAGAAGAGGAAACATTAAGATCCAAATAATCAACACTTGGAAAATAGCATGCAAGTGAGAGGTAATGCCCAAAAAGAATGGTGCGTCTTGAGGACATGACAGCTGTAACATGTGAATAAGACAAGAAGAAAATCATGGGGCATAACACTTAGCATGGGATGCAAGAGTGAGTGAAACATGCAATAAGGCATGAGAAGGATGAACTCAAGCATCACTAATAATGAAAAAGCAAGTCATGGGTAACGAGCATAAGAATAGTAAACAAGAAGCAAAATAGGCTCGATGCACAGAAGGAAAGGCAAGTGTATGAAGAAGAAGCACCAAGTTGAGAGCACAAAGTCAAAATTGAACTAAAATGGTGTAGGTACCTTTTAACAAACACTTGGTGTGCAATATTAAAACAATGAGCAAGTATGAAGAATTCAACCATGTAAAACCCCAAATGGAATACCAAACAACAACACAACACCACCTAGTCATAAAGGAATCAAGAGATGTCAAATTGATCCATCAAAGCAAGAGAAAACTCCAAGTAAAACACCCATGGAAAAGATGAAAAGAGAGAAAGCAAACAAGCAAGAGACAATCAATAAAATGCAATTAAGAAGAAAAGAAAAAGAGAAACTAAAAGCAACTAATAAGAGAAAGAAAATTTAGAATAAGAGAAAAAAGGAAAAAGGAGTAGGAGAAAACCTTGAGAAGAAGAAGAAAGCAAGGTGGATTGTGGGATGAAAATGTGAGAGGAGAGGGAAAGGAAAGAGAGGAAAGAGAAAGTGTGGAACCGCCGGCGGTGGTAGAAGGTGGGAGAAGAAGGGAGGAAGTAATGGAAGAAGAAGATGAAGAAATGATTCAATTTAAGGCGCGCTCTACGAGTACGCGTGGATGGATGGAGAAGGAAGGTGACGCGTAAGCGTCTCCCACGCATACACGTGGGTTGCAGGAAGGAGAGGGGACAGGTACGCGTCAGGTGACATGCACGCATGGGCAGAGTTATGCCTTGGGCACAAAGTTGGCACGAGGCAGGCCTAACTCTCTAGTTTTAGTACCAGGAGTAGGGTGCAGCACAAGCGATGCGTACGCATCTATCACGCATACGCGTGGGTTTCAAGAATGATGACCGACGCGTACGCGTCGGCCACGCTTACGCGTGGGTCGCCTGGCACAAATTGGCATCAAGTGGGAACAACTCTCTGGTTTTTGTACCAGAGATTGCAAAATACGCAACCGACGTGTATGACGCACCCATGCTTGCGCGTGGGTGTGCAAAATGACAAGGGACGCGTAAGCGTCACCCACGCTTACACGTGGGTTACAGTTGTGCCCCAGGCACAAAGCGGGCACAAAGTAGGCCCAACTCTCTGGTTTTAGTACCAGGAGTTGTAAAAATGCGTCGACGCGCAAGTGTGTTGCACGCTCATGCGTCGATGCCCCCCCTTTTTTATACACATGAGGAGGAGCAATTATAGCACAAATTGGTAGTAATGCATGCTAAAGGGGTCAAAAACGTCAAAAATCTCATGTACACTCAACCTTAAGCATTTTTTCAACATCTCAATTCAATCAAACCATTATCAATGAACTCCTCATGAGCAATTCAACATAAAAATCAAGCAAATATCAGCTATACTATGAACAAACTCACAAAAGGCACAAAAACTCTAAAAACTATATGCAAGAACTATAAACAAAGGAAGGTCATACCATGGTGGGGTGTCTCCCACCTAGCACTTTTCTTTAACGTCCTTAAGTTGGACGGTTATGTGCTCATATCTCTTCGCCTTCGGGTGCTTCCTCAAGAAGGAACACCTCAACCTCTTTGTTGTTTTTCATCTTCTCTCCATAGTATAGCTTCAGACGGTGACCATTAACTTTGAAGATATTGGGGCTTGAGGGGTGGCGCAGGTGGTAGACCCCATATGGCTCAGCTTTCTCCACTCTATAAGGACCTTCCCACCTTGATCTTAACTTGCCAGGCATCAATCTCAACCTAGAATTATAAAAGAGGACCAACTCCCCAGCCCTAAACTCTCTTTTTTTAATGTTTCTATCATGCACCGCCTTCATTCTCTCCTTGTAGAGCCTTGAATTCTCATAGGCTTCCAATAGAAGACACTCAAGCTCCACCAATTGTAACTTTCTTTCGGCTCCAATCCTAAACCCTGTGTTGCACTCTTTTACGGCCCAATACGCCTTATACTCTATCTCCACCGGGAGATGGCAAGCCTTCCCATAGACCAACCAGAATGGGCTCATACCAATCGGCGTCTTATAAGCCATTCGATAGGCCCAAAGCGTATCACCGAGCTTAGAACTCCAATCCTTCCTGAGAGGCTTCACAATCTTTTCTAATATGCACTTGATTTTCTGATTGGAGACTTCGGCTTGGCCATTCGTTTGGGTTGGTATACCGTAGCCACTTTATAAATGATGCCATACTTTTTCATCAACCCTGTCATTCTTTTGTTGCAAAAATGAGAGCCTTGATCACTCACGATTGCTCGTGGTGATCCAAAGCGGCAAATAATGTTATTCCGAACAAAAGAAAGAAGCACATTAGCATCATCGGTTCGAGTGGGAATCGCCTCCACCCACTTGGAAACATAGCCAACAGCTAGCAGAATATACATGAAACCATTAGAATTTGGAAAAGGCCCCATGAAGTCAATACCCCAAACATCAAAGATTTCGCAAAACAACATAGTTTGTTGGGGTATCTCATTCTTCTTAGAGATATTTCCAAACCTAAGGCATTGTGGACAAGAGCTACAAAAGAGAGATGCATCTTTGAAAAGTGTAGGCCACCAAAATCCACAATCCAAGACCTTTCTAGCCGTCCTTTGAGGACCAAAATGGCCACCACCCTCGAAAAAGTGGCAAGCCTCCAAGATGGATTGAAACTAGGATTGGGGAATACACCGCCTAATTACTTCATCGGCACCACATCTCCATAAGTATGGGTCATCCCATACATAATATTTGGATTCGCTTTTGAGCTTATCCTTTTGATGTTGAGAAAAATTGGGAGGAAAAGTGCGAGCAACCAAGTAATTGGCAATAGGTGCATACCAAGGGATCACTTCAGATATTTCTAGCAAGCCCTCAAGAGGAAATGTATCATTGATAGGGGTGGGATTGCCCTTTGTGTGCTCAAGGCGACTCAAGTGGTTTGCCACTAAGTTTTGCAAACCACTCCTATCTTTGATTTCAAGATCAAATTCTTGCAATAGCAACACCCATTGGATTAACCTTGGTTTCGATTCCTTTTTGGCCAACAAATACTTCAAAGCCGCATGATCCGAGTATACTACCACCTTAGAACCAAGTAAATAAGCCCAGAATTTATCCAAGGCAAAGACAATAGCTAACAATTCCTTCTCGGTGGTAGTATAATTGGACTGCGCTCCATCTAAAGTCTTAGAGGCATAGGCAATGACATAAGGATTTTTACCCTTGCGCTGAGCTAGCGCCGCTCCCACCGCGTAGTTTGAGGCGTCACACATGATCTCGAATGGTCTAGTCCAGTCCGGCCCTCTCACTATGGGAGCTTGGGTCAAAGCAATTTTTAGCTTGTCAAATGCCTCCATGCACTCTTCACTCAAATCAAATTCCACATCCTTTTGCAACAATCGAGAGAGAGGTAGTGCCACCTTACTAAAGTCCTTAATGAACCGCCGGTAAAAACCTGCATGGCCAAGAAAATCACGGACTTTCCTCAAAGAAGAGGGGTAAGGCAAACTAGAAATAACATTGACCTTTGTCGGATCAACAGAGATCCTATCATTAGAGACAATGCCTTAAAATAATACCTTGTCTCATCATATAGTGGTATTTCTCAAAATTTAACACAAGGTTTGATTTAGTACACCTCTCTAATACTTTTGCAAGATTGTCTAGGCAAAGATCAAAGGAATCCCCATAGACACTAAAATCATCCATAAACACCTCCATGCAATGCTCCAAAAGATCCGCAAATATACTCATCATACACCTTTGGAACGTTGCCGGTGCGTTGCACAAGCCAAATGGCATTCTTTTATATGCATACGTTCCGAAAGGGCATGTGAAGGTGGTTTTCTCTTGGTCTTCCAGAGCAATGTGGATTTGAAACTAACCGGAATAGCCATCAAAGAAACAGTAATGAGATTTACCGCATAGGCGATCAAGCATTTGATCGATGAACAGCAATGGGAAATGATCCTTCCTAGTGGCTAAGTTCAAACGCCGATAGTCAATACACACCCTCCATGAGTTTTGGACCCTTGTGGCGATAAGCTCCCCATTCTCATTCTTGATTGTAGTAACACCGGATTTCTTTGGAACCACTTGGACGGGGCTCACCCACTTACTATCTGAAATCGAATAAATAATGTCCGCTTCTAATAACCGGATGACCTCCTTCTTCACAACCTCTAGAATGGTAGGATTTAGACGCCTTTGAGGTTGTCGAACGGGTTTAGCTCCTTCTTCTAGGAAAATTCGGTGTTCACATACTTGGGGGCTAATGCCAACTAAGTCCCCCAAGCTCCACCCCAATGGCCTTTTTGTTTCTCCTCAAGATATTAAGCAACTTCTCCTCTTGGTGGGAGGTGAGCTCTTTTGCAACAATTACCGGGAGCTTTTGGTCATCTTTAAGGAAGGCATATTTTAGGTGGGATGGGAGTGGTTTCAAATCTACCTTTTGTTCATGACTTAGCACTTTGTCATCCGGTAGCAGTGGGGGTGATAAGGCATCTTCTTCACATACATGGGGGTTCCCCACACTTGGACTTTGAATCATACTTTTCTCTTCAAAACCATCATTATGGACTTCGGCTACCACATTGTCAATCATATCACACCGGAAAATAGAGTGGTCATCCGGTGGATGTCTCATGGCTTCATCAAGATTAAAGCTCTCCGTTCTTTCATCGATCTCAAAAGAATAGGTACCCGAAAAAGCGTCTAATTTAAACCGGGAGGTCTTCAAAAATGGCCTCGCAAGCAAGATAGATGAAGTCCTTTTGGAATCACTAGGGGGCATCTCAAGAATGTGAAAATCAATCAGGAAGACCAATCCCTTTATACTCGCTAGAACATCCTCCGCAATACCAACTACGGAAATTATGCTTTTGTCCGCCAAAACAAACCGGGCGGCCGACCGTTTCAACGGTGGAAGCTTCAAAACCTCATAGACGGACAAGGGCATAATATTCACACAAGCGCCAAGATCGCACATACAATCAACAAAATGTATCCCATCTATGGTGCAAGTGACTAGGCAAGGGCCGGGGTCACCACACTTTTTCGGGATATCACCCATCAAGGCCGAAATGGAGATTCCCAATGGAATAGTTTCTAATTCATGGATCTTTTTCTTGTTCATGCATAAATCCTTTAGAAACTTTGCATATTTAGGTACTGGCGGATAGCATCAAAGAGAGGAATGGTTATCTCAACTTTCTTGAATATCTCCACCATTTTGAGATCCAACTCAACTTGCTTCTTAGTCTTCCTTGCCAATGTGGGAAATGGAATTGGAGTAGCTTCTTGCAAGACATTTCCATCCTTAGGAATTCCACCCCTTGGTTGATCAATCACTTCTTCAACTACCTCTTGGGCTTCATCCTCCTCTTCGAATTCTTCAATCTCAACCACATCCTCATCTTGAGTGACCTCTATTTGACATGGCTCTTCATGACTCCTCTCTTGTAATTTGGTGCCGGACCTCAAGGTGATGGCATTTATGCCACCCTTGGGGTTGGGTAAAGGTTGAGAAGGTAGTACACTAGAGCTTGAGGGTTGAACATTGGAGGTAGAGGTTAATTCCATACGAGAAATAAGGGCTTAGATGGTAGATGCAAGACCATTGATGCTAGAGTTAATCAAGGCTTGAAACTTTTTTTGTCCCTGAATGAGAGAACGGATCTCATCTTGGTTGGAGGGAGAGGAAGAGTAAGTGATTTGGGGGCACTTGTGGTTGGTTGAGTTGGGGTGCTTGCCTTTGATGAGGTGGTTGGTAGGTTTGGTAGGCTCTTCCTTGGTTTTGGTTTTGGTATGGAGGATTTTGTTGGTATCAGTTTTGTTGGTTGTTGTTGTTCCATCTTTGATTTCCACCGTTGTCCCTTCCTCCTCGATTATAGTTGTCCCTCCATCCTTGGTTGAAATTATCTTGCCAACCTTGACTATAGTTACCCCCTTGATTATAGTTGCCTCCTTGTTGGTGATAACCTTAGTTTGGATGATTGTAGTAGGCATTAGTGGCCACCAAGGTATTATCCTCTTGGAGGTTTAGGCATTCCTCTTGGGGGACCAATTGTTGACTTTGTTGTTGTTGAGGAGGTAGAGGTTGTTGTTGATTGAGTTGGAGTTGCTTGAGAATATTTGTCATTTCTCCCAAGGTCTTGGTAAGGGCAGCGGTCTCACCACAAGTAGAAACTTCATTAATAGCTCTCGGATGATTGTTCCTTTGTCTAGCATGTTGGGTGGGCTCAAATCGGTGATCAATTGCCATGCTTCCTCCGCCGTTCTGTATTTTGTCAAGGAACCATTGCTTGAGGCATCCAAAAGGATCTTGTCTTGTGGTTTCATTCCTTGGCAAAAATAGCTAATCAACACTAGAGTGTCAATCATATGGTGAGGGCATGAGTCAAGAAGCCTTCAAAACCGTTCCCAATACTCGTATAGAGTTTCCATTTCACCTTGGACAATGCATGAAATTTCTTTCCTCAATCTATCCATCACCTCCGGAGGAAAGAATTTATCTAGGAACTCCCTTCTAAGCAAATTCTAATCACTAACAATCTCATCGGGGAAAGTGTAGAACCACTATTTGGCTCTTCCCTCTAGAGAGAATGGGAAGGCAAACAACCAAATAGTAACCTCATCGGAACCCTCCCGCCTAGTTGTTGAACATACACCTTGAAAGTCTCTAAGGTGTCTAATAGGATCTTGAGCGTAAAGTCCATGAAACTTAGGTAGAAGATTGATCAAGGCGGTTTTGAGTTCAAAATTAGCATTTAACTCCGGATGACACACTTGAAGCGGTTGAAGAACAAAATCTGGAGCACCGGCTTCCTTAAGAGTGACTCTCCTTGGAGCGGCCATCGTTTCGGTACCTAGATCAATAGAAGAAGTATTAGTAGTATCGATGGAAGAATAGATGGTTTCCTCCTCAAATGACGTTTCCGATTCAACTGCGGATAAGGTTGATGAATTGGTAGGAACCCTTTCACCACCTCCAAAGGCTAACCGTCTTCGAGCTTGCCTAAGATGTGAGATAGTTCTCTCAATTTCTGGATTAAAAGGGGCTAAGCTCGGATCCGGTAGTGAACGCATCATTCGATGAAAGAAGCATAGAGCTCATGACAACAAGATGTACTAAACAAATCTTAATCCTAACTAACAATTGAACTAGCAAACAATCAAGGAAAAATGCAAGTATTCACATATCCACATATTTACACTAACTAACAACATGGCACACATATGCAACTTCCCGGCAATGGTGCCATTTTGATAAGCTATATTTTGTCGGTATAGAATTTTCCAATAGGATTATGTCGTGAGTATAGTCTAAACCAACAAGCTATAACACATCAAACATAGAAAATGTGTGTCTACAATTCAAAATCAATAACCGAGAGTATTAGTCCCGAGTCGTTCTCCCTGGGAGTTGCCCTAAGATACACATCATTGGTTAGGAGTTCTCTTGGTGTTTGAGGTTGAATGCAAGAAATGTAAACAAGCTTGCATAAAAGCAATGAACAAATAACAAGTAAGCTAAGTGACACAAGAAATTGAACTAAACAACGGTGAATGATAATCAATCAATGTAAAAGTCTTGGCTAGGGTTGGGAATTGGAATTCCTATCCTCATTGCCTCTAACAATTGTGATAAGAATTGGTTATTGCTCCACTTAGTTAACCTTTAACTATGAAGAAAAGTCAAGTAGAGATAATCAATTTGAGTCCATAAGTCCTAGTCAAATCCTAAGGAAAGACTAGAGTTAGTGTCATTCAAATTAATTAGCAATTTCCAATTATCAATCAACAAAAGGCTTTGACAATTCAAGTGTCTCCAATTATCCAACCCCTAAGCCAAGAGTGAAAATCTACTCCATAGCTATAGTTGACATTTTCTCAAATATTTGGTGAACAAGAATGAAAGACATTGTGAAATGGAGAAGAGAATTTTAATTCAAGCTATCTAACACAAGCAATCAACAACAATAAAGCAATTGACAACAATGAACATGAAATTCCTCAATGCATTAATAGAAATCAAAGTAACAAGATCCAAATCCAAGATCTACAATGCTAGAGTAACAAGAACACTAAATTGAGAGTAGAAGAGTGAGATCTACAAACTAGAACAATGTAAAATTGAAATTAAATTTAGATCTAACCAAAGGATCCAAGTGAAATTGGAATTGAGAAAGCCAAAACCTAGAGAGAAGTTAGAGTTTCTCTCTCTAAAAACATGAACTCCAAAAATAACTACCAAAATATCTCCAATGTGTGTAATGTGTGAGTCATCCTTCAATCCTTGGTCCTTAAGGTCTTTTTCCTCCAAAATTCAGCTGAAAACTGGGCCTGAAGCTCCTCAGAAGTCGCCAGTCACGATTTCACTAAAGAAGTCACGTGCCGAGCGTCACGCGTACGCATCATCTGGGTTTTTGTGATCCACGCGTACGCGTCAGGTGTGCGTACGCGTCGATGAGAATTCTGCCCAGCCACGCTTGCGTCTACATTTGTGCACCAATCCCAAATCCAGGCTCCCACGCGTGCGCGTCGGCTACGCGTGCGCGTCGATGCCAATGTTCCAAAGCTCCATTTTTCATGCTCCTTCTACTTATGCATGCTTTCTTCCTCTCTTCTAGACCATTCTTTCCCCTATAAACTCTAAAATCACTCAACAAACGGATCACGGCATCGAATGGTAATAGAGAGAGATTAAAATATAGCTTATTTAGGGCCTAAAAAGCATGTTTTCAATCATCAAGGAAAATTAGGAAGGAGACACAAAACCATGAATTTTATATGGATAAGTGTGATGGAATGTTGATAGAACCCTCCAAATTCTACATAAACCCTAAAATTGTGGTTCATTGATGATATGTCACCATGTCATATTTTTTTATGCTTTTTCATACAAGAAATTGATGATTTGTGCTTAAATATTGAATGCTTTTGTACTTAATTGGCATATTTCCTTGATCTTTTTATTTTATAGATTTTGTAGGAAATAAGAAGAAAAAGAAGCAAAAGAGCACAAAATAAGCCAAAAAGAAGAAAAGAGGAATTTTGAGCACACTTTAAAGATTGAGCACACTTTGGAGGCTTAGGCCACGCTTTTAAAAGCGTGGCCTATGACCAAGAATACCACGGCCAATTAAAGCATGCATGCATGCCATCATGAACCATGAATTATTTAATTGGCATTATTAATTAGCTTTACGGTATTACTAATCAATCATGCATGTAATACATTATTAAGATCAATGAATTAATGCTTCGGTGAATTAATGAAAGAATGCATGCAAGTGATATTATTTTAATACTTTTCCAAGGCATTAAATGAAAGCATACATACATTATTAAAGCCAATTGGCTAATACATTAGCATTAATCATGAACCAAGCATGCATGAAGTATTAGTAATGCCAATAAAGCTAGTGTTCATTAAAGCTAAGCCAATAAAAGCGAAGGCAGCAAGCATTCAAGCAAGGTGACCAAAAGGGCTTGGAGGAGCTCAACATTTGTGCCAACGTTTTCCTTAAACGTGTGAGGTCAAACGTTGGCTTAAGAAGTACCTGAGAGGAGCTCACGTTTGCGCCAACTTTTACCTCAAACGTGAGGTCAAACGTTGGCTTAAGAATACCCTGGAGGAGGAGCCACGTTTGCGCCAACGTTTGCCTCAAACGTGAGGTCAAACGTTGGTTGAAGATTGCCTTGGGGAGGATCACGTTTGAGCTCACGTTTGACCTCAAACGTGAACTCAAACGTGAGTGACAGCAACCACCCATTCTGCATAACGCCATCATACAAAGACGTTTGAGTCAACGTTTGCCTCAATGTTGACTCAAACGTGAATGATCCCAATTCCATCAAGGCCATCCGGGTCTATTTTTCCTCAAATCCAAAGCAAGCAAAGCCCACATCATCACTCAAAGGCACAAGAACAAGTTAGAATAGGAATTTCATTTAGTTGTAATTTGTTTTCAATTTCATTTTCATTTTCATTTTGTAAAGCCTATATAAGGCATCATTTTCATCTTTGTTAAGGGGGCGAGCTCTACTAGAGAGCAGTGGTAGTAGGAGCTCTCTTAATTTTCTTCTTTGAATTTGATTTTTGGGAATTGGGAAGGAGAATTGATCTCTCTTCTTCCTTGTTCTTGCTTCTGCACTTTTTACTCTTTGTTTTGGATCTTGGGTGGAGAATTGAAGAAATTATGTTTTAATCTCACCTTGATATCTCTCTCTGCCTATTTGTCTGCAAAATTCAAGAAATTATGATTTGGGATTTAAATTCTCTTTACTGTTTTCATCTTTACTTCTTCTGAAATTTGTTCTTCTACTTCTTTTGCAATTGTTCTTGTTGGATCAAGGAAGGACTTGAGATCTAGACTTGTTTTCTAGTCTCTTCCACCCCTGAGATCTTCAACTTTCTTTTAGTTATTACAATTGAGCCACATTTCACTTCCTGTTTTGTCTTTAAGCAATTTTACCTTGCTATTTGGATATTTTGCAGATTCACTTCATCTTACACTTCTCTGATTGATTACTCTCTACATTTTCTTGTTGAATTTTAATTCTCAGCACCCAATTCCTTTTACTTTCCATGCAAGTTAACTCTTAGGCAATTGTTCTAAGTTCTGTTTACTGCTTTCATTTAAATTTCCAGTTGCTTTATCTATTGCTTTCTTTAATTTTCAGCACCCACTCCCCTTTATATTTCATGCAATTTACATTTCTTGTCATTTAAGATTTTGCTCATTTAATTTCTTCAACTTTTAATTCACTTCCATTTACTTTCTATTGGCTACATTCCATCAAATTTCACTTTAATGTTAGCTTGACTAAACTAATCACCCACTAAAGTTTCTTGATCCATCAATCCTCGTGGGATCGACCTCACTCTAAGTGAGTTTTACTACTTGATGCGACCCAGTATACTTGCCGGTGAGTTTTAGGTGTTGGAATTTTGGTTCCAACCCATCATTCATCAAGCTGCGGCTAGTTCCCTATGTCATTATACTCTTATATCTATATATGTTATATTTTCTTGCATCTATACCTTGTGTCTTGTGCATTAGCTTCATTTGAACGATTCACGCTTTTGTAATTCTGTTTTTGAGTTTAATCCTTCACCGGGCTTCTAGATTATATATTATTTCCTTCTATATAAATATGTATAAGTCTTAGAATTGTTGTAACCTTTGATTAACCTTTGCTTTACAGCTAGAGGTAAGGCTCAGGGTAATTAGGGTGTTACATAGAATTACATAAAAAGCAATGCCAAATGCCACCAAAGTGGTGCCGAACGCCTACAACAGGCCCGGACCCGAGAAATTTTCGTAATTAATGAGCAACTAATCCTCCATTGTTAAGGTTAGGAGCTCTATTTACTTTGATGGATTAATAATTGTTTATTCTTCTACTCTTGATTAATGCTTTGATTATTGTTTAAGAATTGGATTCGTTCTTCAACCTAGGGATTAGTGATTATTTGAAAATAACTCTAATTCTATTTGAATTCTATTTGAGTCGTGAAAAAGTTCTATGATTAGAATTACAACTTGAAACCAATTTCTCACAATTCCTAATTATTTGATCTTGGTGTGGTACGTAACATATAACTGCATTATGCTTTGGGGTTCTTATGGTTGTGTGGTTTATAAATCGGAATTTGAACTTCACCCTTTAATGCAATTGAGTGATTAAGGGATTGACGGTTGGTTGCATTAGAGGAGATTGGATTGCCTAGGAATAGATGGAGTTTGCCATAAACATAATCTTTGCATGATCAAGGTAGTTGACATTGAATATTAATCCGGACATTTAAACATCTCTAACACCTTAATTATCTTTATCATATTATTTTCTTAACCAATCTTAGTTTGCTTTTATTTAATTCTCTATTTTTATGTTATTTGTTATTGAAACCCTAAATTTTGATTGTCTGACTAGAATAATTAATTGACTATTATTTTCTTAATCCGTTAATCCTTGTGGGATCGATACTCACTCACCTGAGCTTATTACTTAGTATGACCCAGTGCACTTGTCGGTACGTTGTGGATTATAAATTTCGCACCAAATTTTTGGCACCGTTGCTGAGAATTAATTGTGATTAACAACTATCAGTTGATTGATTACCTAGATTAGACACTTTTTCTTTGTTTTCTATTTTCTCTTCATAATAAAAAAAATAATTAATAAATAAAAGTTTATTTCTTCCTATTCTTTCTTCTTTTCCCCTCTTTTTACCACATGGTGTGTTTGATTCGGTTTTGTGTTTTGTGTTAAGAAAAATAATAGAGAGAGATCACATGGGTTACTACTCACACTCAAGGAATGATTTATATTACTATGCATGGAGGAACTATCTGAATTTTAGTTGGAAAAGTCAAGGCCAAGGAAACTATAGTGCTCCATATTCCATCTATCAAGAACCATCATCTCCTTATTTATATGAAGAATCATCAGCTCTTGAGCTTGCCATGAATGAATTAGAGAACACTACTCAAAGTTGCATATATAAAAATAAGTGTCAAAAATATAGAGAAACATGTGGAGTTGATTACCAAGCATTTGGTAGAGGAACAAGCAAACTTCCTCCCAAGAGAAGAAATGCAAGATCCTACGGAAGAATGTTAGAAAGTTAATCAAAGGAGTTCATACTCCAGTGAATTAGAGAACTCTCCACCCTCACACATGGAAGAAGAGAAAGATGCACAAACAAAGGAGGAAAAAGCACAAACAAAGGAGGAAGCCATGCACACTCCATTCTTGCTCATTCCAATAATTAAGGAGGAAGCCATACAAGTCCTTTCAACTCCATGCATGCAAACTTCCGAGAAGAAAAATCTGAATGCACCACCCATATTTGAATTGAAGTCTTCTCCTCTAACACTTGAATATGCTTTCTTGGGTCCCAGTGAATAAGAGAGTTGTATGGGGGTTCCTTTTTGGTGGGTATCCTTTTTCTCCTCATGTCCACTGAAGTCGTTTCTCTTAACCAACTGGAAGAAGAGGAAGAAAATTCAAGAACCAATCGTGATGCTAGTGACGTTAAAGAAGCACTTGTTGGGAGGCAACCCAACATTAGACAATCATGATTATTCTTAATTCTATCACCACTGTTTCTCTTTGTTGCTTGAGAACAAGTAACCATTCTAAGTTTGGTGTTAGTGGAGGCTATGCTCTACATAACCTAAAATGTGATGAAGAGGAAGATGATGAAGAGGAAGTCAATGAAAACTAAGGTTATTGACTTCTATTTGTTTCCTTCCTTTTTGATTATATGCATATATTATCTTGTTCTATCTTATATAATGCATTTGTGAGTCTTGTTCATCAAGTGCATATCATTACTTGTCCATCACAACTCACAATGATAATTGTGATTGTTCCTAAATGTGGGCAAGGATCATGTACCAAGAAAGAACAAAAAGAAAAAGGGATTGATCATGAGCATGACAATGTGAGTTTGGAAGGCCAAACTAACTAAGAATGTTCAACACAAGCTGAGCCAAATTGCTTGAGGCCTTAGTCTAGAGGATTATTATGGAATCTTTACACTTGACAAAGCCTTGAAGGAGCAACATGTAATGAAACAAAAAAAGAAAAGGGGTTAAAGAGAAGCCAAAGGCTCTAAGGAAATTAAAAGAAAATAAGCTCAAAGAGCATCCTAGTCAAGTGCTTGTGGTGCTTATGTATCAAGAAAAAGCTTGAAAATAAAGCATTTAGAGTCATGGCTAGACTCAAGGTGCAAAGCGCCCCCTTAAAAAAATAGGAGAAAGCTAAAGACTCTGAACACCAATGATGGGGAATGTTAAAAGGACATGGTAAGATCAAAGAGCTCCCCAATTATGTGCTTGTGGTGTTTCTGTGTCGAGCAAAGCTTGAGACAAAACATTTAGAGTCATGACTTGGCTCACGGTGAAAAGCACCCAATGAAAATAAACTATGGAAAGAAAGTAAGCTTGTTTCAAGGTGGTGTTTCAAGGAAGAATTCTATAATCTAATCTGGACAGAGGCCTTGAAAGATTATAATCAATTGTAATGAATTGTGCATAAGTCAAATGGCTAACCAAACTCATTTGGATTGCAACTATTCACCCTTGTATTTTAAGGTTGAAAATCTTGATGACTAAGTGATGAGCAGATAATTTATACCCTTTTTGGCATTGTTTTTAGGTAGTTTTTAGTATATTTTAGTTATTTTTTATTATATTTTTATTAATTTTTATTCAAAAATCACATTTCTAGGCTTTACTATGAGTTTGTGTATTTTTCTGTAATTTCATGTATTTTCTGGCTGAAATTGAGGAACCTGAGCAAAAATCTGATTCAGAAGCTGAGAAAGAACAACAGATGCTGTTGGATTCTGACCCTCCTGCACTCGAAATGGATTTGCTGGAGCTACAGAAGCCCGATTGGTGTGCTCTTAATTGCGATGGAAAGTAGACATCTTGGGCTTTCCAGCAATATATAATAGTCTATACTTTTTCCGAGATTTGATGGCCCAAACTGGCGTTAAAATCCAGCCAAAAACTTTCTGGCGTAAAACGCCAGAACTGGCATACTTTTCGGCGTTAAACGCCCATTTTGGCACCCAGGGTGGCGTTTAACTCCAATATGAGGCATATGCACGTGGAAGCTTGAAAGCTCAGCCCAAACACTCACCAAGTGGGCCCCGGAAGTGGAATTCTTCACTATCTACACCTACTTACTCAATTTTTGTAACCCTAAGTTACTAGTTTAGTATAAAAACTACTTTTAGAGATTCATTCAGTAACTCATGACATTTTTTACATTCCATATTGTATCTTTGACGGTATGAGTCTCTAAACCCCATAGGTGGGGGTGAGGAGCTCTGCTATGTTTCAATAGATTAATGCAATTACTATTATTTTCTAAGATACTCACTCGTACTTCAATATGGAGAATATGATGATCCGTGACACTCATCATTATCCTCAACCCTATGAACGCGTGCCTGACAACCACTCCATTCTATCTGAGCTCAACGTAGTCATTGGACGACAGCTTGAGTGCGTATCTCTTGGGTTTCTGATCCACGAACCGAGTCCGGAGGTTAGAATCTTCGTGGTATAGGCTAGAACCAATTGGCAGCATTGCTAGGATCCGAAAAGTCTAAACCTTGTCTGTGGTATTCCGAGTAGGATCTGGGAAGGAATGACTGTGACGAGCTTCAAACTCACGAATGTTGGGCGCAGTGACAATGTGCAAAAGGATAAGGGTCCTATTCCGACGCTAGTGGAAACCGACAGATGATTAGCCATGCGGTAGCTGTACATGGTATTTTTCATCCGAGACGAGCAATCTGACAGTTGATTAGTCGTGCAGAGATCATACCTGGTATTTTTCATCTGAGAGGATCATACTGCTTGCCATTGAATGAAGCCATGCGTGTTTGGAGAAGAAGACAGTAGGAATACAGAGATTCAAATGACAGAGCATCTCCGGAACCTCAGCCTGTTTCTCATTACTGAATCACAAGTACTTTTTATTTTATGTTATTTATTTTTCATAAATATAATCACTCTTATCATTAATCTCCTGACTAAGATTTACAAAATAACCATAGCTTGCTTCAAGCCGACAATCTCCGATGGATCGACCCTTACTCACGTAAGGTATTACTTGGACGACCCAGTGCACTTGCTGGTTAGTTGTGTGGAGTTGTGAAAAGTGTAATCACAATTTTGTGCACCAAGTTTTTGGCACCGTTGCCGGGGATTGTTCAAGTTTGGACAACTGACGGTTTATTTTGTTGCTTAGATTAGGAAGAATTTACCTTTTTGGTTGGTTTAGAGTCACTAAGTTTGAGTCTTTTATTTTTTTTTCAAAAATCTTTCAAAAATTTTTACTTTTCTTTATTAATCTGTGATTTGTCTTTGAGTCTTTTATTATTGTTCTTGTTAAAATTTTTAAAATCCTTGTTTTATTTTTCTAAATTTCTTTTCGAAATTTTTAATAAATAAATAAAAACCAATAACCTCATAATTTAGTCTTCTGTTTGGTTTCATGTTTTAAGTTTGGTGTCAATTGCATGTTTTTATTTTCCTTTAATTTTTTGAATTGCATGTTATTATTTTTCTTCATATTTTCGAGTTTTATATGTCTTGTTCTTTCTTGATCTTCAAGTTGTTCTTGTTTATTTTCCTTGTTTGATCTTTAGTTTTTCTTGTTTTGTGTCTTTCCTTGTTTTTCTTGTGCATTTTCGAATTATTAGTGTCCAAAGTATAAAAAATTTTAAGTTTGGTGTTCTTTGTGTTTTTATTTTCTTAAAGATTTCCAAAATTTGTTCTTGGTGTTCATCTTGATCTTCAAAGTGTTCTTGGTGTTCATCTTGACATTCAAAGTTTTCTTGTTTGTTTTCTTTGTTTTGATCTAAAAATTTTAATTTTGGTGTCATTTTATTGTTTTTCTCTTTCCTCATTAAATTCAAAAATATCTTTTTTCTTTATTTTAAATTGAAATTTTCGAAAATTACATTTAAAATTCAGATTTCTATTTTAAAATTTTTATCTTATCTTACTTAGTTTTAAAATTTCAAAATTCAAATCTTTTTCAAAAAATCATATCTTTTTCAAAATTCTATCTTATCTTATTTCAAATTCAAATTTCAAATTTCAATTAAATTCCAAAATTCAAATTCAAATTTCAAAATTTAAATTTAAAATTTTAAAAATCAAACCTTTTCAAAATTTAAAACTTTTTTTCAAATCCTTATCTTATATTGTTGACTTTTTCAAAATTCAAAATTCAAAATTTAATTTTCAAATTTAAAATTTAAATTTCAAAACTTTTTAATTTAAAAACCTATCTTTTCTTAAATTCCTTATCTTCTCTTACCTAATTTATCCTATCTTTTTTAATCTCAAATCCTAAAATCAAATCTTTTCTCTTATTTATTTTCTTACAAATATCTTTAATTTTAAGACATATCTTTTTCAAAACTTTCTAACCACTTTCCCTCTCTTCATTTTTCAAAAATCCTCACCTAAAAAAAAAATTTCAAATATTTTTAATTAATTAATTAATTTAGTTTTCTAATTTCATTTATTTCTTTTTCTTTTTTTATTTATTTTCAAAATTTGCATCATTTTATTTATTTACTTTATTTTTAATTTCGTTAAATTCAAAAAAAAAGGGAGGGGGGGATAAAATTTTTATTCACAATCCACATCATCTCCCTTTCTCCATCATGGAACAGAAGATCCTATGGCATTGCCATGGATCACAGTATGGAGGACATTTTGGAGGTGAGCGAACAGCCACCAAGATTCTCCAATGTGGCTTCTACTGGCCTACCCTCTATAGAGACTCCCAAGAGTTTGTACGTAACTGTGACAGTTGCCAGAGAGCTGGTAACCTACCTCACGGTTATGCCATGTCTCAGCAAGGGATCTTAGAGATTGAGTTGTTTGATGTATGGGGTATTGACTTCATGGGACCTTTTCCACCATCATACTCAAACACTTATATTCTGGTGGCAGTAGACTATGTATCTAAATAGGTAGAGACAATTGCAACACCCACTAATGATACTAAGACAGTGATGAAGTTCCTCCAGAAGCATATCTTCAGCAGGTTTGGTGTCCCTAGGATACTGATCAGTAATGGAGGCACTCATTTCTGCAATAAACAGCTTGACTCTGCTTTGGTCCGATATGGAATTAACCATAAAGTGGCAACTCTATATCATCCACAGACAAATGGGCAGGCTGAAGTCTCAAATAGAGAACTAAAATGAATTCTGGAACAGACTGTAAGTACCCGTAGAAGGGATTGGGCAAGAAGTCTAGATGATGCTCTGTGGGCATACAGAACCACATTCAAGACTCCTATAGGGACCTCTCCATACCAGCTTGTGTATGGAAAAGCCTGTCATCTGCCAGTGGAACTGGAATACAAGGCCTATTGGGCAACCAGGTTCCTCAACCTTGATGCTAAGGTAGCTGGAGAGAAGAGATTACTCCAGTTGAATGAGCTAGAGGAATTCAGACTCATTGCTTTCAAAAATGCTAAAATCTACAAGGAGAAAGCAAAAAGATGGCATGACAAAAGGCTGTCATCTAGAGTCTTTAAGCCAGGACAGAAGGTCCTGCTGTTTAAATCTAGGCTCAGATTATTCTCTGGGAAATTGAAATCCCGGTGGAAGGGACCACATGTGATTACAAGTGTGTCACCATATCTTGAAGGCAATGTTGAGCAAGAGTGCTCAAAACCGAGACTAAATTAAAAGCTCAGTAAAAGTCCAGCTAAAGACAGTAAAGAAGCACTTATTGGGAGGCAACCCAATCTTATTTATCTATGTTAATTACTCTTTCATTTCATTTTCCATTGTTAGTTTATGTTTTCTTTAGGTTGATGATCATGTGGAGTCATAAAAACAGCTGCAGAATTAAGGCAAAATCAAAAACAGCATCAAAAACAGCACACCCTGGAGGACAGGCTTACTGGTGTTTAAACGCCAGTAAGGATAGCAGAATGGGCATTTAACGCCCATGCAGGCAGCATTCTGGGCATTTAGAAAAACGCCCAGTAAAGAAGCATTCCTGGCATTTAACGCCAGCCAGGATATCTGGCTGGGCGTCAAACGCCCAAAATGGCAGTCAAGTGGGTGTTAAACGCCAGAACAGATAGCATTCTGGGCGTTTAACGCCAGGATGACACAAGGGAGGTAATTTTTTTCCAATTTGATTTTTTTTCAATTTTTCATGTTTTAATTCATAATTTTTTACATCAAACATATTTTAAACGTTCATCTTTCAATTTCTATTTTCAAAAATTAATAATCTTTCTAATTCTTTTTAATTCTTTTTTTTCAATTCTTTTCACATCCTTCCAAAACGTTTTCAAAACTTACCTATCCTTTCAAATTCTTTTCAACTCTTTTTAATTTTTCTTGCATACAATAATAAGTTTTCAAAATTAATTGCATCATTTTTCTTCTACTCCCTTCTATCTACTTTTTCTCGAGGACGAGCAAACCTTTTAAGTTTGGTGTGGAAAAGCTCAGCTTTTTGCTTTCCATAACCACTAATGGCACCTAAGGGCAGAGAAACTTCTAGGAAGAGGAGCAACAAAGGAAAGAAATAGACATAGAGAAGCTCAAGCACTCCATAAGATCTTCAAGAGGAAGAACTAGCCGCCATCACTAAGGTGGACCCGTTCTTTAATCTCCTTGTTCTTATTTTTCTGTTTTCGATTTCTATGCTTCATGTTTTATTTATGTTTATGTCTTTATTACATGATCATTAGTGTCTAATGTCTATGTCTTAAAGCTATGAATGTCCTATGAATCCTTCACCTTTCTTAAATGAAAAATGTTTTTAATTGCAAAAGAACAAGAAGTACATGGATTTCGAAATTTATCTTGAAATTAGTTTAATTATTTTGATGTGGTGGCAATACTTTTTGTTTTCTGAATGAATGCTTGAACAGTGCATATTTTTTATAGTGGAGTTTATGAATGTTAAAATTGTTGGCTCTTGAAAGAATAATGAAAAAGGAGACATGTTATTGATAATCTGAAAAATCATAAAATTGATTCTTGAAGCAAGAAAAAGAAGTGAAAAAAAAAACACAAAATGTGGCGAAAAATAAAAGAAAAAGAAAGAAAAAGAAAAAGCAAGAAGAAAAAGCCAGTAACAATTTAAACTAAAAGGCAACGGTAAAAAGGACCCAAGGCTTTGAGCATTAATGGATAGGAGGGCCCAAAGGAATAAAATTCTGGCCTAAGCGGCTAAACCAAGTTGTCCCTAACTATGTGCTTGTGGCGTGAAGGTGTCAAGCGAAAAGTTTGAGACTGAGCAGTTAAAGTCGTGGTCCAAAACAAAAAAGTGTGCTTAAGAGCTCTAGGCACCTCTAACTGGGGACTCTAGCAAAGCTGAGTCACAATCTGAAAAGGTTCACCCAGTTATGTGTCTGTGGCATTTATGTATCCGGTGGTAATACTGGAAAACAAAATGCTTAGGGTCACGGCCTAGACTCATAAAGTAGCTGTGTTCAAGAATCAACATACTAAACTAGGAGAATCAATAACACTATCTGAATTCTGAGTTCCTATGGATGCCAATCATTCTGAACTTCACATGATAAAGTGAAATGCCAAAACTGTTCAGAAGTAAAAAGCCATTAGTCCCGCTCATCTAATTAAAACTAATCTTCATTGATGTTTTTGGAATTTATTGTATATTCTCTTCTTTTTATCCTATTTTATTTTTAGTTGCTTGGGGACAAGCAACAATTTAAGTTTGGTGTTGTGATGAGCGGATAATTTATACCCTTTTTGGCATTGTTTTTAGGTAGTTTTTAGTATATTTTAGTTACTTTTTATTATGTTTTTATTAGTTTTTATTCAAAAATCACATTTCTAGGCTTTACTATGAGTTTGTATATTTTTCTGTAATTTCAGGTATTTTCTGGCTGAAATTGAGGGACCTGAGCAAAAATCTGATTCAGAAGCTGAGAAAGGACTGTAGATGCTATTGGATTCTGACCCTCCTGCACTCTAAATGGATTTTCGGGAGCTACAGAAGCCCAATTGGTGCGCTCTTAATTGCGTCGGAAAGTAGACATCTTGGGCTTTCCAGCAATATATAATAGTTCATACTTTTCTCGAGATTTGATGGCCCAAACTGGCGTTAAAAGCCAGCCAAAAACTTTCTGGCGTAAAACGCCAGAACTGGCATACTTTTCGGCGTTAAACGCCCATTTTGGCACCCAGGGTGGCGTTTAACTCCAATATGAGGCATATGCACGTGGAAGCTTGAAAGCAAAGCCCAAACACTCACCAAGTGGGCCCCGGAAGTGGAATTCTGCACTATCTACACCTAGTTACTCGATTTCTGTAACCCTAAGTTACTAGTTTAGTATAAAAACTACTTTTAGAGATTCATTCAGTAACTCATGACATTTTTTACATTCCATATTGTATCTTTGATGGCATGAGTCTCTAAACCCCATAGGTGGGGGTGAGGAGCTCTGCTGTGTTTCAATGGATTAATGCAATTACTATTGTTTTCTATTCAATCACGCTTGATTCTATTCTAAGATACTCACTCGTACTTCAATATGGAGAATATGATGATCCGTGACACTCATCATTATCCTCAACCCTATGAACACGTTCCTGACAATCACTCCATTCTATCTGAGCTCAACGTAGTCATTGGACGACAGCTTGAGTGCGTATCTCTTGGGTTTCTGATCCACGGACCGAGTCCGGAGGTTAGAACCTTCATGGTATAAGCTAGAACCAATTGGTAGCATTCCTAGGATCCAGAATGTCTAAACCTTGTTTGTGGTATTCCGAGTAGGATCTGGGAAGGAATTACTGTGACGAGCTTCAAACTCACGAATGTTGGGTGCAGTGACAGTGTGCAAAAGGATAAAGGTCCTATTCCGACGCTAGTGGGAACCGACACATGATTAGCCGTGCGGTAGTTGTACATGGTATTTTTCATCCGAGATGAGCAATCCGAAAGTTGATTAGCCGTGCAAAGATCGTACCTCGTATTTTTCATCCGAGAGGATCATTGATAAACCACTATTTTATGGTTTATCTTGTGCTAATTTGAGTGGTTTTCATAAGCTTTTCACCCACTTATTCATATGATTTGCATGGTTTTACAATTCCTTCCTGGATTTATTCTATGATTGAAAACTTGCTTCCTAAAGCTTTAAATTGTGTATTTTAATTTCTCCTTCATACCATTCGATGCCGTGATCTGTGCGTTAAGTGTTTCAGGCTTTATAAGGCAGGAATGGCTTAGAGAATGGAGAGGAAGCTTGCAAAAATGGAAGGAGAACAAGAAATTAAGGAGATGACCAGCGAGAATCGACGCGGACGCATGGCTCACGCTATCGCGCGAAATGGAGAAAATTGCAGTGACGCGCTCGCGTGCCTGACGCGAACGCGTGAATTGGAAGCCGCACGAGTGACGCGAATGCGTGGACGACGCGCACGCGTGGCAAGAAAAAATGCTGGATGACGCGAACGCGTGGACGACACGTAGGCGTGACCTGCGCAATATGCAGAAATAACAGAATATGTTGGGGGCGATTTCAGGTCGTGTTTTGACCCAGTTTTCGGCCCAGAAACACAGATTAAAGTCAGGGAACATGTAGAGACTCAGGATATCAGCTCATAATTCATAATTTTCAATTTTAGATGTAGTTTTTAGAAAGAGAGGTTCTCTCCTCTCTCTTAGGATTTAGGATTAGGATTTCTCTTAGGATTAGGATTTCATCTTCTTCAATCACAGGTTTAATGTTCTTTTTATTTATTTTCTCAATTTTGTTTATGAACTCTTTGTGTTTACATTTGAATGTTTTATTTAATATAATTTGAGGTATTTCATATTTGACTTTGCTTTGCTTTATTTATATGGATGCTTTTAATTTAATTTAGACATTTTCTTCCTTTTGGCTTTGGTTAAGTAATTGGTAACACTTGAGTTGTCAAACTCAGCAGTGATTGAAATTGGCAGATTACTGATTGATTTGGATCGCTCTGAAGCTAGTATTCCCACAGGGATTGACTAGGACTTGAAGATTAAATTAATTAGTCCACTTGACTTAACTAAGTGGGATTAAAACCCAATTCTCATCACATCTGATAAGGATAACTGGGATAGGAATTCTAATTCTTATGCCTTGCCAAGAGATTTCATTATCATTAATTTATTTTTCTTGTCAATTAAATTACTTGCTCTTTATTTCAAAAAAACCCAAAATTCTACCTTTTCCATATCTAATAATAAGTCATACCTCCCTGCAATTCCTTGAGAAGACGACGAGGTTTAAATACTCGGTTATCAATTTTATTGTGTTTGCTTAAGTGACAACCAAAACTTTTGTAAGAAAGAAATTCTTGTCGGTCTAGAAGCTATACTTACAACGCGAATTTATTGTGAAAATTCTAGATCGCGCGAGAGTTTCGTTCTTTCAAAATGGCGCCGTTGCCGGGGAATTGCAAATGTGTGCCTTATTATTGGTTATTGTAAATATTTTCTTTTTGCTTGTTTATTTGTTTTTATTTTAAAAAAAAATTCAGATTTTTATTTTATAATTTTTATCTTATCTTATCTTAGTTTTAAATTTCAAAATTCAAATCTTTTTCAAAAAAATCATATCTTTTTCAAAATCTTATCTTATCTTATTTCAAATTTCAAATTTCAAATTTCAAATTTCAAAATTCAAAATTCAAAATTCAAAATTTAAAATTCAAAATTTAATTTTCAAATTAAAAAATTTAAATTTCAAAACCTCTTAATTTAAAAACTTATCTTCTCTCACCAAACTTATCTTATTTTTTTTTCTAATCTTAAAATCAAATCTTTTTCAAACCTTTTCTCTTATTTATTTTATTTTATTTTCTTTTCTTTTACCTGTTTATTTGTTTTTATTTTTATTTTTAATTTTTATTAGTTACCATGAATTCTCACCCCTCTCGCTTTGAGTTTGGTTCCAATGCTGTTGCAAGGAATGGAAATTATAACAAGAACATGCATCAAGGTCAAAACAATCAGAGATGGAAGGAGCCACGAGGATCTGATCAACCCTTTAGGCAACAACACCCTCCAAGATACCATGGACCACGACCATTTCACAATGCATGTCGAGACAATAGTTATGGTGGACCCTTTCGTGACAACCATCACCCACCAAATTACTATAGTCAGAAACCATTCCGAGGTGCATACCAAGATGATAGATATGGTGGACCCCCTTGTAATTACCAAGCCCATCATATGCCTATGAACCACCTCCTCAATACAGCTTTGAACCACCACACTCACAAGCCAACTATCACCATTCACCTCCATATGACCCTAACCCTTATCCACCCCAATTCCAACCCAATTACTCCCAAGAACCACCACCTCCCTATGCACCATGTCCATATCCATCACCCCAAGAATCAATGGAGCAACTCAAGGAAACATTTAAAAAATTTCATGCCACACTTCACCAATTGAATCAAGCGATAAATAGACTACCTTCCCGACGTTCGGACACTCAAGGAACCCCCATGGCTTCATGTGGGCAATCTAATGAAGAACATAACATGAAGGAGATACTAGAAACTCCAGTGGACAGTACGGAGCATGACTTTGTACTAGAACAAGTGGAGGAAGTTGTAATTATTGAAGAGGAAGAAGTGGTTGAAGACTTAGGAGATGCTGAACCCCCATGGGAAAGTCAAGTTATAAAGCCTCCTTCAAAGGTGTTTGAAATTGATGTTGAGGAGGGTGTACAACCTCCAAGGCATATCATGGTTGAAGACTTTGAAGAGGTTGATCAAGAGATGGATTCAATCATTGATAAATTCATATTTGCAATTGAATCCTCTCCCATTGGAATTGACATGGAGATTAAAGAAGAATAAGCACAACCTCCCCTGTCCTTGGTGAACAATAAAGAAGAGATTGAATTAGAAGAAAGCTACCAAGAGGAAGAGGTTGAAATTGAAGAAGCTTGCAAGGAGGTGGAAGTTGTCAAAGAAGAGCTCAAGGGAATGGAGCTGGAAATCACCTTGCCAAAGCTATTGGAGACCTCTCCCCCAAAGCCATCACCATCCATCCCTTCATTCAAGTGGGTAAATTTCTCATCTCTAAACTTAATTAGCTCACTTGAATATGCTTTACTTGAGACAGATGGTCAGCTTAGAGCTCTTTATGGCTATAAGAGTAAGAGGGAGATGGTTAGTGGTAAGAGTTGTCATGCAAGGTTCAATATGGTTGCATGCTCCAAATTGAAGTACAAGGGTTGGTACAATTCTCAATTGAATGGGTCTAGGAAACTATTTGGATGTCTCAGTGAGAATTTACACTGCATATCACCCGGTCGGAATAATGATGATCAAGGCAAAGACGGGTGCAAAAGCAAGGTTCGGGACCCCGGAATTCATTCTAGAAATCAACACTCTTAGGGCCTTGTCACTTGCTTCAACCTGCTTGAAGGCTTTCTACACCTAGTTTGAGATCCCGGAGGCTATTGGAATTACAAACATTGGTGGGGATTCAAGGATCAGTACAAGCACAAGCCACCATGACAAGGAGCTCACCAAATGTCCAACTTAAGGACTTTAACAAAAAGTGCTAGGTGGGAAACAACCCACCATGATATGATCGTCCCTTTTTCAGTTTTAATTCTAGTCTGTTTTGTTTGTTTTTGAGTTTTGATTGGACCTGGAATCATGCATAACATTCATATTAGTATTGCATTCTACATACTGCATTATTATAAAAAAAAATCGCACGCGACACGACGGCGTCGCCGACGCGTCCGCGTCACCAGTGCATTGGGAAGAAAAGAAAATTGAACAGAAAGTCACGCAAAAGTGTGGCTGGAGGCGTGCCTTTGGCACAAATACGCTCACGCGACCGCGTTGCTAACGCGTCCGCGTCATGTGGAAAAATAGCCTCCCATGCGTCCGCATCACCCACGCAAATGCGTGGCCCTGTAAAATCAACGTAATAAGGTGTATGGCAGAAAGTTATGATGGAGTGGGGCTGGAATGGTGCTAGAAGCACAAGCCTTACCACGCGAACACGTGCCCCACGTGCCCGCGTCGTTTTGCAAATATGGCCATTCACGCGATCGCGTCACCCACGCGAACGCGTCACCAGATTTTTGGCAAAATGAGTTTGAAACAGAGAGTTGCGCGAATGCGAGGCTGCACTCGTGCCAATCACACAAATTAGGCCACGCGATCACGTGACCCACGCGTCCGTGTCACCTGACCTTATCGCACACCACGCGTCACCAGATTTTTGGCAAAATGAGTTTGAAACAGAGAGTTGCGCGAATGCGAGGCTGCACTCGCGCCAATCGCACAAATCAGGCCACGCGATCGCGTGACCCACGCGTCCGCGTCACCTGACCTTATCGCACACCACGCGACCGCGTCCCTCACGCGTCCGCGTCGCCTGCATCGCACAACTTATCCAGAATAGTGCCAATTATCTTATCTTTTCTTCCCTAATCCTAATTTCTTCTATCTTTTCTTCTTTCTTCCTTCTTTTTTACTTTCTTCTTCTTCATTCCTTTAACCTCTCATCCTTCTTCACTTCCATTCTATTTTATTTAATTTATTTGCATACTTTCATTCATTGCATTTTAATTTTTTCCGTTGGTATTAAATTTTCTTATTCAACTGTTGTATCTTTTCTGGTATTATTTTGGTGCTTAGTGACTTGTTTTACAATGTGGGTGATATTATTTTTCTGTCAATATCAATCTTTTATGATACCTGTATTCCTTTTGCATTGACATGAACTTACACTGTCTTTCATTACCCATATTCTTCCCCTTTATTGCAAATTTTTGCACTATTAATATGCCATTTGCTTCTACTATTTTCTCACTTGCATGTTGTAGCTACCATGTACTTGAGACCCTTATTATTTGGCATTAACACCCATATTTTATTTGTTTTCTATCTTTATTTTTGGGTTACTTTTCTTCTTTTCCCTCTTCTTTCAGGATGGCCACCATGAAGGGAGAGGAAAAGCTTCTTAATGGGGCGACAGACAAGTCCACCTGCACAATCTTTGGAGAAAAGCATCAGTTGAAGCAGCCTGTCTACTTGCACATCTCAGCATGCACCGAGGATGGTGCAATCTTTAAGTGTGGGGAGGTCGATACCGACTTCCCTGGGTTAGTACTTTTCTGTCTCAACACCAATGTTTTAATTTTCTTTGTTAAATTAGTTGTTGCATTTGCATATTTGTTTGATTTTATGCATTTAGTTACTACTTGGTTAAAGTAATAAATTTCTTTTAAGACCCTATTTTTGAAAAATTTCACTAATTTAAATTAAAAAAATAATAATTAATTAAAATCTTGTGTTAAATTTGTTTGAAGTTGTATTTGGAATATGGTTTTTGAGCCAAAGAACACACAACCTGTGAGACTTTGAGCTTATTTATATGGTTACATTATTTAACCATAATATTTTATTCTTGTGTGTTTTCTTCCATATGATTGCAATCTTTGCTTTGTTCCATTCTATATGTCCAATATTTAGTGTATTTACATGCTTGCATATGATTGAGACCATTATTTAATTTTTGCTCACTTATCCCAAATAAGCCTACCCTTTCAATTACCTTTGTTAGCCACTTTGAGCCTATTAATCCCCATTTATTCTATTTTTTACCACATCACTAGCCTTAAGCGAAAAACAATTAAATACCCCAATTGAATCTTTGGTTAGCTTAAGATAGAGATGGTGTAACAACTAAGTGTGGGGAAACTGTGAGAACATGGGTTAATAAGGGAATGTGTTATGTTTTTACTTTGATAAAATATTAGAAATTTGGGTACCTACTCATGTGAGACCAGAAAAATTAAAAATTCATGTGCATTGATAAGTTATGTTTATTTTTTAAAAAAAAAAAAGAAAAAAAAAAGAGAAAAAGAAAAAAATCCAAAAAAAATATTCAATAAATAAGTAAATAAATAAGGAGACAAAATTACCCCAATGTTAAGTTTAATAAAAGATCAATGCATATGTGATAAAAATTAAAGAAGAATTTGATACATGAGTATGTGATGAAAAAGTGAGAATTTTGGGTAGCAAGGCATGAATTTAAAAGTATATAGAGTGTGTATATAGGTGAGAGCTTAGGATAATCAAAATTCAATTTATAGCTTACTTAGCCATATATATACCCTCACCTTTACCTTTAGCCCCATTACAACCTTGAAAAGACCTCATGATGTTTGCATTGGTACACTAAATTTTTGTTGATTGGTTAGATGAAGAACAAAGTTTAGAAAGCATGATTAGAGAAGAGTAGAGTGATTGCCCTATACACTAGAGAGACTAGAGTGCATATACACCACCAGTGAGGGTTCAATGCTTAATTCTATGTTCCATGCTTTCATGAGCTGTCTTCTTACAAGTTTACTTGCTTTTTATTGTACGATTCAGATTGGTGGAAATTGGTTTGTATTTGTCTTGGAGAACTTGTCTACTTTTAACCAAGTAGATAGAATCATTTTATCATATAGTTGCATTTATATTTAGGTTGCATTTCATGAGTCTCACTTTCCCTTATTCATTCTCTTTATCTCCTTGACCTTAGCATGAGGACATGCTAATGTTTAAGTGTGAGGAGGTTGATAAACCACTATTTTATGGTTTATCTTGTGCTAATTTGAGTGATTTTCATCAGCTTTTCACCCACTTATTCATATGATTTGCATGGTTTTACAATTCCTTCCTAGATTTATTCTATGATTGAAAACTTGCTTCCTAAAGCTTTAAATTGTGTATTTTAATTTCTCCTTTATACCATTCGATGTCGTGATATGTGCGTTAAGTGTTTCAGGCTTTATAAGGCAGGAATGGCTTAGAGAATAGAGAGGAAGCTTGCAAAAATGGAAGGAGCACAAGAAATTAAGGACGCATGGCTCACGCTACCGCGCGAAATGGAGGAAATCGCAGTGGCGCGCTCGCGTGCCTGACGCGAATGCGTGAATTGGAAGCCGCACGAGTGACGCGAATGCGTGGATGACGCGCACGCGTGGCAAGGAAAAACGCTGGATGACGTGAACGCGTGGACGACGCGTACGCGTGACCTGCGCGATCTGCATAAATAACAGAATACGCTGGGGGCGATTTTGAGCCACGTTTTGACCCAGTTTTTGGCCCAGAAATATAGATTAAAGTCAGGGAACATGCAGAGACTCAGGATATCATCTCATAATTCATAATTTTCAGTTTTAGATGTAGTTTATAGAGAGAGAGGCTTTCTCCTCTCTCTTAGGATTTAGGATTAGGATTTCTCTTTGGATTAGGATTTCATCTTCTTCAATCACAGGTTTAATGTTCTTTTTATTTATTTTCTGAATTTTGTTTATGAACTCTTTGTGTTTAGATTTGAATATTTTATTTAATATAATTTGAGGTATTTCAGATTTGACTTTGCTTTGCTTTATTTATATGGATGCTTTTAATTTAATTTAGACATTTTCTTCCTTTTGGCTTTGGTTAAGTAATTGGTAACACTTGAGTTGTCAAACTCAGCAGTGATTGAAATTGGCAGATTACTGATTGATTTGGATCGCTCTGAAGCTAGTATTCCTACAGGGATTGACTAGGACTTGAGGATTAAATTAATTAGTCCACTTGACTTAATTAAGTGGGATTAAAATCCAATTCTCATCACATCTAATAAGGATAACTGGGATAGAAATTCTAATTCTTATACCTTGCCAAGAGATTTCATTATTATTAATTTATTTTTCTTGTCAATTAAATTACTTGCTCTTTATTTTAAAAAAATCCAAAATTCTACCTTTTCCATAGCTAATAATAAGTCATACCTCCCTGCAATTCCTTGAAAAGACGACCCGAGGTTTAAATACTCGGTTATCAATTTTATTGGGTTTGCTTAAGTGACAACCAAAAATTTTGTAAGAAAGAAATTCTTGTCGGTCTAGAAGCTATACTTACAACACGAATTTATTATGAAAATTCTAGATCGCGCGAGAGTTTCGTTCTTTCAATCATACAGCTTGCCATTGAAGGAAGCCATGCGTGTTTGGAGAAGAAGACAGTAGGAAAGCAGAGATTCAGATGACAGAGCAGCTCCGGAACCTCAGCCTATTTCTCATTACTGAATCACAAGTACTATTTATTTTATGTTATTTATTTTTCATAAATATAATCACTCTTATCATTAATCTCCTGACTAAGATTTACAAAATAACCATTGCTTGCTTCAAGCCGACAATCTCCGTGGGATCGACCCTTACTCACGTAAGGTATTACTTGGACGACCCAGTGCACTTGCTGGTTAGTTGTGCGGAGTTGTGAAAAGTGTAATCACAATTTCGTGCACCACTAAGCGATAATTCTTTGCTTGCTTGTGGACAAGCAAGAACTTAAGTTTGGTGTTGTGATACGTGAGCATCTTAAGCACTTTTCATTAGCATTTCTTATAGAAAAGTTGTGACTTTTGCTTAATAATTATATGATTTTCAAGGCTTCTCTATTAGTACTTTGATTTTCTTGGTTTCAGGATTCTTGTAAGAAAATGTTAGGAAAAGAGAAGTAAAAGAACAAGGAGGAACCAAGAATTAAAGACAAGTGGAAATAGAATTCGTGGATGCTGGCAATCCTAGCCTCTTCACACTCCAACGAGCAAAACTTGAGCTATAGAGGTCCAATTGACCCAGTTTTAGCGGCATTAAAAATTCAACTTCTAGAACTTTCCAACGATATATAATGGTTTATACTTATTTTCTGGCATCACGGTGCTAAATGCCGCTACATTGGCGTTTAGCGCCAAACTGCGTCCAAGGTAATTCTTCTCAAGAATCCCGGCGCTAAACGCCACTCCTCCCGTGTTTAGCACTTGACAGGCAGCAAGGAAGTGCAGAATTACATAAAAAGTGGTGCCAAATACACCAAAGTGGTGTCGAACGCGTACAACAGCCCCATACCCGAGAAATTTTTGTAATTAATGAAGATTTGAAGACACCAAAGCTTAAATTACAAGGAAGATCATTAGCTAGTCAAAGAGTCATTAAGAAAAGATTTGATTTAATTTGATTTTGTTTTAATTTAATTTGAATTTGAATTCTAGGTTTAATCTTAGAGGTTTTACTATAAAAAAGGGACTTCCTTTCTCCCCAAAGTGACACGCACTCGCTCTCCTTCCTCTCCATTCTCTCTTCCGTCTTTCATTAGTTTTAGGTTTCTATATTAGATTAGGATTTAGAATTTTTCTACACTATGGGTAACTAATTCTCCATTGTTAAGGTTAGGAGCTCTATTTACTTTGATGGATTAATAATTGTTTATTCTTCTACTCTTGATTAATGCTTTGATTATTGTTTAAGAATTGATTTCGTTCTTCATCCTAGAGATTAGTAATTATTGGAAAATAACCCTAATTCTACTTGAATTTTATTTGAGTCGTGAAAAATTTATATCATTAGAATTACAGCTTGAAACCAATTTCTCACAATTCCTAATTATCTGGACTTAGTGTGGTTGATGCGTGACAATCTTATACCCATTTTTTGCTTATTTTCTAGTTAAATTTAGTTAGAATTTAGTAAGTTTAATTATATTTTAGTGTTAAAATCCTCTTTAGATGCTACTTTGAGTAGTTTTAGTGTTTTATTCGTTTCAGGTGAAATTCATATCAATTTGGCAGAGTTTTGAGAAAAAAAAGAGAAGTTTTGAAGCTGTAGCTTGGTGCTTAACGCCAGCAACCAGTGAAGCCAGGAGCGTTTCTGCCCCCCTTTCGGTGCTAAACGTCAATCCTGGCATTTAGCACCAGGAAATCCGAAACAAATCCCCACTCTTGGAGCATCTTTAGCGGATTTAGCTTTGAATTACTATCTTATCTTTTATTCTTGTAATTTTTATTTACAAACAAAATCTTTTAGGTTTAGGATTTATTATTTTATTTTATTTTCAAAATCAAATTAGGTTATATATAAACGGAAAAATATTCACCCTGTAGGGGGATCTTCTCACTTCCGCACTTTCACACTTTTTAGAACCCTTATTTTCTCTGTAAGTCATGAGCTACTAAACCTCATCGGTTAAGGTTAGGAGCTCTGTTTATTTCTATAGATTGAGATTATTATTTTTTTATTTTAATTAATGTATTGATTCAGTTTCAAAGATTGCTTTCGTTCTTCATCTTATGAATCTAGGTAGAACGACAGTATAACCCTTATTCTATATGTGTTCTTATGATTCTCGATAGAGTTATCTCGCTTGAACAACAACTTGAAAGCAAATTCCTCCTAAATCGCTAATTACTTGAACTAATCGGGATAAGTGACATATAATCCTATTAGCTTTGGGCAATCGGGGTTTCTGTGGCCATAAACTAGAATTGCTCTTAACCCTCTAATCTACATTAAATGACCAAGACATTGGTGGTTGATTTGGGTTAGAGGAGACTAAATCTCTAAGACATTAGGGTTTAGTCAATTACAGTTTGCCATAAAATAAATCTTGCATGATTAAAATAGTTGGTAAGAATACTTAATCTGGATGAATAAACAACTCCGAAGCCTTACTATTTTCTCTCATATGTTTCACACCACTTTTATTCTTTACTTTCCAACTCTCTAAATTTACTGTTTAATGTGTTTCACAATCCTTAAAACACAACTTTCTGCTTACCTGACTAAATGATTCATTCGACCATTGTTGCTCAGTCCATCAATCCTCGTGGCATCGACCCTCACTCACCTGAGGTACAACTTGGTAAGACCCGGTGCACTTGCCGGTTAGTTTGTGGGTATTCAAAATCTCGCATCAAGTTTTTGGCGCTGTTGCCAGTAGGGGTGGGCAAAAAAATCCATATTTTGGATTTTAAACCAAATCCAAACCAAACCATTTTAAAAAAAACCAGTTTTAAACCAAAAAAAATCCAAACCAAATTACATTTATTTTATAATTTGGTTTTTGATCCAATCCATTTAAATGGTTTTAAATCCGGATCCAGATCCAGATCCAAATTAAGATCCGGATCTAAAAAAACCCTAATTGAGTCTTCTCCTCTTCGACAAATCCATTCAACAAAACCAAATCCACTCTTCGCCACCGTCAATATTTCTTCCTCTCTGCCTCTCGTCGGAGCTCGCCGGTGGTTCGTCGGCCTCTACCTCTTCGAGTCTATAGTCTTCACTTTGATTCGAGACTCTGTCTCTCTGCCTCAACCTCCCATTCGCGACTCTGTCTTCTCTCTTTTTCGGTTCTCTTCTTCTTTCGTTGGTGGCTCGCCGGAGCTCATGCTCATCAATTGAGGTAAGCCTCCTCCTTGCCCTTGGTTCTGAGTTCTGAGTTTTATTTGGGTTTTTTCTATTTTGTTGATTTGTTCTGTTTTGTTCCTTCATGAGTATACTGATTTGTTCTGTTTTGTTGAATCCTTGATGAACTGATTGCCATGCTCATTTATTATTTTTTTGGTTCATGCATGTACCATAATATATACAGTATATATGTAGCGCTAGTTGTTTATATACGGTGTATGAATTTTCAAATTGAACCCCCCTAAAACTTGATTTCATAAAAAATCTACTTGCTGATTTAAGCCAATACGTAAGTGTTCTATATGTATTGTGCTACTTGGTTATATATATATATATAACCAACAACCAATCTCCTAATCTCTTATAGGAATTAGAATTAGATAGACTAGTAGTTGAAGTTGCAGGGATGAATGATGAATTTGAACAATGCTGCATAAGAAATAGACTAGTAGTTGAAGTTGCAGGGATGAATGATGAATTTGAACAATGCTGCATAAGAGGAATAGTAAGAACACTTCAAATGGTGACATTGATTCAAGAACTTTAGTAAGAAGTGTATTAACTGTGGTTCAATTAGCAATCATATGAAAAATCATTATTTAGTTGAAGAAAACTAACTTATCTTATACATGTTTCCGGCTTTGTTGTTCTGATTTTTGTTGTAAATAGAATTTTGTTCTGAAAAATCATTAACTGTGTTCTGCCTTGGCCTTCTTTTTCTTATCATTATTTACTGCCTTGAATATCTCGCTCTAGCAAGTAGCAACTATAATATAGGCAATGGAAACAACTCAAGATCTTAGGACTTAGGAGTGCTTGCTTTCACTAGTCCCCACCTTAATTTTGTTGATATGAAACACTGCTGCTGTCTTGTTCTGCTGCTGTCTTGTTCTGCTCCTAATTGTTTAGCAGCTGCCACACTAAAAGGTCTAATTTTGAAACTATCTGTATTTATAGTCATTGAAACTATCCTAATTGGGCTTGACCAATATTTTTACTCGCAACACTTAACTAAATTATTTAGTTCATGCAGTAATAGCTAGTATTGTTATAGAGATAGATGGAAGTGGCATGCATAGTACTAGTATTTGTTTTAATTTGGGGATGGGGATTGGGGAGAGTTATGAAAAATTAGAACATTTGAAAGTCCAAATATAGCTTCCTCTAGTTGAATCCAATCTGTTATATTAAATGCTTTATCTTTATTCAATATTTCCTTGGTTGCATTATCATGTCTACACAGAATATCAAACATTAATATGAGATTTAACATGTAAACAAATTGTTAACTTATCAATTCAGTTTGCTCTTTAGTAGTATGTATTTCATTATTCTGCTTGTTGACATTTGAGATATTTGTATTTGCCACTTGAATTATTCATTGTTCATAGAGCATGTGCTTGCAGGGCTTCCTATCATGATAGGTTAATTGAACCCCGTTAAGTTTTCTATTTTAACCTTATCTATTGTTGTATCTGGTTGAAACCTTGTAGCATGTTGATATAATCGTTATAGTGGTGTAAATTTTACATTTTATGTATGCCTTTCAACATTATTTTATTAGGTACTTTATAGTTTTAGGATTAGCTTTTAGATATATTTTTATTAAATGCAATTCTGAACTTTTAAGCTGAGGTGTGGAATATGATAGCAAATGAAGACTTAAATATAGGATAGCAAATGAAGACTTAACTTGCTAGCTTCCATTTTCTTTAAACCCCTTTCTGAATGTGTAACAGAAGATAGAAGCTATTGCACTCTAAAATTAATAGGTTAAAAAAAAGGGGATGGCTGAGATTCATGAGCAGAACTAGATATAAAATAAAATACAGGAAATCAGGGGCTGCCGTGCTGGTTTGGAAAGGTTTCGGAGGGTTGTTTTTTAAGTTTTAATTTTTGGTTTCAGTGTGTGTTGATCAGAATTAAGAATAATTGTCTAATTTAGTTTACTAAACATATTCTGATGCTTGAGTGACTACTTTTTATAGGGATAAGGTAGAGTTAATGTTGAAGTTTTATTGGCTGCTGTTTTTTTTTGGATTAGTTTGTGTTAATTTTAGCATGTTTGGCACCAAATTTTGAGTTATGTACACCTTGCTTTATATGCAGAGCAAGATGACTGAAAACAGTAATATTGAAGCAACAGGGATGTCCGCTAGCATTCAACCATCTTCTCCACCGTCAGGTGTTCGTAAGAATCGGTCAGCTGTCTGGGATCATTTTGATGTAGAGAATGCTACCGAGAAGAAGGCTAAATGCAAATATTGTGGTAGCTTAATACAATATGGGAATGGAACCAGCTCAATGGGTGGTCATTTGAGAAGATGCAAGCAAAATCCTAATAATGATTCGAACAAAAGAAGAAAAACAACGACCACACCGACTATAGATGAGCGTGGTGTTTTAAATTCACCTAGTGCTTCCAAATTTGACCAAGAGGAGGCTCGAAGGGCACTTGTGGAAATGTTTATTGGGGAAGAGCTACCATTTCGCTTCGTTGAAAGCCCGAAATTCCGAAAATTTGTGCATGCCCTACAAGCAAGATTCAAAGTTCCTTCACGGACTACATTAGCACGTGACATTGGAGCTCTTTATGCTGAAGAGAAGATGAAGTTGCAAGATTTTCTTTTGGCAAATTATGGTAGAGTATGTCTAACCACTGACACTTGGACTTCAATTCAAAATTTTACTTATATGAGTTTGACAGCACACTTTGTTGATTTGGATTGGAAATTACATAAAAAAATACTTAATTTTTGTCAAGTGACAAGTCATTCAGGAGAGGTTATAGGAGCAACAATTGAATCTTGTTTAAATAATTGGAATTTGAATCGGGTCTTTAGTGTGACAGTTGATAATGCCTCCTCTAACGATGTTGCAATTAAATATCTGAAGCAGCGATTGAATTCTTGGAATAGCATTATTTTGAATGGTGAATTTATTCATATGAGGTGTTGTGCACATATTATAAACTTAATTGTAAAAGAGGGGTTGAAAGAGATTGATGAATCAGTCTTGAGGATTCGTAGTGCAGTAAAGTATGTTAGATCTTCTCCATCTAGAGCTAGTAGGTTTCAAAAGTGTGTTGAACTAGAAAAAATCCAATATAAAGGCTTGCCTTGCATGGATGTTGAGACTCGGTGGAATTCTACCTATCAAATGTTAGAGGTAGCTTTGAAGCATCGCAAAGCATTTGAGTTGCTTGCTTTGAAAGATAATACCTATATAGGAGAGATGAATGGAGGAAAAGGGAGAGGTGTTCCTTCTGATTCAGACTGGGAGTATGCTGAGTCCATTGTACCATTTTTGCGAGTGTTCAGTGATGCCACTATACGTGTTTCTGGTACCTTATATGTTACCAGTGATATGTATATGAAGGAAGTATTTGCAATTGGACGATTTATTCGTCATTCTTGTGATTCTGTTGATTTTAGTACTATGTCAATGGCAGAAAGGATGAGGGTTAAGTATGAGAAGTATTGGGGCAATCCTGATTCGGTGAATATGTTGTTATTGATTGCTATCGTACTTAATCCAATGCAAAAGATTGAGTATGTCAATTATTTCTTGGATTACTTCTTTGGAGAAGAAAAAGGAGGCGAATTGAAGTCAAAGTTGTCCAAGTGCATAAAGTTACTCTATCAGCAATACCAAAGTTCTGGGGAAGCAAGTGAAGCTGATACGCAAGAAGTTCAAGCCAACAACATTAATACCGATCTTCATGGCATGGGCTTTTTTCTGCAAGCAACCGGTCGCAGAACAAATACAAGATCTGAACTTGATAGATATTTACAAGAAGAATGCGAGCCATACTCCCATAAGTTCGATATACTAAACTGGTGGAAGGTCAACTCAACCCGATTTCCAATTCTTGGAAATATGGCTCGTGAGGTATTGGCTATACCTGTTTCTACGGTAGCTTCGGAGTCTGCCTTTAGTACTGGAGGAAGAGTCCTCGATCCATACCGCAGTTCCTTAACACCTAGAATGGTAGAAGCCTTAGTCTGCACAGGAGATTGGCTTAAGGAAGATCTTTTCTCCGCTTTAGATGATGATGGTGAAGTTCTTCAACAAGTTGATCAAGGTATAAAATTTATTTCATATTTCTTGTCATTTTATTTTATTTTTGTTTTTGTTATCTTTCTATTTTAGAATTTAGGTATTAGTTACCAATTAAAAGTTGTTAAATATAGACTTGATAATTAATTTGATTCCCTTGGCAGATATATTTTCCTCTAATGATGGTGCTTGTTCTATGGCGGCATCAATTGATAATCTTGATGATGACTAGGTATGCTTAATATTCTCATTTAGTTTAATACTTTCATTCAAAGATTTGTTTTAAAATGACAAAGGTATATTTTGTTATTTGCAGATATATTTTCCTCAAAGACTGTGGTTGTTTGATGATTTTGTTGGCAACTTGGCATCTTTTGATATTTTGTTAGAGAGATATTTTGGTGGTATTCTTTTGATGTCTTGAGAATGATTAAATGTTATATAGATTAGCTATTGTCATTAGATTTATAAAGAACCAAATTCTAGTTGTAATGAACCTATACACTTTAAAATGACTTTAGTATTAATTTTACTTTTTAAAAAAATTATGGTTTAAAAATTGAATTTCTAAAAACTGGTTTTAAAAGTGGATTTTTTGTTAAAATATCTGGTTTAAAAATTGAATTTTTAAAAACTAGTTTTAAAATTGGATTTTTGGTTGAAGAAACTGGTTTTAAAACTGGATTTTCAAAAACTGGTTTTAAAACTGGATTTTTGGTTACCAAAAATCTGGTTTTAAAACTGGATTTTATAAAAAAAACCGGATTTTAGATTTGGATTTAAAAAAATCGGATTTAAAACCGGTTTTGCAAGTAAAACCGGATTTAAAACCGGTTTGTAAATAAAATCGGATTTAAATTTTAAAACCGGTTTAGAACCGGTTTTTGTTTTTTCAAACCGGTTTAGAACCGGTTTTGCTCTTCAATCCAGTTCTGGTTTGGTTTCCTAAACCATAAAACTGGTTCTGGAGTGGATCCAGTTTGGATTTTTTAAAATCCAAACCATGCCCACCCCTAGTTGCCAGGGATTGACTGTGATTGATAACTACTAGTTGTCTGATTACTTAGATTAGGCATTTTTAGATTTTGATTTGTTCTAATTTTGTGTTCTTTCCTTTTTACTTTTATTTTTAATTTCGAAAATTTGAGTTTTATTTTAGTTAAAATTTTTTCCTAAATTTTTGAAATTAAGTTTGGTGTCCCCGTAGTAGTTTTCCTTTTTAATTTTCGAAAATATTAGTATTGCTCCTTGTTTAATTTTCGAATTAGTGGTTTGCCTTTTTCTTATTTATTTTCGAAATCTTTAGGTTAAATACTTGTGTTCTTTTATTTTATTTTATTTATTTTATACAGGATACCTCACTAGGAACTCTCTGTACTCTAACAAAGAAATTTCCATTTTTCTTTGTTTTCTGTCTATTTCTAAGTAGGAACAGGAACAAGGAACCTCTTTTGATATGGCGGCACAACCAAGGAGAATACTTGGCCTTTATACTTTGCCTAGCCCAGATTTCTATGGGAATAGTATTGTTATGCCCCCTGTTGCTACAAACAATTTTGAGTTGAAGCCTTAATTGATTTCTCTAGTGCAGCAGAATTGCCAGTTTCACGGTCTCCCGCAGAAGGATCCCAGGTTGTGCATATCTAATTTCCTGTAGATCTGTGATACTATGAAGACTAATGAGGTGAATCCTGATGTTTACAAGCTACTTCTCTTTCCATTTGCTATGAAGGATAGAGCAAAGCAGTGGTTTGACACTCAACCTAAGGAAACCTTAGACACTTGGGACAAGGTAGTTAACAAATTTCTAACCTCAAAGGCTGACGAAGCTAAGGACTGATATCCAAACTTTCAGGTAGAGAGATGGTGAGTCCCTCTATGAAGCCTGAGAGAGGTACAAGTTAATGATCGGAAGATGCCCTCTGGATATGTTCACAGAGTGGATGCAGCTGCAGATATTTTATAATGACGTGTCTGAGATGGCCAAAATGTCTCTTGATAATTCTGCAGGTGGATCACTCCACATGAAAAAGACCCTAGAAAAAGCTACTGAGTTTATTGATATGGTTGCTAATAACCAATATCTATATTCTTTTGAGAGGACAACAGTGAAGGAAAAAGTCATAGAATCGAATGCCTTGAATAAACTTATTGCTCAGAACAAGGCCATGTCTCAGCAAATTAATGCTCTTACGCAACACCTAGGTTGAATGCAAATCTCAGCCGTTAATGCTCAGGATACTTCTTATGATATGAGTGGTGGTTACCCTCAAGGCGAGAATTATGAATATGGGAATTTCGTTCCTGAGCAGGTTAATTTCATGGAGAATTTCTCCAGAAACCCCAACAATGGTCTATATGCCAACAACTTTAATCAGGGGTGGAGAAATCAACTAAACTATGGATGGAGAGAGCACCCTCAGAGGCAGCAGCCGAATTCTCAGAGAGGCTTCAATCAGATTTACTTCGACAACCTCCTATTCCAACATGCTCAGCCTCAGAGCTGTCCTGACCTGGCATCCATGCTTGCAGAACTCTCTAAGAGCCAACATAGTTTTATGCAGGAAACTAGAGCTTAACTCTGGAATTTAGAGATGCAAATGGATCAGTTGCGCAACAAACACCCGAGAGACCCAGTGACACAGTTTCCACTCAAAGAGAAGAGTGTCAGGCCATTCAATTGAGAAGTGGTAAGATAGCAGGGTCAGGAACTAAAGGTGGTGAGAAGTAGACTGAAAAAGAGACACTAGAAGGGGACAATGTAGAGACAGAAGGCACCCCAAGGCTTGAAGAATGCCCAACAGTGGAGCCAGGGAGAGTGTTAAACGCCCAAGAAGACTTGAAGAATGCCCCCTCAAGGCATCCAGACAACCCTTTTCCAATCACTCTTGATACACATCCTACTTTACCCAAGACTCCAGAATACAAGCCTAAAATTCCATACCCCTAGAGACTTCAGAAGGTATCTAAGGACAAGTAGTTTTCTAAATTTTTGGAGGTTTTCAGGAAGCATCATATCAACATCCCTTTTGCAGAGGCCCTTGAACAAATGCCTATCTATGCCAAGTTCATGAAGGAGTTATTGTGTAAGAAGAGGGATTAGAGAGAAGATGAGACAGTGGTACTTACTAAGTAATGCAGTGCAATTATCCAGAAAAGCTGTAGGATCTTGGGAGCTTTCTAATTCCTTGTGCCATATGAGATACCACTATTCAGAGAGCTTTATACGATCTTGGAGCCAGCATCAACCTCATTCCTCTTTCACTAATGAAAAAGTTTCAAATTGATGAGGTAAAACCTACTCGCATTTCAATTCAACTTGCTGACCATTCTATTAAGTACCCCTTAGAGTTGTTAAGGATTTGCTTGTGAAATTATGACCCTTTATCTTTCCTGCTGATTTTGTGATATTGGATATAGAAGAGGACAAAAATGCCTCCATGATCCTTGGGAGACCTTTTTTAGCCACATCAAGAGCTCTAATTGTTATAGAAAAAGGAAAATTGGTTTTGACAGTCAATGAAGAGGAAATTGTCCTCAATTTGCTAAAAGCCTTGCAACAACCTAATGACTTCGAAGGGTGCATGAGAGTTGATATAATTGAACCTCTGATTAAAGAGGTGTGTGAAGTTGAGATACTTGATGACATTCTGAGATCCCCTTCTGAGGTTGCATTGCTTGAGCTTAATGATTCACCACCTCTGAAAGAGAAGCCTCACATGCCGAGCACAGGAGAAGGAGCCCTGAAACTTGAGTTGAAGCCTCTGCCTCCATCTTTGAAGTATGCCTTCCTGGGAGACAAAGACACTTATCCAGTGATTATTAGCTCCTCTCTGAAACAGCAGGAGAAGGAGGCGCTAATTCAGGTGCTCAAGACTCACAGAATGGCTCTACGATGAACCATTAGTGATCTAAAGAGGATTACCCCGACCAAGTGTATGCACAAGATATTGCTTGAGGATGATGCTAAACCATTGTATCGAAAGGCCCAATGAATTGGGATTTCCTTATTGGGCCAGGTCATTTTGGGGCAAGTGGATCATTTCTGAGGAAGAAGATGAGCTTCAAGAGAATGATTCGAAGTTGTTGTAGGGTGGAACCATGCAGTACCAAACACGAGATAGATCTTCCAAAGAACAAGGCTTTTTTCAAATAAGCCAATTCATTAGGCGGCTAAATCCAACCATGAAGGAAGTGGTCCAGAAAGAGGTGATGAAGCTTTGGAAAGCCGATATCATTTACCCTATTTCTAACAGTTCATGGGTAAGTCCTGTGCAAGTGGTTCCTAATAAGGGAGGGATGACAGTGATCCAGAATAAAAAGAATGAGCTCATTCTAATAAGAACTGTCACAGGATGGTGCATGTGTAATGACTACAGGAGGCTCAACAATGCTACACGCAAGGATCACTTTCCTTTACCTTTCATTGATCAGATGCTTGAGAGGTGGTGCACGAATCTCCACGCTTCATACAGCTGAACCAGCAAGTGCACTGGGTCGTCCAAGTAATACCTGAGCGAGTCAGGGTCGATCCTATGAGGATTGTGGTTTGAACCAAGCTATGGTTATCTTGCAGGTCTTTGTCAGGCGAAATCAAGAAGTTGTTGGTTTGAATGTGGTTGAAAGCATAAAAGAGATAGTGTATAAAATACTTTGTAAATTTGAATGGAATCAGTAATAGGAAGATGGTCAAGGATTGGAGTTGCTTTGTCTTTTTGAATTAACTCTGGTATTACCGTCTCCTTTGCTTGTGAATGATTTCTTCTATGGCAGGCTATATATGATCAACGCCATATGGCTATGGTCATTAATCTCCTTTGCTTCAGATCAAATACTGTATGGCCGCGGTCATCCAATTAGAACGAGGGTGAAGCTCTAGCAGTTCATTCTCTTTGGTGATCCTACTCAAAACGCCACAGACAAGGTCGAATCTTCTAGATCAGAGGATGCTGCTCCTTTGGGTTCTAGCCTCTACCACAAAGACCCTAATCTCCCCGTAAATCGGCTGAACTGGTGTCTCGAGAAGTGATGCACCACTATTTCGTGGTACATTTTAGGCTGAATTGAGTGGATTTTATCCATTATTCTTACACATATTCAAAGAATTGGCATGTTTTACATTTTCCTTCCTAATTTTGTGCTGTGATTGAAAACATGCTTCTTTGGCCTTAAATTTGCTAATTTTAATTCTCTCTTATTACCATTCGATGCCGTGATATGTGTGTTAAGTGTTTTCAGGGTTTATAGGGCAGGAATGGCTTAGAGGATGGAAAAGAAGCATACAAAAGTGGAAGGAACACAAGAAATGGAAGTTTTGAGAAGCTGGCATCGACGCGCACACGTGGACGAAGTGTACGCGTGATCAGTGCATCAGGCAAGTGATGCGTATGCATGGATGACGCGCACACGTGACCAGAGATTTGTTCAGCGACGCGTACGCGTGACAAGCGTCACGTGCTGCAATTTATAGAAAACGCTGGGGTGATTTCTGGGCTGCTTTGGACCCAGTTTCAGGCCCGAAAATACTGATTAGAGGCTGCAGAGTGGAGCTGGAAGGGGGAAATCATTCATTCATACTTTCATACACAATTTTTAGGTTTAGATATAGTTTTCCTCTCCTCTCTCTAGGTTTTAGGGTTTTAGCTTTATTTTTTCTCCAATTCAGATTTTCATCTTGCTTTATTTTAGTTTCTGTTCTACATTCTATTATTCTAGCATCCTAGTTTATCTTCTCTTGTTGATTTATTTATCTTCCAATTTAGTTTATGAACTCTTGATGTTAGATTCAATTTCCATATTAATGCAATTTATATTTTTCCATGGTTATTGTTACTCTCTTTAATTGTTAGTCATTGATGCTTGCAATTGGTTGTTTAGATTTAATATTCCTTGTTAATTTTGTCATGCTTTTATTTTATGCCTACCAAGTGTTTGATAAAATGTTTGGTAGGATTTTAAATTAGATTTTTGGTATTCTTAGCTTAGATTGAGTAATTTGGAGACTCTTGAATTGTCAAAGTCTCTTGTTGGTTGGTGATTGAAAGTTGCTAGTTAGCTTGAGCTTCACTAACTCTAGTCTTTGATTAGGACTTGTGAACTCAAGTTGAATTGTTCACTTGACTTACCTTCAATTGTTAGAGGTTAACTAAGTGATAGCAAAAGGCAATTACCATCACAAGTGACTATGATAATGGGGATAGGAATTCCAATTATCAACCCTTGCTAGGACTTTTCTTATTCGTTAGTTTATTTACCTGTTATTTACATTCCTTGCTTATTAAACTCAAAACCCAAAAATACTTTTCCATAACCAGTTATAAGTACACTTCCCCGCAATTCCTTGAGAGACGACCCGAGGTTTAAATACTTCGGTTAATTTTATTGGGTTTGCTTAAGTGACAAACAATTTAAATATTGATTGAGGTTTAATTGTCGGTTTAGATTATACTTGCAACGCGATATTTTTGTGAAAATCTTTACCGACATTTTTTCTCCGTCAAGAAGTCCCCAACGAAGTCGTGGATTAGCCGTCTGAGAGATGTATAATCAAGCTGGCGGTTTGTGCTTTCCAGTCACGTATTCACACGGACCTAAGTAAACACAGGTGGTTGTCAGGCACGCGGTCTTAGTATGATGAACAAAGCTGATTATCATGGATCATCCCATTCACCATGTTGAAGAACGAAAATACATCTTAGAATTAAATCAAACATGGATCGAAGAGAAACAGTAATACTTTTATTAATTCATAGAACAAAGCAGGGCTCCTCCCCTCAACCTAGGAGGTTTAAAAACTCATACTGATAGGAAATACAATAGTAAAAATGAAAATATGGTGTAAAGTCTTTGTCCCCCCCCCTTAATGAGAGGTGTAAAAGTCTTTAAATACTAAACTAATGACTAAGGATTACATAAGAAAGGGTAAAATAGTCTTTTAGTGCTAAAATCCACTTTTGGGGCCCACTTGGTGAGTGTTTGGGCTGTGCTTTGATGAGATCCACGTACTAGGAGGCCTCTAGGGCGTTGAACATAGGCTAAAGGGTCCTCTTTGGGCGTTTGGATGCTGGTCTCTTCTCCTTGGGTGCTGGACGCTTGGAAGGGGGCAGGAGGCTGGCGTTGGGTGCCAGTTTTGGGGCTTCTAATCTGAAGCAAAGTATAGACTATTATACATTTCTGGAAAGCTCTGAAAGTCATCTTTCCATATCCATTAAGAATGCTCTATTTGGACTTTTATAGCTCCAGAAAAGCTCTTCTGAGTGCAAGGAGGTCAGATCTGGGCAGCATCTACAGTGCTTTCTCTGTCTCTGAATCAGACTTTTGCTCCAGCTTCTCAATTTTAGCCAAAAAATACCTGAAATTGCATAAAAATACACAAACTCAAAGTAGAATCCAAAAATCTGAATTTAACACTAAAATCTATAAAAACTTAATAAAAACTAAACAAAACATGCTAAAAATTATATGAAAATGATGCAAAAAAGCGTATAAAATATCTGCTCAACAAGAGGTTAGCCGGTCATGCTTTCTACTATTTTCTAGATGGATACTCTGGCTATAATTAGATTGCTGTAGATCCTCAAGATCAAGATAAGACGGCGTTCACTTGTCCTTTTGGAGTATTTGCTTATCGAAGGATGCCGTTTGGACTCTGTAATGTCCCAACAACGTTTTAGAGGTGTATGCTTTCTATTTTCTCAAACATGGTTGAAAATTTCATTGAGTACCTTCTAATCAAGCAGGATTCTAAACCAAGATTGATCATATGAATACTACTTCTTCAGGAGTTTGACATTGAGATTAAAGACAGGAAAGGGTCAGAAAATCAAGTGGTTGATCATCTGTCCAGGATCGGACATGAAGAAGGGACCCCACCCCCACTGTTATGAGTAAGACCTTCCCAGATGTGCAACTCCTCATGATTCAGAGGGCTCCGTGGTTTGCAGATATTGCAAACTACAAGGCCATGAGGATCATCTTCAAGGAGTACACTAAACAGCAAGTAAGAAAGCTGTTGAACGATGCCAAGTACTACTTGTGGGAAAAACCTTATCTTTTTAAGAGATGCTGGTGCGCGGAATTACACTTCACACAACTGAAACAGCAAGTGCACTGGGTCGTCCAAGTAATACCTAAGTGAGTCAAGGTCGATCCCACGAGGATTTTTGTCTTGAATCAAGCTATGGTAATCTTGTAGATCTTAGTCAGGCGGATAGAAAAGTGGGTTGGTTGTTTAGAACACATAAAAGTAAAATAAAGATAACGTTACTCAGTTAATGGTGAATGCAATATAAGAAGATGGTTAAGGCTTCGGAGATGCTTTATTCTTTTGGAGCAATTTGGTTTTACTATCTCCTCCAACTGTGAATGATTTCTTCTATGGCAGGCTGTATGTGATTAATGCCTTTCTTGAGAGGTCGCCGATTCTCCTCTAGAGCTGAACACCAGGGTTAGTGCGCATCCAGTCTGATTGAGGGTGAAGTTCCTGCAGTCCATTCCCCTTAGTGATCCTACTCGAAACGCCATAGACAAGGTCAAATCTTCTGAATCAGAGAATGCTACGCCTTTGGTTCTAGCCTCTACCACAAAGACTCTAATCTCCCCATACCTCGGCTGAATTGGTGTCTCGAGAAGTCCTCGACGAAGTCGTAGATTAGCCATCTAAGAGAAGTATAACTAAGCTAGTGGTTCATCATTGTCCGATGAAAGACTCATTCTGAACCCATGTAGAATGAGATAACCTTGTGCCGATTCAACGCATTCATAATGATGAAGAACGAAGATACATCTTAGAATAGAGAATCAAACACGGATTGAAGATAAAATACTAATACTTTTATTAATGCATAAAACTCAGCAGAGCTCCTCCCCTCAACCTAGGAGGTTTAGAGACTCATACTGATAGAAAATACAATGAAATGTGTAAAGTGTTCGAAAGGGTCTCTCCTCTCCTCAAAAGTATAAAATTTCTCAAATAAATACTAGACTAATGACTAAGGATTACATAAGAAGGGTAAAACATTCTTTTATTGCAAAAATCCACTTCTCGGGCCCACTTGGTAAGTGCTTGGGCTGAGAAAGAGAGTAAGCCACGTGCTAGGAGGGCTCTAGAACATTGAACGCTGGCTAGGGGCACCTTCTTGGGCGTTGGACACCAAAATAGGGTAGATGGCTGGCGTTGAGTCCCAGTTTTCGGCCTTTAATTCTGAAGCAAAGTATGAACTATTATACATTTCTAGAAAGCCCTGGATGTTAGCATTCCATAGCCATTGAAAACGCTCCATTTGGACTTCTGTAGCTCCAGAAAAGCTCCTTCGAGTGCACAGAGGTCAGATCTTGACAGCATCTGTTGTGCTTTCTCTGCCTCTGAATCAGACTTTTGCTCCAGCTCCTCAATTTCAGCCAGAAAATACCTGAAATTGCATAAAAATACACAAACTCATAGTAGAATCTAAAAATGTGAATTTTTCATTAAAACCTATGAAAACTTAATAAAACTTAAACAAAACATACTAAAAACTATATGAAAATGATGCCAAAAAGCGTATAAAATATCCGCTCATCACAACACCAAACTTAAACTGTTGCTTGTCCCCAAGCAACTAAAAACAAAGTAGGATAAAAAGAAGATTAAGATACAATAAATCTCAGAGTTTTCAATGAAGCTCAGTTTCAATTAGATGAGCAGGACTTAGTAGCTTTTTGCTTCTGAATAGTTTTGGCATCTCATTATCCGTTGAAACTCATAAGTGTTGGCATCCTTAGGAACTTAAAATCTAGATAATATTATTGACTCTCCTAGTTTAGTTCTTTTTGATTCTTGAACACAGCTTTTTAGAGTCTTGGCCGTGACCCTAAGCACTTTGTTTTCCAGTATTACCACCAGATACATAAATGCCACAGACACTTAACTGGGTGAACCCCTTAGGATTGTGATTCAGCTTTGCTAGAATCCCCAGATAGAGGTGTCCAGAGTTCTTAAGCACACCCTTTTTGCTTTGGATCACGACTTTAACTGCTCAGTCTCAAGCTTTTCACTTGACACCTTCACACCACAAGCATATAGTTAGGAACACTTTTCATTTGAAGTGCTTAGCCCAAGATTTTGTTTCTTTTAAGCTCTCCTAACCATTGATGCTCAAATCCTTGGATCCTTTTACCCTTGCCTTTTGGTTTAAAGGGTTATTGGCTTTTTGCTCTTGCCTTTTGGTTTAAAGAGCTATTGGCTTTTTCTGCTTTTTATTTCTCTTTTTTTTTTAATTACTTTTTGCTGCTTTTTCTTACTTTAAGAATCAATTTTAGGATTTTTCAGATCACCAATAATACTTCTCTTTTATCATCATTCTTTCAAGAGCCAACATTCTTAGTTCCAATTTCAAATATGCACTATTCATTCATACATTCAGAAAATAAAAGCAATGCCACCACATCAAAATAATTGACTATTCTTATTATAGAACTCGAAATTCATGTATCTCTCAATTCTTTTTCAAATAAAATTTTCTTTTAAGTAAAGTGAGAGATATATGGAAAATTTTATAACTTTAAAACGTAGATGATCATGCAACAAGAACAAGAGAACAGACAATAAAACATGACAGAAAATAGAAAAATATCATAAGAAAAGGGGATTAAGAGAACGAATCCAACTTAGTAATGGCGGCTACTACTCCTCCCTGAGGATTCAATGTAGTGCTTGATCTCTTCAATGTCACGCCCTTGTCTCTGTTGTTCTTCCCTTAGAGCCCTTTGATCTTCTCTTATTTCATTGAGGATGATGGAATGCTCTTGATGCTCCAACCTCTATTGCTCCATATTAGTGTTCAATTCTCCAAGAGAATTATGCAATTGGTCCCAATAGCCTTGAAGAGGAAATTACATCCCTTGAGGCATCCCAGGGATTTCTTGCTGAGGCGGTTGTACAGGCTCATGTGCATGCTCTCTAGTTTGCTCCATCCTCTTCTTAGAGATGGGCTTGTCCTCTTCAATGAAGATGTCTCCCTCTATGACAATTCCAGCTGAACTGCATAGGTGACATATGAGGTGAGAGAATGCCAACCTTGCTTTGGTGGAAGGCTTTTCAGCTATCTTGTATAATTCTTGAGGTATCACCTCATGTACTTCTACCTCACTCCCAATCATGATGCAATGGATCATGATGGCTCAGTCTATGGTCACTTCTAATCAATTGTTAGTAGGGATGATAGAGCGTTGGATGAATTCCAACCATCCTCTAGCTATGGGCTTGAGGTAAAGCCTTCTTAATTGAATGGGCTTGCCTTGGGAATTCTTTTTCCACTATGCTCCTTCCACACAGATGTCTGAGAGCACTTGATCTAGTCTTTAATCAAAGTTGACTCTTGTAGTGTAAGGATGTGGGTCTCCTTACATCAAAGGCAAGTTGAACGCCAACCTCACACTTTCCGGACTAAAGTCCAAGATTCTCCCTCGGACCATGGTGCTCCAATTATTGGGATTTGGGTTCACACTAATGTCATGGTTTTTTGTGACCTATGCATTAGCATAGAACTCTTGCACCAATAAAATCCCAACCTCTTGGATGGGATTGGTTAGGACTTCCCAACCTCTTCTCCGAATCTCTCTTTGAATTTCCAGATACTCATTCTTCTTAAGCCTGAAAGGGACCTCAGGGATCACCTTCTTCTCTGCCACTAGTTTATAGAAGTGGTCTTGGTGGGCTTTGGTGATGAATTTTTCTATCTCTTAAGATTCGGAGGTGGCAGCTACGGCCTTTCCTTTCTTATTTCTAGAGGGTTCTCCAACCTTTGGTGCCATAAGTGGTAATGGAAAGCAAAAAAGCAACGCTTTTCTCACACCAAACTTAAAAGTTTTGCTCGTCCTCCAGCAAAAATAAATAAAAGAGAAGAATAGAGTAAAAGAAGAAGAAAATAGATGGAGATGGAAGGAGAGCAGGAATTTGTCCAATGGGGCTTTAGAGTGAATGAAGTGTGTGTATGAAGGGTTAGTAAGAGTGGGTATTTATAGGAGTGGGCTAGGGTAGGGTTTGATCATGGGTGGGGTAAATGGGAGGGAAATTTGATTTTGAATTGGGTGGGGGTTAGTGGATGTTATGATGGTTTTGGGAAAGTGATATGGATGTGATTGGGCTAGGGTTTATAGGGAAGAGTATATAAGGAAGTGTGAAAAAGAAGAGAGAAGAAGTGGGGTAGGTAAAGATGTTGTGAGACCCACTGGTCCTGAGAGGCTAGGGAATTTAGATTCCCTGCCCTTTTTCATGGGCGTTGAACGCCCAGCACTATGCTCTTGGCTGGCGTTCAACACCAGCTATGCTGCCAATTGGGGCGTTGAACACCCAGGCTATGCCCGTGGCTGGCGTTCAACATCAGTAAGTATGCCAATTTGAGTATTGAACACCCAGCCAGTGCTCCCTGGCTAGCGTTCAACGCTAGCAAGACACTTTATCCAGAGTGGTCTATTTTCATTGCTGAACCTTTATGTCTCTGTTTCCACTACTGCATATGATCACGAACCTAAAGAAATAACTAAAAAAAATTGAAGAAATTAATAAGAAATAGAAATAACTAAATAGGGTTGGGTTGCCTCCCAACAAGCGCTTCTTTAACATCACTAGCTTGACGGTTAGCTCCTTACGGAAGATTGATATGGGCTCAGAATTTCGCATCTTCCAGTGAACTTTCTTCCTGTCTTCTCATGAATGAGCTCCACATGCTTTAGAGATAAGACACGACTCACTGTATGTGGTATGACTGACTTCTTGGTGAAGACAACTTTCGTGCCAGGTGAGAGGCCTTCAGTCGGGACTTTCTTGTCCCTCCAGCCTTTAGGTACTTTCTTCTTAGTACCTTTGTTCTCAGTGCTTGTTGATGGCTATCCAACACCAAACTTAGAATTGATGTTTGGGGGTTTAGTAAAGCTCTACACTGAAAGAGATGGTTGGAACACTAAGTGTTGTACAGTTATCTCTCTTTTTTCAGAAGGAGAGTTGGGGTGAGGCATCTTGAATAGAATGTGATCCTTCCCTAGTTGTAAAATCAGTTCTCCCATAGCTACATCAATGATAGCATTGGCAGTGGATAGGAAAGGTCTTCCAAGGATGATGGATTCATCCTCATCTTCCCCAGTATCTAACATTATGAAATTTGCAAGGATGTAAAGGTCTTCAACCTTCACCAAGACATCCTCTACTAAGCCGTATGCTTTCTTCATTGACTTGTCTGCCATCTCTAGTGAGATATTTGTAGCTTGTACCTCAAAAATTCTCAACTTCTCCATTACAGAGAGTGGCATGAGATTTATACTTGACCCTAAGTCACACAGAGCCTTCTCAAAGATCATGGTGCCTATGGTGCAAGAAATTCGGAAGCGTCAGGGATCCGGAAGCTTTTGAGGTAGCTTCTGCTGAACCAAAGCATTGAGTTCTTTGGTAAGCACTAGAGGTTCTTCCTCTATAGGTTTTGTGCCAAACATCTTGATATTTAGCTTCATAAGAGCTCCTAGGTATCGAGCAACTTGCTCTTTCCTAGTTTCCTCATCCTTATCAAAGGATGAGTATTCATCAGAACTCATGAATTGCAAGAGTGCTTGCAAAGGAACCTCTATGGTCTCTACATGAGCCTTGGCTTCCTTTAATTCTTGGATAGGAATTTTTTCAGTGGGTGCTGAACACCCAGTGGGTGTGCCTTTACGAGCGTTCAATGTCAGTTCTGGTGGTTCTTTGGGCGTTGAACGCCTATCATACATCCCTCCACTAGCGTTTAACACCAGTTTCTTTGCCAAGTTGGGCATTGAATGCCAGTAAGACCTTCCTTACTGGCGTTCAACACCAAATTCCCTGCCAGTTTGGGCGTTGAATGCTCAGTGAGGGCTTCCTCACTGGCGTTCAACGCCAGCTTCTGTGCCAGCTTGGGCGTTGAACGCCCAGTGAGGTCTTCCTCACTAGCGTTCAATGCCATCTCAGTTTCTTCAGATTTGGCCTAATCCTCAGTGGTGATGGCCTTGCACTCTTCTCTTGGGTTTACTTCAGTATTACTAGGAAGAGTGTCAGGAAGAGTCTCAAGGATTCTCTTGCTCATTTGACCAACTTGTACCTCCAAATTTCTAATGGAGGATCTTGTTTCAGTTATGAAACTATGAGTGGTCTTAGAGAGGTTAGAGACTATAGTGACTAAGTCAGAAAGGTCCTGCTTAAGAGTCTCCATATTCCCTTGAGAATATGGGAATGGTAGCCTGTTATTGAACCTATTCTGGGTTCTTCCACTATGATTATTATTGAAGCCTTGCTGAGGCTTCTGTTGATCCTTCCATGAAAGGTTAGGATGATTCCTCCATAAGGGATTGTAGGTATTTCCATAGGGTTCTCCCATGTAATTCACCTCTTCCATGGTGGGTTGATCAGGATCATAAGCTTCTACTTCAGATGAAGCTTCTTGAGTCCTGCCAGCTACAGCTTGCATTCCAGTCAAATGCTGAGAGATCATATTGACCTGTTGGGTCAAGATCTTGTTCTGAGCCAATATGGCATTCAGAGCGTCAACTTCAAAAACTCCTTTCTTCTGAAGGACCCCATTGTTCACAGGATTTCTCTCAGAGGTATACATGAATTGGTTGTTTGCAACCATCTCAATGAATTCTCTTACCTCCTCAGGCATTTTCTTCATGTGTAGTGATCTACCAGCAGAATTGTCCAATGATATTTTGGACATCTTAGACAGACCATCATAGAAGATACCTAGGATAGACCATTCTGAGAGCATGTCAGGAGGACACCTCCTGATCAGTTGCTTGTATCTTTTCCAAGCTTCATAGAGGGATTTACCTTCTTTTTGTCTGAAGGTTTGAACTTCTAATCCTGATTTTGCTCATCTTTTGAGGAGGAAAGAACTTGGCCAAGAAAGCATTGACCAATTTTTTCCAAGAGTCTAGGCTTTCCTTAGGTTGAGAGTCCAACCATATCCTAGCTCTGTCTCTAACCGCAAAGGGAAAGAGCATAAGTCTGTATACCTCAGGATCCACTCTATTGGTCTTAACAGTGTCACAGATTTGCAAGAATTTAGATAGAAACTGATGTGGATCTTCTAGTGGAAGTCCATGGAATTTGTAATTCTGTTGCATTAGAGAGACTAATTGAGGTTCAAGCTCAAAGTTGTTTGCTCTAATGGCAGGTATGGAGATACTTCTTCCATAGAAATCAGAGGTTGGTATGGTGTAGTCACCAAGAACCTTTCTTGCATCTTCTCCATTGTTAGCATTGTCTGTCATGTCTTCTGCTTCTTGTTCAAAATTTTCTGAGAGGTTTCTTCCAGATTGTTATGCTTTAGCATTATTGTGCTTTAGCATGCTGAGATGTGCAAGTGGATGGGTGGCTCTAACTAACGTTTTTCTCCAAGGATTGTGCAGATGGACTTGTTTGTCTCCCCATTTAAAAGCTTTCCCTTTTCCTTCTTTGATGGCCATCCTAAAAGAAGAGGAAAAGAAGAAAAGTAACCCAGAAATAAAGATAGGAAACAAATAAAGTATGGGTGGGTTAATGCCAAATAATAAGGGTCTCAATTACATGGTAGCTACAACATGCAAGTGAGAAAATAGTAGAAGCAAATGGCATATCAATAGTGCAAAAGTTGCAACAATGGAGGAGAGAGTGTAGGTCATGAAAGACAATATAAGTTCAAATCATTGCAAAAGGAATACAAGTGTCATAAAAGAGTAGCATTGACCTATAAATAATATTACCCAACAATGGGAACAAGTCACTGGTGCACGAAATTACAATCACACTTTTGCAATCTCGTACCACTAACCAGCAAGTGCACTGGGTCGTCCAAGTAATACCTTACGTGAGTAAGGGTCGAATCCCACAGAGATTCTTGGCTTGAAGCAATCTATGGTTATCTTGTAACTCTTAGTCAGGATGTCAATTATAATTATCAGTTCGAATTGCGAAGAATAAAAGAGCATGAAATAAATACTTGTTTGCTGTAATGGAGAATATGTTAGAGTTTTGGAGATACTTTGTCTTCTGAATCTCTGCTTTCCTACTGTCATCTTCTTCACGCACGCAAAGTTCCTCCTATGGCAAGCTGTGTGTTGGTGGATCACCATTGTCAACGGCTATCATCTAGGGGTGAGCACGGGTAGCGGGTACCCAATTACCCGTCCGAACCCAAATTAAACCAATTAAATCGGTTCTGGAACCAATGGGTAAGTGGGTCTAACCCGAACCAAACTGATGATCTTTGTTAGTGATTGGTTCGGGTATCGGTTCTGAGGATGCGGAACCCGAACCAACCCGCAAACCCGATCATATATTAATTAAATAAAAAAAATAAAAAATATATATGACTTTTTCATTAGACAAAAATTATTCACTATTAGTATGTTTGGATTTTAATGAGTTTAGTTTTTAATGTATTTGGTATTTAACATGTTTGGATTATTTCTATTGATGTTACATGTTTATTGTACTTATTGAATTTTTAAGATAAAAATTTGGTTTTTTTTTATGAATTTCAAAGTCATCGGGTACCCAATTACCCAAACCGAACCAATCCATTCTTAATCGGTTTGGTTTGGTTCGGGTACATATACAAAAAAACACAAATCCGAACCAAACCAAACCAATTATATTTTGATCGGTTCGGTTCTAATTTTACCATAAACCTGAACCAAACCGACCCGTGCTCACCCCTACCATCCGTCCTCTCAGTGAAAATGGTCCAGGTGCGCTGTCACCGCACGGCTAATCATCTGTCAGTTCTCACTCATGCTGGAATAGGATCTATTGATCCTTTTGCGTCTGTCACTATGCCCAACCCTTGTGAGTTTGAAGCTCATCATAGTCATTCAATCCCTGAATCCTACTCGGAATACCACAGACAAGGTTTAGACTTTCCAGATTCTCAAGAATGCTGACAATGGATTCTAGCTTATACCACAAAGATTCTGATTAAGGAATCCAAGAGATACTCATTCAACCGAAAGAAGAACAGAGGTGGTTGTTAGGCATGCGTTCATAGGTTGAGAATGGTGATGAGTGTCACGGATCATCACATCCATCATATTGAAGTGCAAATGAACATCTTAGATAGAAACAAGCGTGTTTGAATAGAAAACAGAAATAATTGCATTAATTCATCGAGACAATGTAGAGCTCCTCACCCGCAACAATGGAGTTTAGAGACTCATGCTGTCAAAGAGTACAAAGTTCAGATCTAAAAATGTCATGAGATGTAAAATAAATCTCTAAAAGTTGTTTAAATACTAAACTAGTAACCTAGGTTTACAGAAAATGAGTAAACTATGATAGATAGTGCAGAAATCCACCTCCGGGGCTCACTTGGTGTGTGCTGGGACTGAGACTTAAGCTTTACACGTGCCTAGGCTGTTTTGGGCGTTTAACTCCAACTTGTAACCTGTTTCTGGCGTTTAACGCCAGAATATGGCAGAGAACTGGCGTTGAACGCCAGTTTGCGTCATCTAAAATCAGGCAAAGTATGAACTATTATATATTGCTGGAAAGCTCTGGATGTCTACTTTCCAACGCAATTAAGAGCGCGCCATTCGGGCTCCTGTAGCTCCAGAAAATCCACTTTGAATGCAGGGAGGTCAGAATCCAACAGCATCTGCAGTCCTTCTTCAGCCTCTGAATCAAATTTTTGCTCAGGTCCCTCAATTTCAGCCAGAAAATACCTGAAATCACAGAAAAACACACAAACTCATAGTAAAGTCTAGAAATGTGAATTTTGCTTAAAAACTAATAAAAATATACTAAAAACTAACTAAATCATACTAAAAATTATATAAAAACAATGCTAAAAAGCGTATAAATTATCCGCTCATCACAACACCAAACTTAAGTTGTTGCTTGTCCCCAAGCAACTGAAAATCAAATAGGATAAAAAGAAGAGAATATACTATAAATTTCAAAATATCAATGAAACTTAACTCCAATCAGATGAGCGGGACTAGTAGCTTTTTGCCTCTTAAATAGTTTTGGCATCTCACTTTATCCATTGAGGTTCAGAATGATTGGCATCTATAGGAACTCAGAATTCCGATAGTGTTATTGATTCTCCTAGTTCAGTATGTTGATTCTTGAACACAGCTACTTTATGAGTCTTGGCCGTGGCTCTAAGCACTTTGTTTTCCAGTATTACCACCGGATACATACATGCCACAGACACGTAACTGGGTGAACCTTTTCAGATTGTGACTCAGCTTTGCTAAAGTCCCCAATTAGAGATGTCCAGGGTTCTTAAGCACACTCTTCTTTTGCTTTGGACCTCGACTTTAACCACTCAGTCTCAAGTTTTCACTTGACACCTTCACGCCACAAGCACATGGTTAGGGACATCTTGGTTTAGCCGCTTAGGCCAGGATTTTATTCCTTTAGGCCCTCCTATCCACTGATGCTCAAAGCCTTGGATCCTTTTTTACCCTTGCCTTTTGGTTTTAAGGGCTATTGGCTTTTTGCTCTTGCCTTTTGGTTTAAAGAGCTTTTGGCTTTTTCTGCTTGCTATTTCTTTTTCTTTCTCTCTTTTTTTTCTTTTTTTTTCGCCATTTTTCTTTTCTTTCCCTTTTTTTCGCAAGCTTTTGTATTCACTGCTTTTTCTTGCTTTAAGAATCAATTTTATGATTTTTCAGATTATGAATAATATTTCTCCTTTTCATCATTCTTTCAAGAGCCAACATATTTAACATTCATAAACAACAATATCAAAAGACATATGCACTGTTCAAGCATTCATTCAGAAAACAAAAAGTATTGTCACCACATCAAAATAATTAAACTAATTTCAAGGATGAATTCGAAACCATGTACTTCTTGTTCTTTTGTTTTTAGAACAGTTTTCATTTAAGAAAGGTGATGGATTCATATGACATTCATAGCTTTAAGACATAGACACTTAGACACTAGTGATCATGTAATGAAGACACAAACATAGACAAACATGATAAGCATAAAAACCGAAAACAAAAAATAAATAGACAAGGAGATTAAGGAATGAGTCCACCTTAGTGTGGGTGGCGTCTTCCTCTTGAGGATCCTATGGAGTGCTTGAGCTCCTCAATGTCTCTTCCTTGCCTTTATTACTTCATCCCTAGTGATTTTGGTGCTCCTATCCTTAGTTGCTCCCAATAGTTGTGTGGAGGAAAATGTATCCCTTGAGGTATCTCAGGGATTCCTTGATGAGGGAATTCCTCATGCTCTTGTTGTGCAGTCAAATGCTTTACTACTGAGCTATGGACCCTTGAGATGAATCTCTCCATCTCCCATGACTCGGAGGTGGAAGCTTTTGTCTTCCCTTTCCTCTTTCTAGAGGTTTCTCTGGCCTTATGTGCCATAAATGGTTATGGAAAAACAAAAAGCCACTGCTTTTACCACACCAAACTTAGAAGATTTTCTCATCCTCGAGCAAAAGAAGAAAGAAGTGAGTAGAAGAAGAAAATGGAGGAGATGGAGGTGTGTGAATGGTTTGAATATGAGTGGGTGGGTGTAGGTGGGTTGTATGATGGGGAAGAGTGGATGGAAAGGTGTGAAGAGGAGAGAAGAAGAGTTGTGGTAGGTGGGGATCCTGTGGGATCCACAGATCCAGTGGGGTCAAGGACTTAGTATCCCTGCTCCAATTAGGCGTGCAAAACGCCCTCAGAGTGCATGTCTGGCGTTAAACGCCAGCTTGCTGCTTGTTTCTGGCGTTTAACGCCACTTCCATGCTCTGTTCTGGCGTTAAACGCCAGTCTGGTGCTTGTTTCTGGCGTTTAACGCTAGCTTGATGCTTCTTTCTGGCATTAAACGCCAGTTTGATGCTTCTTACTGGCGTTTAAACGCCAGTAAGTTCTTCCTCCAGGGTGAGCTGTTTCTTCTGCTGTTTTTCATTCTATTTTTGATTTTTCAATAGTTTTTGTGACTTCACATGATCATCAACCTAAACAAATCATAAAATAAAAATGGAAAACAAAAAATTAACATAGATAAGTAAAAATTGGGTTGCCTCCCAATAAGCACTTCTTTATTGTCTTTAGCTGGACTTGACTGAGCTTTTAATCTAGTCTCAGCTTTGAGCATTCTTACTCAACATTGCCTTCAAGATAGTGCTTGACTCTCTGTCCATTAACAATGAACTTCTTATTAGAATCAATGTCTTGAAGCTCCACATAGCCATATGGTGACACACTTGTAATCACATATGGTCCCCTCCACCCGGATTTCAGTTTCCCGGGGAATAGCCTGAGCCTAGAGTTAAACAACAGAACCTTTTGTCCTAGTTCAAAGACTCTAGATGACAGCTTTCTGTCATGCCACCTTTTTTATTTCTCTTTGTAAAGCTTGGCATTTTCGAAAGCAGTGAGTCTGAATTCCTCTAGCTCATTCAGCTGGAGCAATCTTTTTTCTCCAGCTAATTTGGCATCAAAGTTTAGGAATCTGGTTGCCCAGTAGGCCTTATGCTCCAGTTCCACGGGCAGATGACAGGCCTTACCATACACAAGTTGGTATGGAGAGGTCCCTATAGGAGTCTTGAATGCTGTTCTGTAAGCCCACATAGCATCATCCAAGCTTCTCGCCCAATCCTTTCTATGGGTACTTACAGTCCGTTCCAGAATTCTTTTTAGTTCTCTGTTAGAGACTTCAGCTTGCCCATTTGCCTGTGGATGATATGGAGTTGCCATCTTGTGGCTAATTCCATATCGGACCATAGCAGAGTAAAGCTGTTTATTGCAGAAATGAGTGCCCCCATCACTGATTAGTACTCTAGGGATACCAAACCTGCTGAAGATATGTTTCTGGAGGAACTTTAGCACTGTCTTAGTATCATTAGTGGGTGTGGCAATGGCCTCTACCCATTTGGATACATAGTCGACTACCACCAGAATATAAGTGTTTGAGTGTGATAGTGGGAAAGGCCCCATGAAGTCAATACCCCATACATCAAACAACTCAGTCTCCAAGATTCCTTGTTGAGGCATGACGTAGCCATGAGGCAGATTACCAGATCTCTGGCAACTGTCACAGTTACGTACAAACTCTCGAGAATCTCTATAGAGGGTAGGCCAGTAGAAGCCACATTGGAGGACCTTGGTGGCTGTTCACTCACCTCCGAAATGGCCTCCATATTGTGACCCATGGCAATGCCATAAGATCTTTTGTGCTTCTTCTCTGGGCACACACCTACGGATTATTCCGTCCGCACATCTCTTAAAGAGATAGGGTTCATCCCACAAGTAGTACTTTGCATCAGTAATTAATTTTTTCTTTTGTTGCCTGCTGTACTCCTTGGGTATGAACCTTGCAGCTTTATATTTTGCAATGTCTGCAAACCATGGTGTTTCTTGAATGACGAACAAATGCTCGTTCGGAAAGGTTTCAGAGATCTCAATAGAGGGAAAGGACGCCCCTTCTACTGGTTCTATCCGGGACTGATGATCAGCCACTTGGTTTTCTGTCCCTTTTCTGTCTTTTATTTCTATATCAAACTCTTGCAGAAACAACACCCATCTTATGAGCCTGGGTTTTGAATCCTGCTTTGTAGGTAGATATTTAAGAGCAGCATGGTCGGTGTACACAATCACTTTTGATCCTACTAAGTATGATCTAAACTTGTCAATGGCATAAACCACTGCAAGCAATTCTTTTTCTGTGGTTGTGTAATTTTTCTGGGCATCATTTAAAACACGGCTAGCATAATAAATGACATGCAGAAGCTTGTCATGCCTCTGCCCCAATACTGCACCAATGGCATGGTCACTGGCATCACACATTAATTCGAATGGTAATGTCCAGTCTGGTGCAGAAATGACTGGTGCTGTGACCAGCTTAGCTTTCAGAGTTTCAAACGCCTGCAGACACTCTGTGTCAAACACAAATGGCGTGTCAGCAGCTAGCAGGTATCTTAGAGGTTTCACAATTTTTGAAAAATCCTTTATAAACCTCCTATAGAATCTTGCATGCCCCAAAAAGCTTCTGATTGCCTTAACATTGGCAGGTGGTGGTAATTGATGTGTGGAAAATGATCCAACACAAAACTCACCGGCAAGTGTACCGGGTCGCATCAAGTAATAATAACTCACATGAGTGAGGTCGATCCCACAGGGATTGAAGGATTGAGCAATTTTAGTTTAGTGATTGATTTAGTCAAGCGAATCAAGTATTGGTTGAGTTGTTTGCAATTGACAGAAACTAAATTGCTTGAAATGTAAAGGGAGAGGGGTAAAATGCAGTAAATGAAAGAACAGGAAAGTAAATGTGCTGAATCTTAAAGTGCAAGTAATGTAAATTGCAGAAACTTAGATTGCAAGAAATGTAAATGACTGAATCTTAAAGTGCAAGTAATGTAAATTGCTTGAATTGTAAAAGGGATTGGGAGTTGGGTTTGCAGAATTTAAACAAGAGCAAGTGAATTGCAATTAAACAGAAGAGTAGAAGATGAATTGAAGTAAAGCAGATCTCAACAGAGAAGTAAAAATGCTTTGAGAATTTAAAAACAGAGAATGAGCAATGCTTAATTTGCAGCAATTTAAAAGAGGTTGAAGATCTCAGGAGTGGAAGAGACTAGATAACAAGTCTAGATCTCAAATCCTTCCTTGATCTGACAAGAACAATTGCAAATGAAATAAAGGAAATTAAATTGCAGAAGTAAATTGCAGAAGAGTAGAAGAATGAAGCAGTAAATAGAAACTGAAATTCAATTATGCAGAAGATTAAAACAAGATCTCAAGGTGAGATTCAAACAGAAGTTCTTCAATTCTTCACCCAAGATCCAAAGCAAGAAAAGTAAAAAGAGTGCTCAAACAAGAACCAGGAAGAAGAGAGATCAATTCTCCTTCCAAATTCTCTAAGATCCAAATTCAAAAGTAAAAAGCTTAAAAATCAAAATGACAATTAAAAGGAAAATTCAAAGTAAAGTCTACAGGTGTCAAAAGGTCCTAATTACATCAAACTAACTCCTATTTATACACTTTCTATTCTTGGATTTTGGAATTTGGATGGGCTTTTGATTTGTTGAAGAAATGAATTAAGTTGGAGTTTTAATTCAATTTTTCAGCCCAATATTTCACCTCCCAGGGGTAAGCTCAGTTGGAAAACCCAACTGAGCACTCAAGTGTTGCCATCCGTGTCATTTGGTGCGTGCGTCCCAGCCTTGGCCGTTGCGTGACACTAGAGCTCAGTTGGAATTTTGAACTGAGCTCTAGGTGTGTCAAAATTGTGCGCTCCATGGCATCTTGGCAGTGTCAAGTGCGCGCTCATGACACCCTTTGTTGTGCCAAAATGTGCTTGGCCGTGTCAAATTGTAGGGAGAAGGGGATGTAGTGCTCAGTTGGAAAAACCAACTGAGCTCCCCCTTGTGCAGCGCCTTGTTTGAGACTTCAAGGTCCCAAGTTCAAATCTTGGTGGAGGAAGTCTTAGAGCTAATTTCCTTGGATGAGTGGGCGTTCCTCCCTTGTGTTTCCAAGAGCTCCCTTGTTCGAACCTTGGCCCAAGCATTTTAGCTATTTCTTCTTGCTTTTCCTTGCAAGCTTGGTGGTACTCCTTCCTTATGTTTCAAAGAATTCCCAAGTTCGAATCCAAGAGGAAGCATTTTAGCTATTTCCTCTTGAATTTCCTTGCAAGGTGAGTAGCGTTCCACCCCTTTGGTCCTTGGTTCGATCCTTGGGTGAAGCTCTTTGGCTATTTTCTTCTCCTTTTTCTTCCTTGGGTCATGAGTTCGACACCTTGAGGCTTCACTCCTTGGAAGTTCATCTTGAATTAATTTGGAGAGGTCCCCGATAAAGCTCACTTAGTTAACTGAGCTTTATGCCATTTCCTTGCTTTCTTTAGTGCTCAGTTAACTATTTGAACTTAGCTTTGTACTTTGCCTTCTCCTTTCATTCCTTGGGAAGCTCAGTTCATTTTTCCAACTTAGCCTTCCTTCTTCCTCAATGTTGGCACACTTTTGCTTCCCTTGGGAACGCTTTTTGCTTCCTTGGGCACGTCTCTTAGGCCACGCTTTTCTTATTTTCTTCTTTCTTCACCTACAAGTAATCAAAACAACCAATCAAAGCATCACTAAATTCACCAGGTTTATAAATCATTAAAATTCAATTAAATTTGGCTTTATCCTCATGATTTAGCATCAAATAAATGGTGGTTGTTTGATTCAAAGAAATTATGCATTTTCATTCCAAATTACTTACTTAGAATGCAAGAAAGCGCATAAAACCTAATAAAAACAAAGAAAAAGGCTAGTGAAACTAGGCTAAGATGACTTGTCATCACAACACCAAACTTAAAACTTGCTTGTCCCCAAGCAAGCACTTAAACGTAAGAGAAGATAGAATGAAATAGATAAGTGTGCATGTCCTTATTAGGCAAATAGTTGAATTTTGTTTATGGGGTTTTATGCAGATCAAAAATAGCTCATTTATTACTTGTTGTCAAAACAAACAATGTTTCCTTAAGGGTTCACCAAGGTTGCTGCTATGATTCCTTACCTTTTTGCTTAATTCCCTTGTTAGCTTTTTCTTCTTCCTTTTGCATTTCAGAGCTTATTATTTATTAAAGGCTTGGTGTCAAATGTTGCAGTGGCATTTGGCTTATTTTCACTCAACATTTTTTTTTCACCACAGACACATGGCTCACCTTTTTCTTCCTAGGATCATTGATGCCCAGCATCTTTTTGGATCACTAAATGTTTTGTAGCTAGGTTGCTCTTTATTGTGGACTTTCAGTTGGCAATCCCAAATCAGTTGATCTAAGTTGCCATGTTTTAAAATACTCCTTAGAACCTACTTGTCCAAGCATATCCTAGTACACAAACACCACAGGCATATGTCCTAGGGTCCAAGCTATTGGTGTCTAGCCTTATTGTTCGTTTCTTTGCCAACTTTTGGCTTTTCTTCTTTCCTTTTCTTTCTGTTTTCGTTTATTTTCAAGGGGCTTTCATTAATTGAAGGATCATAGCAGCAAACTAGCTTAAGCTTTAAGAAACAAGTCATTCTGCAACATTTATTCCATGAGTTAATAGTTGAATCAAACACACACCACCACTAACTTTCATTCTAACTTTTGTAACATTGAACAATTACTTTTCTAAATCAAACATCTTTCTTTTATTCAAACAGCAAGGGAGACAAGACAAAGTGTTCAAGCTGATGAGTGATGACAATTATTATGCAGATAACTTTCAAGCAAAAATTATGCAGATAGCTTTCTTCAACATGTACTTCCACTTGCAACTAAATAATTATTCCAGCCAGACTTAAAGGACTCTCTGAATTAAATCATTACATATCAACAAGGATCAAGAATAGATACAACCTGTTGAGTTTCAGTTTTCCATTCTTCCTTCTATTTGCTCCTTTTGAGTTGTAATTCAGGTGTTCTTTTAATTTGTTGGCTATTTTTCTGCTTGCTCCTCAAATGTTGCTTGCTGTTCAACCCTTTTAGGTATTGGCAAATCTGCAAAGCTTGTGTGTGGGCTTTCGAACTTACTTTGGTGTGTGAACACCAAACTTAGTTCCTTGCCAATATTTCTCATGCAACAAATTATATGTGAACTCTTTTTCTTTTTCAGAAGAAATAAACTAATGACTTGGAAACAGCAAAATAGTTAACTAGTTTATCTAAATGCTCAAAGCTAGCATTATGCAGGAGGTGAGAATATATTTTATGATGAAATTTTGGTGGAACACCAAACTTAGAATCCTTCATTCTCCCTTATATTGTTTTGGTGTGCAACACCAAACTAGCATTTTGCAATATAGATAAGGCTAATTAACCTCTTTATTGAAATAACTATGAAAAGAAACTACCTCAGGTTGGGTTGCCTCCCAACAAGTGCTCTTTTATTGTCACTAGCTTGACATCCTCTGTGTTTGTTCAGTTCAGATACTGAACTTCCTTTTTCTTGTCCCATTGTCCTCCTAAATAAGGCTTTGCTCTATGTCCATTTGCTGTGAAGTGGCTCTGTGTGGCTTCATCTAGCAGCTCAAGACTTCCATAAGGAAAGACTTTTGTTACTAGATATGGACCTGTCCATTTGGACTTGAGCTTGCCAGGGAAGATCTTGAGCCTTGAGTTATACAGGAGCACTTGCTGTCCTGGCTTGAACTCTTTCTTTGAGATCTTCTTGTCATGCCACCTCTTAGCTCTCTCCTTGTATATTTTAGCATTCTCATAAGCTTCTAGTCTAAACTCATCCAACTCATTTAGTTGTAGCAGCCTCTTTTCTCCTGCTGCTTGAGAATCAAGGTTGAGGAGTTTAGTGGCCCAAAAAGCTTTATGTTCAAGCTCCACAGGGAGGTGACAAGATTTTCCATATAATAGCTGAAATGGGAACTTTCCAATGGGAGTTTTGAAAGCTGTCCTGTATGCCCAGAGTGCATCTTCTAACTTCCTGGCCCAATCTTTCCTTGTGCTTCCCACTATTTTTTTTAAAATTCTCTTCAACTCTCTATTTGCTAATTCAGCTTGGCCATTAGTCTGAGGATGGTATGGTGTGGCTACTTTATGGATTACTCCATATTTGTGGAGGAGTTTCTCCATTTGTTTGTTGCAGAAGTGACCACCACCATCACTGACAAGACCCTAGGGTACTCCATATCTAGTGAAGATATGCTTCTTAAGGAATTGAAGGACAATTTGTGCATCACAAGTGGTTGTGGCTATGGCTTCCCCCATTTTGAGACATACTCTACTGCTACCAAGATGTATCTAAAAGAATAAGAAGGGGGAAAAGGTTCCATGAAATCAATGCCCCATAGGTCAAAAAGCTCAACTTCCAAGATGAAATTCTGAGGCATCTCATTCCTTTTTGTCAATCCTCTAGCTCTTTGGCATTCATTGCATTGGTGAACAAACTCTCTGGCATCCTTGAAGATAGTTGGCCAATAGAAACCACTTTGTAATACCTTTGCAGCTGTTCTCTCTGGTCCAAAGTGTCCACCATATGCTGAACCATGACAATGCCACAATATGTCCCTCATTTCATTTTCATGGACACACCTCCTAATCATTCCATCAGAGCACCTCTTGAATAAAAAGGGTTCATCCCACAAGAACTTCTTTGCTTCATTGAGGAGCTTCTTCACTTGTTGCTTAGAACATTCTTGAGGTATCTTCCCTCCCACTTTGTAATTCGCTATGTCAGCAAACCAGGGTGTTTGTTGAACTTGGAACAGGTGCTCATCTGGGAAGTTCTAATTTACTTGTTGTGGTCTATCTTGACAGGCTTCTTGTGGTACTCTTGATAAATGATCCGCCACTTGATTTTCACTTCCCTTCCTATCTCTTACTTCAATATCAAACTCTTGAACTAGCAGCACCCACCTAATAAGCCTTGGCTTTGAATCCTGTTTAAACATCAAATACTTAAGAGCAGCATGGTCAGTGTACACTATAACTTTGGAGCCAATCAAGTATTGTCTAAACTTGTCAAATGCATAAACAATCGCCAAAAGTTCTTTCTCAGTGGTTGTATAATTTTTCTGTGTTTCATTTAACACTTTGCTGGCATAATATATGACATGGTGCAACTTGTCTTTCTTTTGTCCCAGCACAGCACCAATAGCAAGGTCACTTGCATCACACATAAGTTCAAAAGGTAAGTTCCAATTAGGGGGTGTGATGATTGGTGCTGTGATGAGTTTTCTTTTTAAGGTTTCAAAGGAATGCTTACAGTTGTCATCAAAGATGAAAGGGTTGTCAATCACTAGCAAATTGCTCAATGGCTTTGCTATTTTTGAGAAATCTTTGATGAACCTTCTGTAGAAACCAGCATGCCCAAGAAAACTCCTTACTGCTTTCACATTAACGGGTATAGGAAGTTTTTCAATAATTTCTATTTTGGCTTTATCAACTTCTATACCTCTGCATGACACCTTATGCCCAAGAACTATCCCTTCAGGAACCATGAAATGGCATTTTTCCCAGTTTAAGATCAAGTTAGTTTCTTGGCATCTTTTCAAAATAAGAGTTAAATGATGCAAACAGGTGTTAAATGAATTTCCAAAGACAGAAAAATCATCCATGAAGACTTCTAAAAAATTTTCAACCATATCTAAGAAAATGGAAAGCATACACCTCTGAAATGTGGCTGGGGCGTTGCACAGCCCAAAGGGCATCCTCCTGTATGCAAAAACTCCAAATGGACATGTGAAAGCAGTTTTCTCTTGATCTTTAGGGTCCACCACGATTTGATTGTAACCAGAATACCCATCTAAGAAACAATAATAAGCATGGCCAGCTAATCTTTCCAGCATCTGATCAATGAATGGGAGAGGGAAATGGTCTTTCCTTGTGGCATCATTCAATCTTCTATAGTCTATGCACATCCTCCACCCAATCATTTTCCTAGTAGGAATCAACTCATTCTTCTCATTGGTGATGACCGTCATTCCTCCCTTTTTTGGTACAACTTGAACCGGGCTCACCCATGAGCTGTCAGAGATTGGGAAAATTATTCCAACATTCCACAACTTCATAACTTCTTTTTAAACTACCTCCTTCATGGCTGGGTTGAGCTTCTTTGGAGTTGGACCACAGGCTTTGATTCTTCTTCCAGCAAAATTTTACGCATACAAATGGCTGGGCTAATACCTTTGATATCGTCAATTGTCCACCCCAAGGCTGCTTTGTGAGCTTTCAGCACTTCAATCAGCTTTGTTTCTTCTTCCATATTCAAGGAGGAGTTAATGATCACTGGTAGGGTCTCTTCTTCTCCTAGGAACACATATTTGAGGTGAGGGGGAAGAGGCTTCAATTCCTGTTTTGGCTTCTCTTTCTCATTGTCTTCACTAGAGATTTCTACCACCTCTTCTTCCTGTTGCTCATGACAAGTGGCTTCTAACATTTCCTCCACTAGACTTTCTATCATGTCCACCTTCATGTAATTTTCTTGTTCAAGAGGGTGTTGCATTGATTTGAAGACATTGATGACCATTTGCTCATTATGTACTCTAAAAATCATTTCTCCCTTCTTTACATCAATAATGGCTCTGGCTGTGGCTAAAAATGGCCTTCCCAAGATGATTGAGTTGTTTTCTTCTTCCTCTGTATCCAGAATTATGAAGTCTGTTGGGAAGATAAACTCCCCAACCTTCACTAACAGGTTTTCCACAATGCCATTGGGTGTCTTGATTGATCTGTCAGCCATCACCAAAGACATCCTGGTAGGTTTGAGTTCCTCTATGGCAAGCTTTCTCATCATTGATAACGGCATCAGATTGATGCTAGCACCAAGGTCACAGAGAGCTTTGTCTAGGGTCATTTTGCCTATGGTACATGAAACTACAAAGCTCCCTGGATCTTTAAGCTTTGGTGGGATGACTCCTTGAATCACAGCACTACATTCTTCAGTGAGAAGTATGGTTTCTTTCTCTTGCCAACTCCTCTTCTTGTTGATGAGTTCTTTTAAGAATTTTGCGTACAAGGGCATTTGCTCAAGTGCTTCAGCTAAGGGAATATTGATCTCCAATTTCTTAAAGATTTCAAGAAATTTTGGGAAGTGTTGTCCTTAGTCTCTTTGTTGAACCGTTGAGGATATGGCAAAGGTGGTGTGAAGTTCACCCCCTACCTTTGTTCCTTGGTTGGCTCTTTCATTGCTTCCTTCTCTTTCCTTGATTTTTGTGGCTGATCTTCCCTTTCTTTGAGCTCTTTTGAGGTCTGCTTGCTTGCTGTTACATCTTCATTATTGGCTTTCTCTTCTTCAGCTTGTTTCTCATCACTTTTCTTTGGCTTCTTGGTTGCTTCTTCATTTTTCACCAGGATCTTTCCACTCCTCAGTTGAATTGCTTTGCACTCCTCTTTTGGATTAGGAATGATGTCACTTGGTAGTGAGCTTGATGGCCTTTCAACGGTAATTTGCTTGGAGAGTTGTCCATTTTGCCTTTCCATATTTTTCATAGAGGCTTCCTGATTCCTCAATGTCATCTCTTGATTTTTCATCATCTTTTCCATTAATAGCTCCAAGTTGTTAATCCTTTGAGAGTCTTGTGAGATTGGTTGATTGTGGGGTGTTGAGGGTTGAGGGTAAGTGTTTTGACTTGAGGCTTGGTTATTGGATGGATGATGGTTAGAATTGGGGTAGGTGTTTTGTGGTTTTCTGTATGTGGCTTGGCTATTGTTCTGTTGGTTGTTTTGTTTTGTGTTTTTCCAATTGTTTTGGTTTGAGTTTCTCTACCATGGTTGTTGAGTTTGATTGTGGTTGTCTCCCCATCTAAGGTTGGGATGGTTCTTCCATGAAGGGTTGTAAGTATCACCATAGACTTCATTTGGCCTAGAATTTTGGTTGTGCATGTACTGGACTTGTTCTTGCTGCTGCTCCTCTTGAGTTTCTTCATTTTGCCCCCATGTGGATGATGGTTGGCTTGTGTTGACTGCTGCAACTTGGAGGCTATCAATCCTTTTGGCCATTTGCTCAAATTGTTGTTGAATTTGCTGCTGCATCATTTTGTTTTGAGCTAGGATTGAGTCCACTCCTTCCAACTCCATCACTCCTTTCCTTTGTGATGGTTGGCGTTGCCTTTGGTGAGCAAAGAAATATTGATTATTGGCCACCATATCAATGAGATTTTGGGCTTCTTCTGCCGTTTTCATTAGTTGTAAAGAGCCTCCTGCTGAATAATCCAAAACCTCTTGAGATTTCAGTGTCAAACCTTCATAGAAATTCTGCAACCTGTCCCACTCACTGAACATTTCTGGTGGACACTTCCTGATTAGAGCCTTGTATCGCTCCCATGCCTCATACAAGGGTTCAGCATCCATTTGTGTGAATGTTTGCACTTCAGTCTTCAATCTAATAACTCTTTGAGGTGGGTAAAACTTGGCAAGGAACTTGGTTAATAGATCATTCCAATTGTTGATGCTGTCTCTTGGGAAGGATTCCAACCATTGAGTGGATTTGTCTCTGAGAGAAAATGGAAATAGTAGTAGCTTGTAACTGTCAGGGTGTACACCATTGGTTTTGACAGTGTCACAAATCCTCAAGAAGGTGGACAAGTGTTGGTTAGGGTCTTCAAGTGGTCCTCCTCCATAAGAACAATTATTTTGAACCAAGGTGATGAGTTGTGGCTTTAGTTCAAAATTCTTTGCATTAACATTTGGGGTAAGAATGCTACTCCCACAATGTCTAGGATCTGCACATGTGTAGGAAGCCAAAACTCTTCTCTGTGGTGGATTATTGTTATTGTTGGCTGCTCCTTCAGCTCCATTTGGTGGATTTGTTAGGTGCTCCTCCATATCCTGGAATTCTTCTTCTGACTCCTCTTCTCCAACAATGTTTTTCCCTCTTTCAGCTCTTCTTAATCTTCTAAGGGTTCTTTCGTCTTGTTCACAAAAAGTGGGTGTAATTCTCCTTGTACCTGACATACAATCAAAGCATAAGAATCACACAACACCAGAAAGGCAATAACACTTCAATCCATTGCTGAAGTGAAATGTTAATTGGATTAAGCAAAAATTCAAACAGTTAGTGTGTTAGTCAAAAATTAAAGAAACAAAAAATAAAAAGTGCTTGATCTAGATCTCCACTTCACTTAATCATTGTCAATCTAATTCAATCCCCGGCAACGGCGCCAAAAACTTGATGTGTGGAAAACGATCCAACACAAAACTCACCGGCAAGTGTACCGGGTTGCATCAAGTAATAATAACTCACATGAGTGAGGTCGATCCCACAGGGATTGAAGGATTGAGCAATTTTAGTTTAGTGGTTGATTTAGTCAAGCGAATCAAGTATTGGTTGAGTTGTTTGCAATTGACAGAAACTAAATTGCTTGAAATGTAAAGGGAGAGGGGTAAAATGCAGTAAATGAAAGAATAGGAAAGTAAATGTGTTGAATCTTAAAGTGCAAGTAATGTAAATTACAGAAACTTAGATTGTAAGAAATGTAAATGACTGAATCTTAAAGTGCAAGTAATGTAAATTGCTTGAATTGTAAAAGGGATTGGGAGTTGGGTTTGCAGAATTTAAACAAGAGCAAGTGAATTGCAATTAAACAGAAGAGTAGAAGATGAATTGAAGTAAAGCAGATCTCAACAGAGAAGTAAAAATGCTTTAAGAATTTAAAAACAGAGAATGAGCAATGCTTAATTTGCAGCAATTTAAAAGAGGTTGAAGATCTCAGGAGTGGAAGAGACTAGATAACAAGTCTAGATCTCAAATCCTTCCTTGATCCAACAAGAACAATTGCAAATGAAATAAAGGAAATTAAATTGCAGAAGTAAATTGCAGAAGAGTAGAAGAATGAAGTTCTTCAATTCTTCACCCAAGATCCAAAGCAAGAAAAGTAAGGAGTGCTCAAACAAGAACCAGGAAGAAGAGAGATCAATTCTCCTTCCAAATTCTCTAAGATCCAAATTCAAAAGTAAAAAGCTCAAAAATCAAAATGAAAATTAAAAGAAAAATTCAAAGTAAAGTCTATAGGTGTCAAAAGGTCCTAATTACATCAAACTAACTCCTACTTATACACTTTCTATTCTTGGATTTTGGAATTTGGATGGGCTTTTGATTTGGTGAAGAAATGAATTAAGTTAGAGTTTTAATTCAATTTTTCAGCCCAATATTTCACCTCCCAGGGGTAAGCTCAGTTAGAAAACCCAATTGAGCACTCAAGTGTTGCCATCCGTGTCATTTGGTGCGTGCGTCCCAGCCTTGGCCGTTGCGTGACACTAGAGCTCAGTTGGAATTTTGAACTGAGCTCTAGGTGTGTCAAAATTGTGCGCTCCATGGCATCTTGGCAGTGTCAAGTGCGCGCTCATGACACCCTTTGTTGTGCCAAAATGTGCTTGGCCGTGTCAAATTGTAGGGAGAAGGAGATGTAGTGCTCAGTTGGAAAAACCAACTGAGCTCCCCCTTGTGCAGCGCCTTGTTTGAGACTTCAAAGTCCCAAGTTCAAATCTTGGTGGAGGAAGTCTTGGAGCTAATTTCCTTGGATGAGTGGGCGTTCCTCCCTTGTGTTTCCAAGAGCTCCCTTGTTCGAACCTTGGCCCAAGCATTTTAGCTATTTCTTCTTGCTTTTCCTTGCAAGCTTGGTGGTACTCCTTCCTTATGTTTCAAAGAATTCCCAAGTTCGAATCCTAGAGGAAGCATTTTAGCTATTTCCTCTTGAATTTCCTTGCAAGGTGAGTAGCGTTCCACCTCTTTGGTCCTTGGTTCGATCCTTGGGTGAAGCTCTTTGGCTATTTTCTTCTCCTTTTTCTTCCTTGGGTCATGAGTTCGACACCTTGAGGCTTCACTCCTTGGAAGTTCATCTTGAATTAATTTGGAGAGGTCCCCGATAAAGCTCACTTAGTTAACTGAGCTTTATGCCATTTCCTTGCTTTCTTTAGTGCTCAGTTAACTATTTGAACTTAGCTTTGTACTTTGCCTTCTCCTTTCATTCCTTGTGAAGCTCAGTTCATTTTTCCAACTTAGCCTTCCTTCTTCCTCAATGTTGGCACACTTTTGCTTCCCTTGGGCACGCTTTTTGCTTCCTTGGGCACGTCTCTTAGGCCACGCTTTTCTTATTTTCTTCTTTCTTCACCTACAAGTAATCAAAACAACCAATCAAAGTATCACTAAATTCACAAAGTTTATAAATCATTAAAATTCAATTAAATTTGGCTTTATCCTCATGATTTAGCATCAAATAAATGGTGGTTGTTTGATTCAAAGAAATTATGCATTTTCATTCCAAATTACTTACTTAGAATGCAAGAAAGCGCATAAAACCTAATAAAAACAAAGAAAAAGGCTAGTGAAACTAGGCTAAGATGACTTGTCATCAGTAATTTTTCAATTACCTCTACCTTAGCTTGATCCACCTCTATTCCTTTATTCGAAATCTTGTGCCCACGGACAATCCCTTCAGTCACCATAAAGTGATATTTTTCCCAGTTTAAAACCAGGTTAGTCTCTTGGCATCTTTTCAGAACCAGTGTTAGGTGATCAAGACAGGAGCTGAATGAGTCTCCATATACTGAGAAGTCATCCATGAAGACTTCCAGAAATTTTTCCACCATATAAGAGAAAATAGAGAGCATGCATCTCTGAAAGGTTGCAGGTGCATTACATAGCCCAAATGGCATCCTTCTGTAGGCAAATACTCCAGATGGACATGTGAATACTGTTTTCTCTTGATCCTGGGAATCTACTGCAATTTGGTTGTAGCCTGAATAGCCATCCAAAAAGTAGTAATAATCATGACCTACTAGTCTTTCTAGCATCTGGTCTATGAATGGTAAAGGAAAATGATCCTTTCTGGTGGCTGTATTGAGCCTTCTGTAGTCAATACACATGCGCCACCCTGTAACTGTTCTTGTAGGAACCAGTTTATTTTTTTCATTATGAACCACTGTTATACCTCCCTTTTTGGGAACAACTTGGACAGGGCTCACCCAGGGGCTATCAGAAATAGGATAAATAATCCCAGCCTCCAGTAACTTGGTGACCTCTTTCTGCACCACTTCCTTCATGGCTGGATTTAGCCACCTCTGTAGTTGAACCACTGGCTTAGCATCGTCCTCCAATAGAATCTTGTGCATGCATCTTGCTGGACTGATGCCCTTAAGATCACTTAAGGACCACCCAAGAGCTGTCTTGTGTGTCCTTAGCACTTGAAGTAGTGCTTCCTCTTCCAGTGGATTTAAAGCAGAGCTTATGAGTACCGGAAAAGTTTCACCTTCTCCCAAAAATGCATATTTTAGGGATGGTGGTAGTGGTTTGAGCTCGGGTTTAGGAGGCTCCTCCTCTTCTTGAGAAAGTTTCAGAGGCTCTTTCAATTCCTCTGAATCCTCCAGATCAGGCTGAACATCTTTAAAGATGTCTTCCAACTCTGATTTGAGACTCTCAGCCATGTTGATCTCCTCTACTAAAGAGTCAATAAGATCAACTTTCATGCAGTCTTTTGGTGTGGTTGGATGCTGCATGGCTTTGACAGCATTTAATTTAAACTCATCCTCATTGACTCTCAGGGTTACTTCCCCCTTTTAGACATCAATGAGAGTTCGTCCAGTTGCTAGGAAAGGTCTTCCTAGAATGAGAGTAGCACTCTTGTGCTCCTCCATTTCCAGTACCAAAAAGTCAGTGGGAAAGGCGAATGGCCCAACCCTGACAATCATGTCTTCAATCACGCCTGATGGGTATTTAGTGGAGCCATCAGCAAGTTGGAGACATATCCGAGTTGGTTTGACTTCCTCAGTTAAACCAAGCTTTCTGATAGTGGATGCGGGTATTAGATTGATGCTTGCTCCAAGATCACATAAAGCTGTCTTGGTGCAGTTACCATCTAATGTGCATGGTATCATAAAGCTCCCGGGATCTTTAAGCTTTTCTGGGAAGATTTTCAGAATGACTGCACTGCATTCTTCAGTGAGGAGAACTCTTTCAGTTTCTCTCCAATCCTTCTTACGACTCAAGATCTCTTTCATGAACTTGGCATAAGAGGGTATTTGCCCAAGTGCCTCTGCAAACGGAATCTTTATTTCAAGAGTCCTAAGATAGTCTGCAAAGCGGGCAAATTGCTTATCCTGCTCCTCTTGGCAGAGTTTTTGAGGATAAGGCATCTTGGTTTTGTATTCCTCAACCTTAGTTGCTGCAGGTTTATTTCCTATAGAGGTGGTTGGAGAAGCCTTTTTAGAGGGGTTGTTATCAGCACTTGTGTGTGTCTGATCCCTCACTGGCATTTGAATGCCAGGGTTAGAAGCTTGATTGGCATTGAACGCCAGCTTCTTACCTGTTTCTGGCATTTGAACGCCAGAACTGAGCCTCCATTAGGCGTTTGACGCTAACTCCTTGCCTGTTTCTGGCGTTTGAACGCCAGAACTGAGCATGGGTTGGGCATTTAGCGCCAGCTCTCCACCCTTTTCTGGCGTTTGAGCGCCAGAATCATTCCTTTCTGGGCTCTTACTGTCCTCGGAGGGATTTTGGGTAGCAGTTTGTTTATTTCCTGGCTTCTTGCTGCCTTGAAGTGAGGTATTTAATGTTTTCCCACTTCTTAATTGAACTGCTTGGCACTCTTCTGTTATTTATTTTGATAACTGCTGTTCTGTTTGCTTCAACTGTACTTCCATATTCATATTAGCCATTCTTGTGTCTTGTAGTATCTCCTTGAATTCAGCCAGCTGTTTTGTTAGAAAATCTAATTGCTGATTGAATTCAGTAATTTATTCTGCAGGACTGAGTTCAGCAGTTATTGTTTTAGCCTCTTCTTTCATGGAAGATTCACTACTTAGGTACAGATGTTGATTTCTGGCAACTGTATCAATGAGCTCTTGAGCTTCTTCAATTGTCTTTCTCATGTGTATAGATCCACCAGCTGAGTGGTCTAGAGAAATCTGAGCTTTCTCTGTAAGCCCATAATAGAAGATGTCTAACTGCACCCACTCTGAAAACATTTCAGAGGGGCATTTTCTTAGCATCTCTCTGTATCTATCCCAAGCATCATAAAGAGATTCATTATCTCCTTGTTTAAAGCCTTGGATGTCCAGCCTTAGCTGTGTCATCCATTTTGGAGGGAAATATTGATTCAGGAATTTTTCTGACAGTTGTTTCCATGTCCTTATGCTAGCCTTAGGTTGGTTATTTAACCACCTCTTAGCTTAGTCTTTTACAGCAAATGAAAACAGTAATAATCTGTAGACATCCTGATTTACTTCCTTATCATGTACTGTGTCAGCAATTTGTAAAAACTGTGCCAGAAACTCTGTAGGTTCTTCCTGTGGAAGACCGGAATACTGGCAACTTTGCTGCACCATGATAATGAGCTGAGGATTCAACTCAAAGCTACTGACTCCGATGGAGGGTATACAGATACTACTCCCATATGAAGCAGTAGTGGGGTTAGCATATGACCCCAGAGTCCTTCTGGACTGTTCATTTCCACTTAGGTCCATGATGGAGAAAGGGAGATGATGTGGATTTATTTTATTTATTTTATTATATTTAAAAAAATTCGAAATAATAAAAAAAATAAAAACTACAATAAAAAAAGAATTGAAAATATTTTATGAGGATTTTCGAAAAGTGAGGAGAGAGAAAGTGGTTAGGATATTTTTGAAAAAGATATGATTTTTAAAAACTTGACAACTAAGATATGATAAGATAAAGAGTAAACTACCATTTGTACCCACAAAAGTTGAAAACGCTGACATATCTACCCATAAAAAAAGGAAATTACCATTTGTACCCATAAAAAATGGTTTTTACAAGCAAAATTATCCAAACCCTAAAAAATTACCTAAAATCCCTAAATTACCCTTATCTTCACCACCACACCACCTCCTTCACCCAATCACCTTTCTAACCCTAACCCTCTTCACCCAGCCACCACCCCCCCTTTTCCTTTTTAATCTCAAATCCCACTACCATCTCATTTTCTTTATCACTACTATCACCACCACCACCACTATACCTCCATCATCATCTTCTTCACATGCAGCAGCAGCAGTAACAACAACAATAACAACAACAATAAAAAAAGCAGAGAAAAACGGTTCTTCCTCCCTGAACAGCGTCGACGACGATGGTGGCAGTGACACCCACCGGTGCTGTCGCCCTCTCCTCTTTCTCCGATCTCTTGCGCGCTCTCTTCCTTTCAGACCAGCAACAACGACAGCGACGGACTCAATCAACGGCAGCAGCAGGGCGCGACGGTGGCGACAGCTCCCCCTTCCTTGGTTCTGGCTTGCATATCCTCTTTGGACTCCCTCAACAGCGGTGACGATGATGTGATAGCGGCAGCGAGTCCCCACGTTGCCAGTGTGGTCTCGCTCCCCCTCCTCTTCTCTTCTTCTTCCTCGAGTGGGAGTGTGTGTGTAATGTCTTCGTGTGTGAGTTTTGGAGGGAAAGGGGGTAGTGGCTGGGTGAAGGGGGTGGTGGTGGGATTTGAGATTAGAAAGGGAAAGAGGGGTGGTGGCTGGGTGAAAAGGGTTAGGGTTAGAAAGGTGATTGGGTGAAGGAGGTGGTGTGGTGGTGAAGATAAGGAATTTTGCAGGTAAGAGAGAGTGTGGGGGCAAAGAATCTGAAGATGGTTTTGTTGTTGTTGATGATGGTGAAGCCCTTTTCTGGGTTGAGAATTCGAAGAAGCAGAGAAAGAGAAAAGCAAAACACAGAAGGAAAGCGAGAGAAAGAGAAAGAGGAAGGAGCTGGCAGAGTTGACGGATTATGACGGCGGCGACGAGCTCAAAAAATGGAAGGAGAGAGAGAGGATGGGTTAGTGGTGGTGGTGGTAGTGGTGGGGAAAAGATGAGAACATTGAGAGAGAGAGAGAGAGGAGAAGGGGGGAGGGGAGGAGATAATAGTGGTAGTGGTGGAGAGAAGGGTAATTTAGAAATTTTATTTAGTTTTTTAGAGTTTGGATAATTTTGCTTGTAAAAATCATTTTTATGGGTATAAATGGTAATTTCCTTTTTTTATGGGTAGATATGTCAGCGTTTTCAACTTTTGTGGGCACAAATGGTAGTTTACTCTAAGATAAAATTTTGAAATTGAAATATGAATTTTTTTGAAACAATTTCGAAATATTTGCTCAAAAATAGTTAGAAAATATTTTTTTATTTTTGAATTCTATGATGAAAAAGAAAAACACACAAAAGACACACAACTTAAAATTTTTAGATCTAATGTTCCTTGTTTTCGAAACTTTTAGAGGGAAAACACCAAGGAACACCAAACTTAAAAATTTTAAGATCAAAACACAATGAAGACTCAAGAACACTTTGAAGACTCACAAGAACAACAAGAACATGAAGATAGAACACCAAACTTAAAATTTTTAGAAAACCAAAATAAAATTTTTGAAAACTAAAGAAAAGTTAACAGGAGAACACCAAACTTAAAGTTTGGCACAAGATTTATTCAAAGAAAAATTATTTTTGAAAAAGTTTTTTAAAAAAAAAAAGAAGATAGCCAATTACCAAGAACATAAGCACAACGCTCTAGCCAATTGAGCTATAATTTTAACGTGTTTTAATAAGGTATTTAATAAATAAATTTTTTTTTTAAATCTGAATTTTTTGAAAAAGCACAAGAAAAACAAGAAAAGACACAGAACAACTTGAAGATCAAGGAAGAACAAGAACATGCAATTCGAAAATTGAAAGACAAAGAAAAGCATGCAATTGACACCAAACTTAAAACATGACACTAAACTCACAGAAAAACTAAAAATCAATAAAGAAAAATAATATTTTTGAAAAATTTTTGAAAAGAAAATAAAAGACACTGACCCAAAAGACGAAAATTTCGTAATCTAAGCAACAAGATGAACCGTCAGTTGTCCAAACTCGAACAATCCCCGGCAACGGCGCCAAAAACTTGGTGCACGAATTGTAAATCACACTTTTTATAACTCGTACCACTAATCAGCAAGTGCACTGGGTCGTCCAAGTAATACCTTACGTGAGTAAGGGTCGAATCCCACAGAGATTGTTGGCTTGAAGCAATCTATGGCTATCTTGTAACTCTTAGTCAGGATGTTAATTATAATTACCAGTTTGAATTGCGAAGAATAAAAGAGCATGAAATAAATACTTGTTATGCAGTAATGGAGAATATGTTGGAGTTTTGGAGATGCTTTGTCTTCTGAATCTCTGCTTTCCTACTGTCATCTTCTTCACGCACGCAAAGTTCCTCCTATGGCAAGCTGTGTGTTGGCGGATCACCGTTGTCAATGGCTACCATCCGTCCTCTCAGTGAAAATGGTCCAGGTGCGCTGTCACCACACGGCTAATCATCTGTCGGTTCTCACTCATGCTGGAATAGGATCCATTGATCCTTTTGCGTCTGTCACTACGCCAACCCTTGTGAGTTTGAAGCTCGTCACAGTCATTCAATCCCTGAATCCTACTCGGAATACCACAGACAAGGTTTAGACTTTCCGGATTCTCAAGAATGCTGCCAATGGATTCTAGTTTATACCACGAAGAATCTGATTAAGGAATCAGAGATACTCATTCAATTGAAGGTAGAATGGAGGTGGTTGTCAGGCACGCGTTCATAGGTTGAGAATGGTGATGAGTGTCACAAATCATCACATCCATCATATTGAAGTGCGAATGAACATCTTAGATAGAAACAAGCGTATTTGAATAGAAAATAGAAATAATTGCATTAATTCATCGAGACACAGCAGAGCTCCTCACCCCCAACAATGGAGTTTAGAGACTCATGCCGTCAAAGAGTACAAAGTTCAAATCTAAAAATTCATGAGATGTAAAATAAATCTCTAAAAGTTGTTTAAATACTAAACTAGTAACCTAGGTTTACAGAAAATGAGTAAACTATGATAAATAGTGCAGAAATCCACTTCTGGGGCCCACTTGGTGTGTGCTGGGGCTGAGACTAAAGCTTTACACGTGCTTAGGCTGTTTTGGGCGTTTAACTCCAACTTGTAACTTGTTTCTGGCGTTTAACGCCAGAATAGGGCAGAGAACTGGCGTTGAACGCCAGTTTGCATCGTCTAAACTCGGGCAAAGTATGGACTATTATATATTGCTGGAAAGCCCTGGATGTCTACTTTCCAACGCAATTGAGAGCGTGCCATTTGGACTCCTGTAGCTCCAGAAAATTCACTTTGAATGCAGGGAGGTCAGAATCCAACAGCATATGTAATCCTTCTTCCGCCTCTGAATCAGATTTTTGCTCAGGTCCCTCAATTTCAACCAGAAAATACCTGAAATCACAGAAAAACACACAAACTCATAGTAAAGTCCAGAAATGTGAATTTTTCTTAAAAACTAATAAAAATATACTAAAAACTAACTAAATCATACTAAAAACTATATAAAAATAATGCCAAAAAGCATATAAATTATCCGCTCATTAGTCACGTAGCACCAAAAGAAAGTAATAGAAATGCAATAGTGGAATAAGAACATTAAACACCAATAGAAAAATAATAAATATAGAAAAGAAAATAAAAACATGTATACAGTTAAAATGCAATGAATGAAAATATGCAAATAGATTAAGTAAAATAGAATGAAAGAGAATAAGGAGGAGAAGTTAAAAAGATAAAGAAAGAGAAAGTAAGAAAGGAGGAAGAAAAAAAGAGAAAAGAGAGAAGAAAGGAGAAGGAAATTAAAAATGGAACGCGACGCGTGCGCGCAGGTCACGCGTGCGCGTGAGAACTGTATTCGCCATGTGACGTGTACGCGTGGGTGGTCTTGGAAGCAAAAGGACGCGCACGCGTCAGGGACGTGTTCGCGTGGAATGATTTTTGTGCCTCTAGCACAGTTCCATCGTAAGGGCAGCACAACTCTCTGTTCAGGTGCTCTTTACGCCGATTTTCATCCCCATTACGCGTGGGTTGAACTTTCTGCAGGGGATGCGTACGTGTAAGGTACGCATACGTGATGAGCGGATATTTTATACGTTTTTTGGGGTTAATTTCTTGTAGTTTTTAGTATGTTTTAGTTAGTTTTTAGTATATTTTTATTAGTTTCTAGGCAAAATTTATATTTCTGGACTTTACTATGAGTTTGTGTGTTTTTCTGTAATTTCAGGTATTTTCTGGCTGAAATTGAGGGAGCTGAGCAAAAATCTGATTCAAGCTGAAAAAGGACTGCTGATGCTGTTGGATTCTGATCTCCCTACACTCGGAATGGATTTTTTGGAGCTACAGAACTCGAAATGGCATGCTTCCAATTGCGTTGGAAAGTAGACATCCAGTGATTTCCAGCAATATATAATAGTTCATACTTTGCACAAGGATAGACGACGTAAACTGGCATTCAACGCCAGTTCTCTGCCCGATTCTGGCGTCCAGCGCCAGAAAAGGATCAAAAACTGGAGTTGAACGCCCAAACTGGCATAAATACTGGCGTTCAACTCCACAAATGGCCTCTGCACGTGAATTACTTAAGTCTCAGCCCAGCACACACCAAGTGGGCCCCAGAAGTGGATCTCTGCATCATCCATCATAGTCTACTCATTTTTTGTAAACCTAGGCTACTAGTTTAGTATTTAAACAACTTTTAGAGACTTATTTTGTATCTCATGACATTTTAGACCTAAACTTTGTATTCTCTGACGGCATGAGTCTCTAAACCCCATTGTTGGGGGTGAGGAGCTCTGCTGTGTCTCGATGAATTAATGCAAGTATTTCTGTTTTCCATTCAAACACGCTTGTTCCTATCTAAGATGTTCATTCGCGCTTAACTGTGATGGAGGTGATGATCTGTGACACTCATCACCTTCCTCAAATCATGAACGTGTGCCTGACAACCACCTCCGTTCTATATACGATTGAATGAGTATCTCTTAGATTCCTTAATCAGAATCTCCGTGGTATAAGCTAGAACTGATGGCGGCATTCATGAGAATCCGGAAAGTCTAAACCTTGTCTGTGGTATTCCGAGTAGTTTTCAAGGATTGAATGACTGTGACGAGCTTCAAACTCCTGAAGGTTGGGCGTTAGTGACAGACGCAAAAGGATAGTAAATCCTATTCCAACCGGATCGAGAACCAACCGGTGATTAGCCGTGCTGTGACAGAGCGCGTGAGCGTAGTTTTCACTGGAAGGATGGAAGGTAGCCATTGACAATGGTGATCCACCAACACACAACTTGCCATAGGAGGACGTGCGTGCATGAACAAGAAGACAGAGGAAAGCAGAGATTCATAAGACAAAGCATCTCCAAAACTCCAACATATTCTCCATTACTGCATAACAAGTAACCTTTAATCCATGCTCTATTGTTTATTTGCAATTCAACTGATAAACATAATTGACTTCCTGACTAAGATTTACAAGATAACCATAGATTGCTTCAAACCAACAATCTCCGTGGGATTCGACCCTTACTCACGTGAGGTATTACTTGGACGACCCAATGCACTTGCTGGTCAGTGGTACGAGTTGTGAAAAGTGTGATTCATAATTCGTGCACCAAGTTTTTGGCGCCGTTGCCGGGGATTGTTCGTGTTTGAACAACTGACGGAATATTTTGTTGCTTAGTTTTAAAAACAAATTTTCGAAATATATTTCTAAAATTTAGATTTTTATTTCAAAATTTAAAACTTGTTTTCAAAATCATCATATCTTTTTCAAAACTTCCTAACCACTTTCTCTCTCCTCATTTTTTTGAAAATCTTCACCCATTTTTATTTATTTTATTTTAATTTATTTTGTTTTTGAAATAAATAAATAAAAATATTTTCTCTATTTTACATCATCTCCCTTTCTCCATCATGGATCTAAGCGGAAATGAATAGTCCAGGAGGACTCTGGGGTCATATTCTAACCCCTCTACTGCTTCATATGGGAGTAGCATCTGCATACCCTCCATTGGAGTCAGTAGCTTTGAGTTGAATCCTCAGCTCATTATCATGGTGCAGCAAAGCTGCCAGTATTCCGGTCTTCCACAAGAAGAACCTACAGAGTTTCTGGCACAATTTTTACAAATTGCTGACACAGTACATGATAAAGAAATAGAGCAGGATGTCTACAGACTGTTACTGTTTCCATTTGCTGTAAAAGATCAAGCCAAGAGGTGGTTGAATAACCAACCTAAGGCCAGCATAAGGACATGGAAACAGCTGACAGAAAAATTCCTGAGTCAATATTTCCCTCCAAAAAGGATGACACAGCTAAGGCTGGACATCCAAGGCTTTAAACAAGGAGATAATGAATCTCTTTATGATGCCTGGGAGAGATACAGAGAGATGCTACGAAAATGTCCCTCTGAAATGTTTTCAGAGTGGGTTCAGTTAGACATCTTCTACTATGGGCTTGCAGAAGGAGCTCAGATGTCTCTAGATTACTCAGCTGGTGGATCTATCCACATGATAAAGACAATTGAAGAGGCTCAAGAACTCATTGATACAGTTGCCAGGAATCAGCATCTGTACCTAAGCAACAACCCTTCTATGAATGAAGAGGTTAAAACAGTAACTGCTGAACTCAGTCCTGTAAAACAAGCTGCTGAATTCAATCAGCAATTGGACTTTCTAACAAAGCAGCTAGCCGAATTTAAAGACAGGTTACAAGAGACAAGGATGGCTAATATACATATGGACGAACAGTTTAAGCAAACAAAGCAGCAGCTGTCAAGGCAAATAGCAGAAGAATGTCAAGCAGTTCAACTAAGAAGTGGGAAAACATTAAATACCCCACCTCAAGGCAGCAAAAAGCTAAGAAATGAGCAAACCACCCAAAATTCACCTGAGGACAGTAAGAGCCCAGGGAAAAATAATTCTGGCGCTAAAACACCAGAAAATTGGTGGAAGGCTGGCGCTGAACGCCCAGACCATGGCCAAAACTAGCGTTCAACGCCAGAAACCAAGCAGGACTGGCGTTCAACGCCAGAAATGGGCAAGGATCTGGCGTTGAACGCCTAAAATGGGCAGAATCTGGCGCTGAACGCCCAAAATGGGCACAATTCTGGCGTTCAAACGCCAGGAACAGACAAGGAGTTGGCTTCTCATGTCACTCCAGCTTCTAACTCTGGCACTCAATTGCCAGTGAGGGATCAGACACACACAAGCGCTGATGACAACCCCTCTAAAAAGGCTTCTTCAACCACTTCTGTAGGCAATAAACCTGCAGCAACTAAGGTTGAAGAATATAAGGCCAAGATACCTTATCCTCAAAAACTCCGGAAAGAGGAGCAGGATAAGCAATTTGCTCGCTTGGCAGATTATCTCAGGACTCTTGAAATAAAGATTCCATTTGTAGAAGCACTTGAGCAAATACCTTCTTATGCCAAGTTCATGAAAGAGATCTTGAGTCATAAGAAGGATTGGAGAGAAACAGAAAGAGTTCTCCTCACTGAAGAATGCAGTGCAGTCATTCTGAAGAGCTTTCCCGAAAAGCTCAAAGACCCTGGGAGCTTTCTGATACCATGCACATTAGAAGGTAATTGCACCAAGACAGCTTTATGCGATCTTGGGGCAAGCATCAACCTAATACCTGCATCCACTATCAGGCAGCTTGGCTTAACTGAAGAAGTTAAACCAATCCGGATATGTCTCCAACTTGCTGATGGTTCCACTAAATACCCATCAGGCGTGATTGAGGACATGATTGTCAGAGTTGGGCCATTCGCCTTTCCCACTGACTTTGTTGTGCTGGAAATGGAGGAGCACAAGAGTGCTACCCTCATTCTAGGAAGGCCCTTCCTAGCAACTGGACGATCCCTCATTGACGTCCAACAGCGGGAAATAACCCTGAGAGTCAATGATGATGAGTTCAAGTTGAATGCTGTCAAAGCCATGCAGCATCCAGACACATCGACAGACTGCATGAAAGTTGATCTTATTGACTCTTTGGTAGAAGAGATCAACATGGCTGAGAGTCTCGAATCAGAGTTGGAAGACATCTTTAAAGATGTTCATCCTGATTTGGAGGATTCAGAGGACATGAAAGAGTCTCTGAACTTTCTTCTGAAAGAGGAAAAACCTCCTAAACCCGAGCTCAAGTCATTACCACCATCCTTGAAATATGCATTTCTGGGAGAAGGTGACACTTTTCCAGTGATCATAAGCTCTGCTTTAAATTCACAGGAAGAGGAAGCACTTATTCAAGTGCTAAGGACACACAAGACAGCTCTTGGGTGGTCCATAGGTGACCTTAAGGGCATAAGCCCAGCTAGATGCATGCACAAAATCCTATTGGAGGATAATGCCAAACCAGTGGTTCAACCACAGAGGCGGCTAAATCCAGCCATGAAAGAAGTGGTGCAGAAAGAGGTCACCAAATTACTAGAGGCTGGGATTATTTATCCTATTTCTGACAGCCCCTGGGTGAGCCCTGTCCAAGTCGTCCCAAAAAAGGGAGGCATGACAGTGATTCATAATGAAAAGAATGAACTGGTTCCTATGAGAACAGTTACAGGGTGGCGCATGTGTATTGACTACAGAAGGCTCAATACAGCCACCAGAAAGGATCATTTTCCTTTACCATTCATAGACCAGATGCTAGAAAGACTAGCAGGTCATGATTATTGCTGCTTTTTGGATGGCTACTCAGGCTATAACCAGATTGCAGTAGATCCCCAGGATCAAGAGAAAACAGCATTCACATGTCCATCCGGAGTGTTTGCTTATAGAAGGATGCCATTTAGGCTATGTAATGCGCCTGCAACCTTCCAGAGATGCATGCTCTCTATTTTCTCTGATATGGTGGAAAAATTTCTGGAAGTCTTCATGGATGACTTCTCAGTATATGGAAACTCATTCAGCTCCTGTCTTGATCACCTGAAACTTGTTCTGAAAAGATGCCAAGAGACCAACCTAGTTTTAAACTGGGAAAAGTGTCACTTCATGGTGACTGAAGGAATTGTCCTTGGGCATAAAATCTCAAACAAGGGAATAGAGGTGGATCAAGCAAAAATAGAGGTAATTGAAAAATTACCACCACCTGCCAATGTTAAGGCAATCAGAAGCTTTCTGGGGCATGCAGGATTCTATAGAAGGTTTATAAAGGATTTTTCAAAAATCGCAAAACCTCTAAGCAATCTGCTAGCTGCTGACACGCCATTTGTGTTTGACACAGAGTGCCTGCAGGCGTTTGAAACGCTGAAAGCTAAGCTGGTCACAGCACCAGTCATTTCTGCACCAGACTGGACGTTGCCATTTGAGCTAATGTGTGATGCCAGTGATCATGCCATTGGTTCAGTATTGGGACAGAGGCATGACAAGCTTCTGCATGTCATTTATTATGCCAGTCGCGTTCTAAATGATGCCCAGAAAAATTACACAACCACAGAAAAAGAATTACTTGCAGTGGTTTATGCCATTGACAAGTTCAGATCATACTTAGTAGGATCAAAAGTGATTGTGTATACTGACCATGCTGCTCTTAAATATCTACTCACAAAGCAGGATTCAAAACCCAGGCTCATCAGATGGGTATTGCTTCTGCAAGAGTTTGATATAGAAATAAGAGACAGAAAAGGGACAGAGAACCAAGTGGCTGACCATCTGTCCCGGATAGAGCCAGTGGAAGGGACGTCCCTCCCCTTTCTTGAGATCTCTTAGACGTTTCCTGATGAGCATCTATTTGCCATTCAGGAAGCACCATGGTTTGCCGATATTGCAAACTATAAAGTTGCAAGGTTCATACCCAAGGAGTACAACAGGATACAAAAGAAGAAATTAATCACTGATGCAAAGTATTACTTGTGGGATGAACCCTATCTCTTTAAGAGATGTGCAGACGGAATAATCCGTAGGTGTGTGCCTAGAGAAGAAGCACAGAGGATCCTATGGCATTGCCATGGATCACAATATGGAGGCCATTTTGGAGGTGAGCGAACAGCCACCAAGGTCCTCCAATGTGGCTTCTATTGGCCCACACTCTATAAAGATTCCCGAGAGTTTGTACGTAATTGTGACAGTTGCCAAAGAGCTGGTAATCTGCCTCATGGTTACGCCATGCCTCAACAAGGAATCTTGGAAATTGAGTTGTTTGACGTATGGGGAATTGATTTCATGGGACCTTTCCCACCATCATACTCAAACACTTATATTCTGGTGGCAGTTGACTATGTATCAAAATGGGTTGAGGCTATTGCCACACCCACCAATGATACTAAAACAGTGCTGAAGTTCCTCCAGAAACATATCTTTAGCAGGTTTGGTGTCCCTAGAGTACTAATCAGTGATGGGGGCACTCACTTCTGCAATAAACAGCTTTACTCTGCCATGGTTCGGTATGGAATTCGCCACAAGGTGGCCACTCCATATCATCCACAAACCAATGGGCAAGCTGAAGTCTCTAACAGAGAATTAAAGAGAATCCTGGAACAGACAGTAAATACCCGTAGAAAGGATTGGGCACGGAGCCTAGATGATGCTCTGTGGGCTTACAGGACAGCATTCAAGACCCCCATAGGGACATCTCCATACCAACTCGTGTATGGTAAGGCATGTCACCTGCCCGTGGAACTGGAACATAAGGCCTACTGGGCAACCAGATTCCTAAACTTTGATGCCAAATTAGCAGGAGAAAAACGATTGCTCCAGCTAAATGAGCTAGAGGAATTCAGATTCACAGCTTTCGAAAATGCCAAGCTTTATAAAGAAAAATCAAAAAAATGGCATGACAGAAAGCTGTCATCTAGAATCTTTGAACCAGGACAGAAGGTCCTGTTGTTTAATTCTAGACTCAGGCTATTCCCTGGGAAACTGAAATCCCGGTGGAGGGGACCATACGTGATTACAAGTGTGTCACCATATGGTTATGTGGAGCTTCAAGATATTGATTCTGATAAGAAGTTCATTGTCAATGGACAGAGAATCAAGCATTATCTTGAAGGCAACATTGAGCAAGAATGCTCAAGGCTGAAGCTAGATTAAAAGCTCAGCAAGGTCCAGCTAAAGACAATAAAGAAGCGCTTGCTGGGAGGCAACCCAGCCATGGGGCAACAATCCTCTAAGCATTTTGCCCTATTCCTATTTTTATTTTTATTTGTTTATATAGAGTTCATTGACAACAAGGTAAATAATCATTTACAGAAGACCTCGGCACACAAAACAGAGAAAAAGATCTCACTGGCAAGAAAATGCCAGTAAAAGTGCATTTTGGGCGTTCGACGCCCAAAATGGGCATCCACTGGGCACTGAACGCCAGTGATGGTAGCAGCTGGGCGTTCAACGCCAGAAAGGAGCACCCACTGGGCGTTGAACGCCAGTAATGGCAGCAGCTGGGCGTTGAACGCCCAGGAGAGCAGCATTTGGGCGCTGAACGCCCAAAACAGGCAGTGTTTGGGCGTTCAAACGCCAGGACAGCAGGGAGGAGCCAAATTCATTTTTCCACACGTATTTCCATTTTAATTTCAAATTTTATGTTTCAATGCATGATTTTTGCATGAACATGTTAAGAACCCTGATTTCTAAAATCCTTAATCTCTAAAAATCCCTCTTTCCAAATTCAATCCAAACTCTTTTCAAAACTTTTCTGAAAACAAATCTATCTTTTTCACTCAAAAATCTTTTCAACTAATCCATATCTTTTTCAAATCTCCATATTATCTTTTTCAAAATTCAGATTTATCTTTTTCAAAAATCTATCATATCTTTTCAAAATTAAACTATATCTTCTATCTTATCTTTTCCAATTTTTCGAAAACGCACCCCCCCATCCCTTTAAATTTGGGTTCGGCCTCCCTCCTCCTCCATCAACAATTGCACCTAGCTCTTCTTCTATCCCTCTCCTTTCTCTTCTTTTGCTTGAGGACAAGCAAACCTCTAAGTTTGGTGTGTTTATCCGAGATCACTAAGATCATGGCTCCTAAAGGAAAACAACCCATTCCAAGAGGCAAGAAAGAGAGCGTTCCAAAACCACTTTGGAATCAAGGGAAGTTTTTATCTAAAGAACATTCAGACCATTATCTTAAAGTAATGGGTCTGAGATCAGTGATCCCGGATGTTAGATTCGATCTGAAAGAAGATGAATATCCGGAGATCCAGGAGCAAATTCGAATCAGGAACTGGGAAGTCCTAGCTAATCCTGAAACGAAAGTAGGAAGGAACATGGTCCAGGAATTCTATGCTAATATGTGGCAGACTGACAAGCAAAAACTATCTGGAACTGCCTTCTATGAATTTCGGACCATGGTCAGAGGAAAGATTGTTCATACCACCCCTGACAAGATCAGAGAGATCTTAAAGCTACCTCAGCTAAAGGATGATCCAGACTCCTTCAACAGGAGGATGATGAGAGTAGACATTGACTTGGATAAGATTCTAGAGGACATATGTATCCCTGGAGCCAGTGGACCACCAACACAAAGGGTGTCCCAAATCAACTCAAGAGAGAGGATCTCAAACCAGTTGCCAGAGGATGGCTGGACTTCATTGGGCGTTCTCTGTTGCCTACTAGCAACCGTTCTGAAGTCACAGTTAAAAGAGCAGTGATGATCCATTGCATCATGATGGGAAAGGAAGTGGAGGTTCATCAGTTGATTTCAACTGAACTCTACAAAATTGCTAACAAAAATTCTAAAGAGGCCAGGTTGGCTTATCCGAGCGTGATTTCTCTGCTCTGCAAGGACGCTGGAGTAAGGATGGGAATAACTGAATATATCCTAATTGAAAAGCCAATCACCAAAGCATCAATGGAAAAACAACAAGCACAGGAGGATCCCATCAAGAAGAGAGCACAGGAATTCTTCCCAGAGATCCCTCAATCTGAATACTGGGAGTATCTTGAGACGTCCGTTACCAAGATACGGGAAGCTATGGAGAAAATAATAAAAGAACAGAAGGAACACAGTCAAATGTTGACCTATATGTTTAAAGAACAAGAGGAGCAGGGGCGTGACTTAAGGGAATTGAAGCGCCAAAAGTCTTCTCTTGTAGGACCAAGCACCCCAAGGATCAGAGGAACCCCCGTGCCCCAGAATAAAGGTTGTTAATTTCCAATTTCTACCTTAATTCTGTGACAGTGTTCTTATAGAAGTTTACCTTAGGAGTCATATAGTAGTAATTAGTATCTATTTTAATTTTATCTCCAATTAAGCTATAGTTTATTTTTCTCATCATCAGCAAACATGAATAAAGTAGTAGATCTTTTGAATAAGAGGCAATAAAATTTCGAGTTTTAATAAGAGAAATTCTAATTAGTTAAATGTGGTGGCAATGCTTTCTGTCTTCTGAATGAATGCTTGAACAGTGCATATGTCTTTTGAATTTGTTGTTTAAGACTGTTAAATATGTTGGCTCTTGAAAGAATGATGAACATGAGACATGTTATTGATAATCTGAAAAATCATAAAAATGATTCTTGAAGCAAGAAAAAGCAGCAAAGAACAAAGCTTGCAGAAAAAAAAAAGAGAAAAAGAAAAAGCAAGCAGAAAAAGCCAAAAGCTCTTAAAACCAAGAGGCAAGAGCAAAAAGCCAATAACCCTTAAAAACAAAAGGCAAGGGCAAATAAAAGGGATCCCAAGGCTTTGAGCATCAGTGGATAGGAGGGCCTAAAGGAATAAAATCCTGGTCTAAGCGGCTAAACCAAGCTGTCCCTAACCATGTGCTTGTGGCGTGAAGGTGTCAAGCGAAAACTTGAGACTGAGCGGTTAAAGTCAAGGTCCAAGGCAAAAATAAGAGTGTGCTTAAGAACTCTGGACACCTCTAATTGGGGACTTTAGCAAAGCTGAGTCACAATCTAAAAGGTTCACCCAATTATGTGTCTGTGGCATTTATGTATCCGGTGGTAATACTGGAAAACAAAGTGCTTAGGGCCACGGCCAAGACTCATAAAATAGATGTGTTCAAGAATCATCACACTGAACTAAGAGAATCAATAACACTATCTGAATTCTAAGTTCCTATAGATGCCAATCACTCTGAGCTTCAATGGATAAAGTGAGATGCCAAAACTGTTCAGAAGCAAAAAGCTACTAGTCCCGCTCATCTAATTAGAATCTGAGCTTCAATCAAAAACTCTGAGATATTATTGCTTCTCAACCTATTAGTCTTCTATTTTATTTATCTAGTTGCTTGAGGACAAGCAACAGTTTAAGTTTGGTGTTGTGATGAGCGGATATTTTATACGCTTTTTGGGGTTAATTTCATATAGTTTTGAGTATGTTTTAGTTAGTTTTTAGTCTATTTTCATTAGTTTTTTAGGAAAAATTCATATTTCTGGACTTTACTATGAGTTGTGTGTTTTTCTGTAATTTCAGGTACTTTTCTGACTGAAATTGAAGGAGCTGAGCAAAAATCTGATTCAGGCTGAAAAAGGACTGCTGATGCTGTTGGATTCTGACCTCCCTGCACTCAAAGTGGATTTTCTGGAGCTACAAAACTCGAAATGGCATGCTTCCAATTGCGTTGGAACGTAGACATCTAGGGCTTTCCAGAAATATATAATAGTCCATACTTTGCACAAGAATAGACGATGTAAACTGGCGTTCAACGCCAGTTCTCTGCCCGATTCTGGCGTCCAGCGCCAGAAAAGGATCAAAAACTGGAGTTGAACGCCCAAACTGGCATAAATACTGGCGTTCAACTCCACAAATGGCCTCTGCACGTGAATTACTTAAGTCTCAGCCCAGCACACACCAAGTGGGCCCCAGAAGTGGATCTCTGCATCATCCATCATAGTCTACTCATTTTTTGTAAACCTAGGCTACTAGTTTAGTATTTAAACAACTTTTAGAGACTTATTTTGTATCTCATGACATTTTAGACCTAAACTTTGTATTCTCTGACGGCATGAGTCTCTAAACCCCATTGTTGGGGGTGAGGAGCTCTGCTGTGTCTCGATGAATTAATGCAAGTATTTCTGTTTTCCATTCAAACACGCTTGTTCCTATCTAAGATGTTCATTCGCGCTTAACTGTGATGGAGGTGATGATCTGTGACACTCATCACCTTCCTCAAATCATGAACGTGTGCCTGACAACCACCTCCGTTCTATATACGATTGAATGAGTATCTCTTAGATTCCTTAATCAGAATCTCCGTGGTATAAGCTAGAACTGATGGCGGCATTCATGAGAATCCGGAAAGTCTAAACCTTGTCTGTGGTATTCCGAGTAGGATTCAAGGATTGAATGACTGTGACGAGCTTCAAACTCCTGAAGGTTGGGCGTTAGTGACAGACGCAAAAGGATAGTAAATCCTATTCCAACCGGATCGAGAACCAACCGGTGATTAGCCGTGCTGTGACAGAGCGCGTGAGTGTAGTTTTCACTGGAAGGATGGAAGGTAGCCATTGACAACGGTGATCCACCAACACACAGCTTGCCATAGGAGGACGTGCGTGCATGAACAAGAAGACAGAGGAAAGCAGAGATTCAGAAGACAAAGCATCTCCAAAACTCCAACATATTCTCCATTACTGCATAACAAGTAACCTTTAATCCATGCTCTATTGTTTATTTGCAATTCAACTGATAAACATAATTGACTTCCTGACTAATATTTACAAGATAACCATAGATTGCTTCAAACCAACAATCTCCGTGGGATTCGACCCTTACTCACGTGAGGTATTACTTGGACGACCCAGTGCACTTGCTGGTCAGTGGTACGAGTTGTGAAAAGTGTGATTCATAATTCGTGCACCACTTCTGCAGGCATTTTCTTTAGGTGAATGGATCCACCTGCAGAGGTATCCAATGACATCTTAGATAACTCAGACAGACCATCATAGAATATATCCAGGATGGTCCATTCTGAAAGCATGTCAGAAGGACACTTTTTGGTCAGTCCTTTGTATCTCTCCCAAGCTTCATAAAGGGATTCACCTTCTTTCTGTCTGAAGGTTTGAACATCCACTCTAAGCTTGCTCAGCTTTTGAGGAGGAAAGAACTTGGCTAAGAAAGCCGTGACCAGCTTATCCCAAGAGTTCAGGCTATCCTTAGGTTGAGAGTCCAACCATACTCTAGCTCTGTCTCTTACAGCAAAAGGGAAAAGCATGAGCCTGTAGACTTCAGGATCTACTCCATTAGTCTTAACAGTATCACATATCTGCAAGAATTCAGTTAAGAACCGAAAAGGATCTTTAGATGGAAGTCCATGAAACTTGCAGTTCTGCTGCATTAGAAAAACTAATTGAGGTTTCAACTCAAAGTTGTTTGCTCCAATGGCAAGAATGGAGATGCTTCTTCCATGTAAATTGGAATTTGGTGCAGTAAAGTTACCAAGCATTCTCCTTGCATTGTTGTTGGGTTCGGCTGCCATCTCCTTTACTTGTTCAAAATTTTCAATCAAGTTGTCTCTAGATTGTTGTAATTTAGCTTCTCTTAATTTCCTCTTCAGAGTCCTTTCAGGTTCTGGATCAGCTTCAACAAGAATGCCTTTTTCTCTGTCCCTGCTCATAAGAAAGAGGAGAGAAAAAGAAAAGAAGAGGAATCCTCTATGTCACAGTAAAGAGGTTCCTTATTGTTAGTAGAAGAAAAGAAGAAGAGAAAAATCTGAACTCAGAAAGAGAGAGAGAGGGTTTGGATTTTTGGTGGGTGAGGGAGAGATGTTAGTAGATGAATAAATAAATAGAATAAGATGAGAGAGGGGAATTTCGAAAATAATTTTTGAAAAAGAGTTAGTGATTTTTGAAAATAGTTTTTGTAAAAGGTTAGTGGTTTTTTCGAAAATAAAAATCACAATTTAAATTAATTAGTTAATTAAAAAGAAATTTTGAAAAAGGGGGGGATATTTTCGAAAATTAGAGAGAGAGAGAGAGAGTTAGTTAGGTGGTTTTGAAAAAGGTAAGAAACAAACAAAAAGTTAGTTAGTTAGTTGAAACAAATTTTGAAAATCAATTTTGAAAAGATAGGAAGTTAGGAAGTTAGAAAAGATATTTTGAAATCAAATTTTTGAAAAAGATATGATGAGAAGATATTTTTGAAAAGATATGATAGAAATTAGTTTTTGAAAAAGATTTGATTTTTAAAATCACAATTAATGACTTGATTCATAAGAAATCACAAGATATGATTCTAGAACTTAATGTTTGAATCTTTCTTAACAAGTAATTAACAAACTTGAAATTTTTGAATCAAAACATTAATTGATTATGTTATTTTCGAAAATTTGATATAAAAATAAGAAAAATATTTTTGGAATTTTCGAAAATAACTAAGAAATTTGAAAAAGATTTGATTTTTGAAAAGGATTTTGAAAAAGATAAGATTTTCAAATTGAAAATTTGATTTGACTCATAAGAAACAACTTGATTTTAAAATTTTTTTGAAAAAGTCAATCCAATTTTCGAATTTGATGAGAGAAAAAGGGAAAGATATTTTTTTGATTTTTGAATTTTTATGATGAGAGAGAAAAATAGGAAAAATGATGCAATGCATGAAAGTTATGGATCAAAACAATGAATGCATGCAAGAATGCTATGAATGTCAAGATGAACACCAAGAATACTTTGAATGTCAAGATGAACATCATAGACACAATTTTGAAAAATTTTTAATGCAAAGAAAACATGCAAGACACCAAACTTAGAATTCTTTAATGCTTACGCACTAAGAATTCAAGAATGCATATGAAAAACAAGAAAAGACACAAAACATGCAAATGCAAAGATCAAACAAGAAGACTTACCAAGAACAACTTGAAGATCATGAAGAACACCATGAATGCATGAAATTTTCGAAAAAATGCAAGATGCACATGCAATTGACACCAAACTTATAACATGACTCAAGACTCAAAAAAGAACACAAAAATATTTTTTTGATTTTTATGATTTTCTAAATTTTTTTTTTTCGAAAATTATTTGAAAAACAAAGATAAGGAATTCAAAATCTTTAATATGAATTCCAGGAATCTTGTCATGTTAGTCTTAAAGCTCCAATCAAAGGGTCAGGCATGGCTTAATAGCCAGCCAAGCTTTAATAAAAATATGAGTGTAATTCAGACATGACAAGCCTGACATACCCTATCCAGAAGGATTGGGCATTACTCCACTGAGGTGATTAGCCAATCCCAAAGCAGTTTAGGTATGGCTTTACAGCCAGATAGGCTTCAACATGCTTCATGAAACACTAGAATTCATTCTTAAAAATTTTTGAAGCCATAGAATAATTTATTTTTGAAAACATTATTTTTAGTAAATTTTTTTTTTTCGAAAACAGGTGAGAAAATTTTGAAAGATTTTTGAAAAATTTTTGAAAAGAAAACAAAAAGAAAATTACCTAATCTGAGCAACAAGATGAACCGTCAGTTGTCCAAACTCGAACAATCCCCGGCAACGGCGCCAAAAACTTGGTGCACGAAATTGTGATGTCCATGCTCGAACAATCCCTGGCAACGTGAGCAACTTGGTACGCGTAATCGTGATTACATTTTAATTATGTAAAATTCATGGCTCTTTCTTCCCCTGGCAATGGCGCCAAGAACATGGTGCCCATACCATGGTTCACAACTTCGATACAACTAACCAGCAAGTGCACTGGGTCGTCCAAGTAATACCTTACGTGAGTAAGGGTCGAATCCCACGGAGATTGTTGGTATGAAGCAAGCTATGGTCACCTTGCAAATCTCAGTTAGGCAGATATAAAACAGTTATGGAGTTTTCGAATTTAACTAATAAAATAGGGATAGAAATACTTATGTAATTCACTGGTGAGAATTTCAGATAAGCGTATGGAGATGCAATCGTTCCTCTGAACCTCTGCTTTCCTGCTATCTTCATCCAATCAGTCTTACTCCTTTCCATGGCTGGCTTTATGCAAGGGCATCACCGTTGTCAGTGGCTACATCCCCTCCTCTCAGTGAAAAATATGCTCACATGCTCTGTCACAGCACGGCTAATCATCTGTCGGTTCTCGATCATGCTGGAATAGGATTCACCCTCCTTTTGCGTCTGTCACTAACGCCCAGCACTCGCGAGTTTGAAGCTCGTCACAGTCATTAAATCATTGAATCCTACTCGGAATACCACAGACAAGGTTTAGACTTTCCGGATTCTCTTGAATGCCGCCATCATTCTAGCTTACACCACGAAGATTCCGATTAAGAGATCTAAGAGATATTCATTCTAGCTTGTTGCATGTAGAACGGAAGTGTTTGTCAGGCACGCGTTCATAAGGGATAATGATGATGAGCGTCACATAATCATCACCTTCATCATGTTCTTGGGTACGAATGGATATCTTAGAAGCAAAATAAGATGAATTGAATAGAGAACAGTAGTACTTTGCATTAATCTTTGAGGAACAGCAGAGCTCCACACCTTAATCTATGGAGTGTAGAAACTCTACCGTTGAAAATACATAAGTGAAAGGTCCAGGCATGGCCGAGATGGCCAGCCCCTAAAACGTGATCACAGGATCAAAATAAAATCCAGGATGTCTAATACAATAGTAAGAGGTCCTATTTATAATAAACTAGCTACTAGGGTTTACAGAAGTAAGTAATTGATGCATAAATCCACTTCCGGGGCCCACTTGGTGTGTGCTTAGGCTGAACTTGAGTGTTGCACGTGTAGAGGTCCTTCTTGGAGTTGAACGCCAGTTTTTGTGCCAATTTGGGCGTTCAACTCTGGTTTTGGATCCTTTTCTGGCGCTGGACGCCAGATTTGGGCAGAAAGCTGGCATTGAACGCCAGTTTACGTCATCTATTCTTGGCCAAAGTATGGACTATTATATATTTCTGGAAAGCCCTGGATGTCTACTTTCCAACGCAATTAGAAGCGTGCCATTTCGAGTTCTGTAGCTCCAGAAAATCCACTTTGAGTGCAGGGAGGTCAGAATCCAACAGCATCAGCAGTCCTTTTTCAACCTCTGAATCTGATTTCTGCTCAAGTCCCTCAATTTCAGCCAGAAAATACCTGAAATCACAGAAAAACACACAAACTCATAGTAAAGTCCAGAAATGTGAATTTAACATAAAAACTAATGAAAACATCCCTAAAAGTAACTAGATCCTACTAAAAACATACTAAAAACAATGTCAAAAAGCGTATAAATTATCCGCTCATCACTCCTTCATGCTCCTTTCATCGGATGATTTCTCACATTCATCCGTGGAGATGCTTTTCTTGTTGCATGAGTCCCATGAGTCCAAGTTGGCTTTAATTTTGGCAAGGTTAGCCTCGATAGCTTCATAATTCTTTTGAGCTTCCTCTTGCTCCTTTTGACGGATTATTGCTTGAAGTTGATCCATTTCTTCCTTGAGATGATCCATTGGCTCTTGGAGGGATGGATATGGGTATTCTTCCATGGAGGGTTGTGGTGGAAAGGAAAATTCATTATGTGGTTGAAAGTTATCATACATGGGAGGTGATTCATCTTGGTGATAATATGGAGGTGGTAGTTCTTGAGGGTATTGGTGGTGGAATTGGGGTGGTTCTTTATATGGTTCATATGGTTCACAAGGTGGTTGGTATGGTGGATATGGGTTGGGGTTATATGGAGGTGTTTGGTGAAAAAGGGCTTGTGAGTAAGGTGGTGTAAAATTATGTTGAGGAGGTGGTTCATAGGCATATGGTGGTGATTGTTGACAATCACAATAAGGGTCACCACATCCATTAGATTGATATGCATTAGGATTAGAATTATAACCATAAGAATCCGGAGGTTGTTGTTGCCAAGAAGGTTGATCAATCCCTTGAGACTCCTCCCATCTTTGATTGTTCCATCCTTGATGCACATCCTCATTGTAGCTCCCATTTCCTACAACATAATTTGAACCAAACTCAGCCAAAGCGGTGAGAATTCATAGAAGAAAATAAAAACAAAAACTAACAAAATTGAGAACAAAGTCCTAAACCTAACAAAAACTAACGAACAAACAAAAGGCAAACATATTCACATATTCATAATAGCCAATAATATAACACTATTGCAACTCCCCGGCAATGGCGCCATTTTGATGAACGAACTCTTGACGGTTTAGAATTTATCTAATGAATTCTCGTTGCAAGTATAGTTCTAAAGCAACAAAGAATCCTCACATCAAAAATTTGAGTTGTCACAAGTACAAACCCCAAATGAAAATTAACCAGAGTATTTGAACTCCGGGTCGTCTCTCAAGGAATTACAATGAAGTGTTTAATTATTAGCTATGAGGATGCAAGGGGTTTGATTTGATATTTGACAGGAAAACATAAATGGCAAGAAAGGTAAATGAACAATGAACTAATAAAATAAAGGAAAGTACTCTTGGCTAGACAAGGGTAATTGAGATCACCATCCTTGTCTACAAACCATATATTGATAATTATGAGGAACCAAGCTCATTAAGTCTACTTCCAAAAGTCTTAAGTACGTAATATCTACTCCTAGACTTGAAGTACGTCAAATGGCTTTGATCACATCAACCCATAAGTCCCAACCTACCTACTAATTAGATTAGTAGTGGGTTGGCGTCAATGAGTATCAAATTGATCACCAAGGGTTCTCAAATCACCAATTCAATGAGACCCAATGACTTAAGGTCACTCAATTCCCTTAGCCTAGGCCAAGAGTCAAGAAAACTACTCAAAAACTAGTGAAAGCTTTTTAACAAACACTTAGTGTGCAAGAAAAGTAAACATCATAAAATGCAAGAATTAAAAGAAACCCATGACTACCACAAGCAAGAAATCAATAATAGCAAGCAAGATCAACATAAAAGAAGCATAGAAACATGAAATTGCATTAAAAGAAAATTAGATCCAACAATGTTCATCAACATAAAAGAGAGCAAAACAAGAAATTAACAAGAAAAACTAAGAAGATTAAGACAATAGAACATTAAAATGTAAAGAGAGTTGAAATCAAAACAAGAATTGAAAGAGAAATTTTAGAGTGATTAACCTAATTTTACCCTAATTTCTATCCTAAATCTAGAGAGAGGAGAGAGTCTCTCTATCTAGATTCTACCCTAAAACATGATGAAAACTAAACTATGACTACTTGGTTCATTCCCCCCTCAATCCTTGGGTTCAATAGCATCAGAAATGAGTTGGATTGGGCCCAAAATGAGCTAGAAATCGCTGGCCACGATTTCTTTTTAGTGGACCACATGCTCAATCGGCGCGCACGCGTACATGGCGCGTGCATGCCCCTGTACATGAAACAACATATGGCAAATTTTATATCATTTCGAAGCCCCGGATGTTAGATTTCCAACGCAACTATTACCGCCTCATTTGGACCTTTGTAGCTCAAGTTATGGTCGTTTGAATGCGAAGAGGTCAGGCTTGACAGCTTTACGGTTCCTTCATTTCTTCATAAGTTCTCCCACTTTGCATGCTTTTCTCCTCACTTCTTCCATCCAATACTTTCCTTATGAACCTGAAATCACTCAACAAACATATCAAGGCATCGAATGATATTAAAGTGAATTAAAATCACCAATTTTAGGGCCTAAAAAGCATGTTTTCACACTTAAACACAAATCAAGGGAGAATTGCAAAACCATGCTATTTCATTGAATAAATGTGAGAAAAGTTGATAAAATCCCCCAAATTAAGCACAAGATAAACCACAAAATTGGGGTTTATCAAGAAGCTCAAGAGCTCATTGATACAGTTGCCAGAAATCAGCATTTGTACCTAAGTAGTGCATCTTCCATGAAAGAAGAGGCTAAAACAGTAACTGCTGAACTCAATCCTGCAGAACAAATTACTGAATTCAATCAGCAATTAGATTTTCTAACAAAACAGCTGGCCAAATTCAAGGAAATACTACAAGATACAAGAATGGCTAATATGAATATGGAGGTACAGTTGAAGCAAACAGAACAGCAGTTATCAAAACAAATAATAGAAGAGTGCCAAGCAGTTCAATTAAGAAGTGAAAAAACATTAAATACCTCACTTCAAGGCAGCAGGAAACCAAGAAATGAACAAACTGCTACCCAAAATCCCTCTGAGGATAGTAAGAGCCCAGAGAGGAGTGATTCTGGCGCTCAAACGCCAGAAAAGTGTGAAGAGCTGGCGCTAAATGCCCAACCCATGCTCAGTTCTGGCGTTCAAACGCCAGAAACAGGCAAGGAGTTGGCGTCAAATGGCCAATGGAGGCTCAGTTTTGGCGTTCAAACGCCAAAAATAGGTAAGAAGTTGGCGTCCAATGCCAATCAAGCTTCTAACCCTGGCATTCAAATGCCAGTGAGGGATCAGACACACACAAGTGCTGATGGCAACCCCTCTAAAAAGGCTTCTCTAACCACATCTGTTGGAAATAAACCTGTAGCAACTAAGGTTGAGGAATACAAAGCCAAGATGCATTATTCTCAAAAACTCCGCAAAGAGGAGCAGGATAAGCAATTTGCTCGCTTTGCAGACTATCTCAGGACTCTTGAAATAAAGATTCCGTTTGCAGAGGCACTTGAGCAAATACCATCTTATGCCAAGTTCATGAAAGAGATCTTGAGTCATAAGAAGGATTGGAGAGAAACTGAAAGAGTTCTCCTCACTGAAGAATGCAGTGCAGTCATTCTAAAAAGCTTCCCAGAAAAGCTTAAAGATCCCGGGAGCTTTATGATACCATGCATATTAGAGGGTGATTGGACCAAGACAGCTTTATGTGATCTTGGGGCAAGCATCAACCTAATACCTGCATCCACTATCAGAAAGCTTGGTTTAACTGAAGAAGTCAAACCAACCAGGATATGTCTCCAACTTGCTGATGGCTCCATTAAATACCCATCAGGCGTGATTGAAGACATGATTGTCAGGGTTGGGCCATTCGCCTTTCCCACTGACTTTGTAGTACTGAAAATGGAGGAGCACAAGAGTGCTACTCTCATTCAAGGAAGACCTTTTCTAGCAACTGGATGAACTCTCATTGATGTCCAAAAGGGAGAAGTAACCCTGAGAGTCAATGAGGATGAGTTTAAGTTGAATGCTGTCAAGGCTATGCAGCATCCAGACACACCAAAAGACTGCATGAAAGTTGATCTCATTGACTCTTTGGTAGAGGAGATCAACATGGCTGAGAGTCTTGAATCAGAGCTAGAAGACATCTTTTAAGATGTTCAGCCTGATCTGGAGGATTCAGAGGAATTGAAAGAGCCTCTGAAACTTCCTCAGGAAGAGGAAAAACCTCCTAAACCCGAGCTCAAACCATTACCACCATCCCTGAAATATGCATTTCTGGGAGAAGGTGACACTTTTCCGGTGATCATAAGCTCTGCTTTAAATCCACAGGAAGAGGAAGCACTAATTCAAGTCCTAAGGACACACAAGACAGCTCTTGGGTGGTCCATAAGTGACCTTAAGGGCATAAGCCCAGCTAGATACATGCACAAGATCCTATTGGAGGATGATGCTAAGCCAGTGGTTCAACCACAGAGGCGGCTAAATCCAGCCATGAAGGAAGTGGTGCAGAAAGAGGTCACCAAGTTACTGGAGACTGGAATTATTTATCCTATTTCTGATAGCCCCTGGGTGAGCTCTGTCCAAGTTATCCCCAAAAAGGGAGGCATGACAGTGGTTCATAATGAAAAAAATGAACTGGTTCCTACAAGAATAGTTACAGGGTGGCGCATGTGTATTGACTAGAGAAGGCTCAATACAGCCACCAGAAAGGATCATTTTCCTTTACCATTCATAGACCAGATGCTAGAAAGAATAGCAGGTCGTGATTATTACTACTTTTTAGATGGCTATTCAGGCTACAACCAAATTACAGTAGATCCCCAGGATCAAGAGAAAACAGCATTCTCATGTCCATCTGGAGTATTTGCCTACAGAAGGATGCCATTTGGGCTATGTAATGCACCTGCAACTTTTCAGAGAGGCATGCTCTCTATTTTCTCTTATATGGTGGAAAATTTTCTGGAAGTCTTCGTGGATGACTTCTCAGTATATGGAGACTCATTCAGCTCCTGTCTTGATCACCTAACACTGGTTCTGAAAAGATGCCAAGAGACTAACCTGGTTTTAAACTGGGAAAAATGTCACTTTATGGTGACTGAAGGGATTGTCCTTGGGCACAAGATTTCGAATAAAGGAATAGAGGTGGATCAAGCTAAGGTAGAGGTAATTGAAAAATTACCACCACCTGCCAATGTTAAGGCAATCAGAAGCTTTTTGGGGCATGCAAGATTCTATAGGAAGTTTATAAAGGATTTTTCAAAAATTGCGAAACCTCTAAGATACCTGCTAGCTGCTGACACGCCATTTGTATTTGACACAGAGTGTCTGCAGGCATTTGAAACTCTGAAAGCTAAGCTGGTCACAGCACCAGTCATTTCTGCACCAGACTGGACATTACCATTCGAATTAATGTGTGATGCCAGTGACCATGCCATTGGTGCAGTATTGGGGCAGAGGCATGATAAGCTTCTGCATGTCATTTATTATGCTAGCCGTGTTTTAAATGATGCCCAGAAAAATTACACAACCACAGAAAAAGAATTGCTTGCAGTGGTTTATGCCATTAACAAGTTTAGATCATACTTAGTAGGATCAAAAGTGATTGTGTACACTGACCATGCTGCTCTTAAATATCTACTTACAAATCAGGATTCAAAACCCAGGCTCATAAGATGGGTGTTGCTTCTGCAAGAGTTTGATATAGAAATAAGAGACAGAAAAGGGACAGAAAACCAAGTGGCTTATCATCTGTCCCGGATAGAACCAGTAGAAAGGGCGTCCTTTCCCTCTATTGAGATCTCTGAAACCTTTTCGGATGTGCATTTGTTCTCCATTCAGGAAACACCATGGTTTGCAGATATTGCAAACTATAAAGTTGCAAGGTTCATACCTAAGGAGTACAGCAGCCAACAAAAGAAAAAATTAATTACTGATGTAAAGTACTACTTGTGGGATGAATCCTATCTCTTTAAGAGATGTGCAGACGGAATAATCCGTAGGTGTGTGCCTAGAGAAGAAGCACAGAAGATCTTATGGCATTGCCATGGGTCACAATATGGAGGCCATTTCGGAGGTGAGCGAACAGCCACCAAGGTCCTCCAATGTGGCTTCTACTAGCCTACACTCTATAGCGATTTCCGAGAGTTTGTACGTAACTGTGACAGTTGCCAAAGAGCTGGTAATCTGCCTCATGGTTACGCCATGCCTCAACAAGGAATCTTGGAGATGGAGTTATTTGACGTATGGGGTATTGACTTCATGGGGCCTTTCCCACCATCATACTCAAACACTTATATACAGGTGGCAGTTGACTATGTATCCAAATGGGTAGAGGCCATTGCCACACCCACTAATGATACTAAGACAGTGCTGAAGTTCCTCCAGAAACATATCTTCAGCAGATTTAGTGTCCCTAGAGCACTAATTAGTGATGGGGGCACTCACTTCTGCAACAAACAGCTTTACTCTGCTATGGTCCGGTATGGAATTAGCCACAAGGTGGCAACTCCATATCATCCACAGACAAATGGGCAAGCTGAAGTCTCTAATAGAGAACTAAAAAGAATCCTAGAACGGACTGTAAGTACCCGTAGAAAGGATTGGGCGAGAAGCTTGGATGATGCTCTGTGGGCTTACAGAACAGCATTCAAAACTCCTATAGGGACCTCTCCATACCAGCTTGTGTATGGTAAGGCCTGTCATTTGCCCGTGGAACTGGAGCATAAGGCCTATTGGGCAACCAGATTCCTAAACTTCAATGCCAATTTAGCCGGAGAAAAAAGATTGCTCCAGCTAAATGAGCTAGAGGAATTCAGACTCACTACTTTCGAAAATGCCAAGCTTTACAAAGAGAAAGCAAAAAGGTGGCATGACAGAAAGCTGTCATCTAGAGTCTTTGAACCAGGACAGAAGGTTCTGCTGTTTAACTCTAGGCTCAGGCTATTCCCCGGGAAACTAAAATCCTGGTGGAGGGGACCATATGTGATTACAACTGCGTCACCATATGGCTATGTGGAGCTTCAAGACAGTGATTCTGATAAGAAGTTCATTGTTAATGGACAAAGAATCAAGTATTATCTTGAAGGCAATGTTGAGCAAGAGTGCTCAAGGCTGAGGCTAGATTAAAAGCTCAGCAAGGTCCAGCTAAAGACAATAAAGAAGCGCTTGCTAAGAGGCAACCCAGCCATTAGCAAAACTTTTTCTTATTTATTTTTAATTATACAGGTTTAATATAAATAATCTTCAAGGTAAAGAATCAATTGCATAGGTTCACAAGGTTGCAAAAGGATTCAGAATACAAAACAGCAAAAAGAAGCCCACTGGTGCGAAAAAGCCAGTAAGAGCTGTTTTGGGCGTTAAACGCCCAAAAGGAGCATCTACTGGGCGTTTAACGCCAGTAGAGATAGCCATCTGGGCATTAAACGCCAGAAAGAAGCAGCTTCTGGGCGTTTAACGCCAGATTTATAGCATCCTGGGCGTTCAGCAAAACGTCCAGTGACAAAGGGGTTTCTGGTGTTTAACGCCAGCTAGAAGCAACAGCTGGGCATTAAACGCCCAGACCAAGCACCAACTAGGCATTAAACACCCAAAACATGCAGCAGTTGGGCATTTAACGCCAGGATTGTGGGGAATAGGTAATTTCATTTTCACTTCAAATTTTTTTCACGTTTCATGTTTCAATTCATAATTTCTTGCATAAACATATTACAAATCCTAATTTTTGAAATCCTTTTTCAAAGATATCAAATGTATCCTAATTCTAAACATAAACCTTTTTTTTAAATCCTCTTCAACTTCTTTTCAAATCTTTTTCAAAACAAATCTATCTCTTTTCCTTCTCAAATTTTTTTTTACTCATCAATATTTTTTTTTCAAATCTTCACAATATATTTTTCAAAACAAAGCTATCTTTTTCAAATATCTTTCATATTATTCATATCTTTTAAATTTTAAAGTGCATCATTTTCCTATCATACTTATCTTTTACAAATTATATCTTCTATCATATCTTCTTCAAAATTTTCGAAACCCACCCCCCTTCCCTTTAAATCCTGGTTCGGCCTCACCCCCACCTTCACAATTCGGACTTGGCTCTCCACATCTCCCTCTTCTTTCCTTTTTTTTGCTTGAGGATAAGTAAACCTCTAAGTTTGGTGTGTTTATCCGTGATCACTAAGCCAATACCCACTAAGATCATGGCTTCTAAGGGAAAACAAACCAACTCAAGAGGCAAGAAAGAGAATATTCCAAAACCACTTTGGAATCAAGGAAAGTTCTTAACCAAAGAACATTCAGACGATTACTACAAAATAATGGGTCTAAGGTCAGTGATCCCGGAAGTTAAATTCGATCTAAAATAAGACGAATATCCGGAGATCCAAGAGCAAATTTGAAACAGGAGCTGGGAAGTCCTAGCTAATCCTGAAACAAAGGTGGAAAAAAATATGGTTCAGGAATTCTACGCTAATCTGTGACAGACGGACAGGCAGAGAATAGCTGGAACCGCATTCTATGACTATAGAACTCTGGTCAGAGGGAAGATTGTTCACATCCACCCTAACAAAATAAGGGAGATCTTCAAGCTGCCTCAACTGCAAGATGACCCAGACTCCTTTAATAGGAGAATGATGAGATCAAACCTGAGCTTGGACAAAATCCTAGAGGACATATGCCTCCTTGGAACCAAATGGACAACCAACACAAAAGGTGCCCCAAACCAACTCAAAAGAGGAGATCTCAAACCAGTCGCCAGAGGCTGACTGGACTTCATTGGGCGCTCTATACTGCCCACTAGCAACCGCTCTGAGGTCACCATCAGAAGAGCAGTGATGATTCATTGCATTATGTTGGAAAAAGAAGTGGAAGTTCATCAGCTGATTGCTTGTGTGCTTTACAAAATTGCAAACAAGAACTCCAAAGATGCCAGATTGGCTTATCTAAGCTTGGTTTCTCTGTTATGTAAAGATGCTGGGTAAAAATGGGAGTAGATGAGTATATCTCAGTTGAGCAACCAATCACCAAAAAGTCTATGGAAGGACAACAAGTGCAGGACGACCCCATCAAGAGGAAAGCACAGGAGTTCCTCCCGAAAATCCCTCATATTGAATACTGGGAGCGCCTAGAAGCATCTGTCACCAAGTTGCAAGAAGCTGTAGATCAACTGAAGGAAGAACAGAAAAATCAAAACAGCATGCTCTGCAAACTGCATAGAGAACAAGAAGAGCAAGAGCGTGAACTGAAAGAACTGAAGCGCCAGAAGCTATCTCTTGAAGGACCAAGCACCCCACAGACTAAAGAGGCATCTACCTCCCAAAGCAAAGGTTGTTGAGTCCTAATCTTAGCCTTAACTCTGTGATAATTGTTCTTATTTGAATTTTACCTTAGAAGTTATATATGAGTAGTAGTAATTAGTATCTCTATTTTGATTTTATCTCCAATTAAGCTATAATTTATTTTTCTCATCATCATTAAACATGAATAAAATAGCAGATTTTTTGGAATAAGGAGACAATATTTTTTTGAGTTTTTAATAAGGAAAATTCTAATTATTTACATGTGGTGGCAATGCTTTTTGTCTTCTGAATGAATGCCTGAACAGTGCACGTTTTTTATATTGAATTTTATGAATGTTAAAATTATTAGCTCCTGAAAGAATGATGAACAAGAAAAATGTTATTGATGATCTGAAAAACCATGAATTTGATTCTTAAAGTAAGAAAAAGCAGTGAAAAAAAAAAGAAGAAGAAAGAAGAGAGAGAGAGAGAGAGAGAGAGAGAGAGAGAGAAAGCAAGCAGAAAAAGCCAATAGCCCTTAAAACCAAAAGGCAAGGGTAATAAAAAGGATCCAAGGCTTTGAGCATCAGTGGATAGGAGGGCCTAAAGGAATAAAATCCTGGCCTAAGCGGCTAAACCAAGCTGTCCCTAACCATGTGCTTGTGGTGTGAAGGTGTCAAGTGAAAGCTTGAGACTGAGCGGTTAAAGTCAAGATCCAAAGCAAAAAACAGAGTGTGCTTAAGAACCCTAGACACCTCTAATTGGGGATTTTAGCAAAGATAAGTCACAATCTGAAAAGGTTCACCCAGTTATGTGTCTGTGGCATTTATGTATCCGGTGGTAATACTGGAAAACAGAGTGCTTAGGGCCACGGCCAAGACTCATAAAGTAGCTATGTTCAAGAATCAACATACTAAACTAGGAGAATCAATAATACTATCTAAATTCTGAGTTCCTATGGATGCCAATCATTCTGAATTTCAAAGGATAAAGTGAGATGCCAAAACTGTTCGGAAGCAAAAAGCTACTAGTCCCGCTCATCTAATTAGAATCTGAGCTTCACTCAAAACTCTGAGATAGTATTGCTTCTTAATTTCTTTTTATCCTATTTCATTTGTCTATTTGCTTGGGGACAAGCAACAGTTTAAGTTTGGTGTTGTGATGAGCGGATATTTTATACGCTTTTTGGGGTTAATTTCTTGTAGTTTTTAGTATGTTTTAGTTAGTTTTTTGTATATTTTTATTAGTTTCTAGGAAAAATTCATATTTCTGGACTTTACTATGAGTTTGTGTATTTTTCTATAATTTCAGGTATTTTCTGGCTGAAATTGAGGGAGCTGAGCAAAAATCTTATTCAGGCTGAAAAAGGACTACTGATACTGTTGGATTCTGACCTCCCTGCACTCGGAATGGATTTTTTGGAGCTACAAAAGTCCGATTGGCACGCTCTCAAATGCGTTGGAAATTAGACATCCAGGGCTTTCCATTAATATATAATAGTTCATACTTTGTTCAAGGATAGACGACGTAAACTGGCGTTCATTGCCAGTTCCATGTTGCATTCTGGTGTTAAACGCCAGAAACAGGTTACAAATTGGAGTTAAATGCCAGAAACAGGTTACAACCTGGCGTTTAACTCTAGAAACAGCCTAGGCACGTGTAAAGCTCAAGTCTCAGCCCCAGCACACACCAAGTCGGCCCCAGAAGTAGATTTCTGCACTATCTATCTTAGTTTACTCATTTTCTGTAAACCTAGGTTACTAGTTTAGTATTTAAACAACTTTTAGAGATTTATTTTGTATCTCATGACATTTTAGATCTGAACTTTGTACTCTTTGACAGCATGAGTCTCTAAACTCCATTGTTGGGGGTGAGGAGCTCTGCTGTGTCTCGATGAATTAATGCAATTATTTCTGTTTTCTATTCAAACACGCTTGTTTCTATCTAAGATGTTCATTCGCACTTCAATATGATGGATGTGATGATTCGTGACACTCATCACCATCCTCAACCTATGAACGCGTGCCTGACAACCACCTCCATTCTACCTTCAATTGAATGAGTATCTCTTGGATTCCTTAATCAGAATCTTCGTGGTATAAGCTAGAATCCATTGGCAGCATTCTTGAAAATCCGGAAAGTCTAAACCTTGTCTGTGGTATTCCGAGTAGGATTCAGGGATTGAATGACTGTGACGAGCTTCAAACTCACAAGGGTTGGGCATAGTGACAGACGCAAAAGGACCAATGGATCCTATTCCAGCATGAGTGAGAACCGATAGATGATTAGCCATGCGGTGACAGCGCACCTGGACCATTTTCACTGAGAGGACGAATGGTAGCCATTGACAACGGTGATCCACCAACACATAGCTTGCCATAGGAGGAACCTTGCGTGCGTGAAGAAGATGACAGTAGGAAAGCAGAGATTCAGACGACAAAGTATCTCCAAAACTCCAACATATTCTCCATTACTGCATAACAAGTATTTATTTCATGCTCTTTTATTCGTCGCAATTCAAACTGATAATCATAATTGACATCCTGACTAACAATTACAAGATAACCATAGATTGCTTCAAGCCAACAATCTCTGTGGGATTCGACCCTTACTCACATAAGGTATTACTTGGATGACCCAGTGCACTTGCTGGTTAGTGGTACGAGTTGTGAAAAGTGTGATTTACAATTCGTGCACCAGTACGCGTGGGGTGGCTTGTGCTTTACGCACCCCTCCTGTGCGTCTCTCGCGCAACTCTCTGTCTAGTTGCGCAGACACATACGACGCGTATGCGTCGTTGACGCTTGCACGTCGATCCCCCCTCCCCTTTTTTTTAATGTAGAATGCAAAATGCAAAATGCAGATGAGTATGCAGAAATTATGAATGAACACGAATAAAAATAAAATAAAATAAAACTAAGAACAAAAAGGAATGAATATACCATGGTGGATTGTCTCCCACCTAAGACTTTTAGTTAATGTCCTTAAGTTGGACATTTGGTGAGCTCCTTATTATGGTGGCTTGTGCTTGAACTCATCTTAAAACTGCCACCAATGCTTGGACTTCCAATAAGCTCTGTCTATTCCATGTAAATTTCTCAAGCCTTGATGGAGTTCTTCACAAGCTTTGAGCTCCCAAAGTTGATCTTCTTGTATGCCGGGATCCCAAATCTTGATTCTACACCCGTCTTCAAGTGGATCATGATGATTCCATCCAGATGGTTCAGCCTTAGAATTCTCATTTAGGCACCCAAAACATCCTCCTAGACCTAATTAATTGAGAATTATGCCAACCCTTGCAATCAGGCCTTGAGCTTCCAACCATAACGAACCTAGGATGGTGTTGCCAACCACTACCCATCTCCCTTTTACTCTTAATGCCACAAAGAGCTCTAAGTTAACCATCTGTCTCAAGTAAACCATATTCAAGTGGGAAAGTAAAGGTCAAGGATAAGAATTTTACCCACTTGAATGTTGTATTGGATGGTAATGGCTTTGGGGGAGGTGTTTCTAATGATCTTGCAAGCTCCACTCCCTTGTGCTCTTCTTTGAATTCTTCCACCTCCTTGTAAGCTTCTTCAATTTCAACCTCTTCCTCTTGGTAGCTTTCTTCCAATTCAATCTCCTTTTCATTGCTTTCCAAGGGCATGGGAGGTTGTGCTTCTTCTTCTTTAATCTCCATATCAAGTCCAATGAGAGAGAATTCAATTGTAGATAAGGATTCATCAATAATTGAATCTATCTCTTGATCATCCCCTTCAAAGTCTTCAACCAGGCTATGCCTTGGAGGTTGTACACCCTCCTCAACATCAATTTCAAACGTCTTTGAAGGAGGCTCTATAACTTGACTTTTCCATGGAGGTTCAGCATCTACCAAGTCTTCAACCACTTCTTCCTCTTCAATAATTACTGCTTTGTCCAGTTGTTTTAATATAAAATCGTACTCATCCTTGATGATTTCCTTTCCATGACAACTCCCTTCAATTACTTCTTCATCTTCAAAGGTCTCTCCTATCTCCACATTTTGGGCCTCCTTTTGCTCTAAGATAAAATCAGACTCCTCCTTGATGTCTTCCTTCACTAATTCTTCAGCCACTCCTTCGACTTCAAGGGTCTCCACTGCCTCTACCTGTAGGGCCTCCTCTAGCTTCTTATGAAGTATGAATTCGCGAAGACGATCCCTTTTCTCTTGTTCCTTGTCAATAGCATAGCTGGGATCATCTTGCTCTTGGATTGATGGATGTGGGTGCTCTTCCATAGAGGGTGGTGATGGGATGGGGAGATTATTATGTGGTTGAAAAGGAAGCGCACTAGAGCTTGAGGGTTGAATATTGGAGGTAGAGGGTTGGTTCATACGGGATATAAGATTTTGGAGTGTAGAGGTGAGACCAATGATGTTAGAGATGAGTGTGTTGTTATCCAATGGAGGTTGGATGGATAGGAGGGTTCATTTGTTGGGAGAGAGGGCTCATAATACGGAGGTGGTTCTTCTTGATAAGGATATGGAGATGGTGAATATTGAGGTGGTGGTTCTGGGTGTGGTTTATATGGTGGTTGGAGTGGTGGATAAGGATTAGGGTCATATGGAGGTGAATGGTGGAAAGGGGCTTGTGAGTATGGTGGTTCAAAGTTATGTTGAGGAGGGGGTTCATAAGCATATGGTGGGGCTTGTTGGTAACTATAAGGGAAATCCACCATATTCATCATCTTGGTACGCTCCCTGGAATGGCTCTTGACCATAGTAATTTGGTGGAGGTTGGTTGTCACGAAAGGGTCCACCATAACTATTGTCTTGGTATGCATCACAGAATGGTTGTTGGTTATAGCGCATTGGAGGGGGTTGTTGCCAAGAGGGTTGATCAAATCCTTGTGGCTCCTCCCATCTTTGATTCTTCTAACCTTGATGCCTATTTTCATTATAGCTTCCATTCCTTACAATAACATTGGAACCAAACTTGAAACCAGAGGGGTGAGAATTCATAGTAGCTAAAGAAAATAAAAATTAATGAAAATAAACTCCTAAAACTAGAAACACTAACAAAGAAATGAAAAAGCAAATATTTACAATAACCAATAATAAGGCACACGTTTGTAATTCCTCGGCAACGGTGCTATTTTGACAAGCGGACTTTTGCCGGTAAAGAATTTCATAAAAGTAATCAAGTTGTAGGTATAGTTTCTAAACCAACAGAGAATCCTTTCGTACAAAAGTTTTGGTTGTCACTAAAGCAAACCCAATAAAATTTATAACCGAAGTATTTAAACCTCAGGTCGTCTCTTAAGGAATTACAGGGAAGTATGATTTATTATTGGTTATGGAAAAAGTATATTTTTGGGTTTTTTAAGATAAGAAGCAAAAATAGTAAATGGCAATGGAAACAAACTAACTATAAAAACTCTTGGCAATGTATGAGAATTGGAAATCCCATCCTAGTTATCCTTATCAGGTGTGATGAGAATTGTTATTGCTCCCACTTAGTTAACCCTTACTAAATAAAGGAAAGTCAAGTGGACTAATCAATTTGATTCCTCAAGTCCTAGTTAACTTCTATGGAAAGACTAGCTTTAGAGGGATCCAAATCAATCAGCAATTTCCAATTTTCAATCAACAGTTGAGTTTGACAACTCAAGTTTCACCAATTACTCAACCAAATCCAAAAGGGGAAAAATCTAAATTATTTATATCATAAATAGAAGAAAACAATCATAAATCTGAAATACCTTGAATTGTATTAAATAGAAAATCAAATTAAACATAGGAATTCATAAACCAAATTGGGAAAATAATCAAACTAAAGTAATAGAGTAACTGAAAGTAGAAGAGAAATTAAATTAAAGAAACATTGAACCTGGAATGAAGAAAACGAAGAAATCCTAATCCTAAAACTTAAGAGAAATCCTAATTCCTAAAACCTAAGAGAGAGGAGAGAACCTCTCTCTCTAGAAACTACACTAAAATCTAAAATTGTGAATTTGAAAGTTGTTTATTGAATGAATGAATTCCCCCACTTTATAACCTCTAATCTGTGTTTTCTGGGCCAAAAACTGGGTCAAAAACAGCCCAGAAATTGCCCCCAGCGATTTCTGATACGTCCAGCACGCGGTAAAGTCACGCGTGAGCGTCATCCACGCGTGGGCGTGGAAGCGTCACCTATCTTCAAAGCAGCTATGGCAAATTATATATTGTTGCAAATCCCCGGATGTTAGCTTTCCAACACAACTAGAACCGTCTCATTTGGACCTCTGTAGCTCAAGTTATGGTCAATTTAGTACCAGGAGGTCAGGCTGGACAGCTTAGCAATTTCTTCAACTTCTTGTATTCCTTCCACTTTTGCATGCTTCCTTTCCATCTTCTAAGCCATTCCTGCCCTATAAACCCTGAAATTACTTAACACACATATCAAGGTATTGAATGGTAATAAAGAATAATTAAAATTGACAGTTTAAAGGCTTAGGAAACATGTTTTCAATTATATCACAGGATTAGGAAGGAAAATGTAAAACTATGCAATTAGTATGAATAAGTGAGTAAAGAATTGATAAAGACCACTCAATTGAGCACAAGATAAACCATAAAATAATGGTTTATCAGCAGGTATGGAGATACTTCTTCCATAGAAATCAGAGGTTGGTATGGTGTAGTCACCAAGAACCTTTCTTGCATCTTCTCTATTGTTAGCATTGTCTGCCATGTCTTCTGCTTCTTGTTCAAAATTTTTTGAGAGGTTTCTTCCGGAGTGTTGTGCTTTAGCTTGTTATAAATGTCTCCTTAGAGTCCTCTCAGGTTCAGGATCAAGATTAAAGAAAGGTTCTTTATCTCTGTTCTAGCTCATAAACAAGAAAAGAAAGCAAAGAAAGAAGAAGAATGGGAGCTCTATGTTCAAGAACAGAGGACTCCCTGTGAGATGTGAAGAAGAAAGAAGAATAAAGATAGAGAAAAGAGAGAAAGAATTCGGCTATGAAGAGTAGAAGAATTCAAAAATTAAAAAGCAAAAAGAGAAAATATTTTTGTTTTTATTTTAATTATTAATTAAATTCGAAAATAAAAATTAATTAACTAAAAAGATTTGAAAATTAAATGATGAATTTCAAAAAAGAAGAGAGAGAAAGAGAAGATATTTTCGAAAATTAGAAGAGAGAAGAATTAGTTAGGAAGTTTTGAAAAAGAAGAAAGAGAAAACAAGTAACTAATTAAGAAAGATTTGAAAACAAGATAAGATGGAAAGATAAGATAGAAGTTGGAAAGATTTGAAAAAGATTTGATTTTGAAATTTGAAATTAGAAAAGATAAGATAAGAATTTGAAAAGATTTGAAAAAGATAAGATTTGAAATTTGATTTTTGAAAAAGATTTGATTTTGAAATTTTGAATTTTGAAATTGAATTTTAAAATTTGAATTTGAAATAAAATAAGGTAAGATTTTTGAATTTTAAAGAAAGATAAAAAGATAAGATAGTAGTTTGAAAAAGATATGATTTTTGAAAAGATTTGATTTTGAAAAGATTTGAAATTTAAAATTTAAAACTAAGATAAGATAAGATAATTATTTTGAAATTAAAATTTGAAAAATTTGTTGAAATTAAAATTTGCAAAATTTGTTGCAATTTTACTACGAAAATCCACTTCCGGGGCCCACCTGGTGAGTGTTTGGGCTGAGCAAGAGAGTAAGCCACGTGATAGGAGGGCTCTAGGGTGTTGAACGCTGGCTAGGGGCACCTTCTTGGGCGTTGGACGCTGGTCACTCCTCCCTTGGGCATTGGATGCCAAAATAGAGCAAATGGTTGGCGTTGAACGCCAATTTTGGGCCTTCAATTCTGAAGCAAAGTATAAACTATTATACATTTCTGGAAAGCCCTGGATGTTAGCTTTCCATAGTCGTTAAGAACACTTCATTTGGACTTTTGTAGCTCCAGAAAAGCTCCTTCGAGTGCACAGAGGTCAGATCTTGACAGCATCTGCAGTGCTTTCTCCGCCTCTAAATCAGACTTTTGCTCCAGCTCCTCAATTTCAGCCAGAAAATACCTGAAATTGTATAAAAACACACAAACTCATAGTAGAATCCAAAAGTGTGAATTTTGCACTAAAACCTATGAAAACTTAATAAAACTTAAACAAAACATACTAAAAACTATATGAAAATGATGCCAAAAAGCGTATAAAATATCCGCTCATCAGATGCTCAGATGGTATGATCCGGTATTGTGTCTTAGATGAGGAATCATAGTAGATCCTATGTCATTGTCATAGTTCTGAGTATGGAGGCCACTTTGGTGGCGAAAGGAAAGCCACCAAGGTTCTTCAAAGCGGTTTTTATTGGCCGACTCTCTTCCGAGACTCACGGGAATTTTTTAGAAACTGTGACAAATGTCAGAGAGCTGGAAACCTTCCCTACAATGATGAGATGCCACAAAAAAGGATTCTAGCAATTCATTTGTTCGATGTATGAGGCATTAACTTCATAGGACCTTTTCCTCCCTCATACTCAAACACTTACATGTTGGTGGTAGTGGATTATGTGTCCAAGTGGGTGGAAGCGATAGCTTCACCCACCAATGATGCCAGAGTCGTGCTGAGCTTCTTCCAAAGATATATTTTTAGCTGGTTTGGTGTCCTTAGGAAACTAATTAGTGATGGGGGAAGCTACTTCTGCAACAAACAGTTGGATTTACTCCTACAAAGGCATGGAGTCCGTCATAGAGTGGTAATGATGCGTGAGCATCTTATACCCTTTTTCCTAGTATTTTCTAGTTTTTTTTAGTTAGATTTTATTAATTTTTACCATGTTTTAGTGCAAAATTCATCTTTGGATGATACTTTGAGTCTGTGGTAGTTTTATGATATTAGGTGAATTTTGGGCTATTTCGGCAAAGTCTTGTGCAGAGACGAAGAAAGGATAGCAAATGCTGTCAACCCTGACCTCCCTGTATTCCAACGAGCATAACTTGAGCAACAGAGGTCCAATTGATGAAATCTTAGTGACGTTAGAAAGCTAACTTTCAGAGCTTTTCAACGATATATCATAGTCTATACTTTTCTTCTAGAATGACTACCAACACTGGCGCTAAACGCCAAGCTTAGGCATTTAGCGCCGAAAAAGGAGTAGCTCCCAGCATTGAACGCCCAAAACTGGCGTTCAACGCCAGCCAGGGAGTAGGAACCAGCAAGCTCACCTCCCCTATGGGCGTTCAAAGCCCAGAATTAAAGTTGAACACCAGGAATCAGCCCAAGCACTCACCAAGTGGGCCCCAAAGTGAATTTTAGCACTCTTTAGCTTATCGTATCTTATCCTGGTAACTTTTATATTTAAATTAACATCTTTTAGGTTTAGCTTTTACTATAAAAAGAGGAGATCACTTAGGTTTATGGACATTCAGACCTAGAGAGATCTTCTATACTTTTACTCTGTTTTTTCTGTAAATCATGAGCAACTAAACCTCCTAGTTAAGGTTAGGAGCTCTATTTATTTCTATGGATTAATATTATTACTTTTCTATTTAATATATGTTTGATTAAGTTCTAAGGTGTGTTTTCATTCTTCATCTAAATGAAATTGGGTGGAAAGGAAGTATGACCCTTTTTCTACATGAGTTCCTGTGATACTCTAACCAATGTCGCTTGAGCTACAGCTTGAAAACATTCCTCCTAAACTGCAATCTATCTGGGCTAATTAGATATGTGACATATAATCCGGTTATTTTTGGGTAATTAAGGTTTCTGTGGTGCTAAACTAGTTTTCTAAACTTCACCCTCTAATTCGAAAGGACTAACCTTGTTTATGGCCTTTTAGTAGGATTGGAGGAGATTAATTCGCTAGGGAAATAGGTTTTAATCACTTACAGTTTGCCATAGAATGAATCATTCATTGTTAAAGTAGTTAGTAAGAAATATTAATTCAGAAAGATAAACATCTCCGAGACCTTAACTGTTTTTCTTTATATTGATCTTACATCAACCTTTTCTTGCTTCACTGATTTATGCATTTACATCAACACAACCATCTTTTACTAATTTCCTTACTAAGTCCAGCAAGATGACTATTACTTGCTCAATCCAACAATCCTCGTGGGATCGACCCTCACTCACCTGAGGTATTACTTAGACGATCCAGTGCACTTGTCGGTGAAGTTGTGCGAGTTCTAATTTTGTGCACCATGTTTTTGGCACCGTTGCTGGGGATTGTTCGAGATTGACAACTACCGGTTATCTTGTTGCTTAGATTAGGTACTTTTACTAGTTTTTCATTTAATTGTTTTTCCTTTTAAATTTTCGAACCTTCTTTGTTTATTATCTTAAAATTTTTCGAAAATTCATCATAGTCATCTTTTTGTTTCTTTCGAATTTTGTTTTAAAGTTTAAGTTTAGTGTTCTTAGTAGTTCTAGTTAATAATTTTTCTTTTTTTGGATTTTTGAATTTGATCTTGTTTGCTTTCATGAAAATTTCAATTTCTTTCTTGATTATCTTTTTTTTCCTTTGATTTTTGAAATTTTTGCTGCCTTCTTTTTACTGAAATTCAAATTTTAAGTTTGGTCTCTTTGTTTTAGTGTTTATTTTTTCTTTTTAAATTTTCAAAAAAAATATACAAATACCTTTTCGTTTAAATTTTTAAAATTTTTTTAATCTTTTTCTTGTGTTGATTTAAATTTTTAAGTATGGTGTCCTGCTAGTGATCTTTTTGTTTAATTTAATTTTTCTTTAGTCACATTTTGTTTATATTTTTTTATCTTTGATCTTTATCTTATCTTTTTACTTGACTTTCAAATATTGTTATCTTATCTTATCTTTATTTTAAATTCAAATTTTAAGTTTGGTATTTTTTAGTTTTTCTTTCTTTCAAAATTTGAATTTCAAAATCTTTATTTGAACTTTTCTTTTCTGAATTTCAAAAATTTTCAAAATAAGCCTTCCATCTTGAATTTCAAATATTGTTAGTTAATTGTTTGCATTATCATATTTTTTTTTAAGTTTGGTGTCTCTTTAATTTTTCTTTTTTTTATTTTTTCGAAAACCTTTTTAACCTCCTTCTTTTTTTATTTTCAAAAACTCTTTAAATAAAACCCCCCATCTTTATTCTCAATACTCTATCTCATTTGATATCTTTATTATAGTTTCTCATAGGGAGTCCTCTATACTCTGACATAGAGACTCCCATCTTTTCCTTTCTTGGTTTGTTTCTTGTTGTTTATGAGCAAGAGCAAGAACAAGAATAAGGAAGCCCTTCTTGATCCTGATCCTAAACCTGAGAGGACCTTGAGGCGACGATTGCAACAAGCTCAAGCTTGCAGAGACGGAGAGAATCTCACAGAATCTCTTGAGCAAGAAGCTAAAGATATAACTATAGCAACTAATCCAAATGCTGGAGGAGACGCAAGGAAGGTCCTTGGCTCCTACACTGCACCCACATCTGACTTCTATGGGTGCAGCATATCTATACCTGCCATAGGTGCCAACAACTTCAAGCTTAAACCTCAACTGGTCACTCTGGTGTAGTAGAATTGTCAGTTTCATAGACTCCCGCAGGAGGACCATAACAAGTTCATATCGGATTTCTTGCAGATCTGTGATACTATTAAGACAAATGGAGTGAACCCTGAAGTTTACAAGCTCATGCTCTTCCCTTTTGCTGTAAGGGATAGAGCAAAGCTTTGGCTGAATTCTCAGCCTAAGGAGAGCCTGGACACATGGGAGAAGGTGGTCAATGGATTTCTGACCAAGTTCTTTCCACCTCAGAAGCTGAGTAAGTTTAGGGTGGAAGTCCAAACCTTCAGACAGAAAGTGAGAGAATCTTTCTATGAAGCCTGAGAGAGGTACAAACAGCTGATCAGGAGATGCCCTCCTGATTTGATCTCAGAGTAGACCATGTTGGAGATCTTCTATGATGGCCTCTATGAGATGTTCAAGATGTAATTGGATCACTCTGCCGGTGGTTCACTCTACATGAAGAAGACACCTGAGGAGGCGCAGGAGCTCATTGAGATGGTTGCCAATAACCAATATATATACACTTTTGAGAAAAATCCTGTGAACACTAGGACTACTCATAAGAGAGGAGTCATGAAGGTGGACACTCTGGATGCTATTTTGGCTCAGAACAAGCTCATGTCCCAGCAGATTAACATGATCTCCTAGCACCTGAGTGGGATGTAAGCTTCATCTGTTACAACTCAAAAGGCATCCTATAAAGGAGACGCTGGTGACAATGCTTGGACCACCATAGAGGAAATGAACTACATAGGAAATTCTCCCAAAAATTCCAATAATAATTTCTATTCAAACACTTTTAATCAGGGATGGAGGAATCACCCTAACTTCGAGTGGAGAGATCAGCAGAGGCCTCAACAAAGCTTCAACAGTAATCATAGTGGAACCAATCAAAACAGGTTCAATAATAGACAATTCCAACCCTCTCAACAACAGATGGAGACACCCACATAGAGTCTCTCTGACCTGGCTACAATAGTATCTAACCTCTCCAATACCACTCATAGTTTCATGGTAGAGACTAGGTCTTCCATTCAGAATTTGGAGATACAGATCGGTTAATTGAGAAAGAGGATACTCGAGGTACCCTCCAACACTCTTCCAAGCAACACTGAGATAAATCTAAGGGAAGAGTGCAAGGTCCTCACTATGGAAGGTGAGGCCAAACCTAAGGAGGAAAATGTTGTTAAGGAACTGAAGGAGAACAAGGCTCAAGAAGAGACTGTGAGTGTACTCACACACACTCCCATGAAGATGAAGGAACCTGAAGACCAACCCTCTCTAGACGTACAAAAGGAGCCTGAGGATGAGCAACTTGCTCAGTTCTTAGCAGTCCTCAGGAAGCTGCAAGTTAATATCTCTTTTGCAGAGGTGTTGGAGAAGAAACCCCTTATATCGCCTATTTCAAAAGTGTAATTTCTGAAAAGACGGCCCTGAAGGGGGATGAAACTGTGGTGCTGACCAAGGAATGCAGTGCCCTTGTGCAAAGGAAGCTACCTCCAAAGATGCCAGATCTCGGAAGCTTTCTGATTCCCTGTACTATAGGGACCATCACATTTGAGAAAGCACCATGTGACCTTGGATCAAGCATCAATCTTATGCCTCTCTCTGTGATAAAGAAGCTAGGGATCCAAGAGATGAAGCCTATAAAGATCTCATTAGAAATGGCAGACAAGTCCCTGAAATGGGCATATAGACTGGTAGAGAACGCCCTTGTAAAGGTTAAAGACCTTTACCTCCCTGTAGACTTTGTGATACTTGACACTAGAGAAGATAGGGATAACTCCATCATCTTTGGAAGGCCCTTCCTAACTACTGTGAAGGCCTTGATTGATGTGGAGAAAGGAGAGCTAACTCTGAGGCTATGGGAGGATCATATCCTGTTTAAGATTCTCAAACCTCACTCTCTCGGATAAAGGAGGTACTACTATGCAACACTTAGTGTTCCAGCCTTCTCTCTCAGTGCAGAGCTTTACAGAGTCTCTAAACATCAAACCTAAATTTGGTGTTGGGCATCCATCATCAACCATTGAGGAGGGAGGCATTAAGAAGAAGGTACCCAAGGGCTGGTGGAACAAGAAGATCCCAACTGAAGACTTCTCACCTGACATGAGAGTTGTCTTCACAAGCAGTCCAGTCATTCCACATACTGTGAACCAGATCCTGTCTTTGGAATTTGTTAAATTAATTCATGAGAGCACATGAAGGAAGTTCACCATGAGCGGTGAAGATCTGAGCCCCTATGAACCTCCGTAAAGAAGCTGTCCGTCAAGCTAATGACGGTAAAGAAGCGCTTCTTCGGAGGCAACCCAACCATATGTATAGTACATCTTAATTTTATTTTCCTTTATATCGTTTTAGTTTTGATTTCATATCATTTTATTTTCTATTATTTTTCATAGTTTTCCTCTTCTTTTTAATGTTCGTGATCATGCGTAGCACTTAGAACAGAAACAGGAACGCGTAGGAGAGAAAACAGAACACCCTGGAGGGATCCCCATTCTGGCGTTGAACGCCAGGACTGGCGCTCAGCGCCAGAAGGGGGTAGAAGCAGCGCGTTCAACACCCTCTCAGGAGTAGCTCAGGACCACCTTTAGGTCCCCTTTGGGCGTTCAACGCTCATTCTTGGCGTTGAATGCCCCCCCCCCACCCAATTAAAAAAAAAGTAGTTCACCCCTGGCATTCAATGCCGATTCTGGCGTTGAACGCCCAGGGGGAGCAGGGGTACTCAAATTTCGAAGCTTCATTAGCCATTTGGTCCCACCCAACCACCACCTACCCCACCATTCATTCAATCATATCCCTTCTCTCTCCTCTTACACTTACTTTTTCATCCACATTCATCCATCACATCTCTATCAATTTCCTTGATTCCTGCACCCCACCTTTTCCTCTTCCCAATAATCACTCATAAATTCTATTAACTCCTTTTTCCACCAACCTCACCCATTTCAAATTCATAATCCCCCTCCCCCCTCCCCATAATAACTGAACCCACACCCCCACCCCTATATATATATCCCCCATTCTACTCACTCTCACCACACTATTCCTTAATCTTTCCCTCTTCCACACTTTTCTTTATACAATTTCCCTTCTCCCTTCTCCCTTTTTTTTACCCAAAAGGCCGAAGCCTCTCTACCCTCTCCCTTATATCTTTTTCTTCTTTTTTCTCTTTTCCTTTTTGTTTATTTCTATTTTCTCAAGGATGAGTAAAGTTCTTAAGTTTGGTGTTGGAAAACTCCGCTTTTTCTCTTTATCTTACCTCCATGGCACCAAAAACCAGAGAATCCTCAAGGAAACGAAAAGGAAAAGCCCCCGCTTCTGCTACCGAACCATTGGAGACTTCAAGATTCCTTACCAAAGCCTATCAAGACCACTTTTATGATGTGGTGAGGAAGAAAAGGGTGATTCCCAAGGTCCCCTTTAGGCTCAAGAAAGATGAGTACCCGGAGATCCTACACCAAGTTCTGAGACGAGATTGAGAAATTCTCGCCAATCCAATTTCCGAGGTTGGAGTATTAATGGTGCAAGAATTCTATGCTAATGCCTGGGTTACCAAGAAGCATGACACTAGTGTGAATCGGGAGCCCAAAAACTGGCGCACCATAGTCAGAGGGCAAATCATAGATTTTAGCCCTAAAAGTGTAAGGATGGTGCTGCAATTGCCTCAGTCACGAGGTGACCCGCACTCTTACACTCGAAGGGTCAACTCTGACCAAAGGCTGGAGCAAGTTCTTACTAATATCTACGTGCCTGGAGCTCAATGAAGGAAGGACGCCTAAGGCAAGCCTTATCAACTGGGTAGGCTTCACCTTAAGCCAATGGCTAGAGGATGGTTGGAGTTTATCCAACACTCAATCATCCCTACAAGTAACCAATCTGAGATTACAATTGAGAGAGCAATGATGATCCACTACATTATGCTTGGCAATGAGGTGGAGGTACACGAGGTGATCCCTCAAGAGATTTACAAAGTAGCTGAAAAGACCTCCACCTAAGCACGGATGGCGTTACCTTATCTCATTTATCGCCTATGTGGAGCAGCTGGAGTTCGCATAGGAGGAGATACCCTGATTGACAAGGAAATACCTATCACAAGAAGGGGTATGGAGCACGCAAGGGAGCCTGTAATAGGACCACAACAAGAACACATTCCACCACCTCCACAAGAGATCCCGGAGATTCCTCAATGGCTGTACTTCCCTCCCCGTGACTATTGGGATCAATTGACTACATCTCTAGGGGAGTTAACTTCATCTATTGATCAGCTAAGGATAGAACATTAAGACCAGTCTGACATCCTCCATCAGATGATGGAAGATCAGAGGAGCATGAGGGAGGAGCAGATGAGGCAGGGGCGAGACATTAAGGAGCTTAAATGCTCCAGAGGATTCCCGGAGGGAGCAGTGGCTGCCATCATTGAGGTGGTCTAGTTTTATTCTCCCTTTATTTATTTTATCTCTGTTTTCATTGTACCTTATTTTATTATCTATTTTCTATTCTAGTGCATGATCACACTTAGGATTTCGTCGTCTTTTTAGTATTAGTTTTTTTCATTTTATTTAAAGATGTCTTATGTATCCCACATCAAGCTTAAAAAAATTATTGAAAGAGAAGTAGTAAGGTGCACAAGGTCTTGAGTTATATTATGAGTTATTCTGATCACATTGAAGTGGTGGCCTTATCTTTATTTTCTGAATGCATGAATTAACTGTGCATATTTGACATTGGAGTTGAGCATATTGGTTCTTGAAGAACAGCGAATTTAGAAAAGTATTATTGATTCTCTAAAACATCAAAAAGATTGATTGTTAAAGCAAAAAAAAATAGCCAAAAGAAAAAAAAAAGATAAAAAGAAAAATCAAAATAAAAAGGTTCAAGGCTTTAAGCATCAATGGTTAGGAGGGTCAAAATTGGCCTAAAAAGCTCAAAAGAGTTATTATCCCTAACGATATGCTTGTGGTGTGATGGTGTCAAGTAAACCTTGAGACTGAACATTTAAAGTCGTGACCCAATGCTATAAAGAGTACGCTTAAGGCTTTGAGCACCACTGTCTGGGAATTTAAGCAAAGCTAAACTCGAATCCAAAGGGTTCCTCCAGTTAAGTACTTGTGGTGTTTATGTATCAAGTAGTAATACCTGAAAACAAAACACTTAGAGTCACGGTTAGGCTCAAAAGTGCAAAGCACCAAAAGAAAATCTGTGGTCAAGAATCAAGAAAAACTTAAAGAAGAGAATCAATAATATCATCCGGATTCTAGTTCTAAAGGATGCCAATATTTCTGAGCTTCAAAGAAAAGTGAAATACCAAGGCTATTCAGAAATAGAGCGTTAATAGCCCAATTCAGTAATTAGAACTGAGCTTGAATGACATCTCTAAAACCTTATGTATTTTTCTCTTCCATTTGGTCCTATAATTATTTTCGGTTGCTTGACGACAAGCAACAGTTTAAGTTTGGTGTTGTGATGCGTGAGCATCTTATACCCTTTTTCCTAGCATTTTCTAGTTATTTTTAGTTAGATTTTATTAATTTTTACCATGTTTTAGTGAAAAATTCATCTTTGGATGCTACTTTGAGTTTTTGTGTTATTTTTATGATTTTAGGTGAATTTTGGGCAAATTCGGCAAAGTCTTCCGCAGAGACGAAGAAAGGATAGCAGATGCTGTCAATCCTAACCTTCCTGCATTCCAACGAGGGTAACTTGAGCCACAGAAGCTCAATTAACAAGTTATTAGTAGCGTTAGAAAGCTAACTTCTAGATCTTTCCAACGATATATGATAGTCTATACCTTTTTCCAGAATGACTGCCAAAACTAGCGCTAAACGCCAAGTTTGGGCGTTTAGCGCCCAAGAAGGAGTAGCCCCCAACGTTGAACACCCAAAATTGGCATTCAACGCCAGCCAGGAAGTAGGAACCAGCGAGCTCACCTCCCCTATGGGTGTTCAACACCCAGAATTTAAGTTGAACGCCAGAAATCAACCCAAACACTCACCAAGTGGGCCTCAAAGTGGATTTTTGCACTCCTTAGCTTATCGTATCTTATCCTTGTAACTTTTAAATTTAAATTAACATCGTTTAGGTTTAGCTTTTACTATAAAAAGATGAGATCACTTAGGTTTATGGACATTCAGATCCAGAGAGATCTTCTATACTTTTACTCTATTTTCTCTGTAAGTCATGAGCAACTAAACCTCCTAGTTAAGGTTAAGAGCTCTGTTTATCTTTATGGATTAATATTATTACTTTTCTATTTTAATATATGTTTGATTCAGTTCTAAGGTGTGTTTTCATTCTTCATCTAAATTAAGCTGGGTGGAACAGAAGTATGACCCTTTTTCTACATGAGTTCCTGTGATACTCTAACCAAGGTCGCTTGAGCTACAGCTTGAAAACATTCCTCCTAAACTACAATATATCTGGGCTAATTAGATATGTGACACATAATCCGGTTAGTTTTTGGTAATTAAGGTTTCTGTGGTGCTAAACTAGTTTTCTGAACTTCACCCTCTAATCCGAAAGGACTAACCTTGTCTATGGCATTTTAGTAGGATTGGAGGAGATTAATTCGCTAGGAAAATAGGTTTTAATCACTTACAGTTTGCCATAGAACGAATCATTCATTGTCAAAGTAGTTAGTAAGAAATATTAATCCGGAAAGATAAACATCTCCGAGACCTTAACTGTTTTTTTTATATTAATCTTACATCAACATTTTCTTGCTTCACTGATTTATGCGTTTACATCAACACAACCATCTTTTACTATTTGTCTGACTAAGTCCAGCAAGATAACTATTTCTTGTTCAATCCAACAATCCTCATGGGATCGATCCTCGCTAACCTAAGGTATCACTTGGACAACCCGGTGCACTTGCCGGTGAAGTTGTGCGAGTTCTAATTTCACACACCAGGTAACCCCCTATCACCCTCAGACAAGTGGACAGGTTAAAGTCTCCAACAGGGAACTCAAGAGGATCCTTGAGAAGACTATAAGTACTTCAAGAAAGGACCGGGCAAGGAGACTTGATGTTGCTCTCTGGACATACCGGACTGCTTTCAAGACCCCTATTAGAATGCCTCCATACCAGCTGGTTTATGGTAAGGCCTGTCACTTGCCAGTGGAGTTGGAGCACAGAGCATATTGGGTAACAAAGTTTCTGAACTTTAATGCCAAGGCTGCAAGAGAGAAGAGGTTGCTCCAGCTGAATGAGCTTGTTGAGTTCAGAAACTATGCTTATGAGAATGCTGCCAAGCTCTACAAGGAAAAGGCCAAAAAGTAGCATGATAAAAGGATAGCCACAAGAGTGTTTGACCCAGGCCAGAGGGTTCTCCTATTCAACTACCAGCTCAAGCTCTTTCCAGGAAGGCTCAAATCCCGGTGGTCAGGACCTTTTGTGGTCACTGGAGTGTCACCTTATGATCACCTGAAACTTCAAAAAGAAAACTCCGATAAAAGATTCATAGTCAATGGCCAGAGGGTAAAGCACTACCTTAGAGGCGAGATTGATCGCCAGAGGTCCACTCATCTACTGACTTAGCAGAACTAACTGTCAAGCTAGTGACGGTAAAGAAGTGCTTGTTGGGAGGCAACCCAACCCTAAGTATCCTTTGGTTTTTCTTTCAGTTGATTTTCATTTCTTTTTCATTTTAATATCAGTCTTCCTTGGTTTAATTTTGTTTGTGATAATTCAAAATGTTTAGGACAGGAACAGAAGGCATCAGGAAGAAGAACAGAATACCCTGGAGCAAAATTAACTCGAAGTGCTCTGGTGCTAAATGCTAGGGTGGGCGTTTAGCGTCGGAGTTGGCAAGCTGAGGGCTAGCATTAAGCGCCAGGTGTGCGTTTAACACCCTGGATGGCAGCAAGGAGCTGGCATTAAATAACAGCTAGGTGTTAAACGCCCAAAAGGGGATCCAAATTTTTAAAGAAATCCATGCCTCACAGGGCGCTAAACACTAACTGGGCGTTTAGCGCCAACACTCGTCCTAAAAAAAAGAAAAGAAAAAAACAATTGTGGCGTTAAATGCCAGGGGTGGCTTTTAAAGCTTTGAATGGCATGGGCATCACCACGTTGGGGTGCTAAAAGCTGGAGCTGGGATTTAGTGCCAGCAATGTTTAAATTCAAATTTTGAGCACATTTTGACCGATGAGAATGGTCATGTTCCCCTCTCTCTTCAAATTTTGACCAGTCAAACATTCCTCTCTCTCTCTCTTTCTCTCTCTCTCTCTCTCTCTCTCTCTCTCTCTCTCTCTCTCTCTCTCTCTCTCTCTCTCTCTCTCTATATTACTCCTAACCCCATCAAATCACCTTTTTCATCCACCAAATCACATTCTATCACTAAAATATCCATATCATATCATATCATATCTTTTCTCTTCCCATCCCTCTCTCCCAAGATCACCTAACCCATAACCCAACTTAATTCCCCAACCCCAATATTCCCCCTCTATATCTATATATACCACCTCACTCTTCACCTTTCACCACACCTCCATTCTTCTTCTTTCTACTCTCCTCACATTCTACCTTTACATTCCCTTTCTTCTTATTCCCTTCCTTTTCCTTTTTCTCATTGTAGCCGAAACCCAACCCCAGCCCCCTCACCCTTTTTACGCCTTTCCCCCTTTCTTTTCTATTTTCTTCGCCCTCTCTTTTTGCATTCTTTCTTTTTATTTGCTCGGGGATGAGCAAAAGTTTTAAGTTTGGTGTTGGGGCAATCTGCTTTTCACTTTTCTCACATTTCCTATGTCACCAAAAGTTGGAGAATCCTCTTCAAGGAAGAGGTAGGAGAAGGCTCTCTCCACAATCTGTCAACCGGTTTTGCACTAAGGTTCATCAGGAGCACTATAATGAGATTTTCAGCAAAAAGAAAGTGATTTCAGAAGTGCGATTTGACTTGAAGCCAACGAGTATCCGGAGATCCAAGAATAGATTCGGAGTAGGGGTTAGAAAGTTCTGGCCAACCCTGTGACTGAGGTTAGATCTCTTATGGTCAAAAAGTTCTATGCTAACTTATGGGTGACCTACAAGAACATCAAGGATGCAAACCTTGAGTTCAAAACGTGGCACACTATGGTCTGAGGGGAGATCTTACAGTTTGGTCCAAAGAGAGTGAGGGAGATGCTTCAGTTGCCACCATCCAGAGATGACCCTTACTCTTACACCAAGAGGGTCAACACTGATCAGAATTTGGACCAGGTCCTCACAGACATATGTCTCCCAGGAGCACAGTAGAGGAAGGATGCCAGAGGTCAGCCATACCAGTTGGGAAAGCACGATCCAAAGCCAATTACTGGATGGAGTTCATTCAGTGCTCCATTGTCCCCACTAGTAACCAGTTCAAGGTTACTGTTGATCGAGCTGTGATGATTCACTGCATCATGCCCGATAATGAGGTGGAAGTTCACCATGTGATCCCTCAGGAGATATACAGCAAAGCCTCCATCTCAACTAGATTAGCTTTCCCTGACCTCATTTTCTGCTTGTGCGAGGCTGCTCGTGTCCGAATTGATAGAGACACTCTTATTATAATTGACAGACCGATCACTAGGAGGGGCATGGAGTATGCTCGAGAACTTGGACAAGCACCACCTGAGGAGCCGGTTCCCCCTCCTCAGCAGGAGTAGCCTAAGATACCTCAGGGACACTACTTTACTCTATGAGAGTATTGGGATCAACTGGCAGCATCTATTAGGCAGTTGGCATCTTTTGTTGTTCAGATGAAGCTAGAGCATAAGGATCACTCAGTCCTTCTTCATCAGCTAGTGGAGGAGCAGCAGAGGCAGAGGCGCAACTTGGATGTGCTGAGGGGCCAAAGAGGATTCCCGGAAGGGAGCAACAGCCACTATGATTGAGGTGGTTGAGTTTCTTATCTTCTGCTTTTCTTATTTTCTATTTTTCAGTATTTTATATGTTTTCTGCTATTTATTTGAAAGTCTTTTGCATGATCATTAGCAGTACCTTATTATTTTTCTAGTTTAGTATTTACTTTGTTATTTACGTTTATTTTGAAAAATTGTCTCATGTATTACTCACTGAGCTTGAAAAATCAAAAGAGAAAGAAAAGAAGTAGTAAAATGCATAAGGCTTGAGTTATATATTCTGAGTTATTTTTATTACTTTGATGTGGTGGTATTATTTGTTATTCTGAATGTATAAACTGAACAGTGCATATTTGATCTTGAAGTTAAGAATGTTGATTCCTGAGGTACAGGAATTTAGAGAAATATTATGGATTCTCTAAAGTAAGTAAGAAATTGATTCTTGAAGCAAAACAAACAACAAAAAAAAAAGAAAAAGAAAAAAGAAAATAAAAAGCAAGGTCCAAGGCTCTGAGCATCGATGGTTAGGAAGGTAAAAAATGATTAAAAGCTCAAAGAGTGTTTTCCTAACTATATGCTTGTGGTGTGAATGTGCCAAGTAATCCTTGAAACAGAGCACTAAAAGTTGAGCCCAACTGCAAATTACAGAGTATGCCAAAGGCTCTGAGCACCACTAACTAGGAGAAATTAAAAGAAAAATTAGAACTCAAAGAGTTCCCTAGTTAAGTGCTTGGGGTGGTTTTTGTGCCAAGTTAAGCTTGAGGACAAAACACAGAGTCACGGCTAGGCTCAAGGTGCAAAGCACCAAAGAAAAGAAAAGAAAAAGTTGTGTTCAAGGATCAATCAGAGCATAAGTAGGAAGAGAATCCACAATATCATCTAAGTTCTAGTTCTGAAGGATATCAATATTTCTGAGCTCCAAAAGATAGTGAGATGCCAAACCTATTCAGAATCACAATGTCATCAATCCCACTCAGTAATTAGGCAAGAGCTTAAATGAACACTCAAGTCTTGAGCAATTTGTACTTCTTAGTCCTACAGTGTTTTTAGTTGCTTGAGGACAAGCAACAGTTCAAGTTTGGTGTTGTGATACGTGAACATCTTATACCCATTTTCTGCTTATTTTCTACTTAAATTTAGTTAGAATTTAGTAAGTTGATTATATTTTAGGGTTAAAATCCTCTTTGGATTCTACTTTGAGTTGTTTTAGTGTTTTATTCATTTCAGGTGAAATTCGGATTAATTTGGCAGAGTTTTCAGCAAAAAGGAGAAGTTTTGAAATTGCCCCTTGGGCGCTAAATGCCAAGCTGCCGTTTAGCGCCAGCAACCAGTGAAGTCAGGAGCATTTCTGCCCCCCTTTCGGCACTAAACGCCAATCCTGGCGTTTAGCACCAGGAAATCCGAACCAAATCCCCACTCTTGGAGCATCTTTAGTGGATTTAGTTTTGAATTATTATCTTATCTTTTATTCTTGAAATTTTTATTTACAAACAAAATCTTTTAGGTTTAGGATTTATTATTTTATTTTATTTTCAAAATCAAATTAGGTTAGATATAAAAGGAAAAAAGATTCACCCTTTACGGGGATCTTTTCACTTCCGTACTTTCACACTTTTCAGAACCCTTGTTTTCTCTGTAAGTCATGAGCAACTAAACCTCCTCGGTGAAGATTAGGAGTTATGTTTATTTCTATGGATTGAGATTATTATTTTTCTATTTTAATTAATGTATTGATTCAGTTTCAAGGATTGCTTTCGTTCTTCATCTTATGAATCTGGGTAGAACGACAATATAACCCTTATTCTATATGTGTTCTTGTAATTCTCGACAGAGTTATCTCGTTTGAACAACAACTTGAAAGCAAATTCCTTCTAAATTACTAATTACTTGAACTAATCAGGATAAGTGACATATAATCCTCTTAGCTTTGGGTAATTAAGGTTTTTGTGGGCATAAACTAGAATTGCTCTTAACCCTCTAATCTACATTAAGTGACCAAGACATTGGCAGTTGATTTGGGTTAGAGGAGACTAAATCACTAAGACATTAGGGTTTAGTCAATTACAGTTTGCCATGAAATAAATCTTGCATGATTAAAATAGTTGGCAAGAAAACTTAATCCGGATGAATAAACAACTCTGAAGCCTTAACTATTTTCTGTCATATATTTCACACCACTTTTATTGTTTGTTTTCTAACTCTCTAAATTTACTGTTTAATGCATTTTACAACCCTCAAAACACAACTTTCTGCTTGCCTCACTAAGTGATTCATTCGACCATTGTTGCTCAGTCCATCAATTCTCGTGGAATCGACCCTCACTCACCTGAAGTACTACTTGGTACGACCCAGTGTACTTGCCGGCTAGTTTCTGGGTATTCAAAATCCCGCATCAGTGGTACATGACATATAACTACATTATGCTTTGGGGTTCTTAGGGTTGTGTGGTTTATAAATCGAAATTTGAACTTCACCCTCTAATGCAATTAAGTGATCAAGGGATTGGTGGTTGGTTGCATTAGAGGAGATTGGATTGCCTAGGAATAGGAATTTAATCACTTGGGGTTTGCCATAAACATAATCTTTGCTTGATTAAGGTAGTTGACATTGAATATTAATCTGAATATTTAAACATCTCTGACATCTTAACTATCTTTATCATATTATTTTCTTAACCAATTTTAGTTTGCTTTTATTTTAATTCTATGTTTTTATGTTATTTGCTATTGAAACCTTCAATTTTGATTGTCTGACTAGAATATTGGATTAACTATTGTTTGATTAATCCATTAATCCTCGTGGGATCTGATAAACCCCTATTTTATTATTCATCGTGTGCTCAATTAAGTGTTTTTATCAATTCGTCACCCACTTATTCATATGAATTGCATGGTTTTATAATTCCTTTCTTATTTTATGATATATGTGAAAACATGTTTCCTATACTTTAAAAATATTAAATTTAATTATTCTTTACTATCATTCGATGTTGTGATCTGTGTGTTAAGTAATTTCAGGCTTTATAGGGCAGCAATGGCTTAGAGGATAGAAAGGAAACATACAAAAATGGAGGAAAAGCACAAAAATGGATTTTTGAAGAAAAGGCAGCAACATGCACGCGTGGACGATGCGGACGCGTGCCTAGCGCAAAACGCAAGCGACGCGCACGCGTGGACGATGCGGACGCGTGCTTGGCGCAGAACACAAATAACGCGGATGCATGACTGATGGGTACGCGTGACAAGGAAAAACTCCAAATGACGAGAACGCGTGACCCACGCGCACGCGTGACGGACGCCACGTGCAGTAAATTATAGAAGTCGCCCCAAGCGATTTCTGGACCCTTTTTCGGCCCAAATCCAAGCCCAAAAACACATAATATAAGCCAGAGAATGGGGGAATCAACAAGGACAATTCATAAAACATTCATAATTCACAATTTTAGGTTTTAGATGTAGTTTTCTAGAGAGATAGGCTCTCTCCTCTCTCTTAGGTTATAGAATTAGGATTTCTCTTATTTTACGGTTATTTCTTCATATCAGGTTCAATGTTCCCAACTTTAATTTTATGTTCTCTTCTACTTTTAGTTACTTTAATGCTTTTACTCGTTAATTACTTATGTTGCCAAATTGGTTTATGAACTTTCCATGTTAGATTTGAATATTCTATTTAATATATTTTGAGGTATTTCAAATTTATGATTGTTTTATTCTATTTATGATTTATTTTCCATTTTGACTTTGGTTAAGTAATTGGTAACACTTGAGTTGTCAAACTCAGCAGTAGATTGAGATTTGGGAATTTCTAATTGATTTGGATCGCTCTAAAGCTAGTCTTTCCACAGGAGTTGACTAGGACTTGAGGATCAAATTAATTAGTCCACTTGACTTTCCTTTATTTAGTAAGGGTTAACTAAGTGGGAGCAATAACAATTCTCATCACACCTGATAAGGATAACTAGGATGGGATTTCCAGTTCTTATACCTTGCAAGAGATTTTTATAATTATTAATTTATTTTTCTTGCCATTTAAATTACTTGCTCCTTATTCCAAAACCCCATAAATATACATTTTTCCATAACCAATAATAAATCACACTTCCCTGCAATTCCTTGAGAAGACGACCCGAGGTTTAAATTCTTTGGTTATAAATTTTATTGGGTTTTGTTACTTGTGACAACCAAAGTTTTTGTACGAAAGGAATTCTTGTCGGTCTAGAAGCTATACTTACAACAGGAATTTATTTGTGAAAATTCTAGATCGCGCGAGAGTTTCGTTCGTCAAAATGGCGCCATTGTCGGGGAATTGCAAACGTGTGCCTTATTATTGGTTATTATAAATATTTTATTTTGCTTGTTTATTTTTTTTATTTTTGTTTTTAATTTTTATTAGTTACCATGAGTTCTCACCCCCGTCACTTTGAGTTTGGTTCTAATGTTGTTGTAAGGAATGGAAGCTATAACAGGAACATGCATCAAGGTCAAACCAATCACAGATGGAAGGAGCTACGAGGATCTGATCAACCCTTTCGGCAACAACACTTTCCAAGATACCATGGACAACGACCATTCTATAATGCACACCCAAACAATAGTTACGGTGGACCTTCTCGTGACAACCAACCCCCGCCAGTTTACTATGGTCAAGAGCCATTCCGTGGTGCGTACCAAGATGATAGATATGCTGGACCCCCTTGTGGTTACCAACAAGCCCCATCATACGCCTATAAACCACCTCCTCAACATAGCTTTGAACCATCATACTCACAAGCCACTTACAACCATTCACCTCCATATACCCCTAACTCTTATCCACCCAAATTCCAATCCAATTACTCCCAAGAATCACCACTTCCATATGCACCATATCCATGTCCATCAAGCCAAGAAGCACAGGAACATCTCAAGGACACAGTAAACCAATTTCATGCAACCCTTCATCAATTGGAGCAAGCGATAAACCGATTAACCCCTAGTACGAAGGAGACATTAGAAGCTCCGGTGGACAACACAGAACATGACTTTGTACTGGAACAAGTAGAGGAAGCTGCAATTATCGAAGAAGATGAATTGGTTGAAGACTTAGGAGACGCTGAACCTCCATGGGAATCAAGAATTGTGGACAATTCCGTCGAGAAATTTCAAATCGATGCTAAGGAGGATAGTGCACAACCCCCAAGGCATGTATCTTATGAAGAACTGGACGGAACAATTCAAGAAGCAAGTTTCCTTGGTAATGAAGATCATGAATCAAGTTCTTCCCAAAGTGAATATGAAGATGATGCAGAGGTAGATTTTTCCAAACCTCCAAATTATGACTCGAGTGATGAAGAAGAAATTGAAGACTTTGATCAAGGCATGGTTGCAATTGAAGAGATTAGTCAGGAATTGAAAAAATTCACAGAGGATTACAAGGAAGTGGAGCTTGAAGAACCACTGGAAACACCTCTCCCACGACTATTACCACCTAATACAAACTTCAAGTGGATAAAATCCTTAGCCTTTATCTTTACCTTCCCACTTGAATATGGTTTGCTTGAAACAGATGGCCAGCTTAGAGCTATTTGCGACTTTAAGAGTAAAAGGGAGATGGTTGGTAACAATAGTTGGCAAGTAAGGTTCAATAAGGTTCCACGCTCCAATTGGAAGTGCAAGGATTGGTATAGAACTTGATTAGATGGATTTCAAAAGAAGTTTGGGTATCTCAGTGGAAATTCAGGTTGTGTACCGCCCGATTGGAACAATGTAGATAAAAGCGAAAGCTGTTACAAAAGCAAGGTTTGGGATCCTGGGATTCATTTTGACAATCAACACCCGTGGAGCCTGAAAACCTGCTTTGATTTGCTCGAAGGCTTTACATGCCTAGTCTGGGACCACGAAGGATATTGGAACTGCAAAAGTTGGTGGAGATTTCTGGATGAGTTCAAACACAAGCCACCATGACAATGAGCTCATCAAAACGTCCAACTTAAGGACTTTAACTAAAAGTGCTAGATGGGAGACAACCCACCACGGTATGATCGTTCTTTTTTTTTCAACTTTGATTTTGTTTCATTTTGTTTGATTTTAGTTTCAATTTATTTTATTTTATTTTATTTTATTTTCCTTAGGATCATTCATGACATCTGCATCATGCATATTACATATTGCATAAAAAAAATACACCCCACGCGTGCGCATGGGCCACGCGTGGGCGTCGATTCGAAATCGACGTAACAATCCAACGCCCAGAAAGTTGGGCTGGAATCGTGCGACTGTAATGTGTTAGGCACAAATTGGGCCACGCATTCGCGTCAGTGACGTGAACGCGTCACTTTCACTTCACCCACACCATGCGAAAGCGTGGGTGACGCGTACGCGTCACGTGGAAATTCTTGCCCCCTCAATTGAAACAGAGAGTTGCGCCAAAACGACACTGGAATTGTGCGTTTAGCACAATTCTGAGTGACGCGTATGTGTGCCCCTCGCGTACGCGTCACTTTCATTATCCCTCACTCGTGCGATCGCGTCAATGAAGCGTCCGTGTCATGACCTCTCCGCCTCAATCACGCGATCGCGTGACTCACGCGTTCGTGTGGATTTGAATCCACTTACCCCCTTCGACGCGGAACCCTAACCCCTTTCGTGTCCCAATTTTCCCTCCCCTCCCTCACATCCCTCTCTTCTCCCTCCTCTGCAAACCACCACCGCCGACCACCACGAGCCGCCTTGCCGCGCCTCAGCCACCGCGCCGCCCTCACCAAACCCCCTCCTCCCTTCTCTTCTTCCCTCCTCTTCCTCCCCTTCCACCCTTTTCCCTCCACTGCCCCCCCACCCCATCGCTGAACCACCACCGCGCAGCCCCGCCCAGAACCGCCGACCACCACGAACCCCACAACCCTGCCCTCCTCGCTCCCTTCTTCTCTTCTCCCCCCATAACCCCCTTTCCTCCCCAACCACCAAACCACCACCCTGCCTCCTCCCAGCGCCGCCGCGTCACCGCCACCACCGCGTCACCACCACCATCTCTCTGAGCCCAATTTTTGTTCCTCTGCCCACCAGGTTCCGCCGAGCACCTATTCCTTTCCCACTTTTTAGTTAATTCCATATATTTTTCAAATTATGTTCAAATTAGGATAGTTAGAGATGCATGATCGTAGTGGATTTTAGGTGGTTAGGTAGCTAGGATGTGGTTAGTGGATTTAGGCCTGATAATTGTGCCGTTCTTGTTACTTGTTTTATCTGTTTCGCAATTTTTGAATTTGATGTGATGATAATGTTGTTCATATGCTGTTCTTTACTATTCTTTAATGCAGATTGAGTCTGTTTATTCTGAATTCATGTGAATTACTATTTGTTACTCTTTTCTGCACTACCTTATTATCATATGAACTGTTTCTGCTGCTGTTTATTACCCGGGAATGTCCAATTTTTAGCCGGAATGCTGCCCAATTTTTTTCAGCAAATTGCTTCACTCAACTCCCATTCATGAATTAGTTTTGGAAATTTCAAGTTTTGCAATAATTGATTTCAACCAAAGCAATTCATGAATGCACGGGCTAGCTTTCTTATTCTTTCTGATTCCCTTATTCATTAAATAACATTATTGATGATTCCACTTTCATTTTGCAATTCTTTTCTATAATTAATCATCAATAATCTGCAATATTTACTTGCATATGAGTTACTTGTTATTCAAGTATGTGCAATTTTTGTTAACTAGAACCACATTACCATGCCACTTACTTTAACTTCACTTTTTAACTCCTAACTGCTTTAACTCTCTAACTTCTCTTTTGGTTTTTACCTAACTATTTTCAACCCATTTCAAGGCATGATTACTGTTGTTTCTAATTAACAAAGAATTCTGCATATCATAGATTTTGAATTGTGATTTTCATTCTCAAACTTTTAACTTGAATACAGTCCAATATCTTACATTTATTTAACTCACTCCATGCTTATATTGCTCTTTTATTCCTCTTTTTCCCCTCTATGCTTATATTGATAAATTCCTATTTGCTTACCTGTTTTCTTGCTTTAGTTCTTAAACTATATCCTAGAACTTCTATTTTTCAGGATGTCTGACCCTAGAAGCAAAGGAAAGGGCAAAGCAACCACTGGCAAAAGAAAAAGAGGCAAATCCTCTACCACCATCTTAGATATCCTCCATGATGATTCCTGGCGAAAAAAGAATTTTACCCCACAGGAAAAGGCTGATCAGTTGGTGCCTGCCACAGATCCCATCAAGTTTGCCAACAGATACTGTAAACTCAAGTATCCGGTCTTTCAAACTTCAAGAAATTTATACCTGGAAAAAACCCTCAAAATTCCAAAAGAACTCAAACAATACACCTCAGACCAAATTAAACAGAGAGGCTGGTTCTTCTTGGAGAGAAATTTGACTGAGGTCAACTCATCCTGTGTTAGAGAATTCTACTGCAACTATTTCAAAACAACCCTGGATGCAGTACAGCTTCGAGGCAAACAGATTCTGGTTACTAAGGAAGCAATAGAAGATATCCTCCAGCTCCTACCTAAATCAGATAAACCAGATGGTTATCAGCAGGCTGAAGAGGATATGAGATTCATAAGATTTGACTGGGACGCAGTAAAACGGACCATAGCTCTTGATCCTACTGTCCCATGGGTCATGGGCAAGTCCACAATGGCCCCAAAGGGAATAAAGCTTATCTACCTGAATGATGAGGCTCGGCTTTGGCAGCAGATTCTGAGTAACTACGTGATGCCGAGCACTCATGAGACAGAGGTGCCAGCTGCCATGATTACCCTCATTTGGTGTGTGATGGAGGACAAGGACCTGTACCTTCCCAGATTTATCCGGTATTATATGTCCAAGGTCCATGCCCGAGGCACTTTGCCCCTTCCATACTTGATTACTCAGATGGGACGTCTAGCCGAGGTGCCCTGGGAGATTGCTGATGAAAAGCCACCTGCCGCCGAATGCAAGAAAATTATCCCACACAGCAGGAAGTTCCAGGCTTTGGGCTACCGACCACCCTTTCTCACTGACTCTGCTGAGGCAGCCACATCTTCTGCTGCCCCTTCTACTCCTGCTGCACCAGCCACCACCACAGCACCTCCACCTGCTTTAGAGCCCATCTACCACCTGGTGCGTTGACTCTTCGAGCGCCTGGATCGGATGGAGCACCGCAACAAGCGGTGTTATCAGCATCTGAAGCTAATGATCCGGTCCGGCACCCCTGACTCCCTTCCGAGCCTGACACACTATCAGAGCCATCTGAGGAGGGGGTGGATGATCATGCGGCAGAGGCACGTGAGGAGCATCAGCAGGCAGAGCCCCAGCATGAGGAGCCTCCGCAGACACAGCCATCAGACCCACAGGCACCGATCCAGGTAGAGCCTCAGGCACTATCCCTACCAGAGCCCACAGAGACACCAGCAGTACATCCTTCCGGAGATGCCAGTTCCTCACACCCAGCTTGATTGAGCATCGAGGACGATGCTATTATTTAAGTGTGGGGAGGTCGCCATCTCTGGCGAATCTTTTTGGTCAACTACTTTCAGACTCTTTTATCCTATTTTGTTTATTTTCTGTATTTTTATTTTATTTTTATTTTATCTTATCTTATTTATCTTTCAGTACTTGCACATTTTTCTTTTACTGTATTTCTGTTTACTTTATTATATTTTGCACTTTGGTTTATATATATCTTAGACATTTAGTTTAATTTGCACTTTTAGCTTATTAGTTGTGATATAGAAAATATGGATTAATTAGTTTAGTTTACCCTTTTAGCATATGATGATTTAGATTAATTGAAAATAAAAAGAGTAAAGTAGAAAATTTTAGTTTTTCAGAATCACAACAATCCACACACTATATATATATAGCAATAAATGTTGGTTAGTTGACAACATTTTTTTCAAAGAAAATACTAAATTTTATAAGAGCCATTCTAAGATTCACATTAAGTTGAATGGAAACTCTTGATCTCTACTTGCATGATATACATAACTGATATATGGTTTTTGAGCCAAAGAACACACAACCCGTGAGTTTTTTAGCTTAATTGCATGGTTACATTTAACCATAATTTTCATTCCTGTGTGTTTCACACTTCTTTTCTATGCTTGCAATCTTTACTTTGTTTCAGTCTATATGTCCAATATAGAATGTATTTACATACTTGCATGTGATTGAGGCCATTACTTGTTTTTGCTCACTTATCCCAAATAAGCCTACCATTTTATGTCACCCTTGTTAACTCCCCTTGAGCCTTTTAATCCCCTTCTGTTTTATAACCACATTACTAGCCTTAAGCAGAAAAATAAATTAAAAACCCCAAATTGAATCTTTGGTTAGCTTAAGATAGAAATTGTGTATCAACTAAGTGTGGGGAAACGTTGGAACATGGGTTGATAGGAAAAGATTAAATTAATAAAATAATCAGAAATTTGGGAGCATGCTCATTTGAAACCAAAATAATTAAAATACCATGTGCATTGAAAATGTTGTGTTTATGTTTCAAAATAAAAAAAAATCCTTTTCAATTAAATAAATGAATAATGGGACAAAATTACCCCAATAATGAGTTTAGTAAAGAAATCAATGCATATGGAGGTAAAATCAAAATAAAATTGGTACATGAGTATGTGACACAAAAGTGAGAAAATTGGGAAGACCAGGATAATTTTAAATTTTTATAGAGAATGTATATGTTAGGTGAGATCTTAGACTAATCAAAGACTCAATTTATAGCTCACTTAGCCTTATATATATCCTCACCTTTACCTTGGCCCCATTACAACCTTGAAAAAGACCTCATGATGTTTGTATGTATACATTATATATATGTTGATTGGTTACACGAAGAACAAAGTTTTAGAAAGCATGAATAGAAAAGAATATAGTGATTAACCCCAAACACTGAGTGACTAGAGAGTAAACATAAATCCAGTGAGGGTTCAATAGCTCATTTCCTATATCCATGTTTAATTATTAAATTGTCTTGCAAGTTTGTGGATCCCTTTAACTCAACTCAATTGTGAATGTGTTTTAATATGATTTGGCCTTGGTTGTACATATATGATTCCTTGAAAATATGAATCAAATTAACCACATGTAAGCTTTATATATATATATGTGGATAATAATTAAAATTGCATGATTTATTTACGTAGCTTGCATTTAGAATAGATTGCATTGCATAAGATTCCATCATTCTACCTTCATTCTTTTCTCTTAGATTTAACATGAGGACATGCTATTGTTTAAGTGTGGGGAGGTTGATAAACCCCTATTTTATAATTCATCTTGTGCTCAATTAAGTGTTTTTATCAATTCATCACCCACTTATTCATATGAACTGCATGGTTTTATAATTTCTTCCTTATTTTATGATATATGTGAAAACATGTTTCCTATGCTTTAAAAATATTAAATTTAATTATCCTTTATTACCATTCGATGCCGTAATCTGTGTGTTAAGTAATTTCAGGCTTTATAGGGCATGAATGGCTTAGAGGACAGAAAGGAAACATACAAAAATGGAAGGAAAGCACAAAAATGGATTTTTGAAGAAAAGGCAGCAACGCGCACGTGTGGACGACGCGGACGCGTGCCTAGCGCAAAACGCAAGCGACGCGGACACGTGCTTGGCGCAGAACACGTGTGGACGACGCATAACTGACGCGTACGCATGACAAGGAAAAATTCCAAATGACGCGAACGCGTGACCCACGCGCACGCGTGACGGACGCCACGTGCAGTAAATTATAGAAGTCGCCCCAAGCGATTTCTGGACCCTTTTTCGGCCTAAATCCAAGCCCAGAAACACATAATATAAGCCAGAGAATGGGGGAATCAACAAGGACAATTCATAAAACATTCATAATTCACAATTTTAGGTTTTAGATGTAGTTTTCTAGAGAGATAGGCTCTCTCCTCTCTCTTAGGTTATAGAATTAGGATTTCTCTTATTTTACGGTTATTTCTTCATATCAGGTTCAATGTTCCCAACTTTAATTTTATGTTCTCTTCTACTTTTAGTTACTTTAATGCTTTTACTCGTTAATTACTTATGTTGCCAAATTGGTTTATGAACTTTCCATGTTAGATTTGAATATTCTATTTAATATATTTTGAGGTATTTCAAATTTATGATTGTTTTATTCTATTTATGATTTATTTTCCATTTTGACTTTGGTTAAGTAATTGGTAACACTTGAGTTGTCAAACTCAGCAGTAGATTGAGATTTAGGAATTGCTTATTGATTTGGATCGCTCCAAAGCTAGTCTTTCCACAGGAGTTGACTAGGACTTGAGGATCAAATTAATTAGTCCACTTGACTTTCCTTTATTTAGTAAGGGTTAACTAAGTGGGAGCAATAACAATTCTCATCACACCTGATAAGGATAACTAGGATGGGATTTCCAGTTCTTATACCTTGCAAGAGATTTTTATAATTATTAATTTATTTTTCTTGCCATTTAAATTACTTGCTCCTTATTCCAAAAACCCATAAATATACCTTTTTCCATAACCAATAATAAATCATACTTCCCTGCAATTCCTTGAGAAGACAACCCGAGGTTTAAATACTTCGGTTATAAATTTTATTGGGTTTTGTTACTTGTGACAACCAAAGTTTTTGTACAAAGGGAATTCTTGCCGGTCTAGAAGCTATACTTACAACGGGAATTTATTTGTGAAAATTCTAGATCGCGCGAGAGTTTCGTTTATCAGGATCGATACTCACTCACCTGAGTTTATTACTTGGTACAACCCGGTACACTTGCCGGTAAGTTGTGGATTGTAAATTCTGCACCAAAACCTGGTAGAAATCAGTCTGCCAGTAGATTTCCTGGGAATCGCAAGGTTAGGTCAGAGGCGTGTCTCATACCACTCCGGCCAAGGTATCTCATCCAGTATTGGCAGAAACTCTAACTGGTATACCTTGAACACTGCCTACTGCCTATATACCGGATGGACGTATGATCTCCATTCGATACTCACGGCGGGACAGGAGGCCAACGCATGGCGACATAGAAAATGGAGTGACTAGAAAAGACCATGGTCACACGTGCCTCCCGCCAGGTGAACACAGAACGACCCCTATGACCAAACCTCAAATGGATCCAACTCATCAACCATGAATACAGAAGCCCCTCTATCGCAGTGAGTGATGCGCATCTTCGAGATTCCCTCTCTGTTTGTCTCAATAGCCGCCATGAGCCACTGTGAAAACTGATTACCCACCACTAGTTGTGCATATGTCTCCCATCCTTTCCTCAGGAACAACTGCTGCAACCTCTCGTAAGCGCATCGCACGATAGCCGATATTGGTATATAGCGTGTACCCTTAAGAACGGCATTCATGCACTCGGAGAGGTTTGTCATCATGTGACTGATAAACCACAATTTTATGGTTTATCTTGTGATGAATTGAGTGGATTTTATCAATTTTCTACATTTATTCATTGAAATAGCATGGTTTTATGAATTCTGCCTAAATTGTGCTTAAAAGTAAAAAACATGCTTTTTAGGCCTTTAAATTGCTAGATTTAATTTACTTTAATCCCATTCAATACCTTGATATGTTTGTTGAAGTGATTTCAGGTTTACAAGACAAGTATGGATTGAAAAAGTGAGGGAAAAAGAATGTAAAAGTGAAGAATCCATGAAGAATCACGCGTACGCACAATCATGCATGCGTACGCATTAATACGATCATGTGAGTTCATTAAATGCAACACGTGGGTCGCGATTTCAGCCCTTCCAAAGCCCAAACCAACTCATTTCTGAAGCTATTTGAAGCCAGGTTCAAGAAGGATGAAGGGGGAGCAATTAGGGTAGCTTAGAAACATGTTTTTGAGTAGTTTTCCAGAGAGAGAAGCTCCCTTTTCTCTCTAAAATTTAGGGTTCTTAGTATAAAATACTCTTAGATTTAGGTTTTGATGCTTGTTTTGATTTAGTTTCCTTTACTTTTCCATGTTCAATTGCTTTAATTCTCTTAGTTTCTCTTGTTAATTTCTCATTTGTGCCACTTTTTAGTTTATGAACCCTCTTGTTAATTTTGATTCCTTTAATGCAATTTGATATTTTCATGTTTATTAATGTTTATTTGAGTTGTTGTTATTAATTCCTTGTATTTGGTAGCTTTAGATTTTATATTTCTTAACATTTCACCATGCTTTATTTTTGTTCCTTCCAAGTGTTTGATAAAAATGTCCCTTTTAGTTTTTTAGTAGATTTCTACACTCTTGGCTTGGAATTGAGTGTTTGAGATGACCTTGAGTCACTAATATCCGAGTTGATTCACAATTTGGAGATTTTAATTATTCTCATTCCCATTAACGAGTAAGACCTACGGATTGAGATTGAGCCCGGTTGACTTATCTCACCATTAGAGGTTGACTAATTATGTTTTCTCTTATAATTGTCATGTCGTGGTTAGTGACATAAGAGTCGTTGATGTCCAATATTGATTGGTGATTTAGGATTGTTAGTTGTTCTTGTTTCCTTTGACAAATAAGACCTATAGATTAAGACTGACTATGCCTATTTGACTTTCTCCTGATGATGGGGATGACATCATGGGATTAACTCTAGGTAATCGCCATGTTTGTGGTCAATGACTTATTTAGGAAGCTTTGATTCTCAATCCTTGCCAGAAGTGGCTTTTAAGCATTTACATTTCCTTTAGTTGTTAGCTTTATTTTCTAGTCATTTAATTTCTTGCTTGTTTATCTGCGAATCCGCTGTTGCTCAAAACCGATAACATACATACCTCACTGTTACTCCTTTGAAAAATGAACCGAGATCTAATAATCTCAGCTTTTTATTGGTTTACATTCGTGACAAACAAATTAAACTTTGATTGAAGGTTACTTGTCGGTCTGGACTATGCTTGCAACAGAATTATTTTGTGAAATTCCGAACCGACATAATTCTTTACATCAAGTTTTTGGCGCCGTTGCCGGGGAACGAAATGTGCGAATGAGGTTAGGGCTTCCCACCATCTTCTCCCAACGACTTTTGTCTCCAACGTTCCTTTCTTCTCTTCCAACCCCCATCTTCTCCCATTGTTGATACCACACCCACCACCACGTCCCACCGCCGGCGACCACAGTGCCGCCGCAGCCAACTCCCTCTCTCTCTCCCCTTCTTCCATTTCTCTTTTCTTTTCTTTCATTCCTCCCTCTTTGGCATGAATAGGGCACCCCTGTGTCTCAGCCTCCTGCTTTCTTCTTCTTTCGCTAGGCTACTGATAAACCCATATTTTATGATGTATTTTATGCTCAATTTAAGTGATTTATTCAATCCTTCACCCACTTATTCATGTGAAATTGCATGGTTTCACTTTCCCTTCCTTATTATGTGATATATGTGAAAAACATGTTTCATATGCTTTAAAAATATTTATTTTAATTACCTTTTATTACCATTCGATGCCGTGATTTGTGTGTTAAGTATTTTCAGATCTCCTAAGGCATGAATGATTTAAAGGATGGAAAGGAAACATACAAAAATGGAAGGAAAGCACAAAATGGAGTTTTTGAAGAAACTGGCAGCGACGCGAACGCATGGACGACGCATCCGCATGCCTAGCGCAAAAAGGCAGCGACGCGAACGCATAGACGACGTGAACGCGTGCCTTGAGCAGAACGCAAATGACGCATACGCGTGACCAACGCAAACACGTGACAAGGAAAACTCCCAGATGACGCCACCGCGTGACAGACGCCACGTGCAGCAACTGTAGAAAATGCTCCCAGCGATTTCTAAAACCCTTTTTGGCCCAGATCCAAGTCCAGAAAGTACAAATTAGAGGTTACAAAGTGGGGGAATGCATCCATTCATGAACACAACATATCATACATTCACTTTTCATATTTTAGATGTATTTTTTAGAGGGAGAGGTTCTCTCCTCTCTCTTAGGTTTTAGGATTAGGATTCCTCTTAAAGGATTTAGGATTTCAACTTCTTCTCAGGTTCAATATTTCTTTTTTCTTTATATTTCTCTTTTACTTTCAGATACTTTAATGCTCTCATTTAATTACTTATGTTGCCAAATTTGCTTATGAACCATTCATGTTAGGATTTTCTTTATTTGATATAAATTGAGGTATTTCAGATTCATGATTCTTATTTAGCTTTTCATATTCTTGGCTTTAATTGATTAACTAGAGGCTCTTGAGTTATCAAACTTATCGTGATTGTTGATTAATTCCTCTAATTAACTGGAATTTCACTAACTCTAGTCTTTCCTTAGGAGTTGGCTAGGACTTGGGGATCTAACTAATTAGTCCACTTGACTTTCCCTTGCTTTTGTAAAGGTTAACTAAGTGGGGTTAAACTCAATTCTCATAAGAGTAACTAGGATAGGACTTCCGAATTTTCATGCCTTGCCAAGAGTTTTATTAGATATTAATTTATTAATTCCTGCAACTTGTTTCCCTTGTTTAAACCTTTCAAAACCCAAAACACTATTTTCCATAACTAATAATAAAAACACCTCCCTGCAATTCCTTGAGAAGACGACCCGAGGTTTGAATACTTTGGTTTATAAATTTTATTGGGTTTGTTACTTGTGACAACCAAAACATTTGTATGAAAGGGCTTTTGTTGGTTTAGAAACTATACTTGCAACGAGGATTTATCTGCGAATTTCTAGACCACGCAAAAGTTCTCTCATCAAAATGGCGTCGTTGCTGGGGAATTGCAAATGTGTGCCTTATTATTGGTTATTGTAAATTTTTTTCTTTTACTTGTTTATTTGTTTTTGTTTTTCCTTTTTTTTTCCTATTAGCTACTATGAATTCTCACCCCTCTCGCTTTGAGTTTGGTTCTAAATCTGTTGAAAGGAGTGGAAGCTATAACAGGAATATGCATCAAGGTCTAAGCAGTCAAAGATGGATGGAGCCAAGAGGATCTGATCAACCCTTTAGGCAACAACACCCTCCAAGATATCATGGGCAAGGACCACTCTACAATGCATACAAAGCTAATAGATATGGTGGACCCCCTTGTAATTACCAACAAGCCCCACCCTATGCTTATAGACCATCCTCTCAACGTAGCTTTGAACCACCACACTCACAAGTTCCTTTTCACCATTCACCATCGTATGACCCTTATCCACCATAATCCCAATCCAATTACTCCCAAGAACCACCACATTCTTATTTTGAACCCTCTTCCCCAACCAATAAACCCTCACACCTACCCCAACCTCCTATGGATGACAGACTTCATGTTCTTCTTCAAGGGCAAGCGAATATGCAAAAGGGCGTATTGAAACTCACTACTTCCTTAACCGAGGTAATAAATATAATAGCTTCCCGACATCTGAGCACTTGAAGTACTCTCATGGCTACATGTGGAGAGTCTAAAGAAGAGCGTAGCATGAAGGAGACACTAGAAACTTCGGTGGACAATGAGGAGCATGGCTTTGTATTAGAACAAGTGGAGAAAGCCATGATAGTTGTAGAGGAAGAAGTGGTTGAAGATTTAGGAGATGCTGAACCTCCATGGGAATCGAGAACTGTAAAGGATTCCGCTGAGAAGTTCGAATTTGATGCCAGGAAGGATAGTGCACAACCTCCAAAGCATACACCTTGTGAAAAATTAGACGGAACAGACCAAGAAGTTGATTCCATGGGCAGTGATGATCATGAATTAAGCTCTCCTAGTCACGAACATGCATCTGCAACTGAACTCCATGAGCCTGAAGAACCTTATCCAAGTGAATATGAAGATGACGTCGAGGTAGATTTCTCTCAACCTCCAGCTTATGACTTAAGTGACGAGGAAGACATAGAAGACTTTGATCAGGACGCAGTTGCAGTTGAAGAATTTTGCAAAGAAGTGGAGGAATTCACAGAAGAATACAAGGGAGTAGAGCTTACAAAACCACTGGAAACACCTATCCGAAGGCAATTACCACCTAATACAAGCTTCAAGTGGGTACAATCTTTAACCTTTATCTTTACCTTTCCACTTGAATATGGTTTGCTTGAAACAGATGGCCAGCTTAGAGCTCTCTGTGGCTTTAAAAGTAAGAGGGAAATGGCTCGTACTCAGAGCTGGTGTGCAAGATTCAATAAGGTTCCAGCTTCAATTCGAAGTGTACGGATTGGTACCAAGTTCAATTGAATGGGTCTCGGAAGACGTTTGGTCATCTTGGTGAGGATACAATTTCTATACCGCCCGGATGGAAGAATATAGATCAAGACAAAGGCAGATTTAAAAGCAAAGTTTGGGATCCTGGAATCTATTCTGACATTCACCACACCGGGAGCCTGGGAATCTGTTTGAAGCTGCTCAGAAGCTTTACATGCCTAGTTTGGGACCCCGGAGGCTGTTGGCATTCCAAACATTGGTGGAAATTTCTGGATGAATTTAAGCACAAGCCACCATGACAGGAAGCTCATCAAATGTTCAACTTAAGGACTTTAACTAAAAGTGCTAGGTGGGAGACAACCCACCATGGTATGATCGTTCCTGTTTCATTTTTATTTCGTTCTGTTTGTTTTTATATTATATTATTTTTATTGAACCTGAATATTATTCATAGCATTTGCATCAGCATTGCATACTGCATAATTGTATATATAAAAAAAATAATATTTGCACGTGACGCGTAAGCATCGCTGACGCGTCCGCGTCACAAGTGCATTAGGAAGAAAAGGAAAGTGAACAGAAAGTCACGTGAAAGCGTGGCTGGAGGCGTGCCTTTGGCACAAATTGTTCCACGCGACCGTGTCGCTAATGCGTTCGCATCAGTTGCGAAAAATACCTCCCACGCGTCTGCGTCACTCACACAAACGCGTAATCTGGAAATTGGCATAAAAATCCAACGCCCAGAAATCTGGGCTGGAATCGTGCGGCTGGTGTGCGTTTAGCACAAAACGGCCCACGCGTTCGCGTCCCTGACGCGAATGCGTCACTTGCAAAACACTCATCCCACACGAAAGCGTGAGCGACGCGTCCGCGTCATGTGGATATTATGGCCCCCCTAAATGGAGACAGAGAGTTGCGCTGAAACGACGCTGGAATTGTGCGTTTACCACAATTTACAGCGACGCGGTCGCATGCCTCACGCGTCTGCGTCACCCATCTTTTACCCAACCCACGCGATCGCGTCAATCACGCGACCGCGTCAAATCCCATTTCACCTTAGTCACGCGATCGCGTGCCCCGCATTCGCGTGGATTTAAATCCACTAACCCCCAGTCACGCGAACCCTAACCCCATCGCGCCCCCATACCCCCCCCCCCTCTTCTCCTTCCCTTCTCTACAACTCCCTCCTCTGCACCCATCACCACCGCCAACCACCTCCGACCGCCGCACCACCCCCAACCACCCAGACCCACCGCAATGCCCACCCCCCCTCCTTCTTCCTTCTCCCCTCCTTCTCTTCCCTTCTCTTCTCTCCCCTCCGCCACTGCCCCCCACCGCGGCTAACCTCTGACCACCACCACCACCCTCACCCCCTCTCTACCATTAACCCCAACCCAAAGCCCCCTGCCACCGCCCTTACTCCGCCACCATGCCGCCGTGCCCCTCCCAGCGCCGCCGCATCACCACCACTATCTCTCTGCCCTCACCTCTGCTCTTACACATACCAGGTTCCGCCGAACGCCAATTTCTCTATCACTTGTAGTTATTTGCCTATTTTTCAGATTATGTTCGACTTAGGCTAGTTAGAGATGCATGTTTGTAGTGGATTCTAGGTGGTTAGGTAGCTAGGATGTGGTTAGTGGATTTAGGCCTGATAATTGCACCGTTCTTGCTACTTGTTTTATCAATTTCGCAATTCTGATGTGACTGTGATGATCATATTGTTCATATATTGTTCTTCCGTGTTTCTTGCTGCTGTTACACTGCTCTTTCATGTTCATGTTATTTGTGTCTCTTTTCAGCTTTATTTAAATTCATATAAACTATTTTTCTTGTTGTTTATTTCCCGGGAACGTCCAATTTTAGCCGGAATGCTGTCCAATTTTCTGCAAATTGTTTCATTTTCATTCATGTAGTGGTTTTGGAAATTTTGCATTTTGCATCACTTAGCTATAACCACACCAATTCATGAATACACAGGCTCGCATTCTTATTCCTTTCGATTCCCTGGTTACTAAACTTGCATTATTGATGATTTCATTTTTACCAACTTCTGTATCTATCTGAATTATCATCAATCCACTGAAATTTTTGCTTGAATATGAGTTGATTATTCTTTAAAATTTTGAATTTATTGTTACCTAGGAAACATTTATCAATGTCACTCACTTTAATTTTCTTTCTCCTACCTCACTGATTTCCACCTTCTAACCTCTTTTTCAATCCTAACCAATCTAACTTTCAAACTTCTCTTTTTGGTTTTTAACTATTTGCTTTAACTTTCTAACTCAAGGCATGATTATGGTTTTTCCTAATTAACATGAATTCTCCTCATATTACATTTTGGATTATGATTTTTCATCTCAGATTTCTAACTCCTATACAGTCCATAATGCACATATACTTAACTCATTTCATAATTCTACTGCTCTTTTGCCACTATGTGCTTATATTGTTATCATTCTATTTGCCTACTTGTTTTTCTGCTTTGTTCTTCAATTATACCCTGGAATTTCTGCTTTTCAGGATGTCTGAACCTCAGCGCAAAGGAAAAGGCAAAGCAACCACTGGCAAAAAGAAAAGAGGCGAATCCTCTATGTCTATCCTGGACATTATGCATGATGACTCCTTGCGGGAAAAGTACTTTACCCCGCAGGAGAAGGCTAACCAGCTCCTCACTGCCACAGATCCGGTAAAAATTTGCAAACAGATACTGTGAGATGAAGTATCCGATGTTTGCCACCTCCAGAAACTTGTACCTGGAGAGAACTTTGAAAATTCCAGAAGAACTACAGCAGTACACCTCCGATCAGATCAAACAGAGAGGCTGGTTCTTCTTGGAGAGAAACCTGACAGAGGTCAATGCTTCCTGGGTCAGAGAGTTTTACTGCAATTATTTCAAGACTTTCCTGGATGCAGTGCACCTCAGAGGGAAAGAGATATTGGTTACTGAGGAAGCTATTGAGGACATCCTCCGCCTTTAGCCTAAGTCTGATCAGCCTGACGGTTATTAAAAGGCTGAAGAGGACATGCGCTTTATGAGATTTGACTAGGATGCTGTCAAGCAGAGGATAGCCCTTGATCCTACTGTCCCATGGGTCATGGGAAAGAATACAACAATGCCTAAGGGAATCAAGCTGATGTATCTGAATGATGAGGCTCGGCTCTGGCACCAGATCCTGAGCAACTTTGTTATGCCGAGCACTCATGAGACGGAGCTGCCTGCTGCTATGATCACCCTCATCTGGTGTGTGTGATGGAGGGTAAAGACCTGTATCTTCCACGATTCATCCGGTATTACATGGCCAGGGTCCATGTCAGAGGCACTCTCCCTTTTCCTTATCTGATTACCCAGCTCGGCCATCGAGCTGACGTGCCTTGGGAGCTTGCTGATGAGAAGTCACCTGCTGCAGACTGCAAGAAGATCATTCCTCACAGCAGGAAGTTTCAGGATTTAGGCTACAGACCTCCATTCCTCACCGTTTCTGGTGAGGCAGCCACATCTTCAGCTGCCCTTTCTTCATCCACTGCTGCACCAGCCACCCCCACTGCACCTCCACCTACCTAAGAGCCCATGTACCACCTCGTGCACCGCCTATTTCAGCAGCTGGACCAGATGGAGCGCCGCAACCAGCGGCGATATGAGAGATCTGAGCGTCACAACAAGCGACGCTATGAGCACCTTAAGTTGATGATCCAATCTGGCGGCGACATCCCCTCCGAGCCTGACACACCATTAGAGCCATCTGAGGAGGAGGCGGACGAGCATGAGGAGGAGACACATGCACAGAGAGAGGCTGAGCAGGTAGGACCAGAGCAGGCTACACCACAGCATGAGGAGCCTTACCAGATTCAGGCCGCTGAAGAACTGAAGATTGATGGTTTAGAGGTTATAGTAAACTCTCATTGCAAGTATAGTTACTAAACCAAGCAATCAACCTTTCTTACAAACGTTTTGGTTGTCACAAGTAACAAACCCCTTAAAAATTGATAACCGAAGTATTTAAACCTCGGGTCGTCTTCTCAAGGAACTGCAGGGAAGTATATTCTTATTATTGGTTATGAAGATTGTAAATCGGGGTTTTGAAGATGAGGAACAAGTAATTTAAATGGCAGGTAAAATAAATAAATAACTGTAAAATAAACTTTTGGCAAGGTATGAGAAATTGGAAGTCCTATCCTAGTTATCCTTATCAATGATGATGAAAATTGAATCTTAATTCCACTTAGTTAACCTTTACTTAAAGCAAAGGAAGGTCAAGCGACTAATTAGTTTGATCTTTAGATCCTAGTTACTTCCTAAGAAAAGATTGGGATTGTTGAAGTTCAATTCAATTAGCAAAGATAACAATTATCAATCATGTTGAGTTTGATAACTCCTGAGTTACTGATTTCTTAACCAAGACCAAAAGAGAAAAAAGGTAAATCTACTGGAATAAAAATATCTTCAAATTGGAAGCAACAGTAACATAAATAAAAGAAAGCAATCATGAACTGAAATACCTCAAATAACATTAATTCAAAGAATAATCTGTAACATAGAAGAATTCATAATTAAATTGAGAAAATAAGTAATTAAAAAGGAATATTGAACCTGATAAAAAGAGATAATCCTGAAAGCAAAAGAAATCCTAATTCTAAATCCTAAAAGAGAGAGGAGAGAGCCTCTCCCTCAAAACTACATCTAAATCATGAAAAATAACTAATTGGAGACTCCCTTTGAATGGGTGCATTCCCCCACTTCATAACTTCTAATCTGTGCCTTCTGGACTTGGATTTGGGCCAAAAAGGGCTTCAGAAATTGCTAGGAGCGTTTTCTGTAATTTCTAGTGCGTGGCCTCTGTCACGTGTCCGCGTGGGTCACGCGGTCACGTCATCTGGAGTTTTTCTTGTCACGCGGTCGCATCATTCATGCGTCCGCATCATCTGTGTTCTGCTTAAGGCGTGCGATCGCGTCAATCACGCGGTCGCGCCACTGCCATTTCGCGCTGGCATGCGGCCGCGTCGTCCATGCGATCGCGTCGCTACGAGTTTCTTTAAAAACTCCGTTTTATGCTTTCCTTCCATTTTTGTATGTTTCCTTTCCATCCTTTAAGTCGTTCCTGCCTTAGAAGATCTGAAATTACTCAACATTTGAATCACGGCATCGAATGGTAATAAAAGGGGTAATTAAATTAATTATTTTTAAAGCATAAGAAACATGTTTTTCACATACATCACATAATAAGGAAGGGAAAGTAAAACCATGCAATTTTCATGAATAAGTGAGTGAAGGATTGAATGAATCACTTAATTTGAGCACAAAATATATCATAAAATATGGGTTTATTAGCCGCCGACCCAGAGATTCCTCTACAGTCAGCACCTCCACTACAGCAAACAGATCCTCCTACACTTATCCAGTCTGCAGTTCCTCAGGCCACCACAGAGACACCAGCAGCCCATCCTTCCGGTGATGACACTCCTTCACACCCAGCTTGAGTGAGCATCGAGGACGATGCTATATTTTAAGTGTGGGGAGGTCGCCATCCCTAGCGTATCTTTTTGGTGAACCACTACAGACTCTTCTATCTTATTTTTTCTGTATTTTTATTTTTCAGTACTTATACATTGTTCTTTTGCTGTATTTTTACCTTATTTCTGCATTTTGCACTTTAGTTCATGTTTTAGACATTTAGTTTAGTTTGCAATTCTAAACTTATTAGTTATAGAATATGTGGATTAATTAGTATAGTTTACCCTTTTAGTATATGATAGTTTGGTTTAATTGAAAATAAAAGGAGTAAACCAGAAACTTTAGTAAATTAAAACAATCCACACACCTTGTATATATAGCATAACATGTTAGTTAGTTAACAACATTTCATCAAGGAGGAACACTAAAATTTTAAAAGCCACCCGAAAATTTACATTGAGAATAATGGGAACTCTTAAATTCTACTTGCATGACATGTATAACTGATATATGATTTTTGAGCTGGAGAACACATAGCCTGTGAGTCTTGAGCTTAATTGTATGGTTACATTCAAACCATAATTTTCATTCCTGTGTGTTTTACCCTTCTTTTTCATTCTGATGTTCTTTACTTTGTTTTAATCTATATGTCCAATATAGAATATAGATACATACCAAGAGATGATTGAGGCCATCATTTGAATTTTTCCTCACTTATCCCAAATTAGCCTACCTTGTGCATCACCCTTGTTAGCCCCCTTGAGCTTTTTAATCCCCTCTTGTTCTATAAACCACATTACTAGCCTTAAGCAGAAAAACAAAATAAAAATCCCAAGTTGAATCCTTGGTTAGCTTAAGATAGATATTGTGTACAATTTAAGAGTAGAAAATTTTATGGGAACATGGGATGATAGAAACAAAGTAGGAATTTGAAAAGAATAAGTTATTTCAAAAACAAAAATTTGGGAAGCATGCTCATGTGAAATCAAAACAATTAAATTACCATGTGCATTGATAAAAAAATAATAAAAAAATAATAAAACTTTTATAATATTTTCAGTATTTAAATAAGGGGATACAAAAATTCTCCAATTGCAAAATAAAAAGAATCAATGCACATGGGACAAAATTAAAAGGCATGAGTTTGCATTACAAAGTGGGAAAATTTTGGGCAAATAGGTTAAGGAACTGTAAAATTATATAAAGTATGTATGTTGGGTACGATCTTAGACTAATCAAGGATTCACTTATTAGCTCACTTAGCCTTATACATATACCCTTACCTTTACCCTGGCCCCATTACAACCTTGAAAAAGACCTCATGATTTTTGTATATCTGTATTCTATAATTGTTGATTGGTTAGATGAAGAACAAAGTTATAGAAAGTAAGGATAGAAAAAAAAATAGAGTGATTAACCCAATAAACACTGAGTGACTAGAGAGTAAACACAAAATCCAGTGAGGGTTCAATAGCTCATCACCATATATCTCTGCTTAATTATTAATTGTACTGCAAGTTTGTGAAATATTTTCACCCATCTCAATTGTAAAAGTGCTTTAACATTATCCAGGGTTTGGCTATGGATATATGATTCCTTGAGGATATGAATTAATTTAACTACATGTAAGTTTTATATACAAGTGAATAATAACTAGAATTGTATGACTCATTTAGGTAGTTTGCATTTAGAATAGAATGCATTACATGAGATTCCACCACTTTAACCTTACCTTATTCTTTATCTTGGATTTAGCATGAGGACATGCTATTGTTTAAGTGTGGGGAGATTGATAAACCCATATTTTATGATGTATTTTGTGCTCAATTTAAGTGATTTATTCAATCCTTCGCCCACTTATTCATGTGAAATTGCATGGTTTCACTTTCCCTTCCTTATTATGTGATATATGTGAAAAACATGTTTCCTATGCTTTAAAAATATTTATTTTAATTACCTTTTATTACCATTCGATGCCGTGATTTGTGTGTTAAGTATTTTCAGATCTCCTAAGGCAGGAATGATTTAAAGGATGGAAAGGAAACATACAAAAATGGAACGAAAGCACAAAATGGAGTTTTTGAAGAAACTAGCAGCGACGCGAACGCATGGACGAGGCATCCGCATGCCTAGCGCAAAAAGGTAGCAACGCGATCGCATGGACGACGCGGAAGCGTGCCTTGAGCATAACGCAAATGACGCGTACGCGTGACCGACGCGAACGCGTGACAAGGAAAACTCCCAGATAATGCGACCGCGTGACCCACTCGGACGCGTGACAGATGCCACGTGCAGCAACTGCAGAAAATGCTCCCAGCAATTTCTAAAACCCTTTTTGGCCCAGATCCAAGTCCAGAAAGCACAGATTAGAGGTTACAAAGTGAGGGATTGCATCCATTCATGAACACAACATATCATACATTCACTTTTCATATTTTAGATGTAGTTTTTAGAGGGAGATGTTCTCTCCTCTCTCTTAGATTTTAGGATTAGGATTCCTCTTAAAGGATTTAGGATTTCAACTTCTTCTCAGGTTCAATATTTCTTTTTTCTTTATATTTCTCTTTTACTTTCAGATACTTTAATGCTCTCATTTAATTACTTATGTTTCCAAATTGGCTTATGAACCATTCATGTTAGAATTTTCTTTATTTGATATAAATTCAGGTATTTCAGATTCATGATTCTTATTTAGCTTTTCATATTCTTGGCTTTAATTGATTAACTAGAGGCTCTTGAGTTATCAAACTTATCGTGATTGTTGATTAATTCCTCTAATTGACTGGAATTCCACTAACTCTAGTCTTTCCTTAGGAGTTGGCTAGGACTTGGGGATCTAACTAATTAGTCCACTTGACTTTCCCTTACTTTCGTAAAGGTTAACTAAGTGGGGTTAAACTCAATTCTCATAAGAATAACTAGGATAGGACTTCCGAATTTTCATGCCTTGCCAAGAGTTTTATTAGATATTAATTTATTAATTTCTGCAACTTGTTTTCCTTGTTTAAACCTTTCAAAACCCAAAACACTATTTTCCATAACTAATAATAAGAACACCTCCCTGCAATTTCTTGAGAAGACGACCCGAGATTTGAATACTTTGGTTTATAAATTTTATTGGGTTTGTTACTTGTGACAACCAAAACGTTTGTATGAAAGAGCTTTCGTTGGTTTAGAAACTATATTTGCAACGAGGATTTATCTGCGAATTTCTAGACCACGCAAAAGTTCTCTCATCAGCTACCAACACCACCCCTTGTACGGCCAATCTGTTACCGTGGCACTACTGCTCCGGCCATTTCCCTTCCCTTTTCATTCTTGTCAATACTCAGACTCTAGGTCTTTCCATTTTCCTTTTTAATATCTGTTTTTTTTATTTTATTTATTAGTTAATCTTGATTAAGTTAGACTTAGTTATAATTGTATGTTTTAGTGGATTTGTAGGTTGTTAAGTAGTTGGAACTTAGTTGTAGTAGATTTTTAGGCCTGTTTAATTTTTTTTGTTGCTGCTGTTTGGAATGGACTATTTTTTGAATATTATTTGTTAAATGATGATATTTTTTTTTGGTTTATTGATTGAATTGTGAACTGCTGCTCACTCAATTATGTTTATTTGCTTTGTTCCTATGAATTGATATGTGAATGGTGTTTATTTGTTTGTTGCATTCATACGGAAATTGATTTGATTGAGTGAATTTAGGAAATGTGCTAGTTTGTTGCTGAAGTTCTGCCGGAAATTATTTAAATCTATTTTCACTATTCATTCTTGATCCAATTGATTAATTGAGTTTGGTATTCTGTTGTTTTTGCTTTGAAATGTGGCTAAGCTTAATTAATCAATTATCGGACTGATTTATTTACTATTTTGTTGCTGAAAGTTGAGATTTTCTACTGTTTCTATTTCATTAAGCTGCATTGTTTGATTCGGTACAACAAGGTCCTAATTGACGGATTTCTGTGTCAATAGAACCTTGTTTACCAAAAAGTTTTGAAAAGATGCCTCATGGAAGTTTTATTTCCAATTTTGTTCAAACCTCGTGATTCTTTGCTTGTTTTCAATTGTGATTTACTCATATACATTGAATAGCTCAAATTGATTTTCATATTGACCCAAAACTTGGATTCTTTTGTAGTTAGAGCCTCTTTGCATGAATTCATAGGATTGAGAAATTTTAAACTATGTAACTAGTGTCATTCATTTTCATCATGCTTAACCATAGAACATGAATTTTTTGTTTCTTATTTCAATCTTGTGACTATAATGCTTAATTGCATTTTGGTGTTTCAAATTTCCTTAACTGCTTTGTCATTAATACTTTATCTTTCTAAACACCAAAATGCTTAAACTTATGCTAAATGAGAAAGTTAACTAACTCTGACTAGTTTGATTGATTGGGAAGTGTTTCTGTTTGATTTTACTTTGAATCGCACGTATGCTTCCAATTAATTTCACATTATCCATTCACTTCACATGTATGTTGTTTTCTTTCCTCAGTCTTCTACTTCTTGCCTACTTGTCATATTATTTTGCTCCGTATGCCTTTAGAATATATTTCATATGCCTATTTCCGCTATTTTTTTTTCAGAATGTCGGATAGGAAGGGAAAGGGTAAGGCCTCGTGGTCCGGAAAAAGGAAGCAGACCTCATAGTCCGCTGAGGGAGCGAACACTGCGTTCTATGAGAGACGGATTAGTGGGAGAGACAGAGTTGATCAGAATACACCTCCCGCTGATCCGTATAAGTTTAGCTGCCTTTACTTGGAGCAGAAGTTTCCTAAGTTCCTAGAGAGGAATCTGCACATTGAGAGGAAACTTCAGATCCCGGATGAGCTAAGCCAGTACACCGATGATAGGATTGCTCAGCGAGGTTGGAGGTTCCTAGGTAGGGAACTTCTGACGATGAATGCATCATAGGTATGGGAATTTTACGCAAACTACTACACAAGGGCCCTCGACGTAGTTCACCTTCGAGGCAAGAAGATACCAATGACTGAGGAGATCATTGAGCAGACATTTCACTTTCTGCCTGGACCTAGCGGGAAGGATGCATTTGAAGAGGTTGAAGGTGAAAGGAAGTTGAAGACTTTTGACTGGGACAAGGTATTGGCTGTGATTGCCAAGCCTGGGAGTTTGTGGATGTTTGGAGCTGACCCGCCGACTCTCCAGGGGATCTCAGTACACGCTCTGACCAATAAGGCCCGTATTTGGTAGTAGATCCTGGCTAATTACGTGATGCCGAGCACCCATGAGACCAAGATCATTGCTGATATGGAGGTCTTTGTCTGATGTGTCTTGGAAAGTAAACAGTTGTACCTTCCAAGTTATATCAGACGGAACATTGGGCGAGCTCACTATATTGGAAACCTAGCCTTTCCGTGCATGAGCACTGAGCTAGACACGGAGGCCGGATTTATCTGTATGACCACAGACGAGAGGCCGACCATTGAATGCAGTAAGAAGGTGATTCCTCATGGCGACTGGTTTGGACCTCAGCCTACCACCAGACGCCAAGGCAGACATCAGTCGGCACCTTCTTCAGAGGCAGGACCCTCAGCCTCAGCTACACCATCATCATCAACACCCTTACCATCAGCATCATCACAGCCGATTTACCGCCTTGTACAGAGCCTCTTCCAGCAGATTGATTAGATGGAATGTCACAATAAGCGACGTTTTGACAACCTAAAGAGGATCTCTGGCTGCACTGGCTTCTCATCTGAGGAACTCGACCCTCCTTCAGAGCACAATGAAGAGGAAGTGCAGGCCACAGCAGATGCAGTGGAGACGACGATGACAACTCCTTCCACTCCGCATGACTTACTGAGCACCAAGGACGGTGCTAAAACTTAAGTGTAGGGTGGTCGTCCGACCGAGCAGTGATTTATTTTGGGTGAAATGGCCTATTCCGAACACTTTTAGTTTAGTTTTTATTATGCTCTTTTAGATACTTTGTATATATTTTATCATTTTGAACACATTTTACTTAGTTTATTGCACTATCTTATTTTATTGTACTTTTTAACTTTGTACATAACCTAGTTTCCCATTGTAGGATTCATACTTTTATCACTTTCTTCAATTTTGGCTTGTACATATGCTTTTTAGCCTTTAGTTGTGTTTGTGATTGGATAATGTGATCATTGCATCTAATTAATTTCCTATACACTTGATTATTTGAGTTGATTGAAATTAGAAAATGAACTTAGGATTTTTTTACCTTCTCTATCCAATCACATTACGTATACATATATAGAAATGAGTGTTAGTCAATTTAATGAAATTTCCAAGAAAACTTCTTTTTATAGGGCATTTACATTCCAATTGAATTGAGTTGAGATCTTTCATTGGACTTGCTTGAATTGTATATTGTGAAACATGTTTTTGAGCTAAGAACACATAAGCTTGTGAGGTTTGAGCATAATTGTGTGGTTGCATCATATAACCACTATTCTCATTCTTGTGTGTATTCTCTTTCCATGATTGCAATCTTTAATTTGTTTGATTCTTTATGTTCATTGTTTAATGTATATATGCATTTATATGATTGAGGCCTTCATTTCATTGTAGCTTACTTCCCCAAATAGCCATACCCTCTCATTTACCCTTGTTAGCCCACTTTGAGCCTTTTTTTATCCCCTTTTGTTTTTTATGTTAGCACATCACTAACCTTAAGTAGAAAACCATAAATATCCCTAATTTGAATCTTTGATTAGCTTAGGATAGTGAGTGTGTATTTTATTTAAGTGGGAGAAAAGTTGGAAAACATTGGCAGATAAAAGTATGTGTTGCAATTTTATTGAAAATTTTGGAAATTTGGGTACATACTTGTGTATGAATTGTGTAAACCATACGCATTCACTTTTTGCATATATAAGTTATTACTGAAAAAAAAAAGAGAAAAAAAAAAGATAAAGAAAATAAAATAAAAAGGGGATAAAATTTTTCAAAGTAGAGTAATAATAACAATGCATATTGTTGTGATTGAAAAGAATATATGAGTATGTGAAAAATTGAGAACTATGGGTAGCTAGATTTTGTATTAGAATTGTATAGGTTGTTATATATGTTTAGTGAGAGCTTAAGTTGATCAAAGGTTCAAATTCTAGCTCACTTAGCTATATATACATCCTTACCTTTGCCTTAGCCCCATTACAACCTTGTGAAAATTCCTCATGATAATTGTATCTATGCATTGAATAATTGTTGATTGTTAGATGAGAAACAAATCTTAGAAAGCCAGATTAGAGGAGAATTGAGTGGATCGACCTTAAACACTTGAGTGACTAGAGCGTATACACATCCGGTGAGGCGTTCGATTGCTCAATTCTATGCTTCCACCTATGATTATTTCTTATCTTGCAAGTTGTAAATTATTATCTATAACTCAATTCAATTGTGGATTGGATTTTATTATGATTGATTTAGCCCTTGGTTGTTTATATATGTATTCTTAGAAATTGATTTATTTTGACTAAGTAAATACAAATAGATAGTTAGATGGTATTAGGTAGAATAGTTGCATGTATATAGATAGAGTGCATATAGATAGTTTGCATTGAATAAATATTGATATCTCCTTTCTTGTATATTTTTTGGTTTAGCATGAGGACATGCTTAGTTTAAGTGTGGGAAGGTTGATGAACCACAATTTTATGGTGTATCTTGTGTTGAATTAAGTGAATTTTATCAACTTTTCCTACATTTATTTATTAAAATAGCATGTTTTGTGAATTCTTCCTAAATTGTGCTTAAGAGTAAAAAATATGCTTTTTAGGCCTTTAAGTTGCTAGATTTAATTCACTTAAATCCCATCCGATACCTTGATGTGTTTATTGAAGTGATTTCAGGGTTACAAGGTAAGTATGGATTGAAAAAGTGAGGAAAAAGCATGCAAAAGTGAAGAATCCATAAAGAAATGAAGTTTGGAGTGTTCAAGGATCATGCGTACGCACAATCATGCATGCATACGCATGTTTGTAAATTTGTGCAACCATGCGTACGCATGGTCCAGCGTGCATACGCACGAATGGGATCACATGACTTCATTAAATGCAACATGTCGGTCGCGATTTCAGCCCTTCCAAAGCACAATCTAACTCATTTCTGAAGCTATTTGAAGTCAAATTCAAGAAGGATGAAAGGGGAGCAATTAAGGTAGCTTAGAAACATGTTTTAGGGTAGTTTTCTAGAGAGAAAAACTCCCTCTTCTCTCTAAAAGTTAGGGTTCTTAGTTTAAAATCCTATTAGATTTAGTTTTGATGCTTGTTTTGATTTAGTTTCCTTTACTTTTCCTTGTTCAATTGCTTTAATTCTTTTAGTTTCTCTTGTTAATTTCTCATTTGTGCCACTTTTTAGTTTATGAATCCTCTTGTTAATTTTGATTCGTTTAATGCAATTTGATGTTTTCATGTTTATTGATGTTTGTTTGAGTTGTTGTTATTAATTTCTTGCATTTGGTAGATTTAAATTTTATATTTCTTGACATTTCACCATGCTTTATTTTTGTGCCTTCAAGTGTTTGACAAAATGCCACTTTTAGTTTTTGAGTAGATTTCTACATTCTTGACTTGGAATTGAGTGTTTGAGATGATATTGAGTCACAAATGTCCAAGTTGATTAACAATTTGGAGATTTTAATTAATCTCGTTCCCATTAATGAGTAAGACCTATGGGTTGAGATTGATTAAGCCTGGTTGACTTATCTCATCATTAGAGGTTGACTAATTGGGTTTGCTCTTATAATTGTCATGTCGTGGTTACTGACACAAGAGTCGTTCAAGTCCAATATTGATTGGTGACTTAGGGTTGTTAGTTGTTCTTGTTTTCATTGACGAGTAAGACCTATGAATTAAGATTGACTATGCCTATTTAACTTTCTCCCAGTGTTGGGGATGACAAAATGGGATTAACTCTAGGTAATCACCATGTTTGTGGTCAATGACTTGTTAAGTAAGCTTTGATTCTCAATCCATGCCAGGAGTGTCTTTTAGCATTTACATTTCCTTTAGTAGTTAGCTTTATTTTCTTGTCATTTAATTTCTTGCCTGTTTATCTGCAAACCCCCTGATGCTTATAACTGATAACTCGCATACCTCACTGTGACATCTTTGAGAGACGACCCGAGATCTAATACTCTCGATTTTTATTATTTTACATTCGTGACAAACAAAATTAAATTTTGATTAAGGGTTACTTATCGATCTGGACGATGCTTGCAACGGAATTATTTTGTGAAATTCCAAACTGACGTAATGCTTAAAAGCCTCGACGCAGGGTGGAAGGCCCAAAATACCTTGTCAAACAGTCACGCACCATGAGGTGCCCATCATAGTAGGGTGCAATGCTGATCTCACATATAGTTCCAGAACAACAACTCTACAATGCTTGTAGCAACCTCGGCACCTTATTGTAAGACTCCTCCCAGTCACCGTATATCTGTGCAATCGCCTTTTGCTTCGCCATCCAGACATTCCTGTACGAGGGTTTGAAGAGATAGCTCTACCTAACTGCACCTTGTAGGACTGAGATGCTGACAGACGGGTTTGATTGTATCAATGGTAGGATGACACGGTAGATGAGACTGCTGTCTAACTGTCGGTGGTCCTGCGACATTGTGGGTACTAAACACGTGTGCACTCCTCCCACCCTAAACCCTAGCAAAATAGAACAACAGTGGTAAACAGGTTCAACAAGCATAACAACTACAACTGTCAATATAGAAGACAATGAATCTTTAACATACCAGTATCTGAGATTCTGTCAGAGAGGAACACAGAGACTCCAAGGGCAGCCTGCTCTATGTTGTTGGCAACGCACATGGTACTTTAATCGATTCGACTCTACTACTCGATATTCAGCACTTCTGCGAATGCTGTAATTCTTAACACCCTATATTACTGCATCTCTGTTTTTGAATCTGTGACCAACAATAAACTCCACCCCACCGTCCAAGTTGTAATCTTCCTCACCCGTGTTGGAAAATAGGTTCTTCTCTTGCATCACGTCCAGATCCAACGTACCATAGTGACTGGGTACAGATGACAAGGCTAGAATTGGACGTGAGAGAGGCAGAAGATACCTACGTGATGCCTCAACTGGGGTCTCCGGTACAAACTCTTCCTCATCATCATCCTCGGAGGAACCGCTCTCGTTGCTATCCGCAAGATACTCCTCGTTGGAGTCCTCACCGTTGACCTCCATGTCTACCACTGAACTGGCAACATGAATCGATGGTGGTGCGGGAGGTAGGTCATCCTAGACGAAGTCTGACGACCCAGATCCACCGCCACTGACGTCGCCAACCTCCGCAGAAAGCTCCATCACTTGCTCCGCCATAATTTTCCCATAGATGTCAAATATCAGGCGCACATGCTCGTTGCCATGGAGCCAAAATAGATGAAACTAAAAAATTCCATTTTCTGTCGGTGCTAGCAACCTATACCTCATCCTTCCGATCTCTTTTTTCCACTACCACTGACGCTATCTAATATCAGACTCTTCAATTCTGCCAATGAATTTACTGACCAGGTACACAACAGAATGAGATTCTCACACTCAAATGTCACCACATTATCACTATTTACCATACAGGAATTCGGATACACACTTACGACCAAGAAATCACCACTACTATATATTTTGGCTTATTTTTGGAAGGAATATGTAGCAAAGAAGTAGTGAAATATTTGTGGAGAATACAAATGGTTGCACATCCTTTTATAGCCGCTAAAAATTTGTCTTAACGTATCTCGTTTACAGTGTAAACGTCATAATTATTCTCTTATCTCGTTTACATTGTATTAACATATTTCGTTTACATTGTAAACGAGATAAGAGATGTGATGCTTTTCAGTAAAACGCTGTAAAAGGCATATTTCGGTAATTAAAACAATTATTTTATTTATTTAAAAAAATTATTATATAATGTATTCTAATAAGTGTTATATTATTTAGAGATTGATTAGATAATATGTAAACTGATGTTAAATTTAAATTGTTTTATATTAAAAATATTTTATTTAATAATTTATATATAATTTCATACAATTATTCAACTAAATGTAATATAAATTAAATTATAATTTATTATTTTAAAAATTTGAATTTATTTATTTTTAAAAAAGCATAGGTCTTTCATATTAAAATGGTATAAAACGACATCTTCATTTGTTACTTCTCTTTTTACATTTACTTTAGTTGTCATACTTTGTCTTCTCATGCGGTATTCTTTGGGTTACAAATAATTAAAAAAAATTAAAAACAAATGAAAATCAAAAACACAAAATATAAATTAGTTTTATAATAATGATATATTTGAATATACCTAATAAGGAGATGTGCCAAATTTAAATTTATTTGGGTTTAGAAAAATGAATGAGAATGAAAAATATAAAAAATATAAATATAAAATTATTAATTAATTTTATAATTATGATATATTTAAATGTATTCAATAAGAAAATGTGACAAATTTAAACTTACTTGAAAGAGTTTTCGTAAATTGGTATGAGAGATTAAGAATAAAGAATAATGGAGTCTTATGTAACATGTATAAATAGACCAATTAATATAATAGTAAGTATTAACATGTATAAATTATAGAATTTGTTATAAATATATTTATTATGGATGTCCTAGATTGTTACAATAATTTAAATTTCAAGTAGATAGATTCAATTATAGATGTAACCTAGTTGAGTTAATTAGAAGTTGGGAATAAATAGCCTTCTTATAATGTTCTATATACAATATTAATAATTAATAAAGTCATCTCTTTTTTTTTTATTCTCTTTTATCTTTCTTCTCTTTTCAAATCCTAATCTTTATTTTCATAACACTTTATTAGCACGATATTTTTCTATTTTTTTTTTATTTTCTACTTCTCTCTCACGTCGTTGTTATTTTTTCTTATTTCTTTTACACTACACACAAACTATTTTATTCTGCATCAATTTTTTATTATTATCTATGTGCCGTGCTTCGTTGAGTTCATTCTATATGCATATATATTCTTATATACATTTTTTTTTTCTATATGTCTTTTTTTTTTTTACTATATGACATATGATCAATTCCATGATATACTTATTTTATGCATGACTAATTGTGGGTTTGAACGCTGGGCCATAATATTATTCTCATAATAAATTTTTGTGTATTTTATATGTTTGAGATAAATTATATAATTTTTTTTAATACATTAATTTTTCGTGTATTTCATATGTTTGAGATAGATTATATAATTTTCTTTTAATCACATAAATTTTGATTTTGAGTATATAATTTTGTTTAGGTTAATAAATACATACATTTTAATTTTGAGTATATATATATATATATATGTTCCAAAAAAATGTGATAATGTAAGAAAAAGGTTTTAGAATAGAAAAGAATAAAAGATATTTTGAGAAGAATTAAAGGAGAGAGATAATTTTATCAAAAAAATTTTTAAGAAGAAAAGATACAATTACTAATTTTTTTTTTGTCAATTATATTTCTATTAAAATTAGTAGTATCAAAAAATATTTCAAATTTAATATTATCAAGAAAAAATAAAAAAATAATTATATAAGGACTAATTTGATTAATTTTTTAAATTTTAGAGATGAAAATGACTTATGTCTGAACTTTCAACGACTATTTTGATTATAAATAACTTTTTTACATGTCAATGCCACGTGTCACTGATTTGACACGTCAACCAATCATGTTGTAATACGAGGCATCAACCCACCACGTCATCATGTGCCACGTGGCACTTAATATGACACGTCATTATCCAACTGATGGAAGGACTAACGTGACCAAGTCGTGTATCTTTCGGGGACGATTTCGATTAATTTTATCTTTCGAGAACCAAAATGAAAATCGAGGTATCTTTCAGAGACGATTTTGGCTATTAACTCACTTATCTTTCTTTCCTTCTATATAAATTATTAATATTATTATTCTTAGCTATTTACTTACTTTTATTTATTTTTATTAATAGATATATCATGTCAAATTCGCAAAAGCTTGAACTTGCCGTTCTTGATTTAAAGAGCAAAAATTATTTAGAATTGACACATGATGCTGAAACCCATTTGATATCCAAGAAGTTTGGGGATATCATAAAGAAAGAACTATAATCTTCAAGCGAAGATAAGGTTAAGGCACTTATTTTTCTACTTTTTCACCTTTATGAAGGGTTGAAAGTAGGATACTTGACTGTTAAAGATCCACAAGAATTATGGGCAAATTTGAAAGAAAGGTATGAACATCAAAAGATTGTATTATTGTCTAAATCTCGTTATGAGTGGATACATTTAAGGTTTCCAGATTTTAAAATAGTCTGTAAATACAATTTTGTACTTTTTAAAATAAGTTCTCAACTAAAATTATGTGGTTAAGAAGTCACCGAAGAGGACTTAATAGAAAAAAAAATTTCACATTCCATACTTCCGATGTGCTGTTACAACAACATTATCGCAGAAAGAGTTTCAAAAGGTATTCTAACCTAATAGGTTGTCTCCTATTAGCAGAACAAAATAATGAATTGTTAATGAAAAATCATGAAGTCTGTCCAACTGGCTCAACCGCTTTTTCTAAAGTGAATGCGGCATCTCGTGAACATAAAAGAAACTATGGTCAGAATAACGGTCAAAACCGTGGTCGTGGCCGTAGACGTGGACGTGAAAAATGGAACAATGGAGTTTTTCCTCAAAACCAAAAGTGGAATAAATATGAGAAGCGTGCTTCGAGCCATAATGTGAAAATTTTGTTCTATCGATGTGGATTAAAAGGTTATTGGTCGCGTATATGTCGTACCGCTGAATGTTTTGTCAATATATATCTAGAATCTATCAAAATAAAAGGACAAAAACAAGAGACCAATTTGACTATATAAAGAGATGAAGCTGAAGTTAATGGTGTTGAAATGGAACTGAAATCCACTGATGATATCTTTGCAGACCTTAATAATATTCTTGATAGCAACCCATACACGTCTAAACCAACTCATTTTGGTGACCCAAGTAATGTTACTCATTTAGATGAATCAAATTTTTTTAGTAGAATATTAATTAGAAATCTATCCCTTTTTTTTAGGTGTTTTTCTTTCTTCATAGTTAGTTTTTTTTTTCTTTTGGTTGCAGCTTTTATTTGCTTTTGAAACTTTGGTATTTTCTCTTTATTAATGGTAATTTATTTTTATTTTTGTAATGAAAATATGGATATTTCTCACGCTTCGCTCAAATTCAATAATAAAGAAGTATGTCTTGCTAATAGTGCTTCAACACATACAATACTTAGAGATAAAAGACATTTTGTCTCTCTTGTTACAAAGGAAATAAATGTACGTACAATTATTGGTAGTGCAAAAATGATTGAAGGCTCCGGAAGAGCTACTATAATATTACCTAAAGGAACTAAGTTCTTTATAAATAATGCATTACTATCAAGTAAGTTTCATAAAAACTTACTATGTTTTAAAGATATCCGCCAAAATAGATACCATGTAGAAACCGCAAGAGAAAAAAATAATGAATATCTCTATATTACAATTATGACGTCAGGAGAAAAATGTGTATTATAAAAATTATTCGCTCTCTCTTCTGGTTCATATTACACCACTATTAACAATGTGGAATCACATGTCATAGTAAACCAGAAGTTTACAAATATAAATGTTTTTACAATTTGGCATGACCGGTTAGGACACTCGGGTTTAATTATAATGAGAAGAATCGTCGAGAATTCATTTAATCATCCTCTAAAAGAACATAAAATTCTTCGATTTAATAAATTTTCATGTGCTGCTTGTTCTCAAGAAAAATTAATTACAAGACTATCACAAGAAAAAAGTGAAAATATATGTTGGTTATGAATACCGTCAATTATAAAATACCTTGAATCAATGACGGGTGATTTATTTAAGACAAAATTTTCTGATTTCACTTTTATGAAACAATTTTTTCAAAATTAGAGGAAGAAAACAAACAGTTGAAAAAAGATATTACTTAGAATACATTGTCATTATTTCATTTAGATCCTTGCACTAGACAATGCGAGCTAGAAGGATAAAAGTTATATTTCAAATCATTTGCCAAACATATTTACTGACCTAAAGAGAGTAATCAAATCTTACATTCCAGCTACAAATGCACCAATAAGAACAAATGTCTTAGAAGGACAAGTTGTTACTGCAATTACGTTAAGATATCTTATTAGTCAACAGTGCATAAAAAACTTGTCATGCATCTAATGGATGTTATTACAGTCTATTTATACGACTCAATTGATAAAGAAATTTATATGAAAATTTCTGAAGAATTCAAAGTGCCTGAAGCATATAATAATTCTCTGAAAATTTGTTCAGTAAGACTTCAAAAATTCTTGTATGGATTAAAATAATCTGAGCTTGTGTGGTATAAACTATAGTTCTGAAAATCGAATCGGACCGGCCGATTCAACCAGATTAACCAGAAACCGATCACCTAACCGGTCCGGGTAAGACCAGAAACTGCTTGGCAAAAAATAGGTGAAAAAATCGATCGAACCGATAGTTAACCGATGAACCGGCAAAATCGTCTGATTTTTTAGCGGGTTTTTTGGTTTAAAAGTAAACCCCCTAAACAGCGTCGTATTGTCTCTTAAAAAAAAAAGAAAGGCTAAACGTAAACGAAGTTGAACCCTAATCAGTAATCACCCAGAAGCCAGAAGAGGAATCAACACCCACAGCAACTATCTCTCCTCTCTTCGCAGTTGCATAGCCACCACCACCAATCGAGCAGCCCACCGCCATCGCCACCGCATCCCGCAACCACAGTAGCGATGACTTTGACCACCGCAACCACCACTGTGTCCTCTTTCATCGCCGAGCTCGCCTCCTCTTTCGTCGTCGTTACTCACCGCCGGTAAGTAATACTCTGTTATTCACTTATTCCTCCTCGCTGCCTTCTGATTTATTTATTTGTTGGATTCAAGATTTTGATTTATTTGTTATCTGTTCATGATTTATTTGTTTGCTGGATTCATGATTTTAATTTTTGATTTTCTGAGGTTATTTGTTCATGATTTATTTATTTGCTGCTTCATGATTTTGGTTGCTGAATTATTTACTTGTTCATGGTTTTCTGAAGTTATTTTTTGTTTTTGATTTTCTGATTGTTACAGATGGAACAATCACAAAGTAATCCACAACCACAAGATAATGCTGTTCAAGATTCTCAAACTAGTTCATCTAGAGGTAAATCTGATCCAGCTTGGCAATATTTTACAGTGAAGTATGACAAAAATAACAAGGCTCAATATACATGTATTTTCTGCTTGAATACTTACAATGGAGGGGGGATATATAGAATGAAATATCATCTTGCAAAAATTCCTGGACAAATTAAAGTTTGTACAAAGTAACTGAAGATGTTGAACTTCAATTCAAAAGGCTTTTGGAGGAAAACAAAAAAATAAGACAGAAAAAAATTTACAAGTGATTGTTATGATGTGGAAACACAAGCGGAAGAAGAGTATGAATCGCCTAATCCTCTACAACCTCCGGCTCCTGCAACAATGGGAGACAAAGGAAAGAAAAGAGCGATTGTTGCTACTCCAATTGGAAGTTATTTTAAGGGAAGGACTACGCCAGGCTCTCAACCAACTTTGAAAAGTGTCTTGGCCAGCAAATTGTGCACAAGGTTAAGTTGGGACTTGCAAAATGGATAATTGATGCACGGATTCCATTCAATGTAATTCAATCGCCTTACTTTCAACCTGCCTTGGACGGCGTTGCTGCAATTGGACCTGGTTTCAAGGGATCGTCATATGATGAAATGAGAGTTCATTTGCTGGCCGATCTTAAGAAGGAAAGTCAGTTTCTTGTTGAAGGATATAGGAGCTCGTGGAAAAGCACTGGTTGTACACTGATGGCAGATGGCTGGACTGATCAAAGGCAGCGTACGTTAATTAATTTTCTAGTTTATTGTCCTGCTGGTATGTCATTTGTTAAGTCTGTTGATGCTTCTGATATGATAAAAAATGCCGATACCTTGTTTAAATTGTTTAATGAGGTTATTGAGTGGGTTGGGTCTAGTAACACTGTGCATGTGGTTATGATAATGCTGCGAATTATGTATCTACTGGAAAACTCATTCATGAAAAGTATCCAAACATTTTTTGGTCTCCTTGTGCTGCTCACTGCATCAATCTTATTTTGAAAGACATAACAAGTATTCCTCACATAGCTGACCTTGCCTCTCGTGCTTCAAAAGTGACTGTGTTTGTTTAGAATCATATGATTTTCTTGTCATGGCTTAGAAAAAGAAAAGATTGGAAAGAAATTTTTCGACCAGGAGTTACACATTTTGCTACTGTTTTCATTACTTTGAAAAGTATATATGATCATAAAGAAGACTTGCAATCATTGGTGGTGGACAAATATTTCACTTCTCATAAATTATCCAAGAGTGTCAATGGGAAGATGGTTAGCTCAATTATCTTGGGTAGTAAGTTTTGGGATGATTGTCTTACTACTGTGATGATTGTTGGTCCTCTTATTAAGTTATTGAGACTTGTTAATGCGGATGAGAAACCTTCTCTGGGATCCGTGTATGATGGCATGCAAAGAGCCAAAATTGCTATCAAGACAATGTTTAAAAATAGAAAAGCTGCATACACACCTTATAGAAGTATCTTAAAAATGCGGTGGGATAACCATTTGAAGCGTGACCTCCATGCAACAGCATACTTTTTGAATCCAGATTGCTTCTATAGTGAGGAGTTTGTTGAGAAGGCAAATATCTTGAGGTCTTTACTTTATTTATTTGATATTGAAACTCTTTGCGATGACTCAGTTGCCGCAATGCAAGAAATACAGTTGTATCGAGATCGAAAAGAAAGTTTTGGAAGGGAAAGTGCTTTGAAAGCAATTAAGAGACTCGAACCTGGTAGGTTATTATATTTCTATGTTCAAACTTCAATTTACTTTGAAAGTTTTTTAAATATTGAATGAGAATTGATGTTTGACTTTCATATCCTGGTAGGTGAATGGTGGAGGTTACACGGTGGGAGTGCTCCTAATTTGCAAAAAAATGGCGATTCGTCTTCTTCATCAAACATCTTCATCATCCGGATGTGAGAGGAACTGGAGCCTCTTTGAACAAATCCATTCAAAGAGGAGGAACCGATTAGAGTATCAAAGGGTAAGTGACATTGTTTAGGTGACTTATAATCTACGCCTTCAATCTAGAATGTATCGCAAGAAGAAGAATTATGATCCAATTGACATTCAAAGTATTGACACAGTAGATTTTTGGGTAATGACGGATGAAGATGATCCTGAATTTACTAATGGAGCATCGAAGGCATTGAAAATTTAATTTACACGGATAATGCTATGCCTTCATATCTTAAAGGTGATTGAAATAGCAAAACTTGTTTCATTTACTAAAGATATCTGTTGTAAAGTTATAACTTTGATTTTTTCTTGGTTTTTTATTTTATTTTATTAGATGGAGATGTGAAAGTTGATGTGGATTTGTCTGATGTCGCTGATTCTTCAAATACCGCTTCTTTTGGTGGTACTTCTGATGATGGTGGCTTTGGATTACCTGTTTATGATGGAGATATTGGAACACTTAATGATAATTATGATTTTTGATGAGTTGCACCTTTGATTAGTTGAAAACTTGCTAGTAATTGTTTCTTTTGAATGTAGAACATTATGGGTTTGTCATTATGTGCGTTTTTTTTGTTTAGTTATAAACTTTGATTTTTGAAGTTGTTTGTGAACCTCTAATATTAAGTTATGGATAATTTATTATGTGAAATTTTAAATTTTATTAAGTTAGAAATTATTTAATTTATATATTTAAAATTATTTTTAGGTTTTTTAATAATTTTATTTAATATTTAATTAAACCGGTTGAACCCCGATTGAACTCCGGTCGAACCAGTGAACCATTGAACCAGTGACCTCATCGGTTTATTGACCGGTCCGGTTCTCGCAACCTTAGTATAAACGTCTCAGTAAATACTTATTGAAAGATGGGTACAAAAATGACCGTGTATTTCCATGTGTGTTCATAAAAAGGTTTGAATCTAAATTTGTTATTATTGCAGTATATGTTGATGATTTAATCATTGAATCTCCTGAAGAAATTCAAAAAACTGTAAATTATTTAAAAAGAGAATTTGAAATGAAAGATCTTGGCAAGACAAAATTTTGCCTTGGTTTACAAATTGAACATTTGAAGGATGGTATATTCATCCATTAGTCAACTTATACTGAGAAACTTTAAAAAAAATTTACAAAGACAAGGCACACCCATTGAGTACTCCAATGGTAGTGAGATCACTAGATGTGGATAAAGATCCATTTCGACCTTGTAAAATTAAAGAAAAACCCCTTGGTCCTGAAGTACCTTACCTTTGTGCTATTGGTGCATTAATGTATCTCGCAAACAATACAAGACCAGATACAACATTTTCAGTAAACTTATTATCGAGATTTAGTTCTTATCCAACTAGAACTAGAACACACTAGAACAGTGTTAAACATATATTAAGATATCTTCAAGGATCTATTAATAAGGATTTATTTTACTCTAATAAAATAGTATTTCAATTAGTTGGATATGCATATCCAGGTTTTTTTTTCTAATCCACATAAAGGTAGTTCACAAACAGGTTATTTATTCACAAGTAGAGGAACAACTATATCTTGGCGCTTAACAAAGCAAACCATAGCTGTAACCTCCTCAAATCATGCAGAAATATTGGCAATTCTTGAAGCAACTCGAGAATGTGTTTGGCTTAGGTCAATCACCCAACATGTTCAAGATATATATAGTTTACCTTTGAAGAAAATACTAATAGTCATATACAAAGACAACTCTACTTGCATATATCAACTAAAAGAGGAATACATCAAAGGAGATAGAGCAAAACATATTTCACCAAAACTCTTCTACTCTTATGATCTCCAACAAAGTGGTGATATAGATGTTTAACAAATTCGTTCTAATGATAATTTAGTAGATTTGTTCACTAAAACACTACCTACTTCAACATTTAAGAAGTTAGTATATAAGATTGGGATGCACCGACTAAGAGATATCAAGTGATGTAATTATCAGGAGAAGTAATACGGGCTGTACTCTTTTCCTTAACCATGGTTTTTATCCCACTACGAATTTTTTCTGGTAAAATTTTTAACGAGACAACTATCTAATATATTATATGGACATCTAAGGAGGAGTGTCATAAATATATTTATTATGGATATCCTAGATTGTAACTATAATTTAAATTTCAAGTAAATAGAATAAGTTATAGATGTAACCTAACTGAGTCAACTAGAAGTTTGGGCCTTTAGCTATAAGGTAGTCCCCTTATAATGTTATGTGTACATCACTAATTAACAAAATCATCTCTTATTCTTCCTAATCTCTTTCATCTTTCTTCTCTTCTCAAACCCTAATCTTTATTTTCATAACAGAATTTTAATATTTATAACTAAAAATTTTTATAATTATTATCATGACACTTTTAATATATTTTTATTGTATTTAATTAGTACTTTATGTTTTAATTGAATAATAATAGATAAACTTTTCTTTTGATTCTTTTAAAATCATTTATTAAAAGATGATTGGTTGATTTTCAAATTTTACCAAGTAAATAAAATTGCTGACATGACATCACTAAAAGAAAAATGACTTAAGAGAACTAAGATATCAACTTTTATTAATGACTTAAGAGAACTAAGGTATCAACTTTTATATAATAAGAATAGATAGATGGGTGTTTTGTTTTAGAAAATTATATTAACTAATATCTACATATTCGTACACTTCATCTAATCTTGAGCGATGATAAATTGAAAATTGTAACATCTTGCACATGAAATCGCCGGAAAAACTCGAGAATAATATCAAGCACCATGAAAATATACAACTTTCGTTGGATACTTTTTAGAAGGGTAACAGGATTAAGAGCACATTTTTGTAGTAAGAAATAAGCAGTTAACAAGAAAACTGTAACGTTAAAGGTACATTCCATGTAGATATCAGGAAAACTCAAAAATTCGAAGGCAATTTTGGAGTTTAACTCCCCTTGTAAACATACCGGTATTCATAAAAACAAAAACACTTTCCCATATAAAAACACTTCCACGGAAGAGTCCAAAACCAACTGCTCAATCATTAAATTCTGAATATTCCTTAACCCAAAAAAGAAAAATCCAAATATTCCCTGTTGAGCCATCAATCACAATGATAAGCAAAAAATAACACGATTATTGGAAGCCATCGTTTAAGCAAAATTCGTGAATAGTAAATAGTACTATGACAACATCAATGTAATCTTAGATCAGATACACATCAATGCAGAGGTAAATAATTCCAAGTACAACCCAGAGACCGAAACAAGAATAGATAACAAAACTTAAAAAACTAAGAAAACAGTTTTTTAATGGGTAGGAACTCAACTAAGACCATAACATGTAATAGCATAAGGAAAATTTTAAAGCTTGTCCTCGTACTCAGAGAGGGGAGTCATTTGCTCCTTCAGACCTTTCCTCTTACGGATATCCATAACAAGCTGTGCAGCTTGTGATCCGGACTCCAATGGGTCTGAAGACATCATGTCCCAGTGATCAAAGACGCATTGTGGGAAAGCTTGACCGGAAGTTGCAGCTCTCAAGGTGCTGGAGAATCCAAAGGACTCGATGACAGGGAGGTAGGCCTTGATGTTGTAGAGGGGAGTTCCCGGCCTCTGCATTTCCTCAAACACATGTCCACGCTTCTGGTTCAGGACACTGTAAATACCACCAAGAGCCTGCTCAGGAGCTTGGATTTCGACCAAGTAGACAGGCTCGAGAAGTCTGGGCTTTGCTGTCAACTGGGAAGCATAGAAGACTCTCCTGGCAGTAGGGATAATCTGACCACCACCTCTGTGGATAGCATCAGCATGAAGGACAACATCACAGACTTCAAAGCAGATGGCTCTCATGTTTTCTTCAGCAAGAGCACCTTCCTTTGATGCCCATTGGAAACCGGCAACCACAGAGTCCTTGATTTCATTCAAGTATTGGACTCCCTTGCACATATCAACAACCATGTTGGGTCCAGTGGTCTCAGGGCCAAAACACCAGATTTTCTTGGCAAGATCCTTGTCCCAACCATACTCTTCAGACAAGATCTTGGAGCGGACTTTGGGGTCATCCCTTGGTCCAATCTTGCCATCATCAATGGCCTCTGCAAGACCATCCTCCATTGGCCTAGCTTCCATGTAGAGACGGTTGTGCTTGTTGGGTGACTTGCTCATCACAGTGCGGCATGACCTCTCGAGAACAGTCTCACGGAAAGACACAACAGGGTCAGATTTGATAATCTCAGCTCCTCCCATGAAATCTTCTTGCAAGTCCTTCAAGCAAATTTCCAAATGAAGCTCCCCTGCACCAGCAACAATGTGCTCTCCAGATTCCTCAATAGTACAGAGAACCATAGGATCAGATTTGGCCAACCTCTTGAGACCTTCAACAAGCTTAGGAAGATCAGATGCAACCTTACACTGAACAGCAACACGCACAACAGGTGAGACAGAAAACTTCATGGCTCGAATGGGGTGGGCATCAACTTCCTTCTCATTTGTCAATGTGGCATTCTTGGTGATAAATTGATCCAACCCAACCATGGCAACTGTGTTACCACAAGGAACATCCTCCACTGTTTCTTGCCTCTTTCCCATCCAAATGACAGTCCTTTGCACACTTTTAACATACAGGTCTTTCTTCTCACCAGGAACATAATTTGGTCCCATAATTCTGACCTTCAGACCAGTTGACACTCTCCCAGAGAAAACACGACCAAAAGCAAAGAACCGACCCTTGTCAGAAGCAGGAATCATCTTAGAGACATAGAGCATAAGTGGACCCTCAGGATCACAGGCTCTAATAGCAGCAGCATATTGATCATCCAGGGGACCCTCATACAAGTTCTCAACACGATACTTTTGGGCCTTAGCTGGAGATGGAAGGTGAAATATCATCATTTCCAAGAGTGCAGTACTTGCTGGAAGCCACGTTTGCATGACACGTTTCATCAATGCTTTACCCATCAAGTCCTTTTCATCAGATTTCATGGTGACTCCTAACTTCTGCAACATAGGCCAGAGCTTATCCTTCTGATCATTCATACAAGTGTTGATAATCTGCTTGATGGGCTCATAACAGAACTGTACAAACCCACGCTTGCATGTGGCAGTACCTGTGTTCTTGCTGGTCCATTTCTTTGTAGCAGGATCAAAGAAGTTTTCACCCCAGAGCCTTTCCATCATCTTTGATTCATCAACACCAAATTTTGAGGCATACATTTTTGCAAAGTTCGTCAAGGTAAAGGCCCAGCCATGCAAACCAGCAGAGAAAGCAACTGTTCCTTTCTCTGGGTACACCTGGCAATCACCAAGCAATGGATCTTCATATGTAGCCATGATCACATTGGCATTCTCAATAACCCTTGAGAATGTCTGGTATGCCTCCTCTCCATCCACCTGGAGCTCTAGGAAGCATCTGTCCATCTTGTTGACAGTCAGAACAGGCCTAATCCTTTCTCCAAGGGCCTGTCGCAGCACAGTTTCGGTTTGCACACAGACACCTTCAATACAATCTACCACCACTAGCGCTCCATCAGTAATACGGAGTGCAGCAGTAACCTCAGATGAGAAATCAACGTGCCCGGGAGAATCAATGAGATTGATGAGATACTCATTTCCTTGGCGCTCTCCCTTGTAATTCTTGAGAGCCTCATCACTCATTTCATAGTAGAGAGAAATACCAGTAGACTTGATTGTAATACCACGCTCAGCTTCATCTGCCCGGGTATCAGTCATGCGGACATCCCCTGCCACTTCTTGTGCAATAATTCCAGCAGCAGCCACCAGAGAATCGGTGAGGGTTGATTTTCCTGCAATTTGTTTGGAAAACTATATATAGTGTAGTTCATATAAACCAACCATAGAAACTATATAATATAACAAAACAATACATTACAACTCTTATAAAAAGGAAAAACAGTAGCAACAGATGTGACAAAAGCATTTGTTGATGTTGTATACACACCAAAAAACACACACAAGGAGTATTAGAAAAAAACATGTTTTCTCTATCAAATATCCAAGTAAAAAAGTTAAAAGTCGCTACATAAAGGCATTGTTTGTGTTTGCAACAGTATGTTTTGGTTGAAAAATATATGCCTGATTTTTGTTTAAGAAAACATATTTTTGGTTTAAAAAAACCTAAAGAAAGAAACTGATGTGGTTTAAATCACGTAAAAAATAACTTTGAAAAATAAAAAGAACTTGGACAAATTTCATATATCATGAAAATAACATTTTAAACTTGATCAAACACAAAATACCAATACATATTAAATACGCATAGAGGGGGAACATCATGTAGATGCTGAAAGTGCACCACAGAGGAAGTAAACATAACAAAACAAGCTATCGAAAGAATCCATACCGTGATCGACATGAGCAATCACAGACATATTACGAATGTTGTGTTTGTAGTCCATAATACGACGGAGCTCTTCAGCTGTGAACTTCACCTGCAAATACATAAGCAAAAACACAGTTAAGATATTAAGCAAATTCATCCTATAGAGATGAATAAATCGAATGTTAAAACCCATGTTAGTATTCAACTTACCATCTTGACTAATCTTTATTTCCCACAGAAGAAATCCTTCAGAGCTGAAACACCAAAGTCAAAAAATCATTAGCTAAACAGTAAGACATCACAGGCAAAATAAATTAAACGAAAATAAACAATTTATGGTACACTTAAATATGACTCTGCTGCGGTCTAACAAAACTTAAAACACAGATGAAGGAACTATACCTAGTTTCAAAGATATTTTATATGAAAAAGAAAATCATCACTTCCAAAGACGCAAGTGAAAATACTTTGTCAAAGGCTACATATCATATACGTATATCCAACCACAATCTATCACTCACAATGAAAAAGAAAAAAAAAAGTATTAACAATCAAAACAGTGAAATTACAATAACAGAAAAAAACAGATCTTGTAAACTACAGAGAGCTTTTAAGAAAGTCACATCGGAAAAGGACGCATGTAAGAACTGAATCTACAAAGACAATTCAATTTAAAACATAAGAATCGAATCGACACAAATAAACACATTCGGAAGAGGCAGGAAAAAAAAAAACAAAATGAATCAGTATGAAAAGATGGAGAAAGCATCGAAAAGTAAGAGAAAAAAAATGGAGAAATTTTGTAGGGAACGAACCTGAAAGAGTGAAAGCAAAAATTGAGAAGAGAAGAAGAAGAAGACAATATAGAGCGGCGGCCAAGGGTTACGGCTTGGCCTCTCTCTAAATTGCGTTGAGAACGAGAGAATAGTATGAAGTGAGGTGTGTGAGGAGGCTATAATGTCTACCAAGAAAACATAATCCACTACTTTTGGGCCTTGGGCTTTTTATTTTATTGGGCTTTTCTTTTGATCCGTCGGTTCTTAATTTTTATTAGGACTATAACTATTAAAAAAAAATAAACAACCACTTTTATCTACAAATATTTAGAGCTTGTTTGGGTGAGCTTTTTAAAAAAGATCTTTTTTTTTAGTTATCTTTTTTTAAAAGATCTTATGGAGAAGTAAAAGTAATTTTATGTTTGGATATCTCATGTAAAAAGGTCTTTTTATCAATCAATTATGTTTGGGCATAACAATATAAAAGTACTTTTTTGTTTATTTATTACATGAAAAACATCTTTTTTTTTATTTTACTAGTGTTTTTACTTTTACTACTAGAAATTTGCCAAACACGTTAAAAAATAAAAATAAAAATATCTTTTTTCATTGAAAAAAGATCTTTTTTTAACAAAATAATGGCGCCTAAACATGCACTTAGAACACTAATAAATTTATACATAAAAATACAAAACTGACTTTATACCCATAAATGATAGATTTTCGCCGACAAAATTATCCAAATCTTAAAAATTATTTAAAATACGGTAATTACCCCTCTTAATCTAATCTAACCTAACTTGCTCTGTCCCATTTTTAATCCTCCACTCACCAACACCATTATCGCCATCCCAAACCTCAACCTTTTATCATCACCCCACCAAATCTTCTTTCCTCCAACTCTCATCCCATTTAACACTACTCACACGGCCACTGTCATTTGTCGTTACCATTCCTACCACTACACCACTTCTTTCTCTTTACCATCACCATTACTAATTTTTTTTAGGAAATTCTTTTGCGAGTTGAACTATTTGTAGAGTTGTACATAAAATAATCAAATTGTGATTAACCAATTAAAAAATCTTAATCAATTTAATAAAATAATTTTAAAAATTATATCCATATTATTAAAAAGTAGTTAATCAAAACTAAATTTTAAAAACTAGTTTTTAACTGATTAACCAAAACTAAAACTAAATTTTATGTAATTTTTGTGATCAAATTAGTTAATTGATTTTTTTATAAAAATTGATTTTTAATCGGTTAAAATCAGTTTTTAACCAATTAAAAACTGGTTTTTTATTTTAATTTTTAAAAAAATCTAATTTTTTTTATAAAAAAACCATTTTTTTAAAAAAACGATTATTTTTTAAAATTAATTTTTATTTTTATAATTAATTAAAAACTATTTTTTAAATTTTTTAATCTATTAATAATCAATTTTATCATATAAAATTAATTTAATTAGTTAATTAAATTATATTTTTGATTAATAAAAAATAAATTTAATTTTTTAGATTAACAAACAATGTACCATCCTAATTCTATTTGTGCAGGTTGGACCTTACGAGGAGTTTAGGAGAGTCTGAAAACGACGACAACATGGTCTTGAGGGATGCGATGGGGTGATTTGGTGAACTCTGTGGGGATATGCGGGATTTTTTCTGCTGCTTCATTTCCTATAAAGCAGCCAGGTGTCCATTGTGCTTCAAAAGCACAAGGCCGGGCCCAATTATGATGAGGGGGGTGGATTGCACACGCATTGCACCTAGCCATGTCTCGCCTTTGGCACCCTCACAGTCACTAGGTACTTTGGCGTTGAACAACTGGTTCATTAAGATGCCCCTCTTTTCTTTTTTAATTATTGTTTTTCTTACATAAAAAGTAGGGCTGTCCATGAATCAGATCATATCCGCAGATCCGCGGTATTTATCCGCATACGATCCGATAATTGCGGATATGATCCGATCCGCACCTATTAAGAATCGGATCGCGGATTTCTGTACTGTATCCGCGTATCCGATCCGCGGATCTGCAGATCCGCACAAAATAATTAAAAAATAAAAAATAAAAAATATATATACGTTAGTTACTTTGTGTTGCAGCCACCTAACCTAACCCTAATCTCATTTTCACATTTTGCACTTCACGTCTTCACCCTTCGTCCCTTCCCTTCCAGCCTTCCTTGTTCCTTCCTTCACGGCGCTGAAATGTGAAAGCCTGGAACAAAGTGAAACCCAAATCTCCAGACCCCAATCTCACCCATTCACCTCCAATTTCTGAAACCGTTCACCCTCTGACCCCCAATCTCTCAGACTCTCACCTATTCTGTCGTTCACCCCGCCGTTCACCCCCTGACCCCCAATCTCTCAGATTCTCACCTATTCTGCCGTTCACCCTGCCAGATCCCGCCGTTCACCCCCGCCGTTCCTGCCTGCGCTGGTCGGTTTTCTCGTCAACGTTGACGACGATGTTCAGATTCTTGAGCAGGCTGTTATGGCGTTGAATCTTGGATATGGATCCGGATAAAATCGAAGACGGCGAGCTCTAGTGGAAAACCTTGATGCTCAAGAACCAGAGCAACACTAGCAGCAGCTGCTTGGATTCTCTGGTGAAAAACCCCCAATCTCTCACCCTTAGGCCCTAATCTCTTCACCGTGTTCAGGACTTCAGGTAATTTTCATGAGTAACCTGCTGAATTGAAATGCTCTATTTCTCTGTTCTGTATTTGGACTCAATTTTTTGACTTATTTTCAATACATAATAGTAACTTGTTGTAATTACCCTTACTGTTATTGTGTTTTTTTAAAGAATTCTACTCATGTTATTGTTTATATGAATTATGTGAGATGCTGGTATTCTATTCTATGTTTATATGATTTATGTAATTATGTGAGATGTTTCTTGTAGGATTGTGTTGCTTGAAATGGCTGATAAGTAAGCAGTTACAAACAATACAAGTGGATCTGAAGTAGGGAGCATTCCTACTCCACCAAATGTTGCTGCATCGACACCTACTGAGTTAGCAAGGGGAGGAGAATCAGTGACTAATCCAACCTCAAGTGATGCTCCTACTGCTGGGACAGAGACACAGACAGGCCAGCCAGGTAAACGAAAGGCTAACAGGCCCCCTTCTATTGTTTGGGATCACTTTAAAAAAATGCGGAAGAAACTAAAGCTCAATGTAGACATTGCTTGAAATGGTTACAATGCCATAGTCGTAGGGATGACACCTCTAATCTAAAAAAACACATTGGAACTTGTGCGAAGAACCCAGATAATCATGTTGATAAAAAACAAAAAACCCTTGTGTTCACAAATTCTAATTTAGATGAACCACTAACATTGAAGGCAGTAGACTTTAACCAGGAGCGGTGTAGGCTTTTACTTTGTAAGATGATAATAATTGATGAACTCCCACTTAGGTTTGTAGAAAATACTGGATTTAGGGACTTTTGTGGTGATATGCAACCTCAATTTAAAATCCCGAGTCGTCAGACAGTTGCTAGAGATTGTATGTAATTGTATATAGAGGAAAAGACCAAACTTAAATCCCTCTTGGAGTTGAACCATCAGATGATTTCCCTAACCACTGACACTTGGATGTCTGTTCAAAATATGAACTATATGTGTGTAACTGCTCATTACATTGATGATGGATGGACGTTGAAAAAGAAAATATTGTCTTTTAACTTGATTGCTGATCATACTGGTGCTACCATAGGAAAAGCGTTAGAGAAGTTCCTGAAAGATTGGGGTATTCTGAAGCTTTGTACTGTAACTGTAGATAATGCTAGTGCCAACTTTGTTGCTGTGAATACTTTGGTTAAAATTATGCGAGAATGGAATGGTTGTACTATGTTGGGTGGGGAATTTGTCCATCTGAGATGTGCTGCCCATATTTTGAACTTAATTGTTTGCGATGGTTTAAAAGATTTAAGCTCTTCTATTGCTAGGATAAGAACTTCTTGTAAGTTTGTGAATTCCTCTCCATCTAGATTAGCAACCTTTAGGAGGTGTGCACTTGAGGCAAACATTACTAGTCGTCAAATGATTATTCTTGATGTGCCAACTAGGTGGAATTCTACTTATATAATGTTGGAAGTGGCTGAAAAGTTCGAAAAGGCATTTGCTCATCTTGCGAGAGAATATGCTCATTTTGAGAGATATGTTGACGATGAGGGGGCCTCCTAGTGATGAAAATTGGAGTAGAGCTCGTATTTTCATGCGATTTTTGCAAATTTTCTATCATGCAATTCTTTCATTCTCTAGTTCTTTGAATGTCACTTCAAATACTTTTTTTCATGTATTGTGTAAGATATTATGCACTTTAAATAAATGGATTGTAAGTGATGATTTGGTGTTGCGTGAGATGGCATCAGCTGTGAAAGCTAAGTTTGATAAGTATTGGGATGATTCTGATCACCGTTACTCTTCTTCTTCTTTCACTTCAAGTGACAAAGTCAATAAACCATCTTTAAATTATTTAGTGCTTGTTGCTGTGTTCCTTGATCCCCTTTATAAGTTGGAATATATTCAGTTCACTTTGTCTGAGATGTATGGTGAAGGTGAAAAGTCTTCAAGGATCTTCAAAAAATTGAAGGATATTATTACTAAATTGTTTGAGCAATATACCATATGGAATCCTCGCCCCCCTGAAGATACTCAAGATACTAGCTTTTCTTCCGATACTACACCAAATCCTAGTTTAGACACAAGTGACATTGATAGCATTATGATTGAAGACTCTATGAGCAAGTGGAAACAAACACAAAGGATAAAGTTAAGTGAGCTCAAGAAGAATGAGATGGATAGGTATTTGGAAGATGAAGTGGCAGAAGATTTTAGTGGATTTGATATATTGAGATGGTGGAGAGGAAAGACTCTGAGGTATCGAATTCTGTCTTGCATGGCTAGAGATATATTAGCCATTCCTATTTCTACTGTGGCGTCTGAGTCAGTTTTTAGCACCGGAGGTCGTGTCCTTGACCTTTATCGTAGTGCTTTGAGTCCCACCACTGTAGAGACTTTAATTTGTACTCAAAATTGGTTAAAACCTACTAAGATTTTGGTTGAGCTTGATGAAGGAGATGCTGCGGTTGATTCAGGTATATAATGAATTGGTTCATTTATTTTTCGTCATTCTTTATTCTTTATTTTATCCCATTGGCTTTGACATATTTGGTTGTTTAATTGAATAGAATTTTCTGGAGTTACTAGTGCTGAAGATCCTGAAGTTCAAAGTCAATTACATCCTCTTGAACCATCTTAGGTATTATAAGTTTATAACTAAGTACTTGTATTAGTGTATAATAACTTAGACTGTTTTTTTGTTCAATTTATTCTAACATGTTTAACTAATTTTTCAATATGTATTATTTTAATAGGAATACACGATTCATGGTTGCCTGATGTCTGCTGCCTGCTGATTTAAGAAGGGATGAATCAAGTTGTTTTATTTTTAAGTAGCAAGAAACTTCATTCTCAATGTTCTTTCAACAATCTTAGATTTTAGTGTGTTATAATCTTGGATCAAGTTGTTTTATTTCTGCTAATGGTTGATAAGCATTTGCAGATTGTTTAGATTTTAGTGTGTTATAATGTTGCTGTTTTATTTTAAATGAGGCTTTTAGTATTTTAGTGCTTGTTGTTTTCACTTATTGGAAGTGTTTGTTGGAAATGTTTGTTATTATATTTACTTATTTGTTAGTTTGTATGTTTTAGTTAGTAGTTGTTAAACTTGTTATTTATGTGTTGTATTATTTTATTTTTGTTATTTAGAAAAAAATTGATTAAAATTATTTTAGGAACAAATAAATTTAAAAGTGTGAAAGAAACATTTTTTATTGAATTTTTTACTTAAAAAGATAATAAAAAAAGAGCTTAATCATACGGATATATCCGCAATCCGATCCGTTCTGATCCGACACTAAAAAACGCGGATATTGTATCCGATCCGATCCGATAGAAATTATGTAGATCGGATCGAATTTTCGGCCATATCCGATCCGATCCGTAGACAGCCCTAATAAAAAGTAACAAGATTTGGATATTTATTTTTTTTTACACATCATTCAAACCCAAATCTCAATTCTTTCATTATATTAATATTTATTATTAGGTAAAAATTTTGGTGCAGTTAACTTTACATAAAGTTTATAATTAAAAATTATTAAATAATTTAATAAATTTAATTAAATTATCATCTAATAACTTCCAATTATTAACTTCACATAAGGCTAATTGTACTTGAGTTTCTATCTTATTATTATTGAAATGAGAACAAAAAAAAGATGGAAAAAACTTGTCAAGTAGTTTATTTACTAATTATTTCTCGTCTCTTTTGGTTCGGTGTCTTTCTAATTTTGCGTGAACAAATCATATATTTTTCTGAATTTTTAGAATTTAGATTGTCGCTTGTTAGAAGAATAGGAAGGTCTGACTTTTTGGAAATGGAGAATTACTGATGGTGGTTGTGGTAGTAAAGAGAAAAGGACATCAATAATGGTGATGAGGTAGCAGTGATGGTAAATAAAAATGGAAGTTTGATGAGAAAGAAGTTGGATGGGGTGATAAGAGATTGAGGATTGGAATGGTGGTGCTGAAAGGTTGAGCATTAAAGGTGGGTTAGATTATGCTAGGTTAAATCGAGATAATTTTAGAATTTAGGATAATTTTTTAGAATTTACATAATTTTGTTAATAAAATTTATTTTTTATGAATATAAAATTAATTTTATTTTTTTGTAAATAAATTTATTTGCGTTTTGAACATTCGTTCATAGAAATAATAGTTTACTTTAATTATAATTTATAAATTTCTAACCATGTGAAAAATATGCCAAAATTTTTTTCACTAATTTTCTGACATTATTGGGCAAAAATGTGGCCATTGCCATCAACTCGATTTTCATTGATTTAGAGGGAATAAAATAATGACTCTGTGGTTTAATTGTTTATCAAATGGTTCTTTCTTCTAGTTTATTTATTTATTGATTCAACTATGGTTTAATTGGAATAATCATTATATAAAAAATAATATATAAAATACAAACACACAAAATGTTATTATATTCTAATAAAAAAAATATTTATATAAGATCTATGAAGTATAAACACTTTGTTAAATTTTCATATTCACGTGTCAGATACATTTTGGATACGACACTCATCAATATTTGTCTAACACGCGTGTTTGCTGTGTCCAATCGTATCTTAATAAAAATAAAAAATTCTTTTTCGGACACATTTAGACACAAATAAATTCTATTAAGCTGCGTTTGTTTTCAAAGACAGGACAGAACATGACACTGAGACACAGAGACAAGAAGACGGAGACACTAAAAATTATTGTTTGTGTATTGTGTTTGGATACGATGTACAAAACACTAATATAATGTCCAGTGGACAAAACTAAAATATTATATGAAATGACTAAAATAATCATATGATTTCAAATTTTCTACATCAAGTACAAACTAATTTAATAGATAATAAGAATACGTAGGAGTACAGACGAAACTTGAAAAAATGTTTGAAGAGACAAAAAATTTTAATAAAAAATATATATAATAGTATTTATATTAAAATAAAAATTATAAATATATTTATTTTATTTTTAAATTTATTATTAATATGTAGGAATACATATGGTTAAGATTAATAAAAAAATAGATCTAAGTTTGATTAATAAAAAATTTTGTTTAGGTTAATAAGCCAAATTAATTTTAAATAAAAATTAATTTTAAAAAAGAATATGTTTTTACATGAAAAAAAATATTTTTTGCACATAAATTTTTTTTTTATTTAGAAAACTAATTTTTTTATCTAAAAACTGATTTTTTTAAATTATATAAAATTAATTACAACTTATAAATTATTTTTTAGTATTTTAAAAGATCAATTTTACCTTTAATAATATTTATCTTTCAAAAGTTTCAAGACTAATTATAGGAAAAATAAGAAAGGATAATAGTGGAATAATAAAAAATATCTATGGATAAAAAGGAAAACAAAATTTATAAAAAGTCCGTGTCCACCCTTCTAAATCTCGTGTCCATCATTATTCTTGGTAAAAAAGTGGACACAAAAACATGAAAAACTATCTCGAAAACAATGTGTTCGGTGTCCATATCTTTGTATCCTATCTCTGAAAACAAATATTACCTTGCATATCAGTATGTCCAACCTTATTCTTAACATATATTATAAATAAAACCCAAATTTTTAGAAATTAAATAATAAGTTATTTATGATTTATTATATTTATTCAGAATTGTATTTTCAAAAATTTTATATTAAATTGGATAACTTCTTTACTATAATTTAAAATTTTAGTAAGTGAAAAGTAATAAAAATTTTATATGTTTTAATTTAAATATTTAAACCTTATTTTATGAATAAAAAAATTAATTTAATTATTTTTAATTTTTAGATTAAAATATTTATTTAAAAATAATTTATAAATTGATAAATAAATAATATTTTTATATATAATTATCGTTAAATTAAAATTACTTTTTAATTATTATATTTTTCTTATTTTTATTTAAAATTACCGATCTACCCTTACTCCTTTTTTTTCTCAAATTAAAACCTAACCCAAATTTACAAACAAAACACTAAGCCTAGCACCCCCTCACCATCAGCAGCCGCCACTCCCTACCCCCTTTCACCCTCAGCACACTAAACTCACATACACGGCAAAATCGGAGAGGGAAAGAAACCCGAGGGAGGAGAAGAAGAATGAAGGAGAGGGGGAAGAAGGAGAGGAGCACAGAGTTCAAGGAGAGAGAGAGAAACTGAATGCGAGGAAGGAGAAACTTCCGTCGTCGCGTCCTGGTGCCACTGCTGAGCCGCCGTCGACGCTGTTCAGAGAGAAGCAGAGGAGAAGAAGAGGGGGAGGTCGTCGCCACTGCCTGGTCGTCGCCATCGCGTCCTGTTCTGTCATCGTCATCGTCGTGAGGTCCGCGTCGCCGTCGTCGAACTCTTGTCACCCTGCGCCATCGAGTTTCCTGTCACCACCGCCGCCCCTGGAAGCCGTTCCTGCTGCCACCGAAGCTTCAAAGTCGCCGCCATCGTAGTGGTGGAGGCCCAAGGAGAGAGAGAGATGAACCAGGAGCCCAACGGGAGAGAGAATTGGGAGCTTCGCGGGAGCTTCGTCACTGCCCAGCCGTCGTCGTCACTACGGGTTGCATCGCTGAGCCCCTGGCTGCTGAAAAACGGCGTTGTCATCATCAGGATCCATTGTCAGTAAGAGTGTTCTTGATTCTAGTTTTCGTTCTTTCAATTTCTGGGGATACTGTTGTCACTGCATTGTTGCTACAGTTGCCGCTGAGGTTTTCCACCATCACCGGAGCCGCTGTTGTTCTGTTGTCACTGTTGTTGGAGGAGGCAGTCAAAGCTGCTGCTGTGTCATTCTGGTTGTTTCTCATGATAAGTCATTGTTTCTGTGATCTTGCTGTTTATATTGCTTGGAAATCAACGAGGTTGCTGTTGCGAATTAAGAATAAAAGGGAATTGTCGCGTTTAATTTCTGGATTTTGACTAATCGAGTTAGGGCCTTTTTTTAAACTAATTTTACATTCAAGAATTGTTACAAGTCGATATTAATATGAAAAATATATTTTTATGGTTACGTGAGTCTTATGGATTGAACTGAATTGTTTTGGATGGATGTGAATATTTATCTGATTGATTTATTGAATTATTGAGAAGGCTGGTTATTCTTATTTGTTGATTTAGTTTGTTGAATTAGTCGTTGTTGGACTGGTTTCTTGAAATTGATTTCTGGATTATGATAGAATAATTTGAGATATTAGGATTGGTCTGATTTTAGAAATGATGTGAAAAGAGTTTGAGAAATGGTTTGGTTGGGAACTGAGAAGGGTAGCAAAGTCCGAATTTTAGGGGAGGTGTTACCGAAATTTTTATGAGAATTCGGAAGTTTTATTTTTGGTTAATTTGATTGAAGAATTATTTTATTTGATTTTGATTTAACTAAAAAAAGAGTTATGATTTAAGAATTTTAATGAATTTAAAAGAAAATGAGTTTGGTTTGATTAATTTTAATCAAAAGGGATATGTGTTGAGTACTTTTAAAGATTTTCGAGCTATTAAAGTAATGGATTTGAGGATAAATACTTTTGGGATTTTTAATTAGGAGTTTCAATTTCTAATTGGTATGGCTTGAACCTTGTTGAAAAAGTTTTAAAACTTGAAATGGTTTTGAAGTTGGTTTATGATTTAACTTATTTAATTTTGAGACGACGATTGGAGTCCGTGAGGATACTTTAAATTGAGATTTTGATTCTTGAGAAAGTTTTGTAAGTTAGTTTAAAAAGATGAGATTGGTTGTCGCTCTCCTAAAGTCTAAAAACCTTGTTGAGTGATTTAACTAATAAATAATTTTCTTTTGTCTTTTGAAAGAGGTTTGAGTTTGAAATGGTTTGACTTAGTTTGGAAATTTTCAATTAAGTGAGAATTAAGTTTTGAAAGAAGAATTGATTATTGAAGTCGATTTGAGACTTTTGGATTTGGAATAAAAATGAGTCTTATTGAATTGATTCGAATCATAGATGAGGTTGAGAATTTTCTCTCTTGTTATGGTGGACAACCTTGAGGTTGAGGATTCCCTCGCTTGTCACACCGGAGAGTTGGATAGAAGGTCGAAGATTCCCTTCAGTTCAGTTTTGTATTGTTAATTCGATTTGATTATGTTTGATTGAAAAGAGATTGATTGATATTTGAGCTTTCGGGGTAGATGCAAGGATTGTGGTTTTGTCTCGCTTGCTCCTAGATGGTATTTGAGTTTCTTGGTTAGACGCAAGGATTGTAGTTTTGTCTCGCTTGCTCCGGGTTGGTATTTGTTGACGTTCCATCGCAAGATGTGGCCAGACACTTAAACCTTTTCGGATAATTCCTCCAAGGAAAGTGAATTTCCCTTGGGGTTGCGCGCACCAATGGACTGTCCAGGGTTCGCTACTGTACATATTGGGTTTGGCTGTATATCCGACAGATGAGCTCATTGGCCATAGAGCAGGCATGCATCATTTGTATTTACGTGACATTGTTTGTGTGTGCATATTGTATTTGGTTTGCCTATGTGAGTATCTCTGTTTAACTGCTAATTGTCATACTTGCTGTAATTGCTCTTGATTGTGTTTGAACTTTATTACTTGTGATTGTGACTGGTTGGTCCGGAGCGTGGTGGTTTAGTTGGTGATTTGGTTATGCTTTGGGTAGGAGGCCATGATTTGATTTTGTGTTGGGCCGGAGGATGTGATTTGGTTATGTTTGGGTCGGAGGCCGTGATTGGATGAATCGGTGGTGATTTGGTTAGTATGGTCCTTTGGTCTGTAATGAAACCCTTTTGATATTATGTTTGAATGGCCTTTATAAAATTTAAAATAGAAATATGGATTTTTAGATAATTAACCATTAGTTTTCAAAAAAATTCATAAGACGAACGATGATCATTGCTTTTGAGATTCATTATTCTTTTCATTCGTATCCTCTTATGACAATTCTGAAATCCTCTACTGAGAACCTGCAAGGACGATGTTCTCACCCCCCGATAGACTTCTCTTTTCAGGACGGACGAGAAAGCTTATGAAGTTTTTGTTGAGTTCTTAGCTATTGTGTTTTTGTTTGGATATATTAGTCATAGTTTACCTCTCGCCTTTGTTTGTAAGTTACTTGAATGAGAAGTCTAGTATGTTTATATATATTTATATATGTATATGAAGATTGTGATTGAATTTGGTTATATATGCATGTTTGAAAATGAAAAAGAACCTTTGGTTTTTCAAAGAAAGTAGCGATACGGTTTTCGAGTTAAATGTTCATATTTTAATATTAAATATATGGAAGTTGTCGTAATATTTCTTGCTATTAGAGTACACTACAAGAAATAGTCTAATTATCGACACAAAAAATCGATGGTTAGATTTTCCGTCGATAATTTTCGACGGCTTGTTGTCGAATTTTTATCGTCACATTATCGACGAAATGGTGGGTGAAATTTTTTTTCTTTAAAATCAACGGACTGATTGTCTATTTTAATAATTATAATATCAGCATCTTTTTCCGTCGATAAATTTAGACGATTGAGATTTCTTTCTAAAATTAAGTGGAAGGTATAAATTTATTATATAAAATAGACGGCTAGAATGTTGATTTTTATTTTTATTAAAATCGACAAAACTACCGTCTATTTTTATCAATCAAAAATCATACCCGCATTTATTTCCTGCATCCAACGTATCACTCAATTTCTCCAAAATTAATCCCAAACCTTCAAAGATTCAGAACATACATACACTAATTAACCCCAAATCTCAGTGAGGTTGCTTCTTCTTCTCCAACCCGAGATTAGACGCCAAAGATGGAGTCACGGTCACGGAGAGAGGCAGAGAGCTGCCGGAGAGCAGAGCTTCTTCTTCTCCCCCGCCGAGCCTGCCGCCGCGCCATCCTCTTCATGTAAGTTCCTCTCTCTCTCTCTCTCTATCGCTCTCTCTCTATCTCTATCACATTGTGATTTGTGAATCTGCATGTAAGTTCTTCCACAGATTCGTCGTTGCAACATCTTTGCCGGTCGCCGTCGCTATGGGCCTGTCGCCGTCGCAGCTTCTTGTAAGTTCCTTTCTGTCTCTCTCTGATTATTATATTTATTTTTTCAATTTTTGTATCTACTATTTTCATCATGAAATTCTGAATTTGCGTTTGTTAATAACAATCGCATCAATATTATTGAAACCTAGTTAGCATAATCAATTCTTCTTGATTTGGAGATTCAATTTACCTATTGAGTTTTCATCTTTTTTTGCTGGTCACTGTGATATGGTAGGATTCCTATTTTATTTGACATTTGCTTTGGTGAATTTATGCTCTGGATTTACCAGCTTGTTATTTATTTTGTCGTTGTTGATGTGGAATCTAGAAACAAGAATCAGAACAGTTTCGGCAATAGAAAGCTTCTAGAGAGAAAGAACTTCTGCAAGTATGTCAAGCTTCCTCATTTTTTCATGATTTTGTTTAATTTGTTCACAATACTTTCAACTAACTTAAGGTGATAAAAGTTTATTATTTTTTTCTTCAAAAAAAAAAGGAAAGCGTGAGTAAGCACGAGTTAATACTTAATTTAGGGTACAAACTATTTGCTTCTTCGAAGTTTTCAAACAACTCATATTCAATAGGTAGAATTAGTATACAGAGATGGCCATGTTTAGCTAGACTTGTGTCTTGTGCTAGTATGATAGCTGATCATGATCAATCTAACACTTCCCAACATGATTTACCTACCTGCACTGCATTATTCTCTATGTCCTTTACTGGTTATATGTTTTGTGAAACAGTTAAGGAAGGAGGGAAGGAAAAACGAGTTTGAAAGGCACAAGCTGCAAGCATTAAATCAGCGCCAAAAACTGGTGAAGGTTCCTAGTTGTTAGATGATAGTTTTTATATAATTTTTAACTTGAACTTTTTTGTTTACACTAGAGATAAATATACTAAGATTGAAGATTTTGTGGTGGTGATGGCGGCTTTATGTGCATTTACTTTTTCACCTTTTATACGCAACACCTGTACTTAAAAATATAGGAAAAATTACTTCTTAAAGAATGAAATCTATATGATGATATGTTTCAATTTAGTGGTAAATAGCTAAGACTCTAGCTATTTAGGCTCTAATGAAAGTTGTGAAGATGGGCAGGCAGGCAGCAACATGATGGTTATGTCACTGCTGTTAATTGGATCAAGTATTACTTCAAGGGCATATTGGGTTCTGTCATCGAGTCTCATTTCAAGGAGGGTCTTGTAAGAATCCATTGCTCTGTTACACTTTCATTTCCATTCCTTGTTGTTCCATTTTGTTTTTTATGCAACACTGTCTATTTTATTTTGGACAATGAATTTCTAGAATTTTTCCTAGATTTAATTTACTTGTCTTTAAACATCGATTTGGTGTAATGCTTATAATCTTTTTATTGGATTTTCCCTGTTAGACATGGTGAGAGATTGAAAAGCTATGCTTCACTGATAGTTTTTTTTAAATCTTTGTTTAATTTTTCTATCTTCTTGTTCATTCTTGCCTTTGTCTTAGTAATATTCTTCTTTTATTCTAAATATGAAAAACTACTCTCATTTATATTTGAATGGTGGATAGTTATATGATGCTTTTGAATATCTTTTAACCCCAAAAAGATTATTGATTTGTTCACTTTTATAAATATTTTGTTGGCATGCTGTGCTACAAGAATGTGAATAAATGCTTACAAAGTTCTTCTATTTGCTTACAAGTTGTAACAAGGTAGTTGGATCTATGCTTTCTTTGATAATTAACATTTATATAATCTTTAATAAAAACTGTGGAAGAAACTTTTAGGAAAGCTTAGATTTAATTTGAAGTGACTTATCTCTTGATATGTTTTATGGTAAAGCACAATAGTGTTGTTTAATCTAAGTAGTTAACTCCACTTTGTTTTTGTTCTTAATTCTTTTAATGGTCGGAAATAGATATGGAAATTGAAAGGTGTGCTCACAGGCTTTATTTGTACTTCTCCTATACTAGGTCCAAATGGAGGACCCAATTTCTGACAATAATTTATCTCAAAATGAAGAGCCCAGGAGACCCTTGCGAAAGGTATTAATTTTTACTGTATACTTTTTCATTTTGTATGACGAACTTTGCTTTTGATAGTTTCATATATGTATGTTTTTTTTTTCTCAGTCAAATGCTTATGATAATATGCTTTGCTTTTGGGTTTAATAATACTACAACAATACAGCTTCACTACAGATTAGACCTAATGAAGTAATAAAGCAAGGGGCAAGAATTCATATCCCTGTGCCAATTGCCGAGGCTAGAATTTCCAAAAGATATGATGTTATACCAAGTGGAACACTATATCCCAATGCTGATGAAATTAAGTATCTGCAAAGGCTTGTCATTTATAAGGCATGTCTTGCATCCAATGTCAAAATTATTTTATTTTATAGTTTCTTGTTACTATTCTTATTCTTCAAATGCATGGCAATATATTTATTGATTGCATGTTATGTTCAATGTATTATTCGAAGGACTCAGCTATCATGGTGCTAAATAAACCCCCAAAATTGCCGGTTAAGGTTTGTAAACCATTTTTCAGATATACAGAAATTCATTGAGTATGAGTTTAGTGGGATTCTCATTTCTTGCTGATGACCTTCTTGGGGGAGTAACTATCTTTTTGTAGTCTTCTTTTCTTTGGTGGTCTTATCTGAGCACTTAAAGATTTCTTGTCAGCCATATATACTACTTAAATTTTACTAATATTTGTTTGTATTATATTTTGCTTCCATGTTAATTCTTGTGTTCCAGTTAGCTATTCGACCTCTACATTTTGCATTTTTGTATTCTTGTAAGAATTTTGTATCTACTTAATTTCATCATTTTGCATTTTTGGATTCTTGTAAGAATTTTGTATCTACTTAATTTCATCCATGATCGCTTAGTTGGCCATTGAGATTTAAATAGTTATATTTTAGACAGAATTTGTTCATTACTATTTTGCATTGAAAAGTTTACTGATCATTTCTTCTTTAGTCTCTTACAAAGTTTGCTGATCATTTCTTGCACAGTTCAAGTGACTGGATACACGGAAGCAGTGTCAACAAGACACCTTCAGTAAGCTGTTTTGATTAAGAGTCTGTATCTCCTTTGAAAGCTACTGTGAGGCACAGAATGTTGAAGTGTAATAAGCTTATATTAGTAGTCCATCAATCCATTTATGTGTAAATTCATTATCTAATATTTAGTATAAATTATATTTAAAAGTTTATTTGTCTTGTTATCTAATATTTTGTATAAATTTTATTTGCATTAGTTGTCTACTATTTTTCAAATAGAAAAAATAATTAAAAAAATGTGACTATTAAAATCGACGGTAAAGTTGTTGCTTTTTAAATAGACAAAAGGAAACAAAATATAGACAACGAACTTGTTGGTATTTTAATAATTAAATCGACGGTTTTTTTGTCGATTTTATTGAATCAAATATCGACGGAAACGGTGTTGATTTTATATAATAATATCGATGGATTTTTTGTCGATTTTATTGAATCAAATATCAACGGAAATAGTGTCGATTTTGTATAATAATATCGACGACAAAACTGTCGATTTTATTAAGGTGAAATTCTCACACTCATATTATAGACGGGAAGATCGTCGATTTTAATGAATTATTATCGATGGCCTGGTAAGCCGTCGATTTTATTAGAATTTTGAAAAATCGACATGCTTAATAGCGACCTTGTCCATCGTGATTTTGCCGTCGATTTTTAATATTATCGACGGCCTAGCCGGCGATTTGGCCGTTGATATTAAAGGTGTTTCTTGTAGTGGTAGTGTAGCCGGAAGCGTGACATTCTGATAGTAATTGTGTTATATGTATTCTTGAAATGAGTTTAGAAATAATATTTATTATTATTTATTAAAACAAAAAGTATTTTAAATACTTGATATAATTGAAAGAGGACATTAAAAATAGTTAAAGAATTATTTTATATTTTATATATATGCCGTGTCTCCGTATCTTATAAGATTTTAAAATTTGTGTACTTGCGTGTTACATATTATATCGTATCTTGTGTTCATGTTAGTGTCCATGTATTATAGAATAAAATATTTAATTATATATATTAAATTATAACACAACACTAAAATAACGAAAAAGTTTTTTAGATAAAATATTTAATTATATAGTAAAAGACATCAACTGATTTAACTGAAATTTAATTATATTAATCATCTAATTATAATAAAAATAGGTTATAAGATAATTAAAACCCTTCAATTGTAATTCTAATAACTACTTATCTATTTTTTTCTTTGGTAATATTTTTTTGGTTAAATTACACAATTGGTCCTTATACTTTAAAAGTTTGTAATTGGGCTCCTAAAGAGAATTAAAATTTGTAATTTAGTCCTTACTGTTCAAAAAGTGTTGATTTAACAGAATATTCTCAAAATATGTTGAGAATATTTTGTTAAAATAGAGAATATACTGAGAATGTTCTATTAAATTAAACACTTTTTGAACGACGGGGACTAAATTGCAAATTTTAATTTTCTTTAGGGACTCAATTACAAACTTTTAAAGTGTAAGGACTAATTTGTAATTTCACTGAAAGTGTAGGGACCAACTGTGTAATTTAACCTATTTTTTTTTTGGTATTGTTGGTCATAAATAGTTTTTTTATCATACAAACTCATTCATACACACTAACCTAGTCACTATTGTTAGGATTTGAACTAGTATGACTTAGTTTGAGGCAAACACCTTTGCCACTACATCAGATATCACAATTTAAGCAATTCTCTCAATTAAAGGAATTTTCAAACATATGCAATTAAGTTAGTATCCTCTCATCTGATTGGCTAAGGAGAAGGATCATGGATCACCACTGTGGGGAAATCATCTGGTAAGTTTCGATTAAGCATGCGAAAGATTTTTCATATCTCGCGTGAAATCATGATGGCAATGGCTAATGTTTCGAATGGCTCAAGCCAGCAAGTTGATCGAGTTGTGGATGTGAACCCGTCCAAGCTAGCATGATCTCTGGTGGTTGGAGTTGTTTGAATGTATGAGGTTCCAAGTCAATGGAATCCAGACGAAGTGTATAGCATTGAAATGGTGCTTCAGGATGACTGGGTGAGTGATCGGTTACTTAGTCCTTGTTCTGAATTTATTCTATGATGAACCGTGTTTTTCATTTTTGTGTCGTGGGATTTGTCTCATTTAGTATTATTTTTCATTGCATGCAGGGCGACTAAAGGCATTGTGGCGTTTCGAGAAAAAGTGTAATAATATTCAAGAACGTGATTCGCAAGCATCAAATATACTCAATAAGGAATTTCATTTTGCAGGGTTTCGGGAAATCAGTTAAGACAATTCCTTTCAAGTACAGATCAAGTTTCTATATCAAGACTTTTGTTAGTCTCCTTTCTTGTGAGATATTTCCATTCAGCCCTTACAGCTTTACCAAGTACGAAGATATTGAGTCAATGGCTTCGCTGAATCAAAACCATCTTCTTGGTCAGTTTATACGCGCTAATAAAGATTAAATGTTTTGTTGTTAGTCTTTTTATTAGTGGTCTTGCTAGGAGGATCACTAACAAGAGAATTTTGTTCTTGTTTTGTAAACTGTATTGGTCATGTGGTAGACAAGGAAGATGCAAAATCCAAACAACAGAGTAAACACATGGAGTTTTATTTGGAGGACCTAGAGTTTGTTTTTTGGAGACTTTTTTTTTGCATGGATAAATTGATATTGTTGGATTAAACTTCATCAGATCAAATATTATTTTCGTTGCTTGATTTGTGCCCTTATTCTTTTCTTATATGTATTTGTTTAGGTGAAATAAGATGTAGTGTACACTATTTGGTAACTTCGTTGATCAGGTTGTTGCAATTAGCTAGGATTGATTGTGAGTCGTTTGTCCTTGTGGCCCAGTTTTTTAAACCCAATGTGTACTTGAATGATGTTAATACTCAGAGTAGCTTTGATGTTTCTCGAGTTTATTTCAATGTTGATTTTTCTGATGTTGTTTCTTTTCGAAAAAGGTGTGGGAATGACACATGATTTTTTTCTAGCTTTTTGTCGTTTGTCTTGCAAGCTGTCAACATATGATATTGACTTACTATCTCATTTTGTCCTTTTTAAGTTTGTTTGTCCAAGGAGATCTAACCTCTCAAACAATTAATGTTATTGAGAACCAACCCCAACTTTCTGTAGATGATGAAGTATCAAAGGGTACCATTCTAATTAGGACCAAGTGAAATCCTTTTTTAAGTTGTTGAATTTTCTTTTTTGATTGTTTGTTGAAAGCATGGTTCTGAAAATCAAACCGGACCAGCTGATTTAACTGGATTAACCGAGAATCGGTCATTTAGTTGGTCCAGATAAGGCTAGAAACCGCTTGGCAAAAAATCGGTGAAATGAGAGTTCATTTGCTGGGCGATCTTAAGAAGGAGTGTCAGTTGCTTGTTGAAGGATATAGGAGCTCGTGGAAAAGCATTGGTTGTACACTGATGGCAGATGGCTGGACTGACAAAGGCAGCGTACGTTAATTAATTTTTTAGTTTATTGTCCTGCTGGTATGTCATTTGTTAAGTCTGTTGATGCTTCTGATATGATAAAAACTGCCGATACCTAGTTTAAATTGTTTGCTGAGGTTATTGAGTGGGTTGGGTCTAGTAACATTGTGCATGTGGTTACTAATAATGCTGCGAATTATGTATCTGCTGAAAAACTCATTCATGAAAAGTATCCAAACATTTTTTGGTCTCCTTGTGCTGCCCACTGCATCAATCTTATTTTGAAAGACATAGCAAGTATTCCTCACATAGCTGACCTTGCCTCTCGTGCTTCAAAAGTGACTGTGTTTGTTTACAATCATATGATTTTCTTGTCATGGCTTAGAAAAAGAAAAGATTGGAAAGAAATTGTTCGACCAGGAGTTACACGTTTTGCTACTGTTTTCATTACTTTGAAAAGTATATATGATCATAAAGAAGACTTGCAATCATTGGTGGTGGACAAATATTTCACTTCTCATAAATTATCCAAGAGTGTCAATGGGAAGATGGTTAGCTCAATTATCTTGGATAGTAAGTTTTGAGATGATTGTCTTACTATTGTGATGATTGTTGGTCCTCTTATTAAGTTATTGAGGCTTGTTGATGCTGATGAGAAACCTTCTCTGGGATCCGTGTATGATGGCATGCAAAGAGCCAAAATTGCTATCAAGACAATGTTTAGAAATAGAAAAGTTGCATACACACCTTATAGAAGTATCTTGAAAATACGGTGGGATAACCATTTGAAGCGTGACCTCCATGCAGCAGCATACTTTTTGAATCCAGATTGCTTCTATAGTGAGGAGTTTGTTGAGAAGGTAAATATTTTGAGGTCTTTACTTGATTTATTTGATATTGAAACTCTTTGCGATGACTCAGTTGTCGCAATGCAAGAAATACAGTTGTATCGAGATCGAAAAAAAAGTTTTGGAAGGGAAAGTGCTTTGAAAGCAATTAAGAGACTCGAACCTGGTAGGTTATTATATTTCTATGTTCAAACTTCAATTTACTTTGAAAGTTTTCTAAATATTGAATGAGAATTGATGTTTGACTTTCATATCCTGGTAGGTGAATGGTGGAGGCTACACGGTGGGAGTGCTCCTAATTTGCAAAAAAATGGTGATTCGTCTTCTTCATCAAACATCTTCATCATCCGGATGTGAGAGGAACTGGAGCCTCTTTGAACAAATCCATTCAAAGAGGAGGAACCGATTAGAGTATCAAAGGCTAAGTGACATTGTTTATGTGACTTATAATCTACGCCTTCAATCTAGAATGCATCGCAAGAAGAAGAATTATGATCCAATTGACATTCAAAGCATTGACACAGTAGATTTTTGGGTAATGGCAGATGAAGATGATCCTGAATTTACTAATGGAGACATCGAAGGTATTGAAATTTAATTTACACGGATAATGCTATGCCTTCATATCCTAAAGGTGATTGAAATAGCAAAACTTGTTTCATTTACTAAAGATATTTGTTGTAAAGTTATAACTTTAATTTTTTCTTGGTTTTTTATTTTATTTTATTAGATGGAGATGTAAAAGTTGATGTGGATTTGCCTGATGTCGCTGATTCTTCAAATACGGCTTCTTTTGGTGGTACTTCTGATGATGGTGGCTTTGGATTACCTGTTTATGGAGATATTGGAACACTTAATGATAATTATGATTTTTGATGAGTTGCACCTTTGATTTGTTGAAAACTTGCTAGTAATTATTTCTTTTGAATGTAGAACATTATGGGTTTGTCATTATGTGCATTTTTTTTGTTTAGTTATAAACTTTAAAGTTTGAAGTTGTTTGTGAACCTCTGATATTAAGTTATGGATAATTTATTATGTGAAATTTTAAATTTTATTAAGTTAAAAATTATTAAATTTATATATTTAAAATTATTTTTAGGTTTTTTAATAATTTTATTTAATATTTAATTAAACCGGTTGAATCCCGATTGAATTCTGGTCGAACCAGTGAACCAGTGACCTCATCGGTTTATTGATCGGTCCAGTTCTTGCAACCTTAGTTAAAACTGAAAACCGAATTGGATTGACTGGTTTAATCGGGTTAATCGGGAATCGGTTTTCTAATCGGTCCAGTTGAAATGAAAAATCGCTTGACAAAAAGTCGGCAGAAAAACCGGTCGAACCGATAGTAAACCGGCAGACCGATGGAACCGAACGGTTTTATAACAGCATATAAAAAGGGCAGGCTGAAAGCAGCATCCTTCTCTATTCCCCTCCCTCACACAAAAACGGAACCCTAACCCACTACCCCTCTCTCTCTCAGCCATCAGCAGCAGCAGCCACCGCCTCCGTCGCCGTCGAACTCTACTTCTCGTCAGCCAAAGGGTGCCGTCACGCCGGCAGTGACGGACAGAGGGTCAGATCGATGTCCTTGGCCGTCGATCCTCTTCTCCTCCACGCCGTCGCCTCTGTACCTGCATGTCGAAGCTCGTGGCCGTCGTCTACTCTTCTCTACGTCGTCGTCGTGGTTGTGGACTTGCAGATCGAGGAGCTGTCAGTTTGAATCCTATCCAAGTCTCCGTCTCGCCATTCTACCCTCCCCGGCAGATGAGTTTCGTTCCTCCCTCGTCTTGGTCTCTGTCTCTGTCTCGCCATTCCTCCCTCGTCTCTGTCTCTGTCTCGCCATTCTTCCCTCATCTCTGTCTTTGTCTCGCCGTTCCTCCTTCGCCAGCAGTTGAGTTTTGTTCTAACCTCGTCTATCTCTGTCTCGCCTGTCTATGAGTTTTATTATTCCGAGTTTCTGTTTTTGTATGATTCTGGAACTGAATAATGTTCATGATTTTGAGTATGCATGGCTGAAATCTATGTTTGCTTCCATTTATGTTTGTTCATTTTGTTTATTTTATTGATTCTGAGTTACTGTGATTATTGAGTTGCTGTTCTCTGATGATCGAGTTGCTGTTCTTTTGTGTTTTCTTTTGGATCTAAGTTAGGGTTATTGGGGGTGTGATTTGTTGAATTTGAATTGTTAGTGTATTTGGATTGTGAGTGTATCTGAATTTCAATTTCTGATGGTTGAGTTGCTGAATTTTTTTATGCATTTGGATTCTCTGGCTTGTATAGTTGTATGTATTTGGATTTGGGAGTGTTTATTCTGGGTATTTATATTGATCATTTACTAGAATTTGAGAGTTAATTAGAAATTTTTAATATTTAAAATTATTGTTTATGTTAATTATTTTATTTGAACATTTAAAATTATATATTAAATTTTTAATAATTTTATTGTATATTTAATTAAACCGGTCTAACCACAGTTTGACCCCGATTAGACCATTAAACCATTAAATCAGTTATTTGACCAGTTTAATGACCGGTTCGGTTTTTGCAACCTTGGTTGAAAGTCATGTATTTTCACATGTTCTTTCTTCCAGTAGGAAACATCTTGCTAGATTGTTGGTAATATTGTTTCTGTAAAAGCTAGTCACAAGGATTGGTTCTATATTTCATGCAAAATCTATTCTGAGTGTTGCGAAGAAGAAGAGCTCTATGTTTGGTGAAGAAAAGAATGCTGCTGCTGATGATGATGGTGATTTTGATAAGCAAGTTGATATCACTCTTCTCTTCTTTGGAGGTGGGGGTGAACTTTTTGTTGAGACCTCTAGAATTTTGAACCTTTTAGTCTTTGGTGTAACACACCCACTTCTTCTTGATGATAGAAAAACATTTTCACCATTGTCATGATCCTCATTGATAGTAATAGGCATTGCCATTATTGTTTTAGAAGATGATGATGATGATGTCATTTCTCTATCATAGTAACAACTAAATTCCAAATAAATATCAAAGATAATTATGAGTTAAAACTACTTAATCCTCCATAATTTTAACACACTTAGAATTTAATTTGCATACACACAACTCTAATAATAAACATTACACTTAGATAATTTACAAAAACCAGACAATTCTACTACTATACTATACTATATATTAAGAATAAGATAGTCATCATTCCTAATAATGAAATCAAAGTATCTAGTTTTGCATTCTATTTAACAATAAATCAATAATACACTATCATCACTTGAGAGGATCATTAGCAATTTCAGGTAGTAATACTAAATTAATTAATAATAATCACCACCTCTAAAATTATTCAAGAAGTTAAGCAGAGACATTTTTGAGTGCTGAGAAGAAGAAAAATTCTATGCTAGGTAAAAAAAAAAAAGAATGCTGATGATGATAATGATGCTGGTGATTTTGACAAAGTAAGTTGGCATCACTCTTTTCTTCAACTTTGGAGGGGAGGATGGATTTGTTATTGAGACTTATGGAATTTTGAACTTTTTAGTCTTTGGTGTAACACACCCACTTTTTCGTGATGATGCACAACCATTTTTACCATCATCATGACCTCATTGATAGTAATAAGCATTGCCATTATTGTCTTAGAAGATGATGGTGTTGATGATGATGATGATGGTGCCATTTCTCTATAACAATAACAATTAAATTCCATTCAAATTAATAATGTTAATGGGGTCTTATACTCTGAACTCTATCACTCACTTGCTACTTGCACAACTATTTAGTTGTGAAATCAATATGCATGCATAATTGCATATTCTGATCTAGAAAGAAGCATATATCAAAAGAGTTATACTAGGTATCTAATGACTTTCTTGAACAACATGAACAACAACGGGTCTTAAAATTAGTTCAATTCAACTAAAACACACTATCACCAATTAAATTTAGAAGTAATTTACTTTCTTAACTGTATTGTACACATTGTTCAGTAATATTGTTGTTTACCTATACTTTTTCATATCAAAATCATAAGATTTTCAAAGCCAACAGCCATAATAGTGTTAGACGTGTTGAAAAATATATCCTCTGATCTTCTCTCATGCCATAATAATATATAACCCCGAAAATTGAAAAATCAAAAGCTACTACCACTATCTAGAAATAATAAAACTAATAAATTTTATTACAGATCCTCCAAATACCAAATGAACATGGTCTTTGTTATAACTCTTGTAAAATTCTGAATTTTTGAAAAATTAAATGATAAATTTTTTACGATTTATTTTATTTATTTATGATTTTATTTTAAAAGATTTATTTGCAAAAAATAATTAAATTAAAATTATGAGACTTTGAATTTAAAAATTAGGATTTATACATATATTTATAATAATTAGATATTTTTTATTTAGAATTTAAAATTTTAGTAATTAAAAATAATTAAGATTTGAAATTTAATATTTTAATTTTTTAAACTAAAATAAAATTAATTATATTATCTCTAATTTATAAATTAAAATAACTACTTGAAGCTAATTAATAAATTAATCAATAATAAATATTCTTAAAATAATTATTTTAGAATACAATTATTACTCTATTTTTTAATTTTATTAAAATTCTTATACTACTTTAACCTTCTTAAATCAAAACACAAACCCTAACCCTAATTTTATGCTAACACACACTTTCTCACCACACATTAGCTGCCATCCTCTCACCCTAACATACCCGTCCAATAGTACAGAGAAGAGAGTGAGAGAGCACAAGAGAGCAGAGAAGCAGGAGAGGGTGATGGCGCTGGAGAGGGAGGAAGATATGCCACTGCCACCATTGCCATTGACACCGTTGCAAAGAGGGAGGAAGATATGCGCGAGAAGAGCAAGAGAGTGCGCGTCATGCTTGTTGCCATGTCTTCACTACTAGAAATTAGTATTTTTCGATGTCTTTATCACTACTAGAAATTAGTATTTTTCAGACGAATTTTGAGACGAAATTAAGATAAATTTTAAACAAATTAGAGATAAATTTTTCTTTCGAACAAAATTGAGACATTTTTTTTTTGTCCCAAAAACCTTTGTTGCTAATCTACATTTTGTCCGAAGTTTTATCCGAAAATTTTTTCAGACGATTTTGTGATAGATTTTGAATAGGCATTTAACTGCTAGATTTTCAACTATTATGATGTATTTTAGACATTTTAGACAGATTAGCCAACACAAAAACAATGTATTTTAGAAAAATTTCAAACGTAAAAATATTTCATTTTAGACAAATTTCAAACAAAAAATATATTTCATTTTAGAAAAATTTCTATCGAATTTAGTCAAATATAATAGATTTTTTTCAAACAAATTTTAGACAAATCAAATATTTTTTTCAATTAAATTTCAGACAAATTTAATTTAATATAATTTACGTATTTGAAACAAATCTCATACAAAACAAAAAATTATTTTTGCACAAATTTTCTACAAATTTAATATAATATATCAAACAATTTTCATACAAATTAATTTGCTATTTAATATATAAATATTTTAAAAAATAAATTGTATTTCATCTACTTTTTATATTAAGACCATCATAATCAATTTTTTTATATTACATTATTGAAATTATAAATACATAATAAAGTCATGAAAAAGTTAATTATCATAAAAGAGTTAAAAAAATATTTATTATTAAAATACTTTTGCCTATAAATGCAATCAAACTAAAATAAGAAAAAATAGTTAAACTAAAACAGAAAAAGTCTTTAAAAATGTCAAATATCATGAATAAAATAAAATATACTAACTAATTCACCTAAAAATTCCTAAATCTAAATAAAAAATTATATACTCCAGACGCCAATCGAAGAGCCACGGTTGAAGGAAGTGGGAGATTTAACTTTTTATACAAAGCATGAAGTGTCTTTTCAGTAGAATCAATTCTTTTCTGTTAAACTTTTAGTTGACATCCTTGATCTTTTAACTTATACTCAGCATCATTCAACTTAACCTTTTGCTCTTCATTGATCATTTCTTGCTCCTTTGCCTTTTCTTTTCACATGTGAAGTTCTTGCTCAATATTTAGATTGTCTTTGGATGTTTCTAAGCAATTTCTGGAATCCAACTTTGAAGAGAAATCTAAATCAAAAGCAGCTTTCTTTTTCACTTTTGTCGCAATTTCGTTCCAAATAATGTAATCATTTGACATATCTAGATAAAACATCAGAACCAGCAATAATAGAAGTATTTTAACCAAGTTTAATGCTGCTTGACACCGACTATTATTATACACCCTTCTACATGACATAAAAGTGAAACATGAGAAAGTATCTCCAAATTTCCAACACCAAATATGTTAATATCATGATTCAAAGTATGAGTTGAGCTTAGCAAGCATGTGGTATCAAAAGATCCTACACCTTCTAGGTCCTCACAAGAAACTGATTCAATCAATGAGAATGAAAAAGTTGATGATTCAGCAAATGCAGAACCACTGAGTTGAGATGTATATCTTAAAAGTGACCCAGAATAACCCAATCAATCCTCTAAACCAGTACTCCTATTCAAACTCTGTCCTGGATCAAAAGAAAGGCAACATATATGAAGATACCTAAATAGAATACAGCACCAGAGGCACCTATGCATCACCACAGCTTGCATCACCACCTAGGCCCAGTATATATAAAATAGAAATTAGAATGAGTATAAGCTTCCAAATGGATCAGCAACTATATTATAGACATAAGTTTTACAGAAAGCTAGATCCATAGGTACTGGCACTCCAGGCAACCACTTTGATGTTGTGTTCTGCGACAAAATGAAAATGAAATATCAATATCAAGCAAGTAGACGAACAGAAAGATTACAATACTTTTTCCTTTCATGTTTTTACGTACAGAAACCATATTCCATAAAAATAAAAATAAAAAATAAAGAAATAAAAAAAAAAACTAAAGTGTCATGTATGTAGAAGCTTAAAAAAATTCCAAAGTTTCACCGAGAAACTTATCCAATGAAGAACTTGGAAGCAAAGAATTACATTAAGATCGTCAAATGGACAAGGGATATCATTATATTGTTCTTAAACCTACTAAGAGCAAGGCAAGTCAATTTTATTATTTAATGGCTTAAGAAGTCCCTCTTCTGTGAGGTTTCCTCCACTGTTACTATCATTTATTTAAAATTATTATGATAAAAACATCTTAAATTTCATAGTTTGCCATTGACTAAAAATAAAATAAAATAAAATAAATAAAAGAGATACATATGTGAGAGAGAGAGAGAGAGAACATAACTTCAAACATATAAGACTGACTAAAATACAAATTAATCTCTGTAGTTCCCCGGGTCAAAGTCACTCTAAATTCTACAGCACCTTATCTCAAGTGGGCACCATATTGAAGGTTGAGTCCCGTTGATCTTCTCTGCTAAAAACTGTAATATAGGAGACATATACCTCAAACAAATCAAACTTTGAACCAGGGAGATTACCAAATGAATATTGAATAGCACAATATATCCAGCAACAACATTTACATATCGATCCATATATCTAGATATAGCAACATCTTTACTTTTTATTTTTTTTATATAACTGATGAATGATACACAATCTACATAGATGCATCTTCTCAATCTCAGTCTCGGCATATACACACATTGAATTGCTTGGTTACTCGCACATAAAGATTGAAATATTATTGAAATTGAAAAACATGCATAAATAAAAGAATAAAACCACAAATCAAGCTGGCAGAGGACGCACAAAAATTAGCAAGCAAATTAATAATGAACAAAGTCGAGTAACAATCAAATAACAATGAATAAAGCTAAGTAACAATTACTACTCACAAAAATTAGAAGCTGGCAGAGGACACACAAATAGAAGAACGAGGCAAGGGCAATCTAGGGAAGCACGAGGGTAGTCGCCTCAGAGGCGGGTGTCTGGGGCTGGCGGGGGTGTGAGTTCTGAGACCGGAGGAGGCAGCCACATGCAGGAGGCAGAACGGTGTGAGCTCAAGCAAATCTAAGATCACAATCATAAAGGAGTATAACACACAAGAACAAAGTTTGTGGTTGAAAATGTGCAACCACACAATTAAAGCTCAAGTCTCACTAGGTATTTTGTACAGGCTCTTTTCTATGTTCCATAAAAATAATACTTCAAGCAAGTTCAAAAACAAGTTTTCAAATCTAATCAATGGAACGCCCTAAAAGAGATTTCTTGAAAATTCCTTGTTGTTTTTAACCATACTTATTTCCTATACTAAGCAACATGCAAATATTTACTACTATAAAACTATAAGCAAGCTAAGATATATACAAGCAAGCTCAGCAAAGTGCATTGTAATAAAATACTAACAAATATTCACAAAAACATAACTACTAAAAACTAGAACATAGTGCAAAGTGTTGAGAAAGAGAAATTTACGCCCCAAGAATTGCGGATCCTCCCCCACACTTAAATGTTGCACGGTCCTCCGTGCATGCACTGCATCCGGGGGTGAAGAGATGTGAGGCTCCACCTTCAGCTGGTGGGCACTGGGGCCAGACTGCTGTATAAAATAAATAAACAAGGATTAAGGAAAAGTTAGATGTGTGTGGTGTGATAAAAGACAATGTGTGCATTCTAAGTATGCACGGTTTAGGACACACACATTGGCCGAGTAAAATGGTGACCACACTATCAAAAGAAAAATAGCATGTGTTCCTCAATTAAGTAGCCTAGGTTGCAAGTAAAGAATAAGCAAGAGATACGACACAAACAAACCTAGGTAACCACAACTCAAGTGAATTGAATATATGAGATGTTGGTTATTGAAATTGTGCAAGTGAAAGCGCAACATGAATAGAAAATGGCATAATCAATAATAACTAATTCTGTGATGAAAAGAAAACTCCTTATTCATCTTGACACATAATGCAATAGTCACAAGATACATGTACTTATTGCAAAAAGTGATAAGCTTGACAAGAATCAAGTTAAGTCACTCAAACAAATGCAACGCATTAAAAACAAACAAGTGCCTTGTAATGTGCTTGTATTGATTTTAAAACCATGATGAACAAGTAATTCAACTCAACTCACTAAAGGAAAAGTGCACAATTTATGATTAAGATGCCAAACAAGGATATAGTTTAGTGCATCTGGTAGCTACAACATATGAATCAAACTCACGATTCTTTTAGGCAATCAAACAAAGACTTAATGCTCAGTGCACATATTCATCAAAATAATGAAGCCAAGATTCAAGTAAGAAGTAACCCAATCAACATCAAACAAACACTTGCAACTTATTCAATTAACAAATAACTAAACCAAACCATATATAATTACTAAAATGAAAAAGAGATGCAATAAAGACTATGTAAAACAAGTAGAAAAAACATGAAAAAGGCAAGAGAAGAGAGGGATGGAGGGGTTGAAGTGCGTTAGGGCTTGGTTAAAAGAGCAATGAAAAGCATGCCCAAAACAGCACTTTTGCGTACGCACAGACATGTGTGCGCACGCACACTAGGCGAAACAGGAGAAGTGAGCGGATGCACAAGGGTGTGCAAATGCTCTGGACAGAAAGGGAATTAAGAAGTGTGCATACGCACAAAGGGGTGCGTGCGCACAGAACACTCTTTTTTTTAAGGGAAAAGGATCATGTGTGCATGTGCACACAGGTCCGTGCACACGCACAAAAACAAAAAGTGGTAGGGGTTCATACGCACAGGGCATGCCAGCGCTCCCAACAGAGGGAGTGTAATTGAGTGTGCATATGCACGGATGGGTGCGTACACATGCAATGCGCGAAGAATGATTAGTGTGTGTACGCACAGTGGCATGCGCATGCACAAAGCGCAAGACACAGGGGAATGCGCGCGCACAAGGCGTGCGAGCGCTCCTAGCAGAGGGCATAAAGGCTGGTGTGTGTACGCACAGGCGGGTATGCACGCACAAGATGCGGATTTTAGTGATTGTGGGTGTACGCACAGTGGTGTGCGCACGCACAGCGCCCTGTTTTTCCAAAAATTTTTCTTCAAATTCCAAGAAACTAAGCCTTAGCTCAACAAATGCTCAACCTCAAAACATTCAAAAATCCATAAGTTCATGATCCATACAGAAATTAACCTAAAAAATCTCAAAATTAAACTAAATCTAAGCTAACTAAAATAAGCAAAATGCAATAAACTCAAATTATAAACAAAAAGAGAAGGTAAGAACAATGTACCATGGTGGGGTGTCCCCCACCTAGCACTTTGGGTTATTGTCCTTAAGTTGGACTTATCGAGAGCTCTAATCAAGGATACTTGTGCTTGTATTCATCTTGGAGCTTCCAACAATGATTGAATCTCCAAAATTCTCAATTGATTGCACCAAGCTTTGATGGAGTTTGCAACAAGCTATGAGCTCCCAAAATTAACCTTCTACACAAACAAAATCAAGAAAACAAACAAAAATTAAGATATTCATATACTAACATATTCACAATAGCCAATAATATAACACCATTGTAACTCCTTGGCAACGGTGCAAAAAATTTGATGGGAAAATTATTGCCAGTTTAGAATTAATCAAAACAAGAATCACTTCGTTAATAGCATAGTCCAAACCAACAATGAACTCTCACAATCAAATTTTAATTCCAAAGATGTCACAATCAATACAAAATAACCGGGAGTTTTAAGTCCCGGATCGTCTTCCATAGGAGTTGCAATTGAGTGCTCAATTATTGGCTATGGAGGATTTGAGAATTTTGGGATAGCAACAAACAAGAAATGTAAATAGCAAGAAAAATAAACAAGCATGCAAGGAAATAAATGAAAGTAATTAAAGCAATAAAAAGGGAAATAAATGGCAAAAAGAGCTCTTGGCAAGAATTAGGGAATTAAGGATTCCTATCCTAGTTATGGACCACAAACATGGTAATTGTGTAGAATTAATCCCAATTAGTCAATTCTAACATCGAGAATTAGTCAAAAGGGCATAACTGATCTCAATCCACAAGTCCTAGCCAACTCTATTAATGGAAGGCTTAGAGTTAGTGGAAACCAAATCAACTAACAATCCTCACACAATGTAGAATGGACATCCACCACTCAAGTTCACCTAATTACCCAATTTTCCAACCAAGAGTGTAAAAAACTAGGCAAAAATCCAACTAAGCATTTTATCAAACACTTGGAAGGTATAAAAGAGAAGCATGGTAAAATAACAAGAGATAATAAAATCTAGAACTACCAATTGTAAGAAAATAATAATAACAACTCAATTAAATAACAATAAACATAAAAACATCAATTTGCATTAAATGAAAATTAAAATAACAAGAATGTTCATCAACATAAAAAGTAACCAAAATGAGAAATTAACAAGATAACCTAAGAAAATTAAGGCAATAGAACAAAGAAAGCTAAAAGAAACTAGATGAAAAGAAGAATTAAAAGGAGAAATTAAAGAGAAATTAAACTAATAACCCTAATTTCTAGAGAGAAGGGGGAGCTTCTCTCTCTAGAATGGCCTACTACATGATACTAATTGCTCCCTCTTTGACATGGAGTGATGCCCCTTTGATATAGCACTCAATCAGCTTCAGAAAGTCCAAAACTGGGCTCTGGAGGCCCAGAAATCGCCCCAATGTTTTCCTTTAAGTGAGTCACGTGACTTGCTGATTTTTTTCTTGTGCGTACGCACAGAAGGTTTTGCGTACGCACACTTCAGTGTGTGCTTCTCCTTTGTTTTCTTCATATTTTCTCCCAATTGCATGCTTTTCTTCCCCTCTTATCAAGCCATTCCTGCCTATTATACCTAAAATCACTCATCAAAAACATCAAGGCATCGAATGGGATGAAAGTGGGATAAAATTGACTAAATTAAGCACAAAATAGCATGTTTTCCTGATTAAGCTCAATTTAGGGAGAGAATACAAAAGTATGTTATTTGGATGAATAAATGTGGGTTTATATGATGAAATCCACTCAAATCAATCTAAAATTTATCATCAAATATGGATTCATCAGTCACAATGCAAACCCAATAAAAACCGAGAGTATTTAAACCTCGGGTCATTTCTCAAAGAAATTGTAGGGAAGTGTACTTATTATTGGTTGTGGGAAAGTATTTTTGGGGTTTTTGAATGATGAATAAGGAATGTAAATAACGAGAAAATAAACTAACAACTAAGAAAAGTCCTAGCGAGGGTTGAGAATTGGAATTCCTATCCTCATTATCAACGTTAATTGTGATGGTAATTGCCTTTTGCTCTCACTTAGTGAACCTCTAACAATTGAAGGAAAGTCAAGTGAGCAAAATCAACTTAAGTCCACAAGTTCTAATCAAAGACTAGATTTAGTGAAGCTTAAGCCAACTAGCGATTTTCAATCACCAATCAACAAGAGACTTTGTCAATTCAAGAGTCTCTAAATTACTCAATCCAAGCCAAGAACACAAAAATCTATTTTAAAATCCAACCAAGTATTTTATCAAACACTTGGAAGCCACAAAATAAAAACATAGAAAATTAATAAGGAATAGTAAAATCTAAGACTAACAACTGCAAGAAAACACTAACAACAAATTAAAGAAAGCAGTAATAAATATAAAATACCTCAAAATGCATTAAAAAGAAATTGGAATCAACAAGGAGTCATGAACAATAAAGCAACAAGGTAAAGGCAACAACATATAAAACTAAGAAAGCAAAGAGGTAATAACAAGGAATTAAAAGAAGAACTTAAATCAAGATAAGAAGTAGAATCTAAACCTAGATGGAACTGAAAATAAAAGAAGAAACCCTAAACCTAGAGAGCTCGCCTCTCTCTCTAAAATCTACATCATCTAAAACTAAAGTGTGTGTGAATGGAATGGTTGGAATCCCCTTCCAGCTATACTCCCCAGCTTCTTGTCTTCATTTTCGTGCTTGAAACTGGGCCAAAAATAGCCCAGAAATCCCCCAGCATATTCCCTTTATTGAGGCACATGCCGCTTGTCACGCGTACGCGTTATTTACGTGCACGCGTCGCTTTGATAATGCACTGTCTACGCATACGCGTCAGTCACGCGTACGCGTCAGTGGACGCTGTACTTGGTCACGCGCATGCTTCAGCCATGCGTACGCATCGACACCAGCTTCTCAAATCTTTAATTCTTTGTGTTCCTTCCACTTTTGCATGCTTCCTTTCCATCCTCTAAGCCATTCCTGCCCTATAAACTTTGAAATCACTTAAGAAATACATCACAACATCGAATGGTAATATGAGAAGATTAAAAATTAGTAATTTAAAGGCATAGGAAGCATTTTTTTTCAATCAAAGCACAAAATTCGGAAGGGAACTTAAAGACATGTAATTTATATGGATAAGTGTGAGTAAAATTGACAAAATTCACTCAATTCGATCCAAAATAAGTCATAAAAAAGTGGTTCATCAAATCTCCCCACAGTTAAATATTAGCATGTCCTCATGCTAAACTCAAGGGAACCAAAAGAGTGAAGGGAAAATGGTAGGACTTATGCAATACGACCTATCTATATGAATGCAACTACATGCTAAATGCTTCTACCTACTTGGTTAAAAGTAAATCAACCTCCAAGAATATGTGAACAAGTAGGGCTAACATAGTATAATTATTAAAGAATTACACTAATTTAAATATAAAAATGAAGTACCAATAGACTTGCAAGAAGAAAGCTCATGAAAGCCGGGAACAAGGAATTGAGCATCAAACCCTCACCGGAAGTGTATCTGCTCTAATCGCTCAAGTGTTTAAGGGTCGGTTCTCTCAATTCTCTTCCAATCTTGTTTTCTAAGGCTTTCTCTTCTTCTACCAATCAACAAAAATTTAATGCATGAATACAAATATCAAGAGGTCTTTTCATGGGTTGTAATGGGGTTAAGGCCAAGGTAGAAATGTTTTTGTTTAAGTGGACTAAAATCTGAATCTTTGATTAACCTAAACTTCCCACCTAACCTAAGACAATCCATATAATCAAAATACAATACCTAACTACCCATTAACTATGTTTTCCACATATTCATGCATCCCAAATTTGAGTACAATACATATGCATTACAACCACCATTTACTTTGGGGTATTTTCTCCCCTTTTTATTGTTTTTTTTCTCTTTTTTATTTTTCTTTTATTTTTCTTTCTTTTTTTTCAGTTTTCTTTTTATTCTTTTTATATATGTAGTGGTTAATATACATATATGAGAAATCAATGCATATGATTAAAGTATTGAATGCAAGAATATGTGCTCAACTATCTTTTTCATATTTTCACAAAAATATACAATACCCAATTTCCAAACCAGATGTTCCCATATCCAATTTCTCCACACTTAAATCATGCACTCTCTCACTAGTCTAAGCTAACCAAGGATTCAAATTAAAGACATTTATTATTTTTTGCTTAGAGTTAGTGATGTGCTAAAATAAAGAATAAATGGGGTTAAATAGGCTCAATATTGGTTTGCAAAGGATGATGAAAGGGTATGGCCATATGGGCATGTAAGATTAGTGAAACAAAGGCCTCAATCACATAAATGAATTCATACATCAAACAATAAAAATATAGAATCAAGCAAGACAAATATAACAATTTTAGAGAGAATAACACACAGCAAAACAAAATATTGGTTAATAAGACGCAACCAATCAATAGGCTCAAAATCTCACTGGGTTTGTGTGTTCTAGCTCTAAAACCATGTTCCAACATAAATTTCTTCGACCAAGTTCAAAAATTTTAATTCAAATTAGTGAAATGCCCTAAAATAGTTTCTTGAAAAAGAAATTATCACTTCAACCAAGTAGTGGTAAAATATGCACAAACTCTAACTATAATGCAATCTATCATGAAAATGACTAACTACAAAAGGTAATTTATACTAACTAACAAAGAAAATTAAGATTTGGTATTGGAAAAAGGAAGTAGTTACCCACGGAAGTCGGTCTCGACCTCCCCACGCTTAAAGATTGCACCGTCCTCGGTGCATGCAAAGATGAGCAAGGTGGATTAGGGTGGGTTGCTACAACTGATGAGCTTCTTCAAAAGATTGTGTAGAGAAACTTTTTTGTTGCCCCATTTGGAAGCTTTTTCTTTCCCTTCTCGGTGGCCAGCCTGAAAGGGGAGAAAAGACGGAAGAGAAACAAGTCACGAGGTACCAAAACAATGCAAGAAATGTTAAACAGTTGAGTAAAAAAATTCAACACCAATGAAAAGATAGTAAACTTAGAAAAGAAAATAAGAACATGCACAAAGTTAAAATGCAATGAATGAAAGGATGCGAATGCAATAGACAAAAGAAATGAAAGGGGATAGAGATGAGAAGTGAAACTTTGAAAAGAGGGAGAAGAAGAAAGTAAGAAAGGAAGAAGAAATAAGAAGAAAAGAGAGAAGAAAGAAGAAGAAAGGAGAAGAAACAGGGCAGAAATGGGGGAGCAGAGGTCGTGAAGTCGACGTGCGCGCGTGAAAACAAAAAAAGGCAGGTGACGCGTACGTGTCCATCACGCTTACGCATGAAATGAATAAAAAGATACCGACGCGTACACGTGAGAAGCAAAAAAGAGAAGGTGACGTGTACGCGTCAGTCACGCACACGCGCGGAGGCTTTTCGTGCTTGATGCCCGAAACCTGCATAGTTCCATCACAACTCTCTGGTTTTTGTACCATGCGGCAGCATCAAAATTTTGGACGTTGACGTGCACGCGTCGGCCACGCCTACGCTTGACAGCCTTCTTTTTTTTCCAAAAGCTTATTGAGAAACTAAAAAGCTACCAAAACAATGCCAAATATTATTAAACAAGCTAAATCACAACTTAAACTAAATAAACCTAACTAAAAATGAAAATTTGAGTTATTATTAATACGAACAAAAGGGAAAATGGGAAGAATTTACTATGGTGGGGTGTCTCCCACTAGCACTTTTATTTATTGTTCGTAAGTTGGACATTTTGGTGAGCTCCTTGTCATGGTGGCTTGTGCTTGTACTCATCCTTGAACTCCCACCAATGCTTGGACTTCCAATAAGCGCCAAAATTCAAATTTAATAGCTCCAAGCTTTGATGAAGTTCCACACAAGCTAAGGGCTCCCAAAGTTGATCCTCTTGTATGCCGGGATCCCAGACCTTGTTCTTACACCCATCTTCAAGTTGATCATTACAATTCCAATCGGGTGACAAGCTCTTAGAATTCTCCTTTAAGCACCAAACTATCCTCATAGACTTAAGCATTTGAGCACCACACCAACCCATGCACTTAGACTTCGATGACTCAACCATAATGAACCTTGAATTATGGTGCCAACCACTAACCAACTTCTTCTTGCTTTCCATTCCACAAAGAGCTCTAAGTTGACCATCCGTTTCAAGTAAACCATATTCAAGCAAGAAGTTAAAGTTTAAGGAGAAGAGATTTACCCACTTGAATGAAAGATTGGGTGGTGATGTAGGCTTCACTCCCTTTGACTCCTCTTTGATGATCTCCACCTCTAGACAAGCTTCTTCAACTTCAACCTCTTCCACTTGGTAGCTTTCTTCCAATTCAATCTCTTCTTCGTCACTTACCAAGGGTCTTAGAGGTTGTGCACCTTCTTCCTTAACCTCTTTTTCAAGTCCAATGGGGGAGGATTCAATTGTAGATAGAAATTCATTAATTATTGAATCTATCTCTTGATCAACCTCGTCAAAGTCTTCCACCATGATATGCTTTGGAGGTTGTACACTCTCCTCAACATCAAATTCAAACTTCTTGGAAAGAGGCTTTATGAATTGAGATTTCCCTGGAGGTTCCACATCTCCTAAGTCTTCAACCACTTCTTTCGCTTCAACCATTACGACTTCCTCCACTTGCTCTAGTACAAAGTCCCATTCCTTGGTTTCCACCGGAGTCTCTAATCTCTATCTCATGCTCCGTTCTTCATTAGATTCTCCACATGGAGCCATGGGAGTTCCTTGAGTATCCAAATATATGGAGGGTAAATTATTTACTACCTCGATCAAGGTAGCCATGAATTCCAGTGTCGTCCTTTGCATCTCTCTTTGCCCTTGAAGAATAAGACTAAGGGTGTCATCCATTGGAGATTGGAGTAGATATGAGAGTTCATTGTTTGGGAGGAAGGGTTCATGACCAGAAGGTGATTCATCTTGATAAGGATATAGAGATGGTGTATATTGAGGTGGTTCTTGGGAGTATGGGTATTGGAATTGTTGTGGTTCTAAGTATGGCTCATATAGTGGTTGGTATGGTGGATAAAGATTAGGATCATATGAAGGTGTTTGGTGGTATGAGCTTGAGAGTATAGTTGAGAGCTATGTTGTGGAGGAGGTTCATAGCCATATGGTGGAAGTTGTTGATAATCACAAAGAGGTCCACTGGTGCACGAATCCCTACACTTTTGTATAGCTGTACCAGCAATGTATTCATGTATATATATGTATGCATGTTTGTACATACGTATTTTGAAAAACATTTCCAGATTTTTGTAGAAAATGTCTATGAGGATTTTCAGGTAAAGCATTCTAATTATTATATTTATATATAGAAGTCGTCATAATCTCCTCACTATCAGAGTGACGTAGCGGAAAGTGTGATATTCTAGTAGTAAGGGGTGTTATCACTGCAAATAAGTTAAAAAACTCTTTATTTTTCATTTAAATATTAATCTTAGTCTGACTACATGAAAGTGACCAAAGTTATAAATTTAAATAAACACATTTCCTACAAATTTATTTAGTACATCAGCGCTACTGAATCTCATATTCTAAAACATTGTCTTGTTGCATATCGGATTCTTCCAGCAACGACCTCTTGTATTGAAATAGAGGTGGTGGTGGATCAACACTCAATGCTTTGTCCATTATTATCATTACCTCCACCAATGAAGGCCTTCGACGTTCATCGCTTTGTGGGCATCAGAATACAATTCTTAAATCGCACTCAATCATATTGGCAATATTCCTTTCTATCCATTCTTTATATGACCTCTCACAAAGATTTTTGTGATCCCTACATCTGGTCAAAAAGTTTAGGGCTATAATGAGCGAAAATTAAAGCTCACGGATATCAGAAAGTGTACCGGATAATTCAAGTAATACCACAGTGAGTTGATATCATTCCTACAAGTTTATTTGATTCTGTTTTGTACTTTTAGAATCTCTCCTTTTTATTTTGAAAAACCTTCAATATGATGTATGTAAATGTGTATTTTTCAACTTGCCTATAGAGGCAATGATGTATCTTTGGGAGAGATAGGAAATATTGTTAAACCGATTTTAATTCTGTACCCTAGTCGGGCTAAACTTCACAGGTCACGACTAGGCTAGTTTACTTATGGTTATGTCTATATATATTGTCCTTGTCTTATTCTTTCTTAATGTCTTAATTTCTTATTGCTTTCCGAGCGCGCTCTATCTTCCTGTTATTGTTATACAGACGTTATTCGTTCGTGATTTTATTCTACTCTTTTTTAGGGTTCTCGTTTAATAATTCTTTCAATTACGTGTATGTATATATACTTATTATTAATCCACCTTGATTCGTGCCACCGTAATATCGTTGACTTATAACTCGAGCATAAAAATCTATATATTAGGGTGTTACATTATGATATCAGAGCAATTCTTCCTCGTGAGCCTGAGGGATGGACTGTTTATGCTTCAATGCATAATCTGAGTCTATGCATGTGCTAGTTAGGGTATCTAACTGATACGTCTAGCATGAAGTTCATGAGCATACCTTTGGTAATTGAAGCACTTAACTTGGGATATTGAGATTGGTCACCTTGGTATCACTTGCTTAGTGTAGACAGGACCCGAATGGCGTCTCATGGCTGGACATGAGCGAGGTACTCGAAATGGGAATCTTGGTTGTGGGATATACGAGATTGGTGTGTTGGTTTTGGATTATTGAGTGAAATACTTGGAGTCGAATAGTTAAAAATGATTTGTTTAATTAGGCATGAATTGATTGGATCTTGATGATTGAAAAGAGAGAAGACTTATAAATGGCATTGGTATATTTTGAATTTGAGCAATTATGTAGGAATAGGATAATGACTATTGTTAGAAAACCGATGTTATAAGTTTAAATGATTAGATAATGTGAGTGTTGAGGTTAAGGATTTTTAAGAGATTGTGATGGAGTCTTTGGGTGAGCATAAGCATTATTTAGGTCAGGTCGAGAAAGCTTAAAAGTGAGCCTAGGTTTTGTGATATGATAAAGGAATATGACGTGAATGCATGATTAGATTCTTGGTGGTTAATAATCAGAGTTGCGCTATGGAAGCACGGTGATTTTGGTGGCTTTAGAGTTGTAGTGACGTGGGAAAGGAGTCGTGGGGTATGAAATTGTTTCGAGGATTGACGAAGGATCGAAGAATGGAGGATGTGAGTGAGTGGTTTAGGTTATAGTAGACTGACTTAGACTAAAGTATTAGGAAATTGATTAGTGTTTGAGATAGTTGAGAAGAATCAGAGATTGATTTGATTTAGATGGAACCCATAAAGTATAAGGAAATTTATAGTCATGAGAGAGAGTTAGACAAAGCTAAGTGTAACACCTTAACTTTTAGCACCTCATGATCGTACCAAAAGTAAGGTGTTACTAACCTAATTCCTTTTATTATCTATTTAATATTGAGCCTTTACGCATAAATCTATCGATGGTTTTACTAAATCTACAACTTTTTCAACAAGTACAAACAACACATATTCACATACTTAATATTAATAATACGTTGTAGTGTTATATACAAAAGTAATTACAGAACCTACCCCTCTGAATAAAACTCTAACTAACAAGGCAAGGGAGAAATAAATTCTAACAACTCAACTCGTAAATATATTCGTCTGTGCTCCCGCAGCTTCGCAATAAGCCTTCGCACCTGTAGCTGAAAGGGGTGGAGATAGGGGGGTAAGAATTGGGGAGTTCTTAGTAGGATCGGGAGTAAGAGTTAAGTTCATTCTATATATACTTGGTCAGCAATAACAGTCAACAAGGTACCATCTAGTTCAACAATTAAAGAACACAGAACTCAAACAGTCATTTAGCACACCCATAATCACAGAAAATTACACTCACAAACAAATATGCGCAAACAAGTGTGATGCATGTCTATCCCAAGTGCCGGTAATGAGCTCATCTGTCGGTTTCGACCCGCTCCTGACGTAACTCAGCAACCTTTGTCTGAGTTTGGTTTCCAGTGTCATAACCTCTGTAAGCAACCTCTGTCTTACAGGTGCGACTCTCTTGAGCCGATTTATGCAAACATAACCACTGTAAGCAACCTCTATCTTACAGGTGAGGCTCTCTCTAGCCAATGTATGTAGCGATAACCTCTGTAATCAACCTCTATCTTACAGGTGCGACCATCCCCTGGATTGGCCGATGTATCTCTGGAAAGCAAATCTCGGTGGACTCACCACCATATATCTGCTCGTTTTAAGAGGTAAACAATCATCTCTGCTTATCTCCTTTTCTTTTCGTTCTTTCGTTCTTTTAAAACCAAAATCAGCTCTCTGTGACATTCTCCAAAACCTTTTAAAACAATTTCACTTAAACTAATTCTTCTTTCAAAAGACAAAGAGAAACTATTTATTAGTTAAACCCGTCAGTAAGGCCTCTAGACTTTAGGGGAGCGTCAACCAATCTCATTCTCTTAAGTTCATTATAAATCCTTAACAATAATTGTTTTCTTAAACTGAATTTAATCAAATAAAGTTTCTAAATGAAATCAAAATCAAATCATACAAATTATAAGTTTCGAACCAATTTCAAAGCCAAAACCAATCCCAATTTCATCCTTAAGACTAATTCTTTAACTTTTTCCAAGGCATCGTAAAACGAAACCATTCAATCGAAATTTAATTACTTTTAAAGTTCACTAAAACTCCTCTGAATGAAATTTTTAATTCAAATTCAAAAGATAAGCCCTTTTTATATTTAAATCAACCTTAAAACATAATACTTCTCTTAAATAATTTAAAATTGTAAAATAATTCTTTTCTAAATAAATCAAACTCAAAACATATACTTTTCTTAAATGAATTAAACTCGAAACATAACTATTTTCTTAATAAATCAAATAATATAATTTCTCAAATCCAATCTTTTTCTAAATAACATTTCAAACAAAGTCTTAAATTTTATAACAAAACTTCGGCAGCATCTCCCCTAAAACTTGCACTTTGCCACCCTTATCGGGTCCCATCCAAACTATTTCTCAAACTCTTTTAAATCATTTTCAATAAATCAAAACCATAATATCAAAACTTTTATAAAATCAAAACAATTAAAAATCAAACCGCCTCCAAAATCAAACCATTTTTATATCTCAAATCATGTCATCAATTCATCAATTCATTTCTTATTAAATCTCAATGTCATCATCAAATTTTACCAATTTCACTTGATCACTAACAACATTTCAGCCCCGAATTCATCAAAATAATTCAGTTCTTGGCTGCATTTAAACCGACCATACCCCCAAATTAATCACAAATATCAATATATCACAAAAATTCAACATAAATTTTGTCAAATTCAATCAACAATCAATCACAACATCAATTCACTTATCCAATACCAATTTAACCGATGATAAATTACCAAAACTACCTTCGTATGAAATCAAAATACTCGAGGCTACGGAGAAGCTTTCTGAGTGAGCTGCCGAAGAAGAAAATGCCAGAAATTGTTTGTGCTTCCTAGAACTCCAGTTGGTCGAACTCAAGAGGAAGGGGAGCTACGTCACCGTCAGCTTTCACTGAATAAAAGTAACGCCAACGTGTAGAGAAGGAAGATACAAACACTTTTATCGGATTAGATTTTTTAATGAAGTTACGAATCTCAAGAAATCGAAAACGAAAGTTCTTGGTGGGGTCACGGTTCTCTCATGCAAGCTTCGGTCTCTCTCTCTCACGCTCAGTTCCTTTCTTTTCTTTCTTAATTCCATTCGGTGGAATGAATAAATGAAGCTATATATATATATATATATATATATATATATATGCTTATAAATAAGCCAAGTTTAGCTTTCTTTCTTTTACTTTCACATTGGCTTCGGCAATTAATAATAATAATAATAACAATAATAATAATAATAATAATAATAATAATAATAATAATAATAATTATTATTATTATTATTTTATTTTTTTTGAAATATCTTATTTTAATAAAAATAATTTAAAAATCTTAATAGATGTTAAATTCGAAGTATTATAAAATTTAATTTAATTACCTTTTGTAAAAAATAATTTTTTTAAAATAAAATTCTCAATAAATATAATAAATTGTAAATCATTCATTATTTAATTTTTAAAAAGTCAGTTTATTATATTCTACCCACCTTATAAAAATTTTTGCCCTAAAAAATTGATACAAGATGAAAAAAGTTCAAACTAACTTTACTTTTGAACACATTAGAAAAAAAAAGCAAAATATTTTGGCATATATAAGACATAACATATAAGGAAGAAGCTTTAAGGTCTCAACATATATATATATATATATATATATACTTATACAGTTTTCAAATCCAAGATATTCTTATGGCTAAAAAAATATAGGGAAAAAGTCTGGTGCAAAGCGGAAGATACAAGATAGGCTTGACGCAGAAAGGTTACTGATAAACCACTATTTTATGATATATTTTGGACTGAATTGAGTGGATTTTTTCAACTATTCTCACACTTATTCAAGTAAATTGCATGTTTTTACGTTTCCTTCCTAATTTTGTTCTATAATTGAAAACATGCTTCCTAGGCCTTTAAATCACTAATTTTTAATTTTCTGTTATTATCATTCGATGCTGTGATATGTCCATTAAGTGATTACAAGATTTATAGAGCAGGAATGGTATAGAGAATGAAGAGGAAGCATGCTAAAGTAGAAAGAACATAAGAATTTGAAGATTTGAGAAGCTGGAAGCGACGCGCGCGTATGGCTGAAGCGTACGCGTGATCTAGCCAGTTTTCCAGTGACGCGTACGCGTGACTGATGCTTACGCATGACCAAGAGCATCAACCACTGACGCTTACGTGTGACTGATGCGTACGCGTGACCTTGTGCAGAACCCACCGATGCGTACGCGTGGCTGACGCGTACGCGTGACGAGCGTCACGTGCTGCAATTAATAGAATTTGCTGGGGGCGAATTCTAGGCTGATTTTTGGCCCAGTTTCAAACCCGAGAGCGCAAACTAGAGGCTGGGATGGAGTTGAGGCGAGAGACACTTTTCACTTTAGCTTTTTTTTAGATTTGAATTCTAGTGAGAGAAACTCCTACTTTTCTTTAGGGTTTTTGGGTTTTCTTAGTTTACTTCCACTTGGATTCTGAGAAAAGCTGTGGTTACCTTCATTTGGAGTCATTTTTCTTATAGTTTTCTTCTCTAATTCCTTTATTACTTTTTTCCATTTGATTATTTTGAATTCATGTTTGGACCTTGTTACCTTTGGAATTTGTTCATGCATTGAGAATTTTCATATCTATTGTTATTACTTGTTTTGCTCTTGTTGATTATTCTGTGTGGTAATTTTAATTGAGTTATTTTATCATTTTTTATCATGTCTTTTATCTTTGCTCACCAAGTGTTCGAGGAAATGTTATCCAATATCATGGAGTAGATTTTCTTGCTTGGTTGGGGTTGAGTGATCGGAGCCACTTGAATTGTCATATTCAAGTGTTGATTGGTAAATGAATATTTCTAATTAGCTTGAAACTCACCAACTCTAGTTCTTCTCTACGAAGTAAATAGGACTTGTGAGCTAAGGTTAATTATTTCACTTGACTTTCCTTCACTTGTTAGAGGATAACTAAGTGAAAGCAATGAGCTTTTACCATCACACTAGGGGAAGACAATAAGGATAGAATTTTTAATTCTCACCCCTAACCAAGGCTTTTTACATTGATTATTTTACAACTCCTGCTAATTATTTATTGCTATAATTTCTAGTTATTTATTTCTCTTGTTCTCAAGTTCGAAAAATCTCCAGAAAAATCCTAACCAATAAATTACATCTTATGTCAACTCCTAGGGAAATGACTCGGGATTCTACTCTCGGTTATTGAATTTAAATTGTGAAATACTTTTTAACTCTGATTAGCAGAAATCTCGTCGGTTAAGACTAGCGACTTTGATTTGGAAAAATATTTTTGGTAATCTTGACCGACATTTATCGGCTCGTCAAGTTTTGGTGCCGTTGCCAGGGAGTTGCATATGTGTGCTAAGTTATTGGTTGGTGTAAATATTTTCATATTTGAATAGTTGCATCTTTTATTTTTGTCTTTTTTGTTATTAGTAGTATTTATTAGTTAGTTTGCTTAATATATTTTGTTGCCATGAGCTCTATGTTTCTTTTATTGAATGACACGTTCATTACTAGATCCGAGCTTAGCCCCATTTGATCCTGAAATTGAAAAAACGATTTCACATATTAGGCGAGCTCGGCGTCGGTTAGCTTCTGAGGGTAGTGAAGGGGTTTCTCCCAATTCACCAATCTTACCTGAGGTTGAATCCGAAGCATCATTTGAGGAAGAAACAAACTCCTCTCCTACTAAATCTATTGACGTCTCTTCTATTGATTTAGGTACCGATACCATGGCCGCTCCTAGAAGAATTACTCTCAAGGAGGCGGGAGCTCCGAATTTTACTCTTCAACCATTTCAAGCGCACCATCCGAACTTGAATGCAGATTTTGAGCTAAAGACTTCATTGATCAATCTACTTCCTAAGTTCCATGGTCTACCCACTCAAGATCCTATCAAGCACCTCAGAGACTTTCGAATTGCTTGTTCAACTGCTAGGCAGTATGGTGTGGATGAGGTTGCTATCTGGTTATATGCCTTCCCATTTTCTCTTGAGGGAAAGGCAAAGGAGTGGTTCTACACCCAACTCGAGAATGTTGTCACTATCTAGGATTTGCTTAGAAGGAAATTTTTGGACAAGTTCTTTCCACCGGAGGTCACAGATAGATTAAGGAAGGAAATCTCTTACGTCATTCAAGGTGAATCAGAGACTCTCTATGAATATTGGTAATGTTTTAGGAAGCTCCTTGATTTGTGCCCCATCACATGATTGACGAGTTTGTTCTTATTAGTTACTTTTCCCAAGGCATGAAGCCTCAAGATAAGATCCTTTTGGATGCTTCGACTAATAGTTCTTTGACAAAGTACAAGATGGCGGCGGAAGCGTGGCAGCTTATCACCGATTTAGCCGAGTCTACTCAACATGCGAGGCACAGGAATAATCATCCCAAGGCTATTACGGAAGTCTCCTCTAGTACTGAGTCCGCTCTCACCAAGACTTTGGGGGAGATGACCAATATCCTCAAGCAACTCTAACTCAATCAACAACAACCTCCACCTCTTCCACCACAACAATGTCAACAGTTAGTCCCTCAGAGAGTATGTGGGATTTGTTCTTGCTATTCTCACTATACTGATGAATGCCCACAACTCCAAGAGGACAACACCTTGGTGGCTACCAATGTTTATTACAACCGTCCGAATCAAGGGTACTATCAAGAAGGCAATAACTATAATTAAGGTGGTAACTACAACCAAGGTTGGCAAGATAATTCCAACCAAGGATGGAGAGACAACTACAACCAAGGAGGAAGAGACAATGGCAGAAACCAAAGGTGGAATAATAATTACCAACAAAACCGGTATCAACAAAACCCTCCTTACCAACAACAAAACAAAGGCCAAAGATACCAACCACCTCACCAAAGGCAAGCTCAAGCACATTAACTCAACTAAGCACAAGTCCCCCAAATTACCTACCATCTTCTTCCTTCAACTAAGATAAAACACTCCGTTCTATTCTTCAAGGACAAAAAGAGCTTCAATCCTCACTTACCTTTAGCCTCATCGGTCTCACATCTACTCTTCAAGCTCTTATATCCCGTATGGAACCACCCTCTACCTCTAATACTCAACCTTCAAGCTCTAGTTCACTTCCCTCTCAATCTTTACCTAACCCCAAGGGTGGAATCAATGCTATCACTTTAAGGTCTGGCACTACATTACAAGAGAGGAGTTCCGAGGAGCCAAGCTCAAGACAAGCTACTCAAGATGAAGATGTTGTTGAGGTAGAAGATGTGGAAGACGAGGATGAGGTACAAGAGGTGGTTGAAGAAGAAGAAGTTTCTCAACCATGGGATGGAGTTGCTAGGGAAGAAAATGTTTTGCAGGAGGCTATTCCTATCCCTTTTCCACACCTAGCTAGGAGGACTAAAAAGCAAGTGGAGCTAGATCCCAAGATGGTGGATATCTTCAAGAAGGTTGAGGTAACTATTCCCCTTTTTGATGCTATTCGTCAAGTTCCTAAGTATGCTAAGTTTATAAAGGATTTGTGCATGAATAAGGAGAAGATTCATGATTTAGAAACTATTCCTTTGGATAGCTCGATTTCTGCTTTGATGGGTGCTATACCGGAGAAATGTGGTGATCTCGGTCCTTGTATGGTTACTTGCACTATAGGTGGTATACAATTTGTTGATTGCATGTGTGACCTAGGTGCTTTTGTTAGCATTATGCCTTTATCTGTATATGATGCATTGAAGCTTCCACCATTCAAAAAGGTCGGCAGCTCATTTTGTTTTGGCGGATAAAAGCATAATTTCTGTGGTTGGCATTGCGGAAGACGTCTTGATGAGCATTAAGGGGCTAATTTTTCCTATTTATTTCTACATTCTTGAGATGTCCCCTAATGACTCAGGAAGACCATCATCTATCTTGCTTGGGAGGCCATTCTTGACGACCTCTCAGTTTAAATTGGATGATTTTTCGGGTACCTATTCCTTTCAGTGTGATATTATTGATGAAATTGTGGCCGAAGTCAACCAGGATATAGTTGCTGAGAAGAACATGATTCAAGGTGCAAGTGTGGAGAAACTCCCTGAATATGATGAAGACGCCTTGCCATCTCCGATGCTACCAGATAATCAAGTGCCAAGCCATGAGCTGAACATGGAATTGAAACCCCTTCTACCCCATCTCAAGTATGCTTATCTTGAAGATAATCAAAAGCTCCTGGTGATCATTGCAAAGGAGCTTACTTCCCAACAAGAGGAGCGATTACTTGATGTACTGAGAAGAAACAAGAAAGCTATTGGGGGGAGTTTGGCGGACATAGTAGGTATAAGCCCTCAAGTTTGTGAGCACCGCATTTTTCTAGAGGAGGGAGCCAAGCCTATTCGTCAACCTCAAAGGCGGTTGAACCCCACAATTCTAGAAGTTATGAAGAAAGAAGTGACTCGACTACTTGAGGCCGACATTATCTATCCAATCTCGGATAGTGAATAGGTTTTCCCAGTACAAGTGGTTCCGAAGTAGTCCGGTGTCACCATAGTCAAGAATGAGAATGGGGAATCATGGCTACAAGGGTGCAGGATTCACGGTGAGTTTGCATCGACTACAGGTGCTTGAACTTGGCCACTCGCAAGGATTACTATCCACTGCCATTCATCTAATAATGCTTGATCGCCTATCAAGTAAATCACATTATTGCTTTTTAGATGGCTATACTGGTTATTTTCAGATATTGCTCCAGAAGACCAAGAGAAAACTACTTTTATATGCCCCTTTGGAACGTATGCATATAAAAGAATGCCTTTTGGTTTATGTAATGCACCGGCTACGTTTCAAAGGTGCATGATGAGTATCTTTTCGGATCTTCTTGAGCATTGCATGGAAGTGTTTATGGATATTTTAGTGTCTATGGTGATTCTTTTGACCTTTGTTTGGATAATCTTGTTAGAATATTAGAAAGATGTGCTAGTTCAAACCTTGTGCTTAATTTTGAAAAATGTCACTTTATGGTAAAGCAAGGTATTGTTCTGGGTCATGTTGTTTCTAATACTGGTATATCTGTTGATCCTGCAAAGGTTGATGTTATTTCTGGTTTACCTTACCCCTCTTCTGTGAGGAAAGTCCGTTTTTTTCTTGGTCATGCAGGTTTCTACCGGTGTTTTATCAAGGACTTCAGTAAGGTTTCACTACCCCTTTTCCGTCTGCTACAAAAAGACGTAGAGTTTGACTTGAGTGAAGACTGCATGGAAGCATTTGACAAGATGAAGATTGCCTTAAACCAAGCTCCTATTGTGAGAGAGCCTAACAAGAGTAGGCCGTTCGAGATAATGTGCGACGCATCTAACTATACGGTAGGAGCAGTGCTGGCTCAGCGCGAAGGTAAGGATCCCTTTATTATAGCTTATGCTTCTAAAACTTTAGATGGTGCCCAGTCTAACTATACTACCACTGAAAAGGAACTTTTAGCAATTGTTTTTACCTTGGATAAATTCTGGGCTTATTTACTTGGAACCAAAGTGGTAGTATATTCAGACCATGCGTCTTTGAAATACTTACTAGCTAAGAAAGAGTCAAAACCAAGGTGAATCCGTTGGATATTACTATTGCAAGAGTTTGATTTAGAAATCAAAGATAGGAGTGGTTCCCAAAATTTAGTGGCAGACCAGTTGAGTCACCTAGAGCATATAAAAAGTGACTCCACTCCTATCAATGATGCATTCCCACTTGATAGCTTGCAGGCAATATCTGAGGTGGTTCCTTGGTATGCACCCATAGCTAATTATTTGGTTTGTCGCACCTTTCCTTCAACTTTTTCTAAACATCAAAAGGACAAGCTCAAGAGCGAGTCCAAGTATTACATATGGGATGACCCATATTTGTGGAGATGTGGTGCTGACCAAATAATTAGAAGGTGTGTTCCACAATCCGAAATCCAGTCTATCTTAGAGGCGTGCCACTCTTCTGAGAGTGGTGGCCACTTTGGTCCTCAAAGAACTGGAAAAAAAATTTTTAGATTACGGATTTTGGTGGTCCACACTTTTTAAGGATGCTAATCTTTTCTGTAACTCTTGCCACCAATTCCAAAGGTTTGGAAACATATCCAAGAGGGATGAGATGCCTCAACAACTCATGTTGTTTTGTAAAATTTTTTATGTTTGGGGTATTGACTTCATGGGTCCATTTTCAAACTCGAATGGTTTCTTATATATTATGTTAGTTGTTGATTATGTTTCTAAATGGGTGGAAATAATTCCTACCCATACTGATGATGCTAACGTGGTTGTTTCTTTTGTGCGAAATAACATCATTTGCCACTTTGGATCACCACGAGCAATCGTGAGTGATCAAGGCTCTCATTTTTGCAACAAAAGAATGACAAATTTGATGAAGAAGCATGGCATTATTCACAAGGTGGCAAGGACTTATCACCCCCAAACAAATGGCTAGACCGAGGTGTCTAATAGAGAGATCAAGTGCATACTTGAGAAAATAGTTAAACCCCATAGGAGGGATTGGAGCTTTAGACTTGGAGATGCGCTATGGGCTTATCGGAGAGCTTACAAGACACCGATCCGCATGAGTCTGTTCCGCCTAGTCTACGGAGGCTTGTCACCTTCTGGTAGAGGTGGAATACAAGGCTTATCAGGCTGTGAAGGAATGTAACTCAGGATTGGGAGGAGTCGGAGTCGAAAGGAAACTGCAACTAGAAGAATTGGAGTGCATTCGGCTAGAAGCTTATGAAAACTCAAGGCTCTACAAAGAAAAGGTGAAGGCAGTACATGCCTATAACATCAAGAGAAGAGAGTTTAGAGCTGGGGATAAAGTCTTTCTCGATAACTCAAGGTTGAGATTAAAGCCAGACAAACTGAGATCAAGGTGGGATAGACTGTATGTAGTGGAGAAGGTTGAACCGTATGGAGTTGTCCACTTAAGTCACCCCTCAAGCCCTACCTTCTTCAAGGTCAATGGCCACTGTTTAAAGCTTTATCATGGTGAAAAAGTGAAGAACAACAAGGAGCTGGAGATCTTTCTCTTGAAGGACCCGGCCAAAGAAGTGGATTGAGCTTATAGACCGTCCAACTAAAGGACGTTAAAGAAAAGTGCTAGGTGGGAGGCAACCTACTATGGTATGATCTTCCCTTTTTACAGTTCTATTTTATTTATTTGCTTGTCTTTGTTTCATTGGGTGTTTGTGCTAATTTTCAAATATGCATGTTCACCTTTGTTTTGATATTTTCATATATAAAAAAAAGAATCTCACGCGTAAGCGTCCCCCACGCGCACGCGTCATAGTGATGCTGGCGCTTTCTGGTACAAAAACGAGAGAGTTGTGCTAAAATTGTGTGGATGGGGTGCCTGGGCGTACAACCCACCCCACGCGTACGCCTCGCTGACACGTATGCGTCACCCAACAATTTCACCTACCCACGCATAAGCATCCCTGACGCGCACGTGTCGTATGCCATTACTGCAATCCCTAGTACAAAAACCAGAGAGTTGCGCTGGAACTGTGCCAGCTTCGTGCGTCTAGCACGAAATGTAGTCACGTGCACGCGTGACTGACGCTTACGCTCACTGTGTTTTCTGGTTACCCACGCTTATGCATGACCGACGCGCACGCGTCGCCCCTTAATGTTGCCTCTGGTACAAAAACCAGAGAGTTGTGATGGAATACTGCCAGTATTGTGTGTCTAGCACGAAAACCAGTCAAGCGTACGCGTGACCGACGCTCACGCATCACGTTCACTTCTGGGCCTTCCACGTGTATGCGTGGTTGACGCGCACGCATCACAACACGGATTTAACTTAATCGTCGCGCCGCCTAGCCCGTTCATTCTCCTCATTTCTTCTAAATTCCAATCCTTCTTCTTTCTTCTTCCTACTTTCTTATTTCTTCCTTCTTCCTTCCCATCTTCCACCATTACCGGCGGACCACCACCAGCGACCACCTCCGGCAGCCTCACCTTCTTTCTTTTTCTTTTCTCTTATCACCCTTCCCTTTTTCTTCTTACTTACATTCAATCCCCTCTTTTCATCTTTTTTTCAAGGTTTCTTTTCTTACTTCCTTCTACTCTTTAATTCTTCTTTTGTTTCTTGCATTCGAATATTTTAATTATTTTTAATTGCATATTATTTTTGTTATTTGTAATTTTCTTTTAATTCTTTTCTCTTCTTGCATTTTTGTTTTGGTGTTGGAATTTCATCTTGAATATTCTGTGAATTGGTAGATTATTGATGAGCGGATATTTTATACGCTTTTTGGCATCATTTTCATATAGTTTTTAGCATGTTTTGTTTAATTTTTATTAAGTTTTCATAGGTTTTAGTGTTAAATTCACATTTTTGGATTCTACTATAAGTTTTTGTGTTTTTGTGCAATTTCAGGTATTTTCTGGCTAAAATTGAGGAGCTAGAGCAAAAGTCTGATTCAGAGACAGAGAAAGCACTGCAAATACTGTCTGGATCTGACCTTCTTGCACTCGAAAGAGCTTTTCTGGAGCTACAGAAGTCGAAATGGAGCGTTCTCAGTGGCTATGAAAATCTGACTTCTAGAGCTTTCCAGCAATATATAATAGTTTATACTTTGTTTCAGAATAAAAGGCCCAAAACTGGCGTCCAACGCCAGCCTCCTGCCCCATTCCAGGCGTCCAGCGCCCAATGGAAGAGACCAGCGTCCAAACGCCCAAAGAGGACCCCCTAGCCAGCTTTCAACGCCCTAGAAGCCTTCGAGCACGTGGATCTCATCAAAACTCAGCCCAAACACTCACCAAGTGGGCCCCAGAAGTAGATTTTAGTACTAAAAAGTCTGTTTTACCCTTTATAGTCATTAGTTTAGTATTTAAAGTAGAAGATCACTCTTTGTTAGGGATCTTCGTCCATCCTTTACCATAATTTCGTTTTTCACATTGTATTTTCTATCGGTATGAATTTCTAAACCTCCTAGGTTGAGGAGAGGAGCCTTGTTGAGTTTTATGGATTAATAAAAGTATTACTGTTTCTCTTTAATCTATGTTTGATTCTATATTCTAAGATGTGTCTTCGTTCTTCATCAATATGAATGCGTTGAACTGGCATAAGGTTATCATATTCTACATGGGTTCAGAGTGCGTCTTTCATCAGACAATGATGAACCACCAGCTTGATTATACATCTCTTAAACGGCTAATTCACAACTTCGTTGGGGCTTCTCGAGACACCAGTTCAGCCGAGGTATGGGGAGATTAGGGTCACTGTGGTAGAGGCTAGAACCAAAGGCACATCATCCTCTGATCCGAAAGATTCAACCTTGTCTGTGGCGTTTTGAGTAGGATCACTAAGGAGAATGATTGTAGGAGCTTCACCCTCAATCAGAATGGATCCATACTAACCCTGGGGTTCAGATCTGGAGGAGTATTGGCGGCTGCTCAAACCAGCGTCAATCACATACAGCCTACCATAGAAGAAATCATTCTCAATTGAAGAAGACAGTAATACCAGAGTTAATCCAGAAGGACAAAGCATCTCCAATCCTTAACCACCTTCTTATCATAGTTTACACTACTTCTGAGTTTTGATTACCCTTTTTCTTTATTTACTTTTAAACAATCAAACTGCATTTAAACAAATCCAACAACTCTTCTATCTGCCTGACTAAGACTTACAAGATAACCATAGCTTGCTTCAAACCCCAATCCTTGTGGAATCGACCCTGAATCACTCAGGTATTACTTGGACGACCTAGTGTACTTGCTGGTTTAGTTGTACGAAGCGTGGGAATTCATGCACCAAGTTTTTGGCGCCATTGCTGGGGATTGTTCGGGTTTGGACAACTAACGGATTATCTTGTTCCCTAGATAAGGTATTATCTTTAATTTTGTTAGCTTTTCTTTTTATTTTCTTCTTCTTTATTTTCGAAAAAATAAAAAACTTTTTAAAATTTTTTTTCTTTTCGTTGTTTAATCTTTGTTCTTGGTTTGAGTCTTTTGTCCTTGTTCTTGTTGAGTTTTTCAAAAATTTTGAATATTTCTTTCTAAAAATTTTCAAAAATAGTTTCTTTGTTTAAATCTTGTGTTAATCTTTAAGTTTGGTGTCTTCTTGTATCTTTTCTTTTGATTTTCAAAAAAATGTGTTTTGGTTTCCAAAAATTTTAAGTTTGGTGTTCTTTGCATGTTCTTGTGTTCTTTAAATTCTGAATTTTGTTCTTGGTGTTCTTCTTAATCTTCAAAGTGTTCTTGTTTTTCTTTTTGTTTTGATCTTAAAATTTTTAAGTTTGGGGTCTCTTGGTGTTTTTCTTTGCAATTTTTGTGGTGATTTGGGATTGAATAGATTTGGGCTATGTCCCTTTGTTTGGGCCTACTTAGGCTTCTTTGTGGTGATTTGGCCAAACTCTTTGAGAAGAGGTTAGGAGACCTGTCCTGAGGAGGTCGGTCGCTTTGTCTTCAACCAGTTCGGGTCACATAGCTCGACCCAGGGTATGAACAGTGGCCCTGCTTGAGCTCGTTCTTTCCTTTGAGGTCGTGTCTTTTAGACTTTTGGCCCCTTTTGGGGAAGTCGAGCTCGAGAATTTTTACCTTTAGTCGATCTCTTTGTAGAACTCCTCTTGTGGCTTTTTTGAACGCGAAGCGTTTCTTTCCTCTTTAGTTGTGGCGCGCATTTTGCTTTTTCTTGGAAACGTGCGAGGGTTTTTAAAAGCTCATAAATATCCCTTCGCTGTTTCCTTTTTTCCTCTTTGCTACTTCATTTTTGAAAATTTCAAAGTGTCATTTGGCAGTTTCTTTCTCTAATTCCTCTTCGTCTTCTTTGCTTTATCGTTTGCAAGGCGTTTTTGTTCCTTTTGGTATCTTCTCGTTTACACGCCCCCAAGCTTTTCATATCCTTTGCTCGAGAGCGTTTTGTTGGCGCAGATTTGGTTGCTTGCTTCTTCCTGATCGTTCTCTTGCGCTTGCTTCTTCTTCCTCCACAGGTATTTTCTTCCCCTTTTACATTTTTGATAGTCGCCTTCTTGTATGTCTTCTACTGTTGCGTGTGATTTTCACTGATTTTGTCTCCGAGAATCTTGACTCATTCGAAAAAAGATTGTGTCTTTCCTTTCAAAATTTTGTTTTCCTGATTTTCTGAAAAAAGCTTGCATCTTTGTGGTGATCCCTGCATTCTTTTGCTGTGTGCTTGGTAGTTTTTGATTCCTTAGGGTTTTATTATCGCTGTTCCTATTTCTTTCATCCTTCCATGTTCTCGTCTTTGGGTTCACTTCTTTTGTTTGAACTGTTGGTAAAGAAAGGTTGTAGCTTTGATGATTTTTGTTGATGGGTTTCTTGCTGCTTTGTGTGGAGTGATGTTAAAGGATTATGTTTGAGATGTTGGGGCATAGACCGTCGATTTTCTTCTTTCCTGGTTCTTGCCTTGTTACTGCCTCCAAAGGGTGCCCCTGGACTTTAGTATGAATCCTGGGGTTTCACTTTTGACTCTTGATGTTTTGTTGTTATTTGTCCGAGTTATTTTCATGGTTTCCGAGTTGTTTGGTAGTAACCCAATTTTTCTTTTTTTCTTACTGTAGGAATAGTTGACCTATGTCTTCTCGCAAAAACATTGTTGAGATGTCTACTAAGATCCTGGATGGCATGTCTAACTGGCTGGACTCCATCGTTTTGATGTGTGTTACCGTGGCTGATCCTGAGTACTGTGTGCGACTTAGGAGGCACCATATAATTTGTAGTAATAGGGATCAGGAGAAAAATTATGAGTTAGTATCACCTGACCCTGAGGAGAGGGTTAGTTTTCCTCCTTTGACTCAAGAAGAACGTCCCTTTTTCTATGCTTATGACTATTTCTTTAGTCAATTGAATATTACCATTCTTTTTACCCCTTTTGAGACTGAGTTGTTGTGGTCCTACAATGTAGCTCCTTCTCAACTTCACCCGAACTCTTGGGGCTTCATAAAAATCTTCCAATTGTTGTGTCAGGAACTGGATGTCCGACCTACCCAAACTCTTTTTCTTTATCTTTTTGTGTTGACGAAGCCTGGGGCAGCTAAGAAGAAGGCTTCCTGGATTTCTTTTCGAGCTACCCAAGGAAAGAAAGTGTTCTCTATGTATGATCAGTCCTTTAGGGACTTTAAGAACTACTATTTCAAGGTCCGAGCTGTTGAGGGAACTCGGCCCTTTTTTTTGGATGAAAATAATGAACCTACCTTCCCTTTGTGCTGGCAAAAGATTATAGTAGTTGCTAGGTATACTTGGGAAAGTCTGGATGAGGTCGAGCAGGCCTTTGTGCATATGTTGGAGGAAAATTGGGGAGAGCCTCCCCATCTCGACACGAAGAAGTTTCTAGGAGATCCTACCCTTCTTCGGGCTGAATTGGGTAGTTGCCGACTTCTTTTTTATATTTTCTTTATTTGTTTGTTGTTTGCCAATCTATCCCTTTTCTTGCCTGCAACTTGATTTCGTTGTTTTTCTTTTCTCAGAGATGGTAAAGTCTACAGATTCTATGAAGCACTTCCGTCGGGCTAAGAAAGCAACAGCTGCTCAAAACATCTCAGCGAAGGCTTCTGGAGAAGGATCTACCCAACTTCCTCCGAAGAGGCTGACCTCGGATACTTCTGGGCCAAGAAAAATCATCCCGACTCCTCAGGTTCGTGTAGTTCCTTCTACTCCTCTCCAGTCAACCTCTGGTGCTGCCTCTTCTCCTACTGCTGGTCCTCCTCCTAAAAAACAGAAGACTGTGGATCCTTATGACTTGGATACCCCTGATTTTGATGCTGTAGGGTTTGTTGATAATGAAATTGCTCCTTATGGTCGACTTCCAATGGATGATGTGTCCATCCTTCATCACTTGAATTTTATTACCAGTAACAGTATTCGGATGGCCCATATGGGAGCGGCTTTATTCCGTACTGTTCAGGATTCCCCAGTTCATGCGACTAAGGCTTTTTTGGAGGATGCTAAATCGGATTTTGATAGGATCAAAGGGGTGAAGGATGAGCTTGATGCTAGGGTAATTAAGCTGGAGTTGGATTTGGAGAAGGAAAAGTCCCAGCTACCAGGGCTGAGGTGGCTACAAACTTGGTGGAGGAGATGGTGAAGAAACATAAGGATAGTTACACCCACACTTATGCCGAGGTGTTGGAGCTGAGGGAGAGGCTTGATTATGCCCGTGCAGATTACGCCGATCTCCAAGGTCATCTTGTAGATACTGTAACGGGTGCTTATGAAAACTTAAAGGCACAGGTTTGAGTTCTCGCTCCTGAACTTGACCTCACTCTCTTCAGCCTGGACAATGTAGTGGAGGATGGCAAGATAGTGCCTGCTCCGGATGATGAAGATGACGGGCCTTCTCTTGCACCGCCAGCCAAAGCTTCTGCAGCCATGACTTCTTCAAATCCTTCTGCTGAAGTTGACCATTCCGAACCTGATCCTGATTGTCAAATTCTTAATCGGGAGGATAGGACTATGGACACCACTCCCATGAAGATCATTCCTCCTCCCTCAGCCACTGATGCTACTACTGGGGAAACATTGAACCCCTTATGATTTGTTTGTTTTATTTGTACAGCCCGATTTGTGGGCTTTTAAACTCTGTTTTTTGTAACTTGTCTATGGTTTGGCTCTTTTGACTTTTAATTGCTTCTATGCAACTTTATGAGTAGAAAAACAAAAGACTTTGAACTCTTGAGGCCCTCTTTCAGGTTTCCTTCTGAGTCTTTAATGATAGTTGTGTTTCTTTTGATATGTTGATTGTTCTTTTGCAACCTTTGCAAATTTTTATAGAGAGTTGGTACTTCAGCTTGTCCGAGCTCTTTTGATCATTTCTGGTTTTGTCCACTCTTTGCTTTGGTCGAGGTGATCCATGGGACTAATTTGTTCGACAAATTTTTTAGTGTTCCCGTAGAACCTTTTTAGTTAGTCTGAACAATTTTGATAGCCTTGTCGTGGAGTTGTGGCTTTTTGAGCAAAGCTGTGTCCCTTTTAGCGCACGCTTTTCGTTGGTCTGACTTCTCTTGTCGATTCTTTCTAAGTTATTTTTAGTAATTCATTTTTAGTCAGACCTTGTCAGGCCACTTTTTATGGATTACTTTTTATAACTTTTTGCGTTGGTCGTTTTGGTCCGACTTCTTCTTTGTCAGTCCTTCTTAAGTTATTTTTAGTAGTCCATTTTTAGTCAGACCTCGTCAGGCCACTTTTTATGGATTACTTTTTATAACTTCTTGCATGAATCTGTTTTTATTGCTTTCACCTTGCTGACTTCTTTGTAATCGAGCGATGAATTTTGTTTTCATTCTGCCAACTTTGTCGTGATCGGGTGATGAATTTGGTATTCATCTTGCCGACCTTGTCATGATCGGGTGATGAATTTGTTATTCATCTTGCTGACCTTGTCGTAATCGGGCGATGAATTCTTGCACTCAGATTAATGCATCTTGGTAGGTAACTTTTTTAGGGAATCTGAAAAACTTTATTCAAGTAAGAAATATAAAATAGACAAGAATATATACATATAAGTGCTTACCCTTCTAAGTCGGGCAATTTTGTAGATCTTGGCCTGGCGCCTCATTAAAAAACCTTTTCAGGAAAAAGAGTGCACCTTGACCTAAGATCTTTATCACTTTCTAACTATAGTACCTTCTTAGGTTACAGGCATGCCATGACCTTGGTAGCTCTCGCCCCTCGAGGTCACACCTTGTAGTAGCCTTTTCCCAGTACCTCTACAACTTGGTAAGGCCCTTTCCAGTTAGCTGCTAGCTTTCCTTCTCCTGATCGTCCTGCTTCGATGTCGTTTCGGATTAGGATGAGCTCGTTGATGGCGAAACTTCGCTGGACTACCTTCCGGTTGTACCTTAAAGCCATTCGACGCTTTAATGCTTCCTCTCTAATCGAGCTCTTTCTCAGACCTCGGATAGTAGGTTGAGTTCTTCCTTTTGATTTTGGGAGTTGATCTCTTCATTGTTGAGGATCATTCTGGGAGATCCTTCCTCTATCTCCACTGGGATTATTGCCTCCATTCCATAAGCAAGTCGGAAGGGTGATTCTCCTGTGGTGGAGTGCGGAGTTGTCCGATATGCCCATAGGACTTGTGGGAGCTCTTCGGCCCAAGCTCCCTTTGCACCTTGTAATCTCTGTTTTAACTCGGCTAGTATGACTTTGTTGGCAGCTTCTGCCTGTCCGTTAGCTTGTGGGTGTTCTACGGATGTGAATTGGTGCTTTATTTTCAAGTCAGCTACCAGGTTCCTGAAACATGTATTAGTAAATTGAGTGCCATTATCTGTGGTGATGGAGTAAGGAACCCCAAACCTTGTAATAATGTTCTTGTATAGAAATTTTCGAATTCTTTGAGCGGTGGCATTGGCTAGGGGCTCTGCCTCAATCTATTTTGTGAAATAGTCCACTCCTACAATGAGGAACTTGACTTGTCCTGATCCTTGGGGAAAGGGTCCGAGGAGGTCTAGCCCCCATTTTGCGAACGGGCATGGTGACGTTACACTGATGAGCTCTTCTGGTGGAGTGATATGAAAGTTAGCATGCTTCTGACATGGTGGGCATGTCTTGATGAACTCTGTCACTTCTTGTGTAATGTTGGCCAGAAGAATCTAGCTCGGAGTACCTTTCTGGAAAGAGCTCGTGCCTCCAAGTGGTTGCCACATATGCCACTGTGTACTTCTTCCAGGACTTCCCTTGTATTGGAAGTCGGTATGCATTTTAGGAGGTGTGTGGAGATCCCTCTCCTATATAAGATGTTACCCACCATAGTGTAGTACTGTACTTCTCGTATCAACCTCTTTGCCTCCTTCTTATCTGTGGAGAGTGTCTCTGTGTTGAGATAATTGACAATGGGGGTTATCCACCCTTGATCTTGACCAGATATGGTTAGGACCTTTTCTTCCTCTGTGATTGATGAGCTTTGCAATGTTTCCTGGATGAGGCTTCTGTTATTGCCCCCTGGTTTGGTGTTGGCTAGTTTTGAGAGTACATCCGCCCGAGCATTTTGTTCCCGAGGTATATGTTGGACCTCATATTCCCCGATCTGTCCGAGCTATTCTCTAGTTTTGTCGAGATATTTCTTCATGGTAGGGTCTTTAGCTTGGTAGCTCCCTTCTATTTGTGAGGTAACTACTTGTGAATCACTGAAGATGGTGAGCTTTTGAACTCCTATCTCTTTAGCCAGCCTCAAATAAGCCAGTAATGCCTCATATTTAGCTTTGATTATTTGAAGCAGGGAATTCGAACTTTAGGGAGAGTTTGATTTGGATTCCCTGATCGCTTTCTATTATCACACCTGCGCCACTCCCGGTTTTGTTTGAAGAGCCGTCCACATAGAGGTTCCATCTTGTGGGAGTTCCCGGGATATTAGTGTACTCGGTAATGAAGTCGGCCAGGTATTATAATTTGATGGCTGTCCAGGCTTCATATTGAAGATCGAATTCAGAAAACTAGGTTTGTCTTCTGTAGAATGCCTTTTATGGGCTGGTTGGTTCGAACCTTGATAGTGTGCGCTTGAAAGTACGAGCGAAGTCGTCGAGAAGTGAGTATTAGTGCGTAGGCAAACTTTTCTATCTTTTGATAGTTTAGTTCGGCCCATTGTAAATCTTTGCTGATGAAGTAGATGGGTTGTTGCTCACCCTCGTTTTCTCTGACAAGTGTTGAAGCGATCGCCCGATTTCCCACTGCGAGGTATAATATGAGTACTTCTCCTTCCCGTGGTTGGGTAAGAACTGGTGGTTGTCCCAAGAATTTTTTAAAATCTTGGAAGGCTTGCTCACACTCTGTTGTCCACTTAAACCTCTTTCCTTTCCTTAATGTGGCGTAAAAGGGGACAGATCTGATGGCTGAGCCGGCTAAAAACCTGGACAGGGCTGCAAGTCTTCCGTTGAGCTATTGTACTTATTTGACACAAGTCGGGCTTTTCATGTCAAGTATAGCCTGACATTTATCTGGGTTTGCCTCGATTCTCGTTGCGTGAGCATGAAGCCCAAAAATTTGCCAGCTTTTACCGCAAAGGTGCATTTTGCGGGATTAAGTCGCATTCCATGCTTTCTGATGGTGTCGAACACTTTGGTTAGGTTGGGCAACAAGGATTCCTCACTTTGTGTTTTTACCAGCATATCGTCTACGTAAACCTCCATTAATTTCCCAATGTGGTCTGCAAAGACTTTGTTCATCAATCTTTGGTAGGTAGCTCTTGCATTTTTGAGCCCAAATGGCATAACGATATAGTAGTAGTTTGCTTTTAGGGTTAAGAACGAGGTCTTTACTTGGTCAGGTGGATACATTGGGATTTGATTGTATCCTGAATAAGCATCCATGAAGGAGAGGTATTTGTATCCGGAAGAGGCATCCACTAGAGCATCTATACTTGGGAGTAAGTAGGGATCTTTTGGGCAAGCTCTATTGAGATCAGTGTAGTCAGTGCACATCCGCCACTTCCCATTTGACTTTTTTTACCAAGACAACATTGGCTAACCATAGTGGGTACTTGACCTCTCTTACGAATCCTGCCTCCAGTAAGGCCTGTACCTGCTCTTCCATAGCTTGGGATTTTTCCAGTCCGAGCTTTCTGCGCTTCTGCTGTACTAGCCGAGATCCTGGGTATACCGCTAATTTGTGGCACATTAGCTTGGGATCTATACCCGGCATGTCTATGGCCTTCCATGCAAAGAGATCGGCGTTATCCTTTAGGAACTGTATCAGAGATTCTTTTAGGTCTCCCTTTAAGGTTGCCCCGACATTTGTCGTCTTATCCCGGGCATCACCGATTCGGACTTCTTCAGTCTCGCCTTCAGGTTGTGGTCGAAGTTCCTCACAAGCTCGAACTCCCCCGAGCTCAATAGTATTGACTTCCTCTCCTTTGGGGTTACCTTTAAGGTCCATACTTTCATTGTAACAGCGTCGCGCAATTTCTTGGTCTCCTTTTATCATGGCGATCCCTTCCGGAGTTGGGAACTTCATGCACAGATGTGGAGTCGACACTACTGCGGCGAGCTGGTTCAGTGTTGTCCGACCTATTAGGGCATTGTAAGCTGAGCTTACGTCGACTACGATGTAGTCTATGTTGAGTGTCCTTGACCGGGTTCCCTTTCCAAAGGTTGTGTGTAGTGAGATATATCCAAGTGGTTGGATTGGAGTATCTCCTAGTCCGAACAAACTATTCGGGTATGCTCTGAGCTCTTTATCTTGCAAACCGAGTTTGTCGAAGGCGGGTTTGAACAAGATATCCGCGAAGCTTCCTTGATCTACTAGTGTTATGTGGAGATTAGGATTGGCCAATATGATAGTGATGACCATGGGATCATTATGTCCCGGGATAACGCCTGTTGCATCTTCTTGGGTAAAGGTAATTGTGGGGAGGTCGGATGACCTCTCTTCTTCCCCAACATTATATACCTCTTTTAGGTGTCTTTTGCGAGATGATTTAGAGATCCCTCCTCCTGCGAATCCTCCATTTATCATATGAACATGTCTCTCAGGAGTGTGGGGTGGTCATTCAACCCGTTCGATCTCTTCGTCTCGTCTTCTCTTCCTCGGTTCGTCAGTTTTGTTGGCCAAGAACCTGTCTAGTCTTCCATCCTGGGCTAGCTTCTCTATGACGTTCTTTAGGTCGTAGCATTTGTTGGTGGGGTGTCCATAGATTCGGTGATACTCACAGTACTCTGTCCGACTTCCCCCTCCTTTTTTACTTTTGATTGGGCAGGGTGGTGGGATCTTCTCAGTGTTGCATATTTCTCGATAAACATCCACAAGAGATACCCGAAGAGGTGTGTAATTGTGGTATTTTCTAGGCTTCTCACTGGGTTGATCTTTTTTTTTCTTGGACTCTTTATCCTTGTCCTGAGAGGGGAATGAGAATATAGGTTTTGAGGTTTCTCCTAATCGAGAATTCTCCTCTATATTAATATACTTTTCTACACTTTCTTGTACCTCGTTCAGAGATGTTGGATGCTTTTTTGATATGGAGTGACTAAAAGGTCCTTCTCACAGGCCATTGATGAGACCCATGATGGCTGCTACAGTTGGCAGACTTTGTATGTCCAGACACACTTTGTTGAATCTTTCCAGGTAGTTGCAAAGACTTTCCCGATCTCCTTGCTTGATCCCTAATAGGCTCGGGGCATGTTTGCCTTTGTCCTTTTGGATGGAGAATCTGGCAAGGAATTTTTTGGATAAGTCGTCAAAACTTGTGATGGATCTAGGAGGTAAACTATCGAACCACTTTATTGCTGTCTTTGTGAGGGTAGTCGGGAAGGCTTTAGACCGAACGGCGTCCGAGGCGTCAGTGAGATACATTTTACTTCTAAAATTGCTGAGGTGATGGCTTGGATCTGAGGTACCGTCGTATGAAGTCATGTCAGGAGCTTTAAAATCCTTTGAGACTTTAGCTTTCATGATCTCTTTGGTGAAGGGAACTTGGTATTTGTGGGAGTTATCTTCATGGTTGGGATGATCAGTTCTGGTCTTGAGATCTGCTTCGAGTTTTGCGAGCTTGTTCTCTAGCTCTCGACGACGTCTATCTTCTCTTCGGAGGTCTCTTTCAGCCTCCCGCTGATGTTCAGCCTCCTGTTCGAGCTGTTTGAGACGATCCTGTTGTTCTTGGATAGCTTTCAAAATTTCTGTGTTGGAGGGTTGTTTATCCCCCTTGTTTTGAGGTGCATCTTTTGATGTGGCATCCGTATTTTTAAGCGGGATTCTTTCTTCCAAATCAGAGTTGTGATCTTGTCAAGGTTGTCTGCCATGATGATGGGATGACTTCCAGGTTCCCCGGCAACGACACCAATATTCCGAGGGTTACCTGAAACTGTAGGTCGATCTCGGTCGAGATCTGCGGTGGTGGCCGGAGTTGACGTGTCCGACTTGTTGGACTTGGCGGTGCTGCTGATCCTTCGTCACCGAAGGGTGGTGGTACTTGCAAGAGACTCCGATGCTTAAGTTAGAATGGGCTTTTAGCAGGTATTTTTTATGTAGAATCAGAGTATGAGTTATACCTGGGTGCTCCAGTGTGTTTATAGTAGTGTGGGCTGACCTTTCTAGATAAGATAAGTTAGTTATCTTATCTTATCTTTAAGTGAAGTCATCTTTTCTCTAAGGGGAACCGCCTTTATCTTTCTAGGCTTTAACTGCATTTAGATTTGGGCTATGTCCCTTTGTTTGGGCCTACTTGGGCTTCTTTGTGGTGATTTGGCTGAACTATTTGAGAAGAGGTCGGGGGACCTGTCCTGAGGAGGTCGGTCGCTTTGTCTTCAACCAGTTCGGGTCGCATAGCTCGACGCAGGGTATGAACAGTCTCTTTCTTCATTAAATTCAAAAATCAAAAAAATAAAATATCTTTTCTTATCTTTAATTAAATTTTCGAAAATTTTAATTAAAAATTCAGATTTTATTTTCAATTTTTTTATCTTATATTATCTTAGTTTTAAATTTCAAAATTCAAATCTTTTCAAAATCAAATCTTTTCCAAAAATCATATCTTTTTCAAAATATTATATTATCTTTTTATCTTTCTTAAAAATTCAAAAATCTTATTTTATCTTATTTCAAAATTCAAATTTTAAAATTCAAATTCAAATTTCAAAATTTAAATTTCAAATTTTAAATTTCAAATTTAAAAATTAAACCTTTTCAAAATTCAAATCTTTTTCAAATCTTTATCTTATCTTGTTTCAACTTCAAAAATTCAAAATTTAAATTTCAAATTTCAAATTTAAATTCAAATATTTTTAATTTAAAACTTATCTTCTCTTAACCTCCTTATCTTATCTTTCTTACCTAACTTATCTTATCTTTTCTATCTTATCTTCTTTTAAATTTTAAAATTAAATCTTTTTCAAATATTTTTAATTCTTCTCTTATCTTGTTGACTTTTTCAAATATTTTTAAAAATCAAATCTTTTCTAATCTTCTATCTTATCTTGTTTTCAAATCTTTCTTAATTAGTTACTTATTTTCCTCTCTTCTTTTTCAAATCTTCCTAACTAACTCCTCTCTCTTCTAATTTTTGAATTTCTTCTTCTATTTCTCTCTCTTTTTTTTCGAAATTTAATAATTAATTTTTAATTCTCTTTAATTAATTAACCTTTATTTTCAGATTTAATAAAATAAAAACAAAATTATTTTAATTACAATTTACATCTTATTCCTTAATTCTTCTTCTCCTACCTTTCTTCATCATGAACTTAAATGGGAATGAGGAGTTCAGAAGAACTCTGGGGTCCTACACAAACCCCACTACTGACTTCTATGGAAGAAGTATTAGCGTACTTCACATTCCTTATTTCTTAAAGATTGCTGACACAGTACACAATGAGGGAGTAGACCAAGATGTCTACAGACTATTACTCTTTCCTTTTGCTGTAAAGAGCCAAGCAAAGAGGTGGTTGGATAACCAGCCCAAAGCTAGCTTGAAAACTTGGAAATAGTTAGTAGACAAATTTTTAAATCAATACTTCTCTCCAAGAAAGACGAACCACCTGAGATTGGATATACAAAGCTTCAAACAAGGAGATAGTGAATCTCTTTATGATACTTGAGAGAGGTATGAAAGGATTGATAAACCCAATTTTTAGGGTTTATCCTGTGCTTAATCTAGTGGATTTTATCGATTATTCTCACACTTATTCATACAATTTGCATGTTGTACATTTTCCTTCCTGATTTTGTACTATGATTGAAAACATGTTTCTTTGGTCTTATATTTGCTAATATTAATCCTCTCTTATTACCATTCGATGCCGTGATATGTGTGTTAAGTGTTTTTAGATATTATAGGGCAGGAATAGCTTAGAGGATGGAAAAGAAGCATGCAAAAGTGGAAGGAATACAAGAAACTGAAGGAATTGCTAAAGCTGTCCAGCCTGACCTTTTGGTACTAAATCGATCATAACTTGAGCTACAGAAGTTCAAATGACGCGGTTCTAGTTGCGTTGGAAAGTTAACATCTGGGGCTTCGCAATGATATATAATTTGTTATAACTTTTAGAAGATAGGCAACACGTACACGTGAATCTCGCGGACGCATGACCTGGAAAAAATACAATCCGCGCGAACGCGTGCACGACGCTCCCGCGTGACTTTGCAGCGACCTGTACGTAGCGATTTCTGGGCTATTTTGACCCAATTTTTGACCCATAAAACACAGATTAGAGGCTATAAAGTAGGGGAATGCATTCAAACAAAATATACAACATTCATAATTCACAATTTTAGGTTTTAGATGTAGTTTCTAGAGAGAAAGGCTCTCTCCTCTCTCTTAGGATTTAGGATTAGGATTTCTCTTAGTTTTAGGATTACATCTTCATTCCAAGTTCAATGTTCCTTTAATTTATGTTCTCTTCTACTTTTATTTACTCTATTACTTTCGTTGCTCTATTTCACTTGGTAATTATTTATGTTGCCAAAATTGGCTTATGAACTATTCATGTTAGATTAGAATTTATGTTTAAATGCAATTTGAGGTATTTCAGATTTATGATTGCTTTCTTCTATTTATGATATAAATAATTTAGATTTTTTTCTTTTTGGCTTTGGTTGAGTAATTACCGACACTTGAGTTGTCAAACTCAGCTGTTGATTGAAAATTGGAATTCTTGCTGGTTGATTTGGATCCCTCTAAAGCTAGTCTTTTCATAAGAGTTGACTAGAACTTGAGGAATCAAGTTGATTAGTCCAATTGAATTTTCTTTATTTAGTAAGGGTTAACTAAGTGAGAGCAAAAGCCAATTCTCATCACACCTGATAAGGATAACTAGGATGGGATTTCCAGTTCTCATACCTTGCCAAGAGTTTTTCTAATTAATAATTTATTTTCTTCCAATTAATCATTCTTTCATTCAAGGCTTTTTTATTTAGAATAATATAAACCTCTTTTAATTTTCATTGCTTTAATTTATAATCATATGCTTGTGCCTATTGCCCAAACTCAACATTCCCCAGAAAACTCATAACCAATAATAAATACACCTCCCTGCAATTCCTTGAGAAGATGACTCGAGGTTTAAAAACTTCAGTTATAAATTTTATTGGGTTTTGTTAGTTGTGACAACCAAACTTTTGTACGAAAGGATTCTCTATTGGTTTAGAAACTATACTTGCAACGCGATTAATTTTATAAAAAATTCTTTACTAGTAGAAATCCAATCGTCAAAAATGGCGCCGTTGCCGGGGAATTGCAAACGTGTGCCTTATTATTGGTTATTGTAAATATTTTATTTTGCTGTTTATTTATTTTTATTTTTGTTTTTAATTTTTATTAGTTACTATGAGTTCTCACCCCTGTCGCTTTGAGTTTGGTTCTAATGTTGTTGAAAGGAATGGAAGCTATAATAGGAACATGCATCAAGGTCGAAACAATTACAGATGGAAGGAGCCATGAGGATCTGATCAACCCTTTCAGCAACAACACCTTCCAAGATACCATGGACAACGACCATCTTACAATGCATGCCAAGACAATAGTTATGGTGGACCCCTTCGTGACAAACTACCTCCACCAAATTACTATGGTCAAGAGCCATTTCGAGGTGCATACCAAGATGATAGATATGGTGGACCCCCTTGTAGTTACCAACAAGCCCCATCATATGCTTATGAACCACCTCCCCAACACACCTTTGAACCACCATAATCATAAGCCCCTTTACACCATTCACCTCCATATGACCCTAACCCATATCCACCCTAACCTCCACTGGATGACAACACCATTGGTGTTATTCACCAAGGCCAAACAGAGCTTCATACCACACTTGCCTCTATCACTAGTCTCACCTCTACTCTTCAAGCACTTGTATCCTGCATGGACCAATCCTCTACCTCCAATATTCAACATCTAGCTTTAGTGCGCTTTCTTTTTAACCACATAATAATCTTTCCATCCCATCACCACCATTTATGGAAGAGCACCCACATCCATCAATGCAAGAGCAAGATGATCCCAGCTATGCTATTGACATGGAACAAGAGAAAAAGGGATCGTCTTCACGAATTCATACTTCATAAGAAGCTAGAGGAGGTCGTACAGGTGGAGGTAGTAGAGACCCTTGAAGTCAAAGAAACGGTGGAAGAATTAGTGAAGGAAGACATCAAGGAGGAGTCTAATTTTGTCTTAGAGGAAGAGGAGGCCCAAAATGTGGAGATAGGAGAGACCCTTGCAGACGAAGGAGTAGTTGAAATGAGTTATCATGGAAAGAAAATCATCAAGAAGGAGTACAATTTTATACTAAAACAACTGGACAAAGTAGCAATTATTGAAGAGGAAGAAGAGGTTGCAGACTTAGGAGATGCTGAACCTCTATGGGAAAGTCCAGTCATAGAGCCTCCTTCCAAGATGTTTGATGTTGATTTTGAGGAAGGTGTACAACCTCCAAGGCATATCATGGTTGAAGACAACAGAGGTTGATCAAGAGATGGAGATTAAAGAAGAGGAAGCACAACTTCCCATGCCCTTGGTAAGCCATAAAGAAGAGTTTGATTTGGAAGAAAGCTACCAAGAAGAAGAGGTTGGAATGAAGAAGCTTGCAAAGAGGTGGAAGTTGTCAAAGAAGAGCACAAGGGAGTGGAGCTTGAAATCACCTTGCGAAAGTTGTTGGAGACCTCTCCGCCTAAGTCACCATCATCCTTCACAACATTCAAGTGGGTAAAATTCATATCCCTTAGCTTTCTCATCCCACTTGAATATGGTTTACTTGAGACAGATGGTCAACTTAGAGCTCTTTGTGGCATTAAGAGTAAGAGGAAAATGGTTAGTGGTAGGAGTTGCCCTGCAAGGTTCAATACGGTTGCACACTCCAAGTTGAAGTGCAAATATTGGTGTAGAACTTGATTGAATGGGTCTAGGAAGCTGTTTGGATGCTGTAGTGAGAATTCGGATTGTTTTCCACCTGGATGGAATCATCATGTTCCACTTGAAGACGGGTGCAGAAACAAGATTTGGGATCCAGGCATACATGAGGATCAAATTTGGGAACTCAAAGCTTGTGAAGAACTCCGTCAAAGCTTGAGGAATTCACTTGGTATTGATAGAGCTTATTGGAGGTCCAAGCATTGGTGGAAGTTTCAAGACAAGTTCAAGCATAAGCCACCATGACAAGGAGCTCACCAAATGTCCAACTTAAGGACTATAACTAAAAGTGCTAGGTGGGAGACAACCCACCATGGTATAATCGTTCCTTTTTTATTTTTAATCTTATTTTATTTTATTTTTACTAGTGTTCATTCATAATTTCTGCATATTCACCTGCATTCTGCATTTGCATATGCATATTGCATAAAAAAAAATGCACGCAACGCCCAAGCGTCGCTGACGCGTCCGCGTCATAGGTGCATTCGAAACAAGGAAGAAAAGAAGCAGAGAGTCACATGGGAGTGTGGTTGGAGGCGTGCCTTAGGCACAAGCATTCCCACGCGAACGCGTGCCCTACGCATCCGCGTCATTTGCGAAATCCGCCTCCCACGCGTGCGCGTCGCCCATGCGCACGCGTGACCCTGCAAAATCGACATAAATAGGTACATGGCAGAGAGTTATGATGGAATGGGGCTGGAATGATGTTGGAAGCACAAACCCTACCACGCGAACGCGTGCCCCACGCGTCCGCGTGCCCCACACGTCCGCGTCATTTTTCAAAATATGGCTATTCACGCGTGTGCGTCACCCATGCGGACGCGTCACCCAGATTTTTGGCAAAATGCGTATAAAACAGAGAGTTGTGCGTACACGAGGCTGCACTCGCGCCAATAGCACAAATCAGGTCACGCGATCGCGTGACCTACCCGTCCGCGTCACCTGAACTTATCACACACCATGCGATCGTGTGCCCCATGCGTCCGCGTCACATGCGACGCACAGCTTATCCAGATCAGCGCCTGATATCTTATCTTTTCTTCCCCAAATCCAAATCTTTTCTTTCCCTTCTTATTTCTTTCTTCTCTCTTCTTCCTTCTTTATTCTTTCTCAATTTTTACTTCCTCCTCCCTTATTTTTCACATCCATCATCAAGGTTCTTTTCTTTCTTTCTTTACTTTTTTATTTTTATTTATGTTTTCTTCTTCTTTTTCTTTTTACTTTCATTATCTATATTTTTTTTCTTTCTTTTTTCTTTTTATTCCTTTAATTGGTGTTAGAAATTTAATTGGGTGATTATTTTCTCCTATATTTTGCTTATGAGTTATTGTGGAATTGTTTGACAATTAATATTACTTCTTAAAGGGTTGCTAGCATGTTCAATATAATTACTTTCAATAACATATTTTCAATGCATGCTATGTGTTTGTGAAAAAGCCCGTATGGCATTCCACGTTATTTTATATTATTCCATCTTACTACTCTAATGCCTGTTTTTCACAAAACCCCTTTTATATTTTATTGAATAAATATAATTGTCAATACAAACAGATTGTTAGTTTGAAAGAGTTGATAATCAAACTTGGACATTTAATGCTTGATCTATGCTACTCATGCCTTTGTCGGCATGCTAATAAACATCTTGCATTTAATTGCCATCACATGCACTTGCTATATTTACACTGATGAACTTTTAACATGTAGTCATGACCATGTGTTAACGACATCCTTCTTTACCGTGCATTGTTTATCACTTGTACCACCCTCTTCCTTGCTCTAACCTTTAGCTTTAAAAGTTACTTTCTTTTTCCCTTTTCAGAATGGCCACCAAGAAGGGTAAAGAGAAAGCTACTCCCAAACCACCGGCAAGGAAAGGAACAAAAAGAGCACTAGCTGCGGAGCCGCCCATCTACTTGCACATCTTAGCATTCACCGAGGACGGTGCAATCTTTAAGTGTGGGGAGGTCGATACCGAATTCCGTGGGTTATTTATTTTCTTCTCAACACCAATGTTTTATTTTCTTTGTTTGTTCATTGTTGCATTTGCATGTTTGATTGTATATTTGTTTGATTTTGTGCATATTTTACCACTTGGTTAAAGTAATATTTTCTTTTTCAAGAAACTTTTTATAGCATTTCACTAATTTAAATTAAAATTTTTGTTAAAATTGTTTGAAAAAATATTATTTTGGAACATGGTTTAGAGCTCGAACACACAAAACCTGTGAGATTTTGAGCTTATTTGAATTGGTTGCATTTTATCAACCAATATTTTATTTTTGGTGTGTGTTTCTCTCTCTAAAATTGTGATTTTTGTCTTGCTTAATTCTATATTTCCATTATTTGATATATGCATACACTTACATGATTGAGGCCTTATTTCACTAAGCTTACATACCCATATGGCCTTACCTTTCATTATCCCTTGCAAACCAATTTTGAGCCTATTTTACCCCTTTATTCTTTACTTTAGCTCATCACTAACTCTAAGCGGAAAATAATAATGTTCTTAATTTGAATCCTTGGTTAGCTTAGACTAGTGAGAGTGTTCATGATTTAAGTTGGGGAAAAGTGGGTTTGGAAACATTTGGTTTAAGAATTAGGTGTTATATATCTTTTTGAAAATGTGAAAGAAATGTTTAGGACATGTTCATGCATTCAATAATTTAGAAATATGCATTGAGAAAAACAAAAGAAAAAAAAAGAAAAAAATATAGGCATATATATAAAAAAAAAGAGAAAAAAGAAAAGAAAAAGAGCAAATAAATAAAAGGGGACAAAATGCCCCAAAGTAAGTGTTGAAAGCAATGCATATGTACTGTACTTGAAATTAGAATGCATGAATATGTGGAAAACATGGTTAATGGATAGTTAGATATGGTATTATGATTACATGGATTGTCTAAGTTAGGTGGAAAGTTTAAGTTAATTAAGGATTCAGATTTTAGTCCACTTGGCCAAATACAATCCTACCTTGACCCTAACCCCATTACAACCCTTAAAAGACCTCTTGAAATGTGTATTTATGCATTAAATTTTCGTTGATTGTTAGATGAAGAGCAAGCCTTAGAAAGCAAGATTAGTAGAGAATTGAGAGATCGAACCTTAAACACCTAAGCGATTAGAGTGCATACACTTCCAGTGAGGGTTCGATGCTCGATTCTTTGTTCCTGGCTTTCACAAGCTATTTTCTTTTACAAGTTTACTTGTACTTTATTTTGTAATTTGAATTAGTGAAATCCAGTTCATATTTGTTCTTGAAGGATTTGTTTACTTTTAACCAAGTAGGAAAAAGCATTCTGCATTTAGTTGCATTCATAGGTTGCATTTTATACATTCTACCATTCCTCTTCACTTTCTTATAGCTTCTCTTGAGCTTAGCATAAGGACATGCTAATGTTTAAGTGTGGGGAGGTTGATAAACCCTATTTTTGGGGTTTATTCTGTGCTTAGTAGATTTTATCCATTATTCTCACACTTATTCATACAATTCGCATGTTGTACATTTTCCTTCCTGATTTTGTGCTATGATTGAAAACATGTTTCTTTGGTCTTATATTTGCTAATATTAATCCTCTCTTATTACCATTCGATGCCGTGATATGTGTGTTAAGTATTTTCAGAGATTATAGGGCAGGAATGGCTTAGAGGATGGAAAGGAAGCATGCAAAAGTGGAAGGAATACAAAAAACTGAAGGAACTGCTAAAGCTGTCCAGCCTGACCTCTTGGTACTAAATCGATCATAACTTGAGCTACAGAGGTCCAAATGACGCGGTTCTAGTTGTCTTAGAAAGCTAACATCCGGGGCTTCGCAACGATATATAATTTGCCATAGCTGCCCCGAATATAGGTGACACACACCGGTGAATCACGCGGATGCGTGACCTAGAAAAAATGCAATCTGCGCGAACGCGTGGACGGCGCTCCCGCGTGACTTTGCAGCGACCTGTACGTACCAATAATTGCTGGAAGCAATTTCTGGGCTGTTTTTGACCCAATTTTTGGTCCAGAAAACACATATTAGAGGCTATAAAGTGGGGGAATGCATTCAAACAAAATATACAACATTCATAATTCACAATTTTAGGTTTTAGATGTAGTTTCTAGAGAGAGAGGCTCTCTCCTCTCTCTTAGGATTTAGGATTAGGATTTCTCTTAGTTTTTAGGATTTCTTCTTCATTCCAGGTTCAATGTTCCTTTAATTTATGTTCTCTTATACTTTTATTTACTCTATTACTTTAGTTGCTCTATTTCACTTGGTAATTATTTATGTTGCCAAAATTGGCTTATGAACTCTTCATGTTAGATTTGAATTTATGTTTAAATGCAATTTGAGGTATTTCAGATTTATGATTGCTTTCTTCTATTTATGATATAAATAATTTAGATTTTTCCCTTTTTGGCTTTGGTTGAGTAATTGCCGACACTTGAGTTGTCAAACTCAGCTGTTGATTGAAAATTGGAATTCTTGCTGGTTGATTTGGATCCCTCTAAAGCTAGTCTTTCCATAGGAGTTGACTAGAACTTGAGGAATCAAGTTGATTAGTCCATTTGACTTTCCTTTATTTAGTAAGGGTTAACTAAGTGGGAGCAAAAGCCAATTCTCATCACACCTGATAAGGATAACTAGGATGGGATTTCCAGTTCTCATACCTTGCCAAGAGTTTTTCTAATTAGTAATTTATTTTCTTCTAATTAATCATTCTTTCATTCAAGGCTTTTTTATTTAGAATAATATAAACCTCTTTTAATTTTCATTACTTTAATTTACAATCATATGCTTGTGCCTATTGCCCAAACTCAACATTCCCCAGACAACTCATAACCAATAATAAATACACCTCCCTGCAATTCCTTGAGAAGACGACCCGATGTTTAAATACTTCGGTTATAAATTTTATTGGGTTTTGTTAGTTGTGACAACCAAACTTTTGTATGAAAGGATTCTCTGTTGGTTTAGAAACTATACTTGCAACGCGATTAATTTTATAAAAAATTCTTTACTAGCAGAAATCCAATCGTCAAGAATGCTAAGAAAATGTCCCACTGAAATATTTTCAGGATGGGTACAATTAGACATCTTCTATTATGGATTTTCAGACATGGCTAAAATGTCTTTGGACCACTCTGCTGGTGGATCTATACATATGAGAAAGACCGTTGAAGAGGCTAGCGAGCTTATTGAGATAGTTGCTACTAATCAGGATCTGTACTCATCTGCTGAGACTTCTATGAAAGGAGAGGTTAAGGTGGTCTCTAGTGAACCTGACCCTCCAGAAGAGGATGACCCATTGACTCAGCAACTGCATGCCCTTACCCAGCAACTACTGGAATTGCAAGAGGCTTTGCGAGAAACTCAAGCTTCTAACAAGAATATAGAAGCTCAGTTGAGTCAAACAAGACAACAGTTATCTAAGCAGATAACAGAGGAATGTCAGGCTATTCAACTGAGGAGTGGGAAATCCTTAAACACCCAACCTCAGTACAGTAAGAAAGAAAAGCCTATAGAGGAACACCATACGGATGTCCAAGATGTCTCTAAAGACATTGAACACCCAAAGAAGAATGTGATTGGCATTCAACACCAAGAAGGCGAATCCATCCCTGGCATTGAATACCCAATAGGGGGGTAGTGTCCCTGGCGTTGAACGCCAGGAAGAGGGCAGCAATATGGGCATTGAACTCCCAAGCAAGGGAGGCCAGTCATATACTGATCACAACCCTCCTAAGCATGCTAGTAACCCCCCTTCCAACACACATGGCATTCGGGCTTCATCAACTAAGATTGATGAGTATAAGACTAAGATGCCATTTCCTCAGAAACTCTGTCAAGAGGAAAAAATAAACAGTTTGCCCACTTTATGGATTATCTCAGAACACTAGAGATCAAGATCCCTTTTGCAGAGGCTCTTGAACAGATACCTTCTTATGCTAAGTTCATGAAGGACATTTTGAGTCATAAGAAGGATTGGAGAGAGACAGAAACAGTCCTCCTTACTGAAGAGTGCAGTGTAATCATTCAAAACAGCTTACCAAAGAAACTTAAAGATCCTGGGAGTTTTATGATACCATGCACTCTTGGTGATGCTTGTACAAGGACAGCTCTATATGACCTTGGTGCAAGCATCAACCTAATACCTGCTTCATTAATAAAGAAGCTTTGCTTGACTGAGGAAGTCAAACCAACCCGCGTATGCCTTCAACTTGCTGATGGTTCTATTAAGATACCATCAGGAGTAATCGAAGACATGATTGTCAAGGTTGGACCCTTTGCTTTTCCCACTAACTCTGTAGTGTTGGACATAGAAGGGCACAAGAGTGCACCCTTGATTCTAGGGAGACCCTTCCTAGTTACAGGACGAACCCTCATTGATGTTGAAAAAAGGGGAAGTAACCCTGAGAGTCAATGAGGAGAAGTTCGTACTGAATGTTGTAAAAGCCATGCAGCATTAAGACACCCTAGAGGAATGCATGAGCATTGATCTCATTGATTCCCTAGTGGAAGAGGTAAACATGGCTGAGAGTCTCAAGAAGGGCTGAATGACATCCTTACTGATGAATAGCCTGACTTGGGGGATCCTTTGGAAACTCATAAGGAAAAAAAGAAGACTCCAAAGTTTGAATTCAAGCCATTACCATCCTCCTTGAAATATGCATTTCTGGGAGATGGAGATACTTATCCTGTGATCATAAGCTCTGTCTTAGAACCACAGGAAGAAGAAGCACTAATTAAAGTGCTCAAAACACATAGGACCGCCCTTGGGTGGACTATAAGTGACCTTAAGGGCATCAGCTTGACCCGATGCATGCATAAAATCCTATTAGAGGATGACGCCAAACCAGTGGTACAACCACAAAGGCGAATGAATCTAGCCATGAAAGAAGTAGTGCAGAAAGAAGTCACTAAGCTCTAGGAGGCTGGGATTATCTATCCGATTTCTGATAGCCCCTGGGTGAACCCTGTTCAAGTTATTCCCAAGAAGGGAGGCATGACAGTGGTTCACAATGAAAAGAATGAACTGATTCCTACAAGGACAGTTACAGGGTGGCGTATGTGCATTGACTATAGAAGGCTAAATAACGCCACCAGGAAGAATCATTTTCCTTTACCTTTTATTGACCAAATTCCAGAGAGACTAGCAGGGCATGCATTTTATTGTTTCCTGGATGGATATTCAAGGTATAATTAAATAGCAGTAGATCCACAAGATCAAGAGAAGACAACATTCACATGCCCATGTGGCGTATTTTCCTACAGGCAAATGCCCTTTGACTTGTGCAATGCACCTACCACCTTTCAGAGATGTATGCTGTCCATCTTCTCTAATATGGTAGAGAAGTTCCTTGAAGTGTTCATGGATGACTTCTCTGTCTTTGGAGACTCATTTGACTCCTGCCTTGATTATTTGGCCCTAGTTCTGAAAAAATGTCAAGAAATAAACCTAGTTCTAAACTGGAAAAAATGCCACTTCATGGTAACTGAAGGCATTGTTCTTGGACATCGGATTTCAAACAAGGGAATAGAAGTAGATCAAGCTAAGGTGGAAGTGATTGAACGATTGCCACCACCCACTAATGTCAAGGCAATCAGAAGTTTCCTGGGACATGCAAGATTCTATAGGAGGTTCATAAAAGATTTTTTGAAAATTGCAAAATCCCTGTGTAATCTCTTAGCCACTGATGTCCCATTTGTCTTTGACCAAGAATGTCTGCATGCCTTTGAAACCCTGAAAGCCAAGCTTGTCACTGCTCCTATCATCTCTGCACCCAATTGGGACTTGCCATTCGAACTGATGTGTGATGCCAGTGATCATGCCATTGGCCCAGTTCTGGGGCAGAGACATGACAAGCTTTTGCATGTCATTTACTATGCTAGTCGTGTACTAAATGATGCGTAGAAAAATTACACTACTACAGAAAAGGAGCTCTTTGCAGTGGTTTATGCCATTGACAAGTTCAGATCCTATCTAGTAGGATCTAAGGTAATTATCTATACGGACCATGCCACTCTAAAGTTTCTTTTCACTAAGTAGGACTTTAAGCCCAGACTCATAAGATGGGTATTACTCCTGCAAGAGTTTGATATAGAAATTAGAGACAAAAAAGGCACAGAAAATTAAGTGGCTGACCACTTGTCTAGGATTGAACCAGTAACAGGGACCTTTCCACCCTCGACTGACATATCCAAAACCTTTCCAGATGAGCAACTCTTTTCCATCTAGACAGCACCTTGGTTTGTAGATATTGCAAATTACAAGGCTCTAAGGTTCATTCCCAAGGAGTTTACCAGGCAACAAGCTTAAAAACTCATGCATGATGCAAATAACTAGTTGTGGGATGAGCCATATCTCTTTAAGAGATGCTCGGATGGAATAATCCGATGATGTGTGTCTGAAGAAGAGGCACAGAGAATTCTATGGCATTGCCATGGCTCAGACTATGGAGGACACTTTGGAGGTGAGTGGACAGCCACCAAGGTTCTCCAAAGTGGCTTCTACTGGCCCAGTCTCTTTAAGGACTCTAGAGAGTTTGTCCATAACTATGATAGTTGCCAACGGGCTGGCAAACTCCCCCATGGTCATGGCATGCCTCAGCAAGGAATCTTAGAGATTGAGTTGTTTGATGTATAGGGTATAGATTTCATTGGACCCTTCCCATCTTCATACTCAAACACCTACATCCTTGTGGTCGTAGACTATGTGTCTAAATGGGTTGAAGCAATAGCATCACCCACTAATGACCCCAGAGTAGTAATGAAATTGCTCCAAAAGAATATCTTCAGCAGATTTGGTGTCCCTAGGGCACTAATTAGTGATGGAGGTAGTCATTTCTGCAACAGACAGCTGGATTCTGTCTTAAACCGTTACGGAGTTCGTCATAAAGTAGAGGTCCATGGTCTCTTGTTTGCTGCATCCTTTTCTTAGTGATGGGCTTGTCCTCATTGATGAGGATATCTCCCTCTATGTCAATTTTCAGCTGAATTGCAGAGGTGGCAAATGAGGTGAGAAAAGGCTAACCTTGCCAAAGTGGAGGACTTGTCAGCCACCTTGTAGAGTTCTTGAGGTATAATCTCATGAACTTCCACTTCCTCCCCAATCATGATACAATGGATCATGATGGCCCGGTCTACAGTAACTTCAGACCGGTTGCTAGTAGGAATAATTGAGTGTTGAATGAACTCCAACCATCCTCTAGCTACAGGTTTAAGGTCCGGTCTTCTCAATTGAACTGGTTTGCCTCTTGAGTCAACTTTCCATTGAGCTCCTTCCACATATATGTCCATGGGGACTTGGTCCAACCTTTGATCAAAGTTGACCCTTCTAGTGTAGAGGCGTGCGTTTTCTTGCATCATTGGCAAGTTGAACGCCAACCTTACATTTTTCGGACTGAAATCTAAGTAATTTCCCCGAACCATTGTAAGCCAATTCTTTGGATTTGGGTTCCTACTTTGATCATGGTTCCTAGTGATCCATGCATTTGCATAGAACTCTTAAACCATTAAGATTCTGACTTGTTGAATAGGATTAGAGAGAACTTCCCATCCTCTTCTTCTAATCCCTTGTCAGATCTCCGGATACTCGCTCTTTTTGAGCTTAAAAGGGACCTCAGAGATCACCTTCTTCTTGGCCATAACTTCATAGAAGTGGTCTTGATGGACCTTTGAGATGAATTTCTCTATCTCCTATGACTCAGAGGTGGAAGCAATTGCCTTCCCTTTCCTCTTTCTTGAGGTTTCTCTGGCCTTAGGTGCCATTAATGGTTATAGAAAAACGAAAAGCAATGCTTTTACCACACCAAACTTAAAAAGTTTGCTCATCCCCGAGCAAAAGAAGAAAGGAAGTAGTAGAAGAAAAAGAAAATGAAGGAGATGGAGGGAGAAGGTGTATTCGGCCAAGGGGGAGAGGTGGTGGTTGTAATGTGTGAAAATGGAGTAGTGTTGAGGGGTTTATATAGGGGTGGGGGGGAAGGGTAGGTTTCAGCCATTAGGGTTGGGTTTGGGAGGGAAAAGTATTTGAATTTTGGAGGTAGGTGGGGTTTATGGGGAAGAGGTAATAAGGTGATTGGTGAAGGGTATTTGGGGAAGAGGTAATAAGGTGATTGGTGAAGGGTATTTGGGTAAGAGTGTTATGAGAAGGTGTGAAGAGGAGAGAAGAAGAGGTGGGGTAGGTGGGGATCCTGTGGGGTCCACAAATCCTGAGGGGTCAAAGACTTAGCATCCCTACTCCAAGTAGGCATGCAAAACGCCCTTAGAATGCATGTCTGGCGTTAAACGCTAGCTTGCTGCTTGTTTCTGGCGTTTAACGCCAATTCCATGCTCTGTTCTGGCGTTAAACGCCAGTCTGGTGCTTGTTTCTGGCGTTTAACGCCAGCTTAATGCTTCTTTCTGGAGTTAAACGCCAGTTTGATGCTTCTTACTGGCGTTTAAACGCTAGTAAGCTCTTCCTCCAGGGTGAGCTATTTTTAATGCTGTTTTTTATTCTGTTTTTGATTTTTCAGTAGTTTTTGTGACTTCACATGATCATCAACCTAAAAAAAATATAAAATAGCAATGGAAAATAAATAGATATAATTAAATAACATTGGATTGCCTCCCAACAAGCGCTTCTTTAATGTCAATAGCTTGACAGTGAGCTCTCATGGAGCCTCACAGAAAATCAGAGCAATGTTGGGACCACCCAACACCAAACTTAGAGTTTGAATGTGGGGGTGTAACACCAAACTTAGAGTTTGGTTGTGGCCTCCCAACACCAAACTTAGAGTTTGACTGTGGGGGCCTTGGTTGACTCTGCAGTGAGAGAAGCTTTTCATGCTTCCTCTCCATGGTTACAGAAGGAGAACCTTGAGTCTTAAATACAAGGTAGTTCTCATTCAGTTGAAGGACCAACTCTCCTCTGTCCACATCAATCACAGTTTTTGCTGTGGCTAGGAAGGGTCTTCCAAGGATGATGGATTCATCCTCATCCTTGATGCCAAGGCATCTTAGGCTAGTTTCACTAGCATTTTTCTGTTAGTTTTAGTTGTTTTATGCATTTTCTTGAGCTTAAAGTAACCAAGAATGGTTAAATGAATAACAAAGCAATGAACCATCCAAACAGTATGATTTTAATGCAAATTCCATGAGTTTTAGTTATATTACTTGAATGCTATGAATGGAAGATTTCTCATGAAATTTTGCAAGACTTTGATGCAATTGTTTGGATGATTTTAGGGAAGAAAAGGCTAAGCAAGGAAGCAACAAAATCAATAAAGGAAGCTTGAATATCACATGTGGAGTTTAAGTTCCAGTTTAAGCCTAAACTGGAGCTTAAACGCCAGAATCAGGAAGGCTAAGAAATGCTGGAATTGAAGTTTAACCTCCAGTTTAACCTTAAACTGGAGGTTAAACGCCAGAATGAAAGTCTCACCAAAGAAGCATTTCCACGTTTAACCTCCAGTTTAACCTTAAACTGGAGGTTAAACGCCAGAAGTGAGAAGGGCACCAAGGGGGGCAGTTCCACGTTTAACCTCCAGTTTAACCTTAAACTGGAGGTTAAACGCCAGAAAAGGGAAAAGCACCAGGGAGCCATTTCCACGTTTAAGCTCCAGTTTGACCTTAAACTGGAGCTTAAACGTGTTCGACCAAGTTTTCTCCTCCAGGGTTGCTTTCTCCATTTCCACGTTTAAGCTCCAGTTTAACCTTAAACTGGAGCTTAAACGTGTTCGACACCTCCAGGGCTACCTTTCTCAGCTTCCACGTTTAAGCTCCAGTTTAACCTTAAACTGGAGCTTAAACGTGTTCGACACCTCCAGGGCTACCTTTCTCAGCTTCCACGTTTAAGCTCCAGTTTAACCTTAAACTGGAGCTTAAACGTGTTCGACCTCCAGGATGGCTTTCTCTATTTCCACGTTTAAGCTCCAGTTTAACCTTAAACTGGAGCTTAAACGTGTTCGACCTCCAGGGCTGCCTTTTCTATCTCCACGTTTAAGCTTCAGTTTAACCTTAAACTGAAGCTTAAACGTGTTCGACTATATTACCCTCCAGGGCTGCCTTCTTCCATTTCCACGTTTAAGCTTCAGTTTAACCTTAAACTGAAGCTTAAACGTGCTTCCACAAAAGGCATCACTGGAAGTGTCTGGCGTTTAAGCTGCAGTTTAAGCTTAAACTGCAACTTAAACGCCACTCTTGGAAAGGGTTTCTGGGCCAAAAATATTGCGGTTTAAGTTAGTATTTGAGCACAAACATTAACTTAAACTTACTCTGGTATGAAACCCAATTGAATATCATGGTTTATGGGATTGGGCCTGAAGGATTGATGAGTCTGAAATTTCCATTTATTGAGTCATGTGTCATTATTTGATTATCACTAAGTTGGCTCAATGAATGTTACAGAATTTGGATCAACAGCCTCATCAAGATTATGGATCATAAACCCAAGGCAAAAGGAAAGCAGGGAGAGGCCTCAAAGCCCAAGAAACACAACAGAAGCTCAATATAGAAAGTGTATAAATAGGATAGAATTTAAGTTAGAAAGGACTTTTACCTTTTCATTGAGCTAGTTTTCATATCTTTGTAATTGAATTCAGAGCTATGACTCACTAAACCCCCTTTCATTGGGTTAGGGAGCTCTATTGTAATTCAATGAATCAATAATAGTTTATCTTCTTCTTCAATCTTTTCTCTTGAATTTTGTTAGAAAGCTTCTCGATCTAATTCCATTGGGTAGTTGTCTTGGGAAAGAAACTACCCATAATTGGAATCCTTCGGAACCTTGGGAAAGGAATGGAGGATTCATGCTAGAGAAGCTTTCTCACAGTGAATTGGATTGGGGTTTGGATGGATATTGTGACATGTAATCCTACCAAATTGTGGTTCATGAAACTGTGTGGTATAATCAGTGATCGAGCATCATCTCTTCTTATGAACATTTAAACCAAGGGATTGGGAATTTGTTTGTTTTTAGAGAGAATTGGTGAGCCAAGGGATTGGGATCCAATCATATAAGATTGCCAAGCAAAATTTAATGAACGCATTGGTTGAGAAAGAGATAAACATGTTTTGATTCGGAGATCTCAATATCTCCTATACCCAATGAATTCCCCATTTCTGATTTCCACTTTCTCTTTACATTCTGCAACTCAATTCATACAATCACCCCCATTCCCTTTTAATTTCAGCAATTTAGCTTCTGCTCTTTAATTCATGCAATTTAAGATTCCGCCATTCAATTTCTTGTCATTTACGTTTTCCCGCCAATTTTGCATTCCGCAATTCTCATCTAAATCTTGATTCCGCTCAACTAGAACACACTTCTAATCCGAATTGCTCATTCAACCAATCCTTGTGGGATTCGACCTCACTCTATTGTGAGTTTTTACTTGACGATAGCCGGTGCACTTGCCGGAAGGAATTTTGCCGATCGTGCAATTTCCTAAATCGTAGCATAACAAGTTTATGCGCATCAATCCTTCCCAGTGTCTAGGATTATAAAATCAGCAGGGATGTAAAGGCCTTCAACCCTTACTAACACGTCCTCTACTAGTCCATAAGCTTGTTTTATGGATTTGTCTGCCATCTCTAATGAGAATTTGACAGCCTGTACCTCAAAGATTCCTAGTTTCTCCATTACAGAGAGTGGCATTAAGTTTATGCCTGACCCCAGGTCACACAGAGCCTTCTCAAAGGTCATGGTGCCTATGTTATAAGGAATTAGGAATTTACCAGGATCCAATTTCTTTTGAGGTAAAGTATGCTGAACCCAGATATTTAGTTCATTAATGAGCAATGGAGGCTCGTCCTCCCAAGTCTCATTACCAAATAGCTTGACATTCAGCTTCATGATTGCTCCTAAATACTGGGCAACTTGCCCTTGAACAATGTCTTCATCTTCTTCAGAAGATGAATAGTCATCAGAGCTCATGAATGGTAAAAGGAGGTTCAATGGAATCTCTATGGTCTCTAGATGAGCCTCAGATTCCTTTGGTTTCTCAAAGGGAAACTCCTTATTGGTCAGTGAACGTCCCAGGAGGTCTTCCTCACTAGGATTCACGTCCTTCTTCTCCTCTCTGGGTTTTGACCACACCAAGTAAGGTTATAGCCTTGCACTCTCTTTTTGGATTCTCTTCCGTATTGCTTGGGAGAGTACTAGGAGGAGTTTCAGTGACTCTTTTACTCAGCTGGCCCACTTGTGCCTCCAAATTTCTAATGAAGGACCTTATTTCATTCAAGAAACTTAGAGTGGCCTTAGATAAATCAGAGACTATATTTTTTAAGCTAGATGGATTCTGCTCAGAATTCTCTGTCTGTTGCTGAGAGGATGATGGAAAAGGCTTGCTATTGCTAAACCTGTTCCTTCCACCATTATTAAAGCCTTGTTGAGGCTTTTGTTGATCCTTCTATGAGAAATTTGGATGATTTCTCCATGAGGGATTATAGGTATTTCCATAGGGTTCTCCCATGTAATTCACCTCTGCTATTGTAGGGTTCTCAGGATCATAAGCTTCTTCTTCAGAAGATGCTTCTTTAGTACTGTTGGATGCAGCTTGCACTCCATTCAGACTCTAAAAAATCATATTGACTTGTTGAGTCAATATTTTATTCTGAGCCAATATGGCATTCAGAGTATCAATTTCAAGAACTCCCTTCCTCTGAGGCGTCCCATTATTCACAAGATTCCTTTCAGAAGTGTACATAAACTGTTTATTTGCAACCATGTCAATGAGTTCCTGAGCTTCTGCAGGCATTTTCTTTATGTGAATAGATCCACCTGCAGAATGGTCCAATGACATCTTTGATAATTCAGACAGACCATCATAGAATATATCCAGGATGGTCCATTCTGAAAGCATGTCAGAGGGACACTTTTTGGTCAGTTGCTTGTATCTCTCCCAAGCTTCATAGAGGGATTCACCTTCTTTCTGTTTGAAGGTTTGAACATCCACTCTAAGATTGCTAAGCTTTTGAGGAGGGAAGAACTTGGCTAAGAAAGCCGTGACCAGCTTATCCCAAGAGTTCAGGTTATCTTTAGGTTGAGAGTCCAACCATATTCTAGCTCTGTCTCTTATAGCAAACGGGAAAAGCATAAGCCTGTAGACCTCGGGATCAACCCCATTGGTCCTAACAGTATCACAGATCTGCAAGAATTCAGTTAAGAACTGAAAAGGATCTTCTTATGGAAGTTCATGAAACTTGCAATTCTGTTGCATCAAAGAAACTAATTGAGGCTTTAGCTCAAAATTGTTTGCTCCAATGGCAGCGATTGAGATGCTTCTTCCATGTAAGTTGGAATTTGGTGCAGTAAAGTCACCAAGCATCTTCCTTGCATTTCCACCATTGTTATTATTTTCGGCCATATCTCCTTCTTTTTCGAAAATTTCTGTCAGATTTTCTCCAGAGAGTTGTGCTTTAGCCTCCCTTAGCTTCCTCTTTAGAGTCCTTTCAGGTTCAGGATCAGCTTCAACAAGAATGTTCTTATCCTTGTTCCTGCTCATATGAAAAAGAAGAGAATAGAAAAGAAAATATGAAATCCTTTATGTCACAGTATAGAGATTCCTTATATGAGTATAAGAAGAAAAGAATAGAAGAAGGAAAAGATAAGAATTTGAACACAGAGGAGAAGAGTGGGTTCGAATTTTTGAGTGAAAGAGGGGTGTTAGTAGATAAATAAATAAATAGAAGGAGATGAGAGGGAGAAGAACTCGAAAATTAAGTAAAATAAAATAAAAATATTTTTGTTTTTATTTTAGATATTAGTTATAATTTGAAAATACGAAAAGAAATAAAATTAAAATTAAAATTTGAAATAATTAGTTAATGAAAAGAAATTTTGAAAAAGAGGTTAGTGATTTTCGAAAATTAGAGAGAGAGGATTAGTTAGGTAGTTTTGAAAAAGATAAGAATCAAACAAGATAAGATTAATTGAAAAAGATTTGAAAATCAATTTTTAAAAGGTAAGAAGTTAGAAAAGATTTTGAAATTGATTTTGAAAAAGATGTGATTGAAATTTGTTTTGAAATATATTTGAAAAAGAATTTAAAAAGATTTGATTTTGAAAAAATAAAGTTGATTACTTGACTTAACAAGAAACAAAAAGATATGATTGAACCTTTCTTAGTAGGCAAGTAACAAACTTAAAATTTTTTTGAATCAATCACTTTAATTGTTAGCATTAATTTCGAAAATATGAGATAGAAATAAGAAAAAGATTTTGGAAATAAATTTTGAAAATTTAGAAATTATGAAAGAAAAATAAAAAAAAGATTTGATTTTTGAAAAAGATAGAATTTTTTTAATTGAAAATTTGACTTGACTCATAAGAAACAACTAAATTTTAAAAAGTTTTGACAAAGTCAACTCAAATTTTCGAAAATTTATGAGATAAAAAGGGGAAGATAATTTTTTTGATATTTGAAATTTTTTTAATGAAGAAAGAGAAAAACAATAAAAAGACTCAAAACATGAAAATTCAAGATCAAAACACATGATGCATGCAAGAACACTTTGAATGTCAAGATGAACACCAAGAACACTTTGAATGTCAAGATGAACATCAAGAACTTATTTTTGAAAATTTTTAGGAAAAGAAAAACATGCAAGACACCAAACTTTAAAATTTTTAATGTTGAGACACTAACAAATTGAAAATGTATATGAGAAACAAGAAAAGATGCACAACAAGAAAATGCAAAAATCAAAACAAAGAAGATCATCAAGAACAACTTGAAGATCATGAAGAACATATGATGAATTTTCGAAGATTTGTAGTGAAAATTAAAAATATGCAATTGACACCAAACTTAAAAATTGACACAAGACTCAAACAAGAAACATCAAATTTTTTTGGTTTTTATGATTTTATTAAATTTTTTTGGTACTTTTCGAAAATTATTTTGAAAAAGAAAAATAAGGATTTCAAAATTCTTAATGAGAATTCCAGGAATCATGCAATGTTAGTCTAAAGCTCCGGTCCAGGAATTAGACATGGATTACTAGCCAGCCAAGCTTTCAGTGAAAGCTCCGGTCCAAAACACTAGACATGGCCAATGGCCAGCCAAGCTTTAAGATACAAATCAGGCATACAACAGCTGAATTGACGAGAATCAAAAAAGCTCTTGTGATGATGAGTTGAAACCTCGGTCCAAAAGATTAGACATGGCTTCACAGCCAGCCAGACTTCAACAGATCATCTTGAAACTCTAGAATTCATTCTTAAAAATTCTGAAGCCATAGAATAATTTATTTATTTTTATTCGAAAAAAATTAAAATAATAAAAACAAAAAGCTTAAAATTAAAATAAAATTACCTAATCTGAGCAACAAGATAAACCGTCAGTTGTCCAAACTCGAACAATCCCCGGCAACGGCGCCAAAAACTTGGTACGCACGTTCATAATCTTAGTTCTTTTTAACAATTCCGATATAACTAACTAGCAAGTGCACTGGGTCATCCAAGTAATAAACCTTACGTGAGTAAGGGTCGATCCCACGGAGATTGTCGGCTTGAAGCAAGCTATGGTCATCTTGCAAATCTCAGTCAGGCGGATTCAAATGGTTATGGTGAGTTGATAAATAAAATATAATTAAAATATAAAATGGGATAGAGATACTTATGTAATTCATTGGTGAGAATTTCAGATAAGTGTATGGAGATACTTTGTTCCTTCTGAGTCTCTGCTTTCCTACTGCCTTCATCCAATCCTTCATACTCCTTTCCATGGCAAGCTGTATGTTGGGCATCACCATTGTCAATGGCTACATCCCGTCCTCTCAGTGAAAATAGTCCAAATGCACTGTCACCGCACGGCTAATCATCTGTCGGTTCTCGATCATGCTAGAATAGGATCCAGTAATCCTTTTGCGTCTGTCACTACGCCTAGCACTCGCGAGTTTGAAGCTCGTCACAGCCATCCCTTCCCAGATCCTACTCGGAATACCACAGATAAGGTTTAGACTTTCCGAATCTCAAAAATGGCCGCCAATAATTCTAGCCTATACCACGAAGACTCTGATCGTAGATCAGGAGGCTAAGAGATATGCATTCAAGCTTGTTTTCATGTAGAACGGAAGTGTTTGTCAGGCACGCGTTCATAGGTGAGAATGGTGATGAACGTCACATAATCATCACATTCATCATGTTCTTGTGTGCGAATGAATATCTTAGAGAAGAAATAGGCTTGAGTTGAATAGAAAAATAATAGTACTTTGCATTAATTCATGAAGAACAGCAGAGCTCCACACCTTAATCTATGGTGTGTAGAAACTCTACCGTTGAAAATACATAAGAATAAGGTCCAGGCATGGCTGAATGGCCAGCCCCCTAAACATGTACCAAATGATCTAAAGGTGAACAAAAGATATAAAATAAATCACTAAAAGTAGTTTTTATACTCGACTAGTGACTAGGGTTACATAAGATAAGTAAATGATGTAGAAATCCACTTCCGGGCCCACTTGGTGTGTGCTTGGGCTGAGCATTGAGCTTTCATATGTAGAGACTCTTTTTGGAGTTAAACGCCAAGTTGTAGCCTGTTTCTGGCGTTTAACTCTGATTTGCAACCTGTTTCTGGCGTTTAACTCCAGAATAGGGCAGGAAGTTGGCGTTTAAACGCCAGTTTGCGTCATCAAAACTCGAGCAAAGTATGGACTATTATATATTGCTGGAAAACCCTGGATGTATACTTTCCAACGCAATTGAGATCGAGCCAATTGGGTTTCTGTAGCTCTAGAAAATCCACTTCGAGTGCAGGGAGGTCAGAATCCAACAGCATCTGCAGTCCTTCTTCAGCCTCTGAATCAGATTTTTGCTCAAGTCCCTCAATTTCAGCCAGAAATTACCTGAAATCACAGAAAAACACACAAACTCATAATAAAGTCCAGAAATGTGATTTTTATTTAAAAATTAATAAAAATATACTAAAAACTAATTAAATTATACTAAAAACTATGTAAAAATAATGCTAAAAAGCGTATAAATTATCTGCTCATCAATACTCTATAACCACAGACAATGGCACTCAATTTACAGATGCAGGCTTCAGAAAGTTGGTGGCCGATCTAAATATAAAACACCAATTCACATCCGTAGAACACCCCCAGGCCAATGGACAAGCAGAAGCTGCTAACAAAGTCATATTAGCCGGGCTAAAACGGAGATTGCAGGATGCAAAGGGAGCCTGGGCCGAAGAGCTCCCACAAGTCTTATGAGCATATCAGACAAATCCATACTCCACCACAAAGGAATCACCCTTCCGATTAGCTTACGAAATGGAGGCAATGATCCCAGTAGAGGTCGAAGAAGGGTCGCCCAGAGTGATCCACTACAATGAAGAGGCCAAGTCCCAACTTCAAAGGGAAGAACTCGACCTACTTCCAGAAATCTGAGAAAGAGCTCGAATAAGAGAAGAGGCATTAAAATGTCGAATGGCTTCAAGATACAATTAAAAGGTAGTACCGTGAGGTTTTTCCGAGAACGACCTCATCCTAATCCAAAATGATATCGGAACGACCCGACCTGGAGAAGGAAAGCTAGCAGCAAACTGGAAAGGACCCTACCGAGTCATAGAAGTACTTGAAAAGGGCTACTACAGGCTATCCAAACTCGAAGGGCGAGAGCTTCCAAGGTCATGGCACGCCTGCAACCTACGAAGGTATTATAGCTAGAGGTAATAAGGATCTTAGGATAAGGTGCAATCTTTTTCCTGAAAAGGTTTTTTAATGAGGTGCCAAGCCAAGATCCATGAACTACCTGACTTAGAATGCCCACATGTATATATTTGCATTTTCTTTATTTTAAATAAAGTTTTTGAGATTATCTACAAATCCTCAATACGCATTAATCTGAAACGTAAAAATTCATCTCCCGATTATAAAGCTACAGATTAGCAGAAAGTGAAAATCAAATTCACTGCTCGATCATGATAAAGACCAACGAAGATGAAAACCGAATTCATCAAAAGGTCGACTAAATGGGATCAAACCCAATTTCTACGAAATCAGCAAAGATGAAAAGGCGACAAAACAAAATAATGCAAAAAGTTATCGAAAGTGATCCATGGAAAGGACCTGACGAGGTCTTAATAAAAATGGGTTGCTAAAAATAACTTAAAGACAGGCCGACGTATAGAAGTTGGACCAGTCGATCACAATAACCAAAGTTATAAAAAGTAAATCCTTGGAAAGAGGCCTGGCCAGCCCTAAAAAAGAGGATTACTAGAAATAACTTAGAAGGAACCTGATGACAAGTCATCTTAGCCTATTTTCACTAGTCTTTTTCTTTTGTTTTCAATTGATTTTATGCACTTTCTTAAGCCATAAGCAAGCCAATTGGGTAGATTTCCATGTTTCCTTTGATTCAATCAACCATGGATGAATTAATGCACTTTCATGAGATTTTGTGCTATAATTGTCATATATTATGAAAGAAACACAATCTCATGATTTGGGGCATAGCTTTGATTGTTTTGATTGATTGATGATAGGTGAAAAGAGTTTTGAAGAAGGTTGAAGAAAGAAGGAATGGCTAGGAGCAAGAGAGAACAAAAAGCTTGAGCCAAAGTTTACCTCAAACTTTAGCTCAAATTTTTGGAAGAATTGAAAACACCCCAGAGGAAAAAAAGCTTGAGCCAAAGTTTGCCTCAAACTTTAGCTCAAACTTTTGGAAGAGTTAAAAATACACTGGAGAAAAAAGCTTGAGCCAACGTTTGCCTCAAACTTTTTGGCAAACGTTGGCATCACAAAACCAACACCCTGGTGATGCCAAGGCATCTTAGGCGAGTTTCACTAGCATTTTTCTGTTAGTTTTAGTTGTTTTATGCACTTTCTTGAGCTTAAAGTAACCAAGAATGGTTAAATGAATAACAAAGCAATGAACCATCCAAACAGTATGATTTTTATGAAAATTTCATGAGTTTTTAGTTATATTACTTGAATGCTATGAATGGAAGATTCTCATGAAAATTTGCAAGACTTTGATGCAGTTGTTTGGATGATTTCAGGAAAGAAGAGGCTAGGCAAGGAAGCAACAAAAATCAATAAAGGAAGCTTGAATATCACATGTGGAGTTTAAGTTCCAGTTTAAGCTTAAACTGGAACTTAAACGGCCAAAATCATGAAAGCTGAGGAAAGGGTGAAAGTGGCGTTTAACCTCCAGTTTAACCTTAAACTGGAAGTTAAACGCCAGAAATGGGAAATGCACCAGGGAGCCATTTCCACGTTTAAGCTCCAGTTTAACCTTAAACTGGAGCTTAAACGTGTTCGACCAAGTTTTCTCCTCCAGGGTTACTTTCTCCATTTCCACGTTTAAGCTCCAGTTTAACCTTAAACTAGAGCTTAAACGTGTTCGACCTCCAGGGGTTGCTTTTTCCGCTTCCACGTTTAAGCTCCAGTTTAACCTTAAACTGGAGCTTAAACGTGTTCGACACCTCCAGGGCTACCTTTCTCCGCTTCCACGTTTAAGCTCCAGTTTAACCTTAAACTGGAGCTTAAACGTATTCGACCTCCAGGGCTGCCTTTCCTATCTCCACGTTTAAGCTTTAGTTTAACCTTAAACTGAAGCTTAAACGTGTTCGACTACGTTACCCTCCAGGGCTGCCTTCTTCCATTTCCACGTTTAAGCTTCAGTTTAACCTTAAACTGAAGCTTAAACGTGCTCCCACAAAAGGCATCACTGGAAGTGTCTGGCGTTTAAGCTGCAGTTTAAGCTTAAACTGCAACTTAAACGCCACTCTTGGAAAAGGTTTCTGGGCCAAAAATATTGCAGTTTAAGTTAGCATTTGAGCACAAACATTAACTTAAACTTACTCTGGTATGAAACCCAATTGAATATCATGGTTTATGGGATTGGGCCTGAAGGATTGATGAGTCTGGAATTTCAATTTGTTGAGTCATGTGTCATTACTTGATTATCACTAAGTTGGCTCAATGAATGTTACAGAATGTGGATCAGCAGCCTCATCAAGATTATGGATCATAAACCCAAAGCAAAAGGAAAGCAGGGAGAGGCCTCAAAGCCCAAGAAACACAACAGAAGCTCAATATAGAAAGTGTATAAATAGGATAGAATTTAAGTTAGGAAAAAAGACTTTTACCTTTTCATTTTGCTAGTTTTCATACCTTTGTAATTGAATTCAGAGCTATGACTCACTAAACCCCCTTTCATTGGGTTAGGGAGCTCTATTGTAATTCAATGAATCAATAATAGTTTATCTTCTTCTTCAATCTTTTCTCTTGAATTTTGTTAGAAAGCTTCTCGATCTAATTCCATTGGGTAGTTGTCTTGGGAAAGAAACTACCCATAATTGGAATCCTTCGGAACCTTGGGAAAGGAATGGAGGATTCATGCTAGAGAAGCTTTCTCACAGTGAATTGGATTGGGGTTTGGATGGATATTGTGACATGTAATCCTACCAAATTGTGGTTCATGAAACTGTGTGGTATAATCAGTGATCGAGCATCATCTCTTCTTATGAACATTTAAACCAAGGGATTGGGAATTTGTTTGTTTTTAGAGAGAATTGGTGAGCCAAGGGATTGGGATCCAATCATATAAGATTGCCAAGCAAAATTCAATGAACGCATTGGTTGAGGAAGAGATAAACATGTTTTGATTCGGAGATCTCAATATCTCCTATAACCCAATGAATTCCCCATCTCCGATTTCCACTTTCTCTTTACATTCTGCAACTCAATTCATGCAATCACCCCCATTCCCTTTTAATTTCAGCAATTTAGCTTCTGCTCTTTAATTCATGCAATTTAAGATTCCGCCATTTCAATTTCTTGTCATTTACGTTTCCCGCCAATTTTACATTCCGCAATTCTCATCTAATTCTTGATTCCGCTCAACTAGACACACTTCTAATCCGAATTGCTCATTCAACCAATCCTTGTGGGATTCGACCTCACTCTATTGTGAGTTTTTACTTGACGATAACCGGTGCACTTGCCGGAAGGACTTTTGCCGATCGTGCAATTTCCTAAATCGTGGCATAACTAGTTTATGCACATCAGGTTTATGGCGCCGTTGCCGGGGATTGGTTTTCGATTGACAATTCTCAAATTGGAAGTTAACTAGATTGAGCATTTTTCTTGCTTTGTTAATTCAGTTCAAGTTACTTGTTGAATTCTTAATTTCTGCACTCTGTTACATGCTTTCTTTCTTTATGCCTTTAAATTCAAGCAACTAACTCACTGACTCACTAACTATTTGAATTAATTCCTCAACTACTCTAACCATACTCTTCCATTAACCAAGAGTATTTCATTTGTTTGTTGCCTGTGCTGTGTTCTTGTATGACAGGTAGGAGAGGAGAGACATCAACTCCTCCATATACCGAACCAGAGAGGACCCTTCATAGACTTAGAAGGGAAGCAAGAGGGAAGAGAGTACTGGGAGAAGAAGAATCTGAAGGAGAATCTGAGGACAATTTTGAGGAAGCTCTAGATCTCAACATGGATAGAGAAGTTCACAACCATGAGAGAGCTGATGGAAACAATGCCATTCCCGAGAGGAGGGTTCTTAGTTCATACATAAACCCAACCTCTGGGAATTGTGGTAGCAGCATTCAGAAACCACCCATTCAGGCCAACAATTTTGAACTCAAACCACAGCTAATATCACTTGTGGAGAATCATTGTTCATTTGGTGGGAGTGCTAATGAAGATCCAAACCAACATCTCACAAAATTCCTGAGAATTTGCGACACTGTGAAGTCCAATGGAGTCTAGGAAGATACCTATAAACTGCTCTTGTTCCCATATTCACTTAGGGACAAGGCAGCTAAGTGGCTGGAATCATTCCCAAGGGGGAGCCTAACAACCTGGGATGAGGTGGAAAGCAAGTTTCTGGCACGTTTCTACCCCCCACAAAAGGTCAATAGGCTTCGATCTGAGGTTCAGACTTTTAGACAACAAGATGGTGAAACTCTCTACGAGGCATGGGAGAGATTCAAGGACTTGACAAGGAAATGCCCACCAGACATGTTCCATGACTGGGTGCAATTGCATATTTTCTATGATGGACTTTCTTATGAATCAAGGAAGGCTGTAGACCATTCATCAGGAGGTTCATTGAATAGGAAAAAGACTGTGGAAGAAGCCATTGAAGTGATTGAGATAGTGGCTGAGAATGAGTACTACTATGCTTCAGAGAGACACAACACTAAGGGAGTCATGGAGCTGAACCATGTTGATACAATTTTAGCCCAAAACAAGGTGTTTGCCAAGCAACTAGCAGAGCTCACCAGGAAATTAGAAACAAAGCAAGTGGCTGCAATACACACACAAGATCAAGAGGAAGAAAGCACTGAAGGAGGTGATTGGGAAGAGGCCAACTATGTGGGAAACCAACAAAGGCAATCATATGATCCACATTCCAACACTTACAATCCAGGATGGAAAAACCACCCAAACTTTGGGTGGGGGAACCAATAAACCCAACCACAAAACCACAAACCTTACAACCACAACCAACATAACAATTCCACATACCAAAACTCCAACCAAAGATCATACCAAGCCACACAAAACACTTACTCCCAACCATCATATCATGGCCAAAATAATCAACCTACCCAACCTAATCCGAACCAACAATTTCAAGATCAATTAAACAGGATAGAAGGAGTGCTTGCAAACATGGGTCAGGACATAAGTGAGTTGAAAAACTTTAGGGATGATGTGAGATCTACCTTAAGGAACCATGGTGAAAAACTCAAGAGGATGGAGTCTCAAGTAGGAGAGCTATCTCAACAGGCCCCCAAGTCAACTGCAGTGTTCCCTAGTGACACAGAAAAGAATCCTAAAGGGGAACAAAAGAGAGTGAGATGGGAAGAATGCAAGGCCATCACCACATTGAAGGAAGTCTCAGAAGAAGAAGGAATCAGACCCTCAGAACAGGAGCCAGAAATCTTGAAGGAAGGTGTGGAAGAAGCTAAGCAGGAAGGTGAAATTGAACAAGCCAAGGAACTGCAAACAGGCATGCTGGAAACATACCAACCAAAAGCACCATTTCCTCAGAGGTTAGGAGGAGGTGAAAAAGGGAAAACCTATTCAAGGTTTTTAGAGACATTTAAGTCTCTCCATATCAATATTCCCTTCCTTGAGATCCTCCAGCAGATGCCTACACATATCAAGTATTTAAAGGAATTGCTGAGCAAGAAAAGAGTTTTGAAGGGAGGACAAACTGTAATAATGAACAAAGAGTGCAGTGCCCTCATCAAGAAGGACATAGTCTCTAAGAAAACAGACCCAGGAAGTTTTCATATCCCCTGCATCATAGGGGAAACAAAAATTGACAAAGGATTCTGTGATCTAGGAGCTAGCATAAATGTGATGCCTCTGACTCTTATGAAGAGGCTACAACTGAATGAGGTGAGATCCACTGATGTAATCATACAACTGGCTGACAAAACTCAGAAGCAAGCTGAAGGGGTAGTTGAAAATGTGCTGGTGAAAGTGGGAAATTATTTCCTCCCCACAGACTTTGTCATTTTGGACATGGAGGAAAGCTACCTACACCCTATCATTCTGGGAAGGCCATTTCTAGCCACCACTAGAGCGCTCATAGATGTAGAACAAGGAGAGCTAATTTTGAGAATACATGATGAACAGCTCAATTTCAATATTTTCAAACCTGCATCTGAGCCTGAATCAGAACCTGAAAAGCCTAAGGATGATAGTAGCCATCTGTGTTTGGAGGAAAACAATCCAGCAGCTGAAATTCTGAAACAGTCCTTGGAAGGCAAACAAGAATTGCAAGAGTTAAAGCCACAAGAATCAATAGAAACAGATCAAAAAGATCCTCATGGCATAAGGGTCAATGAAGAAATCCTCAAGAGAAAGGGAAGAATTGTAAAGAAATTGCCAAGAGGGTGGAGAAACAAGAAAATTCCCACTGAAGGTTTCTCTCCGGGAGATAAAGTGATATCAAGTCATTATTTGCCAATTCCACCTGGCCTTAAAACCATTCCTTCCCAGCTCCCTCAAGTGTTCACAATCAGGAAAGTTCTTTCTATGGAACATTTAGAAGTCATGAAGGAATCAAATGGGGACGTTTTCATAGTGAGAGGAGAAGACATCAAGCACTACAATCCACCCTAACAAGGGACAACCGTCAAGCTAGTGACGTTAAAGAAGCGCTTCATGGGAGGCAACCCATGTTTTAGTATCCTTACTCTTTATTGTTTTGCTTCGCATCTAATAAAGCATGGTTTCTTATGCATGAACTTGAATCCTCAGGACAACTGTTGATAAAGTGCACTAAACATTGCATGTAAATTACAATTGGTCTCTAAGTTTGGTGTGCCTGAAGGCACTCCCAAATCTTATTCAAATTGTATTCATTCTTTCATTCAAGATGCACGACCAAACATGAAGTTTGGTGTTCCTTTTGAACACAGTTAATGAAAAGCAAGAAGATCCTCTGGATTTAGAAATTCATGACAAGTATACCATTTGCATGTTTTAATACTTTGATTTCAATTACTTTAGGTAGTGAAATTGTTTAGGATCAAAGAGCCAAAGTGACTATGATTTATTAGAATTATGCACATTCATTAAGGACAACCAACATGATTTCATGTCATCAGGAGACATTACCAAACACTAAGTTTGGTGTCCAGTAATAAGTGTGCATACATACAAAGGTCACGGCTATAAGCTCAGGAAGTCAATCATTGATTTACAATTCAAAAGAAGGAAAAACATGTACAAGTACTATTCATTATTCACATGACCAAAAAAAAAAATGATAGCAAATTTGTTTGTTTGTGCAGGTACAAAAGGAAGGATAAGAATGGAGGAAAAAGACAAGGGGAGAGGTACGGTGCTTGGTCAAAAAGGAAGTTCACAAGTCTTTGAAACTAACACATGGGAAAAGGAAGTTCTGCATGAAAAGATAGCTACATGTACAACCTAATGCACTCAGAATACTTCCAAGAAAATGAAAAGCAATTCGTCCTTTTCCCTAATTCATATATTTACCATCAAGCCACCCTTCACAAATCACCCTAGCCGTCCATTTTTCACTTACGGGCACTATAAAGAACCACTTGGGGAACGAGTTCCACACCACCAAATCTCCTTCATGCACATTTTCTTTCATCATAGCATAACTATCTCTTGCCGAAAACAACCTCACCACACTTCCAACAACACTTCTTGCTTCACCTTGTCAACTTTAGCTTGTCACTTACCAAAACTAAAGAACCAATGGCAGCCTCATCTAGCCACAAAAGAAGAAAAGACAAGCAGCCAATGGAGGAGAACAGGGAATTCGATGCATGGAGATACAAATCAGTTTTCCATGAGATTCAAGCTGAATGGATGAGACCTAAAACGGTACTAGCTGAGGTTCCCTTTGACCTTGAAAAGGATGAGTTCCCAGGTGTTTGGGAGAAGATCAAAAAGAGGAAGTGGGAGCTCCTGACTAAGCCAATCACTAGAATCAACATCAACCTGGTGAAAGAGTTTTATGCAAATGCAGTGAGGGAGGATTCAACCTTGAAACCCACATACAAAAGCTATGTGAGAGGGGTGGAAGTTGACTTCAGCCCCAAGGCAATCATGAAAACTCTTGGCCTGAAAAACATACATTTCAGCCAAGCAAGTTATGAGGAAAGGATGATAGGAGAACCTGACTATACGACTATTGCTGAAGACCTTTGTGCCATCAGAGCTGAATGGGTGAGAAAAACAAGAGGGGCTCCAAGAGTCTTGAGAAGAGGAGACCTAACACCTGAAGCTAAAGGGTGGTATGCAATAGTTAGGAGATCCATCCTACCCACTGCAAACTCTTCAGAAATAGTCCCTAAAAGAGCCATCTTGCTACATTGCATTATGGTGGGAGGGGAGATCAAAGTTCATAAACTCATTGCTGAACAGATATAAGAGCTTAGTGAGAAAAGTGATCCTGAATCCTGGCTCCACTTCCCTAGCACCATCATTAGACTATGCATCGATGCCCAAGTACCACTTGAAGATGAAAGACCTAATTGGCTACATCCTGGAATGGCCATAACTGCGTACAGAATGACTCTTGGCCCAATTGCTCCAAGACATACAAAGAGAAGAAATGAAGAAGGGCAACAAGCAGAAGCAGAGCAAGAAGCAGAGCAAGAAGGACAAGAGGGAGAAGAAGGAGAAGAAGAACAAGAAGAGCAAGGAATTCCAGAAAGAAGACAACAAATTCCCAGAGACCCCATGGATATGAGCAGAATGCAGGAAATCATAGAAGGAATGTCTCAACAATACATGAGGTCTCAGGAGAGACAAGAGGACTTTCATCTAAAAATGATGGATATGCAAAGGAACTTTGAATCAAGATTCTTAGATCTGCAAAGGGAACAGAATTTACAATTACAGGAATCCTTCAGCCACATATGCCAACACCAAGATGCCAATGTCTTGGCAATCAAGGAAGCCACCACTTTACAGAATGCAAGATACTCAGTTCAAGCTAATTACAACATCGGTTCTCAAATCAAGCTTAACTACATAGGGGAACATTTACACAAGATGGACCCAGCATTCCCAGCTTTTGATGAGTATTTCAAAGGGAGGAAAGAAGGAGAAATAAACAAGGCAATGATCCTTGAAAAAGGAGTGGAAGAAACAATGAAAAAGGCTGGATTCTGGAAAAAGCTCATAAGAAAAGACAAAGGAAGAGCAAGTGGTCAAAAAGAGGTAGAAAGCAAGAAGAAGCAGGATCCCAAGAATCAAGAAGAACCAAGCAATAAATGAGAGGTGGTATCGTTCCTTAATAATCAAATGATAATTGGTGAATTGTCTTTATGAGCTTTCTTTCATTATAAGTCATTTAAGTTTTATGTGAAGTTTCTAGTATGTTTGTCTGTTTATTGCTTTGAATAAAGTGAATGCCTAGATGTTTGGATATAACTTCACCTTCTTAAACAAATGCTTGCCATGCTTGTTCTGTTTCCAAAAATAAAAGAAAAGTTTGAACAAAAGTAACTTGGCTCAATTAGTGACAAATCAAGTAGAATTAAGTGGTGGTATGCATGCTTGATTGTTTAGTCAGATCACTGGAAATAGAGTGTAGAATTATCATTTTTTTGTGTAGAAATTGAAAACTGTCTATGGATCTTGATGAATAAATGTCTTTGGCCATGAAAAAGAAAGAAAAAGAAGAAGAAAAAGCCACTGAAAAAGGGCAACCAAAAAGCAAAAAAAAAAAAAAAAATTGAGAAAATAAGCTAGGCACCAATGGTTTGAACTTCTGAGACAAATGCCTGTGGTGTTTATGTATTAAGGATATGCTTGGATGAATAGGTTCTGAGGAGTGTTTCAACACTTGGTAACTTGGGTTAACTAACCCGGGATTATCAACCAAAAGTCCATTATCAAGAGCAACCTAAATACAAAACACTTAGTCACACAAAGAGGTGCTGGGCACCAATGTCTCAAGAAGAAATGTGAACTAAAATGCCTGCAGTGGATATGTGTAGTGCACTGATAAGAAAAAGAAAATGCCAAAGGCGTGTGCAACACATGACACTAAGCAAACAAGGAGCAAAGGAGCTCAAAGAAAAAGAAAAGAAAAACAAAGAAGAGAAAAGTGCCAAGGACATAAGAATAACAAGAGGCCATAGCAGTGTTTGATGAATGCAATGAAAAAGTGATAATCTTACCTGATAAGAATGAAAAAGTGATGCTGCAACTTTCTGCATAAAACCCTTCTGATGAACTTCAAGTGCTTACTAATATAGCCAATGTAATTGCTTTCTGTTTCATACTTTCTTCTCAAATAACTCAGGACTTGCTTAGGGACAAGCAAGTATTAAGTTTGGTGTTGTGATGCCAAGGCATCTTAGGCGAGTTTCACTAGCATTTTTCTGTTAGTTTTAGTTGTTTTATGCACTTTCTTGAGCTTAAAGTAACCAAGAATGGTTAAATGAATAACAAAGCAATGAACCATCCAAACAGTATGATTTTTATGCAAATTTCATGAGTTTTTAGTTATATTACTTGAATGCTATGAATGGAAGATTCTCATGAAAATTTGCAAGACTTTGATGCAGTTGTTTGGATGATTTCAGGAAAGAAGAGGCTAGGCAAGGAAGCAACAAAAATCAATAAAGGAAGCTTGAATATCACATGTGGAGTTTAAGTTCCAGTTTAAGCTTAAACTGGAACTTAAACGGCCAAAATCATGAAAGCTGAGGAAAGGGTGAAAGTGGCGTTTAACCTCCAGTTTAACCTTAAACTGGAAGTTAAACGCCAGAAATGGGAAATGCACCAGGGAGCCATTTCCACGTTTAAGCTCTAGTTTAACCTTAAACTGGAGCTTAAACGTGTTCGACCAAGTTTTCTCCTCCAGGGTTACTTTCTCCATTTCCACGTTTAAGCTCCAGTTTAACCTTAAACTGGAGCTTAAACGTGTTCGACCACCAGGGGTTGCTTTCTCCGCTTCCACGTTTAAGCTCCAGTTTAACCTTAAACTGGAGCTTAAATGTGTTCGACACCTCCAGGGCTACCTTTCTCCGCTTCCACGTTTAAGCTCCAGTTTAACCTTAAGCTGGAGCTTAAACGTATTCGACCTCCAGGGCTGCCTTTCCTATCTCCACGTTTAAGCTTCAGTTTAACCTTAAACTGAAGCTTAAACGTGTTCGACTACGTTACCCTCCAGGGCTGCCTTCTTCCATTTCCACGTTTAAGCTTCAGTTTAACCTTAAACTGAAGCTTAAACGTGCTCCCACAAAAGGCATCACTGGAAGTGTCTGGCGTTTAAGCTGCAGTTTAAGCTTAAACTGCAACTTAAACGCCACTCTTGGAAAAGGTTTCTGGGCCAAAAATATTGCAGTTTAAGTTAGCATTTGAGCACAAACATTAACTTAAACTTACTCTGGTATGAAACCCAATTGAATATCATGGTTTATGGGATTGGGCCTGAAGGATTGATGAGTCTGGAATTTCAATTTGTTGAGTCATGTGTCATTACTTGATTATCACTAAGTTGGCTCAATGAATGTTACAGAATGTGGATCAGCAGCCTCATCAAGATTATGGATCATAAACCCAAAGCAAAAGGAAAGCAGGGAGAGGCCTCAAAGCCCAAGAAACACAACAGAAGCTCAATATAGAAAGTGTATAAATAGGATAGAATTTAAGTTAGGAAAAAAGACTTTTACCTTTTCATTTTGCTAGTTTTCATACCTTTGTAATTGAATTCAGAGCTATGACTCACTAAACCCCCTTTCATTGGGTTAGGGAGCTCTATTGTAATTCAATGAATCAATAATAGTTTATCTTCTTCTTCAATCTTTTCTCTTGAATTTTGTTAGAAAGCTTCTCGATCTAATTCCATTGGGTAGTTGTCTTGGGAAAGAAACTACCCATAATTGGAATCCTTCGGAACCTTGGGAAAGGAATGGAGGATTCATGCTAGAGAAGCTTTCTCACAGTGAATTGGATTGGGGTTTGGATGGATATTGTGACATGTAATCCTACCAAATTGTGGTTCATGAAACTGTGTGGTATAATCAGTGATCGAGCATCATCTCTTCTTATGAACATTTAAACCAAGGGATTGGGAATTTGTTTGTTTTTAGAGAGAATTGGTGAGCCAAGGGATTGGGATCCAATCATATAAGATTGCCAAGCAAAATTCAATGAACGCATTGGTTGAGGAAGAGATAAACATGTTTTGATTCGGAGATCTCAATATCTCCTATAACCCAATGAATTCCCCATCTCCGATTTCCACTTTCTCTTTACATTCTGCAACTCAATTCATGCAATCACCCCCATTCCCTTTTAATTTCAGCAATTTAGCTTCTGCTCTTTAATTCATGCAATTTAAGATTCCGCCATTTCAATTTCTTGTCATTTACGTTTCCCGCCAATTTTACATTCCGCAATTCTCATCTAATTCTTGATTCCACTCAACTAGACACACTTCTAATCCGAATTGCTCATTCAACCAATCCTTGTGGGATTCGACCTCACTCTATTGTGAGTTTTTACTTGACGATAACCGGTGCACTTGCCGGAAGGAATTTTGCCGATCGTGCAATTTCCTAAATCGTGGCATAACTAGTTTATGCGCATCAAGTTGGAGGAGAAAAGCTTGCGCCAATGTTTGCCTCAAGCTTTTTGGCAAACGTTGGCGCCACACTTGCACACCCTGGAGGAGAAAAGCTTGCGCCAACGTTTGCCTCAAGCTTTTTGGCAAACGTTGGCGCCACACATATACACGAGGGGATCAACGTTTGGCCTAAAGTTTGACCTCAAACTTTAGCCCAAACGTTGGTAGCAGCAAATGAGGGCAGCTGGTATAAAAAGTTTGAGTAAAAGTTTGCCTCAAACTTTTACTCAAGCTTTTATGATTCTTGGCCCGGTTCACAATGGGTTTCTCTCCAACTCCAAGAGCAATCAATAGAGTCCTTTATCAACCCAATTCCATCAAGAGCAAAGGCCCAATTCAAGGCTTGAAGACCATTTGAAGAAAGTGTATAAATAGCTTAGGATTTAAGTTTTAAGGGAGCTTTTCCTTTTACTTTTGCTGAGTAGTTTTTGGAGAGCTTTTGGTTTTGAGTTGTTTGGAGTTTCTGAGTTTCGGAGTAGGAGAATTGAATTCTCTTCCTCTTAGTTTTCTTGTTTTCAATTTCAATTACATTTGTCTTGGATCTTGGGTTGGAGAATTGAAGGAATTCTGTTTCAATCTTATCCTGAGATCTCTCTGTTTTCTTTACTGCATAATTGAATTTAAATTTCTGTTCATTATCTCTTCTTCTACTCATTGTGCTATTTACTTTTCTCTATTTCTTGCAATTGAATTCTACATTTGGATCTAGGAAGGCATTGAGATCTAGACTCGGTTATCTAGTCTCTTGGGTCCTGAGATCTGGAGTTTGCATTTTAAATTCTCTGTTTAAAGCTTTTCAAGTTCATTTACATTTCCATTTTAGATCCGGTTCAATTCAAGTCACCTTCTACTTGTCTGATTAATGTAGTTTACTTTTCCTTGTTTAAATTCTGCAAATCCACTTCCCAATTCCCTTTACAATTCAAGCCATTTACATTTCTTGCACTTTAAGATTCTGCAATTTACATTTCTTGCGTTCTAAGTTTCTGCCATTTACTTTCTTGCTCTTTAAGATTCAGCACATTTACCTTCTCTGCTCTTTAATTTACTGCAATTGTCCCTCTCCCTTTTAATTTCATGCAATTTAGCTTCTGTCGAATACAAACCACTCAAATCAACTCTTGATTCGCTTGACTAAATCAACCACTAAACTAAAATTGCTCAATCCTTCAATCCCTGTGGGATCGACCTCACTCCCGTGAGTTTTATTACTTGATGCGACCCGGTGCACTTGCCGGTTAGATTTGGGTGTTTGGGATTCGTTTTTCATTTTCCGAAAATATACATCAAGTTTTTGGCGCCGTTGCCGGGGATTGAAATAGATTGACAATGATTAAATGAAGTGGAGATCTAGATCTAGCATTTTTATTTTTTATTTTTTGTTTCTCAATCTTTGGACTAACCCACTAACTGTTTGAAATTTTGCTTGAGCTAACTAAATTTCATTCTAGCAATAGATTGAAGTGTTACTGGTGGTGTTTCTTTTGTTTTGTTTGTATGTCAGGTACAGGGAGATCCACTCCTGTTTTATCTGAAACTGACCAGAGAACTCTTAGAAGGATAAGAAGAGCTGAAAGAGGGAAAAATATTGTTGGAGAGGAAGAATCTGAGGAAGAATATCACGAGATGGAAGGAGATCCATCTAATCCAGGAGGAGGGGTTAACAATAACCCACAACAGAGGAGAGTACTGGCCTCCTATACTTTTGCAAATGCTAGACATTGTGGAAGCAGCATTCTCACCCCTAATGTCAATGCAAATAACTTTGAACTGAAGCCACAACTCATCACATTGGTCCAAAACAACTGCTCGTTTAGGGGAGGACCATTGGAGGATCCAAATCAACATTTATCCACTTTCTTGAGAATTTGTGACACAGTTAAAAGCAATGGAGTGCACCCTGACATATACAAGCTGTTGTTATTCCCATTCTCTCTCAGGGACAAGACCACTCAATGGCTAGAGACATTTCCGAAGGAAAGCATTAACACATGGGATGATTTGGTGAGCAAGTTTCTTGCCAAGTTTTACCCCCCTCAAAGGATCATCAGGTTGAAGACTGAGGTGCAGACATTCACGCAATTGGATGCTGAAAATCTGTATGAAGCATGGGAGAGATATAAGGCCCTGCTGAGGAAATGTCCACCAGAAATGTTCACTGAGTGGGACAAGCTACAGAACTTCTATGAAGGACTCACTCTAAAGGCTCAAGAAGCACTTGATCACTCAGCTGGAGGATCATTGCAACTGATGAAAACTGCAGAAGAAGCTCAAAATCTTATTAACATGGTGGCTAATAATCAGTATTTCTTTGCGCATCAAAGGCAACGCCAACCATCACAAAGGAGAGGAGTAATGGAGCTAGAAGGAGTGGACTCAATCTTAGCTCAAAACAAAATGATGCAGCAACAAATTCAACAACAGTTTGAACAAATGGCCAAAAGGATTGATAGCCTTCAAGTAGCAGCTGTAAACACAAGCCAACCATCAACTGTATGGGTGCAGAATGAAGAAAGCCAAGAAGAGCAACAACAGGAGCAAGTGCAGTACATGCATAACCAAAACTCTGGACAGAATGAAGTGTATGGTGACACATACAATCCATCCTGGAAGAACCACCCAAACCTCAGGTGGGGAGATAATCACAACCAGAACCAACAACCATGGCAGAGGAACTCAAACCAAAACACTTTAAGAAACAACCAAAACTACAACCAGCAGCAAACAAACCAAAACCCTTACAGAAAACCTCAAAACAACTACCCCAACCCCAACCATTACCAATCCAATAACCAACCCACCAACCAAAATGCCTACCATCCACCATCCACATCTCACAACCCACCACAAGCATCACCTGAATCTCAAAGACTCACTAACTTGGAAACTTTGATAGACAAAATGTGGAAACACCAGGAAATGACAACCAAGAACCATGAAGCCTCCATGAAGAGCCTAGAGAGGCAGATTGGGCAAATCTCCAAGCAGATTTCTATTGAGAGACCTTCAAGCTCACTGCCGAGTGACACAATCCCAAATCCTAAGGAAGAATGCAAGGCGATATAATTAAGGAGTGGGAGAACATTGATGAGCAACAATGACACTACAAAGAAGCAAGCAGAGAGCAGCAAAAGACCAATAGAAGATGAAAAGCAAACAAAGGCAGATGAAGCCAAGGATCAAGTTGTGATGCCAAACAAGAGCACTGAGAAACTCAAAGAGAAGAACAACCAACCACACAGTTCAAAAGAAGTGATTCAGGGACATCAGCAAGTAGGAAAGAGCATCACACCTCCACTGCCATATCCCCAGAGGTTCAACAAAGAGACTAAGGACCAACATTTTCACAAATTCCTTGAGACTTTCAAAAAGCTGGAGATCAATATTCCCTTGGCTGAAGCACTTGAGAAAATGCCTCTGTATGCCAAGTTTTTGAAGGAGCTTATCAGCAAGAAAAGAAGTTGGGACGAGAAAGAGACCATACTGCTTACTGAGGAATGCAGGGCTTTGATTCAAAAAGGGCTTCCTCCTAAGCTTGAAGACCCTGGGAGCTTCTTGCTGCCTTGCACCATTGGGGAATTAACCATCACTAAGGCAATGTGCGATCTAGGAGCAAGTATTAACTTAATTCCCTCCTCTTTGGTGAAAAAGCTGCGTATAGAGGAAGTTAAACCGGTACAGATGTCTCTAGAGCTGGTAGATAAGTCAATGGTATACCCCAGAGGTGTAATTGAAAACCTTCTAGTCAAGGTGGACAAATTCATATACCCTGTAGATTTTGTGGTTCTAGATTCAGATGAGGATGAAAGTGACTCCATCATACTTGGGAGACCGTTCTTGGCCACTGCCAGGGCTATCATAGACGTAGAGCAAGGAGAATTAACTCTCAGAATGCATGATAAGACCAGCAATGATGATGAGGAAGAGGACAGCAAGTAAACTCCAAAAGGTTGTATTATTCATTATCAGATATTGCTGTAATTGAAAGTTATACTATACCCCTATCTGTCCTTCTGTCTAGTATAGTTTTTCTGCAATTCAATAATCAAGATGCTTGATTATTTACAACACTATACTCTCCAAAATTTGTTTGCACTCAATATTTCAAAAATGCATCACATGAAAGTTCTTAGAAAAGAAGGATTGAGGAATTAAACAATTTTGAGGCAAGCAAAAGATTAGGAGAAGTGGTGGTTCTGGTTATGTGATTATGCATTGAGGTTGCATGCTTATGAAAACTTGTATGGGAGCTCATAGGCGGGACATAGAGTTCAAAGAAGTGTTGTGGAGATTCTCAAATATTTATTGATCCAAGAAGCAGCAAACAAAACAAAAGAAAATAAAGAAAATACAAAAACAAAAAGAACATGGCCCAAGGCTCTGAGCATCAATTACTAGGCAGAAAAGAAGAAAGAAACAAGAACTCAAAGAGTTGTTATCCTAGTAAATGCTTGTGGTCGAATTATGTCAAAGAGAGAGGCTTCAGTAAGTAAATCCTTAGGGGTGCTTTAACACCTAATACCTTAAAACCAACTGGTTTAGGAGTACTGATTGAAAGCTTACCTAAAAAGCCGCTTTGAGACATGACACTTAGAGTCAAAGCCAAAACACAAGAATCATAAGCTGCTTCAAGGTGATTACCTATAAAGAGATCTCGATGATATCATTTGGATGAAAGTCCTAGGACCTAAGACCCCCAATATGTGAGGACTAGTAAGCACTGAAGCCCTTGCATGAGCATATAATTTAGAGTTCACCCCACTGTTTCTTAATCACTTCACTCACAGGACCTTACAAGTTATTCTTCAATCCGTCTTAATTAAAAGAACCTTTGAGCATAATCCCTTTCTTGCTTGGGGACAAGCAAGCTTTAAGTTTGGTGTTGTGATGACAAGGCATCTTAGCCTATTTTCACTAGTCTTTTTCTTTTGTTTTCAATTGATTTTATGCACTTTCTTAAGCCATAAGCAAGCCAATTGGGTAGATTTCCATGTTTCCTTTGATTCAATCAACCATGGATGAATTAATGCACTTTCATGAGATTTTGTGCTATAATTGTCATATATTATGAAAGAAACACAATCTCATGATTTGGGGCATAGCTTTGATTGTTTTGATTGATTGATGATAGGTGAAAAGAGTTTTGAAGAAGGTTGAAGAAAGAAGGAATGGCTAGGAGCAAGAGAGAACAAAAAGCTTGAGCCAAAGTTTGCCTCAAACTTTAGCTCAAACTTTTGGAAGAATTGAAAACACCCCAGAGAAAAAAAAGCTTGAGCCAAAGTTTGCCTCAAACTTTAGCTCAAACTTTTGGAAGAGTTAAAAACACCCTGGAGAAAAAAGCTTGAGCCAACGTTTGCCTCAAACTTTTTGGCAAACGTTGGCATCACAAAACCAACACCCTGGAGGAGAAAAGCTTGCGCCAACGTTTGCCTCAAGCTTTTTGGCAAACGTTGGCGCCACACTTGCACACCCTGGAGGAGAAAAGCTTGCGCCAACGTTTGCCTCAAGCTTTTTGGCAAACGTTGGCGCCACACATATACACGAGGGGATCAACGTTTGGCCTAAAGTTTGACCTCAAACTTTAGCCCAAACGTTGGTAGCAGCAAATGAGGGCAGCTGGTATAAAAAGTTTGAGTAAAAGTTTGCCTCAAACTTTTACTCAAGCTTTTATGATTCTTGGCCCGGTTCACAATGGGTTTCTCTCCAACTCCAAGAGCAATCAACAGAGTCCTTTATCAACCCAATTCCATCAAGAGCAAAGGCCCAATTCAAGGCTTGAAGACCATTTGAAGAAAGTGTATAAATAGCTTAGGATTTAAGTTTTAAGGGAGCTTTTCCTTTTACTTTTGCTGAGTAGTTTTTGGAGAGCTTTTGGTTTTAAGTTGTTTGGAGTTTCTGAGTTTCGGAGTAGGAGAATTGAATTCTCTTCCTCTTAGTTTTCTTGTTTTCAATTTCAATTACATTTGTCTTGGATCTTGGGTTGGAGAATTGAAGGAATTCTGTTTCAATCTCATCCTGAGATCTCTCTGTTTTCTTTACTGCATAATTGAATTTAAATTTCTGTTCATTATCTCTTCTTCTACTCATTTTGCTATTTACTTTTCTCTATTTCTTGCAATTGAATTCTACATTTGGATCTAGGAAGGCATTGAGATCTAGACTCGGTTATCTAGTCTCTTGGGTCCTGAGATCTGGAGTTTGCATTTTAAATTCTCTGTTTAAAGCTTTTCAAGTTCATTTATATTTCCATTTTAGATCCGGTTCAATTCAAGTCACCTTCTACTTGTCTGATTAATGCAGTTTACTTTTCCTTGTTTAAATTCTGCAAATCCACTTCCCAATTCCCTTTACAATTCAAGCCATTTACATTTCTTGCACTTTAAGATTCTGCAATTTACATTTCTTGCGTTCTAAGTTTCTGCCATTTACTTTCTTGCTCTTTAAGATTCAGCACATTTACCTTCTCTGCTCTTTAATTTACTGCAATTGTCCCTCTCCCTTTTAATTTCATGCAATTTAGCTTCTGTCGAATACAAACCACTCAAATCAACTCTTGATTCGCTTGACTAAATCAACCACTAAACTAAAATTGCTCAATCCTTCAATCCCTGTGGGATCGACCTCACTCCCGTGAGTTTTATTACTTGATGCGACCCGGTGCACTTGTCGGTTAGTTTTGTGTGTTTGGGATTCGTTTTTCGTTTTCCGAAAATACACGTCAGGACCGACGTGATGAAGTCGGCCCGGAACAAAAGTTATAAAAAGTAATCCCTAAAAGAGACCTGACAAAGGTCCAAAAAAGAGGATTACTAGAAATAATTTAGAAGGGACCGACGTGATGAATCGGCCCGGAACAAAAGTTATAAAAAGTAATCCCTAAAAGAGACCTGACAAAGGTCCAAAAAAGAGGATTACTAGAAATAACTTAGAAGGGACCGACATGATGAAGTCGGCCCAAACCAAAAAAGTTATAAAAAAGTAATCCATAAAAGAGACCTGACCAATGTCCAAGAAAATGGATTACTAGAAATAACTTAGAAGGAACCGACATGACAAAGTCGGCCCAAACCAAAAAAGTTATAAAAAAGTAATCCATAGAAGAGACCTGACTAAGGTCCAAGAAAATGGATTACTAGAAATAACTTAGAAGGAACTGACATGATGAAGTCGGCCCAACCAAGATGTCAAAAGTTAAAGGTAAATCCATGGAAGAGACCTAACAAAGGTCCAAACAAAATGGATTACTAGAAATAACTTCAGGCCGAGATGAAGAAGTCGGCCGACAGAAGGCATACAAGTTGGATCGAGAAATCCATGACCTCAAAAGAATCAAGCTACAAGTATGAAAGTACGAAGGCAATCAAAAGAGGTCGGACAACAAGGCTCCAACACTCCCAAAGACCTAAAAGGTGTCAGATAGGTGCAGACAAGCATATCACACAAGAAACAAGGTTATAATAATAACAGGACTCAAGAGGCCACCTGAAGTCAACCCCAAAGAGCCTGAAAAACTACCTTTGTTTTTCCAAAAATAAAGTTGCTAACAGAGAAGCAACTAAAAGTATCCAGCAGTTAGAAACCACAAATTACAAAATATAAAAAGTTCAAAGCCCACAAGCCGGGCTATATAGAAAAACACCAAGAAATAATTATTGAGGATCCAAAGATTTCTCAGTTGCAGCATCACGGGGTGAAGGAGGGCGAGTCTGAAGAGGCACCGTATCTACCGTCCCATCATCCCGGTTCAAGATCTGACAATCAGGATCCGACTCGGGATGACCACCTGCATGAGTTGAAGAAGTCGGCGCAATGGAGACTTTGGCAGAAGGCACAGGAGGAGGGTCGACATCATCATCATAATCATCATCAGGATCATCAGGGACGATCTTACCATCTTTTACGATGTTGTCCAAGCTGAAGAGAGTAAGGTCTAGCTCGGGTGCAAGAACTCGAACTTGATCCTTCAAATTCTCATAAGCAGCATTTACACTCCCTACAAGATGACCCTGGAGCTCGGCGTAATCAGTTCGGGCAGACACCAAATCCTCTCTAAGACCCATCATCTCCCTGTAGGTTGTGACATAACTCTCCTTGTGCTTCAAAGCCATATCTTCAGACAACTTGGTAGAAGCCGCCAAAGCAATAGCCCGAGTCTTCTACCCCTCCAACTCTTTCTCCAACTTGGCCACTTTCACCTCGAGCTCTTCCTTCAAACCCTTCATCCGGTCGAACTCCAACTTAGCTTCCTCCATAAAGGCCTTTTGTAGCATGAATGGGAAGATCCTGGGCAGTGCGATATAAAGTCGCCCCCATGTGTGCCATCTTGATGCTGCTCTGAGTAATAAAATCCAGATGGCGAAGAAGAGAAACATCGTCAGTAGGGATGGCACCATAAGGACCAATTTACTGGTCCACAAACTTGACAGCATCGAAGTCAGGGGCATCAAGGTTAAAAGGCTCAGCTGTTTTCTGTTTTTTTGGAAGAGGAGCGCTGGCAGGAGAAGAGGTAGCAGCAGAGGTCTGTGGAGGATCGACCAAATGAACCCGAGGGGTAGGAATCATCCTCCTCAGTCCAGGAGAGCTCGGTACCGATGGCTTCGGCAAAGCATGAGAGGATCCTTCCCCAGCCACCTTGGCCGAGATGTTTAGGGCCGCAGTCGCCTTTCTCGCCATTTTAAAGGCCTTCATGGAATCATTGTTTTTAACCATCTCTGAAAAAATACAACAAAAACCCAGTTACAAATTGGAAGAAAAAGAACAAGCTCGACAAAAATAAAACAAAACGAAAAATAAGTCAACCACTACCCAGCTCAGCTCGGAGAAGTGAGGGATCCCCTAAAAACCTTTTAGTGTCAAGATAAAGAGGTTGTCCCCAGTTCTCCTCCAACACATTAACAAAGGCCTGTTCGACCTCGTCCAACATCTCCCACGAATACCTCGACACCACAACATTCTTTTGCCACTCTAAAGGAAAGGCGGGCTCGTCATTCTCATCCAGAAAAAAGGGGCGAGCTCCTTCAACAGCTCGAACCTTAAAGAAATAATTCCTGAAGTCTCTAAAAGACTCATCATACATCGAAAATACTTTCTTTCCTTGGACAGACCGAAAAGAAACCCAGGAAGCTTTCTTTTTGGCACAAATCCCGAGTTTGGTCAAAACAAAAAGGTAAAGAAAGAGGGTTTGAGAAGGCTTAACATCTAGTTCCTGACACAACAACTAAAAAATCTTAACAAAACCCCATGAATTCGGATGAAGTTGGGATAGAGACACATTGCACAACCACAACAAATTAGTCTCAAAAGGAGTAAAAGGAAAGGTAATGTTCATTTGGCTGAAGAAATAGTCATAGGCATAAAAGAAGGGACGTTCCCCCTGGACCGAAGTAGGGAAACAGACCCTCTCATCAGAATCAGGTGCTACTAGCTCATAATTTTTCTCCTGCTCCCGATTACTACAAATCCTGTGATGTTTTCTCAGCTCCACACAGTACTCAAAATTTACCACAGAAACACACATCAACACGAGGGAGTCCAGCCAGTCCGACATGCCCTCGGGGACTCTGGAAGAGGTCTCGATAATATTTTTGCGAGACGACATAGGTCAACTAAAATCCTACAGTAAGAAAAAGGAAAAGGGGTTACTAATCAAACAGCTCGGGCAAGTCAAAAAGAGTAACTCGGGCATCAATGGATACAACTCGAACTAAAGCATATAAGGGTCAAGAAGTCAGACAAAGCAACAAAAGGAAACCCCAGGACCCCCACCAAAGATCCAGGGGCATCATTTAGAGGCAATTATGGAACAGAGACTCAGGAAAATCTACAAGCCTACATCTCTACACCTCCTAACAAGAAAATAACCCTTTTTCAAAAAAAAGCGACACTCCGACAAGAAAGCCACAAAATTCAAAAAAGCCATCAAAAGAAGTCATCTTTCAACAAAACTACTAAGGAAGCTGTCAACATAAAAACAGATCAAAATCACCAAAAGGCGCAATCCTTTTCCAAAGAATCAAACAGTTTCATCATCCCAAAATTCCAAAAATGGTGACACAAGCTGAGGCAATAACAACATTCAAAACCCTAAAAGCATCAACTATCAGGGAAAGCGCTAAGGGGCATACACAAGGCAAAGGAACTCTAAAAAACATGCACCATAGCGACAATCAAGCATGACAACACAAAGGTTCAAAGCTTTCCAACGTAGATTCAAGCAAGATCAAAACTTTCACAAAAAATAAAACAAAGAAGAAAGAAAAGAAAATACCTGAAAAAGGGACGAGACAATGAACACTGAGAAGATGAAGCAATAGCGAGGCCGAAGGTCACCCTCTGAAAGAACAAAACAGTCACCAACGGTGCCACAAGAAGAAGCACGAAAGCGTAAAAGACGAAGAGTCCCAGGCAAACCAGAAAATAGAAGGGCGAAAAATAGAGTTACAGTGAGCAAGAGAGAAGAAGAAACGGAAGCCAAATCTTTGAGAAAAGTAAAAATTTAAAGTGAAGAAAGGGGGAAAAACAGCAAAGGGAAGAGTTAATGGGTTATTAAAACCCTCGCACATTCCCAAGACAGAAAAATGCGCGTTTCAAAAGAACGAAAGGAATGACTGTTTCAAAAAATCAAGGAAAAACGTTCCGCATTCAAAGGGAAACTCTACAAAGAAGAAGTCGACAAAATGCTCGAGTTCAGCTTCACCAGAGAAGGATCGAAGTCCTAAAACTAAGACTCGACCTCAAAAAAAAGACCGATTTCGAGCAGGGGCACTGTTTATACCATGGGTCGAGCTGTCCGACTCGGAATGTTTAGCGACAAGTCGACCGACCTCTTCAGGTCAGACTATCCGACCTCTTCAAAGAGCTCGGCCAACATCGCCAAAAAAAGCCCAAATAGGGCCCAAACAGAGGAATACGACCCAAAATCCAAAGGCAGCCTAAGCCCATAGAGATAAGGGCGGTTCTCTTGAAGATAAGATGACTTCACTCAAAGATAAGATAACTATCTTATCCCTAGAAGATCACTCTACAAACATTATAAATACACTGGAGCACCCAGGTATAACTCATACTCTGATTCTACTAAAAACCTGCTTAATACCCTTGCTAACTTAAGCATCGGAGTCCCTTGCAGGCACTACCACCCTCCAGTGACAAAGGATCAGCAGCATAGCCAGTCCAACAAGTCGAACACGACAGCTTCGGCTGCCACCCACCAGCCGGACACGTCATCTCCGACCAGTACAGAAAATCTCGTCCGAGATCGACATACAGTTTCAGGTAACCCTCTGCTGCAATCTCCGTTTTAGCCTGGCTAATATGACTTTGTTAGCAGCTTCTGCTTGTCCATTGGCCTAGGGGTGTTCTACGGATGTGAATTGGTGTTTTATGTTTAGATCGGCCACCAACTTTCTGAAGCCTGCATCTGTAAATTGAGTGCCATTGTCTGTGGTTATAGAGTATGGAACCCCAAACCTTGTGACAATGTTTCTATATAGGAATTTTTCACTTCTTTGAGCAGTGGCGTTAGCTAGGGGTTCTGCCTTGATCCATTTTGTGAAATAGTCTACCCCCACTATAAGGAATTTGACTTGTCCTGATCCTTAATGGAAGGGTCCGAGAAGATCGAGTCCCCATTTTGCGAATGGCCAGGGTGAGGTTACGCTGATGAGCTCCTGTGGCGGGGCGATGTGAAAGTTGGCATGCTTCTGACATGGTGGACATGTCTTCATGAATTCTGTTGCTTCTTTTTGTAAGGTCGGCCAATAAAATTCAGCTCGAAGTACTTTCTTGGTGAGTGCCATTGCCCCGAGATGGTTGCCACAGATGCCACTGTGTACTTTTTTTCCAAGAGGGATTATATCCGAATTGTACAACTATATTTTTTAGATTATCGTTCATCATTCGTCTTTACTACTTGAAGTGTCTACATGGGTGGAGTAACACATCTTTTACCTCCCTTTTGGAGTTTTTGAAAGAAGCCATACCTAATTTGAACATTCCCACTTCTTTTAATGCTGTATCAGAATAAGTACATAAATGACTCAGTTTGCCGTATCTGTGGAGAGTCTCGATATAATCAGACTCCTACTACGGATGGCAACAAAGAGGACTTTGCGCTTTCGAATAAAGTTCATAAGGTTGCTGCGAAAACCTTAAGATACTTTCCTTTAATACCAAGGCTTAAAAGGCTTTTTATGTGCCCAAACATAGCAGAGGCGTTGAGGTGGCATGATGAGCAGCGTTTGAAAGACGGTTGCATAAGGCACCCTGCTGATGGCCAAGCATGGAAGAACTTGGACAGTCGGCACCCAAACTTTTCAAAAGAACTACGCAACTTGAGGCTTGGTTTGGCAAGTGACAGTTTTAATCCTTTTCGAACTATGAACGTGTCACATAGCACATGGCCAGTTGTCTTAATGGTGTAAAACTTTCCCCCTTGGATGTCTGATGACAAGTCATCCTAGCCTATTTTAGTTAGTCTTTTTCTTTTGTTTTCATTAGAATTATGCACTTTCTTGAGCTACAAGCAATTTAATTGAGTAGATTTTCATGTTTCCCTTGATTGAATCAACCATATATGAATTCATGCCATTTCATGAGGTTTTATGCTATATTTGTTGCATATTGTGAAAGAATGAATATCTCATGATTTTGAGCATAGCTTTGATGTGTTTGGTTGATTAATTATAGGTGAAGAAAGCTTGGAGAAGGGTTGAAGCAAGAAGGAATAGCTAGGAGTAAAGAGAAGACAATGGAATAAGTGAAATTGAACCAGGAAGCAAGAAGCTGGACCTAAAGTTAGCATCAAACTTTTGCACAAACTTTTGGTTGAAGAGTTAGCCCCAACGTTAGCCCCCTAACTTGGAGGCTAACGTTGGAACTTGAAAATTCTCCCTTGGGCTCCAAAAGTTTGCGCCAACGTTAGCCCCCTAACTTTGAGGCTAACGTTGGCACATGAATTTCTCCCCTGGGCACCAAAAGTTTGCGCCAACGTTAGCCCCCTAACTTTGAGGCTAACGTTGGCACATGAATTTCTCCCCTGGGCACCAACGTTTGCGCCAACATTAGACCCCTAACTTGGAGGCTAACGTTGGCACATGAAAATTCAATGGGGAAGGAGCAAAAGTTTGCGCCAACGTTAGCCCCCTAACTTGGTGGCTAACGTTGGCACCACTAGCACACAAGGCAAGGCCAACGTTAGGGTCAAAGTTAGACCCCTAACGTTGGCACCAACGTCCATACCAGCAGATTGTGCTAGCTGATATGAAAAGTTGGAGCCAAAGTTAGACCCCTAACTTTAGCTCCAACTTTTGGTCCAACTTTTGCTAACCTCAAAACCGGTTCAATTGGTTCACTTTGGTTCTTCTCCAAACTTCAAGAGCAATCAACCAAGGCCTCTTTCAACCCAATTCCACCAAGAGCAAAGGCCCAACTCAAGGCTTGAAGATCATTTGAAGAAAGTGTATAAATAGGATAAAATTCAAGTTTTCGGAGAGCTTTCCTTTTGGAATTTTCATAATAGTTTTCGGAGAGCTTTTGTTATTGAGTGAACTTTAATTTCTTTGTCTTGGGGAAGGAGAATTCACTTCTCTTCCTCTTAGTTTTATTGCTTTCTATTTCAATTGCAATTGTCTTGGATCTTGGATTGGAGAATTGAAGAAATTCTGTTTCAATCTCAATCTTGGATCTCTCTGTTTCTTTACTGTTAATTGAATTTCATTTCCGGTTAATTGCTCTTCATCTCTTCTCTTTGCAATTTACAATTCCCTTGCAATTGTTCTTATTGGATCTAGGAAGGCATTGAGATCTAGACTTAGTTTTCTAGTCTCTGGGTCTTGAGATCCAAATCTCCAATTTACATTCTGTTTCTTGCTTTCCATGTTCATTTACTTTTCTGCTATAAGATCCGATCCAATCCCAATCCCCTTTTACTCTTCTGTTTGATGCAATTTAACTTTTCCTTGTTTAATTACTGCAAATCCACGTCCCAATCCCCTTTACATTTCAAGCAATTTACATTCCTTGCACTTTAAGATTCCGCAGTTTACATTTCTTGCATTTTAAGTTTCTGTTATTTAATTTCTTGCTCTTTAAGATTCAGCAATTTATTTCATGTTCTCTTTAATTCCATGCAATTTAATTTCTGCAAATCACAAAACACTCAACCAAACCTTGATTCGCTTGACTAAATTAACCACTAAACTAAAATTGCTCAATCCTTCAATCCCTGTGGGATCGACCTCACTCCCTGTGGGATCGACCTCACTCCCGTGAGTTTTTATTACTTGATGCGACCCGGTGCACTTGCCGGTTAGATTTGTGTTTTGGGAGAAATTTATTTTTCCTCCAAAATACTCGTCCATGAAGTCAGAATATTGCATGCTCTCTTTAATCATACCTGGACCTTGTTCACCAGGAAATAATATTGATATTTTTTTGCAACTATTAATCGAAGAGCTGAAGGAGCTATGGGTGTCAGGGATAGATACATATGATTCTTTTAAGATTGAAACTTTTCAAATGCATGCTGCACTTCTTTGGATAATCAATGATTTTCCAGCGTATGCGATGTTGTTCGGTTGGAGTACGAAAGGAAAGTTAGCTTGCCCTTGTTGTAACCATGATACTTCTTTTTGTTACTTGAAACATAGCCAAAAGACAGTTTACATGGACCATAGGAGATTTTTGCCAGTTAACCATGCATGGAGGTCTAACAAGAGATCTTTTAATGGAATAACAGAATTCAGGGGTCCACCACGGATGTTAATAGGTGAGGAGGTTCTAGGTATGCTAAAGTCAGTAGATAATGCCTCTGGGAAGACGCAAAGCAAAAGTAAAGGCCAATGGAAAAAAAGATCAATCTTTTTTGAGTTACCATATTGGCAGCACTGTATGATCTGGCACAACCTTGATGTAATGCATATTGAAAAAAACATAGTTGACAGTATAATTGGTACCTTATTAGATATTCCTGGAAAGAAAAAGGATCATGCAAAAGCTCTTTATGATCTTAAGGAGATGGGCATTTGAAAGAATCTTCACCCAATAAATACTAAGGATGGAAAAAGAACTAAACTTGCTAGAGCATGCTTCTCCATGTCCAAAGGGGAGAGATCCATTTTTTGTGGTATTTTGAAGAAAACAAAATTGCCTGATGGAAGTGCTTCAAACATTTCTCGTTGTGTACAACAAGAAGAGAGAAAGCTTTACGGTTACAAGATTCATGATGCTCACTTCATGTTGCATTACCTGTTGCAGATACCAATCAAGAGCATTCTTCCAGATGATGTTGCTATTCCTCTAGTGCGCCTGTGTTCCTTTTTTCGTCGGCTATGTCAAAAAGAAATCTCGTTAGAAGAGATTAATATTTTGGAGTCGGAGATTGTAGAGACTTTGTGCTAGTTGGAGAGGATTTTTCCGCCGACCTTTTTTGATATAATAGTTTATTTGCCTATTCATTTAGCTAATGAACTAAGGTTAGGTGGTCCCGTCCAGTTTCGATGGATGTATCCTATTGAGAGATACATGTGCACACTAAAAGGGTATGTATGTAACAGAAGTCATCCAAAAGGATCAATTGCAGAGGGTTATTTGGCTGAAGAGTGTTTAACTTTTTGTTCAAGATATTTGCATGAGGGAGTGAAAACAAGATTCAACAGAATATCTCAGAATAATGATGCAGGCACTTCAACCAAAGATCCTGATTCAAATTTGTTCACAAACAAGGGAAGTCCATTGGGTTGAAAAAAAGGGCAACTAATTATTTTGGACGAAAAGTCACTCCTTCAAGCTAATGCATATGTATTGAACAATTGCGATAACGTGGAGCCTTACATGAGGTAAATTTGCACTTCTCATTAGTTCTATTCCTTAGACTAATCTTGGTAGTATTACATAATAATATACACTCCTTGGAGAGAACATTGTAAGCAACAAAAGCAAGACAAGCAGAAGCGGAAGTGGAACATCATTAAAGATTAGAATGAAGACTTTATCGAGTAGTTTATGAGACGTGTCATGAAGGATGATGTTCCCGGTTGGATACGACAGCTATCTAAGGGTCCAAATAAAGTTGCAAAATCATTTTCTGCTTATGTTGTCAACGGGTACATATTTCATACTAAGCGGCGAGAAGTGATGCGGAAAATGCAAAATAGTGGTGTCACTGTGGTGGCTGAAACTACAAGCTTTGCGAGTGTTAAGGACAAAAAACCAATCAAGGCCAATATAAGATATTATGGTAGAATCATGGATATTATCGAGTTAGACTATTATAGCCAATTTAAAGTTGTGTTATTTAAGTGTGAGTGGTTTATGGCTGAGGAAGATGATTATGGTTTGACATATGTTCATTTCAACAAAAGATGTTACCAAGATGAACCATTTGTGTTGGTAAGCCAAGCACACCAGTGCTTTTATGTGAAATATCTATATATTCCCCAAAAGCATTATGTGATGAAAACGGTTCCCAGAGACTTGTTTAACATTGGTGTCCAATTACAGTTTGACCCTAACATAAGAGAGCCACATGAATCGGTGAATAGTCCGATACCCTTAAGTGATATTGGTGAGGTAGACTTGGTTTGACAGGGTGTGCGACCTACTATTGTTGATGTGACACCGAACAAGATCAAACCTAAAGACAAAGAAATAGTGTCTGATGATTTTGACAGTGATGTTGAATTTTAGGTAGTGCACAAATTGTCCATGATGCTTTATTTTTTAACTTATTTTCTAATGCATTATCATGTTTATTTTCTAATGCATTACCATGTTCGTTTACTTTATTTTCTAATGCATTATCATGTTTATTTTCTAATGCATTGCCATGTTTGTTTACTTTATTTTCTAATGTGTTACAATGTTTCTTCTTTCTTTTAATTTTGGCAATGTTAGTATTGATACTTTATTTGACTTCTTTTTTTTATACAGGATGAACAATGAAGGAAATTCCAAAAGAAAAAGGTTAAGGACCCTATCACAAATAGAGTCACAAAGAAGTCCCTTGAAGATGAGGAGTCCAGTAAAAAATTTAGGAAAAATTCAATTCACAAGTGCTTATTCCTTGCTAAAACAATTTCAAATAAAAAGGGAACATGTTTTAGCTTCATGTGGGGCTAATAGTAGTAAAGATGAGACAAGGAAAAAGGGCAAGATGCCGAAAAAGGTTCTGACAAGAGGTGACGATGAAGGTCAAAGAAAAATGGTAACCAAGAAGATAACAAACATCAAAGACGGTGAGGATCAAATCAAGATGCCAACAAAGAATTCCAACGAAGAAAATCATCTAGTCAAGATGAAAGCCATTGAACATGAGGATCAAGGTGGGAAGAAGCCATCTAGGAAGAAGGTGCCAATGAAGAAATCAAAGGTGGAGGGTGATAAAGTCAAGATAAATACCAATGACGCTGAGGGTCAAAGCAAGAAGCCGACCAATAAGATGCCGATGAAGGAATCGAATGAAGAAGATGCCAACGAAGAAGAACAGAAGATTGAGTCTCTTATCCCTGCTATGACTTTAGATGAATTTTTTGAAAAATATGGGATATCATTAGATGAAAATGATGAAGAATATGAATATGATTATGATGAGCTCAATCCAACCGTTGGTGATAGTAGTGACACTCAACTCGGTAATGCCTTTATCCCTTTCTTCAATAGCAAATAGTGAAAGGCACCAACTTGACTCTTGTATTTAGTAGATTACTCTTTTATTCATTAGATTAGTATTCTTGTTAATATTTTCTAGTAACGACATTGGAAATAAGTACCAAAAAGAAAAAAATTCGTGGTCCCATCCAACTCAAGCATATTCATGCTTTGGAGACACAAATAGATTTAACATGGTACAATGGCAAACCCATAGGCCCAACAAAGACACAGGTTCAATTGTTTAGTCAGTTCTTGGGAACACTTGCAAGAAACTCTTATTTGGTCACATTGTTATATACTAATTGGTAAGTTGTGTCCATTGAGATTAAAACTTCAATGTTGGATTATGCAAAGGTGAGTCGATCATTCTCCTTTTTAAATTGTTTACAAATAGGCTTAGCATGTATGGTAAAATAACATTATTCGTTGTTTATTTGTAGTCTAAATATAACATTCCTAGTGATGCTGAGCCTTGGGTGATAGATACCATTGGAGAGGCATGGAAGCAATTTAAGAAACACATAAAGAAATATCACTATACACCGTACAACTCATTTAGAGAGATGGTAAAAAATCATCCAATGACTGTACCTGAACTGCATTTTCAAAAATTAGTTCAATTTTGGAGGCTTGATATCATCAAGGTAAGTTATTTTCACAACTCTCTTGGCTTTAATGATGGTATCGTATATTTAACTAACTCTATCTAATTTTATATTACAACAAATGTAGGTTATTTCTGACAAAAATCGTGAAAACAGTTCCAAGCAAAAATGAAATCATCGAATGGGTCCAGTTAGTTTTGAATTAGTACGCGCTGAATTGGTATTTTTTTGTGCTTTTTATTTTAAGTATTTTTGCATCTTTCATGTTTTGTGTGTTTACTTATCATATGTTGGTGGTTTCTTTGTAGCGTGCAAAGAAGGAGGACAATGAAGATCCATCACAATCTGAGATGTTTGTTGTAACTCGTACGAGCAAAAAAAGAGAGACTGATTTAGGAACACAAGAGACAATTGTTAGTTTTCTGGTCTCTTAGAAAAGTACACCAAACAAGAAATGTGTTAGCTATTTTTATTTATTCTAAAGCTGTTGGGTGCATGCATTTATTTTGATCCTATTTGTGTGTAATAGGAACATTTTTAAAAAATGATGATGAAGCAGGATACAATGATGATGAAGCAGTTCAAACAGTTTTCGGAAAGAAGAGACATGGAAGAGTTTGTTTCTATGGTCGATCACTCACAAAATCCTCTCTTAAAAAGGAGAAGGAAATCCGACAAATGCAGCAATAGCATAATGAAGTGGTTTCAACTATGGAGAAAAATCAAAATAACTTAACTTCCAAGTTGGATGGTTTAACAAACTTGATTAAAACGTTGTTGCAACAAGTCAATCTTGGTATGAGTGCAGAACAAGTGCAAGTAATGATAAAAGCTGCCCAACAATCTCCGCCTGACGCGAGTAGTGTACCAAATGATGCGCGGCGAAGCATTCCTTCTTCACTTGGATCAAATCATGTATCAAATGATATGGAAGTAAGTACTGTTCAAAACTTCTAGTTAAATTAATAGTATGCTTTTGGTTGCTGTTTGATTAGGTTAGCTTAGTTGAATTAGGTGGTTAGGTAGTCAATTGATTTTGTAGTGGATTTAGGTTTGAACTCTGATGTTTATTCTATCTAAAATTGGTTTTCCTGTTCTCGTAATGACTTGCCATGTTCTAATTTAGTTTCCTACTGCTACTTCATTGATCTGCCCTGTGCTAAATTAGTTTGTTTGGTGCTGTTGATTAGGTTTAAATTGTTATTGATCCTATGTTGCTATTTCATTGTTTTACTTTTGTGCTAAACTGGTTTATATGATGATGTTGCATAGTATTATTGCTGCCTTATTCTTGTGTTGGCTGCTACTAAAATGAACAAATTCTGAATTATTTGTGTAGTAGTGATAACTTTGATGAATTTCTGAGTCTAAGCTATCACTACTGCTGCATTCTTGCAATAGCTGCTGTTTGAAGTGAATGATGATTGTGAATAATTCTTGAGTGTTACCGTGGATGAATGTTTCCCTTCTTTTGCTGCATATGTATTGCATCATCAAAAGCATTTTTGCAAGATATCTAACATGTTTATTTCTTTTACGTGCAGAAAGACATGATGTGATGAAGAAAATATATTCCATACAAATATCACATGAGATGGGTCTTACCACTTTAGTTATGTAAATGTAATATTTTGATATGTTATGTACTTTTTGAGGTATTACATGTAATTGGAAAAATTCCACTCTATTTTGATTTGTGTTGTTTAGACTAAAAATTAAACATATCTATCTTATAATGAAACTTTTATGATTTAGATTTCTTGAATTTCTTATTTTTAGATTTATTTTGTGATTATTATCATTTTGGGATGTGATTATAATTTAAAAAAATTGAATCTCATAAACAACAACAGGCTATAGTCACCGTTTTAAAAAACCGTGACCATAGAGGCTATGGCCACGGTGAAAAACCGTGACCATAGATAAGGCTATGGTTGACGTGTGGAAAATGATCCAACACAAAACTCACCGGCAAGTGTACCAGGTCGCATCAAGTAATAATAACTCATGTGAGTGAGGTCGATCCCACAGGGATTGAAGGATTGAGCAATTTTTGTTTAGTGGACGATTTAGTCAAGCGAACAAGAGTTGATTTGAGTGATTTGTAATTGACAGAAGCTAAATTGCATGAAATTTAAAGGGAGAGGGGTAATTGACTGCAAAATAAAGGGCAAAGAAAGTAAAGAAGCTGAATCTTAAAGTGCAAGTAATATAAATTGCAGAAACTTAGATTGCAAGAAATATAAATGACTGAAGCTTAAAGTGCAAGAAATGTAAATTGCTTGAATTATAAAAGGAATTGGGAATTGGGATTGCAAAAATTAAACAGGGAAAAGTAAATTGCAACTATCAGGAAAGTAAAAGATGAATTGAATTGAAGTAGATTTCAAACAGAAAATGTAAATTGGCTTGATGAAGCCTTAGCAGCTGAACTGAAAGGAAAACCTAGATCTCAGGGGTCAAGAGACTAGAAAACTGAGTCTAGATCTCACTACCTTCCTTGATTCAATTCAGAAATCAATTGCAAACAAATTAAAATTCAAATAGTAGAGAAACTTGAATTCAAATCACTAAATCTGAATTATGCAGAAAAAGAAACAAAGAGATCTCAAGGTGAGATTAAGACAGAATTTCCTCAATTCTCAACACCCAAGACTCAGTAAAGCCTTGCAGAAAAGAAAACAAGAAAACTAAAGAGGAAGAGAATTCAATTCTCCTCCCAGATCCACGATCAAAGTTCTCCAAATTACAATTCCAATTCTAACAGAAGTGAAAATTTCAAAAGCAAAAGTTGACGTCCCTCCTAAATTAAACTAACTCCTATTTATACACTTTCTTCTAATGGTCTTGGAGCCTTGAATTTGGGCCTTGGTGTAACGACCCAATTTCTGGTACGTCATGATCATACTAGAAACTGAGCGCTACCAACTTGTCTACCTAATTATTATCTATTATTTATTATATGAGCCTGATTCGTTGTTAAAAGCGTAGTTATTTTACGAGGTACTTTTTTTTTTTAAAAACATTTGGATTAACAAACAGTATCATTCATAATCAATTCACAACTGATAATATATAAAACAATTATAAACAACCACACATAAATACATCACAAGCAGTTGACAATATTCGGTGATCCAGCCTTTATTAGAGTATAGACTTTTAGTTAGAACACCCATAGACATAGCTAGATAATAACTATATACATATATATACATACCACATCCCAGGTCCTGACCTGTTCAAGAAGTCCCTAAGCTGGCGCCCAGGCTAGCCTAGACTCTATACTCACCTAGTCCCTTTAAACTACTAAAGCGAGGGAAAGTACGTTCTAGGTCTTCAAAACTCAAGTCAGGTGGAACGTCATCAACGAACTACGGAAGGGTACCCATGCTTCCATCTGAAGGGGGAAGGGAGAGAGACGGGGTAAGAACTGGGGAGTTCTTAGTAGGGCCGGGGTTATTAGTTAAGTTTATTAATTCCGTGTTGTTTAGCAGATAAATAGCAGAATACCGAGAAGTAGTAAACAGAAGAAACAGATAAATAGAGAAAATAGAAAGTAAAACACAAACAAAAAAATACAAGAAAACAAAACATAGACACAGAGAATAGAATGAAAACAAAGAAAGCATAAATTCAAACAAAAATCATAACAGAGGAAATGCGCAACCAAGTATGATGCATGTCTGTCCTATGCAGGCCATGAGCTCACGTGTCGGTTTACACCCTGCAGCCCGACATTACCTAGGAACTAGTCCTAGATTTGGCTTATTTTCTGTAGGTGAACTTCGGCCTACAGAAATATCACTCCCGTAAGTGAACTTCGGCTTACAGGAATAATATAAACACAAAACAACTTTCTGTAGGTGAACTTCGGCCTACAGAAATAACACCTCTGTAAGTGAACTTCGGCTTACAGAAATGGCGCCCCTGTAAGTGAACTTCGGCTTACAGGAATCACAACTCTCTGTAGGTAAACTTCGGCCTACAGAAGCAACACCCAGAGCTACACAATTGATATTCACTGTAGGTGAACTTCGGCCTACGGGAATAACAACTCAATATAGGTGAACTTGGACCTACAGGACTTCTAGGGCCAATGGAAAAGCAGTAGATGAACATACAATAGAATATCATGCCACAAGGCTTAACTCTTTATTTTTATACTCTTTTCCTCTATTCGCTTTGTTATATTACTCTTTTCTCTTTGCCTCTTTGCTCTGCTCTGGTTACCCTTTCCTCTATATCTCTTTACTCTGTTTTGATTACTCTGTTTAACATATGTATTTGAAGTGTATGTAAATTTCGATATGAATAGTTAGCCTGTCCCAAGTATAGGTTCATTAAGTCTATACTGAAACAGTTTAACTTTTCATATAATACCTAACCCTAGTCGCAATTCAAGGACTAACTATGTTGCCCTAGTTCGTTCACTAATCTCTGTCTGATTTTCTGTTATTAGAACTTTACAGAATTTTCTTTAGTTTTTATCTTTTCTTTAACTTTACATCTTTCCTTTATCTTTGACTCACTAATATGTTCTTACCACTCCCTAAGTGTTTTATGAAGGTAATTATAAGATTCTGCGCTTAAAGTTGTCTTTCTAAAGCTTTTACAGAAAACAGCCTTTTTCGCATTATTTTATTATTTTTATTAAAATATTATTTTTAATTAAATATTATCATTTAATATTTTATTATTATTTATTATTTTATTACTAAATTTTCGAAAATTAACTTATCTTTTACTTTTAACCTTTAAAATTCACTTTTTACCACCCGTAACTTTTAATATTTCTACTTTAACCACCCTAACTTTCAGAAATTACTAAACAACCCCTTAAACACCAAAATTTTTACTTCCTTTCCCTTTTAAGGATCTAAAGCCTGTTCTTCATTTTTCTTCGTCACACTCAAAGTTTTCTTCATAAATTCTTCAGATTCTTTCTCTGTTTTTACCCGTTTTCCAGTCTTTTCAGCAACCGATTTTTACCATAATTCATAATAAATTAGCAGCCACTAAAATCCCATCTTTTCTACATGATTTCAACACAAATTGAACCTCAATTTAAGCCTAGGATTTCGTTTTTCCAGCAGCACCAAGAACATAAACTTAAAGCTTGAATTTCATCAAATTTCATCAAAATTTCACCAAATTCTTACCAAGAATCAATCATATATGCAACAATTTTTAGCACAGCCAAATCATACAACATTCACAAAACTCAAACACAAATAATCAAGATTAATTTCATCAAACCCTACCTGGTTTTGCTGCTCCTAATTCGGTTAGACTTTCAGGTGGTCCTTAAACAATTTTTCCTCCTAAATCACATCAAAAACAAATTTAAATCCAAAAACCCTCAACTAACCAAATCTCACTCAGCATGTTAGGAAGTGATTTCTAACCTTAGACTTGCTGGAAATCCACGTTTCATGGCCCTCAAGTCAAGTTAAGCATGATTCCTAAGGAAAAACATCAAGAAAACACATGTTTTGCATGGTTTTTCTTGAAAACTGAATTGAAGAGGGAGGGAGACAGCCATCTCTCCTTATTTCCAGCCTTGATAAGTTACATGGTTATGTAGAGGAAGAAGAGAGGATCATTTTGGTGAAATCGGAGTTTTGATTTGAGTTTTAGTTTAGAAGAAATCAAGCTTTGAAGATTAAGTGTTCATGAAAGTTTCTCTCTTTTCTCTCTTGTTATTTTCGGCCAAAATGATGAAATGAGACAGCCTTGGAGGTCTTGGGGGTGTAAGGTGAGTTGTGATTGGTTGGCTTGGAGGTGGATTAAAATAATATTAAAATATCTCAGGTGTATAACTACTAAAACTAGATGTATCGGAACACTCTTAAAAACATCTCTAAAAATTATTTTCTGAGCTACTAGCATAAATGAAACTAGTAACATATTTATTATGAGAATAGAACATGTATGATGAGGCCTTAGCGTTGCTAAAGTCATCAGAGAGTGCTGGTGCTAAGCTGCACCAGTAAACCGTAAACCCGGTTAAACCGATTTTCTGTTTTTAACTAAAACAGACCAAGTAACCTTATAATATTATTCAAGAAGCTTATAATACTAATATAATGATAATATTATACTATTATCTCTCTCCTCTCATGAATTGAGTCCGGTTTGTCAAACAGAGACTATTTACGAAAATCAGAATCAAAACTGCCAACTGTTACGGTTCAAAAACTAGGTTATTCACGATTGCATTATCGAGCTTGCCTCAGAAGAGGTTCTAGCTTAAAGATGACATAATGACAATGAGGATTGAGATACTTGATGATATAGAAGAGGTGTTCCCTTTACTGATCTTCCGGAGAAATCCGTGCCTTCGGAAAAGATCTCGCATACTCGAAAATTAGGGTTTTTATATTCTACCCCCCTAAAAGAAAATTTTGCCCTCAAAATTTCAGCCAGGTGCAGAATCCATGTTCAAACAATCTATTTTCTTCAAGCCATCCTGACGAAGAGATAGGTCCGTTCCTTACAGCATCCAAATCTCACACAGCCATAGCCGTGGAGATCATAACAGCTATGAAGATAGCTGTGGCTCACATCGATTCGTCGTTTGGAGCTTGATTAAACCATGCCTATTCACAGTCATTGAGATCTTATCCACACCAAACAATCAATATTAAGGTGATCAGTCTTAATATCTCAAGCTAGGCACGAACATTCCCAAAATGAGCACTCATAGACATTCATGCCAAATGTATCTTGAAGATACCCTAACAGCATGAGACACACAACAGAGTATGCAATGAAGCATAGTTAGTCCACTCCCCAGGCTCTACTGGGAATGAACTACTCTGATACCAAATTGTAACGACCCAATTTCTGGTACGTCATGATCATACTAGAAACTGAGCACTACCAACTTGTCTACCTAATTATTATCTATTATTTATTATATGAGCCTGATTCGTTGTTAAAAGTGTAGTTATTTTACGAGGTACTTTTTTTTAAAAAAACGTTTGGATTAACAAACAATATCATTCATAATCAATTCACAACTGATAATATATAAAACAATTATAAACAACCACACATAAATACATCACAAGCAGTTGACAATATTCGGTGATCCAGCCTTTATTAGAGTATAGACTTTTAGTTAGAACACCCCTAGACATAGCTAGATAATAACTATATACATATATATACATACAATATCCTAGGTCCTGACCTGTTCAAGAAGTCCCTAAGCTGGCGCCCAGGCTAGCCTAGACTCTATACTCACCTAGTCCCTTTAAACTACTAAAGCGAGGGAAAGTACGTTCTAGGTCTTCAAAACTCAAGTCAGGTGGAACATCATCAACGAACTACGGAAGGGTACCCATGCTTCCATCTGAAGGGGGAAGGGAGAGAGAAGGGGTAAGAACTGGGGAGTTCTTAGTAGGGCCGGGGTTATTAGTTAAGTTCATTAATTCCGTGTTGTTTAGCAGATAAATAGCAAAATACCGAGAAGCAGTAGACAGAAGAAATAGATAAATAGAGAAAATAGAAAGCAAAACACAAACAAAAGAATACAAGAAAACAAAACACAGACACAGAGAATAGAATGAAAACAAAGAAAGCATACATTCAAACAACAATCATAACAGAGGAAATGCGCAACCAAGTATGATGCATGTCTGTCCTATGCAGGCCATGAGCTCACGTGTCGGTTTACACCCTGCAGCCCGACATTACCTAGGAAATAGTCCTAGATATGGCTTATTTTCTGTAGGTGAACTTCGGCTTACAGAAATAGCACTCCCGTAAGTGAACTTCGACTTACAGGAATAGTCTAAACACAAAACAACAACTTTTTGTAGGTGAACTTTGGCCTACAGAAATAACACCTCTGTAAGTGAACTTCGGCTTACAGAAATGGTGCTCCTGTAAGTGAACTTCGGCTTACAGGAATAATATAAATACAACACAACAACTTTCTGTAGGTGAACTTCGGCCTACAAAAATAACACCTCTGTAAGTGAACTTCGGCTTACAGAAACGGCGCCGCTGTAAGTGAACTTCGGCTTACAGGAATCACAACTCTCTGTAGGTGAACTTCGGCCTATAGAAGCAACACCCTGAGCTACACAATTGATATTCACTGTAGGTGAACTTTGGCCTACAGGAATAACAACTCACTGTAGGTGAACTTGGACCTACAGGACCTCTAGGGCCAATGAAAAAGCAGCAGATGAACATACAATAGAATATCATGCCACAAGGCTTAACTCTTTATTTTTATACTCTTTTTCTCTATTCGCTTTGTTATATTACTCTTTTCTCTTTGCCTCTTTGCTCTGCTCTGGTTACCCTTTCCTCTATATCTCTTTACTCTGTTTTGATTACTCTGTTTAACATATGTATTTGAAGCTTATGTAAATTTCGATATGAATAGTTAGCCTGTCCCAAGTATAGGTTCATTAAGTCTATACTGAAACAGTTTAACTTTTCATATAATACCTAACCCTAGTCGCAATTCAAGGACTAACTATGTTGCCCTAGTTCGTTCACTAATCTCTGTCTGATTTTCTGTTATTAGAACTTTACAGAATTTTCTTTAGTTTTTATCTTTTCTTTAACTTTATATCTTTCCTTTATCTTTGCCTCACTAATATGTTCTTACCACTCCCTAAGTATTTTATGAAGGTAATTATAAGATTCTGTGCTTAAAGTTGTCTTTCTAAAGCTTTTACAAAAAACAGCATTTTTCGCATTATTTTATTATTTTTATTAAAATATTATTTTTAATTAAATATTATTATTTAATATTTTATTATTATTTATTATTTTATTACTAAATTTTCGAAAATTAACTTACCTTTTACTTTTAACCTTTAAAATTCACTTTTTACCACCCGTAACTTTTAATATTTCTACTTTAACCACCCTAACTTTCAGAAATTACTAAATAACCCCTTAAACACCAAAATTTTTACTTCCTTGCCCTTTTAAGGATCTAAAACCTGTTCTTCATTGTTCTTCGTCACACTCAAAGTGTTCTTCATGTTCTTCATAAATTCCTCAGATTCTTTCTCTGTTTTTACCCGTTTTTCAGTCTTTTCAGCAACCAATTTTTACCATAATTCATAATAAATTAGCAGCTACTAAAACTCCATCTTTTCTACATGATTTCAACACAAATTGAACCTCAATTTAAGCCAAGGGTTTCGTTTTTCCAGCAGCCCCAAGAACATAAACTCAGCTTGAATTTCATCAAATTTCATCAAAATTTCACCAAATTTTCACCAAGAATCAATCATATATGCAACCAATTCTTAGCACATCCAAATCATAAAACATTCACACAACTCAAACACAAATAATCAAGATTAATTTCGTCAAACTCTACCTGGTTTTGCTACTCCTAATTCGGTTAGACTTTCAGGTGGTCCTTAAGCACTTTTTCCTTCTAAATCACATCAAAAACAACTTTAAATCCAAAAACCCTCAACTAACCAAATCTCACTCAGAATGTTAGGAAGTGATTTATAACCTTATACTTGCTGGAAATCCACGTTTCATGGCCCTCAAGTCAAGTTAAGCATGATTCCTAAGGAAAAACATCAAGAAAACACATGTTTTGCATGGTTTTCCTTGAAAACCGAATTGAAGAGGGAGGGAGACATCCATCTCACCTTATTTCCAGCCTTGATAAGTTATATGGTTATGTAGAGGTAGAAGAGAGGATCATTTTGGTGAAATCGGAGTTTTGATTTGAGTTTTAGTTTAGAAGAAATCAAGCTTTGAAGATTAAGTGTTCATGAAAGTTTCTCTCTTTTATCTCTTGTTATTTTCGGTCAAAATGATGAAATGAGATAGCCTTGAAGATCTTGGGGGTGTAAGGTGAGGTTTGATTGGTTGGCTTGGAGGTGGATTAAAATAATATTAAAATATCTCAGGTGTATAACTACTAAAACTAGATGTATCGAAATACTCGTAAAAACATCTCTAAAAATTATTTTCTGAGCTACTAGCATAAATGAAACTAGTAACATATTTATTATGAGAATAGAACATGTATGATGAGGCCTTAGCATTGCTAAAGTCATCAGAGAGTGCTGGTGCTAAGCTGCACCAGTAAACCGTAAACCCGGTTAAACCGATTTTCTGTTTTTAACTAAAACAGACCAAGTAACCTTATAATATTATTCAAGAATATTATAATACTAATATAACAATAATATTAGATTATTATCTCTCTCCTCTCATGAATCGAGTCCGGTTTGTCTTGCTTGTCCCCAAGCAAGAAAAGAATTATGCTTGAAGGTTCTTTCAATTAAAGTGGATTAAAGAATAACTTGTCATATCCTGTGAATGAAGTGATTAAGTGACAGTGGGGTGAATTCTAAATTATATACTCATGCAAGGGCTTCAGTGCTTACTAGTCCCTACATCTTGGAAGTCTTAGGTCTTAGGACTTTTGTCCAATTGATATCATGGAGATCTCTCTATAGGTAATTACCTTGAAGCAGCTTATAATTTCTGTGTTTTGGCCTTGACTCTAAGTGTCATGTCTCAAAGCGGCTCTTTAGATAAGCTTTCAATCAATACTCCTAAACCAGTTGGTTTTAAGGTATTAGGTGTTAAAGCACCCCTAGGGATTTACTTGCTCAAGCCTCTCTCTTTGACACAATTCGACCACAAGCATTTACTAGGACATTAACTCTTTGAGTTCTTGTTTCTTTCTTCTTTTCTGCCTAGTAATTAATACTCAGAACCTTGGGCCATGCTTTTTTTTATTTTTGTATTTTCTTTATTTTCTTTTTTTTGCTGCTTCTTGGATCAATAAATGTTTGAGAATCTCCATAATATTCCTTTGAACTCTATGTCCTGCCTATGAGCTCCTATGCAAGTTTTCACAAGCATGCAACCTCAATGCATAATCATACAACTAGAACCACCATTTCTCGTAATCTTTTGCTTGCCTCAAAATTATTTAATTTTTTAATCCTTCTTTTCAAAGAACTGTCATGTGATACCTTTTTGAGACATTGAGTGCAAACAAGTTTGGAGAGTATAGGGTTGTGAATAATCAAGTATCTCAATTATTGAATTACAGAAAAATTATACTAAACAGACAGACAGACAGGGGTACAATAGCACTTTCAATCATAACAGTATCTGATGCAAAATAATCATTTAACAATACAACCTTTTGGAGTTTACTTGCTTTATTCCTCATCATCATCATTGCTGGTCTTCACATTCCTCTTTCATCTCTTTAATTGATGATGCTAAATTTTTCCAAAAATTTGTATGATGCTCTACAGTGATATTGAAAGTTGCTTGTTCCCCAAGCACTTATGAAAATTAGTTAGCATGTATGAATTATTTGTGGGCTTTTGAACTTACTTTGGTGTGGAAACACCAAACTTAGTACCTTACCAGTGGTTCTCATGCATCAATTGAACCATATGTGAAACTCTTTTTCCTTGCTACAGATAATAGAACTAAAAACTAGGAAACAGTGGAATGGTTAACTAATTTATCTAAATGCTTGAAGCTAGCATTATGCAGGAAGTGAGAATGCATTTTATGATGAGATTTTGGTGGAACACCAAACTTAGAATCCTTCATTCTCCCTTATATTATTTTGGTGTGTAACACCAAACTTAGCTTCTTGCAATATAGATACAGCTAATTAACCTTTTTATTAAAATAGTTATGAAAAGAAAACTACCTCAGGTTGGGTTGCCTCCCAACAAGCGCTTCTTTATTGTCACTAGCTTGACATCTTGTTCTTTGATCATGGAGGCTGAAAAACATAGTGCCTTAGCTTTTCTCCTCTTACTGTGAACTTCCTTCCGGTCTCCTCTTTGATGATCTCTAGGTGTTCAAGTGAAAGGATCCGGTTCACAGTATAGCCCTCAGATACTTGTGGAGACACCTTCATTGGTTGGGTGTTTAACATCACTTTATCCCCTGGTGAGAAGCCTTCAGTGGGGATATTCTTGTTTCTCCACCCTTTTCGCCTCTTTTTCTTTTTTTTCTCAGAAGATAATTCATGCCTTGGTGGCTCTTTATCTGGGGTGTTGAGTTTCTCATCTGGGGGTTTTGGATCTAGTTCCTCCTTGATTTCTTTGGTCTGTTGCACCATTTCTACTTCTTTCAAGCATGGATTTAGAAGTCTTGGAATTAACTCATTGACTGCCTCCTTCAGGCTTTGATCTCTGGCCTTATCCTTCATAAAATCTTCTTCTTGAATGGGCTCATGCAGGGTTTTAAAAACATGGAATGCTAGGTGCTCATCATGCACTCTCAACAATAATTCCCCTTTTTCAACATCTATTAATGCTCTGCCCTTAGCCAGGAAAGGCCTCCCCAGGATGATGGGCGTGTTAGGGTCTTCCTCCATATCTAGGATAACAAAATCAGCTGGGAAAAGGAATTTCCCCACTTTTACCAGCACATTCTCTACAACTCCAAGTGCTTGCTGGATGGACTTGTCAGCCATTTGAAGAGCTATTTGAGTGGGTTTCAACTCAAAAATTTGAAGCTTCCTCATAAGGGATAGAGGCATCAAATTTATGCTTGCACCAAGGTCACAGAATGATTTCTCAATAGTTATGTTTTCTATGGTACAAGGTGTATAAAACCTTCCAGGATCATCCTTCTTCTCTGGTAGACTTCTTTGGAGAATAGCACTACACTCCATTGTCATTTCAACAATCTGTCCTTCCTTCAAGGGTCTTTTTTTTGTTAGCACTTCTTTCATAAATTTGGCATATAATGGCATCTGTTCAAGTGCTTCTAAGAAAGGAATATTGATGCTGAGTGTCTTGAATATGTTCAGGAAATTTGAGTATTGCTTATCCTCATTTTCTTTTTTGAACCTCTGAGGGTATGGAAGTTTGGGGATATATGGCTTCACCCCTTCCTTCTTCTCTTGTAGTTGTGTTTCAGGGATGTCCTTATCTCTCTTTAAGCTTTTTGCATTCTCGATCTTTCTATCCTCTTTACTTCTCTCTTCTGTCTTTTCTTGTGGAACTTGTCTGTTGTGTTCTTCCTGATTGATGGCTTCCTTCTCACTTCCCACTATGATTGCTTTGCACTCCTTCCACTTTGTAGCTTTTCCTTTGTCCCTTGGGTGGTCTTGAGTGGCACTAGGAGATGTATTTGATTGCTTCTCACCCATCTCTGTGATTCGTTTAGCCATTTGTTCCATATGCCTCTCAAGATTTCTGATTAAAGTTCCTTGGTTTTTACTTGTTATGGCTTGATCTTTCCTTGCTACTTCCTGATCTTGTCTTGCCATCTCTTGAGTTTTCATGACTTTCTCCATCATTATCTCTTGGTGCTTCATCATCTTTTCCATCAATATCTCCAAGTTGGAGATCCTTTGAGTGTCTTGTGATGTTTGTGACTGGTTTTGGGGTGTTCAAGGTTGTTGCTGGAGATTGTTTGAACCATGTGCGAGGGTATTTTATGGGTGGAATGTGGATGTAGAAAAGTTATTCTGGTGGTTTTGTGAGTTGTTATAGGGTTGGGGATATGTGTTTTGTAAGTTTTTGAGTTGGTTAGTATTATTGGATGAGTGGCTTTGGTTATTTGTGTTGCTGAGGCTGCCAGAGTTGAAGTCCCTTTGTCCTTGATTCTGATGCTCACTCCACCTCGAATTAGAATGAGTCCTCTAGGGTGTCTTGTGTGCATCACCATGAAAGTTGTGCTGGAATGAACTTGAAGTATTATTCATGTATTGCACCTGCTCAAGGCTTTATTGCTCATAATTTAATGTCCCAAAACTTTCTTCAGATTGGTTCCACCCATGTGAAGTTTGAGATTGGCGTTGTGTGTTTACTGCAGTACTTTGGAGGCTATCAATCCTCTTAGCCATTTGCTCAAATTGTTGTTGGATTTGCTGCTGCATTATTTTGTTTTGAGCTAGGATTGAGTCCACTCCTTCCAACTCCATCACTCCTTTCCTTTGTGATGGTTGGCATTGCCTTTGATGAGCAAAGAAATATTGGTTGTTAGCCACCATATCAATGAGATTTTGGGCCTCCTCTGCAGTTTTCATGAGTTGCAAATAGCCTCCAGCTGAGTGATCTAGTGCTTCTTGAGCCTTCATAGTCAAACCTTCATAGAAGTTTTGAAGGATGTCCCATTCATTAAACATCTCAGGGGGACATTTTCTAATCAGAGCCTTGTACCTCTCCCATGCCTCATAGAGAGATTCTGCATCCATTTGTGTGAATGTTTGGACCTCTGTCTTGAGCTTGATGATCCTTTGAGGTGGGTAGAACTTGGCTAGGAATTTATTCACTAGATCCTCCCAGCTAGTGATGTTACCTTTTGGAAAAGTTTCAAGCCATTGAGCAGCTTTATCCCTCAATGAGAATGGGAATAGCAGCAATTTGTATGTTTCTGGATGCACACCATTGGATTTTACTGTATCACAAATCCTCAAGAAGCTAGATAGATGCTGGTTTGGATCTTCTATTGGACTTCCTCCATAGGAGCAATTGTTTTTCACCAATTTGATAAGTTGGGGCTTCAATTCAAAGTTATTTGCATCGACATTTGGGGTAAGGATGCTACTCCCACAATGCCTTGGATTAGCAAATGTATATGAAGCCAATACTCTCCTTTGGGGCTGACCATTGTCGTTGGCCACTCCCACTTGTGGATTTGTTGGATTTTCCTCCATTTCTTAGTTCTCTTCTCAACCTCAGAAGTGTTTCAGGATCAAAAGGTGTGGATTCATCGCTTCTTCCTCCTGACAAAAACACAGAACCAGGAACCAAGATTAAGCACTCTATTGCTAGAGTGAAGTTAGTGTTAGCTTAAGCAAAGATTCAAACAGTTAGTATGCTTAGTAAAAAGAAAAAAAAAGTGCTTAATCTAGACCACCACCTTACTTAATCATTGTCAACCTAATCAATCCTGGCAACGGCGCCAAAAACTTGATGTGTGGAAAACGATCCAACACAAAACTCACCGGCAAGTGTACTGGGTCGCATCAAGTAATAATAACTCACGTGAGTGAGGTCGATCCCACAGGGATTGAAGGATTGAGCAATTTTTGTTTAGTGGACGATTTAGTCAAGCGAACAAGAGTTGATTTGAGTGATTTGTAATTGACAGAAGCTAAATTGCATGAAATTTAAAGGGAGAGGGGTAATTGACTGCAAATTAAAGGGCAAAGAAAGTAAAGAAGCTGAATCTTAAAGTGCAAGTAATATAAATTGCAGAAACTTAGATTGCAAGAAATGTAAATGACTGAAGCTTAAAGTGCAAGAAATGTAAATTGTTTGAATTATAAAAGGAATTGGAAATTGGGATTGCAGAAATTAAACAGGGAAAATTAAATTGCAACAATCAAGAAAGTAAAAGATGAATTGAATTGAAGTAGATTTCAAACAGAAAATGTAAATTGGCTTGAAGAAGCCTTAGCAGCTGAACTGAAAGGAAAACCCAGATCTCAGGGGTCAAGAGACTAGAAAACTGAGTCTAGATCTCACTACCTTCCTTGATTCAATTTAGAAATCAATTGCAAACAAATTAAAATTCAAATAGTAGAGAAACTTGAAATCAAATCACTAAATCTGAATTATGCAGAAAAAGAAACAAAGAGATCTCAAGGTAAGATTGAGACAGAATTTCCTCAATTCTCAACACCCAAGACTCAGTAAAGCCTTACAGAAAAGAAAACAAGAAAACTAAAGAGGAAGAGAATTCAATTCTCCTCCCAGATCCACGATCAAAGTTCTCCAAATTACAATTCCAATTCTAACAGAAGTGAAAATTTCAAAAGTAAAAGTTGACATCCCTCCTAAATCAAACTAACTCCTATTTATACACTTTCTTTTAATGGTCTTGGAGCCTTTAATTTGGGCCTTGGCCTTGATGGACTTGGATTGAAGATAGCTTTAGTTGGTTGCTCTTGGATTTGAGAGAAAACCCTTTTGCAATTTGGACTCTGAGCCTTTAAGTTTGAGTCAAAGTTTGAGGCAAACTTCAACTCAAACATTGATTGCTGAAATTATGCAGAAAGGTTTTTGTCTGTCATTCACGTTTGAGTTCAAGTTTGGGGTCAAACTTGAACTCAAACGTACTCCTTCCAAGATCACATTTGGCGCCAACGTTTGCCTCCAAGTTTGAGGCAAACTTGGGCGCAAACGTGGTCTCCCTTGGTGCATATGCTATGCCAACGTTTGCCTCCAAGTTTGAGGCAAACTTGGTCGCAAACATTGGCCTCCCCTGGTACGTATGCTATGCCAACGTTTGCCTCCAAGTTTGAGGCAAACTTGGTCGCAAACGTTGGCCTCCCCTGGTACATATGCTATGCCAATGTTTGCCTCCAAGTTTGAGGCAAACTTGGTCGCAAACGTTGGCCTCCCTCCAGGGTTAGTTTTGCTGCCTTCTGCTATCCCCTTTCTTCAACCTTCCTCTAAGCCTTTTGGTCACCTGTCATCAATCAACAAATGCAATCAAAGCTATGCTAAAATCATGAGATTTATTATCATCCTTGACATATAAGCAATTATAGCCCAAAATTTCATGAAAATGCATCAATTTACTCATGGTTGATTGAATTCAAATACACATGAATTTCTATCCAAATGGCTTACTTGTAACTCAAGAAAGTGTATAAAACCTATAAAACAAGTGAAAGAATGCTTGAAAAAACTAGGATAAGATGACTTGTCATCAATGGTCACGGTTTTAAGGAGGGGTGACCATAGAGGCTATGGCCACGGTGAAAAACCGTGACCATAGATAGGGCTATGGTCACAGTTTTAAGGATGGTGACTATAGAGTCTATGGCCACGGTGAAAAACCGTGACCATAGATAGGGCTATGGTCACGATTTTATGGAGGGGTGACCATAGAGGCTATGGTCACGGTGAAAAACCGTTACCATAGATAGGCTATGGTCACGGTTTTAAGGAGGGTGACCATAGATTAACCTATGGTCACGGTAAAAAAATGTGGCCTAAAGTGTCGGATTTTGAAAATTGAAACTGTGACCATAAAAACCGTGACCATAGCTCAAAAAACCGTGACCATAGACCTATGGCCACGAGAGAATAGGCCACGGTAAAAAACCATGACCATAGGTCCAAAATCGTGACCATAGATCTATGGTCACCCTTTTTACTAGCTATTGTCACGGTTTTTTACCGTGACCATAGGCCTTTTTTTTTGTAGTGACTTGTTTTGCTCTTGTTGATTATTCTGTGTGGTAATTTGAATTGAGTTATTTTATCATTTTTTATCATGTATTTTATCTTTGCTCACCAAATGTTTGAGGAAATGTCATCCAATACATGGAGTAGATTTCCTTGCTTGGTTGGGGTTGAGTGATTGGAGCCACTTGAATTGTCATATTCAAGTGTTGATTGGTAAATGAATATTGCTAATTAGCTTGAAACTCACCAACTCTAGTTCTTCTCTACGAAGTGACTAGGACTTGTGAGCTAAGGATAATTGTTTCACTTGACTTTCCTTCACTTGTTAGAGGATAACTAAGTGAGGGCAATGAGCTTTTACCATCACACTAGAGGAAGACAATAAGGATAGAATTTTCAATTCTCACCCCTAACCAAGGCTTTTTACATTGATTATTTTACAACTCTTGCTAATTATTTATTGCTATAATTTCTAGTTATTTATTTCTCTTGTTCTCAAGCTCGAAAAATCTCCAGGAAAATTCAAACCAATAAATTGCATCTTGTGTCAACTCTTAGCTAGGGAAATGACTCGGGATTCTACTCCCGGTTATTGAATTTAAATTGTGAAACACTTTTTAACTCTGATTAGAGGAAATCTCATTGGTTAAGACTATACTTGTGACTTTGATTTGGAAAAATATTTTTGGTAATCTTGACCAACATTTACCGGCTCGTCAGTTACAAGGTAAGGTGGTATTAGAACGACGGGTATATCGTTTGCACACTGAACTCAAACCAACTTTAGATCTTCAGCTGCCTAAACTTCAATATGACGTAACTTCACCATTCCCAACCATACCATATTAAACAGATTCTCCGTGAATTCTCAACCTCATCAACACTCCACAACCCACTAACAGGCACAAGTCTAACATCAATAAAACTCCTTCGCAAGAATCAAGCTCCTCAATATCCTGTGACGTCGCACACTTACAAACTCCACCTTTTGCGTTCTCACAATGTATCCTAAAGAACTAACATATCACTTGCTATATCTAACGATCGCACGTGTCACCAAAATAAGTCTCAAGTCACTCAAAAGGATACAAGACCTCAGAGAAAGGAAAAGCAACAAGGACAATGTTCACAAAGATTTCTACGTTTCTCTTTGATGCATCAACAAGTCCAAAGTTACCTTAGAGAATATATGAGCCAAGAAAAGGAGTTTAAACAGCACAAGGCAGATATCCAAGGAGTCGTACGTTACTCTAAAACAAGCTTGAGGTACCTAAAAGGATATCAAACTTAGGAAGAGAAGAACAAAATTTATGGACGGGGTTCACAGAAATTCAAGAGAATGTTTAGAACACTATCAAGCAGGGAATAATTCAGAATGTAAGATTCGAAATAAGAACTTCAAAAGAACCAAATTCAATCGGAATGAGATATACATAAGATGCAAGACATGAAGCAAAAGAACCAAACCGCATCTTAAGAAAAGCAGATATCTCAGGGAATTCAAGTAAACGTATGCAGCTAAGATCAAATGAAAATAGCATATGAACATGGAACAAGATTGGAGAATAATTAGTTCACTTTCCAAGAAAGAATCCCCAAACAAAACTTCAAGATAAACCATGGAAGAACAAGATACATGACCAAGTGATAAACCCCAATTTTGTGGTTTATCTTGTGTTGATTTTAGGAGATTTTATCAAATTTTCTCATATTTATTCAATGAAATAGCATGGTTTTGTAATTCTCTCCTAATTTGTACTTAAGTGTAAAAACATGCTTTTTAGGCCTATAATTTGCTAGTTTTAATTCACCTTTGATTCCACTAGATGCCTTGATGTGTTTGTTAGTAAATTCAGGTTGAAAAAGCTAGGAATGGATCAAAGGAGTGAAGAGAAAAGCATGCAAAGTGAAGAACTCATGGAAAATCAAGGATTTGGAGTGCATTCATCGACGTGCACGCGTGGAGATAAGGTCGCCAGGCGACGCATACGCGTGACATGTGATGTATCAAGAATTTGTCGGTAAAGATTTTCTCAATAAAGTCACGTTGCAAGTATAGCTCTACCAACAACAATCCTCGAGTATCAAATTTAGAAGGGATTTGGTTGTCACAAGTTCAACCCCAATAGAAATAACCGAAGTATTCAAACCTCGGGTCGTCTCACAAGGAATGGGCGAACATGTGCTTCAACATTGGTTAGAAATATGGGGTTGTGAGTCATGAGCAAGAATTTAAACTAGGAATCTTAACAAACAAGTAATCTTAAATTGCAAGAAATTAATTCAAATAACTAAGCAAGATATGAGCAATTCCAAACTAACAAAGTAACATCCAATATGATTCTATTCTAAGCTAAACAAGTAACTATAACTAAGATAAGTAATAAAAAATTTGGGTTTCCAAATATGAATGATAAAAGAAACTCTTGTCTAGGCATAGGAATTGGGGTCACCATCCTTGTCTAATAACCATATCTTGATAATTATGAGGAACCAAACTCATTAAGTCTACTTCTATACTTGAAGTACATTAAATGGTTTGGTCAATATCAACCCATAAGTTCTAACCTCACTACTAATTGACTTAATAGAAGGTTAGCGTCAATGGCTATCAAATTGACCACTAAGGGCTCTCAAATCATCAACTCCATTAGACCCAATGACTCAAGTTTACCCAATTTCCTTAGCCTAGGCTAAGAGTAAAGAGAACTACTCCATGATCAAGGTAAATAATTCATCAAACACATGGTGAGCATTAATAAAAGACATGTTCAAATTATAATTAAATTGAAATCAACAAGTACCCACTAACAATTATCAACATACAATCACTCAAACAACACAATTAATCATGAAAATCATCAATGTAACATCAACAAATCAAGATTCACAACATTCATGAAATGGGTATAAAATGATAATTGATAAGAATTCATAAAACTAACACAAGATCTAAGCAAAATTATACTAAGGAATTCAAATTGAACAATTAAAACTAGTAATTAACAATATCCAATTCAGATTTCACAAAGGGAAGATCAAATTAAAGCTAGATCTAGAGAGGAACAAGGGTTTCTCTCTTTAGAAGAACAAAGAACCAAAAACTAGCTAAAAATTCTGTCTAGTGTAAAAGATGAATGATCCTCTCTTTCCCCTAGCATCCTTGGGTCTTTTCCATGCAGAAACAGCTTGAATTTGGGCCTGATGAGCCTCAGAAATTGCCAGGCACGATTGCCTTTAATGAGGTCACGTGCAGCTTTCCGCGCGTGCGCGCCGATTGCTTTTGAGATCAACGCGTGCGTGCCAAGTGCACGTGCGCGTCGGTGGGAATTCTCTGACCCGTGCAGATACGTCCATCCTTGCGCGCCACTTCCAGCTATCCTCATCCACGCGTGCGCGTGGAGTGCGCGTGCGCGCCAATGCTGAATTTCCCAAAATCCAAATCTTCATGTTCCTTCCTTTAGTGCATGATTTCTTTCTCTCTTCTAGGCCATTCTTACCCTATTAATTCTGAAATCACTCAACAAATACGTTACGGCATCGAATGGCAATAAATGAGGATCAAAATATAGCAATTTTAAGGCGAAATAAGCATATTTTTCATCATGGAGCAATATTAGGAAGTGAATACAAAGCCATGCATTTCTTGTGAATAAGTGTGAGAAATATTGACAAAACCCCCCAAATTCTACACAATATAAACCACAAAATTAGGGTTTATTAACATGACGCGTACACCTGGGAAGTAAAATGCCAAGCGACGCGTACGCGTGACCCATGCATACGCGTCACAGCTCGCACGTGACCTCATTAAAGTGAAAACACTGGGGGCGATTTCTGAGCTTACCAGGCCCAGATCCAACTCATTTCTGAGGCTATTACATGCAGAATTCAAGAGGGGTCAAGGGGGGCAATTAGTTTTGTTTTCACCATGCTTTAGTTAGTTTCTAAGGAGCGCTTCTCTCTAGAATTAGGTTAGATGTAGATTAAGATTTCTTTAGATCTAGGTTTCATTCTTGCTTTCATCTACTTTTCTTTTACAATTTCTTGTTCCTTTATCTTTGCTTTCCTTGTTTTATATTTACTCCTTGTATTTGTTTACTTGGTTGTTGATGCACTCTTGTTCTTTTTATTATTCGTTAATGCAATTTATATTTGATTTCTTTCATTATTTAATTGCTTTGTTGTTGTTAATTCCTTACAATTGATAATTGTAGATTTACATTTCTTGCAATTTTATCTTGCTTTCCTTTTATGCCTCCCAAGTATTTGACAAAATGCTTGGAAGGATGTTAGAGTAGATTTTTGTGTTCTTGGCTTGGGATGGTAACTTAGGTGAACTTGAGTTGCTAATGTCCAAGTGATTGATAATTGATGTCCATTGACTCTAGCTTCCACTAAGTTAATTAGTGAGGTGGCTAGAACTTATGGATTAGGATTGATAAAGCTCATTTGACTTTCCTTCACTTGTTAGAGGATGACTTAATGGGATTGATCCTTGCAATTATCATGTTGTGGTTAGTAACAAGGATAAAGATCCTTAACTATCAACCCTTGCCAAGACCTTTCTATCATTTGAGTTTCATTTACTTTCTTGTCATTTGCATTTCTTGTCCCTTATTCAAAACCCCAAAAATATACAACCCATAACCAATAACATGAACACTTCCCTGCAATTTCTTGAGAGACGACCCGAGATTTAAATACTTCGGTTATTTCTATTGGGGTTTGTTCTTGTGACAACCATATTAAATTTTGATTGAGGATTGTTTGTTGGTTTAGAACTATACTTGCAACGAGATTTCATTGAGAAATTCTATACCGAAATAATTTTCCTTTCATCACCGAGCAACCCCGAGATGCAACTTCTAACGTTCCTAAAACCCATAATTCACATCACCTATTAATTCTATTTCGTCTATGACAATACATTAGTAACATATGCATAAATCATCAATATTAAGTTGGCCAGACCTAATACCGTGAGAGATGCAACGGTTGACTAACAGCATTAATCAGTAGACAATCATGCGTTTGAAACTCAAACTCTTGTCAATAGGACAAGTCCTATTGCATGACAGACACTCAGAGTATGCAGTAGAGCATAGCCACTCCATTCCCAAGGCTCTAACGGGAACAAATTGCTCTGATACCATAATGTAACACCCTAAATTTTAGCACTTCATGATCGTACCAAAAGTAAGGCGTTACTAACCTAATTCCTTTTATTATCTATTTAATATTGAGCCTTTACGCATAAATCTATTGATGGTTTTACTAAAATTATAAATTTTCCAACAAGTACAAACAACACATATTCACATACTTAATATTAATAATACGTTGTAGTGTTATATACAAAAGCAATTACATAACCTACTCCTCTGAATAAAACTCTAACTAACAAGGCGAGGGAGAAATAAATTCTAACAACTCAACTCGTAAACATATTCTCTGTGCTCCCACAACTTTGCAATAAGCCTTCGCACCTGTAGCTGAAAGGGGTGGAGATAGGGGGTAAGAATTAGGGAGTTTGGTGCACAAATTGTGAATCACACTTTTCACAACTCGTACCACTAACCAGCAAGTGTACTGGGTCGTCCAAGTAATACCTTACGTGAGTATGGGTCGAATCCCACGGAGATTGTTGGCTTGAAGAAATCTATGGTTATCTTGTAACTCTTAGTCAGGATATCAATTATATTTATCAGTTTGAATTGCGAAAAATAAAAGAGCATGAAATAAATACTTGTTCTGCAGTAATGGAGAATATGTTGGAGTTTTGGAGATGCTTTGTCTTCTGAATCTCTGCTTTTCCCCTGTCTTCTTCTTCACGCACGCAAGGTTCCTCCTATGGCAAGCTGTATGTTGGTGGATCACCATTGTCAATGGCTACCATCCGTCCTCTTAGTGAAAATGGTCCAGGTGCGCTGTCACCGCACGGCTAATCATCTGTCGGTTCTCACTCATGCTGGAATAGGATCTATTGGTCCTTTTGCATCTGTCACTACGCCCAACCCTTGTGAGTTTGAAGCCCATCACAGTAATTCAATCCCTGAATCCTACTCGGAATACCACAGACAAGGTTTAGACTTTTCGGATTCTCAAGAATGCTGCCAATAGATTCTAGCTTATGCCACGAAGATTCTGATTAAGGAATCCAAGAGATATTCATTCAATCGAAAGTAGAACGGAGGTGGTTGTCAGGCACGCGTTCATAGGTTGAGGATGATGATGAGTGTCACGAATCATCACATCCATCATATTGAAGTGCGAATGAACATCTTAGATAGAAACAAGCGTGTTTGAATAGAAAACAGAAATAATTGCATTAATTCATCGAGACACAGCAGAGCTCCTCACCCCCAACAATGGAGTTTAGAGACTCATGCCGTCAAAGAGTACAAAGTTCAGATCTAAAATGTCATGAGATACAAAATAAATCTCTAAAAGTTGTTTAAATACTCAACTAGTAACCTAGGTTTACAAAAAACGAATAAACTAAGATAGATGGTGCAGAAATCCACTTCTGGGGCCCACTTGGTGTGTGCTGGGGCTGAGACTTAAGCTTTACACGTGCCTAGGCTGTTTCCAGAGTTGAATGCCAGGTTGTAACCTGTTTCTGGCGTTCAACTCCAACTTGTAACTTGTTTCTGGCGTTTAACGCCATAATGCAACATGGAACTGGTGTTGAACGCTAGTTTACGTCGTCTATCCTTGAGTAAAGTATGGACTATTATATATTGCTGGAAAGCCCTGGATGTCTACTTTCCAACGCAATTAAGAGCGCGCCAATTAGACTCTTGTAGCTCCAAAAAATTCATTCCGAGTGCAGAGAGGTCAGAATCCAACAGCATCAGCAGTCCTTTTTCAGCCTGAATCAGATTTTTGCTCAGCTCCCTCAATTTCAGCCAGAAAATACTTGAAATTACAGAAAAACACACAAATTCATGGTAAAGTCTAGAAATATGAGTTTTGCCTAGAAACTAATGAAAATATACTAAAAACTATATGAAATTAACCCCAAAAAGCGTATAAAATATCCGCTTATCACAATACCAAACTTAAACTGTTGCTTGTCCCCAAGCAACTAGACAAATAAAATAGAATACAAATGAGTCAAGAAGCAATAATATCTTAGAGTTTTGAGTGAAGCTCAGATTCTAATTAGATGAGCGGGACTAGTAGCTTTTTGCTTCCGAACAGTTTTGGCATCTCACTTTATCCATTGAAGCTCATAATGATTGGCATCTATAGGAACTTAGAATTCAGATAGTGTTATTGATTCTCCTAGTTCAGTATGTTGATTCTTGAACACAGCTACTTTATGAGTCTTGGCCGTGGCCCTAAGCACTTTGTTTTCCAGTATTACCACCGGATACATAAATGTCACAGACACATAATTGGGTGAACCTTTTCAGATTATGACTCAGCTTTGCTAAAGTCCCCAATTAGAGGTGTCCAGGGTTCTTAAGCACACTCTTCTTTTTGCTTTGGACCTTGACTTTAACCGCTCAGTCTCAAGTTTTCACTTGACACCTTCACGCCACAAGCACATGGTTAGGGACAACTTGGTTTAGCCGCTTAGGCCAGGATTTGATTCCTTTAGGCCCTCCTATCCACTGATGCTCAAAGCCTTGGATCCTTTTTATTACCCTTTCCTTTTGGTTTTAAGGGCTATTGGCTTTTTCTGCTTGCTTTTTCTTTTATTTTTGCCAAATTTTTTTTTCTGCAAGCTTTTGTATTCACTGCTTTTTCTTGCTTCAAGAATCATTTTTATGATTTTTTTCAGATTATCAAATAACATTTCTCTTTTTTCATCATTCTTTCAAGAGCCAACATATTTAACATTCATAAACATCAAATTCAAAAGACATATGCACTGTTCAAGCATTCATTTAGAAGACAAAAAGCATTGCCACCACATGTAAATAATTAGAATTTTCCTTATTAAAAACTCGAAAAAAATATTGCCTCCTTATTCTAAAGAAAATCTGCTATTTTATTCATGTTTAATGATGATGAAAAAAATAAATTATAGCTTAATTGGAGATAAAATCAAAATATAGATACTAATTACTACTACTCATATATAACTTTTACGGTAAAACTCAAATAAGAACAATTATCACAGAGTTAAGGCTAAGATTAGAACTCAACAACCTTGAAGTTGGGAGGTGGATGCCTCTTTAGTCTGTGGAGTGCTTGGCCCTTCAAGAGATAGTTTCTGACGCTTTAATTCCTTCAGTTCACACCCTTGCTCTTCTTGTTCTCTAAGCAGTTTGCAGAGCATGCTATTTTGATTTTGCTGTTCTTTCTTCAGTTGATCCACAGCTTCTTGCAACTTGGTGACAGATGCTTCTAGGCGCTCCTAGTATTCAATTTGAGGAATTTCCGGGAGGAACTCCTGTGCTTTTCTCTTGATGGGGTCGTCCTGCACTTGTTGTCCTTCCATAGACTTTTTGGTGATTGGTTGCTCAACTGAGATATACTTATCTACTCCCATTTTTATCCCAACATCCTTACATAACAGAGAGACTAAGCTTGGATAGGCCAATTTGGCATCTTTGGAGTTCTTGTTTGTAATTTTGTAAAGCTCACAAGCAATCAGCTGATGAACTTCCACTTCTTTTTCCAGCATAATGCAATGAATCATCACTGCTCTTCTGATGGTGACTTCAGAGCGGTTGCTAGTGGGCAGTATAGAGCGCCCAATGAAGTCCAGCCAGCCTCTGGTGACTGGTTTGAGATCTCCTCTCTTGAGTTGGTTCGGGGCACCCTTTGTGTTGGTTGTCCACTTGGCTCCAGGGAGGCATATGTCCTCTAGGATTTTATCCAAGCCCAGGTTTGATCTCATCATTCTCCTATTAAAGGAGTCTGGATCATCTTGCAGTTGAGACAACTTGAAGATCTCCCTTATTTTATCAGGGTGGGTGTGAACAATCTTCCCTTTGACCAAAGTTCTATAGTCATAGAATGCGGTTCCAGCTATCCTCTGCCTGTCCGTCTACCATAGATTAGCATAGAATTCCTGAACCATGTTTCTTCCCACCTTTGTTTTAGGATTAGCTAGGACTTCCCAGCTCCTGTTTTGAATTTTCTCTTGGATCTCCGGATATTCATCTTCTTTCAGATCGAATTTAACTTCTGGGATCACTGACCTTAGACTCATTATTTTGTAAAAATGGTCTCAATGTTCTTTGGTTATGAACTTCCCTTGATTCCAAAGTGGTTTTGGAATATTCTCTTTCTTTCCTCTTGAGTCGGTTTGTTTTCCCTCAGGAGCCATGATCTTAGTGGGTATTGGTTTAGTGATCACGGATAAACACACCAAACTTAGAGGTTTGCTTGTCCTCAAGCAAAAGAAAGGAAAGGAGAGGGAAAGAGGGAGAGCCAAGCGCAACTTGTGGAGGAGAGGGGGAGAGGCCGAACCAATATTTAAAGGGAAGGGGGGTGGGTTTCGAAAATTATTTGAAAAAGATATGATAGAAAAAGTGATTTGAAAAAGATAAGTATGATAGGAAAAGATGTGATTTAAAATTGAAAAGATATTAAAGATATTTGAAAAAGATAAATTTGGATTTTGAAAAAGATGATGTGAAGATTTGAAAAAGATATTGATGAGTTCAAAAGATTTTAGAAGGAAAAGAGATAGATTTGTTTTGAAAAGGATTTGAAAATAATTTGAAGAGGATTAAGAAAAAGGGTTTATAAATTAAGATACATTTGATATCTTTTGAAAAAGGATTTGAAAAATTAGGATTTGTAACATGTTTGAGCAAGAAATCATGAATTGAAACATAAAAATTGGAAAAAATTTGAATTAAAAACGAAATTGCCTACTCCCCACAATCCTGGCGTTAAACGCCCAACTGCTGCATGTTTTGGACGTTTAACGCCCAGTTGGTGCTTGGTTTGGGCGTTTAACGCCCAGCTGTTGCTTCTAGCTGGCGTTAAACGCCAGAAATCCCTTTGTTACTGGGCATTTTTCTGAATGCCCAGGATGCTGTAAATCTGGCGTTAAACGCCCAGAAGCTGCTTCTTTCTGGCGTTTAACTCCCAGATGGCTATCTTTAATGGCGTTAAACGCCTAGTAGATGCTCCTTTTGGGTGTTTAACTTCCAATTATGCCTCTTACTGGCGTTTTCTTGCCAGTGAGCTCCTTTTTCCTGTTTTGTGCCCTGAATTCTTCTGTAACCTTGTAGACTTATGCAATTGATTCTTTACCTTGTTAATATTAAGCTCATATATTTTAAAAATAAATAAAATGAAGAATAAAATAAAATAAAATAACAGAAAAAGTTTTGCTAATGGCTGGGTTGCCTCCCAGCAAGCGCTTATTTATTGTCTTTAGCTGGACCTTGCTGAGCTTTTAATCTAGCCTCAGCCTTGAGAACTCTTGCTCAACATTGCCTTCATGATAGTGCTTGATTCTCTGTCTATTAACAATGAACTTCTTATCAGAATCAATGTCTTGAAGCTCCACATAACCATATGGTGATACACTTGTAATCACATATGGTCTCCTCTACCAGGATTTCAGTTTCCCGGGGAATAGCCTGAGCCTAGAGTTAAATAACAGAACCTTTTGTCCTGGTTCAAAGACTCTAGATGACAGCTTTCTGTCATGCCACCTTTTTTATTTCTCTTTATAAAGCTTGGTATTTTCGAAAGCAGTGAATCTGAATTCCTCTAGCTCATTCAGCTGGAGCAATCTTTTTTCTCCAGCTAATTTGGCATCAAAGTTTAGGAATCTGGTTGCCCAGTAGGCCTTATGTTCCAGTTCCACGGGCAGATGATAGGTCTTACCATACACAAGCTGGTATAGAGAGGTCCCTATAGGAGTCTTGAATGCTGTTCTGTAAGCCCACAGAGCATCATCCAAGCTTCTTGCCCAATCCTTTCTACGGATACTTACAGTCCGTTCCAGGATTCTTTTTAGTTCTCTGTTAGAAACTTCAGCTTGCCCATTTTTCTGTGGATGATATGGAGTCGCCACCTTATGGTGAATCCCATATCAGACCATGGCAGAGTAAAGCTGTTTGCTGCAGAAGTGAGTGCCCCCTTCATTGATTAGTACTCTAGGGACACCAAACCTACTGAAGATATGTTTCTAAAGGAACTTCAGCACTATTTTAGAATCATTGGTGGGTGTGGCAACAGCCTCTACCCATTTTGATACATAGTCGACTGCCACCAGAATATAAGTGTTTGAGTATGATGGTGGGAAAGGTCCCATGAAGTCAATTCCCCATACATCAAACAACTCAATCTCCAAGATTCCCTGTTGAGGCATGGCATAACCATGAGGTAGATTACAAGCTCTTTGGCAACTATCACAGTTACGTACAAACTCTCGGGAATCCCTATAGAGTGTAGGCCAGTAGAAGCCACATTGGAGGACCTTGGTGGCTATTCGCTCGCCTCCGAAATGGCCTCTATATTGTGATCCACGGCAATGCCATAAGATCCTCTGTGCTTCTTCTCTAGGCACACACCTACGGATTATTCCGTCTGCACATCTCTTAAAGAGATAGGGTTCATCCCACAAGTAGTACTTTGCATCAGTAATTAATTTTTTCTTTTGTTGCCTGCTGTACTCCTTGGGTATGAACCTTGCAGCTTTATAGTTTGCAATGTCTGCAAATCATGGTGTTTCCTGAATGGCAAACAAATGCTCATCCGAAAAGGTCTCAGAGATCTCAATAGAGGGGGGAAACTCCCCTTCTACTGGTTCTATCTGGGACAGATGATCAGCCACTTGGTTCTCTGTCCCTTTTCTGTCTCTTATTTCTATATCAAACTCTTGCAGAAGCAACACCCATCTTATGAGCCTGGGTTTTGAATCCTGCTTTGTGAGTAGATATTTAAGAGTAGCATGGTCAGTGTACAGAATCACTTTTGATCCTACTAAGTATGATCTAAACTTATCAATGGCATAAACCACTGCAAGCAATTCTTTTTCTGTGGTTGTGTAATTTTTCTAGGCATCATTTAAAACATGGCTAGCATAATAAATGACATGCAGAAGCTTGTCATGCCTCTGCCCCAGTACTGCACCAATGGCGTGGTCACTGGCGTCACACATTAGTTCAAATGGTAAAGTCCAGTCTGGTGCAGAAATAACTGGTGCTGTGACCAGCTTAGCTTTCAGAGTCTCAAACGCCTGTAGACACTCTGTGTCAAACACAAATGGCATGTCAGCAGCTAGCAGATTGCTCAGGGGTTTTGCAAATTTTGAAAAATCCTTTATAAACCTCCTGTAGAATCCTGCATGCCCCAGAAAGCTTCTGATTGCCTTAACATTAGCAGGTGGTGGTAATTTTTCAATTACTTCCACTTTAGCTTGATCCACCTCTATTCCCTTGTTTGAAATTTTATGCCCAAGGACAATTTCTTCAGTCACCATAAAGTGACATTTTTCCCAGTTTAAAACTAGGTTGGTCTCTTGGCATCTTTTCAGAACAAGTGCTAAATGGTCAAGGCAGGAGATGAATGAGTCTCCAAATACTGAAAAGTCATGCATGAAGACTTCCAGAAACTTCTCTACCATATCAGAGAAGATGGAAAGCATGCACCTCTGAAAGGTTGCAGGTGCATTACACAGACCAAAAGGCATTCTTCTGTAAGCAAATACTCCAGAAGGACATGTGAATGCTGTTTTCTCTTGGTCCTGAGGATCTACTGCAATTTAGTTGTAACCTGAATAGCCATCCAAAAAGCAGTAATATTCATGACCTGCTAGTCTCTCTAGCATCTGGTCTATGAATGGCAAAGGAAAATGATCCTTTCTGGTGGTTGTGTTGAGCCTTCTGTAGTCAATACACATGCGCCACCCTATAATTGTTCTTGTAGGAACCAGTTCATTTTTTTCATTATAAACCACTGTCATGCCTCTCTTCTTGGGAACAACTTGAACAGGGTCCCAGGGGCTATCAGAAATAGGATAAATAATTCCAGCCTCTAGTAATTTGGTGACCTCTTTCTGCACCACTTCCTTCATGGCTGGATTTAGCCGCCTCTGTGGTTGAACCACTGGCTTAGAATCATTCTCCATTAGGATTTTGTGCATGCATCTAGTTGGGCTTATGCCCTTAAGGTCACTTATGGACCACCCAAGAGCCATCTTGTGTGTCCTTAGCACTTGAATTAGTGCTTCCTCTTCTAGTGGATTTAAAACAGAGCTTATGATCACTGGAAAAGTGTCACCTTCTCCCAGAAATGCATATTTCAGGGATGGTGGTAATGGCTTGAGCCCGGATTTAGGAGGGTTCTCCTCTTCCTGAGGAAGTCTCAGAGGCTCTTTCAATTCCTCTGAACCCTCCAAATCAGGCTGAACATTTTTAAAGATGTCTTCTAGCTCTGATTCGGGACTCTCAGCCATGTTGACCTCCTCTACCAAAGAGTCAATGAGATCAACTTTTATGCAGTCTTTTGGTGTGTCTGGATGCTGCATGGCCTTGACAGCATTCAACTTAAACTCATCCTCATTGACTCTCAAGGTTACTTCCCCCTTTTGGACATCAATGAGAATTCGTCCAGTTGCTAGGAAAGGTCTTCCTAGAATGAGAGTAGCACTCTTGTGCTCCTCCATTTCCAGCACTACAAAGTCAGTGGGAAAGGCGAATGGCCCAACCCTGACAATCATGTACTCAATCACGCCTGATGGGTATTTAATGGAGCCATCAGCAAGTTGGAGACATATCCGGGTCGGTTTAACTTCTTCAGTTAAACCAAGCTTTCTGATAGTGGATGCAGGTATTAGGTTGATGCTTGCCCCAAGATCACATAAAGTTGTCTTGGTGCAATTACCCTCTAATATCATGGTATCAAAAAGCTCCCGAGATCTTTAAGCTTTTCTGGAAAGCTTTTCAGAATGACTGCTCTGCATTCTTCAGTGAGGAGAACTCTTTCAGTTTCTCTCCAATCCTTCTTATGACTCAAGATCTCTTTTATGAACTTAGCATAAGAAGGTATTTGCTCAAGTGCCTCTACAAACAGAATCTTTATTTCAAGAGTCCTGAGATAATCTGCAAAGCGAGCAAATTGCTTATCCTGCTCCTCTTGGCAGAGTTTTTGAGGATAAGGTATCTTGGCTTTATATTCCTCAACCTTAGTTGCTGCAGGTTTATTTCCTACAGAGGTGGTTGGAGAAGCCTTTTTAGAGGGGTTGTTATCAGCACTTGTGTATGTCTGATCCCTCACTGGCATTTGAATGCCAGGGTTAGAAGCTGGATTGGCATTGGACGCTAACTCCTTACTTGTTCCTGGCGTTTGAACGCCAGAACTGAGCTTCCATTGGGCGTTTGACGCCAACTCCTTGCTTGTTTCTGGCATTTGAATGCCAGAGTTATTCCTCTCTGGGCTCTTACTGTCCTCAGAGGGATTTTGGATAGCAGTTTGTTCATTTCTTGGCTTTCTGCTGCCTTGAAATGAGGTATTTAATGTTTTTCCACTTCTTAATTGAACTGCTTGGCACTCTTCTGTTATTTGTTTTGATAACTGTTGTTCTATTTGCTTCAACTGTACCTCCATATTTATATTAGCCATTCTTGTGTCTTGTAGTATCTCCTTGAATTCGGCCAGTTGTTTTGTTAGAAAGTCTAATTGCTGATTGAATTCAGTAATTTGTTCTGCAGGACTGAGTTCAGTAGTTACTGTTTTAGCCTCTTCTTTCATGGAAGATTCACTATTTAGGTACATATGCTGATTTCTGGCAACTGTATCAATAAGCTCTTGAACCTCTTCAATTGTCTTTCTCATGTGTATAGATCCACCAGCTGAGTGATCTAGAGAAATTTGAGCTTTCTCTGTAAGTCCATAATAGAAGATGTCTAACTGCACCCATTCTGAAAACATTTCAGAGGGGCATTTTCTTAGCATCTCTCTGTATCTCTCCCAGGCATCATAAAGAGATTCATTATCTCCTTGTTTAAAGCCTTGGATGTCCAGCCTTAGTTGTGTCATCCGTTTTGGAGGGAAGTATTGATTCAGGAATTTTTCTAACAGCTATTTCCATGTCCTTATGCTAGCCTTAGGTTGGTTATTTAACCACCTCTTAGCTTGGTCTTTTACAGCAAATAAAAACAGTAATAATCTGTAGACATCCTGATCTACTTCCTTATCATGTACTGTGTCAGCAATTTGTAAAAATTGTGCCAGAAACTCTATAGGTTCTTCTTGTGGAAGACCGGAATACTGGCAACTTTGCTGCACCATGATAATGAGCTGAGGATTCAACTCAAAGCTACTGACTCCAATGGAGGGTATACAGATACTGCTCCCATATGAAGCAGTAGTGGGGTTAGCATATGACCACAGAGTCCTTCTGGACTGTTCATTTCCACTTAGGTCCATGATGGGGAAAAGGGAATTGATGTGAATTGCAATTAAAATATATTTTTATTTTTATTTTATAAAAAGAGAACGAATAAAAAAATGAAATAAAATAACTAGAAAAAACTTTGGATATGATTTTTGAAAAAGATTTTAAATTTTGAAATAGAAATCTGAATTTTAAAAGCAATTTTCAAAAATTCACTTTAAAATAGAGAGAAAAGATATTTTTTTTTATTTTTGAATTTTATGATGAAAGAGAAAAACACACAAAAGACACACAACTTAAAATTTTTAGATCTAATGTTCCTTATTTTTGAAAATTTTGGAGGGAAAACACCAAGGAACACCAAACTTAAAAATTTTAAGATCAAAACACAAGGAAGACTCAAGAACACCTTGAAGACTCACAAGAATAACAAGAACATGAAGATAGAACACCAAACTTAAAATTTTTTGAAAACCAGAATAAAATTTTTGAAAACTAAAGAAAAATCAACAAGAAAACACCAAACTTAAAGTTTGGCACAAGATTTATCAAAGAAGAATTATTTTTGAAAAAGTTTTAAAAAGAAGATAGCCAATTACCAAGAACATAAGCACAACGCTCTAGCCAATTGAGCTATAAATTTAACGTGTTTTAATAAGGTATTTAATAAATAAAGATTTTTTTTTTAAGACTGATATTTTGAATAAGCACAAGAAAAACAAGAAAAGACACAGAACAAGAAAAACTAAAGATCAAGCAAGGAAAATAAACAAGAATAACTTGAAGATTAAGAAAGAACAAAGAACACAAATTCGAAAATTTAAAAGAAAATAAAAACATGCAATTGACACCAAACTTAAAATACGAAACTAAACTCAAACAGAAAAACTCAATTTTTAGCTTATAAAAATTTTTGAAAACAATTAAAAAGAGAAAATAAGGATTTTAAAAAAATTCAACCAAAAATAATAATAGAAGACTCTAAACCAAAAAGAAAAATTTTTCCTAATCTAAGCAACAAAATAAACCGTCAGTTGTCCAAACTCGAACAATCCCCGACAACGGCACCAAAAACTTGGTGCACAAATTGTGAATCACACTTTTCACAACTCGTACCACTAACCAGCAAGTGCACTGGATCGTCCAAGTAATACCTTACGTGAGTAGGGGTCGAATCCCACGGAGATTGTTGGCTTGAAGCAATCTATGGTTATTTTGTAACTCTTAGTCAGGATATCAATTATATTTATCAGTTTGAATTGCGAAAAATAAAAGAGCATGAAATAAATACTTGTTCTGTAGTAATGGAGAATATGATGGAGTTTTGGAGATGCTTTGTCTTCTGAATCTCTGCTTTTCCCCTGTCTTCTTCTTCACGCATGCAAGGTTCCTCCTATGGCAAGCTGTATGTTGGTGGATCACCGTTGTCAATGGCTACCATCCGTCCTCTCAGTGAAAATGGTCCAGGTGCGCTGTCACCGCACGGCTAATCATCTGTCGGTTCTCACTCATGCTGGAATAGGATCTATTGGTCCTTTTGCATCTGTCACTATGCCCAACCCTTGTGAGTTTGAAGCCCATCACAGTCATTCAATCCCTGAATCCTACTCGGAATACCACAGACAAGGTTTAGACTTTCCGGATTCTCAAGAATGCTGCCAATAGATTCTAGCTTATGCCACGAAGATTCTGATTAAGGAGTCCAAGAGATATTCATTCAATCGAAAGTAGAATGGAGGTGGTTGTCAGGTATGCGTTCATAGGTTGAGGATGATGATGAGTGTCACGAATCATCACATCCATCATATTGAAGTGCGAATGAACATCTTAGATAGAAACAAGCGTGTTTGAATAGAAAATAGAAATAATTGCATTAATTCATCGAGACACAGCAGAGCTCCTCACCCTCAACAATGGAGTTTAGAGACTCATGCCGTCAAAGAGTACAAAGTTCAGATCTAAAATGTCATGAGATACAAAATAAATCTCTAAAAGTTGTTTAAATACTCAACTAGTAACCTAGGTTTACAGAAAACGAACTAACGAAGCGTCTAAGTTAGAGCACAAAGAACAGATGTGATATAAACAAAAATAATAGTAGAATAGTGTAATATCATAAGAAACTAGCCACGGCTCGCGGAGTTTAAGCCGGCTAGCCAAATATACCGACAAAAAGGAAACTGAAGTTTAAAATGGCTTATACAAGTTTTGTTCTCTCTCAAATACAAGCCTCTAGGCCAAAACAAAATACAAAAGTGAGAGACAAATATGAAACAAAGCAAAAAGACTCCAAAAAGGTATTCGGATCCTCCGCTTCTGTCACCATTCAAACAACTCACCGAGGTGGGTTGTGACCTACATCTGAAAACACAACAAAAAATATGGTATGAGAACCGGAGGTTTTCAATATGGTAATAGTACCTAGTGATGTAGGATATAAGACCCCGGGACGCCAAAGGCAATCCTAGACTCCATATCCATCACAAGAATTCAAGCTTAAAGCATTCTAAACCAATTAAGCATAATTATATAAAACCTTAACAAAACTTAAACCATAGCACCATAAAAGGGTAATCTATCTTAGGAGATTTCTAATCTAATCAAACACCGTTGTCCCACAGCCTTCACCAACCGATCCGCCATGCGATCCCATCGCCACCGCCTTCCAAACCCCCTCAATCCCAGTAAAAGCACAAGTATATACAATACAAGTAAAACACAAGTAGAAGCATATATAGCAATTAATACAAATAGCAATTAGACATGTTATACAGATAGGGAAAACAATATCAAGTCGGCAAAGCATACAAACAGGTAGAAAATGCATATGATGAATGTATGCCCTACTGGCTGTGATATCACATTGTCAGTTCAACTGCCAACCCGACACATCTCCATGGAGATGTTGCCCTTTAGATTCATGGTGTGGGAACCCCGGATATATAGTGCTCAGATCACTATCCAGGGTTTTACGCCTGTACACTCTGATGATCCGAAGGGATGCGATCGGGATCTATTGCCACCGACCTCACATCTAAGCGCAAGCGGGAGGAACCACCACCCTTACGCCGCCGCCGCTACCTCGACAGGCGGGATCCAACCTCGGCCACTGCCGGGCGCATAGCGTCTCATAATCTCAATGAAAAAGTAGTGTAGTGGTTTTCAAAAACATTTTTAGTACAAGATGGATTCATCACTTCATTCAGGGTCCTCGACTCTTTTCAACCACTGTTCATTCACATTACAGTTCCGAACTCAACAGTTCCTTAATCCTCACCTCCTTCGTCAACCATTCATCATTCATCACATAATATTGAACCACCTTCAGTACACCAGAAGCCTAGTCCTCCGTTTTCTAAATTTCCAAATAATAGCGTCTAAAACCCTTAAATCTTTTCCCATGTTTGAGTATCCAAAAATATGCCCAAAAGTTTTAAAAAAGTGTTATAGAAGCTTACAACCTCGTCGGAAAGGTGAAATAGTTGAAACAAAGGAAAATTTGAGAAACAGGGCATGTGCGTTCACATAGGGGTGTGTGTGCGCACGCCCAGGAAAATTTTGAAAGTGTGCGTACACACAGGTGTCAAAACTTAAAAGGTCTGTTCACTGGCACAACCTGTGCCAGCGCCCCCAACAGACTGGCCTCCCCAACATATGCGTGCGCACAGGTTTGTGCGTACGCACAAGTTGTAATTTCCCATTGGTGTGCACGCGCACAAGCTGTGCCAGTGCAGCAAGCAGACTGCCTACCTCACGCACAGGTCTGTGCGTGTGCACAGGTCACAATTTTCGCAGAGTGTGCGTGCGCACATACTAGAAAACATAAAATTCTGTAACTTTGCAAAATTTCAAATTTTTAACACCAATTTTGAATGATCATAACTTCCTCTACAAAATCCAAATTTTCACAAATTTTATATCGATTTAAAGGGTTTTCAAAGATATTTAATTCTAGATAAGTTTCATCAAATTTTGAAAACTGAGGCAAAAATTATGATCAGACAAAGTTCACTAAAAATTAACTTTTAACCAAAATCACAATTTCCTCAATTCCTTTATAAAACACAACCAAAACCAAACCAACCAAATCCAAACTCCACTTTTCATCAAAATCAACCCTCTATATCATATTACACCAAACTTACCATATTTTCCCTTCATCTTTCTTCATTCACAACATCACATCAATATATTACATATATCCAACCTTATTAACTCTTTCCAACTACATTACCAATCAATTAACATCAATGTCACATTTATCAACACAATTCACTCTTCAACTTCACAATCCTTCATCCTCATCACATCCACATCAATCATTACAATTAAACTCAACATTCATCAAATCATCAAAAATCATCATATACCATCATTCAACAACTTAACAACCATTCAAATCCAAACCTATCCTATGGGTCACTAGCCTAAGTTTCCATGGATATTATAGAATACATAGATGAAACTAAAGCCATACCTTGGCTGATCCCAATATGCACCAAAACCCCAAATTGAGCCCAAGATAAGCTTTCAAGCACAATCTATGCCACCAAGAATCTCCAACAAGCATCAACAAACTCCAAACTCACCATAAACAAGCTATATGTACATAAACCATCATAAATCAAGCTAGGACTCATTATAATTGAAATTTCACAAGCGTTTCAATGCCTCTTACCTTTCCTAATAGATTTGGATGTCAAAACCCAAAGCTAAGCAACGATTATAGTAAACCTAAACATCCAAAATCACAAAAACTCACTTAATCAAAAACCCTAAATTTTTGAAACTTTGAAGGGAGGAACAGAAAAGATTTCGTGGTTACCTTACTACTTTCTTAGGTGGGTTTTGTAGAGATCATCTCAAGGAACGCGTAGCCGCAAACGGTGCAGCGATCGGAGCTATGTAGCTCAAGATATTGCGAAAAGAAGAGAGGGGTGAATAGTGTTTCTTCTTCTTCCTCTCCTCTCAAGTTTCTGTTATGTGTGTGTGTTTGATGAAGAATGGGTGGTGCATGAAATTGTGATCACACTTTTCACAACTCTACACAACTAACCAGCAAGTACACTGGGTTGTCTAAGTAATACCTTACGTGAGTAAGGGTCAATCCCACAGAGATTGTCGGCTTGAAGTAAGCTATGGTTATCTTGTAAACCTTAGTAAGGAGATTAATGATAAAAATGATTTTGTTTAAGAAAAGTAAATAACATGAAATAAACGGTACTTGTGATTCAGTAATGAGGAACTGGTTAAGGTTCCGGAGATGCTCTGTCATCTGAATCTCTACTTTCCTACTGTCTTCTTCTCCACACACGCATGGCTTCCTTCAATGGCAAGTTGTATGATCCTCACGGATGAAAAATACCAGGTACAATATCTGCACGGCTAATCAACTGTCGGATTTCTCGTCTCGGATGAAAAATACCAGGTACAGCTACCGCACGGCTAATCATCTGTCGGTTCTCACTAGCATCGGAATAGGATCTCTCTATCCTTTTGCACACTGTCACTGCGCCCAACATTCGTGAGTTTGAAGCTTGTGACAGTCATCCCTTCCCAGATCCTACTTAGAATACCACAGACAAGGTTTAGACTTTTCAGATCCCAGAAATGCTGCCAATTAGTTCTAGCCTCTACCACGAAGGTTCTAATCTCATGGACTCGGTCCGTGGATCAGAGGCCCAAGAGATACGCACTCAAGCTGTCGTCCAATGACTACGTTGAGCTCAGATAGAACGGGAGTGGTTGTCAGGCACGCGTTCATAGATTTGAGAATAATGATGAGTGTCACGGATCATCATATTCTCTATATTGAAGTACGAGTGAGTATCTCAGAATAGAATCAAGCGTGATTGAATAGAAAACAGTAGTAATTGCATTAATCCATTGAAACACAGCAGAGCTCCTCACCCCACCTATAGGGTTTAGAGACTCATGCCGTAGAAAATACAATATGAGATGTAAAATGTCATGAGTTTTAAAATGAATCTCTAAAAGTAGTTTTTATACTAAACTAGTAACTTAGGTTCGTGTAAATACGTGACTGGAAAGCATCGAACCACCAACTTGATTATACATCTCTTAGATGGCTAATCCACAACTTTGTTGGGGACTTCTTGAGACACCAGTTCAGCCGAGGTATGGGGAGATTAGGGTCTCTGTGGTAGAGGCTAGAACCCAAAGGAGCAACATTCTCTGATCCAGAAGAGTCGACCTTGTCTGTGAGGTTTTGCGTAGGATCACCAAGGGAATAGACTGCTAGAGCTTCACCCCCGTTCAGATTGGTTGACCACGGCCATACAGCGTTTGATCTGAAGCAGAGGAGATTGGCGACCGTGACCATACGGCGTTGATCACATACAGCCTGCCATAGAAGAAATCATTCACAATTGAAGAAGACAATAATACCAAAGTTAATCCAGAAAGACAAAGCATCTCCAAGCCTTAACCGTCTTCTTATCACTAGTCACATTCAAATTCACAAAGTATTTTATACACTTTTTATTCCTTTTATGGTTTTAACCAAATTCAAACCAACAACTTCTTGATTCGCCTAACTAAGACCTGCGAGATAACCATAGCTTGCTTCAAACTACAATTCTCGTGGGATCGACCCTGACTCGCTCAGGTATTACTTGGACGACCTAGTGCACTTGCTGGTTCAGCTGTACGAAGCGTGGGGATTCGTGCACTAGAGCTCTATTTGAGCTTTCCTCTTAAACTTTTCTCTATTTCTTACCTTTCACATTTTGTAAGCCATGAGTGGCTATTTCCCTTTTCATTGGGAAAAGAGCTCTATTGAATTTAATAGATTAATTGTGATTTACTCTTCATCTTCAATTCATCTTTCATTTGCTTTTTTAGAAAGAATTTTCGTACTTCATTCCAAGGATTCAAACCTATTGAAAGATAGTTTGAATCTCATTTGAATCCTATGAAAACTTGAGAAAGGGATAATAGGAATCGAGCTAGAAGGTCTTTCTCCTAATTTGGTGATTCTGGGGTTTGGGATTGATATGTGACATATAACTAACCGATAGTAGTATGCTTTGATTTAAGTCATCCAACTATAGTATGCTTTGATTTTTTTTAGTTTTTATTAATCTTCTATTTTTACTGTTAAATGATCCATGCATAAGAAACAAGTATAGAAGGAGCTAAGTTGAGGTGTTCCTTAACCATGTAATAAGAAAAAAAAGAATTGATATTTGAAAGCATGTTGCTTCCCAATGATAAACAATGCTTATCATGAATACTGCATTTTAAGAAATGGTTTGCTGTAAGATTGTAGCCTTTTGGGTTCAAGCAGGAAACAAGTTTGGTGTTGTAGCATACTTGCAATGTAAGAGTGCAGTTTTAGAATGCCATTTATATAGATTGTGGATTAACATATCATGCATGATTTGAACTAACATTGCATTGCATGAAACTAAGTTTGATGTTACCACCAATTTTAGAAAAAAAGGTTAATGATTGAACCATAATAAACTATGCAATATTTGGTATCCTTAGCATGCATTAAAAGAACCAAAATGGCCATATGACCTTGTGACATGAGGAACATAAAGAGTGGTGTGCCACGGGACAAGTTTGGTGTCCAAATGACATGATTTTTTTGTCTTGCCATGGCACGGCATTGAGATGGCATCCCACGCCTCGTACTAACATGCATTTTTAACATATTTTGTTGCTTTCTGTGGCACACCAACCCTGGCATGTGCGTACACACGACTGTACTTTAGCGTCCCACGCCAGTTCTCTAGCGCTCTAGTTCTAGTGCATGCATATAAATTAAAGTGGGAAGCCTTAACCCACGTTGCCGTCCTACATCATTGTTTGAGCATATTACGCCTATATTCATTTAAATCTAATTTGGAATTTTACACTTCTTTTTGGCGTGGCACAACAACAATGACATATGCATATAGTTAAATGGCCACATCACTTTTATTTAATTTTGCATGATTCTTGCATGGTTCATCTTTTGCATTGTATGGTACTTTTTGAGCTTTATTTATGCTTAATTTGCACCCATCTCCCTGCTTGTAGTTGTCACTGAATGCATGCATCATTTTAGTTGTCTTTATTAGTGCTGTTTCTTTGTTTTGCAGTGGGTGTTTCATCCTATTTGCTAATAAATTTGTTAGTTATTAAATAGTAGTTTCTTTTATTTGTTTAATTCTAATTAAGTATGCATGCTTTTAATTTATTAATTTGAAGAAGTTGATTTATTTGTATTTTTTTGTTTTGCAGGTACTTGTGTCACATCTAGGGACTCTCTTGAGCATTTCCTTCACTATGGATGTTTAATTTGAATAAAGTGCTGCATCACTTAATTGCTTTCACTAGAGGATGATGATTATTCCAATTCCATTGCCACCATTGTTCTTTGTTGCTTGAGGAAAAGCAACCATTCTAAGTTTGGTGTGGAGGCTATATAGAACATATCCTATAAGGACAAAAAGAGAGTAACTCTATTTTGAGCTTTAATTGTTATATATATTTTTGTCCTTAATTAATAATCATGATTCATTTCTTTTCACATCATCATACTCTTGAAATTGCTTACACCCAATATCTTTTAAGTGTGCAACAAAGAATTTTCTTTCTTTGAAAGAAAAAAAGTTGAAGAAGGTTTTAAAATTTGGGGCAAGTAAAGATTAAGAGAAGTGGAGGTTCTGATTGTGTAAGTGTGTAATGAGGCTTCATGCTTGTGAACACTTACATGGATGCTCTAAGACATGGAATCAAGTTTAGAGAAGTATTATGGAGGTTCTCAAAAATATATATAACTAAGAAGTAGCAACAAAAGAATGAAAAAGAAAAAGAAAAATAAATAATAAGTCCCAAGGCTCTAAGCATCAATTACTAGGAAGATTAAGAAAGAAACAAGAACTCAAAGAGTTATTGTCCTAGTTAATGCTTGTGGTGAACTTGCATCAAAGAGAGAGGCTTAAGCAAGTAAATCCTAAGGGGTGCTTGAACACCTAGTTCCTCAAACCAACTGGTTTAGGAGTATTGATTGAAAACTTATCTTAAAATCTGCTAGACATATACTTAGAGTCAAGGCCAAAGTGCAAAAAAAAAGTATTGAGAAAAAAAAATAATGATGCAAATAAGTGCTGCTTCAAGGGGACAATCTATAAAGAGACTTCCATAATATAATCTGAATGAAATTCCTAAGTTCTAAGACTTCCAATATGTAGGGACTAAAAGCACTGGAATCCTTGCATGAGTATACAATTTGGAGTTCACTCCACTGTCACTTTGTCACTTCACCCACTAAGGCATCATAAGCAATTTTTCAACCCACTACAATTAAGAGAATCCTTTGTGTATAGTTCTTTTTTTCCTTAGGGACAAGTAAGATCTTAAGTTTGTTGTTGTGATGCATGGGCATCTTTAATAGTTTATAGTTGTTATTTCTTTCATTCAATCTATATTCTTAGCATTTCTTTCCTTAAATTCAAGATAGAGATTTTCCTTGCTTTAATTAAGATTTTTGTGCCTTTATCAATGCTCTTTGGAGTTCTTTTATGCTTTGATAAGTGTAGAAAATGAAACAAGGATCAAAAGAACAAAGGAGACAACTAAGGACACGCTTTGGAAGGAAGGACACATTTTGAAGGCTTAGGATACAATTTTTCAAACTCACATTTAAGCCTAGAAGCCTTGCCATCCAACGTGGTGATCATGGCATCCAACGGCATTCATGCGTACGCATTCCCCATGTGTACGCACAATTTTTGAAAGAAGCAAAATCATGTGTACACATGCCTCATGCATACGCACAAGTGGTGAAATTAGCAAGGTCATGCGTACTCATGACCCATGCGTACGCATGACCCCCATTTCACGTCCTATGCTAGTCTTGTGACATCCCACGCTGAAGCAAAATAAAGCATAATTTGGGCCATGAAATTGGAGCAACGTTGCAGGCGTCCTACACCCCTCACTTGGCGTGGCACGACAGAGGGAAAATTGGGCCATCCTTTGATGAAAAATTGTGGCGTTGCATTTTGCTCCACATCCAACCTTCTAGGCTTCAATTTCCTCATTCATTCCTCACTTTTCCAACCTTCTAAATGGATCAAGCCCATGGAATCAATCTCAAATTAGTTGAATTTAATGTCATTTGAATTTAATTTGATCTTGTATTTAGAGTATACTATAAGTAAAGGATAAAGGGGATACTGCTAGGGAGCTCTATCTGAGCTCTCCTCCTAAACTCTTCTCCATTTCTTACCTTTCACATTTTGTAAGCCATGAGTGGCAAATTACCATTTCATTGGGGAAAGAGCACTATTGAATTTAATGGATCAATTGTGATTTACTCTTCGTCTTCAATTCATCTTTCATTTGCTTCTTTAGAAATAATCTTTGTTCTTCACTCCATGGATTCAAACCTATTGAAAGATAGTTTGAATCTCATTCGAATCCTATGAAAACTTGAGAAAGGGATCATAGGAATTGAGCTACAAGGTCTTTCTCCCAATTTGGTGATTCTAGGTTTTTGGATTGATATGTGACATACAATCAACCTATAACATGATACATGAAATTGTACGGCTTTAAATCAGAGACCAATCTTCATCTCTTCTCATGAGCAATTAGATCAAGGAATTAGTAATTGATGAAGTTAAGAGAAATTGAATTACCAAGAAATTGGAATTTAATCACTTATGATTTGCTAAGAAATCAATGATGCGATCGCAAGAACAATAGGTCACCTGAACAACGACACGATAAATGATGTGATCACAGCATTTCTAGAGATCCGGAGCGCCGACACCACGAGGATGACCAAAGGCACCACCGGGAGGCCAAGCGAGCACATGATGATAGGAGCTACCTTATTCACTGAGAAAATCTTGAAAGCCAAACTCCCAAAAGGTTTTGACAATCCCAGCGACATGAAGTATGACGGCACCAAGGATCCCCAGGAACACCTAACGGCCTTCGAGGGTAGGATGAACCTAGAAGGAGCTATCGATGCAATTCGATGCAAGGCCTTTCCAGTAACCTTAGCTGGCTCTGTGATCAAATGGTTGAATGCCCTTCCAAACAGCTCCAAAGCCAGTTTTGACGACATCTCCAGGAAGTTATGGCCCAGTTCATGACCAGGATCACCAAAGCAAAGCACCCGATCAGCCTACTTAGAATCACCCAAAGAAAAGACAAATCCACGAGAAAATACCTCGACAGGTTCAATGATGAGTGCCTGACGATCGACAGACTCACAGACTTGGTCGCCAGTCTTTGTCGGACCAATGGCCTCATGAATGAAGACTTCCAGAAATACCTCACCACCAAGCCAGTCAGGACCACGCACAGAATCCAAAATGTCGCAAGGGAACTGATAAACTACTATTTTATGGTTTATCTTGTGCTAATTTGAGTGGTTTTTATCAAGTCTTTGCACACTTATTCATACAATTTACATGATTTTACAATTCCTTCCCAATTTTGTTCTATGATTGAAAACTTGCTTCCTAAGCCTTTAAATTGTGTATTTTAATTCCCCTTTATACCATTCGATGCCGTGATCCGTGCGTTAAGTATTCAGGTTGTATAGGACAGAAATGGCTTAAAGGATGGAGAGGAAGCTTGCAAAAATGGAAGGAGCACAAGAAATAAAGGAGATAACCAGCGAGGATCGATGCACACGCATGGCTCATGCGTGCGCGTGATTTGGAGATTTTCACAACGACGCGTGCGCGTACCTGACGCATACGCGTGACAAGTGAGATTGCACAGCGAGCCGTGCACGTACTCGACACGTACGCGTGACCCACGAAGAAGACCATCGATGCGTACGCGTGACGTATGCGTACGCGTGACATGCGTCACGTGCAGAAATTGCAAAAGACGCTGGGGGCGATTTCTGGGCTCCTTTTGGCCTATTCCAAGCCCGAAAACACAGATTAGAGGCTGCAGATTGGGGGAATCAATCATTCATTCATTCATACAACATTCATTCACATAATTTTAGGTTTTAGATGTAGTTTTCTAGAGAGAGGCTCTCTCCTCTCTCTAGGTTTTAGGGTTTTTAGCTTTAATTCTTCTTAATTTCAGATTTTTATCTTAGTTTGACTTAGTTTCTCTTCTACTTTTATTTGTCTTAGCATTCTAATTTATCTATTTTTCTTATTGATTATTTTATGTTGATAATCTAGTTTATGAATTCTCATGTTAGATTTGATTTCCCTTTTAATACAATTTTAGGTATTTCATGTTTATTATTCCTTTCTTCGTTTGTTAGTGTTGATTCCTTGCTTTGGTTGTTTAGATTTTATTATTCCTTGTTAATTTTCTATACTTTTATGTTATGCCTTCCAAGTGTTTGATAGAATGCTTGATTAGATTTTAGTTTAGATTTCTCTCCTCTTGGCTTTGGTTGAGTAATTGGAGACTCTTGAGTTATCAAACTCCTTTGTTGATTGATACTTGAAAGTTGCTAGTTGATTTGAATCCCTCTAAAGCTAGTCTTTCCTTAGGAGTTGTCTAGGACTTAAGGAATCAAATTGATTCATCCACTTGACTTTCCTTCATAGTTAGAGGTTAACTAAGTGGGAACAATGGACAATTGAGGTCACAATTGATAAGGATAGCTAGGATAGAACTTCTAATTCTCATACCTTGCCAAGAGCTTTATTAGCTATTAGTTTAATTCTTGCAATTTACTTTTCTTGTTTCTTATTCAAAACCCCAAAAAGATACAATCTCATAACCAATTATAAGTACACTTCCCTGCAATTTCTTGAGAGACGACCCGAGGTTTGAATACTTCGGTTATTATTTTTATAGAGGTTTGTTACTTGTGACAACCGAATTTTTGTATGAAAGGATTCTTTCTTGGTTTAGAAACTATACTAGCAATGAGAATTTATTGTGAAATTCTTTACTAGCAAAAATCCGCTAATCAAAATGGCGCCGTTGCCGGAGAACTGCAAACGTGTGCCTTATTATTGGTTATTGTGAATATTGTGAATAATTTTGCTTTTTTCGTTTCTTTGTGAGTTGTTTCTATTTTTAGGAGTTTAATTTTATTATTTCTTCTCAGTTTTTGTTTTTATTTTCTATTGATACTATGAATTCTCACCCCTTTGGCTATGAGTTTGGTCACAATTATGTTGTAGGGAATGGAAGCTATAATGAGAACATGCATCAAGGTTAGAACAATCAAAGATGGGAGGAGCTACAAGGATTTGATCAACCCTTTCGGCAACAACCTCCTCCAATGTGCCATGGGCAACGACCATTCTACGATGCATCCCAAGACAATGGTTATAGATTCCAGGGTGCGTACCAAGACGATGGATATGGTGGACCCCCTTGTAGTTACCAACAAGCCTCACCATATGCTTATGAACCTCCTCCTCAACATAACTCTGAACCATCATACTCACAAGCCCCTTTCCACCATTCGTCTCCATATGACCCCAGTCCATATCCACCTAACCAACTACCATATGAACCATATGAACCATACATAGACCCACCCCAATTCCAACACAATAACCCCCAAGAACCACCACCTCAATATTCACCGTCTCCATATCCTTACCAAGAAGAACCACCTTCCCATTTTGAGCCCTTTCTCCCAACAAATGAACCCTCCTATCCACCCCAAGCTCCCATAGATGATACCTTTAGTGTTATTTGCCAAGGGCAATAGGAGCTTCAAACCACACTACTTATCTCTACTTTCACCGGTCTCACCTCTACTCTCCAAGATCTTATAGCTCATTTGGATCCATCCTTTACCCCCAATACTCAACCCTCAAGCTCTGGTGCACTTACTTCTTACCCATGTCCATCAATCCTAGAGCAACATAATCCCGATTACGCTATTGACATGGAACAAGAGAGAAGGGATCGTCTTAGGGACGTAATGGATCGAGTTCACACATACATACTTCAAGAGAAGCAAGAGGAGGCCCAAAAAGTAGAGGTAGGAGAGACCCTTGAAGAAAGTCATCAAGAGGTGGAAGTCATCAAGGAAGAGTTAGATTTTGTACTAGAGCAAGTAGAGAAAGCCGAAATCATCCAAGAAGAGGAAGTGGTTGAAGACTTAGGAGATGCGGAACCTCCATGGGAACCTAAAGTCATAGATCCTCCCTCCATGAAGCTTGAAATTGTTGTTGAGGAGGGTGTACAACCTCCCATGCCCTTGGTAAGAAATGAAGAAGAGATCAAATTGGAAGAAAGCTACCAAGAGGAAGAGGTTGAAATTGAAGAAGCTCGCAAAGAGGTGGAATTTGTCAAGGAAAAGCATCAGGGAGTGGAGCTTGCAAGATCCTTAGAAACACCTCTCCCAAAGCCATTACCATCAAATACAACATTCAAGTAGGTAAAATTCTTATCCTTAACCTTTACTTTCCCACTTGAATATGGGATACTTGAGACGGATGGTCAACTTAGAGCTCTTTGTGGCTTTAAGAGTAAGAGGGAGATGGGTAGTGGTTGGAGTTGTCAGACAAGGTTCAATATGGTTGCATGTTCAAGGTCTAAGTGCAATGGTTGGTATGAGTCTCAATTGAATGGGTCTCAGAGGTTGTTTATATGTCTCAGTAAGAATTCTGATTGCTCACCACCCAAGAGGAAAAATGATGATCAACAAGAAGACGCATGTAAAAGAAAGGTTTGGGACCCCGGAATTCATTCCAACAATCAACACTCTTGGGGCTTTGTCACTTGCTTTGACTTGTTTGAAGGCTTTATGCACCTAGTGTGGGAACCCAGAGGCTATTGGAATTACAAACACTGGTGGGAATTCCTGGATGAGTTCAAGCATAAGCCACCATGACAAGGAGCTCACCAAATGTCCAACTTAAGGACAATAACTAAAAGTGCTAGGTGGGACACAACCCACCATGGTATGATCTTCTTTTTTATTAGTTTTATTTTGTTTTTGTCAGTTTTAATTTCCAATTCTGCATGTTTACCATTATTTTGCTTCATATTTCATAGGTTAAAAAAAAGGGGGGGGGGGGGAATCGACGCGCAGGCGTCTATGACGCGCACGCGTCATGTGTGACTGCGCAACAAAGAGAAAACAAACAGAGAGTTGCGCGGGAGTGGGGCAGGAAGCGTGCTCTGCGCACAAGCAAGCCCACGCGTACGTATACATCACGCGTGCGCATCACTTGCAACCTTGGAAACCGACACGTACGCGTCAGGCACGCGCACACGTGGATATTGCAATTGGCGTAAATATCATGCTGAACAAAGAGTTATGCTGGTCTGGGGCTGGCATTGTGCTAGAGGCACAAAATCACCCATGCGTACGCGTCCATGACGCGTGCACGTCCTTTTGCTTTCAGCCCACCCACGCGTCATATGCAAATTTTGATTTCCACGCTATGCGAACAGAGAGTTGTGGGTGCGCGCGGCTGCTCTTGCGTGGCTGGCACAACCAAGGGCACGCGTACGCGTGCCAGACACTTACGCGTCGCATGGCCATTTCAGTTTTCACGTGTACGCGTGATGCATGCGCACGCGTCGCACCCTGTTTTTCATTTTTTACTTCTTTCTTCTCTCATTTCTCCTTCTTTCTTCCTCCTTTCTTAGTTTCTTCTTCTTCATTTCTTTACACTCTCATCCATATTCTCTTTCAATTTCTCTTACTCAATTTATTTGCATACTTTCATTCATTGCATTTTAATCTTGTCCATATTTTTATTTTTCTTTTCTAATTCTATTATTTTACCATTGGTGTTAAATGCTCTTATTCAACTGTTGCATCTTTTCTTGCATTATTTTTGGTGCTCATGACTTATTTTAAATTGTTGGGTATTATTATTCATAGGTCAATGCTAAATTTTTATGACACATGTATTCCATTTGCATTGATATGCACTTATACTGTCTTTCATGACCCACTCTCTCTTCCCCTTTGTTGCATTTTTTGCACTATTGATATGCCATTTGCTTCTACTGTTTTCTCACTCGCATGTTATAGCTACCATGTAATTGAGACCCTCATTATTTGGCATTAACCTACCCATATTTTATTTTTTTTTCTATCTTTGTTTCTGGGTTACTTTTCTTCCTTTTTCTCTTCTTTCAAGATGGCTATCAAGAAAGGAAACGGAAGACTTTTAGATGGGGCAACAGACAAGTCCCTCTGCACAGCCTTTGGAGAAAAGCATCAGTTGGAGCAACCCGTCCACTTGCACATCTTAGCATGCTCCGAGGACGGTGCAATCTTTAAGTGTGGGGAGGTCGATACCGATCTCTGTGGGTTAGTTAGTCTCCTGTCTCAACACCAATGTTTTACTTTCCTTGTTAGTTGTTGCATTTGTATGTTTGATTGCATGTTTGCTTTATTTTGTGCACATTTTACCACTACTTAGTTGAAGTGACGAATTCTTTTTCAAGAAAGTTTTTATAGCATTTCACTAATTTGAATTAAAATTTTTTTTGTTAAACCTGTTTGAAGATTGTAATTTAGAACATGATTTATAGCTAAGAACACACAACCTGTGAGATTTTGAGCTTAATTATATGGTTACATTATTTAACCATGATTTTTTATTCTTGTGTGTTTTCTTCTCTATGATTGCAATCTATAGTTTGTTCCATTCTATATGTCCATTGTTTAGTATATTCATGCATACATATGATTGAGGCCATCATTTGTTATTAGCTCACTTATCCCAAATAGCCCACCATTTCATTTACCTTTGTTTGCCACTTTGAGCCTTTTTAATCCCCATTTGTTCTTTATATTACCACATCACTAGCCTTAAGCAGAAAAATAATTAATTACCCGATTTGAATCTTTGGTTAGCTTAAGATAGAGAGTGTGTGTCAACTAAGTGTGGGGAAATGTAGAAACTTGGGTTGATGAGAATGTGTTATGTTTTTACGGACAAATATTAGAAATTTGGGTGCTTACTCATGTGAAATAAAAAAACCATATGCATTGATATATTATGTTTTCATTTATGATTAAAAAAAAGAGAAAAGAAAAGAAAAGAAATAAATGAATAGGGGATAAAATCACCCCAATGCTAAGTTTAATAAAAAGATCAATGCACATGTGATGGAATTAAAAATGGATGCATGAGTATGTGAAATATACAAAAGTGAGGTTTTAGGTAGCTAGGCATGATTTTAGAATTATATAGAGTATGTGCGTGTTAGGTGAGAATTTAGGTTAATCAAAGATTCAAAGTATAACTCACTTGGCCATACATGTATCCTCACCCTTACCTTAGCCCCATTACAACCTTAAAAAGCCCTCATTATGTTTGCATTGGTATACTAAATATTTGTTTATTGGTTAGATGAAGAACAAAGTTTTAGAAAGCATGACTAGAGAAAAGTAGAGTGGATTAACCTTAGACACTTGAGCATTAAAGTGCATATACAGTACCAGCGAGGGTTCAATGCTTGATTCTATGTTCCCTGCTTTCATGAGCTATCTTCTTACAAGTTTACTTATCTTGTATTGTGTGATTTGAATTAGTGGAATCTGATTTATGTTTTTCTTGCAGAACTTGTTTAATTTTAACCAAGTAGATAGAAACATCTTAGCATATAGTTGCATTCACATACATAGGCTGCATCTCGCGAGTCTTACTTTCCCCCGTTCATTCTTTCTATCTCCTTGAGCTTAGCATGAGGACATGCTAATGTTTAAGTGTGGGAAGATTGATAAACCACTATTTTATGGTTTATCTTGTGCTAATTTGAGTGGTTTTTATCAAGTCTTTGCACACTTATTCATACAATTTGCATGATTTTACAATTCCTTCCCAATTTTGTTCTATGATTGAAAACTTGCTTCGTAAGCCTTTAAATTGTGTATTTTAATTTCCCTTTATACCATTCGATGCCGTGATCCGTGCGTTAAGTGTTTTCAGGCTGTATAGGACAGGAATGGCTTAAAGGATGGAGGGGAAGCTTGCAAAAATGGAAGGAGCACAAGAAATAAAGGAGATAACTAGCGAGGATCGACACGCACGCATGGCTAACGCGTGCGCGTGATTTGGAGATTTTCATAGCGACGCGTGCGCGTACCTGACGCATTTGCGTGACACGCGAAGAAGACCATCAACGCATACGCGTGACGTACGCATACACGTGACATGCGCCACGTGCAGAAATTGCAGAAGACGCTGGGGGCGATTTCTGGGCTCCTTTTGGCCCTATTCCAAGCCCGAAAACATATATTAGAGGCTGCAGAGTGGGGGAATCAATCATTCATTCATTCATACAATATTCATTCACATAATTTTAGGTTTTAGATGTATTTTTCTAGAGAGAGAGGCTCTCTCCTCTCTCGAGGTTTTAGGGTTTTTAGCTTTAATTCTTCTCAATTTCAGATTTCTATCTTAGTTTGATTTAGTTTCTCTTCTACTTTTATTTGTCTTAGCATTCTAATTTATCTATTTTCCTTATTGATTATTTTATGTTGCCAATCTAGTTTATGAATTCTCATGTTAGATTTGATTTCCCTTTTAATGTAATTTGAGGTATTTCATGTTTATTGTTCCTTTCTTCGTTTGTTAGTGTTGATTCCTTGCTTTGGTTGTTTAGATTTTATTATTCCTTGTTAATTTTCTATGCTTTTATGTTATGCCTTCCAAGTATTTGATAGAATGCTTGATTGGATTTTAGTGTAGATTTCTCTCCTCTTGGCTTTGGTAGAGGAGACTCTTGAGTTATCAAACTCCTTTGTTGATTGATAATTGAAAGTTGCTAGTTGATTTGGATCCCTCTAAAGCTAGTCTTTTCTTAGGAGTTGACTAGGACTTGAGGAATCAAATTGATTCATCCACTTGACTTTCCTTCATAGTTAGAGGTTAACTAAGTGGGAGCAATGGACAATTGATGTCACAATTGATAAGGAAAGCTAGGATAAGACTTCTAATTCTCATACCTTGCCAAGAGCTTTATTAGCTATTAGTTTAATTCTTGCAATTTACTTTTCTTGTTCCTTATTCAAAATCCCAAAAAGATACAATCTCAAAACCAATTATAAGTACACTTTCTTGTAATTCCTTGAGAGACGACCCGAGGTTTGAATACTTCGGTTATTATTTTTATAGAGGTTTGTTACCTGTGACAACCGAATTTTTGTATGAAAGGATTTTTTGTTGGTTTAGAAACTATACTAGCAACGAGAATTTATTGTGAAATTCTTTACTAGCAAAAATCTGCTCATCAGAAACATGGCAGCATGGCAACACGGTATCTCATAGTAATCCACCACCGAAAGATACCCCTAAAGAACACCCCAGACCCGTTGCCCCCAACCGACCACCTAGGGTAGGAAAGTTCACGAACTACACCCCTACCCACTCCTATCACAAAAATCTACCACCAAATAGTGGAGCAAGGCATCCTTCTGAAGGCGTAACAACTGAAGAAATACACAGGCAGTAACAAGATCCTATACTGCAATTACCACCAAGGATACAGACATAAAATCCAAGATTGCTTCAACCTAAAAGATACCCTTGAACAAGCCATCCGAGACGGAAAACTCGCCGATTTTGCCAAAATAATCCGAGAATCTAGGAGAACTAAAAGAGAAAGATTACCAGAACACGAAGGATAAAACCCGAGAATGATACAGTAGGCACCCCAAGAAATTCTGAAAACTGACCCCCATCATAATCTTAAACATCATCACCAGAAAGGACATACTGGAAAAGTCAAAATCAGAACTAAAAAATGATCTCAAAGTCCTAGCCGTAAGAACCAAGTACCAATCTACTCGGTTCTTGCGGCAATAACATTTGCTATAGTTGCATCACGTTTAGGGACGCGCACGTGCACTGTAGATGTACGCGCCAATGTTGCACGTGACTCACTTAAGTGCAACTCGTGGCCAGCGATTTTGGTGCATTTTGGGCCCAATCCAACTCATTTCTAATGCTATTTAACCCAAGGATATGAAGAGGGATGAGACACTTAGACACCTAGTCATCATTAGTTTAGTTTAGATTAGTTTTGGAGGGAAAGTTAGTTTTAGAGGGAGAAGCTCTCACTTCTCTCTAGGATTAGGATTATGTTAGATCTAGATTAGAATTTCTTAAATCTAGGTTAATTTCATGCTTAGATTTACTTTTTCTTTATCAATTCTTCTTCCTCTACTTCTCCTCTCTCTAGTTTTGTATTTCAATTCTTGTAATTCGCTACTTCATGTTGATGCACTTTTGTTCTTCCATTTTCTTTTAATGCAATTTATGATTCATGTTCCTTTATTGTTGATTTGATTTGTTGTTGTTTAATTCCTTGTAATTGAGTAGTGTAGATTTACTTTCCTTGCAATTTTACTATGCCTTCCAAGTGTTTGATGAAATGCTTGGAAGGATGTTAGAGTAGAATTTTATGCTCTTGGCTTGGGAAGGTAACTTAGGAACTCTTGAGTTACTAATGTCCAAGTGATTGATGATTGGAAGCCATTAACTCTAGGTCTCACTAATTGAATTGGTGGAGAGCTAGGACTTATGGACTTGGATTGATATAGCTCATTTGACTTTTCTTTACTACTAGTTAGAGGATGACTTAATGGGATTGATCCTTGCCAATTCTCATATTGTGGTTAGTGATTAGGATAGAGATCCTTGACCACCAAACCTTGCCAAGACCTTTTTAGCTATTAGTTTACTTCCTTGCCATTTATTTTTCCTGTCTATACATACTCCATAACCAATAACAAGACACTTTATCGCAATTTCTAGGGAGAACGACCCGAGGTTCCAATACTTCGGTTTATAAATTTGGGGGTTTGTTTTAGTGACAAACAATATTTTGTATGAAAGGATTATTGCTTGGTTTAGAAACTATACTTGCAACGAGAATTCATTTGTGAATTATAAACTGTCAGAAGTCCATTCATCAAAATGGCGTCGTTGCCGGGGAATTGCAATGGTGTTGTGTTATTGGTTATTGTATATATGTGAATATTGTGAATAGGTTTGCCTTTTTCATCTTTGTTAGTTCTTGCTAGTTTTAGGATTTAATTTTCTTACTTCTTATTTGATTTTGTTTTCATTTTCTCTTGCTATTATGAATTCTCACTTTGGCTATGAGTTTGGTTCTAACTATCTTGTAGGAAATGAGAGCTTCAATGAGGATGTGTATCAAGGATGGGACAATCAAAGGTGGGAGGAGCCATATGCATATGATCAATCTTCATGGCAACAACCTCCACCAATAGACTATGAACAAGAGCTATTCTATGATGCATATCAATCTAATGGCTATGGTGAATCTCCTTGTGACTTTCAAGAACCACCACCATATGCCTATGAGCCATATCCTCAACATAACCATCTACCACATTCACAAGCCTATTTTCACCAAACACCTCCATATGACCCTGACCCATATCCACCATACTAACTACCTCTTGAACCATATGAGCCATACATGGAACCACCATTCCAATATCAATACTCCCAAGAGCCACCTCAATATACACCACCATACCCTTACCAAGAAGAATCACCTTCCTATTAGGAACCCTTTATCCAAGACAATGAACCCTCTTATCCACTCTAATCCTCAATAGATGAAATCCTTGGCCTTATACTTCAAGGGCAAAGAAAAATGCAAGGGGAGACACTAGAATTTGTGGCAACCTTGACCAAGGTAGTAAGCACTTTAGCCTCCCAATGCTTGAGCACTCAAAGCACTCCCATGGTCACATGTGGAGAATTAGTTGAAGAGCATAGCATGAAGGAGAGATTGGAAACTCCGGTGGAACATGAGGAATGTTATTTTGTATTAGAGCAATTGGAGGAGCCTATGATCATTAAAGAAGAGGAAGAAGTGGTTGAAGACTTAGGAGATGCGAAACCTTCTTGGGAACCTGGAGTCGAAGAGAACCTCTCCAAGACGATTGAATTTGATGTTGAGGAGGAGAGTGCACAACCTCCAAGACAATTGTTGAATGAAGACTTGGAAGGAATGAAGCAAGAATTGAGTTTCCTTGGTGATAAAGATCATGCATCCAATCTTCTTGGTGGTGAATCCTTTGAATTTGAAGAATCTTCTCCCAATGAGATAGAAAGCGATGTGGAGGTAGATTTCTCTCAACCTCCCATTTATGATTTGAGTGATGGGGAAGAGTTAGATGAAATTGATGAACAAAGGATTGAAAGTGAAGAAGTTTATGAAGAGGTGAAAGTGATCAAGGAAGAACATAAGGGAGTAGAGCTTGCAAGGACTTTGCATTTGACACAGAGTGTCTGCAGTCTTTTGAAACTCTAAAATCTAAGCTGGTCACAGCACCAGTTATTTCTGCACCAGACTGGACATTACCATTCGAACTAATGTGTGATGCCAGTGACCATGCCGTTGGTGCAGTACTAGGACAGAGGCATAACAAGCTTCTGCATGTCATTTATTATGCTAGCCGTGTTTGAAATGATGCGCAGAGGAATTACACAACCACAGAAAAACAGTTGCTTGCAATGGTTTATGCCATTGACAAGTTTAGATCATACTTAGTAGGATCAAAAGTGGTTGTGTACACTGACCATGCTGCTCTTAAATATCTACTTACAAAGTAGGATTCAAAACCCAGGCTCATAAGACGGGTGTTGCTTCTGCAAGAGTTTGATATAGAAATAAGAGACAGAAAAGGGACAGAGAACCAAGTGGCTGATCATCTGTCCCGGATAGAACCAGTAGAAGGGGTGTCCTCCCCCTCTATTGAGATCTCTGAAACCTTTTCGGATGAGCAATTATTTGCCATTCAGAAAACACCATGGTTTGCAGACATTGCAAACTATAAAGCTGTAAGATTCATACCCAAAGAGTACAGCAGGCAGCAAATAAAGAAATTGATTTCTGATGTAAAGTACTACTTATGGGATGAACCATATCTCTTTAAGAGATGTGCAGATGGGATAATCCGTAGATGTGTGCCCAAGGAAGAGGCACAGAAGATCTTATGGCATTGCCATGGATCACAATATGGAGGCCATTTCGGAGGTGAGCGAACATCCACCAAGGTTCTCCAATATGGCTTCTACTGGCCTACTCTCTATAGAGACTCCCGAGAGTTCGTACGTAACTGTGACAGTTGCCAGAGAGTTGGTAATCTGCCTCATGGTTACGCCATGTCTCAACAAGGGATCTTGGAGATTGTGTTATTTGATGTATGGGGTATTGACTTCATGGGGCCTTTCCCACCATCATACTCAAACACGTATATTCTGGTGGCAGTAGACTATGTATCTAAATGGGTAGAGGAAATTGCAACACCCACTAATGATACTAAGACAGTACTGAAGTTCCTCCAAAAATATATCTTCAGCAGGTTTGGTGTCCCTAGAGTACTAATCAATGATGGGGGCACTCACTTCTGCAATAAACAGCTTTACTCTGCTATGGTCCGATATGGAATTAGCCACAAAGTAGCAACTCCATATCATCCACAGACAAATGGGCAAGCTGAAGTCTCTAATAGAGAACTAAAAAGAATCCTGGAACGGACTGTAATTACCCATAGAAGGGATTGGGCAAAAAGCTTGGATGATACTCTGTGGGAATACAAAACAGCATTCAAGACTCCCATAGGGACCTCTCCATGCATCTTGTGTATGGGAAAGCGTGCCATTTGCCAGTGGAACTGGAACACAAGGCCTACTGGGCAACCAGATTCCTAAATCTTGATGCCAAGTTAGCTGGAGAGAAAAGATTGCTCCAGTTGAATGAGCTAGAGGAATTCAGACTCAATGCTTTTGAAAATGCAAAAATTTACAAGAAGAAAGCAAAAAGGTGGCATGACAAGAAACTGTCACCCAGAGTCTTTGGGCCAGGACAGAAAGTTCTATTATTCAACTCTAGGCTCAGATTGTTCCTCGGGAAACTAAAATCTCGGTAGAAGGGACCATATGTGATTACGAGTGTGTCACCATATGGGTATGTAGAGCTTCAAGATATTGACTCTAATAAGCGGTTCATTGTTAATGGACAGAGAGTCAAGCATTATCTTGAAGGCAATGTTAAGCAAGAATGCTCAAAGCTGAGACTAGATTAAAGCTCAGTAAAGTCCAGCTAAAGACAATAAAGAAGCGCTTGCTGGGAGGCAACCCAGCCATTAGCAATGTTTATTTGTTATGTAAATAATAATTATGAGTTTTATATAAATTATCTTTAAGAATGATTAACAATTGCAGGAGTTTACAGAGTTACAGAAGAATTCAGAGCATAAAGCAGAGAAAAGGAGCTCACTGGCACAAAAATGCCAATAAAGGGAATTGTAGGCATTAAACGCCCAAAAGAAGCATCTACTGGGCGTTTAACACCAGTAAAGATACCTTTCTGTGCGTTAAACGCCAGAATGGGTACCATTCTGGACGTTTAACGCCAGAATGGCAGCATCCTGGGCGTTTTGAAAAACGCCCAGTGACAAAGGATTTCTGGCGTTTAACGCCAGCCAGGGTACCTGGCTGGGCGTTAAATGCCCAAAATAAGCAATAAATGGGCGTTAGACGCCCAAAACAAGCAACAACTGGGCGTTTAACACCAGAAGTGTGGAGGGGAGGAAGTTAGTTTTTCACTTCAATTTTTCTCAAATTTTCATATTTCCATCCATGATTTCTTGCATGAACATGTTACAAATTCTCATTTTTCAATTTCAATTTCAAAATAATTTCAAGCCTAAAAATCTTTCTTCATTCTTCTTCAACTTCTTTTCAAATCTTTTTCAAATCATCATACTATCTTTTCAAAAAGTAGATTTATCTTTTTCAAATCTCTCTCTTATCTTTTCAATTTTAAAACTATATCTTTTGCATATCATAATTATCTTTTTACAAATCATATCTTCTAGCATATCTTTTTCAAAATTTTCGAACAAACCCCCTCCTCTTTAAATTCACATTCGGCCACCTCCTCTCCTCCACAATTCGAATTTGTCTCTCCTTCTATTCCTCTCCTTTCCTTTCTTTTGTTGAGGACAAGCAAACCTCTAAGTTTGGTGTGCTTTTCGTGATCACTGAGCTAAGACTCACTAATATCATGGCTCCTAAAGGAAAACAAACCACTTCAAGAGGCAAGAAAGAGAATGTTCCAAAACCACTTTGGAATCAAGAGAGGTTCTTAACCAAAGAACATGCAGACCATTACTACAAAATAATGGGTCTAAGATCAGTGATCCCGGAAGTTAAATTCGATCTGAAAGAAGACGAATATCCGGAGATCCAAGAGCAGATTCGAAAAAGAGGATGGGAAATTCTGGCTAATCCTGAGACAAAGGTGGGTAGAAACATGGTTCAGGAATTCTACTCAAATCTGTGGCAAATAGATAAACAGAGATTAACAGGAGCCGCCTTCTATACCTTTCGAACCTTGGTCAGAGGGAAGATTATTTACTTTCACCAGGACAAAATAAGAGAGGTCTTCAAGCTGCCTCAACTACAAGATGATCCAGAATCTTTTAATAGGAGAATGGTGAGATTTGATAAGCACTTGGGCCAAGTTCTAGAGGACATATGCATCCCTGGAACCAAGTGGATAACCAATACAAAGGGTGTCCCAAATCAACTCAAGAGAGGAGACCTCAAACCAATTGCTAGGGGCTGGCTAGACTTTATTGGGTGTTCTATACTGCCCACCAGCAACCGCTCTGAAGTCACTGTCAAAAGAGCAGTGATGATCCACTGCATTATGCTGGGAAACAAAGTGGAGATTCATCATCTGATTTCTTGTGAGCTTTATACAATTGCAAACAAGAACTCCACTGACACCAAATTGGCTTACCCAAGCCTAATATCTCTGCTATGTAAAGATGCTGGGTGAAGATGGGAGTGCATGAGTATATCTCAGTCGAGCACCCAATCACCAAAAAGTTAATGGAATGATAACAAGTGTAGGATAACTCCATCAAAAAGAGGGCACAGGAGTTCCTCCCAGAAATCCCTCAGATTGACTACTGGACCTGCCTAGAAGCATCTGTCACCAAGTTGCAAGAAGCTATGGATCAACTGAAAGAAGAGCAGCAAACTCAAAATAACATGCTGTGTAAACTACTGAAGGAACAAGAGAAGCAAGGGCATGAACTACAGGAGCTGAAGCGCCACAAGCTGTCTCTTGAAGGGCCAGACACCCCACAGATTGAAGGAGCATCCATCTCCTAAGATAAAGGTTGTTGAGTCCTAATCTTAACTCTGTGATAACTTTTGCTATTAGAGATCTACCTTAGGAGTCATATGAATAATAGTAATTAGTATCTTTAATTTTATTTTCTTATTGTCTTCAATTAAGCTATAATTTATTTTTCTCATCATCATTAAACATGAATAAAATGGCAGATTTTTTAGAGTAAGGAGACAATTTTATTTTCGAGTTCTTAATAAGAAAAATTCAAATTATTTATATGTGGTGGCAATACTTTTTGTCTTCTGAATGAATGCTTGAACAGTGCATAATTTTTGATAGTGAAGTTTATGAATGTTAAATTTGTTGGCTCTTGAAAGAATAGTGAAAAAGGAGAAATGTTATTGTTAATCTGAAAAATCATAAAATTGATTCTTGAAGCAAGAAAAAGCAGTGAATACAAGCTTGCGAAAAAAAAGAGAGAGAACAAGCAAGCGGGAAACGCCAACAGCCCTTTAAACCAAAAGGAAAGGGTAAAAAGGATCCAAGGCTTTGAGCATTAATGAGTAGGAGGGCCTAAAGGTATGAAATCCTGGCCTAAGCGGCTAAACCAAGTTGTCCCTAACCATGTGCTTGTGGCGTGAAGGTGTCAAGTGAAAAACTTGAGATTGAGCCGTTAAAGTCGTGATCCAAAGCAAAAAGAGTGTGCTTAAGAACTCTGGACACCTCTAACTGGGGATTTTAGCAAAGCTAAGTCACAATCTGAAAAAGTTCACCCAGTTATGTGTCTGTGGCATTTATGTATCCGGTGGTAATACTGGAAAACAAAGTGCTTAGGGCCACGACCAAGACTCATAAAGTAACTGTGTTCAAGAATCAACATACTAAACTAGGAGAATCAATAACACTATCTAAATTCTGAGTTCCAATAAGATGCCAATCATTCTGAACTTCAAAGGATAAATAGAGGTGCCAAAACTGTTTGGAAACAAAAAGCTACTAGCCCCGCTCATCTAATGAGAATTTGAGCCTCATATGAAACTCTGAGATGTTATTGCCTCTTGATTTTCTTTCTATCCTGTTTTATTTATCTAGTTGCTTGAGGACAAGCAACAGTTTAAGTTTGGTATTGTGATGAGCGGATATTTTATACGCTTTTTGGGGGTATTTTCATATAGTTTTTAGTAGGATCTAGCTACTATTTAGTATATTTTTATTAGTTTTTATGCAAAAATCACATTTCAAGACTTTACTATGAGTTTGTGTGCTTTTCTGTGATTTCAGGTATTTTCTGGCTGAAATTGAGGGACCTGAGCAAAAATCTGATTCAGAGGCTGAAAAAGGACTGCAGATGCTGTTGGATTCTGACCTCCCTGCACTCGAAATGGATTTTCTGGAGCTAAAGATACCCAATTGGCGCGATCTCAATTGCGTTAGAAAGTAGACATCTAGTGCTTTCCATCAATATATAATAGTCCATACTTTGATCAAGTTTTGATGACGCAAATTGGCGTTTAACTTCAAGTCTTTACCCTATTTTGGCGTTAAACGCCAGAACTGGCATAAAAAACTGGAGTTAAACGCCAGAAACAGGCAGCAACCTGGCGTTTAACTCCAAGAAAAGTCTCTATACATGGAAGTTTCAATGCTCAGCCCAAGCACACACCAAGTGGGCCCCAGAACTAGATTTCTGCACTATCTATCTTAGTTTACCCATTTTCTGTAAACCTAGGTTATTAATTTAGTATAAAAACTACTTTTAGAGAATTATTTTGGATCGCATCACATTTTCACATTTTACATTGTATCTCTACAGCATGAGTCTCTAAACTCCATGATTGGGGGTGAGGAGCTCTGCTGTGTCTCGATGAATTAATGCAATTACTTCTATTTTCTATTCAACACGCTCGTTTCTGTTCTAAGATATTCACTCGTACTTAACCATGAAGAATGTGATGATCCGTGACACTCATCATCATTCTCAACCTATGAACGCGTGCCTGACAACCACTTATGTTCTATTTGTAATAGCTTGAGTGTATATCTCTTGGGTTCCTACTTCAGGAGTTTGATTACCTCTCTTGACAACAGAGCGTTCAAATCCATGGATCCAGAATCTTCATGGTAAAAGCTAGAATCATTTGGCAGCATTCTTGAGATCCGGAATGTCTAAACCTTGTCTGTGATATTCTGAGTAGGATCTGGGAAGGGATGACTGTGACGAGCTTCAAACTCACAAGTATTGGGCGTAGTGACAGACGCAAAAGGATCAATGGATCTTATTCCAATACAAGTGAGAACCGACAGATGATTAGCCATGTACATGGACCTTTTTCACTGAGAGGACGGATGGTAGCCATTGACAACGGTGATCCACCAACATACAGCTTGCCATGGAAAGAACATTGCGTGCATGAAGAAGAAGACAGTAGGAAAGTAGAGATTCGGAAGACAAAGCATCTCCAAAACCTTAATCTGTTCTCAATTATTGCATAACAAGTATTTATTTGATGCTCTTTTACTTTTTACTACTGAAATTAAGAATTATTATTGATTTCCTAACTAAGAATTACAAGATAAACATAGCTTGCTTCAAGCCGACAATCTCCGTGGGATCGACCCTTACTCACGTAAGGTATTACTTGGACGACCCAGTGCACTTGCTGGTTAGTGGCATCGGAGTTGTGAAAAGCGTGATTTACAATTTCGTGCACCAATGACGCGTCCGCGTCGGTATAAAAAAAGAGTTTTTCTTCTCCTCTTCCATTTTCTTTTGTTTATCGCATTTGCATACTTTTATTCTTTGCATTTCAATTTTGTTTTTATAGCCTGTTTTCATTTTTTTTCCTAAGTTTCTCATTTTAATAATGGTGTTGCATTTTTCTACTCAATTGTTGAGACTCTCTTGTATTATTTTGGTGCTTCGTGACTTGTTGCATTATTTGTGATGTTTGTTCTACACACGAGATTAGTGCTTTCACTACAAGAAAAACACCCATTCAGGTACACTTGAAAAGTGTAGCCAAAAGTAAAAAAAATGATGCCTTAGGCTACGACTATGCTTTTTGGGCTACGGCTACGCTTTTTGGGGTGATTCCTATTCGGCCGTTGCCTATTCTCAAAGGCTACGCTTTTCTGCACCAAGGGCTACGCTTTTGGAGTTTGAGAATAGGGTACGCTTTTCCAGTGATGCTGCCCAGGAACAAAGGCTACGCTTTTCGGCTTCCATTTTTACCAGAATAAGCTACGCTTTTCAGTGCTACTGCATCACTTGTAAAGCGTAGCCACATTGTATACCATGACTACCTTTTATAAGTGTAGCCTTAGGTCCCTCTTTTTTTTTTTTGTATACTATAGCTACTGTATATAAATGTAGCCTTAGATCCCTCATTGTTTTTTTTTATATTAGATCCCTCATTTTCTATATATATATATATATATATATATATATATATATATATATATATATTAATAATTTTTTTCTAAAACCTAATATTTAATAATATAACTATATAATCCTATATTTTTAATTAAATTAGTGAAATGTTATAAAATAAAAATATTTCTCCATCCAAAAAACCTACTTTTTTTTACCGAGAAAAATATTTTTTCATAATTGAAAAACTTTTATAAAGTAATCAGAAAAACAGGAAATAGTTGCCACAGAAAACAATGCATGTCTTGTATACAATATCACAGTTATTTGCAATCTGCATGTACCATCTTTAGCCTATAGCTTCTAGAATTTACAGGTTGTTGTAAGATAGAAAACCTGAACATTTAAACAAAATGAAAATTTACATTCCAATGTAAAAAAAATGAAAAAAAAAAGAAGTCATTTTGGTATAAATCAAATTCCCTCATTACAAATGACCATTCCCCTTGTGCACAACAGTGGTTCTTTCATAACCAAATGACATCAACAAAAACGGGGGCCTTGCTTGCTTCTCTGTATTCCATGGCATATATGAAAATATCTATTATGGTTATTAAGGAAAACATTCAGCTTCACAATAAGTTGCACCATCAAATATCTAGCTGATCAAGATCAATCGTGTTTGCGCAATTTCTTATCAGATCCTTCCGAACATCCACCTATTAAAAGCAAAAATTGTTTAAAAAGAAAAACAAGAAAGATTACGATAATACAAGTTTATTGGTGATTCAACTATGGAAACTGATTCTCTTAAACTTTTACATGACTTTGTTCCTTGTGATCTGTCATCTCTCTTCTGATTTAAAAGGTGGAATCCAAACAATACATGAGATATCCATATGAAATAGTAAATAAAATCTAAGAGTAGTCAATCAGGTACCATATGAGAGATTCATACCAGCAGCATATCCCTATTACGGAGCAGCATTTTCAATGGTAAGTATCTTCCTCTCATTCTCATACATTGCTATAAATTTGCCAATTTTGACTAGTTGGCACCTAATGTAATGGTAACTATTTGATTTTGACGCAGATGGCAGGTTTCTTCATCTTCACTGCTGTTCATCTATACCACAAGTAGTTGTAAACCCTTTGATCCAAGATAATGTAGTATGTAGCACCATAACGATTGGATTTGAATGCTGAGATTGAAAATTTTGACTAGGATATAAAATACAAATTTCTAATTTATTATAGAAGTGATTCTAAACCAGCTAACATGCTCTTATCCATGATTTAACCAGGGATTTTGGAGAAGAAATTCAAACCCAAGGAACGAAATTGAAACCAGTTAACTAATAATAATATAGGATGAAACTAAAGACCAAAAAGAAATAGAAAGCAAACAAAACTCAACTAAAGATGAAGCAGAAATTTGTGCAGAAGATGAAGCTAAAGACCTTGTAGTTCTTCTAGGAATTTGTGCAGCTTCCTCTGAATTCATATTTCCTCTGATAAAATCAACAATGGAATCATCAATTTGGAATCAAAAGTGATCAGAAGCACTAATAAAAATTAAATAAGAAAGAGTTATCAGAAGCACTAATAATATGCCTTATAATAAAAAATAATATGCATAATAAACTAAATTCACTAATGAAACCAACAAGAGTGATCAGAGGCACTAATGAAGCAGAGCAGTTTTTTAAGAATTAGCAAGGAAAGAAAACTAGAGATGATAATAACATAAAGCTAAGGCCTGTAACATCTTTGCTCAGCATAACCAACTAGCAGTGAGATATGAAAACAAATGAAGCATAGACACTAGATAGAAGTTTCAGAAGAACAAAATTTTCCATTCACAAACAGACAAAATCTTCTCCCACAAAGACTTGAAAAACCCTCTCCTTCCATTCTCCATCCAGAAAAATGTAAATAAATGACCATTTTCTCCCTGTTCCACAACTTAAAAGATAGTACTACCAACAACAAAAGAATCAATAAACAATAAGATCATCCCTGCTCTAAACACACACAAAAAAATTCTGGTCCAATCAAACTAGACATATTTGAACTGTATCAACTCTTCTAGTAATCAAGTCATACCCTAGTAGTGAGAATGCTCCTCAAAGATAGTTTTATATTTTATAACATTTACAATGATGCAAACCCAGCACCTTATTTCATAGAGAAAAGTCTAAACCAAAAGTATTCCAACTACATCAAGTCTTCTAGACTTCTATTGATCTGCTAAAAGTTCTAAAACTCAGTTCACTAGGAATGAAGATTCTCAAATCTTTTTTTCTGTAGCAATATTAATTACCTGTATGAGATTCATCATGTTAGCAGAAAGGACACTAATAACATCAAAAGCTCAACTCCTTTTTGCACAACAATGAAATCAAACCTTTGAAAAGCTCAACTCCTTTTCTGATTCAGCACTAAAAGAATGCATTGCCTTTAAGATTGTTAAATGTTAGTGACATCAAACTAATCCTCAAGAATCAAATTGATACTTCAAAAACAAAATAAAATAAAATAAAAATTCAAGAACCACAATGGGGATTTACTCATTGTTTTGTGATATCACATGCCACAAATTTTTATCATTGCTCAATAGTTCTAGTTTCTATTTTAGTAATGTAATAAGTAAGCCAGATTTTCATGGTAATGTTTGATTTCCATGACTGAAGTAATTAATCAGTTTTCAATATGTTAAGCAATTAGAAACAAGGAAATGAAATAGAGAGAAATGATAGGAATAAAAGTCAGAATAAGCAACCCCCACCCCCCAAAAAGTCTCAGAATAAAAAACACCAGAAAAGATGAAGCTCAAACATGTTCCAGTTATTCCATTTCCAGCACAAGGGCATGTGAACCCTCTAATGCACTTGTCTCATAAATTAGCACAACATGGCTGCAAAGTTATCTTGCAAGAAAATATGCAAGAGCTCATTGATGATGGAATCATGGATACCAATGGTAAGAGTTATAATTTTCACTCTTTACTCAACTTTACTATTTCGGATAAATCGCAAAAACTACTCGTGCTAAATTTCATAGAACTACAGAACATTGAGAACAAAATTGGAAATGAAAGTGATTTTAGTTTAAACCATGTTGTAGATGTACAAATTAACATGTCCTTAAAATGAATCAAGCAAGAATATATTATTATTTTCTCAGTTATTCACTTTTTTATAATAGATGATGATACAGAACAGCAGCATTAATGCATAAAAGTTTAGTAAATTCTCTTCATGCTGTGATTATTGAAAGGTATCAAGAAAAATTGAACACTTGTTTACAATCTAGTTAAATCTAAAGAGACAAGCAAAATTGTATGAACAGATCTTGCAAAAATTTAGTTAAATCTAACGTATTTTTGAAATGTTTTAGTACTATCACAGTATCCTTATCCTCCACAGCTATTCTAATTTGCTCTCTCAAGTCGTGACATATTCTTCTTTTATCACAAACTCCTACCACTGTTAAGCTAGTAAAAAGAATATAAAGTACAAGCATTCGGATTTTCATCTGTTTTGTCTATTAACAATTAATGTCTCATAGTTCTTACTATACATATCAAGGGGAAGGAACGATTTGATATTAGGGACAAGCACAAGAATTAACCTATGAGATCGCAGGAGAGTCAGGACAGTAAAGTTAGCATCTGTAAGGAGGATGTTCCCCTGGGCATAGAGTTCTAATATAACATAGTTTGCATTCTCTCCCAATCCAAATTGAAAGAGAATAATCTGACAGTTTAAAGAAAACAAAAATCAAAACATAAAATAAATTTCTACAGATTAATAGGAGAACAAAAAAGGTAGGGGTAATACCCTATCATAGCCAAGCTGCCTAACATCTTCAAGCCTCCTAGTCCGAATATGCTTCCTCAATTTGAGAGTAAAACCAGAAGGAGTATTGCTCTTGTCACTATAATAATCATGATCAAACAACCAATTAAATTAAGATCACTGAATGCTCTATTATTAAAATTGAAATTATAATAAATAAATTAGAACGTGATGATGTGAAGATTGTAGGATTACCGCATGTACACAGTGGTGTGCAATCTGACGCCACTTTCCATGAGAAGGAGGACCTTTTCGCTTTCGCCGGATTCCAAAACTCTGCTACTGTTCATCAGCTTGAAGACATACGTCTGCATAATAAGATTGAGATCAAAATCAAAATTAAAATAATTAGTAAGGATTTAATTTTGATTGAAGATTAGAAAAAAAAAAGAATATGATAATAGAGAAGTGTTTTTCCTACCTTGGGAGTGAGGTCATAGACATTGGAGCAACGTAGTGTTCATCCGCACCTTCACCATGTTTGTGTTGTGTGGGTTTAGGGTTCGGTGGATGGCGATGGCGATAGCGGCGTTGCGACGGTGACCCCCTTTCACTCTCTGTTCTCTCGCTCGCGCTCTCATCTCTGTCTTCCTCCTCTCCTCCCTCTAGTTCACTCATTCTCTCGGATCTTGGTGTGTGCGTGAATGGGTGCGTGGCGAAGGTAAGTTAGGGTTAGGGTTTTGAACAATTAATTGGAAGGTGAGTTACGAAGGTGAGGGGGTGAAATTTTTCTCTGATCTGATCATCTGATGGCGAAGAGAAGCGCAGAGAGGACGACGAGAAGCGCAGAGATCGACGATGGTATGGGCGGCACGCGACGATCAGTGCAGGAGGGTTCACGACGGTGTGAGCTTCACGATCTTCACGATGGTGTGGCGCTGAGTGGTGAGTGGGGACTGGGGTGCGATGATCTTCGCGATGGTGAGGCTTCACGATCTTCGCGCGGTGCAGGAGGCAGGGTTTTTAAAAGGGTTTTCTTTGTGTTTTGGACTTGGAGGGTTTTCTTCTCTACTGAAAGGGTGACTTCTGAGCTTTGGAGTGAAAATTTTCACCAAGTGTGAGATTACAGAGTGTGTGTGCTTTAGACCGGGAAAAAGTTAAGAGGAGGGAAAAAATTCACCTAAGTGTTAAATTTTTTATTCTAGACACATTAGGCATCACTTTAAAAACGTACCCAAAACTTAATAAATAGGCTACTCTCTAAAAGCGTCTCCTTTGATACAAAAAGTGAACCTATAAATATCAACCTACGGCTACGCTTTATAAGTGATTTCTAAAATACCTAAGGCTACACTTTTTAAATGATGCCACAATTGTGTATCCTTTTCTCTTATAAAAAGGCAACACGGAAAAAAGCGTAGCCTATTCATAGAATAGGCTACGCTTTTCAAATGTAGCTTAAAAAAAGTGTGGCTGAATAGGTATTTTTCTTGTAGTGTTTAGTCCTTCCTAATTCATTATTCTTTGTTTTTGTGCCTCATTATCATTGAGTTAGGATAGGACCAATTGCTCTCATACTTATCACTAATCTTGTTCGTGCCCATTCTTATTTGATCTTGATGCTCAATATGCTCTTTATGCTTTGAATTTACTCTTGCATCAAGCTTAATGATATGCCTTGGCTTACATTGTTAGGGGTTTTAAAATAAAAAATCCAAAATGTGGTTAACCGGTTAAAAAACCATAACCACATTTTGGTTAACCAGTTTAATAAAACAATTTCAAAAATCATATCCATATTTTTTAGAATTGGTTAACCAAAACCAAATTAAAAAAAAATCAGTTTTTAACCGGTTAACCAAAACCAAAACCAAATTAAAATTAAAACCTAATTTCAAAACCAAATTACATACTCTCTCTCTCCCTTCCTCTCTCTCTCTCTCCCTCCTTTCTCTCTCTCTCCTTTTTCTCTCCCTTCTCTCTCTCTCTCTCTCTCTCTCTCTCTCTCTCTTTCCTCTTTCTCTCCCTTCTCTCTCTCTCTCTCTCTCTCTCTCTATTCTCTGTCCCCTTCTCTCTCTTATTTTCCCCCTATTTCTCTCCCTTCTCCCTCTCTCCCCCTTCCTTCCCCCCTCTCTCTCTCTCTTCTCTCTCTCTCACTCATTTTTCTCTTTATCTCCTCTCCCATTCTCTCTCTCCTTTCCCTCTCTCTCTCCGCTTCTCTCTCTCCCTCTTTTTCCCCTTCTCTCTCTCTCTCTCTCTCTTCCCTCCTCTCTCTCTCCTATCTCTCTTTCCCTTTCTTCCTCTCTTTTTCTCTCTTCCCTCTCCCTCATCTTTCTCTCTCTCTCTCTCTCCACCTCATCTTTCTTTCTCTCTCCCTTGTCTCTCTATCCTTCTCTCCCCTTCCCTCTTTCTCTCTCTCTTTATCTCTATCTCTCTCTCTCTCCTTCTCCCCCTCCCTTCTCTCTCTTCCTCTCTCTCCTCCCCTTCCTCTCTCTAATCATCTCTTCCCTTTTTCTACCTCTCCTCCTCCTCTCTCTCCCCTCATATCTCTCTCCTCTCCTCTCCTTCTCTCTCTATCCCATATCTCTCTCCTTTTTCCTCTCTTTTCCCTTCTCTCTCTCTTTCTCTCTCTCCCCTTTTATTCCTCTCTTCCTCTCTCTTTTTGCTCCCCTCTCTTTCTCTCTTTTTTTCTTTCTTTCTCTCTCTCGCTCCTCTCTCTTTCCTTTTTTTCTTTCTCTCTCTCTCTCTCTCTCTCCCATTTTCTCTCTCTCCTCTTCTTCCTCTTTTCCTTTTCTATCCTTCTCCTCTTTCTTTTCTTACTCTTTCTTTTCTCTTTCTCTCTCAACCTTCTCTCAATCTCTATTCCTCTTCTATCTCTTTTCTCTTCTTCTCTCTAAAGCGAGGAAGAAGAGAGAGGAGGAGAAAGAAAAAAAAGACAGAGACAAGAAGAGAGAAGAAAGATAGGAGAGAGATAAGAAGAGAGAAAAAGAGGAAGAGAAAGAGGACAAAGAGGGAGAAAGAGAGAGGGGAGAGAGAGAGGATGGGGAAAGAGAAGGAGAAAGAGACAGAAAAGAGAAGGAGAGAGAGAAAAGAGAGGAGGGGAGAGAGGAAGAGAGAGGGAGGGGAGGGGAGAGAGAAAGAGGGAAGGGGAGAGAGAGGGAGAGAAGGATAGAGAGAAAGAAAGGAGAGGAGGAGAAAGAGGGGAAGGGGAGAGAGAGAGAGAGAGAGAGTAAAGGAAGAAAAGAGGAGAGAGAGAGAGGAGGGAGGGAGAGAGAAATGGGAGAGAGGGGAGAGAGAGAGGAAGAGAAAGAGAGGGGAGGGGGAGAAAGAGAGGAAGGGGAGAAGGGGAGAAGGAGAGAAAGAGAAGGAAGAGAGAAGAGGAGGGAGAGAGAAAAGAAGAGAGATGGAAAGAATGAGATAAGAAAAAGTTACTCGTATCATTTAGAAAGAAAATTATTTATTATTTATATTAGAAAAAATTATTTATAGAAAATACTGAAAAGAGATAAGAAAGAAAAAGGAACGAAAGCAATGGAAGGGATTTCATTATTTACAAATGTTACTCGTGTAATTTAGAAAGAAAAAAAATTTAGATTAAAAAAAGGTTTAAAAATTTGGGTTTTTGTATATAAAAATATTAATTTTTGTGTAAAAATCAATTTTTACATGTAAAAACCAATTTTATGGTATAAAAACCAATTTTTTAGTGTAAAAACCAATTTTTTAATATAAAACCGGTTTTTCTATATAAAAATCGGTTATTTTTTAAAAACCGATTTTTGCTTTAATAACCGGTTAAAAACCGATTCTGAATTTCACTAACCGGTTAATAACCGGTTTCATCATGTAAAACCAATTTGGTTAATTAACCAATACTGTATTTTTGGTTAACCAAAAAACTGGTTTGGTTTTTGGATTACCCAAACCATGAACACCCCTATACATTGTGATGAGGGAAAAACGATTCCACACAAACTCACCGGCAAGTGTACCGGGTCGCATCAAGTAGTAATAACTCACAAGAGTGAGGTCGATCCCACAGGGATTGATGGATTGAGCAATTTTAGTTAGGTGATGAATTTAGTTAAGCGAATGTTTGATGATATGAGTGATTTTGATTGACAGAAGCTAAATTGCAAGTAAATAAGAGTGCAGAAGGTAAATTAAGCAAAAAAGTAAAGTACAGAAGAGACAAATTGCAGAAACTTAAAGTGCAAGAAAGTAAAAGAGCTGAAACTTAGATTGCAAGAAAAGTAAATTGCAGAAACTTAAAGTGCAAGAAATATAAATTGCTGAATCTAAATTGCTGAGAAATGTAAATTGGTTGAAGAACAAGAGGATTTGGGTACTGGGATTCAGAATTTAACTAGAAAATGCAAGTTAAAGTAAATCAGAGAGCTATGAGATGCAGGAATTCAGATCTGGATCTCAACATACAGCAAGAACAGAAATGGAAAATTTCTTCAAGAAACAAAACAGCATGAAAACTTGAATCAATTATGAAATCCTAAAAGAGAAATTGAAGATCGAAGAAGAGCAATGAGACTAGAAATCAGATCTAGATCTCAATTGCTCCCTTGATCAAGCAGAAAGGAAAATTGCAGATGAAATGAAAATGAAAATAGAAGAGAAGATTAAAATCCAATTCTTAGAACAATTGAGAAGAAGAGTAAAAGATGATTCTCAAATTTTAAATCAATGAAGTTCTTCAATCTCAATTCAAAACACAAAAGAAGAAAGTAGAAGTTGCAGAAGAAAGAAAATGCAGAAAGAAAACTCAGATCCAAATTCCCTAAATCCCAAATTCAAAACAATTGAAAATTAAAAGTGAAAAACAAATAAAAATGAGCTAAAGGTCCTTTACAAATTGAACTTAATCCTATTTATACACTTTTTATTTTGGTCTTCAAAGCTTGGAATGGGCCTTTTGGTTTTTTGGATTTGAAGAGAGATGGGTTCGGTTGGCTTTGGTTCAAGCATGGGTTGGTGAGCCTTGGTGTGCCTTGTTTGCAATTGGCCTCCCTAGCGTTCACTCTTTGAACGCTACGTTCAAATTGTGAATGCTACACTTGCTGAGCCTTCCTCCCAAGGCTTGAATCCATGATAAAGTTTGCTTTTATGAACGTAACGTTGCCTTTTTCAAATGCTACCCTTCCTTGGTTTGATGCTGAGCCTTGCTTCCTTGGTTGAGAGGCACGAGAAAGGTGAGGATAGTGAACGTAGCGTTCACTTCTTAGAACGCTACCCCCTTCCTTGTCTTGATGCGCGCTCAGCTCCCTTGGTGCCCCTCTTCGAGCGCTACGTTGCACCATTTGAATGCTCCTTGTGAGCTTTTATGCACCTTGCTTGCTCTTTGGTGTGCATGCTTCTTGGAGCGCTACGTTCAATGTTTTGAACGCTGGCCTTGCTCCCTTGATTGAGAGGCACGAAAACATTCACAAAAGTGAACGCTATGTGCACTTGCTTGAACGCTCATGCATTGGTTTGGTTGGCTTCCTTATGAATGCAACGCTTTAATGTCATGGCTCACGCTTTTCAAAGCGTGGCCTAAGGTCCAAAGCGTGCTCCAAACTCTTCTTTCCTTTTTTTCATCATTTCTTCACCTACAAGCAACCAAACAACTAATCAAAGTCCCACCAAAATCACTAGATCTTTGCATCATTTATAAAGTCAATTAATTCTAGCTTAAAACCTATGATTTTGTGTAAAATAGATGATGTTTGATTGATTCAAGAAATTCATAAAAATCCACTCCAATTACTTACTTATGGTGCAAGAAAGTGCATAAAACCTAATGAAACTAATGACAAATGCTTGTAAAACTAGCATAAGATGACTTGTCATCACAACACCAAACTTAAGCCTTGCTTGTCCCCAAGGAAGCAATAAACATTGAGAAGAAATGAAATGAAACAGAGAAGCATACATGTCCTTATTTAGCAGATAATAGAATTTGAACCATGGGGTTTTATGCAGACAAAAATGCAGCTCACTTATTCTTTGCTGATAGATAAGAAGTGTTTCTTTGAGGATTCACTAGGGTTGCTGTCATAATGCCTTGCTCTTTGATTGATCCCTTTTTGGTTTTTCCTTATTTCTTTTGCTTAGAGAGCTTATTTCTTAATGATAACTCAGTGTCAAGTGTTGCAGCAGCCTTTTGGCTCAATTTTGCTCAACACTTTTTCACTACAGACACTTGGCTCACAAATCCTCTTAGGAATATTGATGCACAGCTCCTCTTTGGGTTACTAAATGCTTTGTAACTAGGTTGCTCTTGATAATGGACTTTCAGTTGGTAATCCCGAATTAGTTAATCCAAGTTACCAAGTTTTAAAAACTCCTCAAAACCTAATTGTCCAAGCATATCCTAGTATAAAAAAACACCATAGACATATGTCCTAAGGTTCAAGCTATTGGTGTCTAGCCTTATTGTTTGTTTCTTTGCCAATTCTTGGCTTTTCCTTTCTCTTTCTTTCTTACTTTGCTTCATTTTCCAGGGAATTTCATTAATAAAAGGTTTTATGACAGCAACCAAGTTCACACTACAAAGAACACTCTATTATGCAGCTTTTATTATTGAGCTTTCCATCCAATCAAGCAATTACCACCACAAGTTTCATTCTAATTCCTACCACATTGAACAATCACTTTCTTTTTCAAACATTTTCCCTTATTGATGCAAGAAAAGGGAAACAAAACATGAATTTAAAGTAAATGAGTGACAACAAGCATTTAAACTAGTGCAGACATCAACATTTGTATTATTTGAACTAAACATTAAGGTAAGCAGCAACTTTTCATTCAGAGCAATTCAAAACAAGGTGAATTTTTTGACAATACAACCTCTCAGGAGTGTCTTGCAGCTTTCCTTTTGTCATCATCATCCTTCACTACAAGAAAAAAGGCCTATGGCCACGCTTTTTCCTTGCCACGCTTTAAAAGCGTGGCCAAAAGTGGTCAATGGACACGCTTTTGTGAGGGTGGTGATAGATTAGAGATTTGGCCACTTTTTTTTTGCCACGCTTCAAAAGCGTGGCTATAGAGAGAAACAGGAACGTTTTAAAAGCGTGGTGACAGGGTTTCATTACGGCCACGCTTTAAAAGCGTGGCCAAAAGGTTTAAAAAAGAAAAACCCTAATGACCCGGCCCCCAACCCGGTCCCCACCCTAATGACACTCTTTCAACCCAGTCCCCAACTCTTTCACCCTGGCTACCCTAATCTAATCGATCGAGCTCACATTCCCTTTCACCCTGGCCACCCTAATCGATCGAGATCACAACAGTGCCGCAGCCCCACTCCCCCTTTTCCCCTCTCTAACGCACACAACACAATACTCACACGCACCACCTTACCCACGTGGAAGAGGAGAGCTCGAGGAAGGAGACGCCACCTTGCTGCCAGCTCCGTCGAAAACCAGCCCGCCGCCGTTGTCGAGTTAAACCCGAGAGAGTGTGTGCAACGATGAGAGATGAGGAGCCGTCACCAAACGCGTCGTCGCTGCTGGAGGAGCTTCGCTCTTCGCCACCGCCGAAGAGGGGAAAGAGGAGCTGCTCCCTCGCCAGTCATCGTCGTGCTTCCTGGTTGCCGATGAGGGAGCCGCGAGAACCGTTGTAGCTGTTGAGTAAATCTGTGCTTTTAATTGTTATTACTCTTTTCCAATTGATTTTAGGAAATTGAAGTTTTACAGATTCGACGGGGAAAGGAACCGGTGGAAGGAGAGAACCGATGGTGCCGTCAAGTTCCCTAAGAACAAGGTTAGTAGCAGGGTTTGGCTTCTCATCTGAACAAAATTGATTTGTGCTTCTTTATTTATGCTTATTCTCTGATTCATTTGTGCTTCCCTAGTTCCCTGATTCTTCCGTTCGTAAGTAGTTAGAGAAGTTTAAATGATATTTGTTTGAGCCTCATATAATAATATCGAACGTGGTTCTTTTGCTGTCATTATAGTAGTTAAATCTCAGAAGGTTAATTGGTTCATTTGTGCAACTAAGTTTTGTTCTTTTTTTTTGTGTTTATGTGATGTGTATTTTTGGAAAAAACGAACGAATTCCAAACACACGAATCTCACCGGCAAGTGTACCGGGTCGCATCAAGTAATAATAACTCACGTGAGTGAGGTCGATCCCACAGGGATTGAAGGATTGAGCAATTTTAGTTTAGTGGTTGATTTAGTCAAGCGAATCAAGTATTGGTTGGGTGATTTGTGATTGCAGAAACTAAATTGCTTGAAATGTAAAGAGAGAGGGGTAGATTGCAGAAAATTTAAGATCAAAGAAAGTAAATAAGCTGAATCTTAATGAACAAGTAATGTAAATTGCAGAAACTTAGATTGTAAGAAATGTAAATGGCTGAATCTTAAAGTGCAAGAAATGTAAATTACATGAATTATAAAGGGAATTGGGAAGTGGATTTGCAAAAATTAAACAAGGAAAAGTAAAATTCAACAAACAGAAATGTAAAAGATGGATTCAATTAAACCGGATCTCAAATGACAATGAAAATAAGCTTGGTGTAGCACGAAACAAGGAAATTAAAATTGAAAGATGTAGATCTCAGGATCCAAGAGACTAGATAACCAAGTCTAGATCTCAATGCCTTCCAAGATCCAAATTCAGAATTCAATTGCAAGAAAAGTAAAGATCCAGCAGTAGAAGAAAAGAAGTGAAATCGCAAATTCTCAATGATGCAGTAAATCAAAATAGAGAGATCTCAAGATGAGATTGAGACAGAATTTCCCCAATTCTTCAACCCAAGATTCAAGACAAGTGTAAATAAAATTTTAAAACAATAAAACTAAGAGGAAGAGAATTAAATTCTCCTTCCCCCAACACTCAAAATCTCAAATTAACTCCTAACCAAAAGCTCTCCCAAAATCACTTAGTAAAACCTAAAATGGAAAAACTTCCTAAAAACTTAAAATCTAAGCTATTTAGACACTCTCTTCAAATGATCTTCAAGCCTTGAATTGGGCCTTTGCTCTTGATGGAATTGATTTGACAAAAGCCTCTGTTGATTGCTCTTGGAGTTGGAGAGAAACCCATTTGTGAACCGGGCCATGAACCAGAAAAGCTTGAGTAAAAGTTTGAGGTCAAACTTTTACTCAAACTTTTCATATCAGCTAGCCTTCCTTGCTGCCATCCACGTTTGAGCCAAAGTTTGAGGTCAAACTTTGAGCCAAACGTGGATCCCTCTTGCATGCCTCTTGGGGTACTACTTTGCCCTCTTGTCAAGTTACCAATTTTATGTCCATTATAGACTATTATATATGGTTGAAAAGCTCTGAACGTCAGCTTTCTAACCCAATTAGAATCACCTCAATTGGACATCTACAACTCAAGTTATTATTGTTGGAAGTATACCCCTTCATGTTATTGTGGCGCCAACGTTTGCCTAAAAGCTTGAGGTCAAACGTTGGCGCAAGCTTTTACTCTCCTGGGTGTTTTGTCGTTTGCCTAAAAGCTTGAGGGAAAACGTTGGCCCAAGCTTTTGCTCCTCCAGGGTGAATTCAATTCTTCCAAAAGTTTGAGCTAAAGTTTGAGGCAAGCTTTTGCTCAAGCTTTTTGTTCTCTCTTGCTCCTTGCCATTTCTTCTTTCTTCAACCTTCTTCAAAGCTCTTTTCACCTATCATTAATCAACTAAGCACATCAAAGCTATGCTCAAAATCATGAGATTGTTATTCTTTCATAATATATGACAATTATAGCACAAAATCTCATGAAATTGCATTAATTTATCCATGGTTGATTAAATCAAAGGAAACATGAAATTCTACCCAATTGGCTTACTTATGGCTCAAGAAAGTGCATAAAATCAATTGAAAACAAAAGAAAAAGACTAGTGAAACTAGGCTAAGATGACTTGTCATCACAACACCAAACTTAAAGCTTGTTTGTCCCCAAGCAAGAAAAGAATTATTGAGAAGAAAGAATGAAATGGGAGAGGATGTTTATGCTAGCAGAGTATTATTGGTAGCTCATGGGGTTTCATGTAGATATGTAAACACTCACTTCTTATTGATATTTAGGCCTAGAAAGTCTCCTCCAAGCATCAAACAACACACTGCTATGACCTCTCATTATTCTTTTGTCCTTGACCATTATTTTTTTCTATAAGCTTTAATTCAATGTCATGTGTAACAAGCTCTTTTCTTTCTTTATGCTTGACACATTATTCACTATAGACACTTGGCTCACATTCCTTCTTAGAACATTGATGCCCAGCACCTCTTTGGGTTACTAAATGCCTTGTAGTTAGGTTGCTCTTGATAGTGGACTTTCAGTTAATGATCCCGGGTTAGTTAACCCAAGTCACCAAGTGTTGATGCACTCCAAAGAACTTAATAATCCAAGCAGATCCTAGTACAAAGACACCACAGGCATATATTCTAAGGTTCAAGCTATTGGTGTCTAGCTTTGTTTCTTTTTATTTTTCTTTTGTTCTGTTGCCATTTTTAGCTTTTTCTTTTCTCTTTTTGTTTTTCTTTTTAACCTAGGACTTTTATTTTATTGAGATTCATAGACAGTGAGCTACCTTCTACTTAAAAGGAGACAGTCTAGTTCTTTTATTCACTAAAAGTGAGCTATCATACAATCTCACATACATACCACCACTCACTATTATTGTACTTCCAGCTAACAAAGAACTATCTTACTTCACATTCCAAATATTTCTTTTATTGAATTAAAGATGCAGGGGACAAGGTATGCATTTAGTTAAGTGAAAGTAAACACACAAGCACACACTTAGACTAGCTTATTTATTGCAAAAAAAATGATTCTACTTGTACTAGATGAACACTTTAGCAAGACATAAATCAAAGCATTTCTCAACAGCAAGAGTTAAGTATAGATACAACCTATTGGTTTGCAGTTCTTTTGTCCTTCCTTCTGTTGTGCCCCTTTTGAGTTATGATGCATAATGTCTTCAAATGGTGGTTAGTTCCCTGCATAATTTTCAAAAGTTGCTTGCTTCTCAAGCCCTTAGGTGGTTGGTTAGTATGCATGAATTGAGTGTGGCTTTTGGATTTAATTTGGTGTGGGAACACCAAACTTAATTCCTTGCCACTGTCTCTAATGCAACAGGTTGTACATTTATGTATTCTTTTGGCCTTGCTAAAGGTTATGGAACCAAAACTAAAAAGCAATTAAATGGTTGAATAATTTGTCTGATTGCTTGGAGCTAACATTATGCAGGAGGTGAGAGTATGCTTTTAAATGAGATTTTTGGTGGAACACCAAACTTAGAATCCTTCATTCTCCCTTAAATTGTTTTGGTGTGCAACATCAAACTTAGCTCTTTGCAATACATACTTAATTATTCAACATTTTTATTGAAAAAGCTATGAAAAGAAAACTACCTCAGGTTGGATTGCCTCCCAACAAGCGCTTCTTTATTGTCATTAGCTTGACATTTCATCCTTTGATCATGGGGGTTGAAAATCATAGTGCCTCAGCTTTTCTCCTCTTACTGTGAACTTCCTTCCGGTCTCCTCTTTGATGATCTCTAGGTGTTCAAGTGAAAAGACCCGGTTCACAATGTAGTATTCAGATGATTGTGGGGACACCTTCATTGGTTGGGTGTTTAACACTACTTTATCCCCTGGTGAAAAGCCTTCAGTAGGGATCTTCTTGTTTCTCCACCCTCTTGGCCTCTTCTTCTTCTTTCTCAAAAGATACTCCCTGCCTTGGTGGTTCCTTTTCTGAGATGTTGAATTTCTCATCTGGAGGTTTTGGATCCAGTTCCTCCTTGATTTCTTTGGTTTGTTGCACCATCTCTACTGCTTTCAAGCATGGATTTAGAAGTCTTGGAGCTAACTCATTGACTACCTCCTTCAAACTTTGATCTCTGGCTTTATCCTTCATAGAATCTTTTTCTTGAATTGGCTCATACAAGGTTTTAAAAACATGGAATGCTAGGTGCTCATCATGCACTCTTAGCAACAATTCCCCCTTTTCAACATCTATCAATGCTCTGCCCGTAGCTAGGAAAGGCCTCCCCAGAATGATAGGAGTGTTAGGGTCCTCCTCCATATCCAAAACGACAAAATCAGCTGGGAGAAGAAATTTTCCCACTTTTACCAGCACATTCTCTACAACTCCAAGTGCTTGCTGAATGGATTTATCAGCCATTTGAAGAAGTATTCGTGTGGATTTCAGCTCGACAATTTGGAGTTTCCTCATTAGAGACAAAGGCATCAAATTTATGCTTGCACCAAGATCACAGAATGACTTCTCAATTGTTATGTTTCCTATGGTGCAAGGTATATAAAAACTCCCAGGATCATCTTTCTTCTCTGGCAACTCTCTTTGGAGAATAGCACTACATTCCATTGTCATCTCAACAATTTGTCCTTCTTTTAGGGACTTTTTCTTTGTCAGCACTTCCTTCATAAATTTGGCATACACTGGCATCTGTTCAAGTGCTTCTAAGAAAGGAATATTGATGCTGAGTGTCTTGAATATGTCCAGGAACTTTGAGTATTGCTTATCCTCATTCTCTTTTTTGAACCTTTGAGGGTATGGAAGTTTGGGGATATATGGCTTCACCCCTTCCTTCTTCTCTTGTAGCTGTGTTTCAAGGATGTCCTTGTCTCTCTTTGAGCTTTTTGCATTCTTAGTCTTTCTCTCCTTTTCTCTTCTCTCTTCTGTCTCTTTTTGTGGAACTTATCTGTTGTGTTCTTCCTGATTGATGACTTCTTTCCCTCCAGTCTTCTCACTTCCCACTATGATTGCCTTGTACTCCTCCCACTTTGTAGCTTTTCCTTTGTCCCTTGGGTGGTCTTGAGTGGCACTAGGGGATGCATTTGATTGCTTCTCACCCATCTCTACAATTTGTTTAGCCATTTGCTCCATATGCCTCTCAAGATTTCTGATTGAAGCTTCTTAGTTTTTGCTTGTTGTGGCTTGATCTTTTCTTGCTGCTTCTTGATCTTTTCTTGCTGCTTCTTGATCTTGTCTTACCATCTCTTGATTTTTCATGAGTTTCTCCATCATTATCTCTAGACTAGAGATTCTTTGGGAGTCTGGATTTGGTTGTGGTTGTGTAAAATGAGATGGTTGTTGCTGGAAGTTGTTTGAACTATTTGTGGGATTATTTTGTGGGTGGAATGTGGATGTGGAAGGTGGATGATGGTTATTTTGGGGTTTTCTATATGGATTGTGGGTTATGTTTTGCTGGTTGTTGTTCTGGTTGTTTCTTGAGTTGTTTTGGTTTAAATTTCTTTGCCATGGTTGTTGGTTTTGAGTGTGGTTATCTCCCCATCTGAGATTTGGATGGTTCTTCCAGGATGGATTGTAGGTGTCACCATAAACTTCATTTTGGCTGCAGTTTTGGTTGTGCACATATTGAGGTTGTTCCTGCTGCTGATCTTCTTGGTTTTCTTCATTTTGCCCCCATTTGGTTGATGATTGGCTTGTGTTGATTGCTGCAACTTAGAGACTATCAATCCTCTTGGCCATTTGATCAAATTGTTGTTGAATTTGCTGCTGCATCATTTTGTTTTGAGCCAGAATTGAGTCCACTCCTTCCAACTCCATCACTCCTTTCCTTTGTGATGGCTGGCGTTGTCTCTGATGAGCAAAGAAATATTGATTGTTTGCCACCATATCAATGAGGTTCTGAGCTTCTTCAGCTGTCTTCATGAGTTGCATCGAGCCTCCTACTGAATAGTCAAGTGCCTCTTGAGCTTTCATTGTCAGTCCTTCATAGAAATTTTGGAGTTTATCCCATTCATTAAACATCTCAGGAGGGTACTTCCTGATTAGAGCTTTGTATCATTCCCATGCCTCATACAAGGGTTCAGCATCCATTTGTGTGAATGTTTGTACTTCAGTCTTCAATTTAATAACTCTTTGAGGTGGGTAAAACTTGGCAAGGAACTTGGTTACTAGATCATCCCAGTTGTTGATGCTGTCTCTTGGGAAGGATTCCAACCATTGAGTGGCTTTGTCTCTGAGAGAAAATGGAAAATTGCAACAATTTGTAACTGTCAGGATGCACACCATTGGTCTTCACTGTGTTACATATCCTCAGAAAGGTGGATAGGTGCTGGTTTTGATCTTCCAAGGGGCCTCCTCCATAAGAACAGTTGTTCTGCACCAAGGTGATGAGTTGGGGCTTCAATTCAAAGTTATTTGCATCGACATTTGGGGTCAGGATGCTACTCCCACAATGCCTTGGATTACCAAATGTATATGAAGCCAATACTCTCCTTTGGGGCTGACCATTGTCGTTGGCCACTCCCACTTGTGGATTTGTTGGATTTTCTTCCATTTCTTGGTTCCCTTCTCAACCTCCAAAGTGTTTCAGGATTAAAAGGTGTGGATTCATCGCTTATTCCTCCTGACATAAACACAGAACTAGGAGCCAGAATTAAACACTCTATTGCTAGAGTGAAGTTAGTGTTAGCTTAAGCAAAAATTTAAACAGTTAGTATGCTTAGTAAAAAAGAAAAAGAAAAAGTGCTTAATCTAGACCACCACCTTACTTAATCATTGTCAATCTAATCAATCCCCGGCAACGGCGCCAAAAACTTGATGTGTATTTTTGGAAAAAACGAACAAATTCCAAACACACGAATCTCACCGGCAAGTGTACCGGGTCGCATCAAGTAATAATAACTCACGTGAGTGAGGTCGATCCCACAGGGATTGAAGGATTGAGCAATTTTAGTTTAGTGGTTGATTTAGTCAAGCGAATCAAGTATTGGTTGGGTGATTTGTGATTGCAGAAACTAAATTGCTTGAAATGTAAAGAGAGAGGGGTAGATTGCAGAAAATTTAAGAGCAAAGAAAGTAAATAAGCTGAATCTTAAAGAACAAGTAATGTAAATTGCAGAAACTTAGATTGCAAGAAATGTAAATGGCTGAATCTTAAAGTGCAAGAAATGTAAATTACTTGAATTATAAAGGGAATTGGGAAGTGGATTTGTAGAAATTAAACAATGAAAAGTAAAATTCAACAAACAGAAATGTAAAAGATGGATTCAATTAAACCGGATCTCAAATGACAATGAAAATAAGCTTGGTGTAGCACGAAACAAGGAAATTAAAATTGAAAGATGTAGATCTCAGGACCCAAGAGACTAGATAACCAAGTCTAGATCTCAATGCCTTCCTAGATCCAAATTCAAAATTCATTTGCAAGAAAAGTAAAGATCCAGCAGTAGAAGAAAAGAAGTGAAATCGCAAATTCTCAATGATGCAGTAAATCAAAACAGAGAGATCTCAAGATGAAATTGAGACAGAATTTCCTCAATTCTTCAACCCAAGATTCAAGACAAGTGTAAATGAAATTTTAAAACAAGAAAACTAAGAGGAAGAGAATTAAATTCTCCTTCCCCAACACTCAAAATCTCAAATTAACTCCTAACCAAAAGCTCTCCCAAAATCACTTAGTAAAAACTAAAACGGAAAAGCTTCCTAAAAACTTAAAATCTAAGCTATTTATACACTCTCTTCAAATGATCTTCAAGCCTTGAATTGGGCCTTTGCTCTTGATGGAATTGGGTTGACAAAAGCCTCTGTTGATTTCTCTTGGAGTTGGAGAGAAACCCATTTGTGAACCGGGCCATGAACCAGAAAAGCTTGAGTAAAAGTTTGAGGTCAAACTTTTACTCAAACTTTTCATATCAGCTAGCCTTCCTTGCTGCCATCCACGTTTGAGCCAAAGTTTGAGGTCAAACTTTGAGCCAAACGTGGATCCCTCTTGCATGCCTCTTGGGGTACTACTTTGCCCTCTTGTCAAGTTGCCAATTTTATGTCCACTATAGACTATTATATATGGTTGGAAAGCTCTAAACGTTAGCTTTCTAACACAATTGGAATCACCTCAATTGGACATCTACAACTCAAGTTATTATTGTTGGAAGTATACCCCTTCATGTTGTTGTGGCGCCAACGTTTGCCTAAAAGCTTGAGGTCAAACGTTGGCGCAAGCTTTTGCTCTCCTGGGTGTTTTGTTGTGGCACCAACGTTTGCCTAAAAGCTTGAGGGCAAACGTTGGCGCAAGCTTTTGCTCCTCCAGGGTGAATTCAATTCTTCCAAAAGTTTGAGCTAAAGTTTGAGGCAAGCTTTTGCTCAAGCTTTTTGTTCTCTCTTTCTCCTTGCCATTTCTTCTTTCTTCAACCTTCTTCAAAGCTCTTTTCACCTATCATTAATCAACCAAGTACATCAAAGCTATGCTCAAAATCATGAGATTGTTATTCTTTCATAATATATGACAATTATAGCACAAAATCTCATGAAATTGCATTAATTTATCCATGGTTGATTAAATCAAAGGAAACATGAAATTCTACCCAATTGGCTTACTTATGGCTCAAGAAAGTGCATAAAATCAATTGAAAACAAAAGAAAAAGACTAGTGAAACTAGGCTAAGATGACTTGTCATCATTATGCTGAACAAAATCATTGCTGAGTGTGGTTCTTTAGCTGTAAGCACTCCAAATCATTGAAAAAGGTAATTCATGGAATCCATATTTTTTTTCATTTGAAAATCATACTAGAACAATATAATCTGATATGAGAAGCTGTTAATGAGCTTGATTTATATTATAAGAAATTATAAACTGATTGATTGAATAGCTTATCTGCTTTTGCTTTGCTGCTGCTACCTGACTTTGTTCCAATCTTAGCCTCAGGTGCCTTTTTCCTGTATTTGCAGAACTTCTCTCAAGAGCTTCAAAAGCTTGAGGAGTATTGCATGAACCAGAAATCCATTGATTCAATGGTACCTATATATATATATATATATATAACTCTCTTATTAATGCTTTTACTTTGTTTAATTTTCTTTAGCACTGCTTGGTTCATCTGTATTTGACCTAATAAGCTCTTTTACTTGCATGAACTAATTGAAATCTCAATATTGAGTTGCTTGATTCATAGTACTAAGTTTGATGAGAAGAAAACTGAGTTGATATTTATTTAGTTTTTGTCATTTTATTTATTTAACACCATATTTTTATTTGATTATTATTATTATTATTATTCATAGTACAAGGTTTCCATTGGAGCAGCTTGTAATCTTTCTTGGCCTGCTGGCCGTCTCGTGATCCAAGTACTAGATGATTTCTACGGACCCCGTGGTTAAGGTGAATAACGTACCATGCACAGGCACACACTTGCTCTCACACTCATGCACTCATGGGAAGAATTTCTATCAGTTTGTGCTCAATAACACTGCTATTTTCAATTATAATTGTAGTTATACTCAACATGCTTCATTGTTATTGCTTACTTCTTGTTAGCAAGATAAATTTTACCATGAAAGCACCATCAGAAACTTACTAATCAATTTTGCTCCTTTGTCCATGATATGCATTTGTAAAATAGCATTTGTAAATATAGCATTTGTAAAATAGCATCAGGGGTCCACAGCAAAGGAAATACCGAGTTGGTATTGATAACCTCCTTGTGTTACTGATTGGCGGAATTCCTATTGTAATGCCAACTGTCCTTTCAGTTACAATGGCTATTGGTTCACACAAATTGTCTCAGCAGGTTACATTTAGTTTATTGATTCAAACATTTTGTTGAGCTATATAGGATGGAATGTAATGTTGTGCTTAAGTGCCTGAGAACTAAAATATAGAAACACGAAGACAGAGACTACATAGAAAATCAGGCACATTTTGTTCCTAGATAGAAACTTTTTTTCTGTTTCTGTATCTATCTCTTTCAAATAGGTTTGTACTCTATATTTTTGTCTTGGTGCAGTTACCAAATAGGGCCTACTTGTTATCCTTTAATGATAAAAGTTATTATCTAATGATTATAGGTTAGGTACTAATGATATAAATCTTTGCAGGGTGCTATAACAAAGAGAATGACTGCAATTGAAGAAATGGCCGGAATGGATGTCCTATGCAATGATAAAACAGGCACATTAACTCTCAACAAGCTTACAGTGGACAAGAATCTAATTGAGGTTTGATAACTCATTTGTCCTAACATTTTGAAACATAGTTAAATGTAAAGAAGATAATTTCTTAAAGAAAGAAGATAATGGAAAGACAAAGAGTAACTCCATTGTCTATACAGCCATTCATGTGTTTTCAAATACTAACCTGTTTCTTCTTTTTCCAACAATGATTAATATCTGGCAAGTCTTTGCTGATGGAGTTAATCAGGACATGGTTGTACTTATGGCTGCAAGGGCATCAAGGCTAGAGAACCAAGATGCAATTGATTGTGCAATTGTATCTATGTTAGCAGACCCAAAGGAAGTACTATTTCAACTACCAACCTGGTTATTCCTTTGGATCATCTTCGAATCATTTGAAAAATTAAAGAATAAAACCGATGCCTTACTGACTACTAGTGGGAGATTTTACCTCCAGAAATTTGTCTCAGGAATTAATTATTTGTAACCAAGAAGGGAAATGGATCACATCTCATACTCTTGAAAAAAAATACCCTTACAGGTGATCAGCTTGCAATTACTAAGGAAACAGGAAGGCGTCTTGGAATGGGCTCTAACATGTATCCTTCTTCATCGCTGCTAGGAGAAAGCAAAGATAATTTTGCTTCTGTTCCCGTCGATGATCTTATAGAAAATGCAGATGGTTTTGCTGGTGTCTTTCCTGGTAAGTATAATAGCAATCACAGAAAAGCTCTAATCCAAATTCTTGTCTATTTTCTGATTATATATGTTCCCTCAGAGCACAAATATGAGATTGTGAAGAGGTTACAAGCTAGAAAGCACATTTGTGGGATGATTAGTGATGGAGTGAATGATGCACCAGCTTTGAAGATAGCAGACATAGGTATCGCTGTAGCAGATGCAACAGATGCTGCAAGAAGTGCCTCTGATATAGTTCTAACAGAACCTGGGTTGAGTGTGATCATAAGTGCTGTTTTAACTAGCCGTGCAATTTTCCAAAGAATGAAAAACTACACAGTAATCCCCCAACTACGAAAATATTAAGAAAATATTGCAATAGTCCTTGTTGTAACAAAAAATTCAAAGCCTTATTTTATTTTTCTTTTGCAGATATATGATGTATCTATCACCATCCGTATTGTGGTAAGTTATAAGTGCATATATGATATATGGAGAATTTAGCAGTGATCAAGCCATCATTTTCTTTCCTTCTCATTTTCAGTTTATTTTGGGTTGCAGGTTGGCTTTATGTTACTCACATGCATTTGGGAATTTAACTTTCCTCCCTTTATGGTTCTTGTCATAGCCATTCTCAACGATGGTATTACTATCTGCTCTCAAATACCATATTTAAAATGCATTATTTGGAGGTATTCTCTATAGTTATAGTAACATTAGCTATAATTATGTATGATCTAGAGGAAAGAAGTTTAAGAGGGCTAGAGGAAGGACGAACAGCGAAGGACATAGGATTTAAGTTGTATTGTTTTTGTATTTTTCTTCAGTTTTTAGTCTTGGAATTTGAACTCGAGATTTATTTTGTATTTGAGTATGTTTTTTAATGTATAAAATAATTATAACAAAAATTATATATGTCTATAATTATTATTTGATTTGTCTTGTAATATAAGTTTGGTAATAAAAAAGAAATGAAAAATTTATATTTTGTATTGATGAAGGTAAAAATAAAAAAAAGGATTTTGTTTTTTAAATTTTACAAGGCTATTGCCACGCTTTTAAAGCGTGGCCGTATCTCTAGCTATGACCACGCTTTTCTAAAGTGTGGCCATATCTTGCTATCGCCACGCTTCAAAAGCGTGGCTATATCTCTCTCTATCACCACGCTTTGAAAGTGTGGCCATATCTCTCTCTATCGCCACGCTTCAAAAGCGTGGCTATATCTCCCATATGGCCACGCTTTTAAAGCGTGGCCATATCTCCCACATACGGCCACGTTTTTACAAGTGGCAGTTTGTAAAAAAGCGTGGCAAAAAAAAGTGTGGTAATAGGCTGAAAAAGGCGTGGCGGTAGCTCAAAAAGCGTGGCGAAAAGCTATCGCCACGCTTTTTCAGCTTTTCACCACGCTTTAAAAGCGTGGCAATAGACGTGTTTTCTTGTAGTTCACTTTTGCATTTCCTTTGGTGATGATTCTTTTAAGAGGCTGAGTGTCTTTTCTGCATAATTATCAGAAGTTGCTTATTTTTCCAAGCACTTAGGCAAATAGTTGGCATGCATGAACTATTGTAGTTTCTTGAACTTACTTTGGTAGGGAACACCAAACTTAGTCCTTTGCTACTGTCTATGCTGCATCAGTTACATGAAACCTTGTGCTTTTGTTGAAAGCAATACAGTTAAAAACTAGAAAATAGACAGTGGTTTAGTGGTTTTCCTGATTGCTTGGAGCTAGTAACCATTTATTCACACCCTGGTTCGAGTTATCCGATCTGGGATGATCAGCAATAAAGTGACCGACCTCTTCAGGTCAAGCTATCCGACCTCTTCTCTAAATAAGTCGGTCAAATCGACAGAAAAGCCCAGTAAAGGGCCCAAATAAAGGAACACGACCCAGATCCAAAGGCAGCCCAAGCCTATAGAGATAAGGGCGGTTCCCTTGAAGATAAGTTGACCTCAACTCAAAGATAAAGATAAGATAAGACAACTAACTTATCTTATCTAGAAAGGTCACTCTACAACCATTATAAATACACTGGAGCACCCAGGTATAACTCATACTCTGATTCTACTAAAAACCTGCTTAATACCCGTGCTAACTTAAGCATTGGAGTCTCTTGCAGGCACCCCCCACCCTCCGGTGACCAAGGATCAGAAGTGCAGCCAGTCCAACAAGTCGGACACAACAGCTCCGGCCGCCACCAGCCAGCCGGACACGTCATCTCCGACCAGTACAGAAGATCTCATCCGAGATCGACCTACAGTTTCAGGTAACCCTCGGAACATTGGCGCCGTTGCCAGGGAACCTGGAAGTCATCCCATCCCCATGGCGGATGACCATGACAACGACCACGATTCAGATCTAGAGGACAGAACGCCGCACAAAAACACGGACGCTACACCAAAAGATACTCCAGAATCTAACGGAGACAAAAACTCATCGAATCCAGGAGTAATAGAAGCACTTCAAAATTGTTTAAAGCAACTTGAAAAAGAAAGCCAGCATCAAAGAGAAGTTGGCAAGGATCTACAAAGACAGGTAAGGCAACGTCGAGAGTTAGAAGATAAAATCCTACAACTCGAAGCCAATCTCAAAGCAAAGGCTATCCGGACCACCCCTGAGGACAATTCACACAAAGATCAAGATCCATTCACTAGGGACATCATGAAAACTAAAATTCCTAAGGACTTCAAACTTCTGGATATGACTCTGTATGATGGCACTACAGATCCCAACCATCACCTCAGTAACTTCAGAAGCAGAATGTACCTCACCGATGCCTCGGACGCTGTTCGCTGCAAAGCTTTTTCAACGACTCTCACGAGGACAGCAATTAGATGGTTCGACAATTTACCTCCTAAGTCCATCTCAAGCTTTGATGACCTAGCCAAAAAATTCCTGGCCAGATTCTCCATCTAAAAAGACAAGGCCAAGCACGCCCCCAGTCTACTAGGAATCAGGCAAGGAGATCGGGAAAGTCTTCGCAACTACATGGAGAGATTCAACAAAACATGCCTAGATATACAAAGCTTGCCAACAGAGGCCGCCATCATGGGCCTCATCAATGGCCTACGAGAGGGACCTTTTAACCAATCTATATCGAAGAAATATCCCACATCTCTAGATGAGGTGCAGGAGCGAGCGAAAAAATATATCAACATGGAAGAAAACTCTCGGTTGGGAGAAACCTCAAAATCCGGATTCTCCTACCGAGATAAAGATAAAGAATCCAAAAAGAAGGAAGATCGACAAGGGGAGAAAATTAAAAAATATCACAATTACACTCCTCTTAGGGTATCCCTGGTAGATGTCTACAAAGAAGTCTGCCATACGGAAAAGATACCCCCAGCTCGACCACTCAAAGGCAAAAGAGGAGGAGGAAATCTGAATGAATACTGTGAATATCATCGAGTTCGAGGGCATTCCACCAATGAATACTTCGACTTAAAAAATATCATAGAAAAATTAGTGAGAGAAGGAAAACTAGATCGGTTTTTGGCTACCCGAGACGATGAGCAAAGAAAGAGAAGAAGGGATGAAGATGTCGGACGAACCGAACGATCACCTCGTAATGCCAGAAAGACATGTCCATATGATACACGTAGGATTTGCAGGAGGAGGAATCTCCAAATCATCCCGCAAAATATATCTCAAAGAAGTATATCATGTCGAAGGAAAGGAGGAAGCACCCAACATCCTTGCAATCACATTCACCAAAGAAGACGCATCCGGTATCATCTCAGGACACGAGATCCCATTGTCATCACCATCATATTGGCAAACGCCAATCTCCACTGCACATTAATAGACCAAGGGAGCTCCGCTGACATCTTATTTAAAACTGCCTTCGACAAGCTCGGCCTAGAAGAAAAAGAGCTTAGAGCATACCCGAACAGCCTGTTCGGACTGGGAGATACCCCAGTACAACCACTGGGATACGTGTTACTACATACAACCTTCGGAAAAGGGAACCAATCCAGAACACTCAAGGTAGACTACATCGTGGTCGACATGAGCTCGGTCTACAATGCCTTAATAGGTCGGACAACACTAAATCAACTCGGCGCAATAGTCTCAACTCCACATCTATGCATGAAATTCTCAACTACAGAAGGGATAGCTACGATAAAAGCAGATCAAAAGATGGCACGCCGCTATTATAACGAAAGTCTAAACCTTAGAGGCAGAGGAGAAGAGTTCCATACAATTGAGCTTGGTGGAGTTCAGAGACGAGAAGAACTCCGTCCACAGACCGAAGGAGAAATAGAGAAAGTTCAGATCGGAGACACCTCGGACAAAACAACTAATATTGGCACGATCCTGAAGGGAGACGCAAAAGAATTACTAGTATGGTTCTTATGAGATAATGTCAATCTCTTCACATGGAAAGCTGCAAACATGCCAGGCATAGACCCCAAGCTAATGTGTCACAGGTTGGCGGTCTATCCAGGATCTCGGCCGGTACAGCAGAGACGAAGAAAACTTGGGCCAGAACGATCTTAAGCCGTGGAAGAACAGGTACAAGCACTACTGGAGGCAGGATTCATAAGAGAAGTCAAGTACCCACTTTGGCTAGCTAATGTCGTCTTGGTGAAAAAATCAAATGGGAAGTGGCGAATGGGCACTGACTACACGGATCTCAACAAAGCATGCCCAAAAGATCCTTATCCACTCTCAAGTATTGACGCTCTGGTAGATGCTTCATCCGGATATAGATACCTCTCGTTTATGGATGTATATTCCGGATACAACCAAATCCCCATGTATCCACCAGATCAAGAAAAGACCTCATTTTTGACACCAAAAGCAAATTACTGCTACATTGTGATGCCTTTCGGTCTCAAAAATGCGGGAGCTACTTATTGTTCATACCCTGGGTCAAGCTGTCTGACCCGGGATGTTTAGCGACATGGCGACCGACCTCTTCAGGTCTGACTAGCCGACCTCTTCTCAAAGAGATCGGCCAAACCGACAGGAGAGCCCAATAAAGGGCCCAAATAGAGGAACACGACCCAAATCCAAAGGCAATCCAAGCCTATAGAGATAAAGGCGGTTCCCTTGAAGATAAGCTGACTTCACCCAAAATAAGATAAAGATAAGATAAGATAACTAACTTATCTTATCAGAAAGGTCAGCCCCATCTACTATAAATACACTGGAGCACCCAAGTATAACTCATACTCTGATTCTACAATAAACCTGTTTAATACCCATGCTAACTTAAGCATCGGAGTCTCTTGTAGGTACCCCCACCCTCCGGTGACCAAGGATCAGAAGTGCAGTCTGTCCAACAAGTCGGACACAACAGCTCCGGCCACCACCAGCCAGTCGGACACGTCATCTCCGACCAGTACAGAAGATCTCATCCGAGATCGGCCTACAGTTTCAGGTAACCCTCGGGACATTGGCGCTGTTGTCGGGGACCCTGGAAGTCATCCGAACACCATGGCGGATGGCCATGACAACTACCACGATTCAGATCTAGAAAACAGAACGCCGCACAAGAACGCGAACACTACGCTAAAGAATACTCTGGAATCCAACGGAGACAAAAACTCATCAAATCCCGGGGTAATAGAAGCACTTCAAGATCGCTTAAAGCAACTTGAAAAAGAAACCCAACAACAACGAGAGGTTGGGAAGGATCTTCAAAGAGAGGTATGGCGACGTCGAGAACTGGAAGACAAACTACTGCAATTAGAAGCCGATCTCAAAGCAAAAGCTCCTCGGGCCACTCCTGAGGAAAATTCACGCAAAGAACAAGATCCATTCACCAGGGAAATCTTGAAAACTAAAATTCCAAAAGACTTCAAACTCCCGGATATGATTTTGTATGATGGTACCACAGATCCCAACCATCATCTCAGCAATTTCAGAAGCAGAATGTACCTTACTGACGCCTCAGATGCCGTTCGCTGCAAAGCTTTTCCAACAACTCTCACGAAGACAGCAATCATATGGTTCGACAACTTACCTCTAAAGTCCATCTCAAACTTTGATGACCTGGCCAAAAAATTCCTAGCCAGATTGTCCATCCAGAAAGATAAGGCCAAACATGCCCCAGTTTACTGGGGATCAAGCAAGGCGATCGGGAGATCCTCCGCAACTACATGGAAAGATTCAACAAAATATGCATGGACATACAAAGCTTGCCAACAGAGGCCACCATCATGGGACTCATCAACGGCCTACGAGAAGGACCTTTTACCCAATCCATATCAAAGAAGTACCCTACCTCCTTAGACAAAGTGCAGGAGCGAGCAGAAAAATACATCAACATGGAAGAAAATTCTCGGTTGGGAGAAACCTCCAAATCTGGGGTCCCCAACCGAGATAAAGATAAGGAGTCCAAAAGGAAAGAAGATCGACAAGGGGAGAAAATCAAAAAATACCACAATTACACCCCTCTCAGGGTATCCTTAGTCGACGTATACAAAGAAGTCTACCATACGGAGAGAATACCCCCAGCTCGGCCACTCAAAGGCAAAAGAGGGGGAGGAAACCGGAATGAGTATTGTGAATATCATCGAGTTCGAGGGCACTCCACCAACGAGTGCTTCGATTTAAAGAACATTATAGAAAAATTGGTGAGGGAAGGAAAACTAGATCGGTTTCTGGCCACCCGAGATGATGATCAAAGAAAGAGACGAAGGGACGAAGACATCGGACGAATCACGCGATCACCTCGTACACCAGAAAGACACGTCCACATGATACACGGTGGATTCGCAGGGGGAGGAATCTCCAAATCATCTCGCAAAAGATATCTCAAAGAAGTATATCATGTCAAAGGAAAGGAGGAAGCACCCGACATCCCTGCAATCACATTCACTAAAGAGGACGCATCCGGTATCATCTCGGGACACGACGACCCCATGGTCATCACCATCATACTGACAAACGCCAATCTGCACCACACATTAATAGACCAAGAGAGCTCTGCCGATATCTTATTCAAAGCTGCCTTTGACAAGCTCGGCCTAGAAGACAAAGAGCTTAAGGCATACCCGAACAATCTGTTCGGACTTGGAGATACCCCGGTACAACCACTGGGATACATATCACTACATACAACCTTCGGAAAGGGGAACCAATCCAGGACACTCAAAATAGACTACATTGTGGTCGACGTGAGTTCAGCCTACAATGCTTTAATAGGTCAGACAACACTAAATCAACTCAGCGCAATAGTCTCGACTCCACATCTATGCATGAAATTCCCAACTACAGAGGGGATAGCCACAATAAAAGCAGATCAAAAGATGGTACGTCGCTGTTACAACGAAAGTCTAAACCTCAGAGGCAGAGGAGAAGAGTTTCATGCAATTGAGCTTGGCGGAGTTCAGAGACGAGAAGAACTCCGTCCGCAGCCAGAAGGTGAGATAGAGAAGATTTAGATCGAAGATACCTCGGACAAAACAACTAATATCGGCACGATCCTGAAAGGAGACTCAAAAGAATTACTGGTACAATTCTTACGAGACAATGTCGATCTCTTCGCATGGAAAGCCACACACATGCCAGGCATAGACCCCAAAATAATGTGCCACAAATTGGCAGTCTATCCAGGATCTCGGCCGGTACAACAGAGACGAAGAAAACTTGGGCCAGTGCGATCCCAAGCTGTAGAAGAATGGGTACAAGAATTACTGGAGGCAGGATTCATAAGAGAAGTCAAGTACCCATTATGGCTAGCCAACGTCGTCTTGGTGAGAAAATCAAATGAGAAGTGGTGAATGTGCACCGATTACACCGATCTCAACAAAGCCTACCCAGAAGATCCTTACCCACTCCCAAGTATCGACGCTTTGGTAGACGCTTCCTCCGGATATAGATACCTCTCGTTTATGGACACATACTCGGGATACAACCAAATCCCCATGTATCCACCAGATCAAGAAAAGACTTCGTTTTTAACGCCAAAAGTGAATTACTCCTACATTGTGATGTCTTTCGGTCTCAAGAATGCGGGAGCTACTTATCAAAGGCTAATGAATAAAGTCTTCTCAGATTACATTGGAAAAATCATGGAAGTCTATGTAGACGACATGTTAATAAAGACACAAAGCGAAGAGACATTATTGTCCGACCTAGCTCAAGTGTTCGACACTATAAGGAAGCATGAAATGCGACTCAATCCTGCGAAATGCACCTTTGCAATAGAAGCCGGCAAATTCTTAGGTTTCATGCTCACACAAAGAGGAATTGAAGCAAATCCGGATAAATGTCAAGCCATACTCAACATGAAGAGCCCAACCTGTGTCAAAGAAGTACAGCAACTCAACGGGAGATTGGCCGCTCTATCCAGGTTCTTAGCAGGATCAGCGATAAGATCTCTCCCCTTTTATGCTACTTTGAGGAAGGGAAAGCAGTTCGAATGGACAACAGAATGTGAACAAGCCTTTCAAAACTTCAAGGAATTCTTAGGACGGCCACCTATCCTATCTCGACCACGAGAAGGAGAACCGCTCATATTATATCTCACAGTAGGAAGCCAGGCAATAGCCTCAGCACTAGTCAGAGAAGACGAAAGTGGGCAACAACCCGTCTACTTCATTAGTAAAGCGCTACAGGGATCTGAGTTGAACTACCAGAAAATAGAAAAGTTTGCCTACACTCTCATTCTAACGTCTCGACGACTTCGCCCGTACTTCCAGGCTCACACTATTAGGGTTCGAACCAACCAGCCCATAAAAGGAATATTGCAGAAAACAGATCTGGCAGACAGAATTTTACAATGGACAGTCGAGCTATCTGAGTTCGATCTCCAATATGAAGCTCGGACGGCCATCAAATCACAATATCTGGCCAACTTCATTGCAGAATTCACAGATGCCCTGGAAATTCCCACAGAATGGAATCTCTATGTGGACGGTTCTTCAAATAAGACTGGAAGCGGCGCAGGTGTGATAATAGAAAGCAACCAAGGAACCCAAGTTGAGCTTTTCCTCAAGTTTGGGTTCCCGGCTTCAAACAACCAGGCGGATGTTTGAAGCTGGCTAAAGAGGTTGGAGCTCAAAAACTCAATATCTACAATGATTCACAAGTAGTCACCTCACAAATAACGGAGAGCTACCAAGCCAAAGATCCCACCATGAAAAAGTATTTGGATAAAACCAAAGAACAACTCGGACTCCTCGGGGAATATAAGATCTGTCACATACCCCGCGAAAAAAATGCCCGAGCTGACGCACTCTCGAAACTAGCCAGCACCAAACTAGGGAGCAACAATAGAAGCCTCATCCAAGAAATGCTACAGGACCCGTCATTCTCAGAAGAAGAAAAGATCCTAGCCATAACAGATCGGGATCAAGGATGGATGACTCCCATAATTAACTACCTCGAAGCAGAAACACTCCCTACGGACGAAAAAGAGGCGAAGAGGTTAAAACGGGAGGCTCAGTACTACACCATCATAAACAACACCCTATATAAAAGAGGGATCTCAATACCACTACTAAAATATGTGCCGACCTCCAACACAAGGGAAGTTTTAGAAGAAGTACACAGTGGTATTTGTGGCAATCATCTCGGGGCACAAGCTCTCACCAAAAAGGTACTGTGGGCGGGATTCTACTGGCCAACCCTACAGAAAGAGGCTATAGAATTTGTAAAGACATGTCTACCATGTCAGAAACATGCCAACTTCCACATCGCCCCGCCAGAAGAGCTCATCAGTGTAACCTCGCCCTGGCCATTTGCAAAATGGGGACTTGATCTTCTCGGACCCTTTTCCCAGGGATCAGGACAAGTAAAATTCCTCATAGTCAGAGTAGACTATTTTACAAAATAGATTGAGGCAGAGACCCTAGTCAACGCCACCGCTCAAAGAAGCTGGAAATTTCTATACAGGAACATTGTCATGAGGTTCGGGGTTCCATACTCCATTACCACAGATAATGGCACTCAATTCACAGACGCAGGCTTCAGGAGACTAGTAGCCGACTTGAATATAAAACACCAGCTCACCTCCGTCGAACACCCTCAAGCCAATGGACAGGCCGAAGCTGCCAACAAAGTCATATTGGCTGGGTTGAAACGGAGACTACAAGATGCAAAGGGAGCTTGGGCCAAAGAACTTCCACAAGTCCTATGGGCATATCGAACAACGCCACACTCCACCACAAATGAATCACCCTTTCGACTAGCATATGGAGTGGAGGCAATGATACCAGTAGAGATCGAGGAAGGGTCATCCAGAGTAGTCCACTACAATGAAGAAGCCAACTCTCAACTTCAGAGGGAAGAACTCGACCTACTACCTAAAATCCAAGAAAAAGCTCGGATCAGGGAAGAAGCACTAAAACGTCGGATGGCTTCCAGATATAATCAAAAGGTAGTGCCAAGAAGTTTCGCAGAGGATGATCCCATCTTAATCCGAAATGATATTGGAACGACTCGACCAGGAGAAGGAAAGTTGGCAGCAAACTGGAAAGGACCCTACCGAGTTGTAGAAGTACTCAGGAAGGGCTACTACAGACTGTCCGAACTCGACGGACGAGAGCTTCCCAGATCATGGCACGCCTGCAACCTAAGAAGGTACTACAGTTAGAAAAAGTAAAAGATCTCATTATTGGATGCACTCTTTTTCCTGAAAAGGTTTTTTAATGAGGCACCAAGTGAGACTCAGACACTATCCGACTTATAGGGATGAAAAATTCCCGCATGTATATATTTGCAATTTCTTTTGAATAAAATATATTTTTAAATATTCTACAAATGTCCAAGACGCATTAATCTGAAGCATTCATCGTTCGATTATAAAGCAACAGATCGGCATAAAGTGAAAAACAATTTCACTGCATGATCACGATAAAGACAATCGTCTGATAAAGGTGAAAACGTGATTCACCTAAAAGACGATCAAAAGATAGCAACCACCTTCTACAAATCGGCAAAAGATGAACACAGAATAATGTAAGAAGTTATCGAAAGTGATCCGAAAAAGAACCTGACGAGGTCTTATGGATTGCTAAATAATAACTTAAAGACTGGCCGACGTTGAAAAGTCGGACCAAGTCAACCCAAGTTATAAGTAATCCCTGAAAGAGACCTGACAAAGGTCCAAGAAAGAGGATTACAAAAATAACTTAGAAGAGGACGACGAAAAGAAGTCGGCCTCCTACAAAACAAGTTATAAAAGTAATCCCTGAAAGAGACCTGATAAAGGTCCAAGAAAGATGATTACAAAAATAACTTAGAAGAGGACGATGAAAAGAAGTCGGCCTCCTACAAAACAAGTTATAAAAGTAATCCCTGAAAGAGACCTGACAAAGGTCCAAGAAAGAGGATTACAAAAATAACTTAGAAGAGGACGACGAAAAGAAGTTGGCCTCCTACAAAACAAGTTATAAAAGTAATCCCTGAAAGAGACCCAACAAAGGTCCAAGAAAGAGGATTACAAAAATAACTTAGAAGAGGACGACGAAAAGAAATCGGTTACGAAACGCTGAAAATACAAGCAAAAGCGAGAAAACCGAAAAACAAGTCGGACCCACACAGCCACAACCTCAAAGGATCCAAGCTACAAACTGTAAAGTACAAAGCAATCCAAAGAGGCCGAGCCGCAAGGTTCCAACATTCTCAGAAACTAGAAGAGATACCAAGTCAAGCACAAAAAAGCATGATATAATCTACAAAGTTATAAAGCGTCAGAGGCCACCAAAATTTACCTCAAAAAAGCTAGCAAGCTACTTTTGTTCTTTAAAAGTAAAAGTTGCTAGACAAGCAACTAGAAAGTGTCGGAAATTAACAAAATAATAAAAGTTTAAGAGCCCACAAGCTGGGCCAGCTGCACAAATATCTAGAGAGAAATCAGCAAACATCGAGAGCCTTCTTGGTAGCATCAGGACAAGGAGAAGGAGGGCGAGTCTGAATAGGCACAGCATCCACAGTTTCATCCTCCCAGTTCAGAATCTGGCAATCCGGATCAGACACAGCCGGAGGAGCAGAAAAGGTCGACACTTTGGCAGAGGACACAGGGGGAGGTTCAACATCATCATCATCCTCGTTATCAGGGACAATCTTTCCATCCCTGATAACGTTATCTAGGCTGAAGAGGATAAGGTCGGCCTCGGGAGCAATAACCCGAACTTGTTCTTTCAGGTTCTCGTAAGAAGCAGTCACACTACCAACGAGATGACCCTGAAGCTCAGAGTAATCTTCCCGGGCACTCTCCAGCTCATCCCTCAGGCACACCACCTCTCGATAAGACGTCACATAACTGTCCTTATATCTCATAGCCGTATCCTCGGCCAGCCTCACAGAAGCCGCCAGAGAAAAGGAACTCGCCTTCTCAGTCTCCAAATCCTTCTCCAACTTGGCAACCTTTACCTCAAGCTCCTCCTTAAGGCCCTTCATCCGGTCGAACTCTTGCTTTGCCTCCTCCATAAATTCTTTGGTGGCATGGAGAGGAAGATTCTGGGCAGTTCGGTACAGAGAAGCTCCCATATACGCCATCTTAATGCTATTTTGGGTCATAAATTCCAGATGGCGAAGGATGGACACATCGTCCATGGGAAGGAAACCATAGGGACCAATTTGCTGATCCACGAATTCAATTGCATTAAAGTTAAAAGCATCAAGGTTAAAAGGCTCAGCTGTTTTCTATTTCTAATTGGGAGGAATGCCAGAAGGAGCAACAGAAGTCAGGGGAGGGTCAGCCAGACGAACTCGGGGAGTGAGGATCACCTTCCTCGGAGAACTCGCCATGGACGGCTTCATGCGTACTTGGGAAGATCCCTCCCCGGCCACCTTGGCCGAGATGCTTTTAGCAGCAGTCGCCTTCTATGCTCTTTTAAAAGCCTTCATGGATTTATTATTCTTTATTTCCTCTGCAAAACGCAACAGTAAGAAATGAAGCTGAAAGTCGGAAAGGCATTTACAAGCAAAATAAACAAGATAATAAAGGGAAAATCAGGAACGCAAAATACCCAGCTCGGTTTGAAGAAGAGAGGGATTGGTTAAAAATTTTTTTGTATCGAGATGGGGAGGTTGACCCCAGTGTTCTTCCAAGACGGTCACAAAAGCTCGCTCAGTTTCATCCAACATTTGCCACGTGTATCGGGACACTTGCACATCTTTTTGCCATTCCAAGGAAAAGGCGGGTTCATCATTCTCATCCAGAAAAAAGGGCCGAGCTCCTTCAACAGCTCGGACCTTGAAAAAGTAATTTTTAAAATCACAGAACGATTCGTCAAACATGGAAAAGACCTTCTTCCCCTGGGAAGATCGAAAGGAGACCCAAGCCGCCTTCTTTTTTACTACTCCAGGCTTCGTCAAAACAAATAAATAGAAGAAGAGAGATTGCGAGGCGGGAACACCAAAACCATTGCACAACAATTGAAAAATTTTTATGAAGCCCAAGGAATTAGGGTGAAGTTGAGAGGGAGCAACATTACAAGACCATAACAGGTTGGTCTCAAACTCAGTAAAGGGAAGGGTGATACCCAGCTGACCAAAAAAGAAGTCATAAGCATAGAAAAAAGGGCGATCTCTAACAACTCGAGTAGAGAAACAAACTCTCTCTTCAGAAGAGGGAGGGACAAGTTCATAATTCTTCTCATCGCCGGCATTACTATAGACCCTATGAAACTGCCTAAGCTGCGCACAAAACTCGGAATCAGCCAAAGAGACACACATAAGAACCATTGAGTCCACCTAATCGGCCATGCCTTCAAGAACTTGGGAAGACATCTCTACAACATTATGGCGAGAAGACATGAGGCCAACTAATCCTACAATAAGAAAAGAAGATAGGATTACTAAAAGAAAAAAAACATCTCGAACGAGAGGCAAAAACAACTCGACTAATATGATACAGACGAACAAATAGAAAAGAAAAACCAAAGACTCAAACCAAATTTCCGGGGCATCCTTTGGAGGCAGTAACAAACCAAGGTTAGAAGGAAATCCCTACAGATTATGTCCCGGCACTCATCAAACAAAGGTTTCAAAGGAAACAAAGGAAGTAAAAACACAAAAATCACTACCTTTCTACAGTCTATCAGCAAAAAGCATGGTCAAACATAAAAAATGCCAAGCAAAAATCATCAAAGGCCCAACCTTTTTCAGAATCAAGCAAAAACCACCATCAAAGGCGCAAGCAGAAACGGCAACAATATGCAAAAGCCCTAGAAAAGGTTTAAGCAACAAGAAAAGCAAAAAGGATCTTACAGAAGATGAAGAAACCCCTATAACACACAACAATTAGGTGCGACAAAAACAGAAAGATCCAAACATTTTCTAAAGAAAAATCAAAACTTGATCACAAAGCCAAAGCCACGAAAGAGAAAGAAAATACGAATGGAACTCACCTGGAGAAGAAAGAAGCTTCGGAGGAAAGAAGGAGGCGTAAAAATGGAAGCTGCCTAGAAAATTCGCCGAGAGACGTCGCAACGCGAGAAAAAGCAGAAATGAGAGCGAAAAACAGAGAGCGAGAGAACAAAGGAAGAAAATGTGAAGAAGTTACAAAGGAAGCGAAGAAGAGAAACTGTTTCTGGGTTTTCAAAAATAAAAATCTTCAAAGGAAAAACGGGGCAATTAATGCTAATTAATGAAAGTATTAAACCCTCACACGTTTCCAAAGCACTGATGTGAAAGCGCGCGTGATAACGCCCTAGCGGTGTATTGGTAGATTTCTCTTTAATAACACCTCGTTGTGAGTATAGCTCTACCAACAACAATCCTCGGGGGGTCAAATTTAGAAGAGGGATTTGGTTGTCACAAGTTCAACCCCAATAAAAATAACCGAAGTATTCAAACCTCAGGTCGTCTCACAAGGAATGGGCAAACATGTACTTCGACATTGGTTAGAAATCCGGGGTTGTGAGTTATGAGCATGAAAATAAATGGGAATCTTAACAAGCAAGTAATCTTAAATTGCAATAAACTAATTCAACTACCTAAGTAAAACTTGAGCAATTCCAATGAACAAGCAATATTCTATTTAATTCTACTTAAACCAAACAAGTAACTATAACTAAGGCAATTGAAATTGGAAACTGGGTTTCAAATATGAATGATAAAAATAAGTCTTGACTAGGTATGGGAATTGGGATCACAATCCTTGTCCAACAACTATATCTTGACAATTATGAGGAACCAAGCTCATTAAGTCTACCCCCAAAGTCTTAAGTACGTGATATCTACCCTTAGACTTGAGGTATGTCAAATGGCTTTGGCCACATCAACCCATAAGTCCCAACCTACCTACTAATTAAATTAGTAGTGGGTTGGCGTCAATGAGTGTCAAATTGACCACCAAGGGCTCCGAAATCATCAAATCTATTAGACCCAATGACTCAAGTTTACCCAATTCCCTTGACCTAGGCCAAGAGTGGAAAAGACTACTCCATAATCAAAGTAAACAATTCATCAAACACTTGGTAAGCATTAATAAAAGACATGTTCAAAATAGCAATTAAATTGAATTTCACAAATACCCACTAACAATTATCAACATACAATCAAGTAATCAACAAGATTAAACATAAAAAATCATCAATGTAACATCAACAAGTCAAGATTCACAACATTCATGAAATGGGTATAAGATGACAATTGACAAGAATCATAAAACTATCACTAAATGTAAGCAAGATTGTAACAAGGAATTCAAATTTAACAATTAAAACTGTAATTAACAAAATCCAATTCACAAATCAACAAGGGAAGATCAAAATGGAAACTAGATCTAGAGAGGAACAAGGGTTTCTCTCTCTAGAATAACCAAAGAACCAAAAACTAGCTAAAATTGTATCCTAGTGTAAAATGAGTGATCTCCGTCTTTCCCCCTAGCATCCTTAGGTCTTTTCCATGCAGAAACAGCTTGAAATTGGGCCTCCTTGCCCTTAAAAATCGCCAGGCACGATTTCTCTTAATGAGGTCACGTGCAGCTTCCCACGCGTGCGCGGCAAGTGCACGCGCGCGCCGATTGCTTTCATGATCCACGCGTGCGCCACAGTTGCGCGTGCACGTTGATAGGAATCTTCCAATCTGCGCGGATGCGTCCATCCTTTTGCGCCGCTTCCAGCCAATCCCATCCACGCGTGCGCGTGGAGTGCGCGGACGCGCCGATACTGCTGCTCCCAAGACTTCAATTCTTCATATTCCTCCCTTTTTGTACATGCTTTCTCCCTCTCTTCTAAGTCATTCCTACCCTATAATTCCTGAAATTACTCAACAAAAACATCACGGCATCGAATGGCAATAGAAGAGGATTAAAATATGGCAATTTCAAGGCAAAATAAGCATGTTTTTCATCATAGAGTAATATTGGGAAGTGAACACAAAACCATGCATTTCTTGTGAATAAGTGTGAGAAATATTGATAAAATCCCCCAAAATAGGTGCAAGATAAACCACGAAATCGGAGTTTATCAAATATCCCCACACTTAAACCAAGCATGTCCTCATGCTTAAAAAAAGATAAAAAGACCAAAGATTATGATGGGAAAGGATTTATGAAATGCTAAGTACCTAAACGGATGCATGCAACTAATGTAAAATCATCTGCCTACTTGGTCAAAAGTGAATTCATCCTTCAAGAATACATGTGAGCATATAGGGTGAAAGTAGTATGCAATTCATGAATCCTACCAAATTGAGCATCACCATAGAGTGCATATAACTTGCTAAACGAATGCTTGTGAAAGCCGGGAGCAGGCATTGAGCCTCGAACCCTCACCGGAAGTGTATCCGCTCTATTCGCTCAAGTGTATAGGGTTCATCACTCAATCTCCTCCTAATCATGCTTTCCAAGATTTGTCTTTCATCTAATCAATCAACAATTACTTAATGCATGCTTACAAGTATCATGAGGTCTTATTCATGGGTTGTAATGGGGCTAGGATGAAGGTAAGGATGTATATGGCTAAGTGGGCTTAAAATTTGAGTCCTTGATCAGCCTCGGATCCCACTAGGCACCTAAAACAACCTATACAACTACAATACATTCCTAGCTACCCTAGAATTTTACCCTTTTTACATACTCATGCATTCTTTGCAATCCACCTACTATATGCATTGTTTTTATTACTTTATCTTGGGGCATTTTTATCCCCTTTCATTGCCCTTTTTTTTATATTGTCATCATCCCCTTTTCTTTGGGGGTTTCTTTGTGAACCAAAGTGTCAATGCATACGGTGTAATCATTTAGCACATGAGTATGTTCCCAAGATCCTAGAATTTTCAATTACACTACAATTACATGCCTATATACCTACCCGAATTTCCAAAGTATACCCCCTATTTGAATGATACACATCCTAACTCACCTAAGCTAATCAAGGATTCAAATTCAGGGACATTCATGGTTTTTCACTTAGGGTTGTTGATGTGCTCTGTTTAAGAACAAGAGGGTTTATCAAAGGCTCAAAATTGGTTAGCAATGGTAGATATAAGGGTTAAGGCTATTTGGGAAAAGTGATTGTTGAAATGATGGCCTCAATCATGCAAATGCATTCATACACAAAGCAATGGACATATAGAATTAGACAAAGCAAGGATCACACTCATAGAGAGAGAGATATGCACACAAGAATGGAAATAATGGTTAAAAGATGTAACCATGCAATAGGCTCAAAACTTTCATGCTTGTGTTCTTAACTCAATCGCTATGTTTCAAAATACATTCTTAAAGCAAGTTTACTGCAGAAATTTTCAAAATTTTGGTAGGTCACCCAGAACACAGTTTCTTGGAAAGAAAGTTATTGTTTTGACCAAGTAACTCTATAGAAACTAACCATCATGCAAAGAGTATTTACAAGCAAGACTAACTACACATGCAATATATAAAAAGAAAAAGATAAATCCATGGGTATTGAGGGGAAGAGAGTGTTACCCATGGAGATCGGTCGAACGACCTCCCCACACTTTAGAAATTAGCACGGTCCTCCGTGCTACGAATGATACGCAAGGGACGGTCGAGACCGGAGTCTTCACTATCCCCTCCATCAGAACTTTCCTCGCTTGGGTTCGAGGTGGATGTGAAGATCTCAGGTTCCTCCATGCTAGGGGAAACACAATGCAGAAGTTTCTTGATATAAGTATACCGGCGGTGGTTACGCCTCTCATATCTATCAAGCTTCCGGTGAAGATCTTCTATCCTTTGATATGTGGATCTCAGTGGTGGTGATGATGAGCTAGAAGGAAAAAGACGTGGCGGGGCCATGTCGAGGCTTTGTTTGTTCATGGGAAGATATAGGTATTTTCCGCTTGGGACCACATCGCCCTTAGCCGGAACCATAATCTTCTTATCTTTGGCTTCCCAAGGAACACCTGCAGCAGCGACTAAGTCAGATACCAAAGCTGGAAATGGCAGGTTACCCCGGTCGTGTACTTGACTCATTGCTTGCTTGACAAGAGGTGGGATGTTCACCGGCTTCTCCGTGAGAATACACCAAACAAGTAAGGCAAGGTCCGCCATGATGGACGACTTGTGAGTGCTAGGTAGCACATAGTGAGATAGGATCTGGGCCCAAGCTCTAGCTTCCACAGTGAGGAAGCGAGCGTCAATACTCTTGGGCCTCATCCGCAGTCGACCATGGATCCAAAAAGATTCTGGCTCAGCAATGACTCGGAGGATCGAGTCCCAATCGAATCCATACTCTTCTCGCTGACGTAGGACTTTTTGGTAGCCATCCGTGTCACTTGGCACTGGTAAAACATTAAGCACTTGCTGAATAGCCTCTTCTGAAACTGAGACTTGCTTACGGCGCATGTATACCGATTGAAGAGAGGAAAGGTGGTAGTTAGTATAAAATTCTTCCACCCAAGAGAGGTTGATTTCTTTTGGTTTTCTCAAGAGAAATTTCCATCCTCGCTGTTCAATGCGGGGCAGAATATAAGGGGCAACCTTGTTCGGCGGAGCGAGCAGATGCTTGGGGTGATAGTTTCTTACTGCTATGGAGGGGAACGTAAGTTCACAGAAGCGGTTAGGGAACCTTGAAGAGTTTCTTGCCGGTTTGCCTTTGTCATTCTCATCAATAGGAGCGGGTGTCTTTCCGTTCTTTGATAAGGGTTTGGCTCCTATTGAAGAACGCGCCTTAGAATTTGATTTTTGGGGTGCCCTCTTTGTGGCCGGTTTCCTTGGAGCTATCTCCTTGCCTTTCTTGGTGGCCATCCTAAAAAGGAAGAGAAAGAAGGAAAATATTAAACTCAAGAAATAACTTGATGAAAACATGCAAGTGACTTGTAATGCCCATGATGAATATGAAAGCAAGGGGTATGTCACCTGTTATGGGATACAAGAGAAAGTAAGACATGCAATGGCATGAGAAGAGTAGTCTCAAGCATCCTTAATAACAAGAAAGTCATGTTCAATTAATATGGAATTGGTAAGTATAAACTTAAAGCACACAAATTAGACTCAATACATTTAAGAAGAAACAAGTGAATGAGAAAGGAGCACCAAATTGAAAGTATATGGCTAAATGGAGCCAAAATGGGGTGCGTGCATTTCCTCGAACACTTGGCGTGCAATAATCAAGCAATGAGCAATTATGAGATACCAAACCAATTCAAAGCCCAAAATGGAACATCAATCATCACATAAACATCACACAATGGTAAAAGAGTGACAAGAGATCTAGTAATGCAACTAAGCTCAAATTCAACATCCATGGAGAAATAAAGAAAAGAGAGGGAAAATAAGCAAACAAAACAAGAAGCATCATCATCAAGTAAAAGAAAAACTAAGTAAGGCAACAAGAAGCATCTTATTAGAAGAAATAGCATAAAGAAAAGTGGAAGTAAAGGAAAGGAAGAAGTTAAACCTTGAGGAATATGAAAAAGCAAGGTTGAATCTTCTTTTGTGAAGATGATAGAGGAAATAGGAGAAGTGTAGCGCCACCAGAAAAGGGTGGTTGTCACTGGTGAGTGGCCGGAGACAATGGTGGTGGGTTGTGTAAGAAGAAGAGGAGAAGAGAAATGATGGAGAGAGTGGGAGAATGAACTAAGAAAGAAAAAGAAGTGTGAGTGAGAAAGGAAGTGAAACGGCGCGAAGTATAAAACTGACTCGCGCAACCGGCGCGCGCGCAAGGTGCGCTGACGCGTCGGTGAAGGTATGAGCTAAGGGCGCGTGCGCGTCAGTGGCGCACGCGCGCGAGAGGAGTTGTGCCCTAGGCACAAAAGTGGCACAAACCTGGCTCAAGTCTCTGGTTTTTGTACCAGGGTGACCCAGGGAGGCATGCGCGCGTATGCGTCAGTTTTGGCACAAAGTTGGCCCAATCGTGGCACAACTCTCTGGTTTTTGTACCAGAGACTTCAGCTAGCCCCATCAGCACGCGCGCGCACTGTACGCTTGCACATCGATGGTCAACTGGCAATGGTACGCGCAGGCGGCATGTACGCGAACGCGTGGGTGCCTGGCGCGAGTTGGGCACGAAGTTGGCCTAACTCTTGGGTTTTTTTGGCCTGAAAATGGAAATTCGTAACCGGCGCGCGCACGCACTGTGCGCCTACGCGTCGGTGCCCTTTTTCAAAGAAAAATTTTGTTTTCTTTACCTCTTTTCACAACCTATCTATATGAACATTCTACCTATTTAACAGAATCAACAAAGCTAGCATTCCTAAGCACTCAACCAATCATCAAAAGATCATAAAATTCAAAGAACTAAAGATACTAAAAGATGGTATAAACACAGAAGATCTTACCATGGTGGGGTGCCTCCCACCAAGCACTTTTCTTTAACGTCCTTAAGTTGGACGGCCCTCTTCTTAAGCTTCATCTCTACCTGGTGCATCCTCCAATATGTACACCTCTAGCTCCCTTGGAGGTTTGCAACCATGATATTTCTTCACTCTATGCCCATTCACCTTGAAAGTTGCTTCACTTTTGGGATCAAACAATTCCACCACTCCGTAGGGCTTCATTTCTTTCACCTTAAAAGGTCCTTCCCATCTAGAACGGAGCTTGCCAGGCATAAATCGAAGCCTTGAGTTGTAGAGGAGGACTTCATCTCCTTCTTGAAAGTCCTTCTTCTGAATATGATGGTCATGGAATGCTTTAATCTTTTCCTTGTAAATTCGGACATTCTCATATGACTCGTTCCTCAAACACTCAAGCTCTTCTAGTTGCAACTTCCTAGCTTCACCCGCCTTGGCTAAATCCATGTTGCACTGCTTTACCACCCAATATGCTCGATGCTCAATCTCCATCGGAAGGTGGCATGCCTTACCATATACGATCTGGAAGGGACTCATCCCTATCGGAGTCTTGTAGGCTGTTCTGTATGCCCATAGTGCATCTCCTAACCGGAGGCTCCAATCCTTTCTTTGTGGATTGACCACTTTTTCCAGGATTCTCTTGATTTCCCGGTTGGACACTTCCGCTTGCCCATTTGTTTGCGGATGATAAGCAGTGGCAACTTTATGCGACACTCCATAGCGCTTGAGCAATGCTTCTACCTTCCTGTTACAAAAATGGGATTCTTGGTCGCTCACGATTGCTCGTGGCGACCCGTAACGGCATACAATGTGATTCCTAATGAAAGAAACAACGGTATTGGCGTCGTCAAGGCGGGTAAGCACGGCCTCCACCCACTTTGACACGTAGTCAACCACTAACAGAATGTAGAGATACCCACTAGAGTTAAGAAACGGTCCCATAAAGTCAATGCCCCATACATCAAATATCTCAGAACAATATAGGTTGCTGAGGCATTTCATCCCTTTGGGATGTGTTTCCTGACTTCTGACACTGATGGCAAGACACACATAACCGGTTAGCATCCTTGAATAAGGTTGGCCACCAGAATCCATAATCCAACACCTTTTTAGCAGTCCTTTGTGGGCCAAAGTGGCCACCACAGTCAGACGACTGACAAGCTTCCAGAATTGGTTGAAATTTGGATTCCGGGACACACCTTCGGATTACTTGGTCTACACCTCTCTTCCACAAGTGAGGGTCATCCCAAATATAGTATTTGGAATCACTCCTCAACTTGTCCCTTTGGTTTTTCGAAAAGTTGGGAGGGAAGATTCTTGAAACCAAGTAGTTCGCCATTGGGGCAAACCAAGGAAAACTAGCCGACACAACATGCAAACTATCCAATGGGAATGAGTCATTGATCGGAAATGGATCAGTTTTTAAATTCTCAATGAGGCTTAAGTGATCCACAACCAGGTTTTGAGATCCACTCCGGTCCCTAATCTCAATGTCGAATTCTTGCAAAAGCAAGATCCAACGTATGAGTCTAGGCTTTGACTCATTCTTTGTCAATAAATACTTCAAAGCTGCATGATCCGTGTATACCACTATCTTTGAACCTAGCAAATAAGATATGAATTTATCTAAAGCATGAACAATGGCTAAGAGTTCTTTTTCGGTAGTGGTATAGTTGGATTGTGCGGCATCTAGTGTCTTAGAAGAGTAAGCAATGACATAAGGAAGTTTACCCTCGCGTTGTGCAAGCGCGGCACCCATAGCATAGTTTGACGCATCGCACATTATCTCAAATGGCAACGTCCAGTTGGGGCCTCGCACAATCGGTGCTATGGTGAGAACTTTCCTCAACTCTTCAAAAGCTTTTACACATTCACTGTCAAACTCAAAATCCACATCTTTTTGGAGTAGGCGCGACAATGGCAAAGCAATCTTGCTGAAGTCCTTGATAAAGCACCTGTAAAATCCTGCATGTCCCAAAAACGAGCGGACCTCCCTCACGGATGAGGGGTGAGGCAAAGTAGCGATAACATCAACCTTGGTCGGGTCCACAGAAATGCCTTCACTAGAGACTACATGTCCTAACACTATGCCTTGTCGTACCATAAAATGACATTTTTCAAAATTTAAGACAAGGTTGGTGTCAACACATCTAGCTAGGACCTTGGCCAAGCTCTCTAAACAACAATCGAATGAGATACCATAAACGCTGAAGTCGTCCATAAAAACTTCTAGACAATTCTCCATTAGATCGGAGAAGACACTCATCATGCACCTCTAAAAAGTAGCGGGTGCGTTACATAGTCCAAATGGCATCCTTTTATAGGCAAAGGTGCCAAACGGACATGTAAATGTGGTCTTCTCCTGATCTTCAGGAGCAATATGTATCTGAAAATATCCAGTAAATCCATCAAGAAAACAGTAGTGAGATTTACCTGCCAAGCGGTCTAGCATCTGATCGATGAAGGGTAAGGGGTAATGGTCCTTCCGTGTGGCGGCGTTCAATCTTCTGTAGTCAATACATACTCGCCACGCATTTTGTACTCTTTTAGTGACCATTTCTCCGTCTTCCTTCTTGACCGTTGTGATGCCCGACTTCTTGGGGACAACTTGAACCGGGCTCACCCACTCACTGTCGGAAATAGGGTATATGATATCCGCATCCAGTAATCGGGTGACCTCTTTCTTCACTACGTCGAGGATGGTTGGGTTGAGCCTCCTTTGTGGTTGCCGAACCGGCTTGGCTCCATCTTGAAGAAATATCCTATGCATGCACTTACGCGGGTCAATTCCCACAATATCCGCAAGGCTCCATCCTATTGCTTTTTTGTACTTTCTTAGAACGTCTAGGAGCTTTTCCTCTTCTTCACTTGAGAGCTCGCTAGCAATAATAACTGGAAACCCACAGTTGTCTTCTAAGAACGCATATTTCAGGTGGGAGGGGAGGGGCTTCAGTTCACTTGTTACCTAAAGATGAGGCTCCTTTTCACCAAGCTCATGGGACTTATTCTTGACAACTTCTTTAGGTTCATCCTCTTGGTCATCTATCTCCTCAATAGTGGGGTAGCACAATTTATCATGATCTTCTTCTTGTACTTCCGCTACCACTTCATCAATTATATCGCATCGGAGCATAGAGTGTTCTTCGGGAGGATGTTTCATGGCTTCCTCTAAATTGAACTTGATAGTCTTGTCTCCAACCCCAAAGGAATATATACCGGTGAAGGCATCTAGCTTGAACTTGGAGGTTTTGAGGAAGGATCTACCAAGTAGAACGGAGGATGAGCTTCTACCTTCCGTTGGAGGCATCTCAAGGATGTAAAAGTCAACTGGAAAAACCAAATCCTTAATTGCCACAAGTACATCTTCAGCTATCCCCATTACTGTGATCACACTTTTATCGGCTAAGGCAAACCTCGCCGCCGATTTCTTCAATGGAGCTAAATTCAACCGCACATAGATGGAAAGCGGCATGATGCTAACACAAGCTCCCAAGTCACACATACAATCATGAAAAGTGTATCCACCAATACAACAAGACACTAAGCACGGTCCAGGATCACCATATTTTCTTGGAATAGGCTCCATCAAGGAAGAAATTGAGCTACCCAAGGATAGTGTCTCCAATTCCCCTATTCTATCCTTGTGTGTACACAAGTCTTTCAAAAATTTTGCATACTTGGGAATTTGTTGAATAGCGTCAAGGAGTGGTATGGTTACCTCGACCTTTTTGAACACTTGGAGCATGTCTAAATCAAATTCCGGTGTCTTCTTTGCTTTCTTCACCATGGAAGGAAATGGAATAGGAATTGATTCATCAACTATAGCTTTCCTCTTGGGTTCCTTGAGGTTTACTCCTTCTTCCTCATGCCTTCTGTCTACCACCTCTTCTTCATGTGGAGTTCCAACAACTACCTCTTTCTCATGCATTTCTCCCATGACTCTTGGGGGTATCTCCTCCAATGTTGTCCCCGACCATAGAGTAATGGCATTGAGACAGCCTCTTGGGTTTAGTTGGGGTTGTGATGGAAGGTTGGAGGAACTTGAGGGTTGAGTGGTGTTGTTATTGGGAGTTGGTGGTTGGCTTGACATTTTCATCTTTGAGAGCATGTTGGTAAGGTTGGCCAATTGAGTGTTCAAGGTCTCGAATTGAGCCTTTTGTTGATCTCATCTCGTTTTTCCATAGCGGCTCTAAGCTCATCAACTTGATTGTTGGAAGATGTAGGAGTTTGATTTTGTTGTCTATGGTGTGGTGTTTAGTACTTGGTGTAGTTGTTTTGGTTTTGGTTGGCTTGGTAGTTGGTGTTATTATGGTGGTATTGGGATGAAGATTGGTTGTTGTTGTAATGAGAAGAAGGGTTATTCCATCTTTGGTTTTGATTGCTTCCTTGCGCATTGTCTCTCCACCCTTGATGTTGATTACTACCTTGATGGTAGTTGTTTTGACCTTGAGGAGGGTATGGTGGGCGGTTGTTGTAATTCACATTGGCTACCACAAGGGAATGTTCCTCTTGGATTTGATGGCATTGGTCGGTGTAATGTGTGGTGCTAGAGCACAAACCACAAATCCTAGGAGGGCCTTCAAGTTGAGCAACCGGAGGAGGGGCTTGGATGGCTTTGATGGAGCAGTACTCCCTTTGATCTCTTTGAATTTGTGTAAGGATGGTGGTCATACCCCCAAGTGCCTTGGTTAGACTTACTTCGGAGGGGGGCAGTTCTACCACACCCTTAAGGGGGTTACTCCTCACTCTTATGTGTTGTGTAGATTCGGTGACATCCTTTATTAAATCCCGAGCTTCTCCTTCCGTCTTGTTTTTCGAAAGGGACCCGCCACTAGAGGCGATAAGCAATCTTCTATCTTCCGCACAAAGACCTCCGGTAAAGTAGCTAATGAGCAAGCGAGTGGTCATTCCGTGATGTGGACATGACTCTAATAACCTCTTGAATCGAGACCAATACTCATACATGCTCTCTTGGTCTCTTTGCATTATGCTCGAAATCTCTTTCCGGATGTACTCGGTCTTCTCCGGTGGGAAGAACTTGTCAAGAAACTCTCTTCTCAAGAAATCCCAATTATTCACAATATCATCCGGTAGCGAATAGAACCATGTTTTTGCTTGTGCTTCGAGAGAAAAAGGAAAGGCAAAAACCATGATGGCTACCTCATCGGCTCCATGCCTTCGAGCCGTAGAACAAGCAACATGAAAATCCTTCAAATGTCGGATGGGGTCTTGACCCGGCATCCCATGATACTTAGGAAGTAGATTTATCAAGCTACTCTTCAACTCAAAGTTTGGATCAAGGTTAGGATACCTTGCTTGTAACGGTTGAAGTATGATATCCGGAGCTCCCTGCTCATGCAAAGTGATCCGGCATGGCTCCGCCATGTGTGGCTCACCTGTAGGATGCAAAGATGTATTAGTAGTGCCAACAGAAGAATAGGAAGTAGCGGACTCCAAGTCACTCTCGGTAACGTCTAGTGATTCGGTGTTTTCCTCAAGAGAGGCCGAAGTACTAGGTGTGTAGTCCAATCGCCTTCTAGCTTGCCGAGTGTGTAACAAAGTTCTTTCAATCTCGGGATCAAAGTTGGCTAAGCTAGAATTCGGTTAAGACCGAGTCATCAAACTTGAAAGTCATAGTACAAATGCAAAAGCATTTTAAACTATAGCTAAGTATTGAAAGAGCAAAATATCTACAATATTCACATATTCACATAACCAATATCAAGGCATATGTTGCAACCATTCCCCGGCAACGGCGCCAAAAATTTGACAAAGCCCCAGCGGTGTATTGGTAGATTTCTCTTTAATAACACCTCGTTGTGAGTATAGCTCTACCAACAACAATCTTCGGGGGGTCAAATTTAGAAGAGGGATTTGGTTGTCACAAGTTCAACCCCAATAGAAATAACCGAAGTATTCAAACCTCGGGTCATCTCACAAGGAATGGGCAAACATGTACTTCGACATTGGTTAGAAATCCGGGGTTGTGAGTTATGAGCATGAAAAAAAATGGGAATCTTAACAAGCAAGTAATCTTAAATTGCAATAAACTAATTCAACTACCTAAGTAAAACTTGAGCAATTCCAATGAACAAGCAATATTCTATTTAATTCTACTTAAACCAAACAAGTAACTATAACTAAGGCAATTGAAATTGGAAATTGGGTTTCAAATATGAATGATAAAAACAACTCTTGACTAGGTATGGGAATTGGGATCACAATCCTTGTCCAACAACTATATCTTGACAATTATGAGGAACCAAGCTCATTAAGTCTACCCCCAAAGTCTTAAGTACGTGATATCTACCCCTAGACTTGAGGTATGTCAAATGGCTTTGGCCACATCAACCCATAAGTCCCAACCTACCTACTAATTAAATTAGTAGTGGGTTGGCGTCAATGAGTGTCAAATTGACCACCAAGGGCTCCGAAATCATCAAATCTATTAGACCCAATGACTCAAGTTTACCCAATTCCCTTGACCTAGGCCAAGAGTGGAAAAGACTACTCCATAATCAAAGTAAACAATTCATCAAACACTTGGTAAGCATTAATAAAAGACATGTTCAAAATAGCAATTAAATTGAATTCCACAAATACCCACTAACAATTATCAACATACAATCAAGTAATCAACAAGATTAAACATAAAAATCATCAATGTAACATCAACAAGTCAAGATTCACAACATTCATGAAATGGGTATAAGATGACAATTGACAAGAATCATAAAACTATCACTAAATGTAAGCAAGATTGTAACAAGGAATTCAAATTTAACAATTAAAACTGTAATTAACAAAATCCAATTCACAAATCAACAAGGGAAGATCAAAATGGAAACTAGATCTAGAGAGGAACAAGGGTTTCTCTCACTAGAATAACCAAAGAACCAAAAAGTAGCTAAAATTGTGTCCTAGTGTAAAATGAGTCATCTCCCTCTTTCCCCTAGCATCCTTGGGTCTTTTCCATGCAGAAACAGCTTGAAATTGGGCCTCCTTGGCCTCAAAAATTACCAGGCACGATTTCTCTTAATGAGGTCACGTGCAGCTTTCCACGCGTGCACGCCAAGTGCGCGCGCGCGCCGATTGCTTTCATGATCCACGCGTGCGCACCAGTTGCGTGTGCGCGTCGATAGGAATCTTCCAATCTGCACGGATGCGTCCATCCTTTCACGCCGCTTCCAGCCAATCCCATCCACGCATGCGCATGGAGTGCGCAAACGCGCTGATACTACTGCTCCCAAGACTTCAATTCTTCATGTTCCTCCCTTTTTGTACATGCTTTCTCCCTCTCTTCTAAGACATTCCTACCCTATAATTCCTGAAATTACTCAACAAAAACATCACGGCATCGAATGGCAATAGAAGAGGATTAAAATATGGCAATTTCAAGGCAAAATAAGCATGTTTTTCATCATAGAGTAATATTGGGAAGTGAACACAAAACCATGCATTTCTTGTGAATAAGTGTGAGAAATATTGATAAAATCCCCCAAAATAGGCGCAAGATAAACCACGAAATTGGAGTTTATCAAATCTCCCCATACTTAAACCAAGCATGTCCTCATGCTTAAAAAAAGATAAAAAGACCAAAGATTATGATGGGAAAGGATTTATGAAATGCTAAGTACCTAAACGGATGCATGCAACTAATGTAAAATCATCTGCCTACTTGGTCAAAAGTGAATTCATCCTTCAAGAATACATGTGAGCATATAGGGTGAAAGTAGTATGCAATTCATGAATCCTACCAAATTGAGCATCACCATAGAGTGCATATAACTTGCTAAACGAATGCTTGTGAAAGCCGGGAGCAAGCATTGAGCCTCGAACCCTCACCGGAAGTGTATCCACTCTATTCGCTCAAGTGTATAGGGTTCATCACTCAATCTCCTCCTAATCATGCTTTCCAAGATTTGTCTTTCATCTAATCAATCAACAATTACTTAATGCATGCTTACAAGTATCATGAGGTCTTATTCATGGGTTGTAATGGGGCTAGGGTGAAGGTAAGGATGTATATGGCTAAGTGGGCTTAAAATTTGAGTCCTTGATCAACCTCGGATCCCACTAGGCACCTAAAACAACCTATACAACTACAATACATTCCTAGCTACCCTTGAATTTTACCCTTTTTACATACTCATGCATTCTTTGCAATCCACCTACTATATGCATTGTTTTTATTACTTTATCTTGGGGTTTTTATCCCCTTTCATTGCCCTTTTTTTTATATTGTCATCATCCCCTTTTCTTTGGGGGTTTCTTTGTGAACCAAAGTGTCAATGCATACGGTGTAATCATTTATCACATGAGTATGTTCCCAAGATCCTAGAATTTTCAATTACACTACAATTACATGCCTATATACCTACCCGAATTTCCAAAGTATACCCCCCTATTTGAATCATACACATCCTAACTCACCTAAGCTAATCAAGGATTCAAATTCAGGGACATTCATGGTTTTTCACTTAGGGTTGTTGATGTGCTCTGTTTAAGAACAAGAGGGTTTATCAAAGGCTCAAAATTGGTTAGCAATGGTAGATATAAGGGTTAAGGCTATTTGGGAAAAGTGACTGTTGAAATGATGGCCTCAATCATGCAAATGCATTCATACACAAAGCAATGGACATATAGAATTAGACAAAGCAAGGATCACACTCATAGAGAGAGAGATATACACACAAGAATGGAAATAATGGTTAAAAGATGTAACCATGCAATAGGCTCAAAACTTTTATGCTTGTGTTCTTAACTCAATCGCTATGTTCCAAAATACATTCTTAAAGCAAGTTTACTGCAGAAATTTTCAAAATTTTGGTAGGTCACCCAGAACACAGTTTCTTGGAAAGAAAGTTATTGTTTTGACCAAGTAACTCTATAGAAACTAACCATCATGCAAAGAGTATTTACAAGCAAGACTAACTACACATGCAATATATAAAAAGAGAAAGATAAATCCATGGGTATTGAGGGGAAGAGAGTGTTACCCATGGAGATCGGTCGAACGACCTCCCCACACTTTAGAAATTAACACGGTCCTCCGTGCTACGAATGATACGCAAGGGACGGTCGGGACCGAAGTCTTCACTATCCCCTCCATCAGAACTTTCATCGCTTGGGTTCGAGGTGGATGTGAAGATCTCAGGTTCTTCCATGCTAGGGGCAATACAATGCAGAAGTTTCTTGATATAAGTATACCGGTGGTGGTTACGCCTCTCATATCTATCAAGCTTCAGGTGAAGATCTTCTATCCTTTGATATGTGGATCTCAGTGGTGGTGATGATGAGCTAGAAGGAAAAAGACGTGGCGGGGCCATGTCGAGGCTTGGTTTGTTCATGGGAAGATATAGGTATTTTCCGCTTGGGACCACATCGCCCTTAGCCGGAACTATAATCTTCTTATCTTTGGCTTCCCAAGGAACACCTGCAGCAGCGACTAGCCGACCCGGGATGTTTAGCGACATGGCGACCCGGGATGTTTAGCGACATGGCGACCGACCTCTTCAGGTCCGACTAGCCGACCTCTTCTCAAAGAGATCGGCCAAACCGACAGGAGAGCCCAATAAAGGGCCCAAATAGAGGAACACGACCCAAATCCAAAGGCAATCCAAGCCTATAGGGATAAAGGCAGTTCCCTTAAAGATAAGCTGACTTCACCCAAAATAAGATAAAAATAAGATAAAAATAAGATAAGATAACTAACTTATTGATGAGTATTTTGGTGAAAAATAAATTTCTCCCAAAACACACAAATCTAACCGGCAAGTGTACCGGGTCGCATCAAGTAATAAAAACTCACGGGAGTGAGGTCGATCCCACAGGGATTGATGGATCGAGCAATTTTAGTGGGTGATTAGTTTAGTCAAGCTGACATTTAGTGAATTGTGTGAAATTGTAGCCAACAGAAAGTAAATGACAATGAATTTAAAGTTGCAGAATGTAAATTGGCAAGTAACTTAAAGAGCAAGAAATTAAAATTGCAAGAATCTTAAATGACAAGAAATATAAATTGCATTAAATGTAAAGGGAATTGGGAATTGGATTTGCAGAAATTAAACAAGGAAAAGTTAAATTGCAACAAGCAGAGAAGTAAAAGATGGATTTGATTGATTCGGAACCAAAACAGAAATGTAAATAAACATGAAAAGCAATAAACAGAGAATGTAAAATTGGAATTAAGATCTCAGGACCCAAGAGACTAGATAACCAAGTCTAGATCTCAATGCCTTCCTAGATCCAACGAGAACAATTGCAAAGGAAATGTAAATTGCAGAGAAAGTAGATAAAGAGCAATTAACAGAAACTTCAATTTAATTAAGCAGTAAAGAATGCAGAGAGAAATCTCAGAGGGAGAATGAAACAGAACACCTTCAATTCTCCACCCAAGACTCAAAAACAAAGAAAAGAAAATTAAAGAGAGCTCTCAAATCCTCGTGCTCCCTCGTGGAGCCAGCCCCCTTACAAATATGAAAATGATGCCTTATATAGGCTTTACAAAATGGAAATGAAAATGAAATTAAAAACAAATTACAATTAAATGAAATTCCTATTTTATCTATTTCTTGTGCCTTTGAGTGATGATCATGGGCCTTTGCTCTTGGTGGAATTGGGTTGAAAGAGACCTTGGTTGATTGCTCTTGGAGTTTGAGGAGGAACCGAAGTGAACCAAATGAACCGGGTTGGAGTTTTGCAAAAATTGGACCAAAAGTTTGAGCAAAAGTTAGAGGTCTAACTTTTGCTCCAACTTTTCATAGCAGCCCACAAAATTTGCTGATATGAACGTTGGCCTCCCTTATGCATGTTCATGGCGCCAACTTTGTCCTCTTGTCATATTGCTAATTTTATACCCAATATAGACTATCATATATGGTTGGAAAGCTCTGAATGTCAGCTTTCTAACCCACTTGAAATCACTTCAATTGGACATATACAACTCAAGTTATGATCATTTGAAGAGGGCATGGTCGCTGGTTTTGGTGTGCAGCGTTTGAGGTAACGTTTGCCTCAAACGTTGGCGAAAACGCCAGTTCTGGAGGCTCAAACGTATTGTCCACCCCATACTATTATACATTGTTAGAATGCCCTGTATGTCTACTTTCCAATGCCGTTGGGAGCACATCAATTGGAGCTCTACAGCTCGAGTTATACTCCATCGAAGGTGCAGAGATCAAGTGGCCTCACTGCAGGTTGCCACCATGTTCATTTATGCACATTGCGGGGCAGTTTTCTCCCTCAATTTTAGTGTCCACCATGCAGTGCCATATATGCTTGGAAAGCTCTTGATTCCTACTTTCCAATGCTTCTTGAATCACCTCATTTGGAGCTCTGTAGCTCAAGTTATTCTTGTTGGAAGTATACCCCTTCAAGCTGTTGTGGTGTGTGGCGCCAACGTTAGCCTCAAAGTTAGGGGGCTAACGTTGGCGCAAACTTTTGCTCCTCCCCTTGTGAATTTCATGTGCCAACGTTAGCCACCAAGTTAGGGGGCTAACGTTGGCACAAACTTTTGGTGCCCAGGGAGGTTCTCTTCATGCCAACGTTAGCCTCAAAGTTAGGGGCTAACGTTGGCGCAAACTTTTGGTGCCCAGGGGTGAATTTCATGTGCCAACGTTAGCCTCCAAGTTAGGGGTCTAACGTTGGGGCTAACTTTTCAACCAAAAGTTTGTGCAAAAGTTTGATGCTAACTTTAGGTCCAGCTTTTTGCTTCCTGGTTCATTTTCACTTATTCCATTGTCCTCTCTTTACTCCTAGCCATTCCTTCTTGCTTCAACCTTTCTTCAAGCTTTCTTCACCTATCATTAATCAACCAAACACATCAAAGCTATGCTCAAAATCATGAGATATTCATTCTTTCATAATATGCAACAAATATAGCATAAAACCTCATGAAATTGCATTAATTCATACATGGTTGATTAAATCAAAGGAAGCATGAAAATCTACCCAATTGGCTTGCTTATGGCTCAAGAAAGTGCATAAAACCTATTGAAACCAAAGGAAAAAGCATAGAAAAACATGACATGGTGACATGTCATCACAACACCAAACTTAAACCTTGCTTGTCCCCAAGCAAGAAAAGAATCATGCAATAAAGATTGACAATCCAAGGCAAGAAGGATAGCAACTCAATGTTCATGGTAAGCTAGTTTTCTAAGCATGCTATAATCACAAAAGAAATGTAAATGATTGATGCTTCCATCTAGCTCAATTTATGAACTCTTTCTTTTATATTTCTTCCTTGAAACAAACTTTTGATTTTCTTATTTAGCTTCTCCTTTTGGATGCTTAGCCCCATGAGTTGATAACAAAGCTACGACTTCTAAATGCTTTGTTTTCAAGTATTACCACTTGATACATAAGCACCACAAGCATTTGATTAGAGAACTTCATTAAGCTCATTTTTCTTTTCTTTTCTTGACTCTCTAATCATTGATGCTCAGAGCCTTGAACTTTGAGGGAGTGCTTTTGCACTTTGAGCCTAACCTTGACTTCTAAGTGTTTTGTTTTCAAGCATTTGGCTTGATACATAAACACCACAAGTACTTAGCAAATAGATTGCCATTGGTACTCAGAGCCTTCAGCTTTCTCATTTTTTCCCTTTTTCTTTTCTTGCTTTATTTTGCATTTGCTTTCAAGGTTTTAATGATTTTCAAAAGATTTCACAAAATGTCCTAGATGAAAACTTCAATTAAATAAAATCCAATGCAATTAAGCAACAATCAAACATACTAGCTTCCCAATACTTTTATGCACATGCTAAAATCTTCTTTAATGCCTTGTTTGTTTATTATCATGATACTTTACTGCTTTTGAATTCACAAAATTCAAGTTGGTAGTCATAATGCCACAGCAACATGTTACAAATCAAGATTCAAGCTATGCTTTATTCATACACACATGTAAACAGAAAAGATAAAGACAATCATGCAGTTTATAGTGCTTGAATTAAATGAGAGAAAAAGGAACTTTACAACCTTGTAGTTCATCTTCTCTATTGTTCTCATTTTCCTCCCATTCTCCTCCTTCCCATACCAAACTCAGCATGCTTGCTCATCCTCAAGCAACAATTAGGACAATGGCTATGGGGCTAAGATGGATCATAAATGTCTTTACACAATGAAATGTTAGTAGCACATGTGTTTTAAGCAAGCAAAATTAAAGATAATAATCAAGACATAAGAGACAGAGACATTATGATTGCATAGATAAGAAGGTGTGCACAATACTTTGCATAAAGAATAAGTGGCACACCAAACTTAGTGTGACACTTTCACTTGGAATCAATGCAAGTATTCAGTAAAGATTTGACGCAAATTGTGTTGTATAGCAACACCAAACTTAAAATGCAATCCTATGTCCATTTATTTGAATTAAAACCAAGCAAATAAAACTGTTCTTTATTAAATACAATCACTAAGCCAAGAATCTGTCATTAATAAAGCTCTCTTGGTGATGTATTAATAAACACAGCAAATAAGCAGACTAAAATGAAAGCATTAAAAAACAAAGAATTAACTAAAGTAAACAGAATAGCAAAATATCAAACCAGAAGAAAGTTAACACTGCAAAGACATTATGGTTATGCAGACAAGTGGTGTTGCTGAATGATTTGCATAGAAAAATAGGTGGCACACCAAACTTAAAATCTTGGTGTGTCGCTTTCATTTTTGATTTGATGCAATCATCCAGAAAGATTGAAAACAATTTGTTGCAAGGCAACACCAAACTTAGAATGTAACCATATGCCAATTTATTGAATTTGAAACAAAACAAAGAACGAAAGCAAAGCAGAGAAGAGAATTTGTACCTACTGTTGACATGTTGTTTACTTTCTTCCTCTTCTTCCAATTTGTTAAGAGGAATGACTTCAAGAGAGGAGAAGATTCAGCTATTGCCCCCTGTCTTGGTTTCCTCTCAGCAAGCTTTTTGTTGTACATGGCTTGATTGAGCTTGCCTGCTATTGGTCCAGGGGTTGGATTGCTTGTGGTTGACCTCCTCTTGAATGTTGTCCTTGGTAGTTTGGTCACAATCCTCTTCTTGATGCTTTTGTCAATTGCCTTCACTTCTTTGAATCCAAGTCTTAGTGGTTGTGTGATTGTTGGAGTTTTGTATTCATCCAGAGCCTTTTGTATTGGTGGTTCCATGAACTCCTCCTTTATGTACTTCTCTGCGTCACTTGAGTTTGGAATGACTTCTTCACTCTCTTGCTCCTCCACTTCCTCTTTTACACCCAACATTTGTTTCAATCGCTCTATCATGGGGGAGGTTTGTTGATTTTCCCAAGCTTTCTTCATCTCCTCTTCATATTTTTCAATCACAGATTCAATTGTTGAGAGTTTTTGGGTCAGGGAGGTTTGTGAGAGTTGTGAGTCTTCATGTTCCCTTGTCACCTCAAGTGCAGTTTCATTTTCAACCACTTCATTCTTCATTGAAAGTTCACTTGATGCAGTAGCCTCCTCATCTTGCTCTTCCACTTTATCCTTCACATCCATCAATTGGTCTTCATTTTCCTTGCTTAGTAGTTCTAAGTGTTTATCTGTGTCCTCCAATTGCTTATCCGTCTCCTGAGAAAGGATTTCTAGTTCCCTCCGGGATTGTTGATATTCCTCCGCCATTCTGTTGAACCTAGACTCAAATTCTGAAAACCATGAGTGGTTCATGGAAGTTTGTGTGGGTGGTGAGTTTTGAAAGGGGCTTTCGGTTGAAGTATGGTCAAGTGATGATATCTCTGGATGAATATCATATGGAGCACTAGAATTCCCTTCCCAGCCACCATTAGAATCATGACTTGCATCATTTTGTGGTGGAGAGAAATATCCCATATGATTTTTTCTCATCTTGTGGTTCTGAAGCATAGCTCCATGAATTGGAGTGCCCAGAATTTGAAGTTTCTTGGTGATATCCCCAGCCATCATTAGAGATTGGTGATGGTGGGTGATATCCCATAAAATTTTGTTTGACCAAATGATGAGTTGAACTCCATTTGTATTTTGCAAACATCAATGAAAATTGAAATTACTCATATCAGAGATGAGAATTTCTTAGTGAGGCAAAAACTCAAACACCTTGGTTTCACTTTGAAACAGAGAACAAAAATAAAGAAAATGCTTGATCTAGACTTCTCACCCACATAATCATTGTTGATCTAAATCAATCCCCGGCAACGGCGCCAAAAACTTGATGAGTATTTTGGTGAAAAATAAATTTCTCCCAAAACACACAAATCTAACCGGCAAGTGTACCGGGTCGCATCAAGTAATAAAAACTCACGGGAGTGAGGTCGATCCCACAGGGATTGATGGATCAAGCAATTTTAGTGGGTGATTAGTTTAGTCAAGCTGACATTTAGTGAATTGTGTGAAATTGTAGCCAACAGAAAGTAAATGACAATGAATTTAAAGTTGCAGAATGTAAATTGGCAAGTAACTTAAAGAGCAAGAAATTAAAATTGCAAGAATCTTAAATGACAAGAAATATAAATTGCATTAAATGTAAAGGGAATTGGGAATTGGATTTACAGAAATTAAACAAGGAAAAGTTAAATTGCAACAAGCAGAGAAGTAAAAGATGGATTTGATTGATTCGGAACCAAAACAGAAATGTAAATAAACATGAAAAGCAATAAACAGAGAATGTAAAATTGGAATTAAGATCTCAGGACCCAAGAGACTAGATAACCAAGTCTAGATCTCAATGCCTTCCTAGATCCAACAAGAACAATTGCAAAGGAAATGTAAATTGCAGAGAAAGTAGATAAAGAGCAATTAACAGAAACTTCAATTTAATTAAGCAGTAAAGAAAGCAGAGAGAAATCTCAGAGGGAGAATGAAACAGAACACCTTCAATTCTCCACCCAAGACTCAAAAACAAAGAAAAGAAAATTAAAGAGAGCTCTCAAATCCTCGTGCTCCCTCGTGGAGCCAGCCCCCTTACAAATATGAAAATGATGCCTTATATAGGCTTTACAAAATGGAAATGAAAATGAAATTAAAAACAAATTACAATTAAATGAAATTCCTATTTTATCTATTTCTTGTGCCTTTGAGTGATGATCATGGGCCTTTGCTCTTGGTGGAATTGGGTTGAAAGAGGCCTTGGTTGATTGCTCTTGGAGTTTGAGGAGGAACCGAAGTGAACCAAATGAACCGGGTTGGAGTTTTGCAAAAGTTGGACCAAAAGTTTGAGCAAACTTTGTACTTTGACCCTAACGTTGGCCTCCCTTATGCATGTTCATGGCGCCAACTTTGTCCTCTTGTCATGTTGCTAATTTTATGCCCAATATAGACTATCATATATGGTTGGAAATATCTGAATGTCAGCTTTCTAACCCACTTAGAATCACTTCAATTGGACATCTACAACTCAAGTTATGATCATTTGAAGAGGGCATGGTCGCTGGTTTTGGTGTGCAGCGTTTGAGGTAACGTTTGCCTCAAACGTTGGCGAAAACGCCAGTTCTGGAGGCTCAAACGTATTGTCCACCCCATACTATTATACATTGTTGGAAAGCCCTGGATGTCTACTTTCCAATGCCGTTTAGATCACATCAATTGGAGCTCTAGAGCTCGAGTTATACTCCATTGAAGGTGCAGAGGTCAAGTGGCCTCACTGCAGGTTGCCACCATGTTCATTTATGCACATTGCGGGGCAGTTTTCTCCCTCAATTTTAGTGTCCACCATGCAGTGCCATATATGCTTGGAAATCTCTTGATTCCTACTTTCCAATGCTTCTTGAATCACCTCATTTGGAGCTCTGTAGCTCAAGTTATTCTTGTTGGAAGTATACCCCTTCAAGCTGTTGTGGTGTGTGGCGCCAACGTTAGCCTCAAAGTTAGGGGGCTAACGTTGGCGCAAACTTTTGCTCCTCCCCTTGTGAATTTCATGTGCCAACGTTAGCCACCAAGTTAGGGGGCTAACATTGGCGCAAACTTTTGGTGCCCAGGGAGGTTCTCTTCATGCCAACGTTAGCCTCAAAGTTAGGGGGCTAACGTTGGCGCAAACTTTTGGTGCCCAGGGGTGAATTTCATGTGCCAACGTTAGCCTCCAAGTTAGGGATCTAACGTTGGGGCTAACTTTTCAACCGAAAGTTTGTGCAAAAGTTTGATGCTAACTTTAGGTCCAGCTTTTTGCTTCCTGGTTCATTTTCACTTATTCCATTGTCCTCTCTTTACTCCTAGCCATTCCTTCTTGCTTCAACCTTTCTTCAAGCTTTCTTCACCTATCATTAATCAACCAAACACATCAAAGCTATGCTCAAAATCATGAGATATTCATTCTTTCATAATATGCAACAAATATAGCATAAAACCTCATGAAATTGCATTAATTCATACATGGTTGATTAAATCAAAGGAAGCATGAAAATCTACCCAATTGGCTTGCTTATGGCTCAAGAAAGTGCATAAAACCTATTGAAACCAAAGGAAAAAGCATAGAAAAACATGACATGGTGACATGTCATCACTTATCTTATCAGAAAGGTCATCCCCATCTACTATAAATACACTGGAGCACCCAGGTATAACTCATACTCTGATTCTACAATAAACCTGTTTAATACCCATGCTAACTTAAGCATCGGAGTCTCTTGCAGGTACCTCCCCACCTTCCGGTGACCAAGGATCAGAAGTGCAGTTAGTCCAACAAGTCAGACACAACAGCTCCGGCCGCCACCAGCCAGCCAGACACGTCATCTCCGACCAGTACAGAAGATCTCATCCGAGATCGGCCTACAGTTTCAGGTAACCCTCGGAACACTTATCAAAGGCTAATGAATAAAGTCTTTTCAGATCATATCGGAAAAATCATGGAAGTCTACGTGGACGACATGTTAATAAAGACACAAAGTGAAGAGACATTATTGTCCGACCTGGCCCAAGTGTTTGACACTATAAGGAAGCATGACATGCGACTCAATCCCGCAAAATGCACCTTTGCAGTAGAAGCGGGCAAATTCTTAGGTTTTATGCTCACACAAAGAGGAATTGAAGCAAATCCAGACAAATGCCAGGCCATACTCAATATGAGGAGCCCAACTTGTGTCAGAGAGGTACAACAACTCAACGGGAGATTGGCAGCCTTATCCAGATTCTTAGCGGGATCAGCGATAAGATCTCTCCCCTTCTATGCAACTTTAAGGAAAGGAAAGAAGTTCGAATGGACAATGGAATGCGAGCAAGCCTTTCAGGATTTCAAAAATTTCCTGGGATGACCACCTATCCTAACTCGACCACGAGAGGAAGAACCACTCGTATTGTACCTTGCGTTAGGAAGTCGGGCAGTAGCCTCAGCACTGGTTCGAGAGGATGACAAAGGGCAACAACAAGTATACTTCATTAGTAAAGCGCTGCAGGGATCCGAGCTGAACTACCAAAAAATAGAAAAGTTTGCCTATACTCTCATACTGACATCTCGACGACTTCGCCCGTACTTCCAGGCTCACACATTAAGGTTCGGACCGACCAGCCCATAAAAGGGATATTGCAGAAAATAGATCTAGCAGGCAGAATTTTACAATGGGCAGTCGAGTTATCCGAGTTTGACCTCCAATATAAAGCTCGGACAGCCATCAAATCACAGTACTTGGCCGACTTCATTGCAGAATTCACAGATACCCTGGAGACCCCCACAGAATGGAATCTCTACATGGATGGGTCCTCGAATAAAACTGGAAGCGGTACAGGTGTGATAATAGAAAGTAACCAAGGAACCCAAGTTGAGCTTTCCCTCAAATTTGGGTTCCCAGCCTCAGACAACCAGGCAGAATATGAAGAATTACTAGCTGGTTTGAAGCTGGCTAAGGAGGTTGGAGCTCAAAAACTCAACATCTTCAGTGATTCACAAGCAGTCACCTCACAAATAACAGGGAACTACCAAGCCAAAGACCCCACCATGAAAAAATATTTGGATAAAACCAAGGAACAACTCGGACAACTCGGGGAATATAAGATCTGTCACATACCCCGCGAACAAAATGCCCGAGCTGATGCACTCTCAAAACTAGCCAGCACCAAACCAGGGGGCAACAATAGAAGCCTCATCCAGGAAATGCTACAGAACCCGTCAATCTCGGAAGAGGAAAAAGTCCTAGCCATAACAAGTCAGGATCAAGGATGGATGACCCCCATAATTAATTACCTCAAAACAGAAACACTCCCCACAGATGAAAAGGAGGTAAAAAGGTTAAAACGGGAGGCTCAGTACTACACTATCATAAACAACACCCTATATAAAAGAGGGATTTCAATACCACTATTAAAATGTGTACCGACCTCCAACACAAGGGAAGTTCTAGAGGAAGTATACAGTGGTATTTGTGGTAATCATCTCGGAGCACAAGCTCTCACTAAAAAGGTACTCCGGGCGGGATTTTATTGGCCAACTCTACAAAAGGAAGCTACAGAGTTTGTAAGGACATGCCCACCATGCCAGAAACATGCCAACTTTCACATCGCCCGGCCAGAAGAGCTCATCAGCGTAACCTCACCTTGGCCATTTGCAAAATGGGGACTCGATCTTCTCGGACCCTTCCCCCAGGGATCGGGACAAGTTAAATTCCTCATAGTAGGGGTAGACTATTTCACAACGTGGATCGAGGCAGAGCCCCTAGCCAATGCCACTGATCAAAGGAGCCGGAAATTCCTATATAGGAATATTGTCACAAGGTTTGGAGTTCCATACTCCATCACTACAGACAATGGCACCCAATTCACAGATGCGGGCTTCAGAAAGTTAGTAGCCGACTTAAACATAAAACACTAGTTCACCTCCGTCGAACATCCCCAAGCCAATGGACAAGCCGAAGCGGCCAATAAAGTCATATTGGCTGGGCTGAAACGGAGACTGCAAGATGCAAAGGGAGCTTGGGCCGAAGAACTTCCACAAGTCCTATGGGCATATCGAACAACGCCACATTCCACCACAAACGAATCACCATTTTGATTAGCATACGGAGTGGAGGCAATGATCCCAGTAGAGGTCAAGGAAAGGTCGCCTAGAGTAGTTCATTACAATGAGGAAGCCAACTCCCAACTTCAAAGGGAAGAGCTTGACCTACTTCCTGAAATCCAAGAAAGAGCTCGGATCAGGGAAGAAGCACTAAAACGTCGAATGGCTTCCAGATATACTCAAAAGGTAGTGCCGAGAGGTTTCTCTGAGAATGATCTCATCCTAATCTGAAATGATATTGGAACAACTCGACCGGAGAAGGAAAGCTGGCAGCAAACTGGAAAGGACCCTACCGAGTCATAGAAGTACTTGGGAAGGGCTACTACAGACTGTCTGAACTCGAGGGACGAGAGCTTCCCAGATCATGGCACGCCTGCAACCTAAGAAGGTACTATAGCTAGAGAAGGTAAAACATCTCATCATAGGATGCACTCTTTTTCCTGAAAAGGTTTTTTAATGAGGCACCAAGTTGAGATTCAGAAATTATCCGACTTAAAGGGATAAAAAACTCTCGCATGTATATATTTGCACTTTCTTTTAAATAAAATATATTTTAGATATTCTACAAATTCTCAAGACGCATTAATCTGAAGCATTCATCGTCCGATTATAAAGCAACAGATCAGCAGAAAGTGAAAAATAGATTCACTGCACGATCACGATAAAGACCAATAGAGATGAAAACGCGATTCATCTAAAGGTTGACCAAACAAAGATAGAAACCACCTTCTACAAATTGGCAAAGATGAATACAGAATAATGCAAGAAGTTATCGAAAGTGATCCGGAAAAAGAACCTGACGAGGTCTTATGGATTGCTAAATAATAACTTAAAGCTGGCCGACGTTAAGAAGTCGGACCAAGTCAACTGATGAGCGGATAATTTATACGCTTTTTGACATTGTTTTTAGTATGTTTTTAGTAGGATCTAGTTACTTTTAGGGATGTTTTCATTAGTTTTTATGTTAAATTCACATTTCTGGACTTTACTATGAGTTTGTGTGTTTTTCTATGATTTCAGGTATTTTCTGGCTGAAATTGAGGGACTTGAGCAGAAATCAGATTCAGAGGTTGAAAAAGGACTGCTGATGCTGTTGGATTCTGACCTCCCTGTACTCAAAGTGGATTTTCTGGAGCTACAGAACTCGAAATGGCGCGCTTCCAATTGCGTTGGAACGTAGACATCCAGGGCTTTCCAGCAATATATAATAGTCCATACTTTGGCCAAGAATTGATGACTTAAACTGGCGTTCAACGCCAGCCTTCTGCCCAAATCTGGCGTCCAGCGCCAAAAAAGGATCCAAAACCAGAGTTGAACGCCCAAACTGGCACAGAAACTGGCGTTCAACTCCACAAATGGCCTCTGCACGTGCTACACTTAAGCTCAGCCCAAACACACACCAAGTGGGCCCCGGAAGTGAATTTATGCATCAATTACTTACTCATGTAAACCCTAGTGACTAGTTTATTATAAATAGGACCTTTTACTATTGTATTAGACATCTTTTGATCATCTCAGGATCTTAGGATCATCTTTGAACGCATTGTTCTTAGACCATAGGGGCTGGCCACACGGCCATGCCTGGACCTTTCACTTATGTATTTTCAACGGTAGAGTTTCTACACTCCATAGATTAAGGTGTGGAGCTCTGCTGTTCCTCAAAGATTAATGCAAGTACTACTATTTTCTATTCAATTCATCTTATTTCTCTTCTAAGATATCCATTCGCACCCAAGAACGTGATGAAGGTGATGATTATGTGTGACGCTCATTATCCTTCCCCCTTATGAACGCGTGCCTGACAAACACTTCTGTTCTACATGAATTAAGCTAGAATGAGTATCTCTTAGATCTCCTAACCAGAATCTTCGTGGCGTAAGCTAGAATGATGGCGGCATTCAAGAGAATCCGGAAGGTCTAAACCTTGTCTGTGGTATTCTGAGTAGGATTCAATGATTGAATGACTGTGACGAGCTTCAAACTCGCGAGTGCTGGGCGTTAGTGACAGACGCAAAAGGAGGGTGAATCCTATTCCAGCATGATCGGGAACCGACAGATGAATAGCCGTGCCGTGACAGGGTGTGTGAGCATATTATTCACTGAGAGGAGGGGATGTAGCCACTGACAACGGTGATGCCCTTGCATAAAGCCAGCCATGGAAAGGAGTAAGACTGATTGGATGAAGATAGCAGGAAAGCAGAGGTTCAGAGGAACGAAAGCATCTCCATTCGCTTATCTGAAATTCCTACTAATGAATTACATAAGTATTTCTATCCCTATTCTATTATTTCTTATTCGAAAACTCCATGATTATTTTATATCCGCCTGACTGAGATTTACAAGGTGACCATAGCTTGCTTCATACCAACAATCTCCGTGGGATTCGACCCTTACTCACGTAAGGTATTACTTGGACGACCCAGTGCACTTGCTGGTTAGTTGTATCGAAGTTGTGACAATTATGAATTAAGATCAAAGCACCAAGCTTTGGAGCCATTACCAGGGATTGTTCGAGCCTGGACATCACAATTTCGTGCACCAAGTTTTTGGCGCCGTTGCCGGGGATTGTTTGAGTTTGGACAACTGAGGGTTCATCTTGTTGCTCAGATTAGGTAATTTTCTTTTTATTTTATTTTCAAAAATTTTTCAAAAAAATTTCTAAAATTTTCTCATCTGTTTTCGAAAAAAAATAAAAATGTTTTCAAAAATAAATTATTCTATGGCTTCAAAATTTTTAAGAATGAATTCTAGTGTTTCATGAAATATGTTGAATCATATCTGGCTGTAAAGCCATACCCAAACTACTTTGGGATTGGTATTCAACTAATCACTCCAGCCCATGTAATTATATGTTGCAGCCTGGCTGGCTGTAAAGCCATGTCTAAATTCATTTGGACTGAGGCAGCAATTTGTTATCAAGAGCAAGCTAGTTGGAGTTAATCCACCTGCTACTGTTTCTGATCACCTGCTGAAGCTTGGCTGGCCATTGGCCATGTCTAGTGTTTTGGACTGGAGCTTTCTTTGAAAGCTTGGCTGGCTAGTGAGCCATGTCTAATTCCTGGACTGAAGCTTTAGACTAACATGGCAAGATTCCTGGAATTCATATTAAAAATTTTGGAATCCTTATTTTTTCTTTTTTTCATATAATTTTCAAAAAAATCCAAAAAAATTAGAAAATCATAAAAATCAAAAAATATTTTTTTGTTTCTTGTTTGAGTCTTGAGTCATATCATAAGTTTGGTGTCACTTGCATATGCATCTTGCATTTTTTCGAAAATATCATGCATTCATAGTGTTCTTCATGATCTTCAAGTTGTTCTTGGTAAATCTTCTTGTTTGATCTTGATGATTTTTTTTGTTTTGTGTCTTTTCATGTTTATCATATGCATTCTTGAATTCGTAGTGTCTAAGCATTAAAGAATTCTAAGTTTGGTGTCTTGCATGTTTTCTTTGCATTAAAAATTTTAAAAAAATTGTGTCTTGATGTTCATCATGACATTCATAGTGTTCTTGGTGTTCATCTTGACATTCATAGCATTCTTGCATGCATTCATGGTTTTGATCTAAAAATTTCATGCACTGCATATTTTTCATGTTTTTCATAAAAATTTCAAAAAGCAAAAAAATATCTTTCCCTTTTTCTCTCATCAAATTCGAAAATTTGGGTTGACTTTTTAAAAAATTTTTAAAAATCAAATTGTTTCTCATGAGTCAAATCAAATTTTCAATTTGAAAATCTTATCTTTTTCAAAATCTTTTTCAAAAATCAAATCTTTTTCAAAATTATTAGTTATTTTCGAAAATTTCAAAAAATATTTTTCAAAAATCTTTTTCTTATTTTTATCACAAATTTTCGAAAATAACATAATCAATTAATGTTTTGATTCAAAAATTTGAAGTTTGTTACTTGCTTGTTAAGAAAGATTCAAACTTTAAGTTCTAGAATCATATCTTGTGATTTCTTATGAATCAAGTCATTGATTGTGATTTTAAAAAATCAAATCTTTTTCAAAACTAATCTCTATCATATCTTTTCAAAAATATCTTCTCATCTTATCTTTTTCAAAAATATCTTTTCAAAATATCTTTTCTAACCTCCTAACTTCTTATCTTTTTCAAAATTTGTTTCAACTAACTAACTAACTTTTTGTTTGTTTCTTAACTTTTTCAAAACTACCTAACTAACGCTCTCTCTCTCTATTTTCGAAAATATCTTTCCCCTTTTTCAAAATTTCTTTTTAATTAACTAATTATTTTTAATTTTTATTTTTGATTTCAAAAAAATTTCGAAAAAAATTTACTAAACATTTTTCAAAAAAAAAACTATTTTCAAAAATCACTAACTCTTTTTCAAAATAATTTTCAAAAATTATCCCTCCCCCATCCTATTCTATTTATTCATTCATATCCTAACATCTCATCTCACATCTCTTCCATTCGTACAGTTGCATTTCTTCCTTTACATCACATTCTTTGTCTCCCCCTTCTCTTCCACTCACAAAGGGATCCCTATACTGTGGTATAAAGGATCTCTATTATTATTATCATTTTTCTGGCCATTCTTCCTTGTCATATGAGCAGGAGCAAGGATAAGAACATTCTTGTGGAAGCAGATCCAGAACCTGAAAGGACTCTGAAGAGAAAATTAAGAGAAGCTAAAATACAACAATCCAGAGATAACCTTTCAGAAATTTTCGAACAGGCAGAGGAGATGGCAGCCGAAAATAATAATAATGCAAGGAGGATGCTTGGTGACTTTACTGCACCTAATTCCAATTTACATGGAAGAAGCATCTCCATTCCTGCCATTGGAGCAAACAACTTTGAGTTGAAACCTCAATTAGTTTCTCTGATGCAGCAGAACTGCAAGTTTCATGGACTTCCATCTGAAGATCCTTTTCAGTTCTTAACTGAATTCTTGCAGATATGTGATACTGTTAAGACTAATGGAGTAGATCCTGAAGTCTACAGGCTCATGCTTTTCCCTTTTGCTGTAAGAGACAGAGCTAGATTATGGTTGGATTCTCAACCTAAAGACAGCCTGAACTCTTGGGATAAGCTGGTCACGGCTTTCTTAGCCAAGTACTTTCCTCCTCAAAAGCTGAGCAAGCTTAGAGCTGATGTTCAAACCTTCAGACAGAAAGAAGGTGAATCTCTCTATGAAGCTTGGGAAAGATACAAACAGTTGACCAAAAAGTGTCCTTCTGACATGCTTTCAGAATGGACCATCCTGGATATATTCTATGATGGTTTATCTGAGCTATCAAAGATGTCACTGGACACTTCTGCAGGTGGATCCATTCACCTAAAGAAAACGCCTGCAGAAGCTCAAGAACTCATTGACATTGTTGCTAATAACCAGTTCATGTACACCTCTGAAAGGAATCCTGTGAGTAATGGGACGCCTATGAAGAAGGGAGTTCTTGAGGTTGATACTCTGAATGCCATATTGGCTCAGAATAAAATATTGACTCAGCAAGTCAATATGATCTCTCAGAGTCTGAATGGAATGCAAGCTGCATCCAACAGTACTCAAGAGGCATCTTCTGAAGAAGAAGCCTATGATCCTGAGAACCCTGCAATAGCAGAGGTAAATTACTTAGGTGAACCTTATGGAAACACATATAACTCAACATGGAGAAATCATCCAAATTTCTCATGGAAGGATCAAAAGCTCCAACAAGGCTTTAATAATGGTGGAAGAAACAGGTTTAGCAATAGCAAGCCTTTTCCATCATCAACTCAGCAACAGACAGAGAACTCTGAACAAAATGCTTCTAATTTAGCAAATCTAGTCTCTGATCTATCTAAGGCCACTGTAAGTTTCATGAATGAAACAAGGTCTTCCATTAGAAATCTGGAAGCACAAGTGGGCCAGCTGAGTAAAAGGATCACTGAAATCCCTCCTAGTACTCTCCCAAGCAATACAGAAGAAAACCCAAAAGGAGAGTGCAAGGCCATTGACATAAGCGCCATGGCCGAACCTGTGAGGAGAGGAGAGGACGTGAATCCTAAGGAGGAAGACCTCCTGGGACGTCCAGTGATCAATAAGGAGCTTCCCTCTAGGAAATCAAAGGACTCTGAGGCTCATCTAGAGACCATAGAGATCCCATTGAACCTCCTTATGCCCTTCATGAGCTCTGATGAGTATTCCTCTTCTGAAGAGAATGAGGATGTTACTGAAGAGCAAACTGCCAAGTTTCTTGGTGCAATCATGAAGCTGAATGCCAAATTGTTTGGCATCGATGCTTGGGAAGTTGAACCTCCCTTGTTCATCAATGAACTAAGTGATCTGGATCAACTGACATTGCCTCAGAAGAGACAGGATCCTGGAAAGTTCATAATACCCTGTACCATAGGCACTGGTAGCACGAATTGTGAATCACACCTTTCACAACGCGTACCACTAACCAGCAAGTGCACTGGGTCGTCCAAGTAATACCTCACGTGAGTAAGGGTCGAATCCCACGGAGATTGTTAGTTTGAAGCAATCTATGGTTATCTTGTAAATCTTAGTCAGGAAGTCAATTATGTTTATCAGTTGAATTGCAAATAAACAATAGAGCATGGATTAAAGGTTACTTGTTATGCAGTAATGGAGAATATGTTGGAGTTTTGGAGATGCTTTGTCCTCTGAATCTCTGCTTTCCTCTGTCTTCTGATTCACGCACGCACGTCCCCCTATGGCAAGCTGTGTGTTGGTGGATCACCGTTGTCAATGGCTACCTTCCATCCTTCCAGTGAAAACTACGCTCACGCGCTCTGTCACAGCACGGCTAATCACCGGTTGGTTCTCGATCCGGTTGGAATAGGACTTACTATCCTTTTGCGTCTGTCACTAACGCCCAGCCTTCAGGAGTTTGAAGCTCGTCACAGTCATTCAATCACTGAATCCTACTCGGAATACCACAGACAAGGTTTAGACTTTCCGGATTCTCATGAATGCCGCCATCAGTTCTAGCTTATACCACGGAGATTCTGATTAAGGAATCTAAGAGATACTCATTCAATCGGATATAGAACGGAGGTGGTTGTCAGGCACACGTTCATGGTTTGAGGAAGGTGATGGATGTCACGGATCATCACCTTCATCACAGTTAAGCGCAAATGAACATCTTAGATAGGAACAAGCGTGTTTGAATGGAAAACAGAAATACTTGCATTAATTCATTGAGACACAGCAGAGCTCCTCACCCCCAACAATGGGGTTTAGAGACTCATGCCATCAGAGAATACAAAGTTTAGATCTGAAATGTCATGAGATCCAAAATAAGTCTCTAAAAGTTGTTTAAATACTAAACTAGTAGCCTAGGGTTACAAAATATGAGTGGACTATGATGGATGATGCAGAGATCCACTTCTGGGGCCCACTTGGTGTGCTGGGGCCCACTTGGTGTGTGCTGGGGCTGAGACTTTAAGCAATCCACGTGTAGAGGCCATTTGTGGAGTTGAACGCCAGTTTTGTGCCAGTTTGGGCGTTCAACTCCAGTTTTTTATCCTTTTCTGGCGCTGGACGCCAGAATTGGGTAGAGGACTGGCGTTGAACGCCAGTTTACGTCGTCTATTCTTGTGCAAAGTATGGACTATTATATATTGCTGGAAAGCCCTGGATGTCTACTTTCCAACGCAATTGGAAGCACGCCATTTCGAGTTCTGTAGCTCCAGAAAATCCACTTTGAGTGCAGGGAGGTCAGAATCCAACAGCATCAGCAGTCCTTTTTCAGCCTGAATCAGATTTTTGCTCAGCTCCTTCAATTTCAGCCAGAAAAATATCTGAAATTACAGAAAAACACACAACTCATAGTAAAGTCCAGAAATATGAATTTTTCCTAAAAACTACTAGAAATAGACTAAAAACTAACTAAAACATACTCTAAACTATATGAAATTATCCCCAAAAAGCGTATAAAATATCCGCTCATCACAACACCAAACTTAAACTGTTGCTTGTCCTCAAGCAACTAGACAAATAAAATAGAAGACTAATAGGTTGAGAAGCAATAATATCTCAGAGTTTTTGATTGAAGCTCAGATTCTAATTAGATGAGCGGGACTAGTAGCTTTTTGCTTCTGAACAGTTTTGGCATCTCACTTTGTCCATTGAAGCTCAGAGTGATTGGCATCTATAGGAACTCAGAATTCAGATAGTGTTATTGATTCTCTTAGTTCAGTGTAATGATTCTTGAACACAGCTTCTTTATGAGTCTTGGCCGTGGCCCTAAGCACTTTGTTTTCCAGTATTACTACCGGATACATAAATGCCACAAACACATAACTGGGTGAACCTTTTCAGATTGTGACTCAGCTTTGCTAAAGTCCCCAATTAGAGGTGTCCAGAGTTCTTAAGCACACTCTTCTTTTTGCTTTGGACCTTGACTTTAACCGCTCAGTCTCAAGTTTTCACTTGACACCTGCACGCCACAAGCACATGGTTAGGGACAGCTTGGTTTAGCCGCTTAGACCAGGATTTCAGTCCTTTAGGCCCTCCTATCCACTGATGCTCAAAGCCTTGGGATTCTTTTTATTACCCTTGCCTTTTGGTTTTAAGGGCTTTGGCTTTTTGCTCTTGCCTTTTGGTTTTAAGAGCTTTGGCTTTTTCTGCTTGCTTTCTCTTTTTTTCTTTCTCTTTTTTTTTTTTCTGCAAGCTTTGTTCTTTGCTGCTTTTTCTTGCTTCAAGAATCATTTTTATGATTTTTCAGATTCTCAATAACATGTCTCATGTTCATCATTCTTTCAAGAGCCAACATATTTAACAGTCTTAAACAACAAATTCAGAAGATATATGCACTGTTCAAGCATTCATTCAGAAGACAGAAAGCATTGCCACCACATTTAACTAATTAGAATTTCTCTTATTAAAACTCGAAATTTTATTGCTTCTTATTCAAAAGATCTACTACTTTATTCATGTTTGCTGATGATGAGAAAAATAAACTATAGCTTAATTGGAGATAAAATCAAAATAGATACTAATTACTACTATATGACTCCTAAGGTAAAATTAAAATAAGAACAGTTATCACAGAGTTAAGGCTAAGATTAGAACTCAACAACCTTGAGGTTTGGGAAGTGGATGTTCCTCTAGTCTGTGAGGTGCTTGGTCCTTCAAGAGAGAATTTCTGGCGCTTCAGTTCCTTTAAATCACGCCCTTACTCCTCTTGGAGTGGGTTGTTTTCCTTTAGGGGCCATGATCTTAGTGATCACGGATAAGCACACCAAACTTAGAGCTTTGCTTGTCCTCAAGCAAAAGAAAAAGAAGGAGATGGGTAGAAGGAGAGCTCCTCCCCACCATCCTGGCGTTTGAACGCCCAAACACTGCCTGTTTTGGGCGTTCAACGCCCAAGTGCTGCTCTCCTGGGCGTTCAACGCCCAGTTGTTGCCCTTTTCTGGCGTTGAACGCCAGATAGCTATCCTTACTGGCGTTCAGCGCCCACTGGATGCCCATTTTGGGCGCTGAACGCCCAAAATGGCCTTCACTGGCGTTTTCTTGCCAGTAAGCTCCCTATCTCTGTTTTGTGTGTAGATTCCTTCTGTAACCCTGTAAACTTATGCAAATGATTCTTTACCTTAGTGTCAGTGAACTTTATATAAAAAAAAAATAAAAATAGGGCAAAATGCTTAGAGGATTGTTGCCCCATGGCTGGGTTGCCTCCCAGCAAGCGCTTCTTTATTGTCTTTAGCTGGACCTTGCTGAGCTTTTAATCTAGCTTCAGCCTTGAGCATTCTTGCTCAGTGTTGCCTTCAAGATAATGCTTGATTCTCTGTCCATTGACAATGAACTTCTTATCAGAATCAATATCTTGAAGCTCCACATAACCATATGGTGACACACTTGTAATCACGTATGGTCCCCTCCACCGGGATTTCAGTTTCCCGGGGAATAGCCTGAGTCTAGAGTTAAACAACAGGACCTTCTGTCCTGGTTCAAAGATTCTAGATGACAGCTTTCTGTCATGCCATTTTTTTTATTTTTCTTTATAAAGCTTGGCATTTTCGAAAGCTGTGAATCTGAATTCCTCTAGCTCATTTAGCTGGAGCAATCATTTTTCTCCTGCTAATTTGGCATCTAAGTTTAGGAATCTGGTTGCCCAATAAGCTTTATGTTCCAGTTCCACGGGCAGGTGACATGCCTTACCATACACAAGTTGGTATGGAGAGGTCCCTATAAGGGTCTTGAATGCTGTTCTGTAAGCCCACAGAGCATCATCCAAGCTCCTTGCCCAATCCTTTCTACGGGTATTTACTGTCCGTTCCAGGATTCTCTTTAATTCTCTGTTAGAGACTTCAGCTTGCCCGTTGGTTTGTGGATGATATGGAGTGGCCACTTTGTGGCGAATTCCATACTGAACCATGGCAGAGTAAAGCTGTTTATTGCAGAAGTGAGTGCCTCCATCGCTGATTAACACTCTAGGGACACCAAACCTGCTAAAGATATGTTTCTGGAGGAATTTCAGCACTGTTTTAGTATCATTGGAGGGTGTGGCGATAGCCTCAACCCATTTTGATACATAGTCAACTGCCACCAGAATATAAGTGTTTGAGTATGATGGTGGAAAAGGTCCCATGAAGTCAATTCCCCATACATCAAACAACTCTATTTCCAAGATCCCTTGTTGAGGCATGGCGTAACCATGAGGCAGGTTACCAGCTCTTTGGCAACTGTCACAATTACGTACAAACTCTCGGGAATCTTTATAGAGTGTGGGCCAATAGAAGCCACATTGGAGGACTTTGGTGGCTGTTCGCTCACCTCCGAAATGGCCTCCATATTGAGATCCGTGGCAATGCCATAGGATTCTCTGTGCTTCCTCTCTGGGGACACACCTACGGATAATTCCGTCTGCACATCTCTTAAAGAGATAGGGTTCATCCCACAAGTAGTACTTTGCATCAGTAACTAATTTCTTCTTTTGTATTCTATTGTACTCCTTGGGTATGAACCTTGCAGCTTTATAGTTTGCAATATCGGCAAACCATGGTGCTTCCTGAATGGCAAATAGATGCTCATCAGGGAACGTCTCAGAGATCTCAAAGAAGGGGAGGGACGTCCCTTCCACTGGCTCTATCCGGGACAGATGATCAGCCACTTGGTTCTCTGTCCCTTTTCTGTCTCTTATTTCTATATCAAACTCTTGCAGAAGCAATACCCATCTGATGAGCCTGGGTTTTGAATCCTGCTTTGTGAGTAGATACTTAAGAGCAGCATGGTCAGTGTACACAATCACCTTTGATCCTACTAAGTAGGATCTGAACTTGTCAATGGCGTAAACCACTGCAAGTAATTCCTTTTCTGTGGTTGTGTAATTTTTCTGGGCATCATTTAAAACGCGGCTGGCATAATAAATGACATGCAGAAGCTTGTCATGCCTCTGTCCCAATACTGCACCAATGGCATGATCACTGGCATCACACATTAACTCAAATGGCAATGTCCAGTCTGGTGCAGAAATGACTAGTGCTGTGACCAGCTTAGCTTTCAGCGTTTCAAACGCCTGCAGGCATGCTGTGTCAAACACAAATGGCGTGTCAGCAGCTAGCAGATTGCTTAGAGGTTTTGCGATTTTTGAAAAATCCTTTATAAACCTCCTATAGAATCCTGCATGCCCCAGAAAGCTTCTGATTGCCTTAACATTGGCAGGTGGTGGTAATTTTTCAATTACCTCTATTTTTGCTTGATCCACCTCTATTCCCTTGTTTGAGATCTTATGCCCAAGAACAATTCCTTCAGTCACCATGAAGTGACACTTTTCCCAGTTTAAAACTAGGTTGGTTTCTTGGCATCTTTTCAGAACAAGTTTCAAGTGATCAAGACAGGAGCTGAATGAGTCTCCATATACTGAGAAGTCATCCATGAAGACTTCCAGAAATTTTTCCACCATATCAGAGAAAATAGAGAGCATGCATCTCTGGAAGGTTGCAGGTGCATTGCATAGCCCAAAGGGCATCCTTCTGTAAGCAAACACTCCGGATGGACATGTGAATGCTTTTTTCTCTTGATCCTGGGGATCTACTGCAATCTGGTTATAGCCTGAGTAGCCATCCAAAAAGCAGTAATAATCATGACCTGCTAGTCTCTCTAGCATCTGGTCTATGAATGGTAAAGGAAAATGATCCTTTCTGGTGGCTGTATTGAGCCTTCTGTAGTCAATACACATGCGCCACCCTGTAACTGTTCTTGTAGGAACCAGTTCATTTTTTTCATTATGAATCACTGTCATGCCTCCCTTTTTTGGGACGACTTGAACAGGGCTCACCCAGGGGCTATCAGAAATGGGATAAATAATCTCAGCCTCTAGTAATTTGGTGACCTCTTTCTGCACCACTTCCTTCATGGCTGGATTTAGCCGCCTCTGTGGTTGAACCACTGGTTTGGCATTATCCTCCAATAGGATTTTGTGCATGCATCTAGCTGGGCTTATGCCCTTAAGGTCACCTATGGACCACCCAAGAGCTGTCTTGTGTGTCCTTAGCACTTGAATAAGTGCTTCCTCTTCCTGTGAATTTAAAGCAGAGCTTATGATCACTGGAAAAGTGTCACCTTCTCCTAGAAATGCATATTTCAAGGATGGTGGCAGTGGCTTGAGCTCTGGTTTAGGAGGCTTTTCCTCTTTCAGAAGAAAGTTCAGAGGCTCTTTCATGTCCCCTGAATCCTCCAAATCAGGCTGAACATCTTTAAAGATGTTTTCCAACTCTGATTCGAGACTCTCAGCCATGTTGATCTCTTCTACCAAAGAGTCAATAAGGTCAACTTTCATGCAGTCTGTTGATGTGTCTGGATGCTGCATGGCTTTGACAGCGTTCAACTTGAACTCGTCATCGTTGACTCTCAAGGTTATTTCCCCCTGCTGGACGTCAATGAGGGATCGTCCAGTTGCTAGGAAGGGTCTTCCTAGAATGAGAGTAGCACTCTTGTGCTCCTCCATTTCCAGCACAACAAAGTCAGTGGGAAAGGCGAATGGCCCAACTCTGACAATCATGTCCTCAATCACGCCTGATGGGTATTTAGTGGAACCATCAGCAAGTTGGAGACATATCCGGGTTGGTTTAACTACTTCAGTTAAGCCAAGCTTCCTGATAGTGGATGCAGGTATTAGGTTGATGCTTGCCCCAAGATCGCATAAAGCTGTCTTGGTGCAATCACCTTCTAATATGCATGGTATCAGAAAACTCCCAGGGTCTTTAAGCTTTTCAGGAAAGCTTTTCAGAATGACTGCACTGCATTCTTCAGTGAGGAGAACTCTTTCTGTTTCTCTCCACTCCTTTTTATGACTCAAGATCTCTTTCATGAACTTGGCATAAGAAGGTATTTGCTCAAGTGCCTCTGCAAATGGAATCTTTATTTCAAGAGTCCTTAGATAATCTGCAAAGCGAGCAAATTGCTTATCCTGCTCCTCTTTCCGGAGTTTTTGAGGATAAGGTATCTTGGCTTTATATTCCTCAACCTTAGTGGTTAAAGAAGCCTTTTTAGAGGGGTTGTTGTCAGCACTTGTGTGTGTCTGATCCCTCACTGGCAATTGAATGCCAGAGTCAGAAGCTGGAGTGACGTTAGACGCCAGCTCACTGTCTGTTCCTGGCGCCTGAACGCCAGAACTGTGCTCCTGTTGGGCGTTCAACGCCAGATTCTTGCCCATTTCTGGCGTTGAACGCCAATCCTGCCTTGTTTCTGGCGCTGAACGCCAGTTTTGGGCATGGTCTGGGCGTTCAGCGCCTGCCTTCCACCCATTTTCTGGCGTTTTAGTGCCAGAATTATTTTTCCCTGGGCTCTTACTGTCCTCAGGGGAATCTATGGTGGGTTGCTTATTTCTTGAATTTTTGATGCCTTGAGGTGGGGTATTTAATGTTTTCCCACTTCTTAATTGAACTGCTTGGCATTCTTCTGCTATTTGCTTTGATAGCTGCTGCTTTGTTTGCTTAAACTGTTCTTCCATATGTATATTAGCTATCCTTGCCTCCTGTAACCTGTCTTTGAATTCAGCTAGCTGCTTTGTTAGAAAATCTAATTGCTGATTGAATTCAGCAGCTTGTTTTACAGTACTGAATTCAGCAGTTACTGTTTTAACCTCTTCATTCATGGAAGGGTTGCTGCTTAGATACAGATGCTGATTCCTGGCAACTGTATCAATGAGCTCTTGAGCCTCTTCGATTGTCTTTCTCATATGGATAGATCCACCAGCTGAGTAATCTAAAGACATCTGAGCTCCTTCTGCAAGCCCATAGTAGAAGATGTCTAACTGAACCCACTCTGAAAACATTTCAGAGGGGCATTTTCGTAGCATCTCTCTGTATCTCTCCCAGGCATCATAAAGAGATTCATTATCTCCTTGTTTAAAGCCTTGGATGTCCAGCCTTAGCTGTGTCATCCTTTTTGGAGGGAAATATTGATTCAGGAATTTTTCTGTCAGCTGTTTCCATGTTCTTATGCTGGCCTTTGGTTGGTTATTTAACCACCTCTTGGCTTGATCTTTTACAGCAAATGGAAACAGTAATAGTCTGTAGACATCCTGATCTATTTCCTTATCATGTACTGTGTCAGCAATTTGTAAAAATTGTGCCAGAAACTCTGTAGGTTCTTCCTGTGGAAGACCGGAATACTGGCAACTTTGCTGCACCATGATAATGAGCTGAGGATTCAACTCAAAGCTACTAACTCCAATGGAGGGTATGCATATGCTACTCCCATACGAAGCAGTAGAGGGGTTAGAATATGATCCCAAAGTCCTCCTGGACTGTCCATCTCCACTGATGTCCATAATGGATCTATGGATATAACTTGGACTGATTTACCTTTTTATTTATTTTATTTTATAAGAAGTAAATACTTAAATAAAATAAAATAACTAAAAAGAATTTGAATTTTGAAAAAAATATATTTTTTTTTTCGTAAAAAAAATTTAAAAATAATTAGTTAAAAAAAACGAAATTTTTGAAAAAGAGGGGAGATATTTTCGAAAATTTGAGAGAGAGAGAGTTAGTTAGGTAGTTTTGAAAAAGTTAAGAAACAAACGAAAAGTTGGTTAGTTAGTTGAAACAAATTTTGAAAAGATAGGAAGTTAGAAAAGATATTTTGAAAAGATATTTTTGAATTTAGTGAGGAGAGAGAAAAACAATAAGATAGTACAAGATTTAAAATTTTTAGATCTAATGCTCCTTGTTTTCGAAAATTTGGAGGGAAAACACCAAGGAACACCAAACTTAAAAATTTTAAGATCAAGACACAAGGAAACTCAAGAACACTTTGAAGACTCACAAGAACACAAGAACATGAAGGAAGAACACCAAACTTAAAATTTTTAGAAAACCAAACCAAAATTTTCGAAAATCAAAGGGGAATCAACAAGAAAACACCAAACTTAAAGTTTGGCACAAGATTTACTAGAAAAAATATTTTTGAAAAAGAAGGTTTTGAAAAGAGTATAAAAGATTCTAACCCAATCAAATTAATGTTCTAGCCAAATGAGTTATGGGACCTTCAAAAAAAAAATTTTAAGAAAAATTATTTTTGAAAACACCAAACTTAAAGTTTGGCACAGGATTTAATAGAAAAATTATTTTTGAAAAAGGTTTTTTAAAAAGAGTATAAAAGATTCTAACCCAATCAAATTAATGTTCTAGCCAAATGAGTTATGGGACCTTATTAAAGTTTGGCACAGGATTTAATAGAAAAATTATTTTTGAAAAAGGTTTTTTTTTTTTAAAATATGATAGCCAATTACCATGAACATAAACACCACGTTCTAATTAACTGAGCTATAAATTTAAAGTGTTTTAACAAGGGATAAATAATAAAAGACTCTAAACCAAAAAAGAGAAGATTTTTCCTAATCTAAGCAACAAAATAATCCGTCAGTTGTTCAAACACGAACAATCCCCGGCAACGGCGCCAAAAACTTGGAAGCACGAATTGTGAATCACACTTTTCACAACGCGTACCACTAACCAGCAAGTGCACTGGGTCGTCCAAGTAATACCTCACGTGAGTAAGGGTCGAATCCCACGGAGATTGTTGGTTTGAAGCAATCTATGGTTATCTTGTAAATCTTAGTCAGGAAGTCAATTATGTTTATCAGTTGAATTGCAAATAAACAATAGAGCATGGATTAAAGGTTACTTGTTATGCAGTAATGGAGAATATGTTGGAGTTTTGGAGATGCTTTGTCCTCTGAATCTCTGCTTTCCTCTGTCTTTTGATTCACGCACGCACGTCCCCCTATGGCAAGCTGTGTGTTGGTGGATCACCGTTGTCAATGGCTACCTTCCATCCTTCCAGTGAAAACTACGCTCACGCGCTCTGTCACAGCACGGCTAATCACCGGTTGGTTCTCAATCCGGTTGGAATAGGACTTACTATCCTTTTGCGTCTGTCACTAACGCCCAGCCTTCAGGAGTTTGAAGCTCGTCACAGTCATTCAATCACTGAATCCTACTCGGAATACCACAGACAAGGTTTAGACTTTCCGGATCCTCATGAATGCCGCCATCAGTTCTAGCTTATACCACGGAGATTCTGATTAAGGAATCTAAGAGATACTCATTCAATCGGATATAGAACGGAGGTGGTTGTCAGGCACACGTTCATGGTTTGAGGAAGGTGATGAATGTCACGGATCATCACCTTCATCACAGTTAAGCGCGAATGAACATCTTAGATAGGAACAAGCGTGTTTGAATGGAAAACAGAAATACTTGCATTAATTCATTGAGACACAGCAGAGCTCCTCACCCCCAACAATGGGGTTTAGAGACTCATGCCGTCAGAGAATATAAAGTTTAGATATGAAATGTCATGAGATCCAAAATAAGTCTCTAAAAGTTGTTTAAATACTAAACTAGTAGCCTAGGGTTACAAAATATGAGTGGACTATGATGGATGATGCAGAGATCCACTTCTGGGGCCCACTTGGTGTGCTGGGGCCCACTTGGTGTGTGCTGGGGCTGAGACTTTAAGCAATCCACGTGCAGAGGCCATTTGTGGAGTTGAACGCCAGTTTTGTGCCAGTTTGGGCGTTCAACTCCAGTTTTTGATCCTTTTCTGGCGCTGGACGCCAGAATTGGGCAGAGGACTGGCGTTGAACGCCAGTTTACGTCGTCTATTCTTGTGCAAAGTATAGATCATTATATATTGCTGGAAAGCCCTGGATGTCTACTTTCCAACGCAATTGGAAGCACGCCATTTCGAGTTCTGTAGCTCCAGAAAATCCACTTTGAGTGCAGGGAGGTCAGAATCCAACAGCATCAGCAGTCCTTTTTCAGCCTGAATCAGATTTTTGCTCAGCTCCTTCAATTTCAGCCAGAAAAATATCTGAAATTACAGAAAAACACACAACTCATAGTAAAGTCCAGAAATATGAATTTTTCCTAAAAACTACTATAAATAGACTAAAAACTAACTAAAACATACTCTAAACTATATGAAATTATCCCCAAAAAGGGTATAAAATATCCGCTCATCAGGCACCATGATCTTTAAGGCTCTGTGTGACCTTGGTTCAGGAATAAACCTCATGCCCCTCTCTGTAATAGAGAAACTGGGAATCTATGGGGTGCAAGATGCTAAAATCTCACTAGAGATGGCAGACAGCTCAAGAAAACAGGCTTATGGACAAGTAGAAGATGTATTAGTAAAGGTTGAGGGCCTTTACATACCTACTGATTTCATAGTCCTGGATACTGGAAAGGAAGAGGATGAATCCATCATCCTAGGAAGACCTTTCCTGGCCACAGCAAGAGCTGTGATTGATGTTGACAGAGGTGAAATAGTCCTTCAATGGAATGAGAACTCCCTTGTATTCAAAACTCAAGGATCTCCCTCTGCAACCATGGGGAGGAAGCAGGAAAAACTTCTCTCCAAGCAGAGTCAACCAGAGCCCCCACAGTCAAACTCTAAGTTTGGTGTTGGGAGGCCACAACCAAACTCTAAGTTTGGTGTTGAACTCCCATATCCAAACTCTAAGTTTGGTGTTGGAGAGTCTCAACAAAGCTCTGCACATCTGTGAGGCTCCATGAGAGCCCACTGTCAAGCTATTGACATTAAAGAAGCGCTTGTTGGGAGGCAACCCAATGTTTATCTAATTCTTATTTTTCATGTTTTCTTAGGTTCATGATCATGTGGAGTCACAAAATAAATAAAAAAATTGAAAACGGAATCAAAAACAGCAGAAGAAAAATCACACCCTGGAGGAGCATCTGTCTGGCGTTCAGCGCCAGAACAGAGCATGGTTCTGGCGCTGAACGCCCAAAATGGGCAGTTTCTGGGCACTGAACGCCAGAACAGGCATGGTTCTGGCGTTCAACGCCAGAAATGGCACACATATGGGCGTTGAACGCCCAAAATGGCCACCAACCTGGCGCTGAACGCCCAGAGTTGGGTACAAAGGCATTTTTACATGCCTAATGGGTGCAGGGATGTAAATCCTTGAACACCTCAGGATCTGTGGACCCCACAGGATCCACTCAGGATCTGTGGACCCCACAGGATCCCCACCTACCTCCACTCACTTCTTTTCACCACTCTCTTTCACACAACCCCATAAACACTCTTACCCAAAAACCCTTCACCAATCACCTCAATCTCTCTCCCCCATTAAACCTTCACCACTTACATCCACCCACTCTTCCCAATAAACCTACCTCATAAACTCCACCTACCTTCAAAATTCAAAACCAATTTCCCACCCAAACCCACCCATATGGCCGAAACCTCCCCCCTTCCCTTCCCTATATAAAGCCCCCCATTCTTCATCAAATTCACACAACACACCCCTCTACACTCCTCTTGGCCGAAACCACATCTCCCTCTCCCTCTCCATATTTCTTCTTCTTCTTCTATTCTTTTGTTTATTGCTCGAGGGCGAGCAATATTCTAAGTTTGGTGTGGTAAAAGCATAGCTTTTTTGTTTTTCCATTACCATTGATGGCATCTAAGACCGGAGAATCCTCTAGAAGAGGGAAAGGGAAGACAAAAGCTTCCACATCCTAGTCATGGGAGATGGAAAGGTTCATCTCCAAAGCCCATCAAGACCACTTCTATGATGTTGTGGCCAAGAAAAAGGTGATCCCTGAGGTCCCTTTTAAACTCAAAAGAAATGAGTATCCGGAGATCCGACATGAAATTCAAAGAAGAGGTTGGGAAGTTCTAACAAATCCCATCCAACAAGTCGGCATCTTAATGGTTCAAGAGTTCTATGCCAATGCATGGATCACCAAGAACCATGATCAAAGTAAGAACCCGGATCCAAAGAACTATGTTACAATGGTTCGGGGGAAATACTTAGATTTTAGTCCGGAGAATGTGAGGTTGGCGTTCAACTTGCCATACATGGAAGAGAACGCACGCCCCTACACAAGGAGAGTCAACTTTGATCAAAGGTTGGACCAAGTCCTTATGGACATATGTGTAGAAGGAGCTCAATGGAAGATTGACTCCAAAGGCAAGCCGGTTCAACTAAGAAGATTGGACCTCAAGCCTATAGCTAGAGGATGGTTGGAGTTTATTCAATGCTCAATCATTCCCACTAGCAACCGGTCTGAAGTTACTATAGACCGGGCCATCATGATCCATAGCATCATGATTGGAGAAGAGGTGGAAGTTCATGAGATTATACCTCAAGAACTCTACAAGGTGGCTGACAAGTCATCCACTATGGCAAGGTTAGCCTTTCCTCACCTCATCTGCCACCTATGCAATTCAGCTGGGATGGACATAGAGGGAGATATCCTCATTAAAGAGGACAAGCCCATCACTAAGAAAAAGATGGAGCAAGCAAGAGAGCCCAGTCATGGAGCTCAAGAGGCGCAAGAAGCTCATTTCCATGAGATCCCTGAGATGCCTCAAATGCACTTTCCTCCACAAAATTATTGGGAGCAAATCAACACCTCCCTAGGAGAATTGAGTTCCAATATGGGACAACTAAGGGTGGAACATCAAGAGCACTCCATCATGCTTCATGAAATAAGAGAAGATCAAAAAGCAATGAGGGAGGAGCAAAAAAGACAAGGAAGAGACATAGAAGAGCTCAAGGACATCATTGGTTCCTCAAGAAGGAAACGCCACCATCACTAAGGTGGACTCATTCCTTGTTCTTCTTTCTTCTGTTTTTCGTTTTCTATGTTATGTGCTTATCTATGTTTGTGCCTTCATTACATGATCATTAGTAGTTAGTAACTTTGTCTTGAAGATATGAATGTCCTATGAATCCATCACCTCTCTTAAATGAAAAATGTTTTAATTCAAAAGAACAAGAAGTACATGAGTTTCGAATTTATCCTTGAACTTAGCTTAATTATATTGATGTGGTGACAATGCTTCTTGTTTTCTGAATGTATGCTTGAACAGTGCATATGTCTTTTGAAGTTGTTGTTTAAGAATGTTAAATATGTTGGCTCTTGAAAGAATGATGACTAGGAGACATGTTATTTGATAATCTGAAAAATCATAAAAATGATTCTTGAAGCAAGAAAAAGCAGCAAAGAACAAAGCTTGCAGAAAAAAAAAAATAGGCGAAAAAAAAAATAGAAAGAAAAAGAAAAAGCAAGCAGAAAAAGCCAAAGCTCTTAAAACCAAGAGGCAAGAGCAAAAAGCCAATAACCCTTAAAACCAAAAGGCAAGGGCAATTAAAAAGGATCCCAAGGCTTTGAGCATCAGTGGATAGGAGGGCCTAAAGGAATAAAATCCTGGTCTAAGCGGCTAAACCAAGCTGTCCCTAACCATGTGCTTGTGGCGTGTAGGTGTCAAGTGAAAACTTGAGACTGAGCGGTTAAAGTCAAGGTCCAAAGCAAAAAAAGAGTGTGCTTAAGAACCCTGGACACCTCTAATTGGGGACTTTAGCAAAGCTGAGTCACAATCTGAAAAGGTTCACCCAATTATGTGTCTGTGGCATTTATGTATCCGGTGGTAAAACTGGAAAACAAAGTGCTTAGGGCCACGGCCAAGACTCATAAAGAAGCTGTGTTCAAGAATCATCATACTGAACTAGGAGAGTCAATAACACTATTCGAAATCTGAAGTTCCTATAGATGCCAATCATTCTGAACCTCAATGGATAAAGTGAGATGCCAAAACTATTCAAGAGGCAAAAAGCTATAAGTCCCGCTCATTTGATTGAAGCTATGTTTCATTGATAGTTTGGAATTTATAGTATATTCTCTTCTTTTTATCCTATTTGATTTTCAGTTGCTTGGGGACAAGCAACAATTTAAGTTTGGTGTTGTGATGAGCGGATAATTTATACGCTTTTTGACATTATTTTTAGTATGTTTTTAGTAGGATCTAGTTACTTTTAGGGATGTTTTCATTAGTTTTTATGTTAAATTCACATTTCTGGACTTTACTATGAGTTTGTGTGTTTTTTTGTGATTTCAGGTATTTTCTGGCTGAAATTGAGGGACTTGAGCAGAAATCAGATTCAGAGGTTGAAAAAGGACTGCTGATGCTGTTGGATTCTGACCTCCCTGCACTCAAAGTGGATTTTCTGGAGCTACAGAACTCGAAATGGCGCGCTTCTAATTGCGTTGGAACGTAGACATCCAGGGCTTTCCAGCAATATATAATAGTCCATACTTTGGCCAAGAATTGACGACGTAAACTGGCGTTCAACGCCAGCCTTCTGCCCAAATCTGGCGTCCAGCGCCAGAAAAGGATCCAAAACCAGAGTTGAACGCCCAAACTGGCACAAAAACTGGCGTTCAACTCCACAAATGGCCTCTGCACGTGCTACACTTAAGCTCAGCCCAAACACATACCAAGTGGGCCCTGGAAGTGGATTTATGCATCAATTACTTACTCATGTAAACCCTAGTGACTAGTTTATTATAAATAGGACCTTTTACTATTGTATTAGACATCTTTTGATCATCTCAGGATCTTAGGATCATCTTTGAACGCATTGTTCTTAGACCATAGGGGCTGGCCACACGGCCATGCCTGGACCTTTCACTTATGTATTTTCAACGGTAGAGTTTCTACACTCCATAGATTAAGGTGTGGAGCTCTGCTGTTCCTCAAAGATTAATGCAAGTACTACTGTTTTCTATTCAATTCATCTTATTTCTTTTCTAAGATATCCATTCGCACCCAAGAACGTGATGAAGGTGATGATTATGTGTGACGCTCATCATCCTTCCCCCTTATGAACGCGTGCCTGACAAACACTTCTGTTCTACATGAATTAAGCTAGAATGAGTATCTCTTAGATCTCCTAACCAGAATCTTCATGGCATAAGCTAGAATGATGGCGGCATTCAAGAGAATCCGGAAGGTCTAAACCTTGTCTGTGGTATTCTGAGTAGGATTCAATGATTGAATGACTGTGACGAGCTTCAAACTCGCGAGTGCTGGGCGTTAGTGACAGACGCAAAAGGAGGGTGAATCCTATTCCAGCATGATCGGGAACCAACAGATGAATAGCCGTGCCGTGACAGGGTGCGTGAGCATATTATTCACTGAGAGGAGGGGATGTAGCCACTGACAACGGTGATGCCCTTGCATAAAGCCAGCCATCGAAAGGAGTAAGACTGATTGGATGAAGATAGCAGGAAAGCAGAGGTTCAGAGGAACGAAAGCATCTCCATTCGCTTATCTGAAATTCCTACTAATGAATTACATAAGTATTTCTATCCCTATTCTATTATTTCTTATTCGAAAACTCCATGATTATTTTATATCCGCCTGACTGAGATTTACAAGGTGACCATAGCTTGCTTCATACCAACAATCTCCGTGGGATTCGACCCTTACTCACGTAAGGTATTACTTGGACGACCCAGTGCACTTGCTGGTTAGTTGTATCGAAGTTGTGACAATTATGAATTAAGATCAAAGCACCAAGCTTTGGAGCCATTACCAGGGATTGTTCGAGCCTGGACATCACAATTTCGTGCACCATCAACCCAAGTTATCAGCAAATCCCTGGAAAGAGGTCTGGCCAACCCTATAAAAGAGGAATTGCTATAACTTAGAAGAGATCGACATGACAAAGTCGGTCTCCTACGAAAAACAAGTTATAAAAGTAATCCCTGAAAGAGACCTGACAAAGGTCCAAGAAAAAGGATTACAAAATAACTTAGAAGAGATCGACATAAAGAAATCGGTCTCCTACAACGGACAAGTTATAAAAGTAATCCCTGAAAGAGACCTGACAAAGGTCCAAGAAAGAGGATTACAAAATAACTTAGAAGAGGACAACGTAAAGAAGTCGGCCTCCCAACAAACAAGTTATAAAAGTAATCCCTGAAAGAGACCTGACAAAGGTCCAAGAAAGAGGATTACAAAATAACTTAGAAGAGGATGACGTAAAGAAGTCGGCCTCCCAACAAACAAATTATAAAAGTAATCCCTGAAAGAGACCTGACAAAGGCCCAAAAAAAAGGATTACAAAAATAACTTGAAAAAAGACGACGCAAAGAAGTCGGTCTTCTACAACAAACAAGTTATAAAAGTAGTCCCTGAAAGAGACCTGAAAAAGGTCCAAAAAAGAGGACTACAAAAATAACTAGAGAACCAACGTAAAGAAATCGGTTATGGATGGCCAGAAATAAATACAAGTAAGAGCCAGAAAACCAAAATACAAGTTGGATCCACACATCCACAACCTCAAAGGATCCAAGCTATAAGCAATAAGTACAAAGCTATCCAAAGAGGCTGAGCAGCAAGGCTTCGGCATTCTCAAAACCCAGAAAGGTGCCAAGACAAGTGCAAACAAGCATGATATGAAATACAATATTATAAACAAGCTTCAGGATCAGGCCCAAAGCTTGAAAGCTATTTGTTGTTTTTTCAAAATAAAAGTTGCTAAACAAGCAACCAGAAGGAGTATCAATAGTCAGCAAAATATTCAAATTACAAAATAAAGAGTTTAAAAGCCCACAAGTCGGGCTATCTACACAAATATCCAAGAAAAATCAGCTAAGATCGGGAGCCTTCTCGGCAGCATCAGTATGGGGAGAAGGAGGGCGAGTCTGAATAGGCACAGTATCCACAGTACCATCATCCCGGTTCAAGATCTGGCAGTTCGGATCAGAAACGGAATGACCGACCTCACCTGGAGGAACAGTAGAAGTTGACACTTTGACAGAAGGCACAGGGGGAGGCTCGACATCGTCATCATCCTGGTCATCAGGGACAATCTTACCATCCCTCACAACATTATCCAGGCTAAAAAGAGTAAGGTCGGCCTCAGGAGCAATAATTCGAACCTGCTCCTTCAGATTGTCGTAAGCAGCATTCACACTGCCAACAAGATGACCCTGAAGCTCAGAATAATCAGCTCGGGCGTTCTCCAACTCCCCCTTCAAACGCATTCCCTCCCGATAGGACGTGACGTAGCTGTCTTTATGCCTCAATGCCGTGTCCTCGGCCAATCACACAGAAGCCGCCAGAGCAAGGGAACTCGCCTTCTCATTCTCCAGATCCTTCTCCAGTTTGGCCACCTTCACCTCAAGCTCCTCCTTCAAGCCCTTCATCCGATCGAACTCCTGTTTTGCCTCCTCCATGAAGGCTTTGGTGGCATGGAGAGGAAGATTTTAAGCTGTTCGGTACAAGGCAGCTCCCATATGTGCCATTTTTACACTACTCTGAGTTATAAAATCCAAATGACGAAGGAGTGATACATCATCCATAGGGAGGACACCGTACGGACCGTTCTGCTGATCTACGAACTCGACCGCGTCAAAATCAGGGGCATCAAGGTTGAAAGGATCAATTGTTTTTTGTTTCTTGTTGGCAGAAGCACCAGAAGTAGCAGCGGAAGACTGTGGAGGGTTGGCCAGGCGAACCCAAGGAGTGGGAATCACCTTCCTCGGCCCAGGAGAACTCGGTACGAGCGGCCTCACCTGAACTTGAGAAGAGCCCTCTCCCGTCATTTTGGCCGAGATATTCTGAGCAACAGCAGCCTTCTTTACCTTTTTGTAGGCCTTCATGGAATCATTGTTCTTTGACATTTCTGAAACAACAGAATCAACCACAATAATGGGTTACAATCACAAAAAGAGGAAGCAAAATTAAGAAACAAGCACAAAAACAAGTCAGATAGTACCCAAAATAGTTCGAATCAGGGACGGGTCATTCAAAAAACTTTTTGTATCAATATGGGGTGGTTCCCCCCATAAATCTTCAAAAAAATAACAAAAGCCCGCTCAACCTCATCAAGCATCTCCCATGTATAACGAGACACTCTCACATCCTTCTGCCACTCTAGAGGGAAAGCAGGCTCGTCATTCTCATCAAGAAAAAAGGGGCGGACCCCCTCAACAGCACGGACTCTAAAGAAATAATTCTTAAAGTCCTTAAAAGACTCATCGTACATGCAAAAACTTTATGACCCTGGGCCGACCTGAAAGAAACCCAGGAAGCTTTCTTTTTGGAAGAACCTCCAGGCTTGGCAGAAACAAAAAGATAGAGGAAAAGAGTCTGAGAAGGTGTTATGCCTAACTCTTGGCAAAGCAGCTGAAAAATCTTGACAAAGCCCCAGGAATTCGGATGAAGCTGGGATGGGGCAATGTTACACGACCACAACAAGTCGGTCTCGAAAGCAGTAAAAGGAAAGGTAATGTCCAACTGGCTGAAGAAATATTCATAGGCGTAGAAAAAAGGACGCTCCCCCTCGACAGAAGTAGGAAAGCAAACCCTCTCGTCAGAGTCGGGCGCCACAAGCTCATAATCTCTCTCCCGGGCACCACCACCACAAAACCTATGACGTTTCCTCAGCTCTACATAAAACTCAGCATCCACAACAGAGACACACATTAAGACAAGGGAGTCCAGCCAATCGGACATCCCTTCGGGAACTTTAGAAGACATCTCTACAATGTTATTGCGAGAAGACATGAGGTCAATTAGTCCTACAATAAGAAAAGAAGATTGGATTACTAAAAAACATCTCGGACGAGGGGCAAAACAACTCGACTAATATGATACAGAAGGACAAACAAAAAAGGAAAACCCCAAGACTCAAACCAAAGTCCTGGGGCATCCTTTGGAGGCAATAACAAAGCAAGGTTTCAGGAAAAATCTACAACTTACGTCCCGGCATCTCTCAAACAAGAAAAGAAGATTTCAAACAGTGATCGTTTTCAGAGGAGAAAGACAAAACACAAAAAGCCATCAAAGCCACTATCTTTTTACAGTCTATCAGTAAAAAGCATCGACAACATCAAACACGCCAAGCGGAAATTGTCAAAGGCACAACCTTTTTTCAAAATCAAACAAAATCATCATCAAAAGCACAAATAGATACGGTGATAACATGCAAAAGCCCTAAGAGCATCAAGTAACAGGAAAGACGAAAAGTTTCATGCAAAAGGGCAAAGAAACTCCCAGAACACACATTACAGCAGGAATCAGGCACTGCAAAAGCAGAAAGATCCAAACTTTCTCCAAGCAAAATCAAAACTTTCTCAAAATCAGACAGGAAAATGACGTGGAAAAGAGAAAGGAAGAAAAACCAACATGAAGGAAGAAAGAAGCTTCAAAGGAGATTGAAGATGGAAAGATGGAATCACCCAGAGAATCGCCAAATGATGCTGAGGCAAAATGCAGGCGAAAACAGAAAGTGAGAGAGTGAAGGGAGAAGTTACGAAGAAAGACGAAGAAGAGAAACCATTTTTTGATTGTGAATTTCAAAAATAAAAGCCAAGGAAACGGGCAATCAAAACCAATTAATGAAGGTATTTAAAGCCTCGCATATTCCCAAAGCCAAAGCGCTGATATAAAAGCGCGCGCTCTTAGAGGAAAGCGTTCCACATTCAAAAAGGCTCTACAAAGAAAGGAATCGACAAAATGCTCGAGTTCGGCTTCACTAGAGAAAGATCGAAGTCAAGGACTCGACCTCAAAGCAGAAGACCGAGCTCAAGCAGGGGCACTGTTCACACCTTAGTTCGAGCTATCCGATCTGGGATGATCAGCAATAAAGCGACCGACCTCTTCAGGTCAGGCTGTCCGACCTCTTCTCTAAAGAAGTCGGTCAAATCGATAGAAAAGCCCAATAAAGGGCCCAAATAAAGGAACACGACCCAGATCCAAAGGCAGCCCAAGCCTATAGAGATAAGGGCGGTTCCCTTGAAGATAAGCTGACCTCAACTCAAAGATAAAGATAAGATAAGACAACTAACTTATCTTATCTAGAAAGGTCACTCTACAACCATTATAAATACACTGGAGCACCCAGGTATAACTCATACTCTAATTCTACTAAAAACTTGCTTAATACCCGTGCTAACTTAAGCATCGGAGTCTCTTGCAGGTACCCCCCACCCTCCGGTGACCAAGGATCAGAAATGCAGCCAGTCCAACAAGTCGGACACAACAGCTCTGGCCGCCACCAGCTAGCCGGACACGTCATCTCCGACCAGTACAGAAGATCTCATCCGAGATCGACCTACAGTTTCAGGTAACCCTCGGAACACCGTTTATGCAGAGGGTTGAAATGTCTTTTTAAATGAGAATTTTGGTGGAACACCAAACTTAGCATCCTACATTCACCCTTAAATTGTTTTGGTGTGCAACACCAAACTTAGCTCCTTGCAATACAGATAAAACTATCTAATCCTCTTATTGAAATAGTTAAGACAAGAAAACTACCTATAGTTAGGTTGCCTCCCAACAAGCACTCTTTTAATGTCACTAGCTTGACATCCTTCATTCTTGCTCAGCTTAATTTCTGAATCTCCTTCTCTCTGTCCCAATGACCTCCCAAGTAATGCTTTGTCCTGTGCCCATTTGCTGTGAAATTACTCTTTGTTGCTTCATCTAGCAATTCAAGGCTTCCATAAGGAAAAACCCTTGTCACGAAGTAGGGGCCAGTCCATTTAGACTTGAGTTTGCCAGGGAAAACTTTCAGTCTGGAATTATACAAGAGCACTTGCTGTCCTGGTTTGAACTCCTTCTTTGAGATCCTTTTGTCATGCCATCTCTTAGCTTTTTCCTTGTATATCTTAGCACTTTCATAAGCTTCCAGTCTAAACTCATCTAACTCATTTAATTGCAATAACCTCTTCTCTTCTGCTGCTTGAGAATCAAGGTTGAGGAGTTTAGTGGCCCAAAAAGCTTTGTGCTCAAGCTCTACAGGAAGGTGACAAGACTTGCCATACAACAACTGAAAAGGAGACTTTTCAATAGGAGTTTTGAATGCTGTTCTATACGCTCAGAGAGCATCTTCTAGTTTTCTGGCCCAATCCTTTCTTGTACTCCCCACCGTTTTCTCCAAAATCCTCTTCAACTCCCTATTTGCAAGCTCTGCTTGGCCATTAGTCTGTGGATAGCATGGTGTAGCTACTTTATGCATCACCCCATATTTGTGAAGTAGTTTTTCCATCTATTTGTTGCAAAAATGACTACCACCATCACGGACAAGACCTTTAGGCACTCTATACCTAGTAAAAATGTGCTTCTTAAGAAATTGAAGGACAATTTATGCATCACATGTGGTTGTTGCTATGGCTTCCACCCACTTTGAGACATACTCTACTGCCACAAGTATGTATTTGAAATAATATGAGTGTGGAAAGGGACCCATAAAATCTATTCCCTAAAGATCAAAGAGTTCTACCTCCAAGATGTAGTTCTGAGGCATCTCATTCCTTCTTGTCAATCCTCCAGCTCTTTGGCACTCATTTCATTGATAAACAAACTCTCTAGCATCCTTGAAGATGGTTGGCCAATAAAATCCACTTTGAAGTACTTTGGCTACTGTTCTTTCTGGTCCAAAGTGTACACCATAAGCTGAACCATGACAATGCCATAGTATGTCTCTCATCTCACTCTTAGGAACACATTTCCTAATCATTCCATCTGGACACCTCTTAAATAAGAATGGTTCATCCCATAAGAATTTCTTGGTCTCATTGAGAAGCTTTTTCACTTGTTGCTTGGTGAATTCTTGGGAAATCTTCCTTCCAACCTTGTAGTTTGCAATGTCTGCAAATCATGGAGCTTGTTGGATTTGTAAGAGGTGTTCATCTGGAAAGCTTTCATTCGCTGAATGTGGAGCTTGATCAGCCTCTTGTGGTAGTCTTGACAAGTGGTCTGCTACTTGGTTCTCATTCCCTTTTCTATCTCTCACTTCAATGTCAAATTCTTGTAGCAGCAACACCCACCTAATAAGCATTGGCTTTGAATCCTGTTTAGACATTAGATACTTGAGAGCAGCATGATCAGTATATAATATAACCTTTGAACCAATCAAGTATTGTCTAAATTTATCAAATGCATATACAATTGCCAAAAGCTCTTTCTCTGTGGTGGTATAATTTTTCTGTGCTTCATTCAACACCTTGCTATCATAGTATATAACATGATGCAGCTTGTCTTTCTTTTGCCCCATTATAGCACCAATTGCAAAGTCACTTGCATCACACATAAGTTCAAAAGGTAATTCCCAATTAGGGGTTGTGATGATTGGTGTTGTAATGAGTTTTCTCTTTAAATTTTCAAAGGCATGCTTGCAATTATCATCAAGGATGAAAGGACTATCAATCATTAGCAAATTGCTCAATGGTTTTGCTATTTTTGAAAAATCTTTGATGAACCTGTTGTAAAAACCAGCATGCCCAAGAAAACTCCTTACTGCTTTCACATTAACAGGTATAGGAAGCCTTTCAATAATTTCTATTTTTGCTTTGTCAACTTCTATACCCTTGCTTGAAACCTTATGCCCAAGAACTATCCCTTCAGGAACCATGAAATGACATTTCTCCCAATTCAATACCAGATTAGTTTCTTGGCATCTTTTCAAAACAAGAGTTAAATGATGTAAGCAAGTGTTAAATGAATTGCCAAAGACAGAAAAATCATCCATGAAGACTTCTAAAATTTTTTTCACCATGTTAGAAAGTATAGAAAGCATACACCTTTGAAAAGTTGCAAGGGCATTACACAAACCAAAGGGCATCCTTCTGTAAGCAAAAACTCCAAATGGACAGGTAAAGGAAGTATTTTCTTGATCATTGGGATCCACCACTATTTGATTGTACCCAGAGTACCCATCCAGGAAGCAATAATAGGCATGGCCAACCAATCTTTCCAGCATTTGGTCAATGAATGGGAGAGGAAAATGATCTTTCCTTGTAGCATCATTCAGTCTTCTATAATCTATGCACATCCTCCACCCAGTCACTGTCCTGGTGGGAATTAACTCATTCTTCTCAATGGAGATGACTGTCATTCCTCCCTTCTTTGGTACAACTTGAACCGGACTCACCCATGAGTTGTCAGAGATTGGAAAGATTATCCCAGCATTCCATAGCTTCATCACTTCTTTTTGAACCACCTCCTTCATGGTTGGGTTAAGTCTTCTTTGGGGTTGAACTATAGGCCTTGAATCTTCCTCCAATAGAACTTTATGCATACAAGTGGCAGGGCTTATGCCCTTGATATCATCAATTGTCCAACCCAAGGCAGTCTTGTGAGCTTTCAACATTTCAATCAGCTGTGTTTCTTCTTCTATGTTCAAGGAGGAGTTTATGATCACTGGCAGGGCCTCTGCTTCTCCAAGAAATACACACTTGAGATGAGGGGGGAGAGGCTTTAACTCTTGTTTAGGTTTTTCCTCTGCCTTGCTTTCAAAGGAGATCTCTACTACTTCCTCTTTTATGAACTCTTGTTCCAACTCTACTTCCTCTTCTTGTTCCTCCTGGTTGTCATCTTCCAATAGCTCTTCCTCCACTTCTTCTATCATTTCCACTCTCATGTGCTTTTTCTTCTCTAGAGGATATTGCATGGCCTTAAAGACATTGATGATCATCTTTTCATCATGCACCCTGATGGTCATCTCTCCTTTCTCCACATCAATGATGGCTCTTGCTGTTGCTAAGAAAGGCCATCCCAATATGATTGAACTATGTCTCTCTTCTTCCATGTCCAAGATAACAAAGTCAGCAGGGAAAATGAATTCTCCAATCTTCACTAATAAATTTTCCACAACCCCATTTGGTATCTTGAGTAATCTATCAGCCATTTGGAGTGACATCCTGGTAGGCTTGACTTTCTCTATTGCAAGCTTCTTCATTAGTGAGAAGGACATTAAATTAATGCTGGCTCCTAAGTCACAGAGAGCCTTGTCCAATGTTCTGTTGCCTATAGTGCAAGATAGGATGAAGCTTCCTGGATCTTTGAGCTGTGGAGGAAGACCTCTTTGGATGACAGCACTACATTCTTGTGTTAGGATTACTGTCTCCTTCTCATTCCAGCTCCTTTTCTTATTGATGAGCTCTTTGAGAAATTTTGCATACAGAGACATTTGTTCCAGAGCTTCAGCAAGTGGAATATTGATCTCCAACTTCTTAAAGACTTCTAGGAACTTGGGGAACTGTTGATGTTTGATTTCTTTCTGCAATCTTTGAGGGTATGACAGAGGAGGGGTATAAGGCTTCACTATCTTCTTCTGTTCTTGTGATGGCTCCTCCATAATCTGCTTCCCCTTCTTTGAAGCTTGAAGTTCCTCTTTTTCCTTGAGCCTTTCTTGGTTCTTTTCTTCAATTGTCACTTGCTCTTTACTGCTGGTCTTGTCATTCTCTGTTGGCTTCTTGGTGGCTTCTCTGTCATTCACCAAAGTTCTTCCATTCCTTAATTGGATGGCTTTGTATTCTTCTTTGGGGTTGGGACTGGTGTCAATTGGCAATGCATTGGGTGCTCTTTCAGCCACTGTTTGCTTAGACAATTGGCCAATCTGCCTTTCCAAATTCCTCCTTGAAGCTTCATGGTTCTCGCTGGTTAGCTCTTGATGTTTCATCATCTTTTCCATCAGTATCTCCAAGTTGGAGATCCTTTGATATTCTTGGGGTGGTTGTGGTTGACTATGGGATGTTGAGGGTGGATGATAGTTATTTTGGGTATTGGATGGGTTGTTGGGTGGATAGTAGTTGGATTGAGGTTGATTGTTTTGTGGTTTTCTGTATTGGTTTTGGTTAGTGTTTTGATGGTTTTGATGGTTTGTGTAACAACCCCAGTTTTCGAGAACGAGAAATCTTTTCTGAAAGTACGGATTTCTCTGGAAGATCAGTAAAGGAAAAACCTTTGATATATCATCAAGTATCTCAATCCTCATTGTCATTATGTCATCTTTAAGTTAGAACCTTTTCCGAGACAAGCTCGATAACGCGGTCACGAAGAACCTGGTTTTTGAACCGTATCGGTTAGAAGTTTTGATTTGGTTTTTTGTAAATAGTCTCAGTTTGACGAACCAGACTCGATTTATGAGAGAAGAGAGATAATAGGATGATATTATCATTATATTAGTATTAGAAGCTTCTTGAATAATATTATAAGGTTACCTGGTCAGTTTTAGTTAAAAACAGAAAATCGGTTTAACCGGGTTTACGGTTTACTGGTGTAGCTTAGCACCAACACTCTCTGATGAATTTAGCAATGCTAAGGCCTCATATGCTAGTAGCTCAGAAAATAATTTTTAGAGATGTTTTTACGAGTGTTCTGATACACCTAGTTTTAGTAGTTGTACACCAGAGATATTTTAATATTATTTTAATCCACCTCCAAGCCAACCAATCACAACTCACCTTACACCCCCAAGACCTCCAAGGCTGTCTCATTTCATCATTTTGGCCGAAAATAACAAGAGAGAAAAGAGAGAAACTTTCATGAACACTTAATCTTCAAAGCTTGATTTCTTCTGAACTAAAACTCAAATCAAAACTCCGATTTCACCAAAATGATCCTCTCTTCTTCCTCTACATAACCATGTAACTTATCAAGGATGGAAATAAGGTGAGATGGCTGTCTCCCTCCCATTTCAATTCGGTTTTCAAGGAAAACCATGCAAAATATATGTTTTCTTGATGTTCTTCCTTAGGAATCATGCTTAACTTGACTTGAGGGCCAAGAAATGTGAATTTCCAGCAAGTCTAAGGTGAGATATCTCTTCCTAACATACTGAGTGAGATTTGGTCAGTTGAGAGTTTTTGGATTTAAAGTTGTTCTTGATGTGATTTAGGAGGAAAAAGTGCTTAAGGACCACCTAAAAGTTTAACCGAATTAGGAGCAGCAAAACCAGGTAGGGTGTCACGAAATTAATCTTGATTATTTGTGTTTGAGTTGTGTGAATGTTGTATAAATTGGCTGTGCTAAAAATTGGTTGCTTATATGATTGATTCTTGGTGAAAATTTGGTGAAATTTTGATGAAATTTGATGAAATTCAAGCTTTAAAGTTCATGTTCTTGGGCAGCTGGAAAAACGAAACCCTAAGCTTAAATTGAGGTTCAATTTGTGTTGAAATCATGTAGAAAAGATGGAGTTTTAGTGGCTGCTAATTTATTATGAATTATAGTAAAAATCGGTTGCTGAAAAGACTGAAAAACGGGTAAAAACAGAGAAGGAATCTGAAGAATTTATGAAGAACATGAAGAACACTTTGAGTGTGATGAAGAACAATGAAGAACACCTTTTTGATTCATAAAAGGGCAAGGAAGTAATTAATTTGGTGTTTGGGGGGTTATTTAGTAATTTCTGAAAGTTAGGGTGGTAAAAGTAGAAATATTAAAAGTTACGGGTGGTAAAAAGTGAATTTTAAAGGTTAAAAGTAAAAGTAAGTTAATTTTCGAAAATTTAATGATAAAATAATAAAAAATAATAATATTTAATTAAAAATAATATTTTAATAAAAATAATAAAATAATGCGAAAAAGGCAGTTTTCTGTAAAAGCTTTAGAAAGACAACTTTAAGCGTAGAATTTCATAATTACCTTCATAAAACACTTAGAGAGTGGTAAAAATATATTAGTGAGGCAAAGATAAATAAAAGATAAAAAGTTGAAGAAAAGATAAAAATCGAAGAAAAAGTCTGTAAAGTTTTAATGACAGAAAAACAGACAGAGACTAGTAAACGAACTAAGGCAACATAGTTAGTCTTGGAATTGCGAATAGGGTTAGGTATTATATGAAAAGTTAAACTGTTTCAGTATAGACTTAATGAACCTATACTTGGGACAGACTAACTATTCATACCAAAATTTACATAAGCTTTAAATACATACGTTAAACAGAGAAATCAGAGCAGAGTAAAGAAACACAGAGAACAGAGTAACCAGAGCAGAATAAAGGGATACAGAGAAAAGAGTAATCAGAGCAAAGTAAAAAGACAAAGAGAAAAGAGTAATGTGATAAAGAGAAATGGTTTGAATTAAGATGTTGTAAAAGTGAAAGATGTAAAGTTTGTACAGTATCATTGAACAGAGAAAGAAAGAGGTACTGCATAAGATTGTGAAAATGATGATGAATAATGAGAATGATGATGAATGATGTTAATGAGAATGATTATGTGATGATTTGTTGCTTGAGGCAACCCAAGAGATATTTATTTGTTGCTTGAGGCAACCCAAGAGATGTGTTTATTCATTTGTTGCGTTAAGGCAACTCCAGATATACTTGTATAATCATCTGCTGCAGTGAGGCAGTCAGATAGATAATGGTGTGATCACTGAGAACGCTTTCCTACGGTACAGATCCATATTTTATTTCTGTAAGGCAGAGGGGTTATTTCCTACTACAGAAGTACCGTGACCACCTGTTCCATTTCTGTAGTGGCAGAGGGGTTATTTCCTGTATACAGAAGGTGTGTCGGCGTACATCCCTGTAGTGGCAGATGTGTTATTTCCTGCATGCAGTGAACCCTGTGGTGGCAGAGGGGTTATTTCATGTACACAGGGGTATAGCCAATAGGAAAGCCTTATCCAGACAGAGGTTGCTGGATAACGTCGGGAGCGGGTTAGTAACCGACAGATGAGCTCATTACCTGCACTAGGGCTAGACATGCATCATACTTGGTTGTGCATTTCCTTTGTTATGTTTGTGGTATGAATGTATGCTTTCCTTGTTTGTATTCCATTCTCTGCGCTTGTGATATTTTCTTGTATTCTTCTGTTTGTGTTCTGCTATCTGTTTTCTCTATCTTCTCTACTTATCTGTGTTTTCTAATTACTACTTCCTTGTATTCTGCTAATAGTCTGCTAAACAACATAGAATTAATGAACGTAACTAATAACCCCGACCCTACTAAGAACTCCCCAGTTCTTACCCCTTCTCTCTCCCTTCTCCCTTCAGATGGAAGTAAGAGTACCTTACCATAGTTCGCTGATGACCATTCGCAAGAAGAGGATTCTGCTGTAGATAGTCTTCTGAGTCTAGGGTGAATATCGTTCTCTGATTATATGTAAATACTGTGAGACCAGCCAACGTCTGCACCCCTTCGTATGCACACTTTAACCTAAATCCTGTGTACGAGATTCCTATTTTATGGATACTTCATGGGTACCAGAGAGACGTCCTGTCGAAAAGTCTGATCGTGCAGAGGAGTAGCAGATGATGTTCTATCTTTTGATGACGTTCCACCTGACTTGAGTTGTGAAGACTTAGAACGTACTTTCCCTCGCTTTAGTAGTTTAGAGGGACTAGGTGAGTATAGAGTCTAGGCTAGCCTAGGTGCCAGCTTAGGGATCTCTTGAACAGGTCAGGACCTAGGATGTTGTATGTATGTATATGTATATAGTTATTATCTAGATATACCTAGGGGTGTTCTAACTAAACGTCTATACTCTAACAAAGGCTGGATAACTGAATGTTGCTAGCTACTTGTGATGTATTTATGTGTGGTTGCTTATAACTGTTTTATCTGTTATCAGCTGTGAGTTGATTATGAATGATTCCGTCTATTGATCCAAATATTTTCAAAAAAAAAAAGTACCTCGCTAACTAACTACGCTTTTAACAACGAATCAGGCTCATATAATAAATAATAGATAATAAATAAGATGACAAATTGGTAGCACTCAGTTTCTGGTATGTCCTAGGCGTACTGAAAATTAGGTCGTTACAGTTTGTGTTTTTTGAGTTGTTTTGGTTTGAATTTCTCTGCCAAGGCTGTTGGTTTTGATTGTGATTGTCTCTCCACCTCAAATTGGGGTGGTTTCTCTAGGATGAGTTATAGGTGTCACCATGAAATTCATTTTGATTAATTCCTTGGTTGTGCATATAATTGACTTGCTCTTGCTGCTGCTCTTCATAGAGTTCCTCATTTTGCCCCCATGATGGTTGATTGGGAGTATTCACTGCTGCAACTTGAAGTCCATCAATCCTCTTGGCCATCATCTCCATCTGTTGTTGAATCTGTTGATGCATCACCTTGTTTTGAGCTAAGATGGTATCTACACCTTCCAGCTCCAATACACCCTTCCTTTGAGCTGGTTGGCGTTGCCTTTGGTGACCATAGAAATATTGGTTATTTGTTACAGTGTCAGTGAGGTTCTAAGCCTCCTCAGCTATCTTCATGAGTTGTAATGAACCTCCTGCTGAGTAGTCAAGTGCCTCTTGAGCTCTCAATGTCAGTCTTTCATAGAAGTTTTGAAGTTTATCCCATTCATTGAACATCTCTGGTGGGCATTTCCTGAGTAGAGCTTTATATCTTTTCCAGGCATCATATAATGACTCTCCATCCATCTGAGTGAATGTTTGGACCTCTGTTTTGAGTCTAATGATCCTTTGGGGAGGATAGAACTTGGCTAGAAACTTGTTCACTAGATCCTCCCAATTGTTAATGCTTTCTCTTGGAAATGCCTCCAACCATTGAGCAGCTTTGTCTCTCGGGGAAAATGAAAACAGCAACAACTTGTAAATGTCAGGACGCACACCATTGGTTTTCACTGTGCTACATATCCTCAGAAAGGTAGATAGATGCTGGTTTGGATCCTCCAAAGGGCCTCCTCCATAAGAACAGTTGTTTTTCACCAATGTGATGAGTTGAGGCTTCAATTCAAAGTTGTTTGCATTAACATTTGGAGTGAGTATGCTACTTCCACAATACCTTGGATTAGGAAAAGTATAGGAGGCTAGAACCCTCCTTTGAGGCTGGCCATTGTTAGCCACTCCTTCTTGTGGATTTAGGGCATTCACCTCCATCTCTTGAATCTCTTCCTTTGATTGCTCTTCACCAATGACTCCCTTTCCTCTGGCTTCTCTTCTTATTCTTCGAAGAGTTCTCTCATCAATGTCACCAGAGGTGGAGACCTCTCTCTTTGCTTCTGTCATACGTACAACACCAGAAACAACAAACAGTCCACTCTATTGCTAGCGTTATGTTAAGGTTAGCTTAAGCAAAAATTCAAACAGTTAGTGTGCTCAGTAAAAATAAAAAGAAAATGCTTAATCTAGACTATCACCTTACTTAATCATTGTCAATCTAAATCAATCCCCGGCAACGGCGGCAAAAACTTGATGAGGGAAAAACGATTTCACACAAACTCACCGGCAAGTGTATTGGGTCGCATCAAGTAGTAATAACTCACAAGAGTGAGGTCGATCTCACAGGGATTGATGAATTGAGTAATTTTAGTTAGATGATGAATTTAGTTAAGCAAATATTTGATGATTTGAGTGATTTTGATTGACAGAAGCCAAATTGCAAGTAAATAAGAGTGCATAAGGTAAATTGAGCAGAAAAGTAAAGTGCAGAAGAGATAAATTACAGAAACATAAAGTGCAAGAAAGTAAAAGATATGAAACTTAGATTGCAAGAAAAATAAATTGCAGAAACTTAAAGTGTAAGAAATGTAAATTGCTGAATCTAAATTGCTGTGAAATGTAAATTACTTGAAGAACAAGAGGATTTGGGTATTGGGATTTAGAATTTAACTAGAAAATGCAAGTTAAAGTAAATCAGAGAGCTATGAGATGCAGGAATTCAGATCTGGATCTCAACAACAAGAACAGAAATGGAAAATTACTTCAAGAAACAAAACAGCAAGAAAACTTGAATCAATTATGAAATCCTAAAAGAGAAATTGAAGATCGAAGAAGAGCAATGAGACTAGCAATCAGATCTAGATCTCAATTGCTCCCTTGATCAAGCAGAAAGGAAAATTGCAGATGAAATAAAAATGAAAACAGAAGAGAAGATTAAGATCCAATTCTTAGAACAATTGAGAAGAAGAGTAAAAGATGATTCTCAGATTTTGAATCAATGAAGTTCTTCAATCTCAATTCAAAACACAAAAGAAGAAAGTAGAAGTTGCAGAAGAAAGAAAATGCAGAAAGAAAACTCAGATCCAAATTCCCCAAATCCTAAATTCAAAACAATTGAAAATTAAAAGTGAAAAAAAAAATAAAAATAAGCTAAATATCCTTTACAAATTGAACTTAATCCTATTTATACACTTTCTATTTTGGTCTTCAAAGCTTGGAGTGGGCCTTTTGGTTTTTTGGATTTGAAAAGAGATGGGTTCGGTTGGCTTTGGTTCAAGTTGGGTTGGAGGCATGGGTCAGCTCCCAGGGGAGCGTTCCGTTTGGTGTAGTGAACGTGGCGTTCACTCTTTGTTGGTGAGCCTTGGTGTGCCTTGTTTGCAATTGGCCTCCCTAGCGTTCACTCTTTGAACGCTACGTTCAAATTGTGAACGCTATACTTGCTGAGCCTTCCTCCCAAGGCTTGAATCCACGATAAAGTTTGCTTTTATGAACGTAGCATTGCCTTTTTCAAATGCTACCCTTCCTTGGTTTGATGCTGAGCCTTGCTTCCTTGGTTGAGAGGCACGAGAAAGGTGAGGATAGTGAACGTAGCGTTCACTTCTTAGAACACTACGCCCTTCCTTGTCTTGATGCGCGCTCAGCTCCCTTGGTGCCCCTCTTCGAGCGCTACGTTGCACCATTTGAACGCTCCTTGTGAGCTTTGATGCACCTTGCTTGCTCTTTGGTGTGCATGCTTCTTGGAGCGCTACGTTCAACATTTTGAACGCTGGCCTTGCTCCCTTGATTGAGAGGCACGAAAACGTTCACAAAAGTGAACGCTACGTGCACTTGCTTGAATGCTCATGCATTAGTTTGGTTGGCTTCCTTGTGAATGAAACACTTTAATGTCATGGGCCACGCTTTTCAAAGCGTGGCCTAAGATCCAAAGCGTGCTCCAAACTCTTCTTTCCTTTTTTTTCATCATTTCTTCACCTACAAGCAACCAAACAACTAATCAAAGTCCCACCAAAATCACTAGATCTTTGCATCATTTATAAAATCAATTAATTTTAGCTTAAAACCTATAATTTTGTGTAAAATAGATGATGTTTGATTGATTCAAGAAATTCATGAAAATCCACTCCAATTACTTGCTTATGGTGCAAGAAAATGCATAAAACCTAATGAAACTAATGACAAATGCTTGTAAAACTAGCATAAGATGACTTGTCATCACATTGCTTTCTCATCTACATGTTGTAGCTACTATCTAGTAGAGAACCATACTCTTACTTGGCATTAGCCCCCGCCTATGCTCTATTTGCTTTAATATCTTTGCTATAGGCTTGATTTTCTTTCTTTTTCTTTCCTTTTAGGTTGGCCACCAAAAGAAGGAAAAAGGAAAAGTTTCTAAATGGTGCAACAAACAAGTCATCCGCACAACCTTTTGAAGGAGCTCATCAGTTGTAACAACCCATCCACCTTGCTCTTCTTTGCATGAACCAAGGATGGTGCAATCTTCAAGTGTGGGAAGGTCGTCCCACCGATCTCCATGGGTAACAATTTTCTCCTACAACACCAATGTTAGCTAGTTGTTGCATTGCATGATAGGTTGCATGTTAGTTAGAATTTGTACATATTTTGCCACTTCTTTTTATGATTAGGACTACTTGGTTAGGGTGATGATTTCTTTTCCAAGAAACTATTTTAGGGCACCCTACTGATGAGCGGATAATTTATACGCTTTTTGGCACTGTTTTTAGTATGTTTTTAGTAAAATCTAGTTACTTTTAGGGATGTTTTCATTAGTTTTTATGTTAAATTCACATTTCTGGACTTTACTATGAGTTTGTGTGTTTTTCTGTGATTTCAGGTATTTTCTGACTGAAATTGAGGGACTTGAGCAAAAATCAGATTCAGAGGTTGAAGAAGGACTGCTGATGCTGTTGGATTCTGACCTCCCAGCACTCAAAGTGGATTTTCTTGAGCTACAGAACTCAAAATGGAGCGCTTCTAATTGCGTTGGAAAGTAGACATCCAGGGCTTTCCAGCAATATATAATAGTCCATACTTTGAACGGGTTTAGACGACGTAAAAGGGTATTGAACGCCAGTTCTATGCTGCTGTCTGGAGTTAAACGCCAGAAACAAGTCACAAACCAGAGTTGAACGCCAGAAATACGTTATAACCTGGCATTCAACTCCAGAAAGAGCCTCTGCACGTGGAACATTCAAGCTCAGCCCAAGCACACACCAAGTGGGCCCCGAAAGTGGATTTATGCATCAATTACTTACTTCTGTAAACCCTAGTAACTAGTTTAGTATAAATAGAACTTTTTATCATTGTATTCGCAGTCTTGGTTACTCCGGTTCCCCTCTGGGGCCGAGACCAATGAACTCCATTATCACTTATGTATTTTCAATGGTAGAGTTTCTACACTCCATAGATTAAGGTGTGGAGCTCTGCTGTTCCTCAAAGATTAATGCAAAGTACTACTGTTTTTCTATTCAATTCAACTTATTCCGCTTCTAAGATATTCATTCGCACTTCAACCTGAATGTGATGAACGTGACAACCATCATCATTCCCTATGAACGCGTGCCTGACAACCACTTCCTTCTACTTTAGATTGAATGAGTATCTCTTAGATCTCTTAATCAGAATCTTCGTGGTGTAAGCTAGATTGATGGCGGCATTCATGAGAATCTGGAAAGTCTAAACCTTGTCTGTGGTATTCCAAGTAGGATTATGGGATTGAATGACTGTGACGAGCTTCAAACTCGCGATTGCTGGGCGTAGTGACAGACACAAAAGGAGGGTGAACCCTATTCCAGCATGATCGGGAACCTCAGATGATTAGCAGTGCTGTGACAGAGCATTTGGACCATTTTCACAAGAGGAGAGGAAGTAACCATTGACAACGGTGATGCCCTTGCATAAAGCCAGCCATGGAAAGGAGTAGGACTGATTGGATGAAGACAGCAGGAAAGCAGAGGTTCAGAGGAACGAAAGCATCTCTATGCGCTTATCTGAAATTCTCACCAATGATTTACATAAGTGTTTCTATCCTTATTTTCTGTTTAATTAGTATTATTTTCGAAAACTCCATAATCAATTATTATCCGCCCGACTGAGATTTACAAGGTGACCATAGCTTGCTCCATACCAACAATCTCCGTGGGATCGACCCTTACTCACGTAAGGTTTATTACTTGGACGACCCAGTGCACTTGCTGGTTAGTTGTATCGAAGTTGTGACAAATTATGAATTGAGATTAGAGCACCAAGTTTTTGGAGCCATCACCAGAGATCACAATTTCGTGCACCAAGTTTTTGGCGCCGTTGCCGAGGATTGTTCGAGTTTTCGGCAAGCTTTTGGTCCGGTAACATCAGTGCCAAGTTTTGATCCGGCAACAACACCAAGTTTTTGGTGCCGTTGCCGGGGATTGTTCGAGTTTGGACAACTGACGGTTCATCTTATTGCTCAGATTAGGTAATTTTCTTTTTGTTTTATTTTCAAAAATTTTTCAAAAATCTTTCAAAAATTTCTCCTTTGTTTTCGAAAAAAAAAATGTGTTTTCAAAAATATATTTTTCTTCAGAGTTTTAAGAATGAATTCTAGTGTTTCATGAAACATGTTGAATCCTATCTGGCTATAAAGCCATACCCAAACTGCTTTGGGATTGGTCTTCAACTAATCACCTCAATGGATGTAATTTACATGCTAAAGCTTGGTTGGCTATTAAGCCATGCCTGACCCTTTGATTGGAGCTTTAGACTAATGAGCATAAGATTCCTGGAATTCATATTAAAAATTTTGGAATCCTTATTTTTCTTTTTCAAAATGATTTTCGAAAAAATTAAAAGAAAATACAAAAAAATTTCATAAAATCAAAAAAATAAAAAATATTTTTCATGTTTCTTGTTTGAGTCATGTGTCATGTTATAAGTTTAGTGTCAATTGCATATTCATTTTGCATTTTTCGAAAATTCATGCATTCATGGTGTTCTTCATGATCTTCAAGTTGTTCTTGGTAAGTCTTCTTGTTTGATCTTGATGTTTTCTTGTTTTGCATCTTTTCTTGTTTTACATGTGCATTTTTGCATCCATAGAGTCTAAACATGAAAGATTTCTAAGTTTGGTGTCTTGCATATTTTCTTTGCATTAAAATTTTTTCAAAAACATGTTCTTGATGTTCATCTTGACATTCAAAGTGTTCTTGGTGTTCATCTTGACATTCATAGCATTCTTGCATGCTTTCATTATTTTGATCTAAAAATTTCATGCATTGCATCATTTTCATGTTTTTCTCTCTCATCATAAAAATTCAAAAAAAAAATATCTTCTTTTTCTTCTCATAAAGTCGAAAATTAGATTTGACTTTTTCAAAAATTTTTAAAATTTAGTTGTTTTTATGAGTCAAATAAAATTTTCAATTTAAAAATCTTATCTTTTTCAAAATCTTTATCAAAAATCAAATCTTTTTCATTTTTCTTATTTATTTTCGAAAATTTTTAAAAATATTTTTCAAAAATCTTTTTCTTACCTTTATCACATAATTTTCGAAAATAACATCATCAATTAATGTTTTGATTCAAAAAATTTCAAGTTTGTTACTTGCTTGTTAAGAAAGATTCAAACTTTGAGTTCTAGAATCATATATTGTGATTTCTTGTGAATCAAGTCATTAATTGTGATTTTAAAAATCAAATCTTTTTCAAAAATAATTTCAATCATATCTTTTCAAAAATATCTTCTTATCTTATCTTGTTCAAAAATTTGATTTCAAAATATCTTTTCTAACTTCCTAACTTCTTATCTTTTCAAAATTTGTTTCAACTAACTAACTAACTTTTTGTTTGTTTCTTATCTTTTTCAAAACTACCTAACTAACTCTCTCTCTCTCTCTAATTTTCGAAAATATCTTCCCTCTTTTTCAAAATTTCTTTTTTTTATTGACTAATTATTTTAACTTTTGATTTTAAAATTTTCGAAAACTACTAACCATTTTCAAAAATAATTTTCGAAAATCCTTCTCCCTCATCTCCTTCTAATTACTTATTCATCTACTAACACATCTCCTCATCTCACATCTCTGCTCTCCTCACCCTTGTGATTCTTTCCTTACATTACATTCTTTGTCCCCTTCCTTTCTTCCACTCACACAGGGACCTCTATACTGTGGTATAAAGGATCCCTATTATTATTATTATTATTTTTTCTGTGCCCTCTTCTTTGTCATATGAGCAGGAGCAAAGACAAGAATATTCTTGTTGAAGCAGATCCAGAACCTGAAAGGACTCTGAAGAGGAAACTAAGAGAAGCTAAATTATAACAATCCAGAGATAACCTTTCAGAAATTTTCGAACAGGAAGAGGAGATGGCAGCCGAAAATAATAATAATGCAAGGAGGATGCTTGGTGACTTTACTACACCAAATTCCAATTTACATGGAAGAAGCATCTCTATTCCTGCCATTGGAGCAAACAACTTTGAGCTGAAACCTCAGCTAGTTTCTCTGATGCAGCAGAACTGCAAGTTTCATGGACTTCCATCTGAAGATCCTTTTCAGTTCTTAACTGAATTCTTGCAGATATGTGATACTGTTAAGACTAATGGAGTAGATCCTGAAGTCTACATGCTCATACTTTTCCCTTTTGCTGTAAGAGATAGAGCTAGAATCTGGTTGGATTCTCAACCTAAGGATAGTCTGAACTCTTGGGATAAGCTGGTCACTGCTTTCTTAGCCAAGTACTTTCCTCCTCAAAAGCTGAGCAAGCTTAGAGTGGATGTTCAAACCTTCAAACAAAAAGATGGTGAATCCCTCTATGAAGCTTGGGAAAGATACAAGCAGCTGACCAAAAAGTGTCCTTCTGACATGCTTTCAAAATGGACCATCCTGGATATATTCTATGATGGTTTATCTGAGCTATCAAAGATGTCATTGGATACTTCTGCAGGTGGATCCATTCACCTAAAGAAAACGCCTGCAGAAGCTCAAGAACTCATTGACATGGTTGCTAATAACCAGTTCATGTACACTTCTGAGAGGAATCCTGTGAATAATGGGACGCCTATGAAGAAAGGAGTTCTTGAAATTGATACTCTGAATGCCATACTGGCTCAGAATAAAATATTGACTCAGTAAGTCAATATGATTTCTCAGAGTCTGAATGGAATGCAAGCTGCATCCAACAGTACTCAAGAGGCATCTTCTGAAGAAGAAGCTTATGATCCTGAAAACCCTGCAATAGCAGAGGTAAATTACTTAGGTGAACCTTATGGAAACACCTATAATCCATTATGGAGAAATCATCCAAATCTCTCATGAAAGGATCAACAAAAGCCTCAACAAGGCTTTAATAATGATGGAAGATACAGGTTTAACAATAGTAAACCTTTTCCATCATCCACTCAGCAACAGACAGAGAACTCTGAACAAAATACCTCTAATTTAGCAAACTTAGTCTCTGATCTATATAAGGCCACTGTGAGTTTCATGAATGAAACAAGGTCATCCATTAGAAATTTGGAGGCACAAGTGGGCCAGCTGAGTAAAAGGATCACTGAAATCCCTCCTAGTACTCTCCCAAGCAATACAGAAGAAAATCCAAAAGGAGAGTGCAAGGCCATTGAATTAATTACCATGGCCGAACCTGTGAAGGAAGGAGAGGACGTGAATCCCAAGGAGGAAGACCTCCTAGGACATCCAGTGATCAATAAGGAGTTTCCCTCTGAGGAACCAAAGGAATCTGAGACTCATCTAGAGACCATAGAGATTCCATTAAACCTCCTTATGCTATTCATGAGCTCTGATGAGTATTCCTCTTCTGAAGAGAATGAGGATGTTACTGAAGAGCAAGTTACCAAGTACCTTGGTGCAATCATGAAGCTGAATGCCAAATTATTTGGTATTGAGACTTGGGAAGATGAAGCTCCCTTGTTCACCAATGAACTAAGTGATCTGGATCAACTGATATTGCCTCAGAAGAAACAGGATCCTGAAAAGTTCTTAATACCTTGTACCATAGGCACCATGATCTTTAAGGCTCTGTGTGACCTTGGTTCAGGGATAAACCTCATGCCCCTCTCTGTAATAGAGAAACTGGGAATCTTTGGGGTGCAAGCCACTAAAATATCATTAGAGATGGCAGACAATTCAAAAAAACAGGCTTATGGACAAGTAGAGGACGTGTTAGTAAAGGTTGAAGGCCTTTACATCCCTGCTGATTTCATAGTCTTAGATACTGGGAAGGATGCGGATGAATTCATCATCCTTGGAAGACCCTTCCTAGCCACAGCAAGAGCTGTGATTGATGTGGACAGAGGAGAATTGATCCTTCGAATAAATGAGGACAGCCTTGTGTTTACAACTCAAGGATCTCTCTCTGCATCCATGGAGAGGAAGCATAAAAAGCTTCTCTCAAAGCAGAGTCAAACAAAGCCCCTACAGTCAAACTCTAAGTTTGGTGTTGGGCGGCCACATCCAAACTCTAAGTTTGGTGTTGGAGAGTCTCAACAATGCTTTGAACATCTGTGAGGCTCCATGAGAGCCCACTGTCAAGCTATTGACATTAAAGAAGCGCTTGTTGGGAGGCAACCCAATATTTATTTATCTAATTTTCATTGTTTTTCATGTTTTATTAGGTTCATGATCATGTGGAGTCACAAAATAATTATAAAAATTAAAAACGGAATCAAAAACAGCAGAAGAAAAATCACACCCTGGAGGAAGACCTTACTGGCATTTAAACGCCAGTAAGAAGCATGTTTTGGGCGTTTAACGCTAGAACAGAGCATGGTTCTGGCGCTGAACGCCAGAAATGGGCAGCATCTGGGCGTTTGAATGCCAGAAATGCACCCTGGAGAAGAGCTAGCGCTGAACGCCCAGAACAAGCATGGTTCTGGCGTTCAACGCCAGAAATGGGCAACAAATGGGCGTTCAACGCCCAGAACAAGCACCAATCTGGCGCTGAACGCCCAGAGTTGTGTGCAAGGGCATTTTGCATGCCTGATTGGGTGCAAGGTTGTAAATCCTTGAACACCTCAGGATCTGTGGACCCCACAGGATCCCCACCTACCTCCACTTACTTCTTCTCACCCCTCTTTCACACAATCCTATAAACACTCTTCCTCAAAACCCTTCACCAATCACCTCAATCTCTCTTCCCCATCACCTCTTCACCACTCACATCCATCCACTCTTCCCCATTAACCTACCTCATAAACTCCACCTACCTTCAAAATTCAAAATCAATTTCCCACCCAAACCCACCCTAAATGGCCGAAACTTACCCCCCCTCCCTTCCCTATATATAACCCTCCATTCTCCCTCATTTTCACACAACACAACCTTTTTCTCTCTTCTTAGCCGAAACACACCTCCCCCCCTCCTCTCCATATTTTCTTCTTCTTCTTCATCTATTCTTTCTTCTCTTGCTCGAGGACGAGCAATATTCTAAGTTTGGTGTGGTAAAAGCATAAGCTTTTTTTGTTTTTCCATTACCATTGTTGGCACCCAAGACCAGAGAATCCTCTAAGAAAGGGAAAGGGAAGACAAAAGCTTCCACCTCCGAGTCATGGGAGATGGAAAGATTCATCTCCAAAGCTCATCAAGACCACTTCTATGATGTTGTGGCCAAGAAGAAGGTGATCCCCGAGGTCCCTTTGAAGCTCATCACCATGAGATTCCAGAGATGCCTCAAATGTATTTTCCTCCACAAGACTATTGGGAGCAAATCAACACCTCCCTAGGAGAATTAAGTTCCAACATGGGACAATTAAGGGTGGAACATCAAGAGCACTCCATCATCCTTCATGAAATAAGAGAAGATCAAAAAGCAATGAGGGAGGAGCAACAAAGACAAGGAAGAGACATAGAAGAGCTCAAGGACATCATTGGTTCCTCAAGAAGGAAACGCCACCATCACTAAGGTGGACTCATTCCTTGTTTTTACTTTCTCTGTTTTTCGTTTTCTATGTTAAGTGCTTATCCATGTTTGTGTCTTCATTACATGATCATTAGTATTTAGTAACTTTGTCTTAAAGTTATGAATGTCCTATGAATCCATCACCTCTCTTAAATGAAAAATGCTTTAATTCAAAAGAACAAGAAGTACATGAGTTTCGAATTTATCCTTGAACTTAGTTTAATTATATTGATGTGGTGACAATGCTTCTTGTTTTCTGAATGAATGCTTGAACAGTGCATATGTCTTTTGAAGTTGTTGTTTAAGAATGTTAAATATGTTGGCTCTTGAAAGAATGATGACAAGGAGACATGTTATTTGATAATCTGAAAAATCATAAAAATGATTCTTGAAGCAAGAAAAAGCAGCAAAGAACAAAGCTTGCAAAAAAAAAAAAAAAAAAAGAGAAGAAAAAAAATAGCGAAAAAAATAGAAAGAAAAAGAAAAAGCAAGCAGAAAAAGCCAGAGCTCTTAAAACCAAGAGGCAAGAGCAAAAAGCCAATAACCCTTAAAACCAAAAGGCAAGGGCAAATAAAAAGGATCCCAAGGCTTTGAGCATCAGTGGATAGGAGGGCCTAAAGGAATAAAATCCTGGTCTAAGCGGCTAAACCAAGCTGTCCCTAACCATGTGCTTGTGGCGTGAAGGTGTCAAGTGAAAACTTGAGACTGAGCGGTTAAAGTCAAGGTCCAAAGTAAAAAAAAAAGAGTGTGTTTAAGAACCCTGGACACCTCTAATTGGGGACTTTAGCAAAGCTGAGTCACAATCTGAAAAGGTTCACCCAATTATGTGTCTGTGGCATTTATGTATCCGGTGGTAATACTGGAAAACAAAGTGCTTAGGGCCACGGCCTAGACTCATAAAATAGCTGTGTTCAAGAATCATCATACTGAACTAGGAGAATTAATAACACTATCTGAACTCTGAGTTCCTATAGATGCCAATCATTCTGAACTTCAATGGATAAAGTGAGATGCCAAAAATATTCAAGAGGCAAAAAGCTACAAGTCCCGCTCATCTAATTGGAGCTATGTTTCATTGATGGTTTGGAATTTATAGTATATTCTCTTCTTTTTATCCTATTTGATTTTCAGTTGCTTGGGGACAAGCAACAATTTAAGTTTGGTGTTGTGATGAGTGGATAATTTATACGCTTTTTGGCACTATTTTTAGTATTGTTTAGTAAAATCTAGTTACTTTTAGGGATGTTTTCATTAGTTTTTATGTTAAATTCACATTTCTGGACTTTACTATGAGTTTGTGTGTTTTTCTGTGATTTCAGGTATTTTCTGGCTGAAATTGAGGGACTTGAGCAAAAATCAGATTCAGAGGTTGAAGAAGGACTACTGATGCTGTTGGATTCTGACCTCCCAGCACTCAAAGTAGATTTTCTGGAGCTACAGAACTCAAAATGGCGGGCTTCCAATTGCGTTGGAAAGTAGACATCCAGAGCTTTCCAGCAATGTATAATAGTCCATACTTTGAACGAGTTTAGATAACGTAAAAGGGCGTTGAACGCCAGTTCTACGCTGTTGTCTGGAGTTAAACGCCAGAAACAAGTCACAAACCAGAGTTGAACGCCAGAAATACGTTATAACCTGGCGTTCAACTCCAGAAAGAGCCTCTGCACGTGGAACATTCAAGCTCAGCCCAAGCACACACCAAGTGGGCCCCGAAAGTGGATTTATGCATCAATTACTTACTTCTGTAAACCCTAGTAACTAGTTTAGTATAAATAGAACTTTTTATCATTGTATTCGCAGTCTTGGTTACTCCGGTTCCCCTCTGGGGCCGAGACCAATGAACTCCATTATCACTTATGTATTTTCAATGGTAGAGTTTCTACACTCCATAGATTAAGGTGTGGAGCTCTACTGTTCCTCAAAGATTAATGCAAAGTACTACTATTTTTCTATTCAATTCAACTTATTCCGCTTCTAAGATATTCATTCGCACTTCAACCTGAATGTGATGAACGTGACAATCATCATCATTCCCTATGAACGCGTGCCTGACAACCACTTCCGTTCTACTTTAGATTGAATGAGTATCTCTTAGATCTCTTAATCAGAATCTTCGTGGTGTAAGCTAGATTGATGGCGGCATTCATGAGAATCCGGAAAATCTAAACCTTGTCTGTGGTATTCCGAGTAGGATTCTGGGATTGAATGACTGTGACGAGCTTCAAACTCGCGATTGCTGGGCGTAGTGACAGACGCAAAAGGATGGTGAATCCTATTCCAGCATGATCGGGAACCTCAGATGATTAGCTGTGCTGTGACAGAGCATTTGGACCATTTTCACAAGAGGAGGGGAAGTAACCATTGACAACGGTGATGCCCTTGCATAAAACCAGCCATGGAAAGGAGTAGGACTGATTGGATGAAGACAGCAGGAAAGCAGAGGTTCAGAGGAACGAAAGCATCTCTATGCGCTTATCTGAAATTCTCACCAATGATTTATATAAGTGTTTCTATCCTTATTTTCTGTTTAATTAGTATTATTTTCGAAAACTCCATAATCAATTATTATCCGCCCGACTGAGATTTACAAAGTGACCATAGCTTGCTTCATACCAATAATCTCCGTGGGATCGACCCTTACTCACGTAAGGTTTATTACTTGGACGACCCAGTGCACTTGCTGGTTGTTGTATCAAAGTTGTGACAAATTATGAATTGAGATTAGAGCACCAAGTTTTTGGAGCCATCACCAGAGATCACAATTTCGTGCACCACCTACCAACTTGGAAAAATTTTTGTTGAACTTGCTTGAAAAAATTTATTTTGGAACATGGTTTTTGATCTAAGAACACAAGCTTGTGTGATTTGAGCCTAATGGTGTGGTTACTTCTTATAACCACTTATCTTCCTTCTTGTGTGCATTATTCTCTTTCTATGATTGTGATCTTTGATTTGTTTGATTCTTTATGTCCATTATTTTGTGTATTCATGCATTTATATGATTGAGCCATCATTTCATGTAGCTCACTTACCCAAATAGCCTACCTTTTATCAACCTTTTTTAGCCAACTTTGAGCTTACAATTAACCCACTTTGTTCTTAATTTAGCACCTTACAAGCCTTAAAGTGGAAAACAATAAATGTCCTTTATTTGGATCCTTGATTAGCTTAGGCTAGTGAGTGTGAGTATCATTCGAGTGTGGGAAAACTCGGGACATTAGGTGAATAAAATGGTAGTTTTGTATTTTTGTTGTAAATATCTGGAATTGGGTACATGCTCATGTGTAATAAATGTAAAACCATATGCATTGATGCTTTTGTATATATTTTACTGCAAAGCAAAAAGGAAAGAAAGAAAAATGAGAAAAACAAAAGAAAAAGAAAAAGAAAGAAAAAAATAGAAAGAAAAGAAAAAGAAAAGAAAAGTAAGAAAAAGGGGACAAAATCCCCCAAGTGAAGCTCAATAATAATCAATGCATATGTGTTGTGATCAAGAAAAAAAATGCATGAGTATGTGAAAAAGTGAAGAATGGGTAGTTAGGTTAGCTTAGAATTGTATAGGTTGCTAAATAGGTTAGGTGGGAAGTTTAAGATAATCAAAGATTCAAATTTCAAGTCCACTTGACCAAATATGCATCCTTACCTTGACCCTAGCCCCATTACAACCTATGAAAAGTCCTCATGATAGTTGTATGCATGCATAAAATAATTTTTGATTGTTAGATAAAAAACAAATCTTGGAAAGCATGATTAGGAGAGAATTGAGAGAATCGACCCTATACACTTGAGCGACTAGAGTGCAAACACTTTCGGTGAGGGTTTGACGCTCAATTCCTTGATTCCCGGCTTTCATGAGCTTTCTTCTTGCAAGTCTACTTGAACTTCTTGATATTTAAATTGGTAGGATTCATGAATCGTTATATAATCTTGGCCCTACTTGTGTTTGTATGTCTTGGAGATTGATTTACTTTTAACCAAGTAGGTAGAATCATTTTGCATTTAGTTGCATTCATATATATAGATGCATTTAGGTTATTTGCATTGAATAAATGTCCATACCCCTTCTGTTATCCTTCTTGGTTTAGCATAAGGACATACTATGGTTTAAGTGTGGGGAGGTTGATAAACCCCATTTTTAGGGTTTATCTTGTGTTGAATTTAGAGGGTTTTGTCAACTTTTCTCCCATGTATCCAATGAAATAGCATGGTTTTGTAAATTCTCCTTTAATTGTGGTTGAGAGTGAAAACATGCTTTTTAGGACTTAAAATAGCTAAATTTAATTCACCTTGATTCCATTAGATGCCTTGATGTGTTTGTAAAGTGATTTCAGGTTTAGGAGGCAAAGATTGGATAAAGAAAATGAAGGGAAAAGCATGTAGAAATGGAGAACTCATGAAGAAATGAAGGAATCGCAAAGCTGTCAAGCCTGACCTCTTCGCACTTAATTGAACATAACTTGAGCTACAGAGGTCCAAATGAGGCGCTTCTAGTTGTGTTGAAAAGCTAACATCTGGGGCTTTAAAATGATATAAAATTTGCCATAGTTACATCGTATTTAGGGATGCGCACGTGCACTGTACGCATACGTACTGATATTGCACGTGACTCACTTAAGTGCAACTCGTGGCCAGCGATTTCTGGTACATTTTGGACCCAATCCAACTCATTTCTAATGCTATTTAACCCAAGGATATAAAGAGGGATAAGACACTTAGACACCTAGTCATCATTAGTTTAGTTTAGATTAGTTTTGGAGGGAAAGTTAGTTTTAGAGAGAGAAGCTCTCACTTCTCTCTAGGATTAGGATTAGGTTAGATCTAGATTAGAATTTCTTAGATCTAGGTTAATTTCATGCTTAGATTTACTTTTCCTTTATCAATTCTTCTTCCTCTACTTCTCCTCTCTCTAGTTTTGTATTTCAATTCTTGTAATTCGCTACTTTCATGTTAATGCACTTTTGTTCTTCCATTTTCTTTTAATGCAATTTATGATTCATGTTCCTTTATTATTGATTTGATTTGTTGTTGTTTAATTTCTTGCAATTGAGTAGTGTAGATTTACTTTCCTTGCAATTTTACTATGCTTTCCTTTTATGCCTTCCAAGTATTTGATGAAATGCTTGGAAGGATGTTAGAGTAGAATTTTATGCTCTTGGCTTGGGAAGGTAACTTATGAACTCTTGAGTTACTAATGTCCAAGTGATTGATGATTGGGAGCCATTAACTCTAGGTCTCACTAGTTGAATTGGTGGAGAGCTAGGACTTATGGACTTGGATTGATATAGCTCATTTGACTTTCCTTTACTACTAGTTAGAGGATGACTTAATGGGATTGATCCTTGCCAATTCTCATGTTATGGTTAGTGATTAGGATAGAGATCCTTGACTACCAAACCTTTCCAAGACCTTTTTAGCTATTAGTTTACTTCTTTGCCATTTATATTTCTTGTCTATTATCTCAAAAACCCCAAAACATACTCCATAACCAATAACAAGACACTTTATCCCAATTCCTAGGGAGAACGACCCGAGGTTCCAATACTTCGGTTTATAAATTTAGGGGTTTGTTTTAGTGACAAACAATCTTTTGTATGAAAGGATTATTGCTTGGTTTAGAAGCTATACTTGCAACGAGAATTTATTTGTGAATTCTAAACCGTCAAAAGTCCATTCATCAACGGCACCTCAGCGGAAGACACCCCATTCGTCATCTCGGTAAAAGTTGGAACTAGACTTGTGAAAAGAATACTAGTCGACACCGGAGCTAATTCTAACATCCTCTTTAAATGAGCTTTCAATAACCTAGGTATCCGAAACGAAAATCTGTAAACCCACTGCAACAGGGTGACTGGACTCGGAGACAACTTCCTCAAACTGGACGATTCTATAGTGTTACCACTAAACATCGGAACCAGAAGCCAGAGGAAGACCATCCTCTCCGAGTTTGTGGTCCTCAATGACTCCACTCCCTACAACATCATCCTTGGAAAAAAGACAATTAATGATCTATCCGTTGTCATCTTCACCAAGTTCCTAATCATGAAGTTCCAGGCCAATAACGGCACCATCAGAATGATACATGGGGACCAAAAAATTGTGGTAGAGTGCGACGACACTAGCTTGGCCTTCTACAAGAGATCCCGGGTCACGGCAGGCATCTTCCTTGCCGACCTCGATGCATGCCAAGACCCCAGTCTGCACAAAATCGTGCAAGGAAATGACAAAGAAGCAGAGCGGGACCTCGCAGACGAGGTCAGGAGCATAGCACACCTACGAGAACTAGCCCTAAAACATAGAATAAGCCTATGGTACAATGGCAGCACGGTACGACGAGACATCGAACCAGGAGACCTCATCTTACAATAAAGCAACATCGGTCCTCCCACTCCCGAAGAAGGGAAGCTTATGCCCAACTGGGAGGGTCCCTTCTGAATCAAGATGATAATCAGAAAAGGATCTGTTCCGAGGGTTATCTGAAACTGTAGGTCGATCTCGGACGAGATCTTCTGTGCTGGTCGGAACCGATGTGTCCGGCTGATGAATGGTGGCCGGAGCTGGTACGTCCGACTTGTTTGGACTTTGAACGTGCTGCTGATCCTCTGTCACCGATGGGTGGGGGGTACCTGCAAGAGACTCCGATGCTTAAGTTAGCATGGGTATTAAACAGGTGTTATGTAGAATCAGAGTATGAGTTATACCTGGGTGCTCTAGTGTATTTATAGTAATGTGGGCTGACCTTTCGGGTAAGATAAGTTAGTTACTTTATCTTATCTTATCTTATTTTGAGTGAAGTCAGCTTATCTTCAAGGGAACCGCCTTTATCTCTATAGGCTTGAAGTGCCTTTGGATTTGGGTCGTGTTCCTCCATTTGGGCCCTTTACTGGGCTCTTTTGTTGACACGGCCGAGTTCTTTAAGAAGAAGTCGGTCCGCTCGACCTGAAGAGGTCGGTCGCTTTATCATTGATCATTCCGGGTCGGATAGCTCGACCCAGGGTATGAACAGTGCCCCTGCAGCTCGGTCTTCTTTGTCGAGGTCGAGTCCTTGACTTCAGTCCTTCTTGAAGCCGAACTCAAGCATTTTTGTCGATTCCTTCGTAGTAGCTTTTGAATGTAGAACGTTTTTCCTCAAAAAGCGCGCACTTTTGTATTAGCGCTTTGTTCTGGGGAACGTGTGAGGGTTTAATACCCTAATCAATTTAATTGCCCCGTTTCCCTTAAACTTATTTATTTTTGAATTTCATACTCAGGAAACGGTTTCCCTTCTTCGCTCTTTTCGTAACTTCTTCACAATTTCTTCTTTTGTTCTCTTACTCTCCGCTTTTCGCCCATATTTCTGTTTTCCTTGCGTTGCGGCGTTGCTTGGCATTTTTCTGGGTAGCTTTCATTTCTGCGTCTCTTCCTTCCCTTGAAGCTTCTTTCTTCTCCAGGTTAGTTTCACTCGCATTTTTCTTCTTCTTTTGTCGCTTTGGTTTTATGATGGAGTTTTGATTTTGCTTTTAAGGAAAGTTTGTATCTTTTCTGTTTTTTGTCGCTCCTATTTGAAATGTGTGTTCCGGGAGTTTCTTTCCTCTTCTGCATGATCCTTTTTGCTTTTCTGTTGCTTGATGCTTTTTGGGGCTTTGCATGTTTGTGAGTTGCGTCTTTGATGATTCGTGTTTCGATGTTGATGCTTGTTCTCTGCTGATTTTTCGCTTTATTTCGAGAAAGTTTGCGTCTTTTGCTATTTTTCTGCCTTGGCCTTTTTTGGAACTTCTAATAAACTGTAGGAGGGTGGACCTTTTGCGTTTTTGCTTCCTTTGTTTTTCTTTCTGTATTTTATTTTGATGAGTGCCGGGATGTAGGCTGTAGAAGTAACTTGAAAGTCCTTGTTTGTTTACTGCCTCCAAGGGATGCCCCAAGGGCTTTGGTTTGAGTCTTGGGGTTTTCCTTTCCTGTTTGTTTGTCTGTCGAGTTGTTTTGCCCCTCATCCGAGATGTTTTGTTAGTAATCCACTCTTCTTTTCTTTTGTAGGATTTAGTTGACCTCATGTCTTCCCGAAATAACGTTGTAGAGATGCCTTCCCAGGTTCCCGCGGGTATGGCCGACTGGGTGGACTCCATGGTTCTCATGTGTGTCTCGTTGGTTGATTCTGATTTTTGTGCTCAGCTTAGGCAGTTTCATAGTGTCTGTAGTAATTCTGGAGATGAGAAGAACTATGAACTTGTCCCCTTCTTCTGACGAGAGAGTCTGCTTTTCAACTCGGGTTGTTGATGGTCGCCCTTTCTTTTATGCTTATGATTTTTTCTTTGGTCAGCTGGGTATCACCCTTCCTTTTACCAAATTTGAAGCCGATCTGTTATGGTCTTGTAATGTTGTCCCTTCTCAACTTCACTCCAATTCCTGGGGTTTTATTAAAATTTTCCAATTGCTGTGCGATGGTTTTGGTATTCCTGCTTTCCAATCTCTCTTTTTCTATCTGTTTGTCTTGACTAAGCCTGGTGTGGTAAAAAAGAAGTCAGCTTGGGTCTCCTTTCATTCTACCCAAGGAAAGAAGGTTTTTTCCATGTTTGATGAGTCGTTCCGTGATTTTAAAAACTACTTTTTCAAGGTCCGAGCTATTGAAGGAGCTCGGCCCTTTTTTCTGGATGAGAATGACGAACCTGCTTTTCCCTTGGAATGGCAAAAAGACGTGAGGGTCTCCTGGTATTCGTGGGAAATGTTGGATGAGGCTGAGCGAGCCTTTGTGACTATCTTGGAAGAACGCTGGGGTCAACCTCCCCATCTTGACACAAAGAAATTTCTAACCAATCCTTCTCTTCTTCAAACTGAACTGGGTATCTTGTGTTTCTTTTATTATCTTGTTTATGTTGCTTGTAGCTGTCTTTTCCGACTTATCCGACTTGTAGCTGAATTTTTTGTCTTGCTTGCAGAGGCAATGAAGAATAATGAAGCTATGAAAGCTTTTAAGAGGGCACAGAGGGCGACTGCTGCCAGAAATGTTGCTGCCAGGACAGCTGGGGAGGGATCCTCCCAGGTGCGCGAGAAGCCATCAGTGCAGAGTTCCGCCGGGGTGAAGAAAGTGATCCCTACACCCCGAGTTCATTTGGTAGATCCTCACGTCGCCTCTGCTGCTCCTTCTGTTGCTCCTCCCAATAAAAAACAAAAGACTGCCGAGCCCTTCGACCTCGATGCTCCTGATTTTAATGCTATTGAATTCGTGGATCAACAAATCGGTCCCTACGGCGCTCTCTCCATGGACGATGTGTCCATCCTTCATCACTTGGAATTTATGGCCCGAAATCATGTGAAGATAGCGTATATGTCGGCTGCCATATATCGGACTGCTCAGAATCTCCCTCTCCACGCCACTAAAGCGTTTATGGAGGAGGCGAAACAAGAGTTTGATCGGATGAAGGAGTTAAAGGAGGAGCTTGAGACGAAGGTGGCCAAGCTGGAGAAGGACTTGAAGAATGAGGAGGCGAGTTCTCAGTCATTGGCAGCTTCGTTGAGGTTGGCTGAGGACGTAGTCTTGATGCACAAGGATAGTTACGTTACCTCTTATCGAGAGGTGATGCGCCTGAGGGAGGAGCTCGACCATGCCCGGGAAGATTATTCTGAGCTTCAAGGTCATCTCGTTGGCAGCGTGACTGCTGCTTACGAGAACTTGAAGGAGCAAGTTCGGGTCATTGCTCCCGAGGCCGATCTCACCCTTTTTAGCCTGGATAATATTGTCAGAGATGGCAAGATTGTCCCTGATGATGAGGGTGATGATGATGAGGTTGTTCCTCCCCCTGTGTCCTCTGCTAAAGTGCCGACTTCTTCTGTTCCTCCGGTTGTACTTGATTCGGATTGCCAGATTCTGAACCGGGAGGATGGAACTGTAGACACCGTACCGATTCAGACTCGTCCTCTTTCTCCTTGTCCTGATGCTGCCAAGAAGGCTCCTGATGCTTGCTGATCTCTTTCCTGGGAATTTGTGTAGTTGGCCCGGCTTGTGGGCTTTTTAAAACTTTCTTATTTATTTATTGACGCTTTCCTAGTTGCTTTTCTAGCAACTTTTATTTTGAAAAACAAAAAAGGTAGCTCGCCATCCTTAGATTTTGCTGGCCTTCGAGGCTTTTGCAACTTTGTAGATTTTACATAATGCCTTTTGATTTGCCATTTTTCTGTTTTCTGCTGATGTGTGATATCTTGTGGCTCGACCTCCTTGGGTTATTTCGTTGTTTGCAGCTTGAATCCTTTGAGGTTACAATTTGTGAGGTCCAACTTGTTTCTCGGCTTTCCGACTAGTTCCTTTGCGTTGGTCCCTTTTTAAGTTATTATTGTAATCCCCTCTTTCAGAGATTACTTTTATATAACTTGTCTGTAGGAGATTGACTTCGTCAGGTCGATCTCTTTTTAGTTATTTTTGTAATCCTCTTTCTTGGACCTTTGTCAGGTTTCTTTCAGGGATTACTTTGATAACTTATTAGTAGTAGGAGTCCGACTTGGTTATGTCGGTCTCCCTTAAGTTATTTTTTGTAGTCCTCTTTCTTGGATCTTTGTCAGATCTCTTTCAGGGACTACTTTGATAACTTTTTGGTAGTAGGAGTCCGTCTTGGTTATGTCGGTCTCCCTTAAGTTTTTTTTTGTAGTCCTCTTTCTTGGATCTTTGTCAGATCTCTTTCAGGGACTACTTTGATAACTTTTTTGGTAGTAGGAGTCCGACTTGGTTATGTCGGTCTCCTTTAAGTTATTTTTTGTAGTCCTCTTTCTTGAATCTTTGTCAGATCTCTTTCAGGGACTACTTTTTTGTTTTGGGCTGACTTTGTTATGTCGGGCCCTTCTAAGTTAAAGTAATCCTCTTTAATAGGGTTGGCCAGACCTCTTTCCAGGGTTTACTTATAACTTGGTTTGACTTGGTTCGACTTCTTAATGTTCGACCAGTCTTTAAGTTATTATTTTAGCGATCCGTAAGACCTCGTCAGGTTCTTTTTTAGATCACTTTCGATAACTTCTTACATTATTCTGTGTTTATCTTTGCCGATTTGTAGAAAGTGGTTGTCATCTCTAGATCGTCCTTTGGGTGAATCGCGTTTTCACCTTTATCGGACAGTTGTCTTTATCGTGATCATGCAGTGAAATTCTTTTTCACTTTCTGCCGATCTGTTGCTTTATAATCGGACGATGAATGCTTCAGATTAACGCGTCTTGAAATCTTTGTAGAATATCTGAAATATATTTTATTTAAAGGAAAAGTGAAAATAGATACATATGGGATTGTCTGAGTCTCAACTTGGTGCCTCATTAAAAAACCTTTTCAGGAAAAAGAGTGCATCCAATGATGAGATCTTTTTATCGTTTCTTAACTGTAGTACCTTCTTAGGTTGCAAGCGTGCCACGACCTGGGAAGCTCTCGTCCATTGAGTTCAGACAGTCTGTAGTAGCCCTTTCCAAGTACTTCTACAACTTGGTAGGGTCCTTTCCAGTTTGCTGCCAGCTTTCCTTCCCCTGGTCGAGTTGTTCTGATATCATTTCGGATTAGGATGAGATCATTCTCTTCACCAACTTCTCGGCACTACCTTTTGATTATATCTGGAAGCCATTCGGCACTTTAGAGCTTCTTCCCTAATCCGAGCTCTTTCCTGGAGTTCGGGTAACAAGTCGAGCTCTTCTCTCTGAAGTTGGGAGTTTGCTCCCTCATTGTAGTGAACTACTATGGGCGACCCTTCCTCGATCTCTACTGGAATCATTGCCTCTATTCCGTATGCTAATCGGAAGGGGGATTCCTTCGTGGTGGAATGTGGCATTGTTCGATATGCCCATAGGACCTGTGGAAGCTCTTCTGCCCAGGCTCCCTTTGCATCTTGTAATCTCCGTTTTAATCCGGCCAGTATGACTTTGTTAGCAGCTTCGGCCTGTCCGTTGGCTTGTGGATGTTCAACGGAGGTGTACTGGTGCTTTATATTCAAGTCGGCTACTAGTTTTCTGAAGCCTGCATCTGTGAATTGAGTGCCATTGTCTGTGGTTATTGAATATGGAACCCCGAACCTCGTGACAATGTTTCTATATAAGAATTTCTGGCTTCTTTGAGCGGTGGCATTGGCTAGGGGCTCTGCCTTGATCCACTTTGTAAAGTAATCTACCCCTACTATGAGGAATTTAACTTGTCCTGATCCCTGTGGGAAGGGACCGAGAAGATCGAGTCCCCATTTTGCAAACGGCCAAGGTGAGGTCACGCTGATGAGCTCTTCTGGCAGGGCAATGTGAAAGTTGACATGTTTCTGACATGGTGGGCATGTCTTTACAAATTCTGTGGCTTCTTTCTGTAGAGTTGGCTAATAAAATCCCGCCCGAAGCACTTTTTTGGCGAGAGCTCGTGCTCCGAGATGATTGCCACAGATACCGCCATGTATTTCTTCTAGCACTTCTCTTGTGTTGGAGGTTGGCACGCATTTTAGTAAAGGTGTTGAGATTCTTCTTTTGTACAGGATGTTGTTTATGATGGTGTAGTACTGTGCCTCCCTTTTTAACCTTTTTGCCTCCTTTTCTTCTATGGGGAGCGTTCTTGTTTTGAGGTAGTTGGTTATAGGGGTCATCCATCCTTGGTCCTGACTTATTATAGTCAGGACTTTTTCCTCTTTCGAGATTGATGGGTTCTGCAACATTTCCTGGATGAGGCTTCTGTTGTTACCCCCTAGTTTGGTGCTGGCTAGTTTTGAGAGTGCATCAGCTCGGGCATTTTTTTCGCGGGGTATGTGGCAGATCTTATACTCCCCGATTTGTCCGAGCTGTTCCTTGGTTTTATCCATATACTTTTTCATGGTGGAATCTTTGGCTTGGTAGCTCCCTGTTATTTGTGATGTAACCACTTGTGAATCGCTGTAAATATTGAGTTTTTGAGCTCCGACCTCTTTAGCCAGCTTCAAGCCAGCTAATAATGCTTCATATTCCACCTGGTTGTTTGAGGCCGGGAACCCGAACTTGAGGGAGAGCTCAACTTGGGTTCCTTGGTTGCTTTCTATTATCACGTCTGCGCCGCTTCCAGTCTTATTTGAAGAACCATCCACGTAAAAGTTCCATTCTGTGGGGGGTTTCTAGGGCATCTGTGAATTCTGCGATAAAGTCGGCCAGATATTGTGATTTGATTACCGTCTGAGCTTCATATTGGAGATCAAACTCTGACAACTCGATTGCCCATTGTAAGATTCTGCCTGCTAGATCTGTTTTCTGCAATATTCCTTTTATGGGTTGGTTAGTTCAAACCTTAATTGTGTGAGCCTGGAAGTACGGGCGGAGTCGTCGAGATGTTAGGATAAGAGTATAGGCGAATTTTTCTATTTTCTGGTAGTTCAGCTCGGATCCCTGTAGTGCCTTGCTAATGAAGTAGACAGGTTGTTGTCCATTTTCGTCTTCTCTGACTAGTGCTGATGCTACTGCCTTGCTTCCCACTGCGAAGTATAATATGAGTGGTTCTCCAACTCGCGGTCGGGATAGGATAGGTGGCTGTCCTAAGAACTTCTTGAGGTCTTGGAAGGCTTGCTCGCACTCTATTGTCCATTCGAATTGTTTTCCCTTTCTTAAAGTAGCATAGAAGGGAAGAGATTTTATCGCGGCTCCTGCTAAGAATCGGGATAGGGCGGCCAGTCTCCCGTTGAGTTGCTGTACTTCTTTAACACAGGTTGGGCTCTTCATGTTGAGTATGGCCTGAAATTTGTCTGGATTTGCTTCAATTCCTCTTTGAGTGAGCATGAAGCCTAAGAATTTGCCTGCTTCTACTGCAAAGGTGCATTTCGCGGGATTGAGTTGCATGTCATGCTTCCTTATGGTGTCGAATACTTGAGCCAGGTCGGACAATAGTGTCTCTTCGCTTTGTGTTTTTATTAGCATGTCGTCCACATAGACCTCCATGATCTTTCCGATGTGATCCGAAAAAACTTTATTCATTAGTCTTTGATAAGTAGCTCCTGCGTTCTTGAGACCGAAGGGCATCACGATGTAACAGTAGTTCGCCTTTGGTGTTAAAAACGAGGTCTTTTCTTGATCTGGTGGATACATGGGAATTTGGTTGTATCCTAAATATGCATCCATAAACGAGAGATATTTATATCCAGAGGAAGCATCTACCAGGGCGTCAATACTTGGGAGTGGGTATGGATCTTTTGGACAAGCTTTGTTGAGATCGGTATAATCGGTGCACATTTGCCACTTCCCATTCGATTTTTTCACCAAGACGACGTTGGCTAGCCATAGCGGGTATTTAACTTCTCTTATAAATCCGGCTTCCAGCAGTGCCTGTACTTGCTCTTCCACAGCCTGGGATCGCTCTAGCCCAAGCTTTCTTCGTCTCTGCTGTACCGATCGAGATCCTGGGTAGACCGCCAACTTGTGGCACATTAGCTTAGGGTCTATACCTGGCATGTCCGCGGCTTTCCATGCAAAGAGGTCGACATTATCTCGTAAGAATTGTATTAGCAATTCTTTTAAATCTCCTTTGAGGATTGTGCCGATATTAGTTGTTTTTTCCGAAGTGTCCCCGATCTGAATTTTTTCTATCTCACCCTCTGGTTGGGGGCGAAGATCTTCTCGTCGTTGAACTCCGCCCAACTCGATTGCGTGGAACTCTTCTCCTTTGCCTCTGAGGTTTAGGCTTTCGTTATAACAGCGACGTGCCATCTTTTGGTCAGCTTTTATCGTGGCTATCCCTTTTGGAGTTGGGAACTTCATACATAGGTGTGGGGTCGAGACTATTGCGCCGAGTTGGTTGAGTGTTGTTCAACCTATGAGAGCATTGTAAGCTGAACTTACATCGACTACGATGTAGTCTATTTTGAGGGTCCTGGATTGGTCTCCTTTTCCGAAGGTTGTATGTAGTGATATATATCCTAGTGGTCGAACCGGGGTATCTCCTAACCCGAACAGACTGTTTGGATATGCCTTAAGTTCTTTTTCTTCTAAGCCGAGTTTATCAAAGGCTGTCTTGAATAAGATGTCGGCAGAACTCCCTTGGTCTATTAAGGTGCGGTGTAGGTTGGCGTTTGCCAATATGATGGTGATGACCATGGGATCGTCGTGTCCTGTGATGATGCCGAACGCGTCCTCCTTAGTGAATGTTATCGCTGGGATGTTGAGTGCTTCCTCCTCTCCTTCGACATGATATACTTCTTTGAGATACCTTTTGCGGGAAGATTTGGAGATCCCTCCTGCTGCGAATCCACCATGTATCATGTGGACATGTCTTTCTGGTGTCCGAGGTGATCATTTTGTTCGTTCGGTATCTTCATCCCTTCGTCTTTTTCTTTGATCATCATCTCGGGTGGCCAGGAATCGATCTAATTTTCCTTCCCTCACCAATTTTTCTATGTTATTTTTTAAGTCGAAGCATTCGTTGGTGGCGTGTCCTCTGACCCGATGATATTCACAATATTCCTTCCGATTTCCTCCTCCCCTTTTTCCTTTGAGGGGCCGTGCTGGGGGAATTTTTTCTGTATGGCAGACCTCTTTGTATATTTCGACTAGGGATGCTCTGAGGGGAGTATAATTATGGTATTTTTTAATTTTCTCCCCTTGTCGATCTTCTTTTCTTTTAGATTCCTTGTTTCTGTCACGGTAGGAGGCCCCCGATTTTGAGGTCTCTCCTAACCGAGCGTTTTCTTCCATGTTGATGTATTTTTCTGCCCGTTCCTGCACTTCGTCTAAGGTCGGGTACTTTTTTGATATAGACAGGCTGAAAGGTCCCTCTCGTAGGCCGTTGATAAGTCCCATTGGCCTCTGTGGGTAAGCTTTGTATGTCCATGCATGTTTTGTTGAATCTTTCCATGTAGTTGCGGAGGCTCTCCCGATATCCTTGCTTGATCCCTAATAGATTGGGGGCGTGTTTAGCTTTATCTTTCTGGATGGAGAATCTGGCAAGGAACTTTCCGGATAGGTCGTCGAAGTTTGAGATGGACTTGGGAGGTAAGCTCTCGAACCATCTGATCGCCGTCTTCGTGAGGGTTGTCGGAAAGGCTTTGCAGCGAACGGCATCTGAGGCATTGGTAAGGTACATTCTGCTTCTGAAATTGCTGAGATGATGGTTGGCATCGGTGGTGCCGTCGTACAAAATCATATCCGGGAGTTTGAAGTCTTTTGGAATTTTGGTTTTCATGATTTCCCTGGTGAACGGATCCTGTTCTTTGCGTGAGCTTTCCTCAGGAGTGACCCGATGGGCTTTTAATTTGAGATCGGCTTCTAATTGCTGTAACTTGTCTTCCAATTCTCGACGTCGCCGTACTTCTTTTTGTAGATCTTTTCCGATTTCTCGTTGTTGTTGGGTTTCTTCTTCAAGTTGCTTCAAGTGATCTTGAAGGGCTTCTATTGCTCCCGGTTTAGCTGAATTTTTGTCTCCATTGGATTCCAGAGTGTCTTTTGGTGGGGAGTCCGCATTTTTGTGCGGTGTTCTATTTTCTAGATCTGAGTCGTGGTCGTTGTCATGGTTGTCCGCCATGGTGATGGGATGACTTCCAGGTTCCCCGGCAACGGCGCCAATGTTCCGAGGGTTACCTGAAACTGTAGGTCGATCTCGGACAAGATCTTCTGTGCTGGTCGGAACCGATGTGTCTGGCTGATGAATGGTGATCGGAGCTGGTATGTCCGACTTGTTTGGACTTTGAATGTGCTGCTGATCCTCTGTCACCGAAGGGTGGGGGGTACCTGCAAGAGACTCCGATGCTTAAGTTAGCATGGGTATTAAACAGGTGTAATGTAGAATCAGAGTATGAGTTATACCTGGGTGCTCCAGTGTATTTATAGTAATGTGGGCTGACCTTTCGGGTAAGATAAGTTAGTTACTTTATCTTATCTTATCTTATTTTGAGTGAAGTCAGCTTATCTTCAAGGGAACCGCCTTTATCTCTATAGGCTTGAAGTGCCTTTGGATTTGGGTCGTGTTCCTCCATTTGGGCCCTTTACTGGGCTCTTTTGTTGACATGGCTGAGTTCTTTAAGAAGAAGTCGGTCCGCTTGACCTGAAGAGGTCGGTCGCTTTATCATTGATCATTCCGGGTCGAATAGCTCAACCCAGGGTATGAACAGGATCCTACATGCTTGAAAGACAGATGGAACTGAGCTCCCGAGATCCTGGAATACCACCAACTTACGACGCTACTATACATAGAAACATCCTTCCAAAGCAATAAGATCGAGGTCATTTAAGACTATATCTTTACCCTTTATTTTTTGCTTTTTTCACTTTCATTTATTGCTTAACTTGTTCAATCGTATATTTTCTTATCGGGCACACTTTCCTACCCACATCGGGAGGTTTTAGCGATGCCCAAACCTCAAATTAATATTCATTTTTTCAAAAGCATTGCCCAGTCCGACAACACGAACTAAATACGGCTACCCCTGGGGATCGATGACGGAGGAAAAATGTCGGTAAAGATTTTCACAAAAATAACGCGTTGCAAGTATAATTCTAAACCGACAATTAAACCTCAATCAATGTTTAAATTGTTTGTCACAAATACAAATCCAATAAAATTAACCGAAGTATTCAAACCTCGGGTCGTCTCTCAAGGAATTGTAGGGAAGTGTAGTTTATTATTGGTTATGGGAAAGTATATTTTTTGGGTTTCTGAAATAAGGAATAAGAAATATAGATTACGAGAAAAATAAACTAATAACTAAGAAACATCCTAGCAAGGGTTGAGAATCGGAATTCCTATCCTCATTATCATTGTCAATTGTGATGGTAATTGCAAATTGCTCTCACTTAGTTAACTTCTAACAAATGAAAGAAAGTCAAGTGAGCAAATCAACTTGAGTTCACAAATCCTAATAAAAAATTAGAGTTAGTGAAGCTCAAGCCAACTAGCAACTTTCAATCGCTATCCAACAAGAGACTTTGACAATTCAAGAGTCTCCAAATTACTCAATCCAAGTTAAGAATATAAAAATCTAATTTAAAATCCTACTAAGCGTTTTATCAAACACATGGTAGGTACAAAATAAAAGCATGATAAAATTAACAAGGAATATTGAATCTAAACAACCAATTGCAAGCATCAATGACTAACAATTAAAGAGAGTAACAATAAACATAGAAAACATAAATTGCATTAATAGAAATCAAATGTAACAAGAGCTCATAAACATAAAAATGGCGAAAAAGAGATTTAACAATAGACGAAGATGAACTAAAGTGCTTAAACAAATAAAAGTAAGACAAAAACTAAATTAAAGGAAGATTGAACCTGAACCTAAAGAGAAATTGAAAGAAGAAACCCTAAACCTAGAGAGAGGAGAGAGCCCTCTTAATAGAAACCTACATCTAAAACCTAAAAGTGTGTGAATGAAAGTGTATGATTGATTCCTCCCTTCCAGCTTGCCCCTAATCAGTTTCGGGCCTGAAATTGGGTCAAAAGCAGCCCAAAAGTCGCCCCCAGCATTTTCTGTAAATTGCAGCACGTGATGCTCTATCACGTGTACGCGTCACTTGAACTCGGCACTGGCCATGCGTAGGCGTTAACCACGCGTGCACGTCATTTGGACATTGGCTCAGTCACGCGTACGCGTCGTCCACGCGTGCGCGTCGCTACCAGATTCTCAGAACTTTAATTTCTTGTGTTCCTTCCACTTTTGCATGCTTCTTTTCCAACCTCTAAGCCATTCCTGTGCTATAAACCCTAAAAACACTTAACAAACATATCACAGCATCGAATGGTAATAAAAGAGAATTAAAATTAGCAAATTTAAGGCCAAAGAAGCATGTTTTCAATCATAGCACAAAATTATGAAGGAAAATGTAAAACATGCGAATTATATGAATAAGTGTAAAAATAATGGATATAATCCACTCAATTCAATACAAAATAAACTATAAAGTAGTGGTTTATCAATCTCCCCACGCTTAAACATTAGCATGTCCTCATTGTAAGCTCAAGAGAAGCCATGAAGGAGGTGAAGAGGAATGGTAGAATTTATGAAATGCAACCTATCTATATGAATGCAACTAAGTGCAAAATGCTTTTACCTACTTGGTTAAAAGTAAATAAATCTTCCAAGAACAAATATGAACAGGATTCCACTAATTCAAATCATAAAATGAAGTATAAATAGACTTGCAAAAGAAGATAGCCCATGAAAGCCGGGAATAAAGAATCGAGCATTGAACCCTCACTAGAAGTGTATACACTCTAATTACTCAGGTGTTTAAGGTTCGATTCTCTCATTCCTCTACTAATCTTGCTTTCTAAGGCTTGCTCTTCTTCTACCAATGAACAAAAATTTAATGCAAGAATACACATATCAAGAGGTCTTTTAAGGGTTGTAATGGGGTTAGGGTCAAGGTAGGATTGTATTTGGTCAAGTGGACTAAAATCTGAATCCTTGATTAACCTAAACTTTCCACCTAACTTAAGACAATCCATGTAATCAAAATGCACAATCCAACTGCCCATTAACTATGTTTACCATATATTCATGCACCCAATTTTGAGTACAATACATACGCATTGCTATCACCATTTACTTTGGGGCATTTTGTCACCTTTTATTATTTGCTATTTTTCTTTTCTTTTTCTCTGTTTTATTTTTTTTTCTTTTATTTTTCTCAATGCATATGATTAAGATATTGAATGCAATAATATGTCCTCAACATTCTTTTCTATATTTTCACAAGAATATACAACACCCAATTCCCAAACCAAATATTTCCAACCCAATTTTTGTATACTTAAATCATGAGCACTCTCACTAGTCTAAGCTAACCAAGGATTCAAATTAAAGACATTATTGTTTTCTGCTTAGAGTTAGTGATGAGCTAAAGTAAAGAATAAATGGGGTAAAATAGGCTCAACATTGGTTTGCAAAGGATAATAAAAGGGTAAGGTCATATGGGTATGTGAGCTATAGTGAAACAAAGGCCTCAATCACATAAGTGCATGCATACACCAAACAATAGAAATATAGAATCAAGCAAGACAAACATCACAATTTTAGAGAGAATGACACACACCGAAATAAAATATATTGGTTGATAAGATACAACCAATCAATTAGGTTAAAAAATCTCACTGGGTTGTATGTTCTAGCTCTTAAACCATGTTCCAAATTAAATTCTTCAAGCAAGTTTAACAAAAAATTTTAATTCAAATTAGTAAAATGCTATAAAACAGTTTCTTGGAAGAGAATTCGTCACTTCAACCAAGTAGTACATACATGCAAGTAACTAACTACACAAGCAATCTATTATGCAATGCAACAACTTTAACTAACAAGGAAAATTAAATATTGGTGTTGAAAATAAAGTAGTTACCCGCGGAAGTCGGTTTCGACCTCCCCACACTTAAAAATTGCACCGTCCTCGGTGCATGCAAAGATGTGCAAGTGGACGAGTTCCTACAACTGATGCACTTTCTCCAAAGATTGTACGGCGGGACTTGTTTGTTACTCCATTTAGAAGTTTTCCGTTTTCCTTCTTGGTGGCCATCCTAAAAGAAGAGAAAAAGGAAGAAGAATAACCCACAAATAAATATATGCAAACAAATAAAATATAGGTGGGCTAATGCCAAATAATAATGAGGTTCTCAACTACATGGTAGCTACAACATGCAAATGAGAAAACAATATAGGCGAATGGCATATCAATAATGCAAGAATTACAACAAAGAGGGAGAGAGCGTGGGTCATGAAAGACAATATAAGTTCATATCAATGCAAAAGGAATACAAGTGTCATAAAAGATTAGCATTGACCTATAAATAATATCACCCAACAATATAAAACAAGTCACTAAGTACCAAAACAATGGAAGAAATATTCGACAGATGAGTAAGAATATTTAACACCAATGGAAGAATAGCAGACTTAGAAAAGAAAATAAAAACATACACAAAGTTAAAATGCAATAAATGGAAGTATGCAAATGCAATAAGTAAAAGAAAAGAAAGACAAGAAATATGAAAAGTGAACTTTTGAAAAGTGAGAGAAGAAGAATGTAAGAAAGGAAGAAGAAAGAAGAAGAAAGGAGAGAGAAAGAAGATGAAAGGAAAAGAAGAAACAGGGTAGGTATCAAGGATCGAACGCGACGCACGCGCATGAGGCACACTTACGCGTGAAAACAAAAACAAGCATGTGATGCGTGAACGTCGTCCACGCGTACGCGTAGATGCCCCAAAAATAAAAAGTGACGCGTGAGCGTCGGTCACGCGTACGCGTGGGGTGGGTTGTGCGCCAGGCACACCACCCACAACGTTCTAGCATAACTCTCGGGAAAAATGTACCAGAGAGCAAATTCCAATATGACGCGTGCGCATCGGCCACGCTTACGCGTGGGAGACCCGAATTGCAAATGACGCGTAGGCGTCAGCAACGCGTACGTGTGGGTTGGTGAAAATTGATGGGTGATGCGTACGCATGGGTCACGCGTACGCGTGAGGCTGGCTATGCGCCTAGCACCCTACCAGCGCGGTCCTAGCTCAACTCTCTGTCCAGGCTGCACTGTCGCGCCGTTCCAGCACGGTTTGGGCACGAACCAAATTTGGGTGTTGACGCGTACGCGTCGGTCACATGTATGTGTGATAGCCTCTTTTTTTTTAAATAAGAAACTAACAAGCTACCAGAGTAATGCCAGACATCATTAAACAAGTGAAACCATAACATAGACTAAATAAACCTAACTAAAATTGAAAATTCAACTTATTACCAATATAAATAAAAGAGAAAATAAGAAGAATTTACCATGGTGGGGTGTCTCCCACCTAGCACTTTTTGTTAAAGTCCTTAAGTTGGACATTTGGTGAGCTCCTTGTCATGGTGGCTTGTGCTTAAACTCATCTTGAAACTTTCACCAATGCTTGGACTTCCAATAAGCTCCAACATAGTGAATTCACCAAGCCTTGATGAAGTTCTATTTTAAGATCTCAAAGTTGATCCACATGTATGCCGGGATCCCAAATCTTGTTTCTACACCCGTCTTTAAGTGGATCATCGTTGTTCCAGCCGGGTGGCAAGCAATCCGAATTCTCAATGAAGTATCAAACTCTTCTCTTAGATCCAACCAATTGATCACTAGTCTGACCCTTGCATCTAAATCTTGAAATCTCAACCTTGATGAGTCTTGATTTGCAACTCCAACCACTAAACATCCTTTTCTTACACTTCATTCCACAAAGTCTCCTAAGTTGGCCATCCATTTCAAGCATACCATACTCAAGTGGGACAATAAAGCTAATAGAGATAAGTTTTACCCACTCAAATGAAGGAGTAGACGGCAACCTAGGTAGAGAAGTCTCCAACGATCTTGACAAAGCATATTCAACTCCCGTCTAACCTTTTCGAGAGACTTTCATCTCCACATCATTCTCCAACTTAATCGGGGAAGGTTCTTCAAACTCAAGGAGTTCACTTGCGGATGCACATTCATCACTAGGAGGACTTGATTCACGGTCATCATCACCAAGGAAACTGGCTTCTTGATCTATCCTGTCCAATTCTTCATAGGGAATATACCTTAGAGGTTGTACACTACCCTCCTCAACATTAAATTCAAGCTTCTTGGAGGAATACTCTACAACTCTAGATTCCCATAGAGGTTCAGCATCTCCTAAGTCTTCGGCCACTTTTTCCTCTTCAACAGTTACAGCTTCCTCCAATTGTTCTAATACAAAGTCACATTCCTCACTTTCCACCGGAGTTTCTAGTTTCTCCTTCATGCTACATTCTTCATTAAATTCTCCACATGCGGCCATGGGAGTACTTTGAGTGTTGAAGCGTGGGGATGCTAAATTATTTACTACCTCGGTCAAGGTAGCTACAAACTCTAGTGTCATCCTTTGCATCTCTTTTTGCCCTTGAAGAAGAACACCAAGAGTGTCATCTCATTGCTTGGGTGGAAGGGTTCATGATAGGAGGGTGGTTAATCATGATAAGGATGTGGCGGTTCAAACTCTCCATCTTTTCCACTTGTTGCATAACACACTCTAGTCCCTTGTTCTCAAGTTGAGATTTGTTAGCCATGAGAGCTTCGTGTGATTTTCGGCTTTCCTCTTGCTCCATTTGATGGATGGTTACTTGAAGTCGGTCCACTGCTTCCTTAAAATGATCCCGTGGCTCTTGTTCCACTTAGCTAACATAATTAGGATCATATTGCTCTTGGATTAATGGATATGGACATTGCCCAATGGAGGGTTATGGTAGAAAGAAAAATTCATCTTGTGGTTAAAAATTCGCATACATTGGAGGTGGTGTATATTGAGGTGGTGGTTCTTAGGAGTAATTGGGTTGGAATTGGGGTGGTTCTGTGTATGGTTCATATGGCTTAAAAGGTAGTTGATATGGTGGATATGGGTTAGGATCATATGGAAGTGTTTGGTGGAAGGAGGCTTGTGAGTATGGTGGTTCAAGGCTATGTTGAAGAGGGGGTTCATAGGTATATGGTAGTGGTTGTTGATTGTCACGAAGAGGTCCACCATAACCATTGTCTTGGTATGCATCTTGGAATGACTCTTGCTCATAGTAAGTTGGAGGAGGTTGTTGCCAAGATGGTTGTCCATAAGCTTGAGGCTCCTCCCACCTTTGATTATTCTACCCTTGATGAATATTCTCATTGTAGCTTCTGTTTCCTAAAAGGTCTTTCTCCCAATTTGGTGATTCTGGGTTTTGGGATTGATATGTGACATACAATCAACCTATAACATGATTCATGAAATTGTACGGCTCTAAATCAGAGACCAATCTTCATCTCTTCTCATGAGCAATTAGATCAAGGAATTGGCAATTGATCAAGTTAAGAGAGATTGAATTACCAAGAAATTATAATTTAATCACTTATGATTTGCCAAGAAATCAATGATGCGATCGCAAGAACAACAGGTCACCTAAACAACAACACGACAAACGATGTGATCACAGCATTTCTAGAGATCTGGAGTGCCGACACGACAAGGACGACCAAAGGCACCACCGGGAGGCCAAGCGAGCACGTGATGATAGGAGCTACCTTATTCACTGAGAAAATCTTGAAAGCCAAACTCCCAAAAGGTTTTGACAATCCCAGCAACATGAAGTATGACGGCACCAAGGATCCCTAGGAACACCTAACGGCCTTCGAGGGTAGGATGAACCTAGAAGGAGCTGTCGATGCGGTCCGATGTAGGGCCTTTCCAGTAACTTTAGTTGGCCCTGCGATCAAATGGTTCAATGCCCTTCCAAACAGCTCCAAAGCCAGTTTTGATGACATCTCCAGGAAGTTTATGGCCCAGTTCATCACCATGATCACCAAAGCAAAACACCCAATCAGCCTACTTAGAATCACCCAAAGAAAAGACGAATCCACGAGAAAATACCTCGACAGGTTCAATGAGGAGTGCTTGACGATCGACAGACTCACGGACTTGGTCGCCAGTCTTTGTCGGACTAATGGCCTCATGAATGAAGACTTCCGGAAACACCTCACCATCAAGCCAGTCTGGACCATGCACGAAATCCAAAATTTTGCATGGAACACGGCAGCATGGCAACACAGTATCTCATAATAACCCACCACCCGTAAGATACCCCTAAAGAACACCCCAGACCTGCTGCCCCCAATCGACCACCCAGGGTAGGAAAGTTCACGAACTACACCCCTACCCACTCCTATCACAAAAATCTACCACCAAATAGTGGAGCAAGGCATCCTTCTGAAGGTGCAACAACTGAAGAAATGCACAGGCGGCAACAACATCCTATACTACGATTACCACCAAGGATACAGACATAAAATCCAAGACTGCTTCGACCTAAAAGATACCATTGAACAAGCCATCCGAGATGGCAAACTCCCCGATTTCGCCAAAATCATCCAAGAACCTAGGAGAACTGAAATAGAAAGATTACCAGAACACGAAGGATGAAACCCGAGAATGATACAGTAAGCACCCCAAGAAAGTCCGGAAACTGACCCCATCATAATCGTAAACATCATCACCAGAAAGGACATATTGGAAAAGTCAAAATCAGCACTAAAAAATGATCTCAAAGTCCTAGCCGTAGGAACCAAGCACCAATCTCCTCGGTTCTAGCGGCAATAACATTTTCCCCCAATGACTGCCAACACGGCACCTTAGCGGAAGACGCCCCATTCGTCATCTCGGCAAAAGTTGGAACTAGACTTGTGAAAAGAATATTGGTCGACACTGGAGCTAATTCTAACATCCTCTTTAGATGAGCCTTCAACAAGCTACGTATCCAAAACAAAAATCTGCAAACCCACCGCAACAGGGTGACTGGAATCGGAGACAACTTCCTCAAACTGGACGATTCTATAGTGTTACCACTAACCATCAAAACCAGAAGCCAGAGGAAGACCATCTTCTCCGAGTTCGTGGTCCTCAAGGACTCCACTGCCTACAACATCATCCTCGGAAAAAAGACAATTAATGATCTATCCGCTGTCATCTTCACCAAGTTCCTAATCATGAAGTTTCAAGCCAATAACGGCACCATCAGAATGATATACAGGAACCAAAAAATTGCGGTACAGTGCGACAACACTAGCTTGGCCCTCTATAAGAGATCCCGGGTCATGGCAGGCATCTTCCTTGCCGACCTCGATGCATGCCAAGACCCCAGTCCGCGCAGAACTGTTCAAGAAAATGATGAAGAAGCAGAGCGGGACCTTGCAGACGAGGTCAGGAGCATAGCACACCTACGAGAGCTAGCCCTAAAATAGAGAATAAGCCTATGGTACAATGGCAGCACGGTACGATGAGACATTGAACCAGGAGACCTCATCTTACAACAAAATAACATCGGTCCTCCCACTCCCGAAGAAGGGAAGCTTACGCCCAACTGGGAGGGTCCCTTCCGAATCAAGACGATAATCAGAAAAGGATCCTACATGATTGAAACACAGACGGGACCGAGCTCCCGAGATCCTGAAATACCACTAACTTACGACGCTACTATACATAGAAATATCCTTCCAAAGCAATAAGATCGAGGTCATTTAAGACTATATCTTTACCCTTTATTTTTTTTTCTTTTTTCACTTTCATTTATTGCTTAACTTGTTCAATCATATATTTTCTTATCGGGCACACTTTCCTACCCGCATCAGGAGGTTTTAATGAGGCCCAAACCTTAAATCAAAATTCTTTTTTTCAAAAGCATGGCCCTATCTGACAACACAAACTAAACACGGCTACCCCGGGGATCAATGACGGAGGAAAAATGTCGGTAAAGATTTTCACAAAAATAACGCATTGCAAGTATAGTTCTAAACCGATAATTAAACATCAATCAATGTTTAAATTGTTTGTCACAAATACAAACCCAATAAAATTAACCGAAGTATTCAAACCTCAGGTTGTCTCTCAAGGAATTGCAGGGAAGTGTAGTTTATTATTAGTTATGGGAAAGTATATTTTTTGGGTTTTTGAAATAAGGAATAGAAATATAGATTGCGAGAAAAATAAACTAATAACTAAGAAACATCCTAGCAAGGGTTGAGAATCGGAATTTCTATCCTCATTATCATTGTCGATTGTGATGGTAATTGCAAATTGCTCTCACTTAGTTAACCTCTAACAACTGAAGGAAAGTCAAGTGAGCAAATCAACTTGAGTTCACAAATCCGAATCAAAGACTAGAGTTAGTGAAGCTCAAGCCAACTATCAACTTTCAATCACTACCTAACAAGAGACTTTGACAATTCAAAAGTCTCCAAATTACTCAATATAAGCTAAGAATATAAAAATCTAATTTAAAATCCTACCAAGCATTTTATCAAACACTTGGTAGGCACAAAATAAAATCATGATAAAATTAACAGGGAATATTAAATCTAAACAACCAATTGCAAGCATCAATGACTAAAAATTAAAGAGAGTAACAATAAACATGGAAACATAAATTGCATTAACGGAAATCAAATGTAACAAGAGTTCATAAACATAAAAATGGCAAAAAAGGGAAATTAACAAGAGAAGAAGATGAACTAAAGTGCTTAAACAAATAAAAGTAAGACAAAAACTAAACTAAAAGAAGATTGAACCTGAACCTAAAGAGAAATTGAAAGAAGAAACCCTAAACCTAGAGAGAGGAGAGAGCCTCTCTCTCTAGAAACCTACATCTAAAACCTAAAATTGTATGAATGAAAGTGTATGATTGATTCCTCCCTTCCAACTTCACCCTGCAGCCTCTAATCAGTATTTTTGGGCCTGAAATTGGGTCAAAAGCAGCCCAAAAATTACCCCCAGCATTTTCTGTAAATTGCAGCACGTGACGTTCTATCACGCATATGCGTCACCCACGTATACACATTGCTTAAACTCAGCACTGGCCATGTGTAGGCGTTAGCCACGCGTGCGCGTCATTTGGATATTGGCTCAGTCACGCGTACGCGTCGTCCACGCGTGTGCGTCGCTACCAGATTATCAAAACTTCAATTTCTTGTGTTCCTTCCACTTTTGAATGCTTCTTTTCCATCCTCTAAACCATTTTTTCCATATAAACCTTGAAAACACTTAACAAACATATCATGACAACGAATGGTAATAAGAGAGAATTAAAATTAGCAAATTTAAGGCCAAAGAAGCATGTTTTCAATCATAGCATAAAATTAGGAAGGAAAATGTAAAACATGCGAATTATATGAATAAGTGTGAGAATAATGAATAAAATCCACTCAATTCAATACAAAATAAACCATAAAATAGTGGTTTATCAATCGATCACCCCGAGACTAACAAAACGAATATCCAAATAATAAAACGGATATCTAAATAAGTAAACGGCTATCCGGGATCACCCGGAGGCCAACGAAACGGATATCCCAATAACAAAACAGATATCCAAATAACAAAAAATGGTGACCCAAGGATCGATCATCCCGAGGCAAACAAAATGGATCCAAATAACAAAACAAATATCCAAATAAGTAAACAGCTACCCGGGATCGATCATTCCAAGGCCAACAAAACGGATATCCAAATAAGCAAATGGTTACCCAGGGATCGATTACCCCGACCCCAAGGCCAACAAAATAAATATCAAAATAACAAAACGGATATCCAAATAAGGAATTGGCTACCCGAGGATCGATCACCCCGAGGCCAAAAAATGGATATCCGAATAACAAAATGGATATCCAAATAAGTAAACGGCTATCAAGGAATCGATCACCCCGAGGCCAACAAAACAAATATCTAAATAAGAAAAAAGATATCCAAATAAGTAAACGGATAACAGGAAATCGATTACCCTAAGACTATGAAAATGGATATCCAAATAATAAAACGGTGACCTGCGGATTCGATCACCTGCGAAGCCAACAAAACGGATATCCAAATAACAAAATGGATATCCAAATAACAAAAATGGCGGTCCGGGTATCAATCACCCCGAGACCAACAGAACGGATATCCAAATAATAAAACAGATATCCAAATAACAAAACGGTGACAGGGGGATCGATCACCTGTGAAGCCAACAAAACGGATATCCAAATAAGTTAAACAGCTACTACCAGAAACGGATCACCTCCGAGGCCAACAAAACGGATATCCAAATAAGCTAAATAAGCAAAGTATTAAAATTGGCCCACCGAGAGGCCTAAAATAACTTTACAATAATGGCCCAAAAAGGCCATAGAAAACAAGCATGAGCTGACAGTCTTTCAACTCGTGGAAAGCCAAACTCACCAACATCCCGCAAATCAGCGCAAGATGACGTCATGCCCTTTCCACACCCCTCACGATATCCCGATAATAAAAAACCAAACTCTTCAACAAAAGCGGCATTAAGGTCTAGGCTAATGAATTTTCAACTCGTAGAAAGCGGAACTCGCCAACATCCTGCCAATTGGACGCGGATGACGTCACGTCCTTTCTAGGCCCCTCACAGTCTCCCGAACTACAGAGAACTGGGCTCCCCAACAACTCAATATTGAGACCAAGCAAGCATTTTCTCATGCTCTAGGGGCAACTGTTCTGGACCCAATCTCTGGGTCCTTCCTCAGAACGATCATCAAACCCGATAATCCCAAGACTGGGCCATCCTTGTAAACCCCATGAAATTCACAAATAATTAATCAATAGATTAATTTTTAATAAAATAAATTAGAAATGCAAATTTTATAGAAAAATAGGATAGAGCTAATTAAAATAGAAATTTTGATTCTAATTTCAAAGAATTTGGCCCGAGATTGGGCCGAACGGGCCGAACTGGTCAAACCGGGTCCAAAATGGACCCAAGCCCAACAAGTCAGCCCAAAACAACATAAGAAGAAGCATTCTTCTTCCCCTCATTTAGCATAAACACACTGAAGAAATGCAAGGTAAGGGAGAAGAAAGACAAGCCCTAACACGATAATTCAAACCACCATAACTTCTCACTCCGAGCTCCGATCACCGCACTGTTTAAGGCCATGCATCCACAGTGTCAAGCTCTACAAAGCCCAGTGTCCAATTTCATTCTCAGCCTCTCCTCCCCCCATTTTTTCGAAAATTGTTAGAGTGATGTTGAGATTTTGCTTCTTTGATGTATTAGGACCCGATTAGCTTGAGGAAAACATTCACTCTTGCTTATGTGATGCTTGAGTAAGGTAAAAATTTTAGAACCCTAGCTATTTCTTGATTTGAGTATGTTGGGTATTGAGTTTTTGGGTATATATATGTTATATATGTGTTAGGTGTGTATGTATGTATGATATGAAGTCTTTGGAGCCTTTGGAAGTTTGGGTTTTGGTGCTAAGTTGCTGGAAAGTGGTGTTTAGGGCTTGCTTTTCGCCTAGTGGGTTGCCTTGGGTAATATGTGAAAATCGGCCAAGGTATGGTTTAGGTTTATCGTATTTAATATATAATGTCTTGTAAAAACTTAGGCTAGATGACCAATATGATTGGTTGGAATGATTAAGTATGTTGAATATTTAGTATTTATGATATTGATGATTTAATAAAGTCTTGTCGTGTCGGTTTAGATTTTCTTTTTATAGAAAAGAATTATTTCGTTGTGAGCATAGCTCCAAACCGACAAACAATTCTCGCAATAAAAAATTTGTGGTTTTGTGTCACGAATAACAAACCCCAATAAAAATTAACCGAAGTATTTGGACTCCGGGTCATCTCCCTAGGATACAATGAAGTGATCAATTATTGGCTATAAAGGGGTAAGGGGATTTTTGGTTCACAAGAGGGCAAGAAAAGTAAATTAAGCAAGTAAGTAAAGAAAGCAAGATAAAGAACTCTTGGCTAAGACTTAGGTAATTGAGATCACCGTCCTTGCCAACAAACCAAATATTAATAATCATGAGAGGCCAACTTATTAAGTCTACTTCCCAAAAGCCTTAAGTGCATGGTATTTATTCCTAAGCTTGAAGTACGTCAAATAGGTTTGATCACATCAACCCTTAAGTCCCAACCTACCTACTAATTAACTTAATAGTGGGTTAGCGTCAATGGGTGTCAAATCAATCACCAAAGGTTCTCAAATCACCAAATCCATTATATCCAATGACACAAGGTTACCCAATTCCCTTAGCTTAGACCAAGAGTTGACAAAACTACTCAACAACTAAAGAGAACATTTCATCAAACACATAGAGTGCAATAAAAGTAAGCATCATAAATTGCAAGAAATAGTAAAATCTAACAACTACTAATTACAAAGAAAGTAAGATCACAATTCAATTCATCAATAGACGAAACAATTACATTAAATTGCATTAAATGTAAACCAAATCCAACATGAGTTCATCATCACAAAAGAGAGCAAAATGAGACATTAACATCACAAACAAGGGAATCAAGATGTAGAAATGAGAAATTATAAAAGAAACAAGATGAGATCAAGTAATTAAACATGGATCTAAGACAATCTAACCTAATCCTAACCTAATTCTAGAGAGAATAGGGAGCTTCTCTCTCTAGAAAACTAACTAAAGGCTCATGTTGGCTAAACTAATTGCTCCCCCTCTGCTTGGACTTCAATTTTGCATGAAATACACTCAGAAACAAGTTGGATTTGGGCCTGGGCAGCTCAGAAATCGTCCCCAGCATTTTGCCTTTAAGTGGGCCACATGAGAGTATCGGCGCGTGCGCGTTGATTGCAAAATTCTTCATCCGCCCAGACGCGTCATGTACGTGTGCGCGTCTCTAAGCGAAACCACTTCTGCGCGTGCGCACCTTGTACGCGTGCGCATCCATTGATGCATTTCCAATCTCTGTCTCTTCATGCATTCTCCCTTTTGCATGCTTTTCTCCTCATTTCTTCCATCCAATACTTGCCTTATGAACCTGAAATTACTCAACAAACACATCAAGGCATCGAATGGAATTAAAGTGAATTAAAATCACCAAATTAAGGGCCTAAAAAGCATGTTTTTACACTTAAGCACAATTCAAGGGAGAATTACAAAATTATGCTATTTCATTGAATAAATGTGGGAAAAGGTGGTAAAATCCCCTAAAATAAGCACACGATAAATCACGAAATCGGAGTTTATCAAATCTCCCCACACTTAAACTAAGCATGTCCTCATGCTAAAATTGAGAAAGAAGAAAAGTGTATCAATATTTATTCAATGCAAATTAACTATCTACAATCTATCTATATGCAATCTATCTACATGAATGCAATTGCTTGGTCAAAATAAATCAATCTCCAAGAATACGTGTACAAACACAAGGGCTAAGGCGATAGTAATCAACTCAACCCACAATTGAATTGAATCATTGAAAGACTTTACAAACTTGCAAGAGAAGATGATCATGGGTGGAAACATGTAATTGAGCGATCAAACCCTCACCGGATGTGTATCCGCTCTAGTCACTCAAGTGTATGGGGTTGATTCACTCAATTCTCCCCTAATCATGCTTTCCAAGATTTGTTTTATATCTAACAATCAACAGTTACTTTATGCATGCATACAAGTATCATGAGGACTTCCTATAGGTTGTAATGGGGCTAGGATCAAGGTAGGATACATATGGTCAAGTGAGCTAGAGATTTGAATCTTTGATTAACTTAAACTTTCCACCTAACCTATGACAACCTAAACAATTCTAAACAAACCTAGCTATCTATTCTTCACTTTTTCACACACTCATGTATTTCCTTTTAGATTATCACACATATACATTGAATTTATGAAACTTTAAACCTTGGGACATTTTGTTCCCTTTTTGTTGCAAAATTTTTTTTTAAGATCAAATATATACAAGGACATCAATGCATATGGTTTACACATGATTAATACATGAGTATGTACCTAATTCCTAAATTTTTCAATCAAAAACACACACACACTTTATCTTTACCCAATGTTCCCAACTCTCCCAAAATCAAATGATAAACACTCTCACTAGCCTAAGCTAGTCAAAGATCCAAATTGAGGACATTTATTATTTTTCACTTAGGCTTGTAATGTGCTATAATTATGAACAAATGGGTTAAGCATAGGTTCAAGATTGGTTAACAATGGAAGATAAAAGGATAGGCTATTTGGGTAAGTGAGCTAATTGAACAATGGCCCCAATCATATAATTGCATGTATACACAAAATAATGGACATAAAGAATCAAATAAATCAAAGATTACAATCATAGGAAGAGAATAATGCACACAAGAATGAAAATAAGTGGTTATATATGATGTAACCACATAATAAAGCTCAAATCTCACATGCTTGTGTTCTTTGCTCAAAACATGCTCCACAAGTGTATAATTCAAGCAAGTTCTAAAAAATTTTTTTTCAACCAATTGGGGTGGTGCCCTAAAAATGAATTTCTTGAAAATTTTCATCATATTGACTGAGCTTATTCTAATGCAATGTTGTGATTTAGAAAATTTTAAAATTTTCCCTAGTTTACCCCCTTTTCAATCAAAGCACAATTCTTATACAAAAGGGTTAACTAGATTTTTAACAATCCAAAACATTTTCTAATCACAATCAAAACCAAAATGCAAAATATATATATATATATATATATATATATATATAAGTAAATAAAAGTGTGCATCAACCAAGATAAGGGTATCCAAAATAGTAAATATGTACAGTAATCCCAAAATGATCTAAAACATAAAGTGCAAAATAAAATAAAGTAGCAAAAAATAGAAATAGATGTCTGAAAGTTCACCACATGAATGAAAACACCGGTCACGAACGGTGACCTCCCGACACTTTAGAATCAAGCATCGTCCTCGATGCTACTGCTGAAGCTCAGAATGGGGGTCAACAATCGCGCCGGGCTGTGGCTCAGGCTCAGGCTGTGGGACTGGGACTGGCTGTGGCTCTGGTACTGGCTCAGGTTGTGGCCGTGGAGTGTCTTGCTGAACCTGAGGAGGGTGCTGAACCTCAGTGGTGACCTGTGTCTCTGGAGGTGCATCCTGATGAATCGGCTCCTCAGCAAGCTCCTCCTCCTGATCCTGGTCTATGCGGTCGAGACGTCGCATGACACGACGCTCGAGGCGCTCCATGAAGCAAAGCAGGTGCTGCACCAACAGGTAAGTCGGCTCAGGCGCTGGTGGTGGTGGTAAGGATGCTGCGGCTGCTGAAGTAGAGGGGGGTCCTGCTGCTGCTGCTAATGATGAGGGCTGAGTTGCCTCCTCTACTACTCTGGCTCGAGAACGGCGTTTGGATGGGGGTTTCTTGTGCACCCACCCCCCCCATGGAATGGTAACATCCTTGTCCTCGTCATCTGGAGGTGGTGGTGTCACGTCATCATCCTCCCACGGAACATCAGCCATCTCAATCATACTAGTGACCAGTGTAGGGAATGGCAAGAGGCCACAGATATACGCGCGCCACATACTCTGCCTGATCAGACGGGAGAAGTTCACCTCCTTCCCCTCCATCACACAACTAATCAGAACCAGCATATCCATCGAAATCTCTGAGAAGTGAGTGGTGGGAAAGACATAGTGGGCAAATATATGCTGCCAAGTCCTAGCCTCCCTCGACAGATAAGTGAAATGCATCCCCTTGGGCTTCTTGTTCCTAGAATCCATCACCCAAGGAGCGTCAGGTGTGGCAATCACGCGCTTAAGCGCCTCATAGTCAAATGTCATGCAATGGATGGCCACCTCTGCCTGCTTATAGGCGCATGTGTCATCAGGACGAAGTCGGCAGAGCAGTGCATCCCTAATAGCAGCTTCAGTGATCATAATCTCTCTACCCCACAGCTGAACTGAATCGAGAGTGGCACGAAAGAAGTTGCAATAAAATTTCCTCACCCATGAAGTGTTTATCCTCCCCAAATCTCTATCAACAAAATTCAGGCCTAACTCCAGAATATGGGTGTTTACGGCACGTCTCACATCATTGGGAAGGAGCAGTTTCTTTTCAATGTTTAGATTTTTCTTTCGGAAATCGGGGAAGCGAAGTTCACAGTAAAGATTGGGGAATTTGATCGGATCAGTAGAAGGTAGCAACTGATTTTCTTTGTCCACCTCATTCAGCAGATTCTTAGCATAATTTGCATAGGGAGAAGGGGTAGAAGTTTTAGAGCGCTTTCTCTTTTTAGAAGTAGTGGCTATAGCTTTTCCTTTGTCTGACATCCTGAAAAACAGAGATGATACAATATAAGCAGCTAGCCAAGCAGATATAAAGCACTCGAAGCAAAGCATATTCATGAAGTGAGTAAAGAAGAGAGATTTCTTAGAATGCAAGCAACAGAATTCATAATTCAAATCAAGTTTCAAACCAAGAATTCAAACCACATTTGCACATTACTTGTTCATCAAGCCTAAGAAGCACCATATCCAAAGGAATGATCACAAGATTTAAGTTGAAAAACCAAGAGAAAAGTTAGTTGGTTAAACAAATTAAAGTTAGAAATCAGTTTGAAAATCAGTGATATGGTGGTTACCGGCTCAATTCAAAAGGGAATGTACAAAGTAAGAATGTAAGTACACTCACAATCATGAAATGCATCAAGTCATTGATGATGAAATATAATTTGGCCAAAAAGCAATTAATATGAAAACAAGTCATCAATCAATGTAAAGATCACTAGAATTATATCAATTGGTGTTGGTAAAATAAGAATTATAGTGAACAATACACATAAATAAAATTCAAACACCAAATTTCAATGAGCCATGAATGTCACAAGGTTGAGATAAGAGTTGAAAATTTTATGCGCCATGTGACTAAAGGTAATTTGGGCATAGAGAAAACGAATCACATTAGCCACATAGGTAGAAGAAATCATCAATCTTGTGAAAGCAAGCAAATTGGGCTCAATTTCAAATGAAAACCAAGTTTATGGTCAGTCTGAAAGTTTACTCAACTATGCAATGTGTATGAGTAAATCAACATTGTAAGCAAGTAAGGAGTATAACAAGTATGACCAAAACTCGTAAACAGGTTCTTGAGGATTTTTCAAAATCATTTAGGCAGCAAAATTCTATTTGACACATAAATCATCAAATAGAAGTTTGTTACACCCATCAAAATAATGTCATTTCATGAAATATGGTTAGGAAAAATCCGGCAGCATTTCAGCAGCAAATTGGCCATTTTCCAAATTTAAACCGTCAAATCAATTTCCATATGAACTTATTAACAATCACAGACAAAAGCCAGATGTGAATTCATATGAAAGAGGCATGTAGGCCAACAAGCAGCACAGACAGCAATAAGCAATATAGATCAATTCAGCCAGCAACAAACAGCTATGAACAATCAAGCAACCAGTAGGTATGAGTAGAGCAATATTCAATAATAGCAAGCCAAGGAAAGTTAATGCAACAGCATCAATCAGCCCAAATGAGCATATGGCAAATCAATGAAACAGAGCAATCTCATACAGCAGCAAAAATTCAAACAAGCCTAAATCCACTACTCAGCCCAGATTCGCTAACCACCTAATTACACTGAACTAACTTAACTAATCTAATTACAGAATTGAAATAAAGCATTAAAGGAAGTAGAACATGGGAAGGTATGGAACCTGGAATATAGAAACTGAATGGAGCAAATGAAGGGAAGGGAGAGCAGAGAGGAGTGAATCGGCCAGAGCAGAGCGGCAGTCTGGTAGCACAGTGGAGCTTGTGCTGGTGACAATGGAAGTCACGACGGTGCTTGTGGTGGAGCAGGGGCGCTGTGAGAGAGAGAACAGAGAGGAGGGGGCAGAGGAGTGAGAGAGATGGAAGAAGAGAGAGAGGGAAAAGAAGAGAGACGAGGCAATGGCGGCACCGCTGCGGACGCTCGCCGGCGGTGGTTGGGTGCTTGGAGATGGAAGGTTGAAGGCTAAAGGATGGAAATGGAGGGAGAAGAAGGAAATGGAATGTTGGAGGGGAAGAGAGGGTTGGGGCGCGACTACGCTAGGGCTTTCGCGTCCCTGGTTAAATGGGATTTTTAAATCCACGCATGCGCGCACCATGTGTGTCTGCATGGGTTGAGGCAATTAGAGGTCGGCACGGAAGCGCCATTCGCACTTGCGCGTAGATGGGATAATTGGGAATGGGCGCGGACGCGTACGGTACGCGTCCGTGTGGGTGTGCTGGGCCAGAGGCATAAAAGGGGCCCAGAGTTGGCACAACTCTCGGGTCCTTTGGCCTGGGTGATACAAAACTGTATCGACGCACACGCGCACTGTGCGCTTGCGCGTGGATGAGTTGACTGGTGATAGGGCGCGGAGGTGCCAGGTGCACCTACGTGTGGGTGAAGAAACGTAAAGGGACGCGGATGCGCACAGCGTGCATCTGCGTGGGTTAGGGCGCAGAGTTGGCCCAAAAGTGGCACAACTCTCTGGTTCTTGGCCCAGAAAGCTAAAATGTGCAGCCGACGTGTGCGCACACTATGCGCTTGCGCATGGCTGGTGACTTTTTTTTATGAGCATCAAAAAGAGCTCAATATCCTCCTAATCTCCTCTAAGACTCTAAAACCAACTAAGATGCAAAATTAAGCACATTTTGAAATATTGGGGATTTTTCAAACAAATTGAGGAAACTTGCAATCTAAGCAAAAACTCAAATTCAGAGAATTATCCCTAATTAAAGCATAGAATGTTTAAACACCTTAGCAAGCAAAGCAAAATATACTAAGAAGTAAAGAAATTATATACAATGGAACCCAATTCATTCATTCATTATATCTACAAGAGAATGGAAAGAGTTTACCATGGTGGGGTGTCTCCCACCAAGCACTTTTAGTTTAAGTCCTTAAGTTGGACAATTGAGAGGCTCCTTGTCAAGGTGGCTTATGCTTGTATCCATCCTTAAACCTCCAAAAGTACTTGTCCTTCAATTGGTTGTCAGAAATTCCAACCATCTTCACCAAGTGTTGGTGAGGTTCTCTCCAAGATATGAGCTCCCAAAATTGGTTTCCGTAGTGTGATCCAGGATCCTATATCTTATCTTCGCACCCATCTTCTAGTTGATCGCCTTGATTCCATCCGGATGACAACAAAGCTGAATTCTCATGAAAGTACCAAACTATCCTCCTAGACCCATTTAATTGAGCATTACACCAATCCATGCTCTTCAATTTTGAGCTTCCAACCATAATGAGTTTAGATTTAGAATGCCAACCACTAAACATCCTCCTCTTACGCTTAATTCCGCAAAGCGCCCTAAGTTGACCATCCGTCTCAAGCAAACCATACTCAAGTGGGATAATAAAGCTGAGAGTTAGAAGTTTTACCCACTCAAGTGAAGGATTGGATGACGAACTAGGTGGAGGAGTTCCCAAAGATCTTGATAAAGCATGCTCTACTCCCGTCCATCCTCTTCTAGAGGCTTCCACCACTTGGCAAGGTTTTTCAAGTTTCTCCTCTTGCCAAGCTTCCTCAAGTTCACATTCTTCTTCACCAATTTCTTCTGTCTCTTCCCCATCACTCTCATCATAGATAGGAGGTCCAGTGAAGTCTACCTCACCATCAAGTTTAAGCATTGTAGGGAAGGGCTCTTCAAACTCATAAGAATCATATGTTGATGCAGAATCATCATAGATAAGAGGGCTTGTTGCTTGGAGCACTTCTTCCGGTTCTTCACTTACAATAGGTTTTGGAGGTTGCACATCCTCTTCAACCTTGCTTTCTAGTCCACTAGGAGAAGGTTCAATAATATTTTCAAGGGAGTTGATCAACGTGGGCAAAAAATCACTAGTGATGGAATCCACTTCTTGATCAATTTCCTTCAACTCTCCGTTTACTTCTGCTACTTTACTCTCCTTTTTAACATCTCTTCCATACTCCGTGGATGATGGTTCTTCAGCTTGAAATTCCTTTATATGCTCAACATATCCTAAACATCCATCCACTACTTTCTTTTGTTCGATAATCTCTACCTTCTCCTCTTGTTGCACTCCTTGCTTCAACTCTCCTTCCTTACCATGGAGCTTCAAGTTCACTTCCTCACTAAGCTCCTTGATTGTTTCTCCACATCTAACAATGGGGGTACTTATGGTGCATAAGCTTAGGTGGGATGTTAGGTGACTCACGGCTTCTACCATGCTAGCTAACCTTGCTCTTAGCTCCTTAAACTTAGTTCCATCCTCCTCCTGTCGCCTTAAGATACGAGACTCAAGGTCTCTCAATTCTAACATGAAGGCTTCATCAGGAGGTGGTGGTGGAAGAGAGGGTTCATTGGTTGAAGGAAGATTGTTGTAATTGGAAGGCGGTTCATATTGGTGGAATTCTTGACGTGGTGTGTGTGGAATTTGTGGTTCTTGGAAGTATTGGTATTGGGATGGTGGTGGTTCTAGATGTGGTTCATATGGTGGTTGTATGGTGGGTATGGGTTATAGTCATATGGAGGTGAATGGTGGTGTGAGGCATGTGAGTATGGTGTATGGCTATATTGAGGAGTGGGATCATATGCATATGATGATTGTGGTTGACAACCACAATGAGGATCATCACACACATTGGATTGATACATATTAGGATTAGGATAATACCCATAAGAGTTCGGAAGAGGTTGTTGCTATGAAGGTTGTTCATAAGCTTGGGGTTCCTCCCATCCTTGATTTCCAAATCCTTGATGTATATCCTCATTGGAGCTTCTATTTCCTACAACATAGTTTGAACTACACTCATAGCCAAAAGGATGAGAATTCATAGTAAAAGGAAATAAAAATAAAGATTAATAAGAAACAAAGAAAACAAAATCCTAAACTAGCAAAAATTAACAAATAAACCAAAAATCAAGCTATTCACAATATTTACAACAACCAATAATATAGCACCATTGCGCTCCCCGGCAACGGCGCTATTTTGATTTAATGAAGTCTTGTCGTGTCGGTTTAGATTTTCTTTTTATAGAAAATAATTATTTCGTTGTGAGCATAGCTCTAAATCGACAAACAATTCTCGCAATAAAAAATTTATGGTTTTGTGTCACGAAGAACAAACCCCAATGAAAATTAACCGAAGTATTTAGACTCCGGGTCGTCTCCCTAAGATATAATAAAGTGCTCAATTATTGGCTATAAAGGGGTAAGGGGGTTTTTGGTTCATAAGAGGGCAAGAAAAGTAAATTAAGCAAGTAAGTAAAGAAAGCAAGATAAAGAACTCTTGGCTAAGACTTAGGTAATTGATATCACCGTCCTTACCAACAAACCAAATATTAATAATCATGAGAGGCCAACCTATTAAGTCTACTTCCCAAAAGCCTTAAGTACATGGTATTTACTCCTAAGCTTGAAGTACGTCAAATAGGTTTGATCACATCAACCCTTATGTCCCAACCTACCTACTAATTAACTTAGTAGTGGGTTAGCGTCAATGGGTGTCAAATTGATCACCAAGGGTTCTCAAATCACCAAATCCATTATATCCAATGACTCAAGGTTACCCAATTCCCTTAGCTTAGACCAAGAGTTGACAAAACTACTCAACAACTAAAGAGTACATTTCATCAAACACATAGAGTGCAATAAAAGTAAGCATCATAAATTGCAAGAAATAGTAAAATCTAACAACTACTAATTGCAAGGAAAGTAAGATCATAATTCAATTCATCAATAGAAGAAACAATTACATTAAATTGCATTAAATGTAAACCAAATCCAACATGAGTTCATCATCACAAAAGAGAGCAAAATGAGACATTAACATCACAAACAAGGGAATCAAGATGTAGCAATAAGAAATTATAAAAGAAACAAGATGAGATCAAGTAATTAAACATGGATCTAAGACAATCTAACCTAATTGAGGGAAAACTAACTAAAGACTCATGTTGGCTAAACTAATTGCTCCCCCTCTGCTTGGACTTCAATTCTGTATGAAATACACTCAGAAACAAGTTAGATTTGGGTCTGGACAGCTCAGAAATCGCCCCCAGCGTTTTGCCTTTAAGTGGGCTATGTGGGAGTATCGACGCGTGCGCGCCATGTGCGCGTGCGCGTCTCTAAGCGAAACCACTTCTACGCGTGCGCGCCTTGTACGCTTACGCGTCCATTGATGTATTCCCAATCTTTGTCTCTTCATGCATTCTCCCTTTTGCATGCTTTTCTCCTCATTTCTTCCATCCAATACTTGCCTTATGAACCTGAAATCACTCAACAAACACATCAAGGCATCGAATGGAATTAAAGTGAATCAAAATCACCAAATTAAGGGTCTAAAAAGCATGTTTTTACACTTAGCACAATTCAAGGGAGAATTACAAAATTATGCTATTTCATTGAATAAATGTGGGAAAAGATGGTAAAATCCCATAAAATAAGCACAAGATAAATCACGAAATCGGGGTTTATCAATTGACCGATGATATAAGTTAAGCATGTGTTGGTGATCATTGTTATAGTGGAATTATAATGCCATTTGGTGTTTGGATATTGTTCGAGAAGTTGATGTTATTGGTTATATATGTATATATGATGGAATGTTGATGATTTTGTTGATGGAAGTGAGAAACTTAGGGTGTGAATCGGGTAAGATTGAAGCATGATTGATTGTGGCATGATGAGTAGATAGTAGGGCTGTATTGGTGTACTATGATATGTTTCTATGCTGAATATATATATATATATATATATATATATATATAGGAAGTGGGCATTGAGTTAGTTTTGATGAAAATTGAGGCTTGAGTTTGTTTGTGAAAAATAGATTTTTGGCCGAACTTCGACTAGCCATAACTCGGCATCCAGACACCAAAATTTTTTCAAATCTATTTTATAGGAAAATTGGGTCCATGAAGTTTACGCCGTTTGAAGAATGGAAGAAAAATAATTTAAAACGAAAACATTATGCGCATCGGAAGTTTGAGGTCCAAAATTAAAATTCTGCAGCTTTTTAGACTTAGTTAAATTTTTCATAAAACGTACGCCCACGCGTACGTGTGACCTGGGATTTTTGCGTATGCGAATCTCCTTTACGCGACTAGTGCACGAAATTGTGATGTCCAGGCTCGAACAATCCCTGGCAACGTGAGCAACTTGGTACGCGTAATCGTGATTACACTTTAATTATGTAAAATTCATGGCTCTTTCTTTCCCTGGCAATGGCGCCAAGAACATGGTGCCAATACCATGGTTCACAACTTCGATACAACTAACCAGCAAGTGCACTGGGTCGTCCAAGTAATACCTTATGTGAGTAAGGGTCGAATCCCACGGAGATTGTTGGTATGAAGCAAGCTATGGTCACCTTGCAAATCTCAGTCAGGCAGATATGAATTGATAATGATGTTTTCGAATAATAAATAATAGAATAGGGATAGAGGTACTTATGTAAATCATTGATAGGAATTTCAGATATGCGAATGGAGATGCTTTTCGTTCCTCTGAACCTCTACTTTCCTGCTATCTTCATCCAATCAGTCTTACTCCTTTCCATGGCTGGCTTTATGCAAGGGCATCACCGTTGTCAGTGGCTATATCCCCTCCTCTCAGTGAAAAATATGCTCACATGCTCTGTCACAGCACGGCTAATCATCTGTCGGTTCTCGATCATGCTGGAATAGGATTCACCCTCCTTTTGTGTCTGTCACTAACGCCCAACAATCACGAGTTTGAAGCTCGTCACAGTCATTCAATCATTGAATCCTACTCGGAATACCACAGACAAGGTTTAGACTTTCCGGATTCTCTTGAATGCCGCCATCATTCTAGCTTACGCCACGAAGATTCCGGTTAAGAGATCTAAGAGATATTCATTCTAGCTTATTTCATGTAGAACGGAAGTGTTTGTCAGGCACGTGCTCATAGGGGAGAATGGTGATGAGCGTCACACATAATCATCACCTTCATCACGTTCTTGGGTGCGAATGGATATCTTAGAAGCGAAATAAGATGAATTGGATAGAAAACAGTAGTACTTTGCATTAATCTTTGAGGAACAGCAGAGCTCCACACCTTAATCTATGGAGTGTAGAAACTCTACCGTTGAAAATACATAAGTGAAAGGTCCAGGCATGGCCGAGATGGCCAGCCCCCAAAACGTGATCACAGGATCAAAATACAATCCAGGATCCAGGATGGTCAAAAGGACGTCTAATACAATAGTGAAAGGTCCTATTTATAATAAACTAGCTACTAGGGTTTACATGAGTAAGTAATTGATGCATAAATCTACTTTCGGGGCCTACTTCGTGTGTATTTGGGCTGAGCTTGAGTGTTGCACATGTAGAGGTCCTTCTTGGAGTTGAACGCTAGTTTTTGTGCCAGTTTGGGCGTTCAACTCTGGTTTTGGCTCCTTTTCTGGCGCTGGACGCCAGAATTGGGCAGAGAGCTGGCATTGAACGCCAGTTTACGTCGTCTATTCTTGGCCAAAGTATGGACTATTATATATTTCTAGAAAGCCCTGGATGTCTACTTTTCAACGCAATTGGAAGCGCGCCATTTCGAGTTCTGTAGCTCCAGAAAATCCACTTTGAGTGCAGGGAGGTCAGAATCCAACAACATCAGCAGTCCTTCTTCAACCTCTGAATCTGATTTTTGCTCAAGTCCCTCAATTTCAGCCAGAAAATACCTAAAATCAAAGAAAAACACACAAACTCATAGTAAAGTCCAAAAATGTGAATTTAACATAAAAACTAATGAAAACATCCTTAAAAGTAACTAGATTCTACTAAAAATATACTAAAAACAATGTCAAAAAGCGTATAAATTATCCGCTCATCAGCGACCATGCGTTTCTGTTTGACACGCATGTGTACGCGTAAAGGGGACTACATACGCGAAATGGGCCAAAATGTACGCCCACATGTATGCGTGACCTGGGGTTTTGGCGTACGCAAAATTTCTCATACACGACCAGTCGTTTCTGCCTGCTGCGCATGCGTACGCGAGAAGGGCAATGCATACGCATCTTGGTCCAAACGCGCACACTCACGAGTACGTCTGACCCCTTTTTTTAGCAAAAATGTATTTTTATGTTTTAAAGTTCAAATTTCAACCTCTAAACCTCTATTTTCATCCTCTTAACCTTGTATCATAGTAATAAGTCTAATGATAAGTTGAAACTAGGAAATGGGGGTAACTTGGGGGTGAAGTAAAGTTAGAAAAGTGACAAGTTATATATGGAAATGTGTATACTTTGAGTGTATATGGTACCATAGCTTAAATGATATGATTCTACAATGATTACAATGAATATGAATGTTTATTGGCTCGTACACTCAATTTTATCTGAGATACGAGTTTCCTTGGGTAAAGTACCATGGCTTGCCACCACGTGTTCCAGGTCGAGACTCGATACTCTGTTGACCCTGCGTCGTAAGATGTGACTGGGCACTTATAAATTCCCGGGAAGGTTGACCCCTATTGAGTAAAATTTTATATATGTATGAATTATCAAAAAGTTATGCATAGACTCATGGGGATGTGCGACAGGGGACAGTTGGTGCACGAAATCACAATCACACTTTTGTAATTCCGCACAACTAACCAGCAAGTGCATTGGGTCGTCCAAGTAATACCTTACGTGAGTAAGAGTCGATCCCACGGAGATTGTCGGCTTGAAGCAAGCTATGGTTATCTTGTAACTCTCAGTCAGGATATCAATAATAATTATCAGTTTTAATTGGAATGAGTAAAAGAACATGAAATAAATACTTGTTATGCAGTAATAGAAAACATGTTGAGGTTTTGGAGATGCTCTGTCCTCGGGATTTCTGCTTTCCTCCTGTCTTCTTTTTCACGCACGCAAAGCTCCTTCCATGGCAAGCTGTATGTTGGTGGATCACCGTTGTCAATGGCTACCATCCATCCTCTCAGTGAAAATGGTCCGGCTGCGTTGTCACCGCAGGGCTAATCATCTGTCGGTTCTCACTCATGTTGGAATAGGATCCATTAATCCTTTTGCGTCTGTCACTACGCCCAACACTCGCGAGTTTGAAGCTCGTCACAGTCATCCCTTCCCAGATCCTACTCGGAATACCACAGACAAGGTTTAGACTTTCTAGATCTCAGGAATGGCCGCCAATAATTCTAGCCTATACCAATAAGGTTCTAATCTTATATTAGAAACCCAAGAGATATGCACTCAAGCTATTGCAGATAGAACGAAGGTGGTTATCAGGCACGCGTTCATAGGTGAGAATGATGATGAGTGTCACGGATCATCACATTCATCAGGTTGAAGTGCGAGTGAATATCTTAAAATAAAAATAAGCGTGATTGAATGGAAAACAGTAGTAATTGCATTAATTCATCGAGACACAGCAGAGCTCTTCACCCCCAACCATGGACTTTAGAGACTCATGTCGTAGAAGATACAAAATTCAGATGTAAAAATGTCATCAGGTACAAAATAAATCTCTAAAAGTAGTTTTTATACTAAACTAATAACCTAGGTTTACAGAAAATGGGTAAACTAAGATAGATAGTGCATAAATCTACTTCCGGGGCCCACTTGGTGTGTGCTTGGGCTGAGCATTGAAGCTTCCATGTGTAGAGACTTTTCTTGGAGTTAAACGCCAGGTTGCTTCCTGTTTCTGGCGTTTAACTCCAGTTTTTATGCCAGTTCTGGCGTTTTAACGCCAAAATAGGTAGAAAGTTGGTGTTAAACGCCAGTTTGCATGATCTCAACTCGTGCAAAGTATAGACTATTATATATTGCTGGAAAGCCCAGGATGTCTACTTTCCAACGCAATTGAGAGCGCGCCAATTGGGCTTCTTTAGCTCTAGAAAATCTATTTCGAGTGCAGGAAGGTCAAAATCCAACAGCATCTGCAGTCCTTTTTCAGCCTCTGAATCAGATTTTTGCTCAGGTCCCTCAATTTCAGCCAGAAAATATTTGAAATCACAGAAAAAATACACAAACTCATAGTAAAGTCCAGAAATGTGAATTTTGAATAAAAACTAATAAAAATATAATAAAAAGTAAAAACTACCTAAAAACAATGCCAAAAAGCGTATAAATTATCCGCTCATCACAACACCAAACTTAAATTGTTGCTTGTCCCTAAGCAACTGAAAACAAAATAGGATAAAAAGAAGAGAATATACTATAAATCCCACAATATCAATGAAGCTTAGTTCTAATTAGATGAGCGGGGCTTATAGCTTTTTGCTTCTGAACAGTTTTGGCATCTCACTTTTTTCTTTGAAGTTCAGAATGATTGGCATCTATAGGAACTCAGAATTAAAATAGTATTATTGATTCTCTTAGTTTAGTATGTTGATTCTTGAACACAGCTACTTTATGAGTCTTGGCCGTGGCCCTAAGCACTTTGTTTTCCAGTATTACCATCGGATACATAAATGCCACAGACACATAACTGGATGAACCTTTTCAGATTATGACTTAACTTTGCTGAAATCCCCAGTTAGAGGTGTCCAGAGTTTTTAAGCACACTCTTTTTGCTTTGGATCACGACTTTAACCACTCAGCCTCAAGCTTTTCACTTGTACCTTCATGCCACAAGCACATGGTTAGGGACAGCTTGATTTAGCCACTTAGGCCTGGATTTTATTTTCTTGGGCCCTCCTATCCATTAATGCTAAAAGCCTTGGATCCTTTTTACCCTTGCCTTTTGGTTTTAAGGGCTATTGGCATTTTCTACTTGCTTTTTCTTTTTCTTTTTTTTATTATTTTTTTATTTTCGCCACTCTCTTTTTTTTCGCAAGCTTTGTTATTCACTGCTTTTTCTTGCTTCAAGAATTAATTTTATGATTTTTCAGATTATCAATAACATTTCTCTTTTTCACCATTCTTTCAAGAGCCAACAAATTTAACATTCATAAACTCCACTATAAAAAATATGCACTGTTCAAGCATTCATTCAAAAAACAAAAAGTATTGCCACCACATCAATATAATTAAACTAATTTCAAGATAAAAATTAAAATTCATGTACTTCTTGTTCTTTTGTAATTAGGAACATTTTTCATTTAAGAAAGGTGAAGGATTTATGGGACATTCATAACTTTAAGGCATAGACACTAGACACTAATGATCATGTAGTAAAGACACAAAACATAGTCAAACATAAAGCTCAAAACCTGAAAACAGAAAAACAAATAGACAAGGAGATTAAGGAACGGGTCCACCTTAGTGAGGGTGGCATCTTCTTCCTCTTGAAGAACCAATGGTGCTCTTGAGCCCCTCTATGTCTCTTCCTTGCCTTTGTTGCTCCTCCCTCATGGCTCTTTAATCTGCAGTCAAATGCTCTACCACTGAACTATGGACCCTTGAGATGAACCTCTCCATCTCTCATGACTCGGGGGTGGAAGCAACTGCCTTCCTTTTCCTCTTTTTAGAGGTTTCTCCAGCCTTAGGTGCCATAAATGGTTATGGAAAAACAAAAAGCAATGCTTTTTTCCACACTAAACTTAAAAGGTTTGCTCGTTCTCGAGCAAAAGAAGAAAGAAGGGAGTAGAAGGAGAAGTTGAGGAGATGGAAGTGTGTGAAGGGGTGGGTTTGGGAGGGGAATGGTTTGAATTTGAATGGTGAGGTAAGTGGGGATCCTGTGGGGTCCATAGATCCTGAGGGGTCAAGGACTTCTCATCCCTGCTCCATTTAGGCGTGCAAAATGCCCTTAGAGTGCAATTCTGGCGTTAAACGCCAGGTTGCAGCCTGTTTCTGGCGTTTAATGCCAACTTTTCTTCCCTTTCTGGCGTTTAACGCCAACTTGGTGCTTTGTTTTGGCGTTAAACGCCAGCTTGTTACTTCTTTCTGGTGTTAAACGCCCAGAATGGTGCCAGATTGGGCATTTAACGCCCATTCTGCTACTCTTACTGGCGTTTAAATGCCAGTAAGTCTGTCCTCCAGGGTGTGCTATTTTTGATGCTGTTTTTTATTCTACTTTAATTCTGCAACTATTTTTATGACTCCACATGATCATCAACCTAAAGAAAACATAAAATAACAATGAAAAATGAAATGAAAAATTAATTAACATAGATAAATAAGATTGGGTTGCCTCCCAATAAGCGCTTCTTTACTGTCAATAGCTTCACATTACTGAGCCTTATAGTTTGCAATGTTTGAAAACCACAGAGCTTCCTGAATAGCAAACAATTTCTGATCCGGAAAGGTTTCAGAGATCTCAGTAGGAGGGAGGGACACTCCTGCTACTGCTTCTATCCGGGACAGGTGATCAGCTACTTGATTCTCTGTCCCTTTTCTGTCTCTTATTTCTATATCAAACTCTTGTAGAAGCAACACCCATCTTATGAGTCTGGGTTTTGAATCCTACTTTGTGAGGAGATATTTTAGAGCAGCATGGTCAGTGTACACAATCACTTTTGATCCTACTAAGTAAGATATAAACTTGTCAATGGCATAAACCACTGCAAGCAGCTCTTTTTCTGTGGTTGTGTAATTTTTCTATGCATCATTTAAAACGCGGCTAGCATAATAAATGACATGCAGAAGCTTGTTATGCCTCTGTCCCAATACTGCACCAATGGCATGGTCACTAGCATCACACATTAGTTCAAATGATAATGTCCAGTCTGGTGTAGAAATAACTGGTGCTGTGACCAGCTTAGCTTTCAAAGTTTCAAACGCCTACAGACACTCTGTGTCAAACACAAATGGCGTGTCAGCAGCTAGCAGATTGCTCAGAGGTTTTGCAATTTTTGAAAAATTCTTTATAAACCTCCTATAGAATCCTACATGCCCCAGAAAGCTTCTGATTGCCTTTAACATTGGCAGGTGGTGGTAATTTTTTAATTACCTCTACTTTAGCTTGATCCACTTCTATTCCCTTGTTTGAAATTTTATGCCCAAGGACAATTCCTTCAGTCACCATAAAGTGACATTTTTTCCAGTTTAAAACTAGGTTGGTCTCTTGGCACCTTTTCAGAACAAGTGCTAAATGGTCAAGGCAGGAGCTGAATGAGTCTCCAAATACTGAGAAGTCATCCATGAAGACTTCCAGAAATTTTTCTACCATATCAGAGAAGATAGAGAGCATGCACCTCTAAAAGGTTGCAAATGCATTGCACAGACCAAAAGGCATCCTTTTGTAGGCAAATACTCCAGAAGGACATGTGAATGCTGTTTTCTCTTGGTCTTGAGGATCTACTGTAATTTGGTTGTAACCTGAATAGCCATCCAAAAAGCAATAATATTCATGACCTGCTAGTCTCTCTAGCATTTGGTCTATGAATGGTAAAGGAAAGTTATCCTTCCTGGTGGCTGTATTGAGCCTTCTGTAGTCAATACACATACGCCACCCTGTAACTGTTCTTGTAGGAACCAGTTCATTCTTTTTATTATGAACCACTGTCATGCCTCCCTTCTTGGGGACAACTTGGACAGGGCTCACCCAGGGGCTATCAGAAATAGGATAAATAATCCCAGCCTCTAGTAACTTGGTGACCTCGTTCTGCACCACCTCCTTCATGGCTGGATTTAGCCGCCTCTGTGGTTGAACCAATGGCTTAGCATCGTCCTCCAATAGGATTTTGTGCATGCATCTTGCCGGGCTGATGCCCTTAAGATCACTTATGGACCACCCAAGAGCTATCTTGTGTGTCCTTAGCACTTGAAGTAGTGCTTTCTCTTCTTGTGGATTTAAAGCAGAGCTTATGATCACCAGAAAAGTATCACCTTCTCCCATAAATGCATATTTCAGGGATGGTGGTAGTGGTTTGAGCTCAGGTTTAGGAGGTTTCTCCTCTTCCTGAGGAATTTTTAGAGGTTCTTTTATTTCCTCTGATTCCTCCAGATCAGGCTGAACATCTTTAAAAATGTCCTCTAGCGCTGATTCGAGACTCTCATTCATATTAACCTCTTCCACTAGAGATTCAATAATATCAATGCTCATGCAGTCGTTTGGGGTGTCTGGATGCTGCATAGCTTTGATAACATTCAACTTAAACTCATCATCATTGACTCTCAGGGTTAATTCCCCTTTTTGGACGTCAATGAGAGTTCGTCCAGTTGCTAGGAAAGGTCTTCCTAGAATGAGAGTTGCACTCTTGTGCTCCTCTATTTCCAGCACTACAAAGTCAGTGGGAAAGAAAAATGGCCCAACCTTAACAATCATGTCCTCAATTATGCCTGATGGATATTTAATGGATCCATCAGCAAGTTGGAGGCATATTTGGGTTGGTTTGACTTCTTCAGTCAAGCCAAGCTTTTTGATAGTGGATGCAGGTATTAGGTTGATACTTGCCCCAAGATCACATAGAGTTTTCTTGGTATAAGTACCCTCTAATGTGCATGGTATCATAAAGCTTCCAGGATCTTTAAGCTTCTCTGGTAAGCTCTTTAAAATGACTGCATTGCATTTTTCTGTGAGAAAAACTTTTTCAGTTTCTCTCCAATCCTTCTTATGACTTAAGATCTCTTTCATGAACTTAGCATAAGAGGGTATTTGCTCAAGTGCCTCTGCAAACGGAATCTTTATTTCAAGAGTCTTGAGATAGTCTGCAAAGCGGGCAAATTGTTTATCCTGTTTCGCTTAGCGGAGTTTCTGAGGATAAGGCATCTTGGCTTTATATTCTTCAACCTTAGTTGCTGTAGCTTTATTTCCTATAGAGGTAGGTTGAGAAGCCTTCTTGAGGGAGTTATTATCAGCACTTGCAGGTGTCTGATCCCTTATTGGCGTTTGAACGCTAGGATAGGGGGGATGAATGGGCGTTGAACGCCAGATTCCCACCCTTTTCTGGCGTTTGAATGCCAGAATCATTCCTCTCTGGGCTCTTACTGTCCTCAGAGGGATTTTGGGTAGTGGTTTGGTCATCCTCTGTCAGTTGTTTCTTTCTTGGCTTTCTGCTACCTTGAGCTGAATTATTCAATGTCTTCCCACTCCTTAGTTAAACAGCTTGGCATTTTTCTGTTATCTGTTTAGATAGCTGCTGTCTTGTCTGATTCACTTGTGCTTCCATATTCTTGTTAGCATTTTTAGTGTCTTTGAGTATCTCTTTAAATTCTGCTAACTATTTTGTCATAAGATGCAATTGCTGACTAAGTTCAACAACTTGTTCTTGAGGACTAGGATCAGTAGATGCTGCCTTAGCCTCTTCTTTCCTGGAGGATTCACTGCTTGAGTACAGATGTTGATTTCTAGCAACTGTATCAATGAGCTCTTGAGCCTCTTCAATTGTCTTTCTCATGTGTATGATCCACCAGCTGAGTGGTCTAGAGACATCTGGGCTTTTTCTGTAAGTCTGTAGTAGAAGATGTCTAACTACACCCACTCTAAAAACATTTCAGAGGGGCATTTCCTTAGCATCCCTCTGTACCTCTCCCATGCGCTATAAAGGGATTCATGGTCCTCTTGTTTAAAGCCTTGGATGTCCAACCTTAGTTGTGTCATCCTTTTTGGAGGGAAATACTGATTCAGGAATTTGTCTGATAACTGTTTCCATATCCTTATGCTTGCTGTGGGTTGGTTATTTAACCACCTCTTAGCTTGATCTTTTACAGCAAATGGAAACAGTAATAATCTATAGACATCCTGATCCACTTCTTTATCACGTACTGTGTCAGCAATTTGTAAAAACTGTGCCAGAAACTCAGTTGGTTCTTCCTGTGGAAGACCGAAATACTGGCAATTTTGCTGCACCATGATAATGAGCTAAGGATTTATCTTAAAACTGCTTGCTTTAATGGGAGGTATACAGATGCTACTCCCAAATGCAGCCGTAATGGGGTTAGCATATGACCCCAGAGTCCTTCTGGACTGTTCATTTCCACTTAGATCCATGATGGAGAAAGGGAGATGTTGTAGATTGTAAAATAGAAATAAAGTAAAAGGAAAATAAAAATATTTTTGTTTTTATTTTATTTATTTAATGCTAAACGAATTCAAAAGAGAAGAAAATAAAATAAAACAATTGGAGACTAGAAAAATAAGCTTCAAAAATTAAATAAATTAAAATAGAATAGATTAAAATAAATAAAAAAATTTGAATACTAAAATGGCTAATGAATTAAAAAGATTTGAAAATTTTGAAGATTGAAACTTTCTCCATAAGGAAACACAAAACTTAAAATTTATCAATCAAAATAATAAAGTAGGACAAGTAATTCGAAAATTATGTCTAGAAGGAAAAATATTTTAAAAAAAAATTTATAAAGGACTTTCAAATTTTTAAGATTGAAATAAAATTAGATAAGATTTTGGAAAAAGATATGATTTTTGAAAAAGATTTTGAATTTTGAAATTTTTTTTAAATTAAGATAAGATAAAATAAAAAAATTTTAAAATAGAAATCTGAATTTTTAAATGAAATTTTCGAAAATTCAATTAAATAAATAGAAAAGATATTTTTGAATTTAATGAGGAAAGAGAAAAACAATAAAATGACACCAAACTTAGAATTTTTTAGATCAAAACTAAGAAAGCAAACAGGAAAACTTTGAATGTCAAGATGAACACCAAGAACACTTTGAAGATCCAGATGAACACCAAGAACAAATTTTAAAAATTTTTAAGAAAATAGAAACACAAAGGACACCAAACTTAAAAATTTTTATATTTTAGACACTAATAATTCGAAAATGTATAAGATAAACAGCAACAATCACAAAACAAGAAATTTTAAAGATCAAATAAGGGGAATTATCAAGAACAACTTGAAGATCAATAAAGAACTGAGAACACATAATTCAAAAAATTGAAAGGAAAATAAAATCATGCAATTGACACTAAACTTAAAACATAAAACTAAACTCAAACAGAAGACTAAATTATGAAGTTATTGGTTTTTTTAAAGTTTTCGAAAATAAATTAGAAAAAGAAAATAAGAATTTTAAAATTTTTAACCAAAAATAATAATAGAAGACTCAATTTTAGTGACTCTAAACCAAAAAGATAAAATTTTCCTAATTTAAGCAACAAAATAAACCATCAGTTGTCCAAACTCGAACAATCCCCGGTAACGGCGCCAAAAACTGGGTGCACGAAATCACAATCACACTTTTGTAATTCCGCACAACTAACCAGCAAGTGCATTGGGTCGTCCAAGTAATACCTTACGTGAGTAAGAGTCGATGCCACGGAGATTGTCGGCTTGAAGCAAGCTATGGTTATTTTGTAACTCTCAGTCAGGATATCAATAATAATTATCAGTTTTAATTGGAATGAGTAAAAGAACATGAAATAAATACTTGTTATGCAGTAATAGAGAACATGTTGAGGTTTTGGAGATGCTCTGTCCTCGGGATTTCTGCTTTCCTCCTGTCTTCTTTTTCACGCACGCAAAGCTCCTTCCATGGCAAGCTGTATGTTGGTGGATCACCGTTGTCAATGGCTACCATCCATCCTCTCAGTGAAAATGGTCCGGCTGCGCTGTCACCGCAGGGCTAATCATCTGTCGGTTCTCACTCATATTGGAATAGGATCCATTAATCCTTTTGCGTCTGTCACTACGCCCAACACTCGCGAGTTTGAAGCTCGTCATCCCAGATCCTACTCGGAATACCACAGACAAGGTTTAGACTTTTTGGATCTCAGGAATGGCCGCCAATAATTCTAGCCTATACCACGAAGGTTCTAATCTTATATTAGAAACCCAAGAGATATGCACTTAAGCTATTGCAGATAGAACGGAGGTGGTTGTTAGGCACGCATTCATAGGTGAGAATGATGATGAGTGTCACGGATCATCACATTCATCAGGTTGAAGTGTGAGTGAATATCTTAAAATAAAAATAAGTGTAATTGAATGGAAAACAGTAGTAATTGCATTAATTCATCGAGACACAGCAGAGCTCCTCACCCCAACCATGGAGTTTAGAGACTCATGACGGTCCAAACCGGCCCTACAATCTCTAACCAACATTCGAATTCAAATACCTCCCTTATCTTAGCTAGATATAATAAGATGAGATAACTACCATCAGCTATATAAAGGGGAGGCAGCGGCCCCCTTAGATACGTCACTCATTCCACATACCTCATACCCCTCAGATCCATTCTGAGTCAGACGTCGGAGTGTCTTTGCAGGTACCACTCCCCAGCATTCTAAAAAGACTATTCGACAACCGCCTCAACTCGTAAGTCCCCGATCCATCTCACAATCCGTGCCAGAGACTTCTAATACAATTATCATTGTATATTTTTGTTGAGTTAATTTATTTACTAAGTTTTTATTTTAAATATTAAATTAAACTTAACAAGATTATTATTATTATTATTATTATTATTATTATTATATGTTAGTTTTAATAAAATAAATTCTCTTAAAAAAAACACAAGAAAATAAATTATATTTTAAAATGAGGACTCATACGGTATATATATATATATATATATATATATATATAATTTTAATGGGTTTAGGTTTATCCGTGCATATATTATAATTAAAAAATATAGACTAAAGACAACATATAATAAATTAAGCACGTAATTGTGTTTTCTAGAAGGCCATCACCCGAAGGATTATTGGATAGATATGATGAGTGAGAAGCTAGTGGATCAAGAATGGGAACTTTTCATTATTTTGAAAAAAAAAAAATGATGGGGAAAAGTCTTTTTTTTTTTTTTTTTTGGGTCAGTAGTTTAAAAAGTAAAGGACAACATGTGTGGCCTTTGGAGAGAGAGAAGAAACATTTTAAGAATGTCATTTGACTTTTTCCATCCAGTTAAATTTTTTAAATAATTATTCATCATTTATAATTTTATAGTCAATTGACTTGACTGTCTTGCATTATATTGGACTACTAGAAAGAGGGGAGTGATCTTCTCTAATAAAAAAAATATTGAATAGTATTCAGTGTTTAATTTTATTTTTTATTATTTTTTTTTAATCTCACTTATAAAATTAAAGGTGAGAGATCACACTTAAGCTTATTTCTTAAAAAGAGTAGTAGAAAAAATGCTGAATTAGAATTTTGTTGTCTTCTCTAAAATAAATACTCTTATATACAAAATGGGTCGTTGTTTTTATTATTTTTATTTCAACTAATGACCATTTGACATTTTAATACTATATTAATGCTAGAACTAAAATCACAGTAAACAAAAATAGAGAATTTGTTATGATTATAAATTTTATTATTTGGTAGAAAATTTATATATAAATACATTATCATGTGAAATATTGAATGTAAAATTGGTAAAAAAGTTATTTTAATGCAAAATATTTTATATAAAACTATCGAAAGAGTAAAAATATTATCTAAGTTATTGACATTTATCTTTATCTCAAGGATTCAAAAGATTTTTTTCTACGATTTTATTATATTATATTATATTTTTTTATCTCTTTTTTTTAAACAAATTAAGATTGTGGTATAATGTGTGTGAGTATAGATTAAACTGATTAAAATCTTTTTCTTGTCTTCCTCTTTATTCTTATATAAATTATTTTGGGGTAAATTAAAGTATAACTCTTCTTTTCACTCTTTGAAGTTTCGGCCACTTTATATTCATGAAGAAAATTTTATGTTCTTAATGTTCTTGCTTTGGAAATCATATTTAGAAGTCTCAAGGAGAAAAAACTATCATTCTCTAACTTTTCTTTTTTGTAACTAAATAGAAAAGAAAGAAGGAAAAAAAAAATAGAGACAAAACTAAATTAATTGACTAGATTCATATCTAAATCTATTATATGTTGAAATTCATTTCATGGTTGGCTCCAATTTGAGTGAATGTCCGTGCCAGAAGTAGCTGCTTTAGCCATACAATCTGCAACACTATTTGCATTCCTCTGAATTAAAAGAATAGAGACTCTCCAATTCCAATTCATAACCTCCTGTATATGCTTTGCCAAATCCCATTTTGGAATATCCTTAACAAGTATTCTTTGGTTTACCAAGAAAAGAGCTTCTTAACAGTCTGTTTCACAAATAACCTCACGAAATCCACTCTCCCAAGCAAGAAGTAAACCTCTCCAAATTGCATACAATTCAACAAAAAGAACACTGCACACTTCGACTTTTCCAGTACAACCTTTCAACCAACATCCATCAGGATTGCGAATGATACAACCAAAATCAGCATAGCCAAAAGGAACAAAACAACTAGCATCACAATTCAATTTAACAGAATGAACTGGAGGTGGAACCCAATGCAAACAAAGCAAAGGATGAGACAAAGATTGATGCATAGCAAAAATAGTGTGAAACTCCCTTACTGAACTACGAATCAAACTCACCACTTTACTAGCACCCCAAGAATCATCTATATTAAATAAGTCATGATTTCTACTTCTCCAAATCCACCAGATGGTCGAAAAAAATAAAAACATATCCACTCCTTGCACCTCTGTAGAGCCAATCACGTAAATCCGAGTTATCTGAATACAGGCCTAAAAGATTCCAGACCTCCTTGGCACTAGGGCACTCCCGAAGACAATGAAGAATGGATTCAGAACCATTCTGACACCGATGACAGGTGCTAGATAAAGCTAAGCCATGACCCAAACGAAACTCTGCCGTAGGAATAGCATTATGAAGACTCAGCCAAATCAAGAACTTGTACTTCTCAGGAATATGCAGTCGCCATACCCACAACCAATTATCATGCTCATTTCAGTCAAACTTTCTTTTGGCTAGCCAACTGTACCCACTCCTAACTGAGTAGAGTCTAGAAGATGCCACACCCCATGACCAACCCGAACTCTCTCCAGCATTCAAACGCTATTTGACATCTTCTAGAATGATAGAGAAAATATCATGGAGATTTCATTGACCATCTTTCTAAACATCTGTAATAGTTAAATTAGGGTCAGATATTTATACAAAAGGGACATTTTGAGCAATTAGGCCCTCTATACTCCAATTGTCAAACCAAAAAGATTGATCAAGTGACCCAACGCACCAAGAGAAGGCATCCTTAAGAGCACCAAAAGCCTTTGAGATACTCTTCCAAACATGAGAAGCATTACAAAGGACAGGGCCATCTAAAACTCCCTCATTCCTCATATACTTTTCCCTCAAGGCTTTTCCTGACAATAAAAAAGTTTCCAAACCAATTTACCAAGTAAAGATATATTAACACACGCAGGATCTCTAACACCCAAGCCACCAAATTTCTTTGGAGTGATCACGGTCCTCCAATTAATAAGAGAAAGACCTCTACCATCAACTTGACCCTTCCAAAGGAACTGTCTCATCATAGAAGACAATTTATCGCAAACCCAATTTGGAAAAAAAGATACCTGCATATAATAGACAGGAATGTATGTTGCAACAGAATTGATCAGGCAAAGTCTCCCTACTTTATTTAGAAACCTTCCTTTCCAGTTAGCTAATCTTTCTCTCACCTTTCAATCACCGAATGAAAAAAAGCCCTACTGATACAGAAAAGATTAAGATTAAGTCCAAGATATCTTCCTAAGTCTAAGATATCATTCTCTAACTTGAAAGGTGAAAAGAATTTCTTTCTTTTTTTTTTTAAAGAAAGTTCGATCTAAGGTGCACCAAAGAAAGTAACTGTGCCTTGTTCTATTCCTTATATAAACCATGTTTTAGGTATCTTAAGGAGTATAAGACTACAAGTCTCAAGCTCAAAGAGTGAATAAAACTCTCCCTTTTCTTCATGATTGAATTCGGCCTTAAGGGCTTCTTTGTATTAAAAGTTGTTTTGATTGAATTTAGGAATGAAAATGATGCTAAAAGCTCCTAAAGAGAGTGATTAACATGTTTGGAATTAAGATAAGGGTTAGATTAACCAAAAAAAAAAGTTATATGTGTTTTGATACTTAATTGATTATCTTGATTGATGATTGATAAAATTGAGTTCTTGAATGAACATTTGGTAATGTTTTAAATGTCATTGGAATGTTTGTAATTGATTATGCAAAATAAAGTAACGTGGTCGAATTATGTATAAATGAAAAGCCTTACGTTTGAGCTTGTTTAAAAGCCTATCTCAAGGTAAAGAATATAAAATTAAAGTATAAAAGAGAAAAAGCTTGAAATGATACATAAAGCGATTTTTTTAAAAAGTACTAGATAATTTATAGTGGAAAGGAAAAGAAAAGAATTTAGAAAAAGATAAAATCAGCCAAAGGAGTTAAAAGAGATGAAAAATATGAAATAAAAAAGCATTAAGGGCAAAAAAAAAATCTTTTTTGTAAATTGTTTAGGACAAAAATATAATTAAAATAAAGTTTAGAGATAATATGAGCATTTAATAAAAATTAGAGGTTTGAAAGGTAACTAGGAGGCATAGTAAAATAATCTTTTAAGAAAATATTGAGGATAAAATGATCTTTTAAGTCATTAGAAATAAAAAAATAATTTTAAAAAGTTTAAAGATAAAAAGATAATATTAAAAATAAATAAAAAATAAAAAGATAATTTTGTAAAAATTTAGGAACAAAATTTTGTAAAAGTTTGGGGATATAAAAGTAATTTTTTTAAAGAGACTAAGGACATAACGATAATTCAGAGAAAAATTCGGGATAAAATGATAATTTAAACAAAGAAAGGTAAAATGATAATTTAAACAAAGAAGGATAGAATGATTAAGGACCTAGAGATCTTCTCCACAAAAGATTTAAGATAAAGGATTGAGAAAAGATAAACTAAGAACTGAGAAAGAAATAAAGCAAAGTAAATGAAAACTAAATAATAATTATATGTCTAGCAAGAGTGGAGATTCTTATTCCACTTGTCCAGGAAAACTGTACGTGGGACGCCCACAGACTGATATAATATTTTCTAGATATACACATATTTATAGCGTCAAGGTTTATGATACAGATTGAATGTCAGACTGATGTGGTTTTGGCCATACGACATATGCAGACTGATGTATTTGGAAAGTTATATCTAGAATTTGTGTCTCAATAATATTAGGTTGCGGGTAGTCAATTGATACGTGAGTTCATGGCCTGCATAAAAATAGATATGTATCATACCTATTTGCAACATTTATTCTTTGTCTCTGTATATCGTGTGATCAAGAAATGAATGGTTATAAGCTATAAAAGAAAGTAACTAACTAAATCCTAACAGTGCAATTATCTGACTAACTATTAAAGACCTTACTCTTTCAGATATCTTGCTGGTAACCTTATGTTCTCACCCTCTCCTTTTTTCTCCCTCGCAGATAGAAACGAGAGTCATCTTTTATGAGATGGCTGAGCTATTTATGTACAAGGACTCAGATTTATGGAGTATCCTTATCTGAGAACTGTAACACCCTACCACACAGAGCTTTACACTTAAGTCGTAAAATAGAGGTGGTGTGGTATTATGACCTCTAAAATAAAATATATGTACGTATAATAGTCAAAAGAATGTAATATAATAGGAGCTTTAAAAAATAGGTAAAACAAATTCGTAAAATTAAAAGCGCAACGCTCAAGATAAAGAATTACTTGCGTACGAAGAAAGCTAAGGTTCATAAGCATATATATATATATATATATATATATATATATATATATATATATATATATATATATATAAAAGCAAGAGTAGAGGGTCAAAAGTACAAAATATCAAGCTCCAAACTTAGCCTGCGAAGTTAAAGCTGGCCCAAGAATAGTCATATATATACATATAAGGAACCATAATCCGAAATACATAAAAGTAATCCTAGTTCTCCATAAACCTCTATAAGGTGCAACAGTAAGCATATAGACATAACAAAATGGAACAAAAGTAGAATCCCGAATAGCCTACTTCGCTACGGAGAACTCCAGACGCCTAGCGAGGTGCATTTTGACCTGCATATGAAAAATAACAATATCGTATGGGATGAGAACCGGGGGTTCTCAGTATGGCAAAGGTGCCACGTACATAAGATATAAGGTCCTCGGAATGCCAGAGGCAATCCTAGAGCACCGACACCTAGATTATAAAACATAAAGACCTAAAACAAAAACCATAAACGGGTTGTCCTTTAAGGTTCTAACTTAACCAAATCCAAACTAAAACCCTCAATCTCTCCGCCTTTCCTCTGTTCCTCCAACTCTGATGAAATTGCACAGACAGACAAGCAGACAATGGCAAACATAGGTAGAATACAAGTAATATAGATAGCAAATATAACAAATAGCATATTATAATCACTTAAGCAATCCCAATTAATGCACAAGCAAGCAATTCAAAAAATATACATATGATGCATGACTGTCCTATGGCTGATGAGTCTCATCTGTCGGTTATCAAGCCAACCCGACAAGTCCGGCAGCTAAACCCTGGACTGTCTCCCAATGCGCATCCCCAAGAATCTATGCATAGCTATTTCTTATATATATAAAATTTCTCAATGGGGGTTAACCTTCCCGGGAATTTATAAGTGTCCCGTCACCTCTTACATCGTAGGGTCAACAGAGTATCGAGTCTCAACTTGGAACATGTGGTGGCAAGTCACGGTACTTTACCCAGGGACACTCGTATCTCAGATAACATAAGTGCATAAGCCTCATTTCATTCATATTCATTCATAATCATTCATTATAGCCATAACTTTACTTATATATCATATATTTACACTTTTATACATAGTTCATCATAACCCGAACCAGGTGGGGCGAACCACACCCTTGCATTTACCCGGGGAGCCTCTATACTAACCAATCTGGAGCAAGTGGGACAAAACCACAACCCTTGCATCTACCCAGGAGGTACATTCTCATATGCCTAGGAGGAACAAAGGAGGAGATCCTAACCTCCCACCATCTCGCTGGGGCAATTTTACAATACCAGGAAGAACAAAGAATGGGATCCTCACCTTCCACCATCTCTTGGCGATCCTGAACAAAAGAAAGACTTCAGAAAGACATTTGTTTTCATATCTAGCAGATTTTCCTGGAATTACCTCTTATGTGGGTGGACAGAAAACTTTCTTTGAATTTCTAGACTCACCAACCTAGAAAGCTTTAAACTAAATTGAATCCAAAAGCAAACAGATTTGTTTTTTGAAAGAAAAAATCTCCTTCAAAACCCTTGAATCCCAACTTTCCCAACCAAGGGTTCAAGAAAAAATCAAAAGTCTTTTAAACCAAATTGAAAAGTCTATCTATTCAGATCTGCCTTATGCCTTCTGGAAAAAGAAAGAACACATTGTTGATCTTCCTTATGAAAAAGATTTCAAAGAATCACAAATCCCCACAAAAGCTCACCCCACTCAAATGAATGAGCAGCTTTTGCAGTATTGTCAAAAAGAGATTAAAGATCTTTTGGACAAAGGATTAATTCGTCCAAGTAAAAGTCCTTGGTCTTGCTCAGCTTTTTATGTCAATAAACAAGCTGAGATAGAACGAGGAACTCTCAGGCTTGTCATCAATTACAAACCTTTAAATCAAGCTTTACAATGGATTCATTATCCTATCCCAAACAAAAAGGATTTGCTCAATAGGCTAAATTCAGCAAATATCTTTTCAAAATTCGATATGAAATCTAGTTTTTGGCAAATCCAAATCAAAGAATCTGACAGATATAAAACTGCATTTACAGTTCCATTCGATCAATATGAATGGAATGTGTTCATACCTTGGGTCGAACTGTCCGACCCGGGATGTTCTACCAACAAGACGACCGACCTCTTCAGGTCGGGACAATCCGACCTCTTCTCAAAGAGCTCGGCCAAATCGACAGGAAAGTCCAAAAAAGGGCCCAACTCGAGGAATACGACCTAAATCCAAAGGCAGCCCAAGCCTATAGAGATAAGGGCGGTTCCCTTAAAGATAAGCTGACCTCACCAAAAGATAAGATAAAGATAACTAACTTATCTTATCTAAGAAGGTCACTTCGCACCCTTATAAATATACTGGAGCACCCAGGTATAACATATACTCTGATTCTACTAAAAACCTGCTTAATACCCTTGCTAACTTAAGCATCGGAGTCTCTTGCAGGTACCACCACCCTCCGGTGACAAAGGATCAGCAGCATTACCAGTCCAACAAGTCGGACGCGACTGCTCCGGCCACCACCCACAGCCGGACACATCATCGTCGATCAGTACAGAAGATCTCGTCCAAAATCGACCTACAGTTTCAGGTAACCCCCGGAACATTGGCGCCGTTGCCGGATTCCTGGATGTCACCCCATCACCATGGCGGATGACCATGACAACGATCACGATTCAGATCTGGAAGATAGAACACCGTATAAGAACGCGGACACTACATCAAAAGATAATCCTAAACCTAACAAAAACACCAATTCACCGACTGTGGAAGCCATGGAGGCACTTCAAGATCGCTTGAAGCAACTCGAAAAAGGGGCGGAGCATCAACGAGAAGCTGAGAAAAACCTACAAAGGGAAATAAGACGACGCCGGGAATTGGAGGACAAACTCCTAAAAATCGAAGCCGATCTCAAGGCCAAAGCTAATCATGAGGATAGCTCCCGCAAGGATCAAGATCCATTTACCAAGGAGATCATGAAGACCAAAATCCCGAAAGACATTAAGCTCCCGGATATGAATTTGTACGATGGCACTACAGACCCCGGCCATCATCTCAGCAATTTCAGAATTAGAATGTACCTCACCGACGCCTCAGATGCGGTTTACTGCAAAGCCTTTCCAACTACTCTAACAAAGACAGCAATTAGATGGTTCGACAATCTACCTCCTAGGTCCATCTCAAGCTTCGACGAGTTAGCCAAGAAGTTTCTGGCCAGATTTTCTATCCAAAAAGATAAGGCTAAACACGCCCCAAGTCTACTAGGAATCAAGCAAGGAGCTCGGGAAAGTCTTCGTAACTACATGAAAAGATTCAACAAAACATGCCTAGAAATACAAAGCCTACCAACAGAGGCCGCCATTATGGGTCTCATCAATGGCCTGCGAGAGGGACCTTTTAGCCAATCTATATCAAAAAAATACCCCACATCTCTGAACGAAGTGCAAGAACGAGCGGAGAAATACATCAACATGGAGGAAAATTCTCGACTAGGAGAGACCTCAAAATCCGGATTCACCTATCCCTCCCGGGACAAGGATAAAGAGTCCAAAAAGAAAGAAGATCGACATGGGAAAAAAATACCATAATTACACCCCTCTTCGGGTGTCTCTTATGGACGTCTACAGAGAAGTCTGCCACACTGAAAAAATACCCCCAGCTCGACCACTCAAGGGCAAGAAAGGAGGAGGAAATCGGACCGAATATTGTGAGTACCATCGAATCCGTGGGCATTCCACCAACGAATATTTTGACTTAAAAAATGTCATAGAAAAACTAGTAAGAGAGGGAAAACTAGATCAGTATCTGGCCACCCGGGACGATGAGCAAAGAAAAAGAAGAAGGGACGAAGATGTCGGACGAACAGAGCGATCACCTCGTACACCAGAAAGACACATCCATATGATACACGGTGGATTTGTGGGAGGAGGAATCTCCAAATCATCTCGCAAAAGATACTTTAAAGAAGTATATCATGTTGAGGGGAAAGAGGAAACACCCGACATCCCTGCAATTACTTTCACCAAAGAAGACGCATCTGGTATCATCTTAGGACACGACGATCCCATGGTCATCACAATTATACTAGAAAACGCAAATCTCCATCGCAAATCTCCGCCGACATCTTGTTCAAAACTACCTTCGACAAGCTCGGCCTGGAAGAAAAAGAACTCAGAGCATATCCGAACAGTATGTTCGGACTGGGAGACACCCCAGTTCAACCACTTGGATACATATCACTACACACAACCTTCGGGAAAGGGAACCAATCAAAAACACTCAAGATAGACTACATCGTGGTCGACGTGAGCTCAGACTACAACGCCCTAATAGGTCGGACAACATTGAATCAGCTCGGCGCAATAGTCTCGACTCCACATCTGTGCATGAAATTCCTAACTGCAGAAGGGATAGCTACAATAAAAGCAGACCAGAAGATGGCGCGCCGCTGTTACAACGAAAGTCTAAACCTCAGAGGCAGAGGAGAAGAATCCCACACAATCGAACTCGGTGGAGTTCAGAGGCGAGAAGAACTCCGCCCACAACCCGAAGGTGAAATAGAAAAAGTCCAGATCGGAAATATCCCGGACAAAACAACCAATATTGGTACGAACCTAAAGGGAGACATAAAAGAATCAATCGTACAGTTCTTACGAGATAATGTTGACTTCTTTGCATGGAAGGCTGCAGACATGTCAGGTATAGACCCCAAATTAATGTGCCACAAGTTGGCGGTCTACCCAGGATCTCAGCCTGTACAACAAAGGCGAAGAAAGCTCGGGCTAGAACGATCCCAAGCTGTGGAAGAGCAGGTACAAGCTCTACTAGAAGCAGGATTCATAAGAGAAGTCAAGTATCCACTATGGCTAGATAACGTCGTCTTGGTGAAAAAATCAAATGGGAAGTGGCGAATGTGCACCGATTACACTGATATCAACAAAGCTTGCCCAAAAGATCCTTATCCACTCCCAAGTATCGACGCTCTGGTAGATGCCTCCTCCGGATATAAATACCTCTCATTTATGGATGCATATTCGGGATACAACCAAATCCCAATGTATCCACCCGACCAAGAAAAAACTTCATTCTTAACCCCAAAAGCAAACTACTGCTACATCGTCATGCCTTTTGGTCTCAAAAATACAGGAGCTACTTATTAGAGATTAATGAATAATATCTTTACCGATCACATCGGAAAAATCATGGAAGTCTATGTGGATGACATGTTAATAAAGACACAAAGTGAGGAGACGCTATTATCCGACCTGACCCAAGTGTTCGACACTATAAGAAGGCATGGCATGCGACTCAATCCTGCAAAATGCACCTTCGCAGTAGAAGCTGGCAAATTCTTGGGTTTTATGCTCACACAAAGAGGAATAGAGGCAAATCCGGATAAATGCCGGGCCATACTCGACATGAAGAGCCCGACTTCTGTCAAAGAGGTACAACAACTCAACGGGAGGTTGGCAGCCTTGTCCAGATTTCTAGTCGGATCGGCAATAAGATCTCTCCCCTTCTACGATACTCTAAGGAAGGGAAAAAAGTTCGAATGGACAAAAGAGTGCGAGCAAGCTGATGAGCGGATAATTTATACGCTTTTGGAATTGTTTTTACATAATTTTCAGTATGATTTAGTTAGTTTTTAGTATATTTTTATTAGTTTTTAATTAAAAATCACATTTCTGGACTTTACTATAAGTTTGTGTATTTTTCTATGATTTCAGGTATTTTCTGGCTGAAATTGAGGGACTTGAGAAAAAATCAGATTCAGAGGTTGAAGAAGGACTGCAGATGTTGTTGGATTCTGACCTCCCTGCACTCAAAGTAGATTTTATGGAGCTACAGAACTCAAAATGGTGCGCTCTCAATTGCGTTGAAAAGTAAACATCCAGGGCTTTCCAGCAATATATAATAGTCTATACTTTGCCCGAGTTTAGATAACGCAAATTGGCGTTCAACGCCAGTTTCATGTTGCATTCTGTAGTTAAACGCCAGAAACAGGTTGCAAAGTGGAGTTAAACGCCAAAAACAGGTTACTAACTGGCGTTCAACTCCAAAAGAAGCCTCTACACGTGTAAAGCTCAATGCTCAGCCCAAGCACACACCAAGTGAGCCCCGAAAGTGGATTTCTGCATCATTTACTCATTTCTGTAAACCCTAGTAACTAGTTTAGCATAAATAGGACTTTTTATTATTGTATTCAGAGACTTGGTTACTCCGGTTCCCATCTGGGGCCGAGACCAATGAACTCTATTATCACTTATGTATTTTCAACGGTAGAGTTTCTACACACCATAGATTAAGGTGTGGAGCTCTGCTGTTCCTCATGAATTAATACAAAGTACTATTGTTTTTCTATTCAATTCAAGCTTATTCCTATTCTAAGATGTTCATTCGCACCCAAGAACATGATGAATGTGATGATTATGTGACGCTCATCATCATTCTCACTTATGAACGCGTGCATGACAAACACTTCTGTTCTACATGCAAACAAGCTAGAATGAGTATCTCTTAGATATCTAATACAGAGGACCGAGTCCGAGATATTAGAGTCTTCGTGGTATAAGTTAGAACCCATGGATGGCCATTCCTGAGATCCGGAAAGTCTAAACCTTGTCTGTAGTATTCCGAGTAGGATCTAGGAAGGGATGGCTGTGACGAGCTTCAAACTCGCGAGTGCTGGGCGTAGTGACAAACGCAAAAGGATAGTAAATCCTATTCCAGTATGATCGAGATCCGACAGATGATTAGCCATGCAGTGACAGCGCATTGGACCATTTTCACAGAGAGGATGGGATGTAGCCATTGACAACGGTGATGCCTTACATAAAGCTTGCCATGGTAAGGAGTAAGAATGGTTGGATGAAGACAGCAGAAAAGCAGAGGTTCAGGAGGAACGAACGCATCTCTATACGCTTATCTGAAATTCTCACCAATGAATTACATAAGTATCTCTATCCTTCTCTTACATTTTAATTATGTTTTAATTATCAAAACTCCATAACTATCTGAACCTGCCTGACTGAGATTTACAAGGTGACCATAGCTTGCTTCAGGCCGACAATCTCCGTGGGATCGACCCTTACTCACGTAAGGTTTATTACTTGGACGACCCAGTGCACTTGCTGGTTAGTTGTGCGAAGTTGTGATAAAGTGTGATTCACATTTGAGCGCGCCAAGTTATTGGCGCCATTGTTGATGATCAAAATTTCGTGCACCACAAGCCTTCCAAGATTTCAAAAGATTCCTGGGACAACCACCTATCCTAACTCGGCTACGGGAAGGAGAACCACTCACATTGTACCTCGCAGTAGGGAGTCGGGCAGTAGCCTCAGCACTAGTTCGAGAAGACGACAGTGCGCAACAACCCATATACTTCATCAGTAAAGCATTACAATAGTCCGAGTTGAACTACCAAAAAATAGAAAACTTTGCATACGCCCTCATACTAACATCTCGACGACTTCATCAATACTTCCAAGCCCACACCATTAGGGTTTGGACTAACCAGCCTATAAAAGGGATTTTACAGAAAACAGACCTAGCAGGCAGAATTTTGCAATAGGCAATCGAGTTGTCCGAATTTGATCTTCAATACGAAGCTCGGACAGCCATCAAGTCACAATACCTAGCCGACTTCATCGCAGAATTTACGGACACCCCGGAACCCCCCACAGAATGGAGTCTCTACGTGGACAGTTCCTCAAATAAAACTGGAAGCGGCACAGGTGTGATAATTGAAAGCGACCAAAGAATCCAAATCGAACTCTCCCTCAAATTTGGGTTCCCTGCCTCAAACAACCAAGCAGAATATGAGGCACTACTAGCTGGTTTGAAGCTGGCTAGAGAGGTTGGAGCTCAAAAGCTTATCATCTTCAGCGATTCACAAGTAGTCACTTCACAAATAGCAGGAGCTACCAAGCCAGAGATCCCACCATGAAAAAATATTTGGACAAAACCAGGGAACAGCTCGGACAGCTAGGAGAATATGAAGTCCGTCACATACCCCGAGAACAGAATGCCCGAGCTGACGCACTCTCAAAACTAGCCAGCACCAAACCAGGGGGCAACAATAGAAGCCTCATCCAAGAAATGCTGCACTCTTCGTCAATCTCGGAAGAAGAAAAAATCCTAGCGATAACAGGTCAGGATCAAGGATGGATGACCCCCATAATTAACTACCTCAAAATAGAAACACTCCCCACAGATGAAAAGGAGGCAAAGAGGTTAAAATGGGAGGCACAACACTACACTATCATAAATAATACTCTATACAAAAGAGGGATTTCAATACCATTGTTAAAATGTGTGCCGACTTCCAATACAAGGGAAGTTCTAGAAGAAATACACAGTGGCATTTGTGGCAACCATCTCGGAGCGCAAGCACTTACCAAAAAAGTACTCCGGGCAGGATTTTATTGGCCAACACTACAAAAGGAGGCCACAGAGTTCGTAAAGACATGTCTACCCTGTCAAAAGCATGCCAACTTTCACATCGCCCCGCCAGAGGAGCTCATCAGCGTGACCTCACCTTGGCCATTTGCAAAATGGGGACTTGACCTTCTCGGACCCTTCCCTCAGGGATCGGGGCAAGTTAAATTCCTCATAGTAGGGGTAGACTATTTCACAAAGTGGATCGAGGCAGAACCCCTAGCCAACGCCACTGCTCAAAGAAGTCGAAAATTCCTAAATAGGAACATTGTCACAAGGTTCGGGGTTCCATACTCCATCACCACAGACAATGGCACCCAATTCACAGATATAGGCTTCAGAAAGTTAGTGGCCGACTTGAACATAAAACACCAGTTCACTTCCGTAGAACATCCCCAAGCCAATGGACAAGCCGAAGCTGCCAACAAGGTCATATTGGCCGGACTAAAATGGAGATTACAGGACGCAAAGGGAGCCTGGGCTGAAGAGCTCCCACAAGTCCTATGGGCATTGATGTGTGGAAAACGATCCAACACAAAACTCACCGGCAAGTGGACCGGGTCGCATCAAGTAATAATAACTCACATGAGTGAGGTCGATCCCACAGGGATTGAAGGATTGAGTAATTTTAGTTAAGTGGTTGATTTAGTCAAGCGAATCAAGTATTGGTTGAGTGGTTTGTTTTTGACAGAAACTAAATTGCTTGAAATGTAAAGGGAGAGGGGTAAATTGCAGGAAATTAAAGAGCAAAGAAAGTAAATAAGCTGAATCTTAAAGAACAAGTAATGTAAATTGCAGAAACTTAGATTGCAAGAAATGTAAATGACTGAATCTTAAAGTGCAAGAAATGTAAATGACTTGAATTATAAAAGGAATTGGGAGTTGGGATTGCAGAATTTAAAAAAGAGGAATTAAATTGCAACAAAACAGAAAAATAGAAAGTGAATTGAAGTAAAGTAGATCTAAACAGAAAAGCAAGAGTGCTTGAGAAATTAAAACGGAAAATGACTCGTGCTTAAATTGCAGAAAATTAAAAGAGGTTGAAGATCTCAGGAGTGGAAGAGACTAGAAAACAAGTCTAGATCTCAAATCCTTCCTTGATCCAACAAGAGCAATTGCAAAAGGAAATGAAAAGTAAATTGCAGAAGTAAATTTGCAGAGAGTAGAAGAAGATGCAGTAAACAGAATTGGAATTCAATTATGCAGTAAAATTAAACAAGAGATCTCAAGGTGAGATTGAAACAGAAGTTCTTCAATTCTCCACTCAAGATCAAAAGCAAGAAAATTAGAGAGTGCTCAAGCAAGAACCAAGAAGAAGAGAGATCAATTCTCCTTCTCAATTCTCTAAGATCTAACTTCAAAATAAAAGCTCAAAATGAAAATTCAAAGTAAAATCTCAAAGTGTGAAAAAAAAAAGTAAAAAGGTCAAAAGTCCAAAGTCCTAATTACATCAAACTAGCTCCTATTTATACACTTTCTATTCTTGGATTTTAGATTTTGGATGGGCTTTTGATTTGGTGAAGAAATGAATTAAATTGAATTTTTAGTGAATTTTGGCCCAAAATGCATCTCCCAGGGAAAGGTTCGGCTCTTGGCAAGAGCTTTGGCCAAGAGCTTTGCTTCCCTTCCTTGTTTTAGTGTGCACGGTCCTTCCCTTGTGACAAGAGAACAAAGCTCTTTGCAAGAGCTTCAAAACTCTTGGCAAGAGCTTTACTTGTCCTTGAGGTCCTTGGTTCAAATCTTGGGTGGAGCACTTGTGGAGCAAATTTTCTTGGCACAAGAGAAGCCCCCAAAGTCTTGCTTCTTTGAGGTCCCTGGTTCAAGCCTTGGTGAAGGAAAACAAGCTAATTTTCCTTTGCAAATAAGTGGCGCATAAGGCCTTGCTTCCTTCAGGGACTTGGTTCAAACCTTGGTGAGTGAAAACATGCAAATTTTGGCTTATTTTCCTTGTGAAGTAGCGCTGGCCCCCCTCCTCTTGGTCATGGGTTCAAGTCTTGGTGAGTGCATTAGTGAGCTTTTCTTCCTTGATTTTCTTCATGGCATGCACGAAAAAGCTCTTTGGCAAGAGCTTCAAAGCTCTTTGCCAAGAGCTTGGCTCTTGATTCCTTCTTCATATGTTCTTGATAAAGCTCTTTGGCAAGAGCTTCAAAGCTCTTTGCCAAGAGCTTGGCTCTTGATTCTTTGAAGGAAAGCTCTCCACAAGGGCTTTAAAGCTCTTGGCAAGAGCTTTGTGCCCTTATTTCTTGAATGCACTTATGCTTTTCCTTCCTTAAGCCACGCTTCCTTTTCTTGTGCCACGCTTTCTTTCTTTGCTTAGATCATGCTCCTTAGGCTACACTTTTCTTATTTTTTTCTTTTCTTCACCTACAAGTAATCAAAACAACCAATCAAGTATCACCAAATTCACAAGGTTTATAAATCAATAAAATTCAATTAAATTTAGCTTAAACCTCATGATTTAGCATCAATTAAATGGTGGTTGTTTGATTCAAAGAAACCATGCATTTTCATTCCAAATTACTTACTTAGAATGCAAGAAAGTGCATAAAACCAAATAAAATCAAAGAAAAAGGCTAGTAAAACTAGGCTAAGATGACTTGTCATCACAACACCAAACTTAAAACTTGCTTGTCCTCAAGCAAGCACTTAAACATAAGATAAGATAGAATGAAATAGATAAGTATGCATGTCCTTATTAGGCAAAGAGTTGAATTTGGCTTATGGGGTTTTATGCAGATCAAGAATAGCTCATTTATTACTTGCTGTCAAAACAAACAATGCTCCCTCAAGGGTTCACCAAGGTTGCTGCTATAATGCCTTACTTTTTAATCATTTCCCTTGTTAGCTTTTCTTCTTTCTTTTTCTTAAAGAGCTTATTATTTATTAAAGGCTTGGTGGCAAATGTTGCAGTGGCCTTTGGCTTATTTTCACTCAACATTTTTTTCATCACAGACACATGGCTCATTTTTTTTTCTTCCTAGGATCATTGATGCCCAGCATCTCTTTGGATCACTAAATGTTTTGTAGCTAGGTTGCTCTTTATTGTGGACTTTCAGTTGGCAATCCTAAATCAGTTGATCTAAGTTTCCAAGTTTTAAAATACTCCTTAGAACCTACTTGTCCAAGCATATCCTAGTACACAAACACCACAGGCATATGTCCTAGGGTCCAAGCTATTGGTGTCTAGCCTTATTATTTGTTTCTTTGCCACTTTCTTTGGCTTTTTCTATTTCTTTTTCTTTCTGTTTTAGTTTGTTTGCAAGGGACTTTCATTATTTGAAGGATCATAGCAGCAGATTAGCTTAGGCTCAAAGGAACATGTCATTATGCAGCACTATTTCTATGAGCTATCAATTAAATCAAACACACACCACCACTAATTTTTCATTCTAACTTTTGCAACATTGAACAATTACTTTTCTAAATCAAACATCTTTCTTTTATTCAGATAGCATGGGGAACAAAACAAAGTATTCAAGTCAATGAATGATGACATTTATTATGCAGATATTTTATTCTTAACTAACTACTGATGCAAATAAAAGAAATAGTAAAACATGAAACAATTGGAGGCATGTCATGTTTCAGACATGCATCTTCCTTATTTAAGTAAAAGTAAGAAAAGGAGCTTTACCACCTCTATTTGTCAGGCATTTCCATTCTTTTGGATTTGCTGGATCCTCCCTTCCTCTTCTTACTCGTCTGGGTATAATCTTGAGCTTCTTCACGAGGGCATCTTCTATCCCATTCAGGATCTGCGAGACCTGAAAGCCCAACTTCTTCTAATCTTCGGAATGCTACCTGGGCATTAAGCCGAGATTTTGCTGTCTGGCGGTCTCTAAGTTCTTGGCATTGATCAAATGATTTGAGTTGTGGATTGATTGCTGGCATGCAACGGCTCAAGTACTCTAACCTTGCTTGCATATCTTCATTACAATCTGATTGTTGCAGATATCTAACATCTCCAATGGTGTGATGAATATTCTTCCACTGGTACAGGTTGTGAGTATATTCCCCACACTTGGCTTGAGTTAGGAACATTTTGTCATATGATTCCTTAAGATTTGCTGTTTGTTCCTTCTGCCCTTCAAGAATACTGGCTTGGAACTCTTGTTGTTGAGCCATTGATTGATGTTGCCAGCTCTCCAATCTTTCTTCCATTTTGTGCTGCCAAACTTCATTTTGCTCCCTATCTCTTAAATATTGCTCTTGGTGCTCTAGATATTGCTCTTGTTGTCTTGAGTACTGTTCTTGTACTCTTTCATTTTGTTGTGATATTTCTTCAAGAGCCCTCTGCAACTGACTTAAATCTATGGCACCAAGAGTTTGCTCTCCTTCCCTTTGAGATCTTCTTCTCCTTCGGGGTTCTTCTTCTTGCTCATCTTCTTCATTAGTGCCTTCCATGCTCCTCTTTGTAATTCTGTTCCCCTTCTTCACTTTCTCCATGTCCTCATCTTCAAAGATCACTCCAGCTTTGTTGCAGAGCCTTAGGATGGTGCTTGGATGGCCAAGCCTACTTGAAGTACTTGTGTTTTCAGCCATTTCTTGGATACTGTTGGCAACGAGTTGTGCCAAATTGATTTTTTCTCCATGTAGGATACAGTATACTAAGAGTGCACGCCTAATTATAACAGATGAGGTGTTCCTAGTGGGAAGTATGGATCTTTTTACTACCTCGTACCACCCCTTGGCTTCAGGGGTAAGATTCATTCTCTTCAAGTGGCTTGGGGCTCCTTTTGAATCTCTTTCCCAGTCTGTGCCTTCCAAGCATATCCCCCATAGGATCTCATCAGGATCATTCTCCCTTCGCAATCTGGCCTCATAGCTGGGCTCTTCATAATTTATGGTTCTCAATTTCAGAGCCCTTGTAATGGATGCTGGACTGAAATCCACTTCAACTCCTCTAACATAGCTCTTGTAGGAGACACTGTCTTCGCTTTCTTTCACCGCGTTTGCATAAAATTCTCTGATCATCACCGCACTAATATCAGTGAGAGGGTCGCACAGAAGCTCCCATCTTCTTTCATTAGTGATTTGCTTCATTATGGGGTATTCCCCTTCCTTTAGCTTGAAGCCCATCTCATAAATAATGCGCTTTGACTTCATGAGCCTGTGGTATCTTCCTTCATGAAATTGAGATCTGAATTTCCTTGCATCGTAAGCTGGAGGTTCTGTTACCATTGGTTCTTTTCCTGGTCTTCTCCTTGAACTTGATGAGGCCATGGTTTAGAGAAAACAAAGAAGTAGGGATGGACTTGGGGATTGGTTTGAGACACGGCTTAGCAATGTACAGGATATGTAGAGAAGAATGTTACTATTATAAGAGAGGTGGTGTATATGTACAGAATTTCAAAAGGGGAAGGCAGAGGTTTGTGTTTGTAAAGAAGGCTTGTAGGGACATGTGCTACTAGAGGTGTCTTAACTCATTTATAGGCAAAGAAAAAGGTGTTGGCCGAGAACTACACTTGAGGAATGGTTCGGTCATAGATTATGAAGGGTGGAGATTGAGTTGAACAACCTAGTGATTCTATGAGATGAACGGCTTGCATGTTCTCCTGAAAGTTGACAAGGATTCTCCCCCCATTGGTTGCATGGAGTTCGTTCCTCAAGGTGACTAGCATGCAGATTTTTGCTTTCCAAACTTGGCACACCTCCCTAGGCACATGTGACTCTTCTCTTGGCTTGTCATAGCCGTTCCCTTGCTTTGTCTTTGCTTCAGCCTTCTTTCTTTCTAATTAAACAAAATTGATGTGCTTTAGGATATACTTGAAGCATGGTGGAAAAAAATTGCATTATTTATTTTTTTCTTTTTTTCTCTTTTTTTTTCATGAAAGATCAATTGTGTCCCTTACTCAGTGAACCAAGATTTGGTGAACACCAAACTTGTCTCTTGCTAAGAGATTAATGTTAGAAAAAAAAAACAAGCATTTGTCACAATTGATACTTTCATCATAAATTTTAATTCAAAAATTCCTAGAATAAAATGGTGCATGATTCATCTCTGCATGATTTTGGTTGTCTCTTTTCTTTTCTGAACAAAAGTTGATTTTTCTTATAGTTGATACACATGCCGACACCAAACTTAATGTTTGGTCATATGCTTTATCGAAGTGACTAAGCATATGTTTGAAAAGTTAGCTTCTATGTGCTGTCAAGCACACCAAACTTAGAAATCTGGCATATGTTTCAAAACAGTTTATGCATCTGTCAAGTACATTCAAAATCATGCTAAGGTGATCATAATTTATTGAATTTAAAAGCAAGCAGGAATCTTAAATCATGGGTTGCCTCCCATGGAGCGCTCTTTTATTGTCATTAGCTTGACATTAAACCCTTCTTTTATGGTGGTTGATGACTGTAGTGCCTCAGCTTGTCTCCTCTGACTGTGAGTTTCTTCTTTGTTCCTTGGTCCTCAATCTCCACATGCTCGAGAGAAAGTATTTGATTAACAGTGTAGTGATCCTCATTCCCCAACTGTTGATAAACTAGTTGCACCTTATCACCTTTGGAGAACCCTTCTGTTGGAATTTTTTTGTTCTTCCAACCCTTTTTGCTTCTGTTCTTGTTTTTCTTCCCTCCTTTTGTTGACCTTTCTTCTTTGACAATAGGTTTCCCCTTGAGATTTCTCTTTTTGGTTGCCACTACTCCAATGTCTTCTTGAACTTTTTCATCATTTTGCACAGTTTCTTTCTCTATTTGACCAGCTGCGTCATCTATCTCTTGCTTGGAAGGGCAGTTGTTGTTTGTTTTGTTGATTCCCTCCTTCCACTGCAGATTCTCTTTGTCCATTTCTGTACCATTCTTTTTTTCATTACTGCTCTGTGTTTCTGGCAGTACATTCAGAGTGATACTTTCATCATGCATCCTGAGGGTCAATTCTCCTTGTTCTATGTCTATGATGGCCTTAGCAGTGGCCAAGAACGGTCTTCCCAGTATAATGGAGTCGCCCTCATCCTGGTCTGAATCTAAGATCACAAAATCTATAGGAAAGATGAATCTGTCTACTTTGACTAGAAGGTTCTCAATTATACCCCTGGGGCATATCACTGATTTGTCTACCAACTCTAGAGACATCTGTACTGGTTTCACCTCTTTTATGCTTAGCTTGTTCACTAGAGAGGCAGGCATTAGATTGATACTAGCTCCTAAGTCACACATCGCCTTGTTGATGGTCATACTGCCAATGGTGCAGGGTAGAAAGAAACTCCCAGGGTCATCGAGTTTGGGAGGAAGTCCCTTCTGGATTAGTGCTCTGCATTCCTCAGTAAGCAGTATAGTTTCATTAACTTGCCAACTCCTCTTCTTGTTGATAAGTTCCTTCATGAATTTCGCATACAGGGGCATTTGCTCAAGTGCTTCAGCTAAGGGAATATTGATCTCCAACTTCTTGAAGATTTCAAGAAATTTTGGGAAGTGTTGGTCCTTAGTCTCTTTGTTGAACCTTTGAGGATATGGCAAAGGTGGTGTGAAGTTCACTCCATGCCTTTGTTCCTTGGTTGGCTCTTTCATTGCTTCCTTCTCTTTCCTTGATTTTTGTGGCTGATCTTCCTTTTCTTTGAGCTCTTCTGAGGTCTGCTTGCTTGCTGTCTCCTTCTTGTCATTGACTTTCTCTTCTTCAGCTTGTTTCTTGTCACTTTCCTTTGACTTCTTGGTTGCTTCTTCATTTTTCACCAGGACTTTTCCACTCCTCAGTTGTATTGCCTTGCACTCCTCTTTAGGATTAGGAATGGTGTCACTTGGTAGTGAGTTTGATGACCTTTCAATGGTGATCTGCTTGGAGAGTTGTCCAATTTGCCTTTCCATATTTTTTATGGAGGCTTCTTGGTTCCTCAATGTCATCTCTTGAGTTTTCATCATTTTTTCCATTAGGAGCTCCAGGTTGTTAATCCTTTGAGATTCTTGTGAGATCGGTTGATTGTGGGGTGTTGAGGGTTGAGGGTAAGTATTTTGATTTGAGGTTTGGTTATTGGATGGGTAATGGTTGGAGTTGGGGTAGTTGTTTTGGGGTTTCCTGTAAGGGTTTTGGTTAGTTTGCTGCTGGTTGTGGTTTTGGTTGTTTCTTGAAGTGTTTTGATTTGAGTTTCTCTGCCATGGTTGTTGATTTTGGTTGTGATTGTCTCCCCACCTAAGGTTTGGGTGGTTCTTTCAAGAAGGGTTGTAAGTATCACCATAGACTTCATTTGGCCCAGAATTTTGGTTGTGCATGTACTGGACTTGTTCTTGCTACTGCTCCTCTTGAGTTTCTTCATTTTGCCCCCATGTGGATGATGGTTGGCTTGTGTTAACTGCTGCAACTTGGAGGCTATCAATCCTCTTGGCCATTTGCTCAAATTGTTGTTGAATTTGCTGCTGCATCATCTTGTTTTGAGCCAAGATTGAGTCCACTCCTTCCAACTCCATCACTCCTTTCCTTTGTGATGGTTGGCGTTGCCTTTGGTGAGCAAAGAAATATTGATTGTTGGCCACCATATCAATGAGATTTTGAGCTTCCTCTGCTGTTTTCATTAATTGCAAAGAGCCTCCTACTGAATAATCCAAAGCCTCTTGAGATTTCAGTGTCAAGCCTTCATAGAAATTTTGCAATCTGTCCCACTCACTGAACATTCCTGGTGGACACTTCCTGATTAGAGCTTTGTATCGTTCCCATGCCTCATACAAGGGTTCAGCATCCATTTGTGTGAATGTTTGCACTTCAGTCTTCAATCTAATAACTCTTTGAGGTGGGTAAAACTTGGCAAGGAACTTGGTTACTAGATCATCCCAATTGTTGATGCTGCCTCTTGGGAAGGATTCCAACCATTGAGTGGCTTTGTCTCTGAGCAGTAGCTTGTAACTGTTAGGGTGCACACCATTGGTTTTTACAGTGTCACAAATCCTCAAGAAGGTGGACAAGTGTTGGTTAGGGTCTTCAAGTGGTCCTCCTCCATAAGAACAATTGTTTTGAACCAAGGTGATGAGTTGTGGCTTTAGTTCAAAGTTATTTACATTAACATTTGGGGTAAGAATGCTACTCCCACAATGTCTAGGATCTGCACTTGTGTAGGAAGCCAAAACTCTTCTCTGTGGTGGATTATTATTGTTATTGGCTGCTCCTTCAGCTTCATTTGGTGGGTTTATTAAGTGTTCTTCCATACCTTGGAATTCTTCTTCTGAATCCTCTTCTTCTCCAATAATATTTTTCCCTCTTTCAGCTCTTCTTAATCTTCTGAGGGTTCTTTTGTCTTGTTCACAAAATGTGGGTATAACTCTCCTTGTACCTGACATACAACCAAAACATAGGAATCACAACACCAGAAAGCAATAACACTTCAATCCATGGCTGAAGTGAAATGTTAATTGGCTTAAGCAAAAGTTCAAATAGTTAGTGTGTTAGTCAAAATTAAAGAAACAGAAAATAAAAAGTGCTTGATCTAGATCTCCACTTCACTTAATCATTGTCAATCTAATCAATCCCCGGCAACGGCGCCAAAAACTTGATGTGTGGAAAACGATCCAACACAAAACTCACCGGCAAGTGGACCGGGTCGCATCAAGTAATAATAACTCACATGAGTGAGGTCGATCCCACAGGGATTGAAGGATTGAGCAATTTTAGTTTAGTGGTTGATTTAGTCAAGCGAATCAAGTATTGGTTGAGCGGTTTGTTTTTGACAGAAACTAAATTGCTTGAAATGTAAAGGGAGATGGGTAAATTGCAGGAAATTAAAGAGCAAAGAAAGTAAATAAGCTGAATATTAAAGAACAAGTAATGTAAATTACAGAAACTTAGATTGCAAGAAATGTAAATGGCTGAATCTTAAAGTGCAAGAAATGTAAATGACTTGAATTATAAAAGGAATTGGGAGTTGGGATTGCAGAATTTAAAAAAGAGGAATTAAATTGCAACAAAACAGAAAAATAGAAAGTGAATTAAAGTAAAGTAGATATAAACAGAAAAGCAAGAGTGCTTGAGAAATTAAAACGGAAAATGACTTGTGCTTAAATTGCAGCAAATTAAAAGAGGTTGAAGATCTCAGGAGTGGAAGAGACTAGAAAACAAGTCTAGATCTCAAATCCTTCCTTGATCCAACAAGAGAAATTGCAAAAGGAAATGAAAAGTAAATTGCAGAAGTAAATTTGCAAAGAGTAGAAGAAGATGCAGTAAACAGAATTGGAATTCAATTATGCAGTAAAATTAAACAAGAGATCTCAAGGTGAGATTGAAACAGAAGTTCTTCAATTCTCCACCCAAGATCAAAAGCAAGAAAATTAGAGAGTGCTCAAGCAAGAACCAAGAAGAAAGAGATCAATTCTCCTTCTCAATTCTCTAAGATCTAACTTCAAAATAAAAGCTCAAAATGAAAATTCAAAGTAAAATCTCAAAGTGTGAAAAATAAAGTAAAAAGGTAAAAAGGTCAAAAGTCCAAAGTCCTAATTACATCAAACTAGCTCCTATTTATACACTTTCTATTCTTGGATTTTAGATTTTGGATAGGCTTTTGATTTGGTGAAGAAATGAATTAAATTGAATTTTTAGTGAATTTTGGCCCAAAATGCATCTCCCAGGGAAAGGTTCGGCTCTTGGCAAGAGCTTTGGCCAAGAGCTTTGCTTCCCTTCCTTGTTTTAGTGCGCACGTTCCTTCCCTTGTGACAAGAGAACAAAGCTCTTGGCAAGAGCTTTACTTGTCCTTGAGGTCCTTGGTTCAAATCTTAGGTAGAGCACTTGTGGAGCAAATTTTCTTGGCACAAGAGAAGCCCCCAAAGTCTTGCTTCTTTGAGGTCCCTGGTTCAAGCCTTGGTGAAGGAAAACAAGCTAATTTTCCTTGGCAAATAAGTGGCGCATAAGGCCTTGCTTCCTTGAGGGACTTGGTTCGAACCTTGGTGAGTGAAAACAAGCAAATTTTGGCTTATTTTCCTTGTGAAGTAGCGCTTGATGCACATAAACTAGTTATGCTACGATTTAGGAAATTGCACGATCGGCAAAATTCCTTCCGGCAAGTGCACCGGTTATCGTCAAGTAAAAACTCACAATAGAGTGAGGTCGAATCCCACAAGGATTGGTTGAGTGAGCAATTCGGATTAGAAGTGTGTTCTAGTTGAGCGGAATCAAGATTGAGATGAGAATTGGGGAATGTAAAATTGGCGGGAAAAGTAAATGACAAGAAATTGAAATGGCGGAATCTTAAATTGCAATGAATTAAAGAGCAGAAACTAAATTGCTGAAATTAAAAGGGAATGGGGGTGATTGCATGAATTGAGTTGCAGAATGTAAAGAGAAGATGGAAATCAGAAATGGGGGATTCATTGGGTTATAGGAGATATTGAGATCTCCGAATCAAAACACGTTTATCTCTTCCTCAAGCAATGCGTTCATTGAATTTTGCTTGGCAATCTTATATGATTGGATCCCAATCCCTTGGCTCACCAATTCTCTCTAAAAACAAACAAATTCCCAATCCCTTGGTTTAAATGTTCATAAGAAGAGATGATGCTTGATCACTGATTATACCACACAGTTTCATGAACCACAATTTGGTAGGATTACATGTCACAATATCCATCCAAACCCCAATCCAATTCACTGTGAGAAAGCTTCTCTAGCATGAATCCTCCATTCCTTTCCCAAGGTTCCGAAGGATTCCAAGTATGGGTAGTTTCTTTCCCAAGACAACTACTCAATGGAATTAGATCAAGAAGCTTTCTAACAAAATTCAAGAGAAAAGATTGAAGAAGAAGATAAACTATTATTGATTCATTGAATTACAATAGAGCTCCCTAACCCAATGAAAGGGGGTTTAGTGAATCATAGCTCTGAATTCAATTACAAAGAAAAGGAAAACTAGCTAAAAGTGAAAGTAAAAGTCCTCTCTAACTTAACTTCTATCCTATTTATACACTTTCTATATTGAGCTTCAGTTGTGCTTCTTGGGCTTTGAGGCCTCTCCTTGCTTTCCTTTTGCCTTGGGTTTATGATCCATAATCTTGATGAGGCTGTTGATCCAAATTCTGTAACATTCATTGAGCCAACTTAGTGCTAATCAAATAATGACACATGACTCAATAAATTGAGATTTCAAACTCATCAATCCTTCAGGCCCAATCCCATAAACCATGATATTCAATTGGGTTTCATACTAGAGTAAGTTTAAGTTATTGTTTGTGCTCAAAAAGTAACTTAAACCGCAAGATTATTGGCCCAGAAACCTTTTTCCAAGAGTGGCGTTTAAGTTGCAGTTTAAGCTTAAACTGCAGCTTAAACGCCAGATACTTCCAGTGAGGCCTTTTGTAGAAGCACGTTTAAGCTTCAGTTTAAGGTTAAACTGAAGCTTAAACGTGGAAATGGAAGAAGGTAGCCCTGGAGAGTCATGTAGTCGAACACGTTTAAGCTTCAGTTTAAGGTTAAACTGAAGCTTAAACGTGGAAGTAGGAAGGGCAGCCCTGGAGGTCGAACACGTTTAACCTCCAGTTTAAGGTTAAACTGGAGGTTAAACGTGGAAAAGGGTGGAGGCATACTGGAGGTCGAACACGTTTAACCTCCAGTTTGAGGTCAAACTGGAGGTTAAACGTGGAAGCTTAGAATGGTAGCCCTGGAGGTGTCGAACACGTTTAACCTCCAGTTTGAGGTCAAACTGGAGGTTAAACGTGGAAATGGAGAGAGCAACCCTGGAGGAGAAAAGCTGTCGAACACGTTTAAGCTCCAGTTTGAGGTCAAACTGGAGCTTAAACGTGGAATGGCTCCCTGGTACTCTTCCTACTTCTGGCGTTTAACCTCCAGTTTGAGGTCAAACTGGAGGTTAAACGTGGAACTCCTTCCTGAGTGGCATTATCATTCTGGCGTTTAACCTCCAGTTTGAGGTCAAACTGGAGGTTAAATGTGGAATGCTTCTTTAGTGAGGCTTTTCATTCTGGCGTTTAACCTCCAGTTTAAGGTCAAACTGGAGGTTAAACTTCAATTCCAGCATTTCTTATCCTTCATGATTTTGGCGTTTAAGCTCCAGTTTAGGCTTAAACTGGAACTTAAACTCCACATGTGATATTCAAGCTTCCTTTATTGATTTTGTTGCTTCCTTGCTTAGCCTCTTCTTCCCTGAAATCATCCAAACAATTGCATCAAAGTCTTGCAAAATTTCATGAGAAATCTTCCATTCATAGCATTTAAGTAATATAACTAAAACTCATGGAATTTGCATCAAAATCATATTGTTTGGATGGTTCATTGCTTTGTTCTTCATTTAACCATTTTTGGTTACTTTAAGCTCAAGAAAATGCATAAAACAACTAAAACTAACAGAAAAATGCTAGTGAAACTAGCCTATGATGCCTTGGCATCACAACACCAAACTTAATACTTGCTTGTCCCTAAGCAAGTCCTGAATTATTTGAGAAGAAAGTATGAAACAGAAAGCAATTACATTGGCTATATTAGCAAGCATTTGAAGTTCATCAGAAGGGTTTTATGCAGAAAGTTGCAGCATCACTTTTTCATACTTATCAGGTAGGATTATCACTTTTTCATTGCATCCATCAAACATTGCTATGGCCTCTTGTTATTCTTATGTCTTTGGCACTTTTCTCTTCTTTGTTTTCTTTTCTTTTTCTTAGAGCTCCTTTGCTCCTTGTTTGCTTAGTGTCATGTGTTGCACAAGCCTTTGGCATTTTCTTTTTCTTATCAGTGCACTACACATATCCACTTTAGGCATTTTAGTTCACATTTCTTCTTGAGACATTGGTGCCCAGCACCTCTTTGTGTGACTAAATGTTTTGTATTTAGGTTGCTCTTGATAATGGACTTTTGGTTGATAATCCCGGGTTAGTTAACCCAAGTTACCAAGTGTTGAAACACTCCTCAGAACCTATTCATCCAAGCATATCCTTAATACATAAACACCACAGGCATTTGTCTCAAAAGTTCAAACCATTGGTACCTAGCTTATTTTCTCAATTTTTTTTGCTTTTTGGTTGCCCTTTGGCTTTTTCTTCTTCTTTTTCTTTCTTTTTCATGGCCAAAGACATTTATTCATCAAGATCCATAGACAATTTTCACTTTCTACATAAAAAAAATGATAATTCTACACTCTAATTCCAGTGATCTGACTAAACAATCAAGCATGCATACCACCACTTAATTCTACTTGATTTGTCACTAATTTAGCCAAGTTACTTTTGTTCAAACTTTTCTTTTATTTTTGGAAACAGAACAAGCATGGCACGCACTTGTTTAAGAAGGTGAAGTTATATCCAAACATCCAGGCATTCACTTTATTCAAAGCAATTAACAAACACACATACTAAAAAAAAACTCCACATTCCAGAAAGATTCAACATTTACAGTTTAAACCAGAACACGCATGCTTTTGTTTGCCCTTTTTAAAGAATTATCAAGGAACAATACCACCTTGTGAAATTCCTTGTTTTCTCTTTGTTGTCAGGAAACAATTTGATTTCTCCTTCTTCTCCTAAATGTTGCTTCATGCTTTAAGATTCTTGTTTCCTTTCCTGCAAAGAGTAATGAAGTTGCTTGCTTCTCAAGCACTTGAGTGGTTAGCTCAACTATGTGTGGGTAAGTATCGGAGTCTTAGGTTGGTGTGTGAACACCAAACTTAGTCTCCCACTTACTTCTCTGTTCTTTGAATCCTTGAGTTCTCTTGGAATGATGTTGCTACTAAGGGTTTTAAGCATTTCTGTGACTGCTTAGAATAGTTGTTCCTTTCATATAATTCAAAGGTTGTTGTGTTCAGTTGATCTTTATGGTGGAACACCAAACTTAGAGTCACACATTCCCCTTTGAATTATTGATCCATGAATTCATTGTTTGGTGTGAAACACCAAACTTAATTCTTTGCAATGCACAGAAACTACTTCACCCTTTTTATTGAAACAAATAAAAGAAACAGCAACAAGGTATTACCTCAGGTTGGGTTGCCTCCCAACAAGCGCTTCTTTAACGTCATTAGCTTGACGGTCAGCTTCCTCAGTTGAGGTGATATTTAACTTTGTCCTTCTCCTCCACATCTCCCAAGTAATGTTTGAGTCTTTGACCGTTAACAATGAAGGTTCGTTGTGACTTTTCTTCCATGATTTCTACTTGTCCATAATTGGAGACCTTGGTGACAAGGAATGGTCCAGACCACCTTGATTTTAGCTTCCCTGGAAATAGCTTCAGCCTAGAATTGTAGAGCAATACTTTTTGCCCTTCTTCAAATTTCCTTGGGGCTATGTTGCTGTCATGCTTCTTCTTTGCTCTTTCTTTGTAAATTTTGGCATTCTCATAAGCTTCCGCTCTGAATTCTTCCAACTCTTGAATTTGCAACATCCTTCTTTCTCCAGCGGCTTTGTTGTCCAAGTTCAGAAGTTTCAAGGCCCAGTATGCCTTGTGCTCCAACTCCAGTGGCAGATGGCAAGCTTTTCCATATACTAGTTGGTAAGGAGACATTCCAATTGGTGTTTTGAAAGCTGTCCTATATGCCCAAAGAGCATCATCTAGCTTAATTGACCAGTCCTTCCTTGAAGTTCCCACAGTCTTTTCCAGGATCCTTTTGAGTTCTCTGTTAGATATTTCGGCTTGCCCACTTGTCTGTGGATGGTATGGTGTGGCTACCCTGTGTTTGACTCCATATTTTAGAAGCAATGCCTCTAATGGTTTGTTGCAGAAGTGGCTTCCTCCATCACTGATGATTGCTCTTGGAACCCCAAAACGGCAAAAAATGTGTTTTCTGAGGAAGTTCATGACTACCTTATTATCATTGGTTGGAGTTGCTATTGCTTCAACCCATTTGGAGACATAGTCTACTGCCATAAGAATGTAATTATTTGAGTATGAGGAGGGAAATGGTCCCATGAAATCTATCCCCCATACATCAAACAATTCAAGTTCCAGAATGAATTGTTGTGGCATTTCATTTCTTCTTGGCAGGTTCCCAGCTTTCTGGCATTCATGGCAGTGCTTCACTAATTCTTTTGCATCTTTGAAGATAGTGGGCCAATAAAAACCACACTGCAACACCTTAGCTGCTGTTCTTTCTCCTGCAAAGTGCCCTCCATAAGTGGAGCCATGGCAGTCCCATAAAACTTCCCTTCCTTCTTCCTCGGATATGCATCTTCTGAGTATGCCATCGGAACATTTTTTGAACAAGTATGGTTCGTCCCAGATGAAGTATTTGGCATCATTTACCAATTTCTTCCTTTGATGTTTGTTAAATTCCAAAGGTAAACTCCCAGTGGCCTTGAAGTTTGCTATGTCTGCAAACCAGGGTGCTTTGTGAATTACCATGAGTTGTTCATCAGGAAAGCACTCATTTATATGTGTGCTTTGTGTGCTTCCTTCTTCACATGGTATCCTTGATAAATGATCTGCCACCTTGTTCTCTACACCCTTCTTGTCTTTGATTTCAATGTCAAATTCCTGCAACAAAAGAACCCATCTAATAAGTCTTGGTTTAGATTCTTGTTTAGCAAGTAAATATTTTAAAGCTGAATGATCAGTGAAGACAATGACTTTAGATCCAATGAGATAAGATCTAAATTTGTCAAATGCAAAGACTATTGCCAAGAGTTCTTTTTCAGTGGTTGTGTAATTCCTTTGGTTAGCATTCAAGACTTTACTGGCATAATAAATCACATGTACCAAATTGTCTTTCCTTTGTCCTAACACTGCCCCAATAGCGAGGTCTGATGCATCACACATCAGTTCAAAAGGTAAGTTCCAATCAGGTGGGGCAATGATAGGTGCAGAGGAAAGTTTTTGCTTCAAAAGTTCATAGGCTAGCATGCAATTTTTATCAAATACAAAGGGTGTATCAGAGACAAGCAAGTTACTCAAAGGTTTGGCTATTTTAGAAAAGTCTCTAATAAACCTTCTGTAAAAACCAGCGTGTCCCAAAAAACTCCTAACTGCCTTGACATTACTTGGTGGAGGTAGTTTTTCAATGATTTCCACCTTAGCTCTGTCCACCTCCATGCCTCTATTAGAGATTTTGTGGCCAAGGACTATTCCTTCTGTGACCATGAAATGACACTTTTCCCAGTTTAATACTAGGTTAGTCTCTTGGCACCTCTTAAGCACCAAGGCAAGGTGGTATAGGCAGCTGGGAAAAGAATCCCCAAACACAGAAAAATCGTCCATGAAGACCTCAATAAATTTTTCAATCATGTCTGAAAAGATGGACAGCATGCATCTTTGGAAAGTGGCAGGTGCATTGCACAATCCAAAGGGCATGCGTCTATAAGCAAAAACTCCATATGGACAAACAAATGATGTTTTCTCTTGATCACTAGGATCAACTACTATTTGGTTGTATCCTGAATATCCATCCAAGAAGCAATAGTAAGCATGTCCGGCAAGCCTTTCAAGCATCTGATCCATGAATGGGAGTGGGAAATGATCCTTTCTGGTGGCTTCATTGAGCTTCCTGTAGTCTATGCACATCCTCCACCCAGTGACGGTTCTTGTGGGTATGAGTTCGTTCTTCTCATTTGGCACCACAGTTATGCCACCTTTCTTAGGAACTACATGGATGGGACTAACCCATGGGCTATCAGAAATGGGGTAGATTACCCCTGCCTGCCATAACTTCCTGACTTCCTTTTGTACCACTTCTTTCATGACGGGATTCAATCTTCTCTGAGCTTGAATGGAGGGTCTAGCATCCTCTTCTAACAAGATTTTATGCATGCATATGGATGAACTTATCCCCTTCAAATCAGCTAGGGTCCATCCAATGGCATCTTGATGAGTTTGCAGCACCTTGATCAATTCTTCTTCCTGTTCTTGGCTCAGGGCAGAGCTAATGATAACAGGGTGACTCTCATCACTACCCAAGTATGCATACTTGAGATTAGGGGGCAATGCTTTGAGCTCAGGTTTTGGTGCTTCCTTTTCTTCTTTCACTCTCTCTGGCATGCTTAGCATGGTTGTGTCAGCACCCTTGATATCACTAACTTCAATATCCTTGGTGAACTCCTCCTCTGCCAATTCCTTTATTGTTTCCTCAAAAGTTTCTTGTACTGCAATGTCCACTACATCAACCCTCATGCATTCCCTTAGTGATTCTGATGGATAGCTCATTGCCTTGAATACATTAAACACCAATTTCTCATCATGTAGTCTAAGAGTGAGTTCACCCTTTTGTACATCTATGATGGCTCCAGCAGTAGCTAGGAAGGGTCTTCCCAGAATTATTGAAGCTTTGGCTTCTTCCTCCATATCTAACACCACAAAATCAGCAGGAAATATAAATTCTCCCACTTTAACCAACAAATCCTCAACTATCCCATGAGGGAATTTAAAAGTTCGATCTGCCAATTGGAGGGCCATTCTTGTTGGTTTGGCTTCCTCAATCTTCATTCTTCTCATCATTGTTAGCGACATCAAATTGATGCTGGCCCCTAAGTCACACAAGGCCTTCTCCACCATGACTTCTCCTATGATGCAGGGGATTTGGAAACTGCCTGGGTCCTTCAATTTCTGAGGCAATTTGTGCTGAATGATGGCACTGCATTCTTCAGTTAACAACACAGTTTCCTCATTTCTCCAGCTTCTCTTCTTGGTCATTAATTCTTTTAAGAATTTTGCATAGAGTGGCATTTGCTCTATTGCCTCAGCAAAGGGAATGTTGATTTGAAGCTTCTTGAAAATCTCCAAGAACCTGGAGAATTGGCCATCCTTTTCACTTTTCATCAAACGTTGAGGATAAGGTGCTTTAGGTGTGTAAGGCTTCAGGACCTCTTTTTCTTTTTCTTTTGTTGCAGACGGTGTAAAAGATTGTCCTTGTTCTTTGTCTTTCACATTTTCCTTTGCTTCATCCTCTGTGGTTTCCCTTGAGATCTCCTTTAGATTCTTTCCACTTCTGAGGGTTATGGCCTTACATTCTTCCCTTGCAATAGCCTTGGCAGCATGAGAACCGCTTGTCCCAGGGGCTTGCTTAGTCAAATACAAAATTTGATTTTCTAGCTTCTGGATGGCAGCTCCTTGGTTTTGCAAGTTAGAATTTACTTCTTCCTTAAAAGCTTTCAATTCAATTATGTCTTGGCTTATGGTTGCAAGCATTCCTTCTATCCGGTTTAATTGATCTTGAAATTGTTGGTTCGGATTAGGTTGGGTATGTTGATTATTTTGGCCATGATATGATGGTTGGGGGTAAGTGTTTTGTGTGGCTTGGTATGATCTTTGGTTGGAGTTTTGGTATGTGGAATTGTTATGTTGGTTGTGGTTGTAAGGTTTGTGGTTTTGTGGTTGGGTTTGTTGGTTTCCCCACCCAAAGTTTGGGTGGTTTCTCCAGCCTGGGTTGTAAGTGTTGGAATGTGGATCATATGATTGCCTTTGTTGGTTTCCCACATAGTTGGCCTCATCCCAATCACCTCCTTCAATGCTTACTTCCTCTTGATCTTGTGTGTGTATTGCAGCCACTTGCTTTGTTTCTAATTGCCTGGTAAGCTCTGCTAGTTGCTTGGCAAACACCTTGTTTTGGGCTAGAATTGTATCAACATGGTTCAGCTCCATGACTCCCTTAGTGTTGTGCCTCTCTGATGCATAGTAGTACTCATTCTCAGCCACTGTCTCGATCACTTCAATGGCTTCTTCCACAGTCTTTTTCCTGTTTAATGAACCTCCTGATGAATGGTCTACAGCCTTCCTTGATTCATAAGAGAGCCCATCATAGAAGATGTGCAATTGCACCCAATCATGGAACATGTTTGGTGGGCATTTCCTTGTCAAGTCCTTGAATCTCTCCCATGCCTCGTAGAGAGTTTCACCATCTTGTTGTCTAAAAGTCTGAACCTCAGATCGAAGCCTATTGACCTTTTGTGGAGGGTAGAAACGTGCCAGAAACTTGCTTTCCACCTCATCCCATGTTGTTAGACTCCCCCTTGGGAATGATTCCAGCCACTTAGCTGCTTTGTCCCTAAGTGAAAATGGGAACAAAAGCAGTTTATAGGCATCTTCCTGGACTCCATTGGACTTCACAGTGTCACAAATTCTCAGGAATTTTGTGAGATGTTGGTTTGGGTCTTCATTAGCACTTCCTCCAAAGGAACAATGATTCTCCACAAGTGATATTAGCTGTGGCTTGAGCTCAAAATTGTTGGCCTGAATGGGTGGTTTCTGGATGCTACTACCACAATTCCCAGAGGTTGGGTTTATGTATGAACTAAGAACCCTCCTCTCAGGAATGGCATTGTTTCCATCAGCTCTCTCATGGTTGTGAACTTCTCTATCCATGTTGAAATCTAAAGCTTCCTCAAAATTGTCCTCAGATTTTCCTTCAGATTCCTCTTCTCCCACTACTCTCTTCCCTCTTGCTTCCCTTCTAAGTCTATGAAGGGTCCTCTCTGGTTCGGTATATGGAGGAGTTGATGTCTCTCCTCTCCTACCTGTCATACAAGAACACAGCTCAAACACAAACAAGTGAAATACTCTTGGTTAATGGAAGAGTATGGTTAGATCAATTGAGGAATTAATTCAAACAGTTAGTGAGTCAGTGAGTTAGTTGCATGAATTTAAAGGCATAAAGAAGGAAAGCATGTAACCGAGTGCAGAAATTAAAATTCAACAAGTATCTTGAACAGAATTAACAAAGCAAGAGAAAATTGCTCAATCTAGTTAGCTTCCAATTTGAGAATTGTCAATCGAAAACCAATCCCCGGCAACGGCGCCATAAACTTGATGCACATAAACTAGTTATGCTACGATTTAGGAAATTGCACGATCGGAAAAATTCCTTCCGGCAAGTGCACCGGTTACCGTCAAGTAAAAACTCACAATAGAGTGAGGTCGAATCCCACAAGGATTGGTTGAGTGAGCAATTCGGATTAGAAGTGTGTTCTAGTTGAGCGGAATCAAGATTGAGATGAGAATTGCGGAATGTAAAATTGGCGGGAAAAGTAAATGACAAGAAATTGAAATGGCAGAATCTTAAATTGCAATGAATTAAAGAGCAGAAACTAAATTGCTGAAATTAAAAGGGAATGGGGGTGATTGCATGAATTGAGTTGCAGAATGTAAAGAGAAGATGGAAATCAGAAATGGGGGATTCATTGGGTTATAGGAGATATTGAGATCTCCGAATCAAAACACGTTTATCTCTTCCTCAAGCAATGCGTTCATTGAATTTTGCTTGGCAATCTTATATGATTGGATCCCAATCCCTTGGCTCACCAATTCTCTCTAAAAACAAACAAATTCCCAATCCCTTGGTTTAAATGTTCATAAGAAGAGATGATGCTTGATCACTGATTATACCACACAGTTTCATGAACCACAATTTGGTAGGATTACATGTCACAATATCCATCCAAACCCCAATCCAATTCACTGTGAGAAAGCTTCTCTAGCATGAATCCTCCATTCCTTTCCCAAGGTTCCGAAGGATTCCAAGTATGGGTAGTTTCTTTCCCAAGACAACTACTCAATGGAATTAGATCGAGAAGCTTTCTAACAAAATTCAAGAGAAAAGATTGAAGAAGAAGATAAACTATTATTGATTCATTGAATTACAATAGAGCTCCCTAACCCAATGAAAGGGGGTTTAGTGAATCATAGCTCTGAATTCAATTACAAAGAAAAGGAAAACTAGCTAAAAGTGAAAGTAAAAGTCCTCTCTAACTTAACTTCTATCCTATTTATACACTTTCTATATTGAGCTTCAGTTGTGCTTCTTGGGCTTTAAGGCCTCTCCTTGGTTTCCTTTTGCCTTGGGTTTATGATCCATAATCTTGATGAGGCTGTTGATCCAAATTCTGTAACATTCATGAGCCAACTTAGTGCTAATCAAATAATGACACATGACTCAATAAATTGAGATTTCAAACTCATCAATCCTTCAGGCCCAATCCCATAAACCATGATATTCAATTGGGTTTCATACTAGAGTAAGTTTAAGTTATTGTTTGTGCTCAAAAAGTAACTTAAACCGCAAGATTATTGGCCCAGAAACCTTTTTCCAAGAGTGGCGTTTAAGTTGCAGTTTAAGCTTAAACTGCAGCTTAAACGCCAGATACTTCCAATGAGGCCTTTTGTAGAAGCACGTTTAAGCTTCAGTTTAAGGTTAAACTGAAGCTTAAACGTGGAAATGGAAGAAGGTAGCCCTGGAGAGTCATGTAGTCGAACACGTTTAAGCTTCAGTTTAAGGTTAAACTGAAGCTTAAACGTGGAAGTAGGAAGGGCAGCCCTGGAGGTCGAACACGTTTAACCTCCAGTTTAAGATTAAACTGGAGGTTAAACGTGGAAAAGGGTGGAGGCATACTGGAGGTCGAACACGTTTAACCTCCAGTTTGAGGTCAAACTGGAGGTTAAACGTGGAAGCTTAGAATGGTAGCCCTGGAGGTGTCGAACACGTTTAACCTCCAGTTTGAGGTCAAACTGGAGGTTAAACGTGGAAATGGAGAGAGCAACCCTGGAGGAGAAAAGCTGTCGAACACGTTTAAGCTCCAGTTTGAGGTCAAACTGGAGCTTAAACGTGGAATGGCTCCCTGGTACTCTTCCTACTTCTGGCGTTTAACCTCCAGTTTGAGGTCAAACTGGAGGTTAAACGTGGAACTCCTTCCTGAGTGGCATTATCATTCTGGCGTTTAACCTCCAGTTTGAGGTCAAACTGGAGGTTAAATGTGGAATGCTTCTTTAGTGAGGCTTTTCATTCTGGCGTTTAACCTCCAGTTTAAGGTCAAACTGGAGGTTAAACTTCAATTCCAGCATTTCTTATCCTTCATGATTTTGGCGTTTAAGCTCCAGTTTAGGCTTAAACTGGAACTTAAACTCCACATGTGATATTCAAGCTTCCTTTATTGATTTTGTTGCTTCCTTGCTTAGCCTCTTCTTCCCTGAAATCATCCAAACAATTGCATCAAAGTCTTGCAAAATTTCATGAGAAATCTTCCATTCATAGCATTTAAGTAATATAACTAAAACTCATGGAATTTGCATCAAAATCATATTATTTGGATGGTTCATTGCTTTGTTCTTCATTTAACCATTTTTGGTTACTTTAAGCTCAAGAAAATGCATAAAACAACTAAAACTAACAGAAAAATGCTAGTGAAACTAGCCTATGATGCCTTGGCATCAGCGCTGGCCCCCCTCCTCTTGGTCATGGGTTCAAGTCTTGGTGAGTGCATTAGTGAGCTTTTCTTCCTTGATTTTCTTCATGGCATGCACGAAAAAGCTCTTTGGCAAGAGCTTCAAAGCTCTTTGCCAAGAGCTTGGCTCTTGATTCCTTCTTCATATGTTCTTGATAAAGCTCTTTGGCAAGAGCTTCAAAGCTCTTTGCCAAGAGCTTGGCTCTTGATTCTTTGAAGGAAAGCTCTCCACAAGGGCTTTAAAGCTCTTGGCAAGAGCTTTGTGCCCTTATTTCTTGAATGCACTTATGCTTTTCCTTCCTTAAGCCACGCTTCCTTTTCTTGTGCCACGCTTTCTTTCTTTGCTTAGATCATGCTCCTTAGGCTACACTTTTCTTATTTTTTTCTTTTCTTCACCTACAAGTAATCAAAACAACCAATCAAAGTATCACCAAATTCACAAGGTTTATAAATCAATAAAATTCAATTAAATTTAGCTTAAACCTCATGATTTAGTATCAATTAAATGGTGGTTGTTTGATTCAAAGAAACCATGCATTTCCATTCCAAATTACTTACTTAGAATGCAAGAAAGTGCATAAAACCAAATAAAATCAAAGAAAAAGGCTAGTGAAACTCGGCTAAGATGACTTGTCATCAGGCATATCGAACAACGCCGCATTCCACCACAAAGGAATCACCCTTCCAGTTAGCGTACGGAATGGAGGCAATGATCCCAGTAGAGATTAAAGAAGGATCGCCTAGAGTGATCCACTATAATGAAGAAGCCAACTCCCAACTTCAAAGGGAAGAACTCGACCTATTCCCGGAAGTCGAAGAAAGAGCTCGGATCAGGGAAGAAGTACTAAAGCGTTGAATGGCTTCGAGATATAATCAAAAGGTAGTGCCACGAGGTTTTGCTGAGAACGACCTCACCCTAATCCAAAATGATATCGAAACAACTCGACCTGGAGAAGGAAAGCTGGCAGCAAACTGGAAAGGACCCTACCGAGTCGTAGAAGTACTTGGGAAGGGCTACTACAGACTGTCCGAACTCGATGGACGAGAGCTTCCTAGGTCATGGCACGCCTGCAACCTAAGAAGGTACTATAGTTAGGGATGATAAAGGATCTTAGCATAAGGTGCACTCTTTTTCCTGAAAAGATTTTTTAATGAGGCACCAAGCCAAGAACTACAAATTATCCGACTTAAAGGGATAAAAACTCCCGCATGAATATATTTGCATTTTCTTTTAAATAAAATATGTTTAGATATTCTACAAATTCTCAAGCCGCATTAATCTGAAACATTCATCATCCGATTATAAAGCAACAGATCGACAGAAAGTAAAAATCAAATTCACTGCACGTTCACAATAAAGACCAACAGAGATGAAAACCAAATTCATCAAAAGGTCGACCAAGCGAGGATTGAACCCAATTTCTACAAATCTGCAAAGATGAAAACAGAATAATGCAAGAAGTTATCAAAAGTGATCCAAAGAAAGGACCTGACGAGGTCTTAATAAAATGGATTGCTAAATAATAACTTAAAGACTGGCCGACGTCAAGAAGTCGGACCAGTTGCAATAACCAAAGTTATAAGTAAATCCCTGGAAAGAGGTCTGGCCAGCCCTATAAAAGAGGATTACTATAACTTAGAAGGGTCCGACATGACAAATTCGGCCCAAAATATAAAAGTTATAAAAGTAATCCCTGAAAGAGACCTGAACAAGGTCCAAGAAAGAGGATTACAAAAATAACTTAGAAGGACCCGACATGACGAAGTCGGCCCAAAATATAAAAGTTATAAAAGTAATCCCTGAAAGAGACCTGAACAAGGTCCAAGAAAGAGGATTACGAAAATAACTTAGAAGGATCCGACATGACGAAGTCGGCCCAAAACATAAAAGTTATAAAAGTAATCCCTGAAAGAAACCTGAACAAGGTCCAAGAAAGAGGATTACAAAAATAACTTAGAAGGACCCGACATGACGAAGTCGGCCCAAAACATAAAAGTTATAAAAGTAATCCCTGAAAGAGACCTGAACAAGGTCCAAGAAAGAGGATTACGAAAATAACTTAGAAGGATCTGACATGACGAAGTCGGCCCAAAACATAAAAGTTATAAAAGTAATCCCTGAAAGAGACCTGAACAAGGTCCAAGAAAGAGGATTGTGAAAATAACTTAGAAGGACCCGACATGACGAAGTCGGCCCAAAACATAAAAGTTATAAAAGTAATCCCTGAAAGAGACCTGAACAAGGTCCAAGAAGAGGATTACAAAAATAACTTAGAAGGACCCGACATGACGAAGTCGGCCCAAAACATAAAAGTTATAAAGGTAATCCCTGAAAGAGACCTGAACAAGGTCCAAGAAAGAGGATTACGAAAATAACTTAGAAGGACCCGACATGACGAAGTCGGCCCAAAACATAAAAGTTATAAAAGTAATCCCTGAAAGAGACCTGAACAAGAACCAAGAAAGAGGATTACGAAAATAACTTAGAAGGACCCGACATGACAAAGTCGGCCCAAAACATAAAAGTTATAAAAGTAATCCCTGAAAGAGTCCTGAACAAGGTCCAAGAAAGAGGATTACTAACAACAACTTGGACAAAACCAACATGATGAAATCAGCCTCCCGAAAACCTTGGTGATATACAAAGTAATTCCTAATGAAGACATGAGTAAGGTCCAAACAAAGCGAATTACTAGAAATAACTTCAGGCCAAGAAATCAAGCCAAAGAAGTCAGACTACGAAAACTCCAAACACCTAGAAAGGTACCAAGACGAGTGCAAGACAAACATGTTACGAAAAACACAAGTTATAATAATAACAAGCTCAAGAGGCTACCAAAACTAGCCCCAAGAGCTTGGAAATCACTTTATTTTTCAAAAGAAAGCTGCTAAACAAGCAACCAGGAATGTAGCAAAGGTCAGAACTATCATCTACAAAATATAAAGAGTTCAAAAGGCCCACAAACCGGGCTATACACACAAACATCTAGAAAACTCATTAAGGATCCAAAGTCTTCTCAACAGCACGAGGAGAAAGAGGGCGAGTCTGAAGAGGCACTGCGTCCACTGTCCCGTCATCTCTATTTAAGATCTGACAATCCGGTTCAAATTCAGGATGACCAGTCTCAGACGAAGGAGCCGAAGAAATCGGCCCAGCTGAAGTCTTAGCGGCAGGCACAGGGGGGTTCGACATCATCATCATCAGGATCGTTAGGGACAATCTTGCCATCCTTTACAACATTATCCAGACTGAAAAGAGTAAGGTTGGCCTCAGGTGCAAGAACTTGAACCTACTCCTTCAGGTTCTCATAAGCAGCATTTACGCTGCCTACAAGATGACCCTAGAGCTCGGCATAATCAACCCGGACATACTCCAACTCCTCCCTGAGACGCATCACCTCCCTGTAGGCCGTAACATAGCTATCCTTGTGCCTCAAAGCCGTGTCTTCAGCCAACTTTACAGAAGCCTCCAAGGCAAGAGAACTAGCCTTCTCACCCTCCAACTCTTTCTCCAGCTTGGTCACCTTCACCTCGAGCTCCTCCTTCAAACCCTTCATCCGATCGAACTCCAATTTTGCCTCCTCCATAAAGGCCTTCGTAGCATGAAGAGAAAGATCTTGGGCAGTCCGATATAAGGCCGCCCCCATATGTGCCATCTTGACACTACTCCAAGTTATAAAGTCTAAATGGTGAAGGAGTGATACATCATCCATAGGGAGGGCACCATAAGGACCGATCTGCTGGTCGATAAACCCAACAGCATCGAAGTCAGGGGGCATCCAGATTGAAGGGTTCAACAGTTCGAGGTCTTTTGGAAGGGGAAACGACCAGAGGAGAAGATGCAGCAGCAGTAGAAGACTGCGGAGGATCCACTACATAGACTCGAGGAGTAGGGATCATTCTCCTCGGGCCGGGAGAGCTCAGCACGGACGGTTTCGACGTCACCTGAGAAGACCCTTCCCCATCCGTTTTGGCCGAGATGTTCTAAGCAGCAGCAGCCTTTCTCGCCTTCTTGAAAGCTTTCATCGAGTCATTATTCTTGGCCATCTCTATAAAATAGAAACCAGTAGTTTTACAGACCAGGAAAAAAGAGGAAAGCAAAGTAAAAACAAGAAGCAATATATATCAAGTAATACCCAATGCAGTTCGAACAAGGGAGGGGTCCCCCAATGATTTTTTAGTATCTAGATGAGGAGGTTCCCCCCAAAGGTCCTCCAAAACAGTTACAAAAGCCTGCTCAATCTCGTCGAGCATTTTCCACGTATATCGGGATACTACTATATTCTGCTGCTAACACAGAGGGAAGGATGGCTCATCATTCGCTTCCAGAAAAAAGGAGCGAGCTCCCTCAACAGCTCGAATCTTGAAGAAATAATTCTTGAAGTCCCTAAAGAACTTGTCATACATGGTAAAAACCTTATGTCCTTGTGCAGATCTAAAAGAAGCCCACGAGGCTTTCTTTTTCAAAGAAATCCCGGGCTTAGTTAAAACAAACAAATAAAGGAAAAGAGTTTGAGAAGGGGTAACATCTAATTCTTGGCAAAGAAGCTAAAAAATCTTAATAAAACCCCAGGAGTTCGGATGAAGCTGGGACGGAGCTACATTACACGACCATAGCAAATCGGTCTCAAAGGAAGTAAAGGGAAAAGTGATGTCCAAGTGGCTGAAAAAATAGTCGTAAGTATAAAAGAAAGGGCGCTCCCCTTGGGTCAGGACAGGGAAGCAAACCCTCTCCTCGGAGTCAGGTGCCACCAATTCATAATTCCTCTCTTGATCTCTACTCTTGCAAAGACGGTGATGTTTTCTAAGCTCTACGCAAAATTCAGAATTAGCTAAAGAAACACACAGCAACACTAGGGAGTCCAACCAATCAGACATCCCCTCGGGAACCTTAGAAGATGCCTCGACAATATTTTTGCGAGAAGACATGGCCAACTAGTCCTACAAACAAGAAAGGAAGATTGGATTACTAAAAAAATCTCGGACAAAGCCAAAACAACTCGGCCAACCTAATCTAGCACAGCACAAGCAATAAAAGGAAACCCATGACCTACACCAAAAAGATCCAGGGGCATCCTTTGGAGGCAAGCAGGGAACAAGGATTCAGGAAAACCTACAAGATTAACGTCCCAACAAAATTTGCAGCAAAGACAGAGAAAAAACCTTTTTCAAAGACGCAACATCCCCAGAAAGCTACAAATCAAACAGAATCGAAATAGCTACCTTCCAAATTCACAGTCTCAGCTTATCAGCAAACAAATAGCAAAACATATCAAGAAGAAGCCATCAAAGACACAATATTTTTTAGAGAAATAAAAAAGAGTCGTTATCTTTTACAAAATTCATCAGCAAAGAAAGCTATCAGCAAGGCGAAAAACATCAAAGGAGCAATCTTTCGAGAAAGCAAGCAGGTTCATGCAGTTCGCAAAAGAGGAAAAACAAGCAGTATGAACCCTAGAGTACTGAAGGACCACTCCAAAAGCCAGAAAAAACCCCCACAACAGTAAACAAGTAGGCGCACAGTGATACGAAAAGATTCAGATTTTCCAGCATGCACTTTAAGAGAAAAATCAAAACTTTATCAAAAACCAAAGGTAAAATGGCGAAAGAAAAGGTAAAACCAACCTGGAGAAAGGAGAAAGAGCTCTAAAGAAAGGAGGAAACCGGAGTAAAGAAATTTTCCCTTAAGCAAAGCACAAGACATAGCGTTGCAGAGAAAAATGAAAAGGCAAGCTCTAGGAGAAACAGAAGAACAAAGAAAAGAGGGAAGTTACAGAAAAGAGGAAACCGTTTTGTGAGAACAAAATTCAAAAAAGCCAAGAGAAACGGAGCATTAAAACCAATTAATGAGGGTATTAAACCACCGCACATTCCCAAGGCTAGGACGCTAATACAAAAGCGCGTGCTTTCAGAGGAAATGAAAGAAGAAATGTTCCGCATTCAAAAAAGAACTCTACAAAGATAAAATCGACAAAGTTCTCGAGTTCGGCTTCACCAGAGAAGGATCAAAGTACTAAAACTAAGACTCGACCTCAAAAGAAAGACTGAGCTCGAGCAGGGGCACTATTCATACCCTGGGTCAAACTGTCCGACCCGGGATGTTCTACCAACAAGACGACCGGCCTCTTCAGGTCGGGACAATCTGACCTCTTCTCAAAGAGCTCGGCCAAATTGACAGGAAAGCCCGAAAAAGGGCCCAACTCGAGGAATACGACCCAAATCCAAAGGCAGCCCAAGCCTATAGAGATAAGGGCGGTTCCCTTAAAGATAAGCTGACCTCACCAAAAGATAAGAAAAGATAACTAACTTATCTTATCTAAGAAGGTCACTTCACACCCTTATAAATACACTGGAGCACCCAGGTATAATATATACTCTGATTCTACTAAAAACCTGCTTAATACCCTTGCTAACTTAAGTATCGGAGTTTCTTGCAGGTACCACCACCCTCCGGTGACAAAGGATCAGCAGCATTACCAGTCCAACAAGTCGGACGCGATTGCTCTGGCCACCACCCACAGCCGGACACGTCATCGCCGATCAGTACAGAAGATCTCGTCCGAGATCGACCTACAGTTTTAGGTAGCCCCCGGAACAGAATGTAATGCCTTTTGGTCTGAAAAATGCTCCTTCTGAATTTCAAAAAATCATGAACGACATTTTGAACCCATATTCAAACTTTGCAATCGTTTACATAGATGACGTCTTAATCTTTTCTCCAACTTTAGAAGAACACTTCAAATATGTTAAAATTTTTATGTACATCATCCAGAAAAATGGACTTACTATTTCCAAATAAAAAATTGTCCTTTTTCAAACAAAAATCCATTTTCTTGGTCATATGATTTTCCCAGGAATAATAACCCCAGTTGAACAATCAATTTTGTTTGTAGAAAAGTTTTTAGATTATATCATTGACAAACCTCAGCTCCAAAGGTTCCTAGGATGTCTTAATTATGTCTCAGATTTCATTCCAAATCTTAGTAATCTTATTAAGCCTCTTCATGATAGGCTTAAGAAAAATCCTCCACCTTGGACTGAGAAACATTCCGAAATCATCAGATTTCTTAAAACCAAAGTTCGCAATCTTCCTTGTCTTTACCTACCTGTTCCTCATGCATTCAAAATTGTTGAAACAGATGCATCTGATTTAGGATATGGTGGTATCTTAAAATAGAAATTGCATGATAAAGAATGTATCATTGCATTTATATCAAAACATTAGAATAGTACTCAACAAATCTATTCCACAATCAAAAAAGAAATTTTAGCCATAGTTTTGTGCATCACAAAATTTCAATTGGATTTACTCAATCAAAAATTTTTGGTCCGAGTTGATTACAAATCGGCCAAAGAAGTCTTGCAAAAAGATGTTAAAAATCTTGCATCAAAACAAATTTTCGCCAGATGGCAAGCTATCTTAAGCATTTTTTATTTTGAAATTGAGCACATCAAGGGCAACTCAAACTCTCTCCCTAACTTTCTTACACATAAATATTTGCAGGGAATCAAGCAAGATCATAATTCCTAAAAAGGCAATTATCGCCTCTTCAAGAGGCAGAGGCATTCGCTTAGCCCTATGTTTTTCCAAACTATGCTTTTCCAAATTGGTTCTACCAATGGTGGGACTTTTTTGGGCCAATTCCAGAAATTTTACCCTCACCTACCGATGAAGGGTATAAACTATTTCAATCAAAATTTGACATTCAGGAAATATGTGTTCCTGTAATGTTAAAATTTTTCTCAATTTTCTCATTGGCATGGGTATTCTCGTGGCAATATCAATATACAAAACCAGACCATCCTAAAGCATTCCCAATCTTACAAAGGCATGCTTATGACAAATGGTGGTCTCAATTTGATTCATCAATGGCTTATCTAGAAAAGGTCAGAGAATGGTTCAAAATCAATCCCAAGAGTCAGAAGATCTCAGACCCAAAAACGGCCTCGATTCTCAATCAAAAAGCACAAATTCAAGCAGCCCTTGTAGGCTCACAATCAAAGCAATAAATCAAAGGAAAGCTTCAACAAATCCTTCACTTGCTTCAAGAAGATGAAGAGTCTTCATCTAAAGAAGAAAGTGATGAAGAAACCAAAGGCAGTCAAGCTGAGGAAGACTGTTTCAAAGTTTGTCTAGCTGATGATTAAAACCAAGAATATTGTAATAATGCCAAGACAATTGCCGGAACTATTTGAAACCTGTACTGTGGCTATAGTGTAGGTCATTTTTACCTGAACTGTAGAAACAGTAAGTTTTTCAATTATAAAAGGAGGCCTCGTTCTCATTGTGAGGTACCCTTCAATTTACACAATCATAGAGAGAGGTTAGAGAGAGAAGCTCTGAGAGTTCCCTTGTAAGCTCTCCAGCTCTTCTTCTTCTCCCTTCTTCTTTTCAATCATATTTCCAATCAATAAAATATAATTTTATATCATATATCTCTTTTTCCCTTAGCTAGTGCAGGCGGACTACCGCTAGTGCTAGCTTTCTTCTAATATTAATGGCTGGTTCTATCATACCGCCTTACTAATTATTTATTTTCTGCGTCATACATACATAACTGCATCTTCTATTTTTACTATGCCATCTTCCCCTTACCCTCCTTGATCCACTCGGGGCCATCTGGTATCAGAGCCTGATGGAGAAGTAGGAATGTTATTATTATCATTAAACTATCTCTGAGGTTCATGGATCTGGAAATTATATTTACTGTTCATATTCTTATATTTACTGTTTATGTTCTTAATCTCCGTACATATCAAATAAAACTATTCTTTAAATCTGGAAGTACGGACTATTTAATCTTATCACTTAAAGGGACTGTAGTGGTAAGACCCTTGATATGGGGCAGTAAGGCAAATTTGATGATGTTTTTGAAGGTGATAAGATCCGAACGTAATAATTCTTGGTGGCTATGGATTTAAAGATTGGAAAAAAAAGATTTATAATTCCCAGATTAAAAAATTTGAGTGATAGTTTAGTGATAATATAAATGTTCTTTCTGAACCAAAGGAGGGCAATGATATCAAATTCTTTTTTATTATGTCTAACCTCTTCCGTTCACTTTCTAGACGTCTCTCCATTAGGGGATCTTCTCCATCTTCTTCCTCCACTTCTTTACCCCATTCTTCTTCCAATCATCTTATTGAGAAAGTAACTCGGCCTGATGAACTTTCTTCCAAACACAATATCTTTGAAGAAGAAGTTTACTTTGAAGATATCAATCAAGCCATAGACAATTGGGAAATACCCAAAATCCCTCAAGATGAGTTATATGTCCCTGATGACAAAAAAAATCGGATTACATTATCAAAACCGCTGAAAACAATATTCCTTTAGGACTAGACTCCGGCGAGGAATTCCATCTTTTAACCAAGTAATCTGTCAAATAACATGCCCGTCACTACAAATATCTTAACATAGCGTGTGTCCAAGTAGCTGTCAAACCCCTTATTAGAGAAGGTCTTAATGCTTCCATCCTTCTGTATCTTAGAGATATTAGGCACAATGATTTCCAAGATTCTTTAATCGGAACGGTAAAAACAAGTCTAGGACACGGTCCGGTTTATTTCAACTGTTTCCTAAACAAAATGGTCAGTTTGTTAGATGTCAACATCCTTGACTCCCTTTTTCTAAACATCCGAATTCATGGTTTTAACATGAAGGAATGATCTATCCCAGTCGCTTTAATCTATAGGATTCAATACAAGGTCATGAACACTTGTAATTCTAGAGTCCTTATTAAATCCAGTGATCGTGAAACTACTTTGTTCGTCACAGACATGACAAGGCCAACATCACGGTCCCAAGGCTCATAAAGTGGGATGAAATTGACCTTCCCCAGTCATGGTCAATTGATCGAGCCATTCCAACGCAACCTAGACAATCACCTCTCTTACGACAAATAAAACAAGATGAATCAGGAAAAGTAAAGATTTTCTTTAACAGACAAAACTCTTTTTCTTCCAGATCTGAAGCAGGAACATCTAATGATTTTACTTCAGCAAGAAGATCTTTTTCTGTGACTTCACAATCTCAGTTTTCAACTAAAATTCCCAGATCCATAAATTCTGGAATTAATATTTCAGGGTTACAAAATAAATTAAACATTTCTCAACCAATTTATCAAACTGATGATGATATTGATTTACAATCTATTCAATCTCCAACATATTCTTCTATGAATGATGATGCCCATGAGTAGTACAGAATTTGTTATAAACAAAGAAGCCTTATGTAAAAACTTTTACTCCAAGGAGTATGATCTCCATAGAGAATGGTATTTACGTACATATATAGCTTCCCAAATCTCATCATTTAAAGAAAAGTACTACAGTTTTCTCAATGATGTCAGAATGTATATTCCTTTCTTTAAATGGTTTCATGCTTATTCCATCAAAAATAATATCGATTATCCTTTTAAAAATAAAAATCTTTCACCATCAGCAAATGTTATTTCAACCTGAAAAGTTAAAGATGGAAATTTAATCAGATCTGAGTTTCCTCCAAAAGGATCTTTTGTTATTTCAAATACGGAAGGACATAACCCAGTTATGGCCTCTCCATTTAAAACAAAAAATCTAGATGAAGCTATCGCCCCAAAAGATATTAAAAATCTCATTAAGCAATCAAATTACACTAGTAGATTTTTACAATGTTTGGTGACAACCTTTCATCTTCAGGATCTCCTTTGTCTTTGAAAAATGTCCCTAAAGCCTCTACTTTTAAAACTATTGAAAAACCCCTTTTTAAATCTTTCAAAATGAGTAGAAGGTTAAACAGAGTCTTAAAACTTCTATTCTGAAATAAGAATCTAGTGATTCTGAAGTCATGCAAAAGATCGACCAGCTTTTAAATCGTCTTAGTATTGTCCTTGAAACTGCTACAAACTCTGGTGAATCTACATCTCGTATACAAACTCGCTCATCCAATGCCATTAATGCCCTTGACCAAGAATCTAATGAGTCTTCTTCAGACCAAAGTGATTATTCTGACAAATTAACTCTCAAAGTTAGCACAATTATGACCAATTCTATGACTAAGTGGAAGGGTTTAACCAAACCCTCTGCGCTTAGTTATAATCGTATATCTGCCCCTGATCTAGCTCTCAAAGAAAAGGAACTAGGTTTTGTCAGCTTCAATGCTAATAATGTCTATGAATGGAATATAGATAGCAAAACTGAATATAACATCATGAGTATGCTTCAGCATATGACCATGGTGGGCACAACCTATCAAGCTGCTCATGAAACCTTTGAGGAAGCAATAGCCAATGTTATTATTTCTGGGTTCTCTGGTCAACTCAAAGGTTGGTGGGATAACTACCTTTCTGATGACCAAAAATAATCAATCTTTTCTGCTATAAAGGTTAATGATCAAAATGAACCCATCATTGGAGATGACGAAAAATCTATCCCTGATGATGTTAACACCTTAATCTTTACAATAGCAAGCCATTTCATAAGTGACCCATCTATTTGGAAAGATCGTTCTGCTAAATTACTTTCCAATCTCAGATGCAACACCTTGTTTGACTTTAGATGGTACAAGGACAACTTTCTTGTAAGAACTGCGATTAATCAAACATGTTAATTAAGTAGTTATATTGCTCAAATTTAATTATAAAAAGTTAGGGTGAGAATTTGAGATTTTAAACATCATTTTTGGACTCAATGGGTCTTTTCGAGTCAGAAAATGTGTTTTCTGTGAAAAACTGTGAAAAACCGCGAATCGGCAGTTGAACTGGTGGAACCAATTCAAGTCTGCCCAGTGCTGCTCGAGAGAAAGTTGAAACAGTCAAAAACTTTAGAAAAACCCTAGAAATGGAAAACCGGGCGTTAATTTTAAAGGTTTGGCCCGAGGTTGGGCCAAACGGGCTAAAAACACTAACGGGCGTTAATTTTAAAGGTTTATTAATGAATCCAATCACTCATAATACACTCAAACACGCCCACACATTACTGAAGAGAAGAAGAAGAAGAGAAACCCCAAGAGTACTATTCATCCTCTTCTTCTCTAGCTAATATCTTGAGATACAGTGCTTCAATTTGCGTGCCGTCAGCGGCTACACGTTCCTTGTGACAAGCTCTACAAAACTCACCCAAGAAACTGGTAAGGAAAACTCGAATCCCTCTTAGTTCTTCTCCTCAAAATTTCGGGTATCTAGGGCTTGGGATTAAGTGAGTTTTTGTGATTCTTAGTGTTTAGGTTCACTCTAATCCTTGCTTAACTTTGGGTTTTGACACCCAAATCTGTTGGAAAAGGTAAGAGGCTTTGAACTCTTGTGAAATTTTGATTTATGTTGAGCCCTAGGTTGATTTTGTGGTGATTTATATGTATATAGCTTGATTATTGTGAGTTGGAGCTTGTTGGTGCTTGTTGGAGTTGCATTGGTGGTTGGATTTTGGTTGAAAACTCATTTGGTTCATATTGGGAATCGGCCAAGGTATGGTTTCGGTTTCCTCTATGTAGTATATAATATTCATGGACACTTAGGCTAGTGACCCATAGGATAGGATTGGATTTGAATGGTTGATGAATTGTTGGATGTTATTGTATGATGATGTTTGATGAAATGATGATTTTTGAGTTGATATTGATGATTGATAGTGATGTGATAAGGATGAATAATTTGTGGAGTGGAGGAGTGAATTGTGTTGATAAATGTGATATTGATGTTGATTGATTGGTAATGAAGTTGGAAAAATGCTAATGAGGTTTGATTATAGGTAATATATTAATGTTGCAATTGAGGATGAGGTAAAGTGAAGAAATATGTGGTAATCTTGGTGTAATATGTCATAAAGTGTTGATTTTGATGAGAATTGGAGTTTGGAATGGTTTGGTTGGTCTTGGTTGTGTTTTATAAAGGAATTGTGGAAATTGTGATTTTGGGTAAAAGTTGGTTTTTGGTGAACTTTGTCTGATCATAACTTTTGCTTCGCTTTTCGAAATTGGGTGAAATTTCTTTAGGATTAAAGATCTTTGAAAACCCTTTAAATCGATATAAAGTTTGTGAAATTTGGAATTTTGTAGAGGAAGTTATGATCATTCAAAGTTGGTGTTAAAAATCTGAAATTCTGCAAAGTTACAGAATTCTGTGTTTTCTGGTATGTGCGTACACACAGCCTTGTGCGCACACACACTCTGCAAAAATTTTAACCTGTGTGCACGCACAGACCTATGCGTCCACACATGCATAGGCAGGCAATTTGCTTGCAGCGCTGGCACAGCTTGTGCGAGCACACACCAATGGAAAATTGTAACCTGTGCGTACACATAGACTTGTGCGCACGCACACGTTGGGGAGGCCAGTCTGTTGGGGGCGCTAGCACAGGTTGCGCAAGTGAACAGATTTTGAAAGTTTTGATACCTGTGCGTACGCACACCCCTGAGCGTACGCACACTTTTAAAATTTTTCCTGGGCGTGCACACGCACATCCCTGGGCGGATGCACACGCCCTGTTTCTCAAATTTTGCTTTGTTTTCAACTATTCTACCTCCCAACAAGGTTGTAAGCTTCTATAACACCTTTTTGAGACTTTTGGCCATATTTTTAGATACTTGAAAATGGGAAAGGATTTTAAGGGAGACGATATTATTTGGAAAAATTTAGAAAATGAAGGCCTAGGTTTCTGGCGTACTGAAGGTGGTTTAATATTAGGTGGTGAATAGTTGATGAGTGAGATGAGGATTAAGGAACTATTGAGTTCGGAACTAAAATGTGAATGAACAGTGGTTGAAAAGAGTCGAGGGCTCTGAATGAAGTGATGGATCCATCTTGTATTAAAAATGTTTTTGAAAACCACTGCACTACTTTTCATTGAGATTATGAGACGCTATGCGCCCGGCAAGGGCCGAGGTTGGATCCCGCCTGTCGAGGTAGCGGCGGCGGCGTAAGGGCGGTATTTTGTCCTGCTTGCGCTTAGATGTGAGGCCGGTGGCAATAGATCCCGCTCGCATCCCTTCGGATCATCAGAGCGTACAGGCGCAAAACCCTGGATAGTGATCCGAGCACTATATCTCGGAGGTTCCCACACCATGATTCTGAAGGGCAACATCTCCATGGAGATGTGTCGGGTTGGCAGTTGAACCGACAATGTGATATCACAGCCAGTAGGGTAGGAATTCATCATATGCATTTCCTATCTGTTTGCATGCTTTGACTATTTGAAATGTTTTGCCTATTTGTATAACATGCCTATTTGCTATTTGAATTATTGCCTTATATGCTTCTACTTGTGTTTTACTTGCATTGTATATTACTTGTGTTTTCTACTGGGATTGAGGAGGTTCGAAAGGCGGTGGCGATGGGATCACATGGAGGATCGGTTGGAGAAGGCTGGGGGACAGCGTGTTTGCTTAGAGTAGAAATTCCCTAAGATAGATTACCTGGTTTATTTAAGTTAATGTTGTTATAATTATGCTTATTTGTTTTAGAATGCTTAAGTTTGAATCTTGTGATGGATATGGAGCTTAGGATTGCATTTGGCATCCTGGGGTCTTATATCCTACATCACTGGGCACTGTTACCATACTAAGAACCTTCAGTTCTCATACCATATTTCTGTTGTGTTTTCAGATGCATGTCGCAACCCACCTCGGTGAGTTGCTTTGGATGGTGACAGAAGCGGAAGATCTTGGATTCTTTTGGAGTATTTTTGGTTTATCTTGTTTATACATCTCTCTTTTTGTATTTTGTCTTTGCCTAGAGGCTTGTATTATGAGAGAAAAACTTGTATAAGCTGTTTTTAAACTGTTAGGTTTCTGTATGGTTCTGTATACTTGTATATGGCTAGCCGGCTTAAACTCCACGAGCCGTGGCTAGTTTCCATGATATTATATACTTATCTTTTGTTGTATCTTATCTGTTTTTTGTGCCTTAAGCTAGTAGCTTTGTTAGTACGTTTTGCGCTTTTGAAATCCAAAATTTGAGCTATATCTTTCATCGGGCTTCTAGATTATACTATTCCTTCTATATATATTATGTATGAGCTTAGAACTATCGTAATCTCTGATTAACCTTGACTTTACGATGCGAGGTAAAGCTTAGGCTAATTAGAGTGTTACATTTCTTACTAGGGTCTATATACCAGAGAAGACAGTCAACAACCTTTCTGGAAGGAAAAATTCCTAGCCGGACTTCCCAAATCCCTGCGAGATAAAGTAAGGGACAAAATTTGTAGCTTAACCCCAAATGGGATAATTCCCTATGATGCATTAAGTTATGGTCAAATTATCTCTTTCATCTAAAAAGTTGCTCTAAAGATCTGTCAAGATGATAAAATCCAACGGCAACTTGCTCGTGAGAAAAAATAAAATCGTATTGATTTGGGAACTTTCTATGAACAATTTGGTCTTCCTGCTTGTCATCTAAGAAAATCTAAAAGACCATCCAATCGAAAAGTCTTTGAACCCAATCCTGAAAAGAATTTCAGAAGATCTAGAAAAAGTTTTCAAAGACCCAAGAATGAAAAAAGTTTCCAAAAGAATTTCCAAAAATATCCCCAAAAAAACCCTATTATTTGCTATACATGTAAAAAACCAGGACATGTTAGAAAATACTGTAGGTTAAAAGGAAATATTAATAATCTAAACCTTCATCCTCAGATTGAGGAACAGATTAATAATCTTTTAATTGAAAGTTTATATGACGATTCTGGACCAGAATCTTCGGATGATATCAATAATATCCAAGTTGATGATATTGGATCATCCTCAGATTCTGATGTCAAGAAAATTAGTGTTTTATCTAAAGATCAAGATCTCTTATTTGAAGCTATAGAGGCTATTGGCGATCTTGAACAAAAGAAAGACTTTCTTTCTATATATATATATACACAACCTATCTCCTCATACCTAAATCATCACTTCTCAAATTTTTTTTTATCTCCAAATTACCACTTATTCCTAACTTCATCTCATTACTAGGCATATGATGAGCGGATATTTTATACTCTTTTTGGCATTATTTTCATATAGATTTTAGTATGTTTTGTTTAGCTTTTATTAAGTTTTTATAGGTTTTAGTGCTAAATTCACATTTTTGGAATCTACTATGAGATTGTGTGTTTTTATACAATTTCAGGTATTTTCTGGATGAAATTGAGTAGTTGGAGCAAAAGTCTGATTCAGAGACAGAGAAAATGCTGCAGATGCTATCCGGATCTGACCTCCTTACATTCGAAAGTGATTTTCTGGAGCTACAGAAGTCCAAAGAGAGCGTTCTTAATGGCTATGAAAAGCTGACTTCCAGAGCTTTTCAGCAATGTATAATAGTCTATACTTTGCTTCAGATTATAAGGCTCAAAACTGGCGTCCAACGCCAGCCTCCTGCCCCCTTTCAGGCGTCCATCGCACAAGGAGAAGAGACCAGCATCCAAACGCCCAAAGAAGAACCCTTAGCCAGCGTTCAATACCCTAGAGGCCTCATAGCATGTGGATCTCATCAAAGCTCAGCCCAAACACTCTCCAAGTGGGCCCCAAAAGTGGATTTTAGCACTAAAAGACTATTTTACCCTTACTAGTCATTAGTTTAGTATTTAAAGTAGAAGATCACTCTTTGTTAGGTGTAAGGCATTACTAACCCATTTTTCTTTATTATCTATTTAATATTGAGCCTTTACGTCGGTATTGCATTTCAGTTTTTAAGAAAATTCCAAAAAAAAATTATTTTTAGTAATTAAAATCACATAATTATTAATAATAATAAATGCTACTCAAATGAATTCAATATAAAACTTAAATACAATACCTATCCCTCTGGATAAAATAAAAGCTAAAGCAACAAGGGCGAGGGAACTCTATAAAAACAACAGGTATCACAAGTAATTCTACTAATCGTCCGGAGCTTCATACTGAATCCTCGAATTTGTCATTAAAAAGGTGAAAGATTTTGGGGTGAGAACAAACCACACGTTCTTAGTAGGGAATGGAAATGCCGTAAAAGTAATGAATTTAATGCAAATAATTAACTTACTTAGTAAAACTATTTTGTTAAACCTTTGGAAATACTTTTATTTCTACTTTAGATAAATAATTATTTTTCTTTAAATTTCTAAACTCAAAATAGATTTTAATCACAAAATTAGTCATACTAACCATCTCTCAGCCACATGATCATTTTTCAACCACAACATCTTACCTCAATACATCCGTGAACTAACAGCACAAGTAAGGGATTCAAACCAACATACAAACAAGTCAAACAGCACAATCACAGAGAAGTAATACAAGCAAACACAACCAAATACAAATGCGCAAACAACATGATACATGTCTATTCCTAATGCAGGCCATGAGCTCATGTGTCAGTTACCTACCTGCTCCCGACATTACCCGGGCACGAGTTCCCAATATGGCTTTCCAGATGCATACAGTGTGCTTATAAGTAGGGGTGTTCGCGGTGCAATTTGGTTTGGTTTTTAGAGAAAAGTCATCCGATCCGATCGTTTAATTAAACTGCGGTTCGGTTTGGTTCAGTTTTTTTACTAAAATCATCCAAACCAAAACAAACCAATTAAAATCGATTTGGTTCGGTTCGTTTTGTTCGGTTTTTTCAATCATTTGGAAAATGTAAAATTCTATCCATCCTTACCTAACAAAATTAAGCCATAATGCGAACATATGAATCATAGTATGAAAAAATTAAGCTGTAAAGAAATTGACTAAATCATAGCAATAAGAATAAGGGTGGTAGAAAGCAACAACTATTATCAGGTGATTTAAAACTCTAGTCTTCCAAAAATTAAAATAACATAAATTAGAACACCAAACCACAAATTCAAATTAGATAATGAACCTGACTCAGAAAAATCAAGAAGCAAAAGGAAAAGCAAAAAGGGATTGAATCAGAAATAGAACCAAAATGAATAAAAAATACAACCAAACTAATTTGAAAAATTTTCATGTGGTGCACCAATTCCACAAATTCTTCCTCTTTCATCTTCTCCTTTCCTGTATTATCATTGAGTAAACAAAAAGTTTAGAATCAATAAGACTGAACCAAAACTAAATAAAATAGAATTAGAACAAAAAAAAAAAAACAAAACCTGAGGCTTAGGGAAGAGCTTTCTATGTTAGGGACATCCTTTGAGCTTGAACACTGAACAATACATTGAATAATGAATATTTAACAACAAAACAACAATCAGAGCAATTTCAGTAAATCAAAAACAAATAAATGAACCATAATCAGAAGCAATTTTAGTAAATCAACAAGAATTAAATTAAACAATGAAGAACAATTAGCAACAAATATACACTGAAATTATACATTGATGATTGAACAACAAAACAAAATTAATAGCAATTACAAATACTTTAAAGTTAGAAAAGAAATTATTCAAAACAAAAGCGTAAATTCAAACAAAATAAAATTATTAACCATTACCAGAAATTCAAACAAAAATACACTGAACATAGAAGTTAGAACAGAAATTATTCAAACAAAAGTAAAAATTAAAACAAAATAAAATTATTAACAATTACCGAAAATTCGAACAAAAATACACTGATTATAGAACAGAAATCATTCAAATTAATACCAAAATGTTGCTACTGGGTGGCTGGGAGGGGCTGGGTTTGCAGGTTTGCGCTACTGGGAGGGATTGAATGTTACTTCTGGGTGGCTGGTCCAGCGCTACTGGGAGGCGTTGGGTTTGCTGGTTCGCGCTGCTAGGAGAGGCTGAATGTCGCTGCTGGGTGGCTGGTCCGGCGCTGCTGGGAGGCACTGATGGGAGGAGCTGGGAGGCGCTGATTAGAGGAGCTAGGAGGCGCTGGTTCGGCGGGATTAAGAGGGGCTGCGAGGCATTGGGAGGCGGGGTTGGGAGGGGCTGGGGTAATGGGGCTTCTGTGAGAGTGTGGCTGCGCTAGGTTAGGAGTTAGGAATGTTAGGGGATTAGGTTATCTGATGAGTGATGCTGTGATGGGGGTGGGGTGGGGTAATGGTCTAATAGTTTTTTTGGGTTTTCTATTTGACCGGTTCGGTTCTGCTCGGTTCAGGTTTTTAGTGGCAAAACCGAAAACCAAACCAAACCACAAAAAAATAGCAAAACATAATTTTTTCGGTTTTTTTAGTTTTTGGTTTATTCGGTTTTCAGTTTTTTGGTTCGGTTGGTCGGTTTTGTTCGGTCTGGATCGATTTTGAACACCCTTACTTATAATTCGAACGGCTAGGCCACATACAGTGTGACTTTAAGTCGTACGGCTAGGCTGCATACAGTGTGACTTTCCAAATCAATAAGTGTACATCTGGAAAACAGTTCTCAGTGTGTGGGCATCTCTACTTTACATTTGGCACTAAGGCCCAAACAATGTCACATCTGCTCTCCTGTGGCATTCATTCTATTAATTAATATATTCCTTTAATCTTTGTTCTCTACTCTCAAATCATTTTTATTTAAAACCAACACCACTCTTTATACCCTTTTTCAAACCTCTGAAACCACTTTATTTACAACAAGTTCTTCTTTTATACAAAAACCAGTTCTTACTTAACCATGATTTTTTCAAACCGACTTCAAAACCATTTCAGATTTAAACCTCTTTCAAAAACTAAAAAAATTATTTATTAAGTAAATCTCACGGCAGGGTCTCGAGACTTTAGGGAGGACGTCAATCTAACTCGTTCTTTAAAATTAACAAACTCTTTGAATCATAATTCTTTAAAATGTAGTTCTTTAATCAAACTCAAAACATAAGTCTTTCTTAGTAAATCAATCCTAAACGTACATCTTTTCTTAATAAATTGAAAGCCAAATAATATAATTTCTCAAGTCCAACCTTTTTCTAAAATATTTCAAACAAAGTCTTAAGTTTCATAATAAAATTTCGACAGTATCTCCCCTAAATCTCGAACTCTGCCACCCTTTTCGAGTCCCAACCGAACCATTCTCAACCATTTTTCAAACATTTCCAAAATCAGAAATCATTTTCAAATCTCAGTTCAATACCAACAAATCAAACCAATTCCAATGTAAAAATCTTTACCGATACTCAAAATAATTTTCGATAAATCAATAAAACTCATTCCCAATATCTCAAATCGATTCCAAAAGTGGATTGATTTTCAATATCAAATTAACCCCATCCCAAGAAAATCATTTTATATAGTATTTAATCAAACCGACTTTCTAACTCAACAATAAGAATTTTCAGCATTCCTAAATAATCAAGAAATCAAATACATATTCATCACATTCAGTCACAAATACAATTCAAACTTATCATTCAGTCATTCCAAACAATCATAAATTATTTACAAATATCCACTAGACTTCCATAGCATTCATAGATTAAAACAGTTAATTTCAAAATGAAATCCCCTACCTTCATACAAAATCAAAATAACGGAAGTTTCGGAGAAGCTTTCTGACTGAGTCGCTGAAGAAAAAAACGTCAGAAATCACTTGTATATCCTAAAACTCCAATTGACCAAACTCAAGGAGAAGATGAGCTATGTCACTGTCGATTTTCACCGATCAAAAGTGACGCCAATACGTAAAAGAGAAGAATACGACCACTTTTACCGGATTAGATTTTTTATTGGAGTTACAAATCTCAAGAAATTAGAGCTAAAAACTCATAGTTTCCATGGAAGCTCACATTCTCTCTCGGTCTTTCTTTCTTCTTTTTTCCAAGTTCAATTCGATGGTGAAAGCAAAGAAATGAAAGTGATGACGAATGAATGGATAATTTGTGGTGGCTAATGCTTCATTAGGTGTCATTGATTAATAGTTAAAAGTGGCATGTGTAACAATTATATATATATATATATATTCACAAAAGCACATAAGCCACGTTTCTAATTCTTTCATTTGGTTATCTATACCAATATATAAAGCCAATATCAGAGTTTGATGTCCAATTTTTATAGACATCATTTACCCTCAAATAATTTATTTTATAAATCAAATTTATGGACAAAATAGTAATAATATATTTTCAAATTTTTAATTAAAAAAAAAGTCAGTAACCCATGAAAGAGTTAAATAACTACTGCAATCGTGAGTAAATTAAATAACTACTCCACTTATAAATATTCCTCATCTCACTGTTGTCAATCTTTTTTCTGCATCTTGCTCTCTTTTGGTTCTGACATGCATTTATTAAGAAAGAGAGTTGATACAATTTTTATGCCAACTCCATTGCCGTATCTATATTCTACCTTTTGAAAAATACAGGAATAGAAACACACGATAATGGAACTGGTCCAAATAATAGACGTCATGATAATATAAGTGGGTGATATTTTATATTTATGGTTTATTTTATTTTTGAGTACTCATTTCTAATTTTTAAAAGAAAATTTAAAAGACAAGTACTCTTTATCTTATTCCATTTTTACATCTAAAGTTTGTATTTTTTTTTGTATAACTGTAGATCGAGCACTACTGTTCAATATCTAAACATGTTTTTTATATTATCCAGTTTCAAACAATATATAAAGGCAATATTACAATTTGATCTCCAACTTTTGAAGAAATCGTCTCTCTTCAAACAACTCATTTCACAAAATAAATTTAATAGATAAAATAGTAACAATAATTTTTTTAATATTTTATCTTCATCATATAATATATAATATTTATTCAAAGAATCTTTCGTAACGAATAAATTTAAAGATATGCTATTGCACACTACTATGTATAAAATGCCTAATAACGAATAAGATTATGAATTTCATAATAAATAATTAAAATAGATAATTAACAAATAAAAAATTTAAAAATAGACGATACATTCATAATACTAATAATAGTAATTGTAATAAAGTTAATTGTTTTATATTTTATATTTTTAATTAAAAATAACATTTAAATATAATTTTTTTAAAATTTTAAAAAATTTATGACGTGATAATTGATAATGAATAAAAAGATTTATATTTTTTATGCAGTTATACAAATTATATTTAATTTATTTAAAAATAAAAGAGATTATATTTGTTATTTTAAGTTATATGTAAAAAAATTATTTATTTATTTACCTATAAATATATTCTATATTTATTAAAATTTATCAATATTTTTTTATATTGTTTGATACGTATTATTAAAGTCTATGCTTATTAAAGTCGATTAATATTTTTATTTATATATTAATATGTATCTATAACAATATATAAAGTCAATACAAAGAATTGACCATAACTTTAGTTTTCAATTTTTTTAACTATATTTACTCTCTAACAAACTATTTCATAAAACAAATTATAAGGACAAAATAGTCATAAAATTTATTTTAAAAAATCCAATAACATCCCACTAAAACAAATTATAAGGATAAAATAGTCATAGCTTTGTTACTCTTATAACCATGATAATACATCTCCCAACAAAAAAAATGCACATCAATGTCTTCACATTTTTCACCATCTTAATATTTTGTTTAATTTTATGTTTGTTTTAGTTTTAGTTTTAGTTTATATCCTTTGTTTTATCAATGTCTTCACATTCTTCACCATCTTCATGTTTTATTTAATTCTATATTAGTTTTAGTTTATATCCTTTTATTTTGAGTACGTTGTACTCTCACAGTCTCATTGGTAGTTTGGTTTCACTCTAATTATTCTATTAAAGTTTTATTTGTAATTTTTTAGAAAAATCTACTAATTTTGTTCTTCATACACACTTTTATGTGTTTCTCTTACTATCGGCCTTCTCTTTTTTCAACACCCTCAATTGCATCGTCTCCTTCGTCTTCCATTGCCTTTATCCACCGTCGTTTGATTTCACGCATAACTTCCACTTACAATTTTTTCTTTTCTTCAGTTTACTTATTTAATTTATATTTTTAGTCATTCTTTTATCCTTTTAATTCATTCCCAATAGTTCTGTCTTTTTTTCTTATCAATTTGATGTAAAAAAACTATTTTTTTATCTTATCGATTTGATGTAGAAAGAAAATATTTTCTTTTTTTCTGGTATGTGTTCTTATTTTTGTTTACATGTCTTTACCTATCAATGATGGAAGGAAGAAGTTTCATAAATATTTTTGTTAACTTATTATTTTTAGATTGCTTTGCAATAATATTTTTTTTAATTTTTTAAATTATTGATTATATAGAGTATTATATTTGAAATTTGAGTATATAAATATTTCTTCTGAAATAAAATGAAATTATTAATTTTGTCTATCACAGCATCATTTATCTTAAGGAGTGGCTAATTTATTTAATTGGCATGTATAAAGGGCGCAAGAAAGTTCACACCTATCAAAGGTTTGTTAAAAACATTAACATGTTAATTTCCTGAACTATCTAAACTATTAATTATGTAGAGTATTGAATTTGACATTTAATTATAAAGAGTACTAGAATTGACATTTATTAATTTTTTAAATTATTGCAAAAAGATTATTAATTAATTTAATATTATTTGTCTGTCATATGATTGGCATATAAAAGATGTAAAAAAAATTTATACCTACCAATAGTAGAGTGAAAAACCTCCACGTATATTTTGTTATTTTTTTCTTTATTTTTAATATGTTTTATATAAGAAAATATTATTTTTTATTGATTATTAGATTGAAATATAATACCATAAATATAGTAAGATAAGAACTTTGTTAATTGATTTTGTTAATCTTTTTTTTATTTTTAATCTATTTTATATTGGATAATGTTATTTTTTATTAATTATTAGATTGACATATAACATTTAAATATGTCAAGATAAGAACTGTGTTATATATTTTTGTTATTTCAACTTTCATGATTATTTTTTTCTCTTTATTTTTCTATGTCATAGGCCATGTAAGTTTTAATTTATTATTTATCTTATATATATTCTATTTTAAAAACTATTTTATTTTTTTAGGTTCTCTAATTTGTTTTATTGTATTTTTCTTTTACTTTGAAAATTTTATGGTCTGAAGATAATAGGTTTAAAAATTTATTAATGGATAACTACTAGAAAAAAATATTACATAAATAATAGAAATAAGTTGATAATATACAAATTAATTTAGAGAGAGAAAAAAAACTTAACAAAAGGAAGATATAGATTTTCACCTTTTGTTATATGGTAAATTGATTATATATAATATAATAAATGGTACATGTTCTCAATATAAGAACATGGGATTTAATATGACGACCCTTTCATGATGGTTCTCTGCCTTAATAAAAAAACTAATATCATTTAGACTTAAAATGTTTATTTTTGTACTTAATAAAATACCTAATATCATTTAACTTTAATTTTTAACTTTCAAGATACATGAAAGATAATTTAAAAGATACTTATTATATAAGAAGTTAAAAATATTCTAAATTTAAAAAATTATTTAATAACAAAATTAAGTTTGTTCAAAATCGTAGGGAGAATTAGAGAGAGAAAGAGAAAGTTGAAACTTTTTAACTAATTACAAAGAATCACCACCATCAAAGCTATTAAATTTGAGTATATTAAGTGAGGTCGAAGAAGCAAACCATGACGATAAATCTAAAAATTTTTTATCTCTTTTTATATAGTGTTTCAGTTTAAGTAACTTTTCTTTATGAATAATATTTAAATGACGAACAAAATAATAAGATTCGTATTAGACTATGAAAATTAATCTAATCTTTATAATATGATGTCATTATTTCAAAACATGTAAAATAAAATCATAAAGTATAATTTAATTGATGTGCACAATAAAATAAATATGAAACTTATAAAATAGCAGTCAAATGTGGATAGCAATGGTTGCCTTCCGTCCTAAGCTAAGGTACTATATTAAACTACGACTTAAATTTATAATGATTAGTTAAAAAACTTACAATTATAGTACTATTTTTTATTATTTTAGTTGAAAATAATTAGGATTACTAACATCAAATTTTGATAATTTGGGAAAATTTTAAATGCTTTATGTCTTAATTTTTTTAGTAAAACTTCAACAACTCATAAAAGTTAACACAATAGATGGTTATAAATCAAAGTAATAAATCAGAGTAAACGTTGCGATAATAATACTTAGTGATAATTAATAACGATAAGATGATGAGAATGTGGAAGGAGAAAAAAAATGAGAAAGGAGAACAATGTAATATAATAGTGGCGATGAGACAATAGCAGGTATGTATATAGAGAATAATATATAGTAAGAGAAAGAATAGTGTTTGATATAGTGAGTGAATATAATAAAAATATAAATTAATAATTTTGAAAAAAATAATAAAATTAAACATAATTTAAAAAAATAAATATTAAATTAAAAAATATTTTTTATCAATTAGAATTATGCATGAAGATAAAGAGTGTTTTGAATATAAATTTTTATCTCTGTTTTAAATTAAATGTTATTAAAAATAAATAAATAAACTTAATAACGTTTCTAAATAGTTAATTATAAATAATACTTCTAAATCTTTATTTTCATTTTGTTACACATAATAACAACATAATAAATTTGTTTAATATCTTATTTAATTTAAATTTATAAATTTTATACATTCTAAAAGTTAAATAATTATAAAATTTTTATTTTTGTTTTCAAATTTTTTTATTCTTAATGTTTAGATTATTTTATTAAATTTATAATTTTAAAAATAAAATTATAAAAATTAATCTCTTCAAAATAATAGAAAAGCGGCTGAACAGGCACGATAGTGCCTGTTGAGCCGCTAGTAATACCTAATTTGAGACAATAATTTAAAATTTTCTAATACTAATTTAATCAAATACTAATATTAAAACCAAATTACTTAAACAATATTTTTTATTATTATTATTATTATTATTATTATTATTATTATTATTATTATTATTATTATTATTATTTTGTTTTATTTATGTCTTTAATTTCATGCTTTTAATTCTTTTTTTTAATTAGATGTTATTGGACTCTTAACCGAAAAAGGAGAACTTATATCATGGTCAAAAGCAGGAAAAATTGGCCATTACATTTAGGTAATTGTTCGACTCACGCGTGTAATTCTTCTATTTCCTAACTTTATCTAAGACGCTAATTATAGTAATATATTATGAGGAGTTAAATTCTCATGCGATCTTCTCGATGCTTAACAAATGAATTGAAGTTCTCATATATTGTTTATTTATTAACAGGTCAAACATCAGTGCAGAATTGATGGAAACTGAAATTGTTTCGTCCTTGAAAGTCATGATGGATGAAAATAATGTCCTAGCAAAAGTATTTCGTTCAGCACGGGATAGATACCAAGTTAATGGCTCTGCTGATGTTAAGTTATGATTAATAACCAGAAGAAATACTGATGCAAGGACATATAATTTGCCACCAGCATCTGAAGTTGCTGCACTGATAGTTGGAGATATTGATGAGAGCGGAGTTAATAGGGATATAATAATTGAGACAAAATCAAGAATCTTACAGAGGATAGAAGTAGTACATCCAATGTACCTTGCTCTTCAATATCCTTTGTTGTTTCCATACGGTGAGGATGGTTACAGATTACATATAGCTACTTCTTCTCGACCAAATGTTAGAAAAACTAAGAAAAGACTAACAATAAGTATGAGAGACTTCTTCGCATACAGACTTTAAAGAAGGACTAATGAGTCTCAGATCTTTTTGCGGTCAAGAAGATTTCTGCAACAATTAATAGTAGATGCCTACACTATGGTTGAGTCAGAACGGCTTTTATATTTACGATTGAAACAACCAAACTTGAGGCTAGGCAAGTTCAAGCAATTGCATGAGTGTATGGTTCGTCGTGAAACTAATGCCATTAACATTGGACAAAGAATTATTCTCTCAAAGAGCTTTACCGGTGGTCCAAGGTACATGTTTAACAATTGCAAGGATGCTTTTGCAATATGTAAATATGCTGGATATCCAAGTTGATTTATCACTATGACATGTAATCCAGAATGGAATGAGATAAAAAGAGAGGTAACACCCCAATGACTCCATACAGAGGATAGACCAGACATCTTATGTAGAATATTCAAGTTGAAGGTTGATAAATTAATTAAGGAATTGAAGAAAGGAACATTCTTTAGAAAGATTATTGGATATAAGTATAACTAATCTTCCTACGAGTTTTTATTTACTCTATCTATATTATCTATAATACACTCATTGTATAGTACACTATCGTTATTAAGAAACAATTATTTGTATAGCACATGGTACGATCATTCGATAGTGTACTATCTTGAGTGTATTACAGTGCATCTATATTGTTTGTATTACCTCAAGCTCATTGTATGGTACACTTATATAGTTTTAAATGATTTTATTTTAGCATAATTTTTTCCTATTTACTTTATCGTGCTTATTCACACTACACGCTTGAGTTTATATAGTTTAGTTTAGAATCAACTATTTTTTAAATCACACCATTTGATTTGTTTGCAATGCACTTGATCTTATATGCTTTAGATTTTCGAATAAATATTTATTTACTTTGTCCAAGTTATTAGTAATATTATATCTTTAAATTTGCAGACTGTCTAACCATAGAGTTTCAGAAGAGAGGTCTACCTCACGCCCATCTTCTTTTGTTCATGCATCTGGAATCAAAACCACGAACTGTTGATGACATAGACAAGGTTATTAAGACAGAGATTCCAGATAGGAGGAAAAATCCAAAATTGTATGCTGCTGTTGAGAAATATATGATTCATGGTCCATGCGGTCATTTAAATAGTAAGAGCCAATGCATGATCAATGGTAAATATTCAAAGTTTTTTCCCAAAGCATTCAGAGATAGGACAATTATTGACGAAGCAGGCTTTCCAAGATATCAAAGAAGAGATGATGGGCGAACTGTATCAAAGAAAAATGTTGAGGTTGACAACTCCGTCATAGTTCCATACAATGCCAGTCTTCTTTTAAAATTTGGATGTCACATCAATGTTGAGTATACTTGCCAAACTTCAACAATCAAATATCTGTTCAAGTATCTTCACAAGGGTAATGACAGGGTGACAGCTGCATTTTATCAAAACAATAGATCTCAGGTAGATGAAATACTTAATTATTATGATTGTAGATATATATCAGCATGTGAAGCTGCATGGAGATTGTTCGGTTATCCTATTTAAATGAAGGAACCAGCAGTAATAAGATTGCCATTCCATCTTCCTGATGATATGCCAATTGTTTACAAAGATACTAATACAATTCAGTCGGTTGTTGAGACTTCTTTTTTCAAGAAATCTATGTTGATTGGATGGTTCAAAGCAAATGAAGTCCATAATGATGCAAGAAATCTGACTTATTCTGAGTTTCCAACAAAATTTGTTTGGAATGGAGAGCATCATATGTGGACTCAGAGAAAGCAAGGATATGCCATAGGAAGGATATCTTATATACCACCAATGAATAAGGAAAATTACTATCTAAGGCTACTTTTGAACATTCAAAAGGGATGCACGAGTTTCAGCGATCTAAGAACAGTTGATGGTGTCGTTTATGACTCATTCAAAGATGCATGCTATGCTCTAGGATTGTTGCAGGATGACAGAGAATTCATTGATGCAATCTTTGAAGCAGGAACATGGCACTCTGCAACTTTTTTAAGGAGACTTTTTGTTGTTTTATTAACATCAAATAACATGAGTAGACCAGATTTTGTTTGACAAAAGACTTGAAACTTTCTCTCTAATGACGTACTATATGAACAAAGAAGATTACTGTAAATGGAAGGTAAATATACTCTATTATAATTTTTTTTCCATGTTAGAATTCAAATTAGCATATAATTATAACAAAAATATTGGATAAGAAATTTTAAGAGTGATTTTCTTTAACAAAATGCCTTTTTTGGGAGTAACATTATCATACATATGGCAAATTATTTATTTGTGTTCACTTTAACTTTTTCTCTTTCTCTTTACTCCCTCCTCTTAATACAAATTTTGATTCATTATTGTAAATCATATCTACTTCATCTAAGAAACCGTAACTAAATTCACATACTTCCAATACTTGCATTTGCATCAGTTGTTTGTGCCTTTTTTTATGTTATAATGATTTTGATATCCATGTTAATCACAATAATATTTTTTAAAGGGACATGTTACTAATGAAGCATTTTTTAAACCAAAAACAAGGAGTGTTATTTATCATTCAACAATGCATTTCAAACTTTTTTGCCAGAAACTAATTTAATAATTTTTCAAATAATTGTGTTATTTTAAATTGAAAAAATACATATTTGATCATGTCAGAAGTCCAAATAAAAGATATTGCACTTGCAAAAATTGAAGATTTACTCCAGTCAAATGGCAAGTCATTGAAAGAATATTGTGGAATGCCATATCCTTCAGAAAATTTGGTGTCCAGCTTAGAAGACAGAATTATAATGGAAGAGTTGAACTTTGACGTTAATGCTCTTGCGAATGAACTAGGTGGGTATTTAGAAAGGCTAACTGATGAGCAAAAATTTGCATACGATCAAATAATTAGTGCTGTTAGCAGTAATATGGGTGGACTTTTCATCTTATACAGTCAAGGTGGTTGTGGAAAAATATTCTTATGGTTAACTATATCATGCTCGATTAGGTCTAAAGGAGGTATAATTTTAAATGTTGCTTCGAGTGGGATTGCTGCACTTCTGTTGCCTAATGGAAGAACTGCACATTCAAGGTTTAAAATTTCTTTGACAATAAATGAAGATTCTTTGTGTAGCATTAAACAGGGAAGTCCTCTTGCAAGGTTAATATCCAAGTCCAAATTAATCATATGGGATGAAGCTCCAATGATAAGTAAGTATTGTTACGAAACTTTAGACAAATGCCTCAGAGACATCTTAAGGTGCTCAGATTCATATAATGCTCATTTGCCATTTGGAGGTAAAGTTGTTGTTCTCGGAGGAGATTTTAGACAAATTTTACCTGTGATTCCAGAGGCTCAAGGAAAGATATAATTCAGTCTTCTATTAATTCTTCATATTTATGGCATAACGGTAAGGTTTTGAAGCTTACAAAAAACATGAGATTGTCACTAAGTGAAAACAACAACATACAAGAACTCAGAGATTTTGCAGAATGGCTACTCAAAATTGGTGATGATTTGGCTGGTGATACAACAGATAATGAATCGATCGTTCATATACCATTTGGCATTTTGGTTAAGAAATCTGAGATAGCTTTGGATGACTTCATTGATTTCGTGTATCCAGATATGTTATCCAATTTATCCATTGAAAATTATTTCAAGGATAGAGTAATTCTTGCACCAACTCTGGATTGTGTCACTGATATCAACAACAAGATGACTGCAGGGTTACCTGGACAAGAAAGAGTCTACTTAACTTCAGACTCTGTGTGTGCTGAGGATGGAAATATGGAATTTGAGTTAGATGCTTTCTCGCCGGAGATTCTAAATGGAATAAATTGTTCAGGTCTACCACCACACAAGTTGGTTTTGAAGGTTGGCGCTCCTGTTATGTTGCTGCGGAATATAGACCAGACTAATGGTTTGTGCAATGAAACGAGGATGCAAGTTAGAAAAATGGGAAATTATGTGATAGAATGCAAGATTTTAACTGGTAACAAAGCTGGGAGTATTGTTCTTATCCCAAGACTGAATCTAATTCCAAATAATGAAACATTACCGGTCATGTTTTAAAGAAGACAATTCCCAATTATCATGTCATTTGCAATGACAATAAATAAGTCCCAGGGACAAACTCTATCGAAAGTTAGAATTTACCTTCCAAGGCCAGTTTTCACCCATGGTCAATTGTATGTTACGTTATCAAGGGTAATGAGTAAAGATGGTCTGTGAGTGCTGTTGCAAGATCATGGGCACTTGGAAGATAACTGCACGATGAATGTGGTATATAGAGAAGTTTTTGAGAGCCTATAATGAAAAGGTAATAACAAAATGTCTTACTAAATTTATTTATTTATTAAAATTTATTACTATCAATTAAAAAAATTTAGAAATTCTAGGCGCTAATGGATGAATTCTTATTGTACATTAATAGTTTGAGAATATTAAAATTATCATAAAAATTCATATTATTTTATTCTCCTAATGAACAATTTTATAATTACGTTAATCATATAATTTTATATACTAACATTGATACAGTGTTGTTTCAGGTATATATTTTGTAAGTATCAAGGAATAGCATTGAATTGTTATTCAGTAGGTTTAAATTATTTATTGTTTATTACAGAACTTTCTGCATTAGTATTCTCTATTAATTTGTTCTTCATTTTGAGTTGATTTTGATATGTTCTTACTTCACAGTAAACCAACATATAAAACTTTGTTGGTGGATTTAAGTATTACTAGATTATTTATGGTCATATTGAGTATATATGTCTGATTTATTGAAAAAAATAGATTAAATAACTATTTTATAGTTAATACAATTAACACTATATGAAGAAAAGAAAAATAATGCATACAAGTTATTTTTTTATTAGTTAAATTATTATAATTGAAATTAATTTTTAACACAACAGCTTAAAATTATAATTTCAATCTTATCACGTGCATGGCACGGATAATTACACTTGTTTAATAATAAAATTAAGTTTGTTCAAAATCGTAGGGAGAATTAGAGAGAGAAAGAGAAAGTTGAAACTTTTTAACTAATTACAAAGAATCACCACCATCAAAGCTATTAAATTTGAGTATATTAAGTGAGGTCGAAGAAGCAAACCATGACGATAAATCTAAAAATTTTTTGTCTCTTTTTATATAGTGTTTCAGTTTAAGTAACTTTTCTTTATGAATAATATTTAAATGACGAACAAAATAATAAGATTCGTATTAGACTATGAAAATTAATCTAATCCTTATAATATGATGTCATTATTTCAAAACATGTAAAATAAAATCATAAAGTATAATTTAATTGATGTGCACAATAAAATAAATATGAAACTTATAAAATAGCAGTCAAATGTGGATAGCAATGGTTGCCTTCCGTCCTAAGCTAAGGTACTATATTAAACTACGACTTAAATTTATAATGATTAGTTAAAAAACTTACAATTATAGTACTATTTTTTATTATTTTAGTTGAAAATAATTAGGATTACTAACATCAAATTTTGATAATTTGGGAAAATTTTAAATGCTTTATGTCTTAATTTTTTTAGTAAAACTTCAACAACTCATAAAAGTTAACACAATAGATGGTTATAAATCAAAGTAATAAATCAGAGTAAACGTTGCGATAATAATACTTAGTGATAATTAATAACGATAAGATGATGAGAATGTGGAAGGAGAAAAAAAATGAGAAAGGAGAACAATGTAATATAATAGTGGCGATGAGACAATAGCAGGTATGTATATAGAGAATAATATATAGTAAGAGAAAGAATAGTGTTTGATATAGTGAGTGAATATAATAAAAATATAAATTAATAATTTTGAAAATAAAATAAAATTAAACATAATTTAAAAATAGATATTAAATTAAAAAAATATTTTTTATCAATTAGAATTATGCATGAAGATAAAGAGTTTGAATATAAATTTTTATCTCTGTTTTAAATTAAATATTATTAAAAATAAATAAATAAACTTAATAACGTTTTTAAATAGTTAATTATAAATAATATTTCTAAACCTTTATTTTCATTTTGTTACACATAGTAATAACATAATAAATTTGTTTAATATCTTATTTAATTTAAATTTATAAATTTTATACATTCTAAAAGTTAAATAATTATAAAATTTTTATTTTTGTTTTCAAATTTTTTTATTCTTAATGTTTAGATTATTTTATTAAATTTATAATTTTAAAAATAAAATTATAAAAATTATTTTTATTTAAAATAATAATAATAATAATAATAATAATTCTTTTTATTTATTATATTTTTTTAAATATTTTATTATAGTAAAAATTATTTAAAAATCTTAATGGATTTTAAACTAAACGTATCATAAAATTTAATTTAATTACTTTTAGAAAAATAACTTTCATTAAGTAAAATTATTAATAAATATAATAAATTATAAATCACTTAATATTTAATTTTCAAAAATTCGGGTTGTTATATTAGGGATCTTCGGCCACTTTACACCATATTTTCGTTTTTACCATTGTATTTTCTCATCAGTATAAGTTTCTAAACCTCCTAGGTTGAGGGGAGGAGCCCTGCTGAGTTCTATAAATTAATAAAAGTATTACTACTTCTCTTCAATCCATACTTGATTTAATTCTAAGATGTATATTCGTTCCTCAATATGGTGAATGGGATGGTCCGCGACAACTAGCTCCGTTTATCATACTAGGACCGCGTGCCTGACAACCACCCGTGTCTATTTGGGTTCGTGTGAATACTTCAGCGGAAAGCATTGAACCGCCAGCGTGATTATACATCTCTCAGACGTCTAATCCATGACTTCGTTGGGGACTTCTCGAGAAACCAGTTCAGCTGATTTACGGGGAGATTAGGGTCTTTGTGGTAGAGGCCAGAACCCAAAGGCGCAACATTCTCTGGTCTGGAAGATTCGACCTTGTCTGTGGCGTTTTGAGTAGGATCATTAAGGAGAGTGGATTGCAGGATCTTCACCCTCAATCAGAATAGATCCACACTAATCCTGTGGTTCAGATCTGGAGGAGTATTGGCGGCTGCACAAACCAGCATCAATCACATATAGCCTGCCATAGAAGAAATCATTCACAATTGAAGAAGACAGTAAGACCAGAGTTAATCCAGAAGGACAAAGCAACTCCAAGTCTTAACCATCTAAGTTTTAAGATTATCATTTTAAACAATCAAATTGCATTTAAACAAATCCAACAACTCTTCTATCTGCCTGACTAAGACCTGCAAGATAACCATAGGTTGCTTCAAACCACAATCCTCGTGGGATCGACCCTGACTCGCTCTGGTATTACTTGGACGACCCAGTGCACTTGCTGGTACAATTGTACGAAGTGTGGGGATTCGTGCACCAAGGTTTTGGTGCCGTTGCTAGGGATTGTTCGAGTTTGGACAACTGACGGATTATCTTGTTCCCTTGATCAGGTATTTTTTATTTTGTTTGAGTCTTTTATTTTTATTTTTTATTTTCTTCTTCTTTATTTTCGAAAAAATAAAAAACTTTTTCAAAAATATTTTTCTTTCTTTGTTTAATCTTTGTTTTTGGTTTGAGTCTTTTGTTTGTGTTCTTAGTTAAAATTTTCAAAAATCTTGAGTCTTCCTTTCTAAAAATTTTTAAAAATAGTTTCTTTTGTTTAATTCTTGTTTCAAAATTTAAGTTTGGTGTCTTCTTGTGTCTTTTCTTTAATTTTTCAAAAATTTTGTGTTTGATTTTCAAAAATTTTAAGTTTGGTGTCTTTTGCATGTTCTTGTGTTCTTTGAATTTTTTTAGTTTTGTTCTTGGTGTTCTTCTTGATCTTCAAAGTGTTCTTATTTTTGTTTTTGTTTTGATCTTAAAATTTTTAAGTTTGGTGTCTCTTTATGTTTTTTCTTCTAATTTTTGAAATTTTAGTGTCTTAGATTTAAAAGTTTTAAGTTTGGTGTCTTTTTGTTATTTTTCTCTTTCCTCATTAAATTCAAAAAATAAAAAAAAATCTTTTCTATCTTTATTTTAATTAAAATTTCGAAAATTCCATTAAAAATTCATATTTTAATTTTAAATTTTTATCTTATCTTATCTTAGTTTTCAAATTTCAAAATCAAATCTTTTCAAAAATCATATTTTTTTAAAATCTTATCTTATCTTTTTATCTTTCTTTAAAATTCAAAATTAAAAAATCTTATCTTATCTTATTTCAAATTTTAAAATTTAAATTTTAAAAATCAAACCTTTTCAAATTCAAATCTTTTTCAAATCTTTATCTTATCTTGTTTCAATTTCAAAAATTCAAAATTTAAAATTCAAAATTCAAATTTTTTTAATTTTAAAACTTATCTTTTCTTAACTTCCTTATCTTATCTTTCTTACCTAATTTATCTTATCTTTTCTATCTTGTCTTCTTTTAAATTTTAAAATAAAATCTTTTCTAATATTCTATCTTATCTTATTTTCAAATTTTTATTAATTAGTTACTTGTTTTCTCTCTCTCTCTTCTTTTCTAAAACTTCCTAACTAATTCTTCTCTCTCCTAATTTTTGAAATCTCTTCTTCTATTTCTCTCTCTTCTTTTTCGAAATTCATTGATTAATTTTCAATTCCTTTTAGTTAACTAACCTTTTATTTTCGAAATGCATTAATAAATCAAATAAAAATAAAAATATTTTAATTTTTGTTTCTCTTCTTGCTTCTTAATTTTTGAATTCTCTATCCCTCTCTTTTCGAATTCTTCTTCTCTCTTCTTCTATCTTCATTCTTTTATCTTCCTCTTCTTTCTTCACATCTCACAGGGAGTTCTCTATTCTTGAACATAGAGCTTCCATTCTTCTTCTTTCTTGTTTTTTTCTTGTTTATGTATGTAGGAACACTGAAAGTCACTATGGATCTAAAGGGGAATAAACAAATTAGGAGACCTCTGGGTTCTTATACATTTGACACTCTTATTGACTCAGATGCCTTTAAGGTCAACCTAGACCAGGTCCTACTATTACGGCAAAAATACCAGTTTTATGGACTTCCATAGAAAAATCCAAACAAATTCCTCTCTGACTTCCTGCAGTTCTTTGACACTGTAGAAGGTAATGGAGTGGACCCTGAAGTCCCCAGACTAAAACTCTTCCCATTTGCTCTGAGTGCTCAAGCAAATAAATAGTGGTATATGGAACTTAGAGAAGTTGTGTACACCTAGGATAAGGTTGTTAACAATTTCCTGAATAGGTTCTCTCCCTCATAAAGACTAGCGAAGCTGGTGACAGATGTTCAGACCTTCAGGCAGAAAGATAGTGAGTCTCTCCATGATGCTTGAGAGAGATACAAGTTGATGTTCAGGAATTGTCCTCCCCATATGTTCTCAGGATGGGGCAAGATAATGATCTTCTACAAAGCAATCTCTGAGATAGTCAGGAAAATAGTAGATCACTTTGCAAACGGTCCTCTGTTCTTTATAGAGACACATGAAGAGGTAGATGAGCTCATTGAGATAGCTGCCAATAACCAGCACTTATACTCCTGTGAGGAGACTCCAGTTAGGACAGAAGTTCTAGACATGGAGACTATAGCTGCACCCCCTGCTGAGGTTTATAATGCTCCTAGTGATATGAGTAGTAACTAACCTCAAGGAAACACTCTCACCCATGACCGGTGGACACCTGAGTAGGTTAATATTCCTCTTACTGAGTTATTTGAGGAGGTGCATCCCCAAAGGGCCCTCACAGAAAGCCTAATATTCTCTGGGAAGGAGACCTTAAAAGAAGGTGAGACAGTGGTCTTCACCAAAGAGGCTGAACCTCAGAAGTCTGCTACTGAGGGACTGAAGGCAATCACGGACCAGAAGGATCCTGAGACTGCCATTGAGCACGCCCCTATAGAAGAAAAGGAACCTCAAGTTGATTCTTCTCTGGGCGTGCAAGAGGAGCCTGTGATTACCACAGAGCACGCCCTTGTAGAGGTGAAAGAACCTCAAAAGCTATATTTCCTTGGCGTGCAGAAAGAACCGACAGATGAGCAGTTGGCTTATTTCCCAGCAACCTTAAGGAGCTGCAAGTTAATATCTCTGTTACAAAGGTATTGGAAAAAAAGACCCCCTATACAGCCTGTCTAAAAGACATTCTTTTTGAAAAGAAGGACCTAAGGGAAGATGAAATAGAGGTACTTACTGAGAAGTACAGTATCCTAATTCAGATTGAGTTGCCAAGGAAGATGCCAGATCCAGGGAACTTTCAGATCCTTTGGACTACTGTAAAGATCACTTTTGACAAAGCCCTGTATGATCTTGGCTTAAGTTTAAATCTGATACCTTAATCTGTGATGAAGAAGCTGAGAATCCAAGAGGCACAAGAAACAAGGATTTCCTTGCATGAGGACTGGATGGTGATGAGTATTTTGTAGGAAAAATGAATTTCTCCCAAAACACACAAATCTAACCGGCAAGTGTACCGGGTCGTATCAAGTAATAAAAACTCACGGGAGTGAGGTCGATCCCACAGGGATTGAAGGATTGAGCAATTTTAGCTTAGTGGTTAATTTAGTCAAGCGAATCAAGATTTGGTTGAGTGTTTTGTGATGTGCAGAAATTAAATTGCATGGAAGTAAAGAGAACAGGGAATTAAAGTGCTGAATCTTAAAGAACAAGAAATTAAATAGCAGAAACTTAGAATGCAAGAAATGTAAATAGCGGAATCTTAAAGTGCAAGAAATGTAAACGGCTGGAATTGTAAAGGAAATTGTGGATTGGATTTGCAGAATTTAAACAAGGAAAAGTTGAATTGCATTAAACAGAAGAGTAAAAGGGAATTGGGATTGAATCGGATCTGAAACAGAAAAGTAAATGAACATATAAAGCAGTAAACAGAGAATTGAAAATGGGAAACCAGATCTCAGGACCCAGAGACTAGAAAACCAAGTCTAGATCTCAATGCCTTCCTAGATCCAATAAGAACAATTGAAAGGAAATTGTAAATTGCAAGGAAAGTAGATGAGAAGCAAGTAACAGAAATAGAAATTCAATTAAGCAGTAAATAAACAGAGAGATCCAAGGATGAGATTGAAACAGAATTTCTTCAAATCTCCAACCCAAGATCCAAGACAAGTGTAATTGAAATTGAAAGCAATAAAACTAAGAGGAAGAGAAGTGAATTCTCCTTCCCCAAGACAAAGAAATTAAAGTTCACTCAATATCAAAAGCTCTTCGAAAACTATTATGAAAATTCCAAAAAGAAAGCTCTCCGAAGAACTTGAATTCTCTCCTACTTATACACTTTCTTCCAATGATCTTCAAGCCTTGAGTTGGGCTTTTGCTCTTGGTGGAATTGGGTTGAAAGAGGCCTTGGTTGATTGCTCTTGAAGTTTGGAGAAGAACCAAAGTGAACCAATTGAACCGGGTTTGAGTTTTGCAAAAGTTGGACCAAAAGTTTGAGCAAAAGTTAGGGGTCTAACTTTTGCTCCAACTTTTCATATCAGCTAACACCACTTTGCTGATGTGAACGTTGGTGCCAACGTTAGGGGTCTAACTTTGACCCTAACGTTGGCCTTGCCTTGAGTACTTGTGGCGCCAACGTTAGCCACCAAGTTAGGGGGCTAACGTTGGCGCAAACTTTTGCTCCTCCTTGTGATGTTCATGTGCCAACGTTAGCCACCAAGTTAGGGGGCTAACGTTGGCGCAAACTTTTGGTGCCCAGGGAGGTTTTCTTCATGCCAACGTTAGCCTCAAAGTTAGGGGGCTAACGTTGGCGCAAACTTTTGGTGCCCAGGGGTGAATTTCATGTGCCAACGTTAGCCTCAAAGTTAGGGGGCTAACGTTGGCGCAAACTTTTGGTACCCAGGGAGTGATTTTCAAGTTCCAACGTTAGCCTCCAAGTTAGGGGGCTAACGTTGGGGCTAACTTTTCAACCAAAAGTTTGTGCAAAAGTTTGATGCTAACTTTAGGTCCAGCTTTTTGCTTCCTGGTTCAATTTCACTTATTCCATTGTCTTCTCTTTACTCCTAGCTATTCCTTCTTGCTTCAACCTTTCTCCAAGCTTTCTTCACCTATAATTAATCAACCAAACACATCAAAGCTATGCTCATAATCATGAGATATTCATTCTATCATAATATGCAACAATTATAGCATAAAACCTCATGAAATGGCATGAATTCATACATGGTTGATTCAATCAAGGGAAACATGAAAATCTACTCAATTAGCTTGCTTATGGTTCAAGAAAGTGCATAATTCTAATGAAAACAAAAGGAAAAGACTGGTTAAAATAGGCTAGGATGACTTGTCATCACAACACCAAACTTAAAGCTTGCTTGTCCCCAAGCAAGAAGAGATTTATTGAGAAGAAAGAATGAGATGGAAGAGGATGTTCATGCTAGCAGAGTATTATTGATAGTTCATGGGGTTTTGTATGGATATGTAAATACTCACTTCTTACTGACTCCTAGGCCTAGAAAGTCTCCTTCAAGCTTCAAGTAACATACTGCTATGACCTCTCATTATTCCTTTATCCTTGGCTATTACTTTGTTTATAAGCTTTATTTGAGTGTCATGTGTAGCAAGTTCATTTTCTTTTCTTTATACTTGACACATTATTCACCATAGACACTTGGCTCACATTCCTTCTTAAAACATTGATGCCCAGCACCTCTTTGGGTTACTAAATGCCTTGTAGTTAGGTTGCTCTTGATAGTGGACTTTCAGCTGATGATCCCGGATTAGTTAACCCAAGTCACCGAGTGTTGATGCACTCCTAAGAGCTTACTAATCCAAGCAGATCCTAGTACAAAGACATCACAGGCATATATTTTAAAGTTCAAGCTATTGGTGTCCAGCTTTGTTTCTTTTTGTTTCCTTTTGTTCTGCCACTTTTTGGCTATCTTTTTTTTTTTTTTTTTCTAACCAAGGAAATTTTTATTTAATTGAGATCCATAGACAGTAGGCCACTCTTTACTTAGAAGGAGATATCCTAGCTCTTTATTCACTAAAAGTAAGCTATTGTACAATCACACACATACCACCACTTACTTTTATTCTACTTCTATCTAACAGAGACTATCTTACTTCTCATTCAAACATTTCTTTTATTGAATTGAAAATGCAGGGGACAAAGCATGCTTTTTGTTAAGTGAACACACAAGCACATACTTAAGCTAGCATACTTATTTCAACTAGAACACTCAAGATGCAAAATGACTGAACTAACAGTTACTATTGCAATGGTAACTCTCAAACTTCCAAATTAGAACAGTTCAATGCTGATAGAATTAAGTGACAATACAACCTCTTGGTGGCTTCTTCTTCTTACTCTCAGCTGATGGTATGTAACCCTTCCAAGAGAGTGATTGAATTCCTATAAAGTTCATGGAAGTTGCTTGTTTCTCAAGCCCTTAGGTAACTTGTTAGTGTGCAGAATTTTCTTGTAGGCTTTTGAACTTACTTTGGTGTGTGAACACCAAACTTAGTTCCTTGCCACCTTTCTCATGCATCAAAATAATTATATGTGAAATCCTCCTATCTTTGTTAAAGACAATAAAAACTAGAAAAACTAAAAAGTAAACAATTGGTTAATTAGTTTATCTGATTACTCGGAGCTAGCATCCATGTATGCAGAAGGTGAGAATGTGCTTTTAAATGAGAATTTGGTGGAACACCAAACTTAGAATCTTTCATTCTCTCTTAATTTATTTTGGTGTGCAACACCAAACTTAGCTCCTTGCAATATAGATAAGTCTAATTAACCCTTTTATTGAAATAGCTATGAGAAGTGAACTACCTCAGGTTGGGTTGCCTCCCAACAAGCGTTTCTTTATTGTCATTAGCTTGACATCAATCCACTTAGATCATGGGGGTTGAAAATCATAGTGCCTCAGCTTTTCTCCTCTTACTGTGGACCTCCTTCCGGTCTCCTCTTTGATGATCTCTAGGTGTTCAAGTGAAAGAACGGTTTACAGTGTAGTATTCGGATGATTTTGGGGACACCTTCATTGGTTGGGTGTTTAACACTACTTTATCCCCTGGTGAAAAGCCTTCAGTAGGGATCTTCTTGTTTCTCCACCCTCTTGGCCTCTCCTTCTTTTCTTTCTCAAAAGATACCCCCTGCCTTGGTGGTTCCTTATCTGAGATGTTGAATTTCTCATCTGGAGGTTTTGGATCTAGTTCCTCCTTGATTTCTTTGGTCTGTTGCACCATCTCTACTTCTTTTAAGCATGGATTCGGAAGTCTTGGAGCTAACTCATTGACTACCTCCTTCAAAATTTGATCTCTGGCCTTATCCTCCATACACTCTTCTTCTTGAGTGGGCTCATGTGGGGTTTTAAAAACATGGAATGCTAGGTGCTCGTCATGTACTCTCAGCAACAATTCCCCTTTTTCAACATCTATCAGTGCTCTGCCCGTAGCAAGAAAAGGCCTCCCTAGGATGATGGGGGTGTTAGGATCCTCCTCCATATCTAGGATGACAAAATCAACTGGGAGAAGGAATTTTCCCACTTTTACCAGCACATTCTCTACAACTCCAAGTGCTCGTTGAATGGACTTGTCAGCCATTTGGAGAACTATTCGTGTGGACTTCAGCTCAGAAATTTTAAGCTTCCTCATAAGAGATAGAGGCATCAAGTTTATACTTGCACCAAGGTCACAGAATGATTTCTCAATAGTTATGTTTCCTATGGTACAAGGTATATAAAACCTTCCAGGATCCTTCTTCTTCTCTGGTAAACCTCTTTGGAGAATAGCACTACACTCCATTGTCATTTCAATAATTTGTCCTTCCTTCAAGGGTCTTTTCTTTGTTAGCACTACTTTCATAAATTTGGCATATAATGGCATCTGTTCAAGTGCTTCTAAGAACGGAATATTGATGCTGAGTGTCTTGAATATGTTCAGGAACTTTGAGTATTGCTTATCCTCGTTTTCTTTTTTGAATCTTTGAGGATATGGAAGTTTAGGGATATATGGCTTCATCCCTTCCTTCTTCTCTTGTAGCTGTGTTTCAAGGATGTCCACATCTTTCTTTGAGCTTTTTGCATTCTTGGTCGTTCTCTCCTCTTCACTTCTCTCTTCTGTCTCTTCTTGTGGAACTTCTCTGTTGTGTTCTTCTTGATTGATGGCTTCCTTCTCCCTAGTCTTTTCACTTCCCACTATGATTGCTTTGCACTCCTCCCACTTTGTAGCTTTTCCTTTGTCCTTTGGATTGGAGATTGTATCACTTGGGAGAACATTGGTTGGCCGTTCAGCTTGTTTGGCCAATTGTCCCACTTGTCGTTCAAGGCTCTTCATGGTGGCTTCATTTCTCTCTTGCATTTTGACCAAGCTTTGAGTGGACTGAGCAATTGCTTGTATGGCTGCCTCAAGACTTGAAATTCTACTTTCATGATGGTCTATTGGTGGTATGATAGGGGTGGAATGTGGTTGCTGGAAGTTATTTGTAGGGGTAGTGTGGTAGTTTTGGGGGTTAGATGTTGGTGCGGAAATGCTATTTTGATGAGTTTGTGGATTGTGGTGGGGTGGTTGATATGTATTTTATGGTTTCTTGTATTGATTATTATTAGCGTTTTACTGGTCGTGGTTTGAGTAAGTTGTGTTTCTTGAGTTGTTTTGGTTTGAGTTTTTCTGCCACGGTTGCTGGCTGTGGGTGTGGTTATCTCCCCATCTGAGATTTGGATGGTTCTTCCAGGATGGTTTGTGGGTGTCACCATAAACCTCATTTTGGCATGAGCCTTGGTTGTGCACATATTGAGGTTGTTCCTGCTGCTGATTTTCCTGGTTTTCTTCATTTTGTCCCCATGTGGTTGATGGTTGGCTTGTATGCACTGCTGCAACTTGTAAACTATCAATCTTTTTAGCCATCTGCTCAAATTGTTCTTGAATCTGCTGCTGCATTATCTTGTTTTGAGCTAGGAGGGTGTCAACCCCTTCCATTTCTAACACTCCTTTCCTTAGTGATGGTTGGTGTTGTCTCTGATGGCCAAAGAAATATTGGTTGTTAGCCACCATGTCAATGAGGTTCTGAGCTTCTTCAGCTGTCTTCATGAGTTGCATTGAGCCTCCTGCTGAATAGTCAAGTGCCTCTTGAGCTTTCATTCTCAGTCCTTCATAGAAATTTTGGAGTTTATCCCATTCATTAAACATCTCTGCTGGATACTTCCTGAGTAAAGCTTTGTATCTCTCCCATGCTTCATACAATGACTCTCCATCCATCTGAGTAAATGTTTGAACTTCAGTCTTCAATCTAATAACTCTTTGAGGTGGGTAAAACTTGGCAAGAAACTTGGTTACTAGATCATCTCAGTTGTTGATGCTATCTCTTGGAAATGACTCCAACCATTGAGTGGCTTTGTCTTTGAGGGAAAATGGAAATAGCAGCAATTTGTAACTGTCAGGATGCACACCATTGATCTTCACTGTGTTACATATCCTCAGGAAGGTGGATAGATGCTGGTTTGGATCTTCCAAGGGGCCTCCTCCATAGGAACAGTTGTTCTGCACCAAGGTGATGAGTTGGGGCTTCAATTCAAAGTTATTTGCATCGACATTTGGGGTAAGGATGCTACTCCTACAATGCCTTGGATTAACAAGTGTATATGAAGCCAAGACTCTCCTCTGGGGTTAACCATTGTTGTTGGCCATTCTCACTGGTGGATTTGTTGGATTTGTTGAGTGTTCCTCCAATTCATGATATTCTTCATCTGATTCTTCCTCTCCAGCAACATTTTTTTCTCTTGCTTCTCTTCTTGTATCTGACATACAAGCAAAACACAAGAAACACACAAAAACCAGTGACACTTCAATCTATTGCTAGAATGAAGTTTGAGTTAGCTTAAGCAAAAATTCAAACAGTTAGTGAGTTAGTCAAAAATTAAAGAAACCGAAAAGAAAAATTGCTTGATCTAAACTACCACCTCACTTAATCATTGTCAATCTAATCAATCCCCGGCAACGGCGCCAAAAACTTGATGAGTATTTTGTAGGAAAAATGAATTTCCCCCAAAACACACAAATCTAACCGGCAAGTGTACCGGGTCGTATCAAGTAATAAAAACTCACGGGAGTGAGGTCGATCCCACAGGGATTGAAGGATTGAGCAATTTTAGCTTAGTGGTTAATTTAGTCAAGCGAATCAAGATTTGGTTGAGTGTTTTGTGATGTGCAGAAATTAAATTGCATGGAAGTAAAGAGAACAGGGAATTAAAGTGCTGAATCTTAAAGAACAAGAAATTAAATAGCAGAAACTTAGAATGCAAGAAATGTAAATAGCGGAATCTTAAAGTGCAAGAAATGTAAACGGCTGGAATTGTAAAGGGAATTGGGGATTGGATTTGCAGAATTTAAACAAGGAAAAGTTGAATTGCATTAAATAGAAGAGTAAAAGGGAATTGGGATTGAATCGGATCTGAAACAGAAAAGTAAATGAACATATAAAGCAGTAAATAGAGAATTGAAAATGGGAAACCAGATCTCAGGACCCAGAGACTAGAAAACCAAGTCTAGATCTCAATGCCTTCCTAGATCCAATAAGAACAATTGAAAGGAAATTGTAAATTGCAAGGAAAGTAGATGAGAAGCAAGTAACAGAAACGGAAATTCAATTAAGCAGTAAATAAACAGAGAGATCCAAGGATGAGATTGAAACAGAATTTCTTCAAATCTCCAACCCAAGATCCAAGACAGGTGTAATTGAAATTGAAAGCAATAAAACTAAGAGGTGGATTCTCTCAATATCAAAAAGAAAGCTCTCCGAAAACTATTATGAAAATTCCAAAAAGAAAGCTCTCCGAAGAACTTGAATTCTCTCCTACTTATACACTTTCTTCCAATGATCTTCAAGCCTTGAGTTGGGCCTTTGCTCTTGGTGGAATTGGGTTGAAAGAGGCCTTGGTTGATTGCTCTTGAAGTTTGGAGAAGAACCAAAGTGAACCAATTGAACCGGGTTTGAGTTTTGCAAAAGTTGGACCAAAAGTTTGAGCAAAAGTTAGAGTCCAACTTTTCATATCAGCTAACACCACTTTGCTGATGTGAACGTTGGTGCCAACGTTAGGGGTCTAACTTTGACCCTAACGTTGGCCTTGCCTTGAGTACTTGTGGCGCCAACGTTAGCCACCAAGTTAGGGGGCTAACGTTGGCGCAAACTTTTGCTCCTCCTTGTGATGTTCATGTGCCAACGTTAGCCACCAAGTTAGGGGGCTAACGTTGGCGCAAACTTTTGGTGCCCAGGGAGGTTTTCTTCATGCCAACGTTAGCCTCAAAGTTAGGGGGCTAACGTTGGCGCAAACTTTTGGTGCCCAGGGGTGAATTTCATGTGCCAACGTTAGCCTCAAAGTTAGGGGGCTAACGTTGGCGCAAACTTTTGGTACCCAGGGAGTGATTTTCAAGTTCCAACGTTAGCCTCCAAGTTAGGGGGCTAACGTTGGGGCTAACTTTTCAACCAAAAGTTTGTGCAAAAGTTTGATGCTAACTTTAGGTCCAGCTTTTTGCTTCCTGGTTCAATTTCACTTATTCCATTGTCTTCTCTTTACTCCTAGCTATTCCTTCTTGCTTCAACCTTTCTCCAAGCTTTCTTCACCTATAATTAATCAACCAAACACATCAAAGCTATGCTCATAATCATGAGATATTCATTCTATCATAATATGCAACAATTATAGCATAAAACCTCATGAAATGGCATGAATTCATACATGGTTGATTCAATCAAGGGAAACATGAAAATCTACTCAATTAGCTTGCTTATGGTTCAAGAAAGTGCATAATTCTAATGAAAACAAAAGGAAAAGACTGGTTAAAATAGGCTAGGATGACTTGTCATCAGATGGTGTTCAAGGTTCTTGGCCTTCCATTACCCCCTGACAAGGGAAGCACATGCATAAAGGATTCAGCATTTAAGCCTCCTCCCTTGGATGGAACTAATTCAATCCCTCCTAAAACAAAACGTAAGTTTGGTGTTGGATGTATACTATCCACCAAGGAGGAAGGCCCCAAAAGGAAGATACCTAGGGACTGGAAAAATAAAAATATTCCCACTGAAGGCTTTTCACCATGGAAGATGGTGGTATTCACTTATCTCATCGTGGTATTCACCATGACAGAGGGAAGTGGCAAAAGGGGAACCAACATATTGCTGCAAGCCCAACCCGGCCTCAGGCAGTGAACAAGATCCTGTCTCTTGAGCGTACTTTGCTATTCCATGAGAGCACAAGAAGGAAGCTCCTAGTAAGGAGTAAAAATTTATTCCTCTATGACTATCTTCCTCATTGAAAGGAGTTGTCCGTCAAGCTAATGACATTAAAGAAACTCTTGTTGGAAGGCAACCCAACCCTAATTAGTTATTTTTACTTCTTTTAATTTGTTTTATTTATTTCTTTAAGTTATTTCTTTAGGTTCATGATCATGTGTAGCAGTCAGAACAGAGACAGAAATGTTCAGCAGTGAAAACAGAACACTCTGGATGGAGCGTTGCTGGCATTAAGCGCTAGCCAGGGAGCAAAGGTTGGGCGCTCAACGCCCACAATGGTAGAAGACCTGGCGTTGAATGCCAGGACGGAGGTCCCTCCTGGGCGTTCAACGCCCTAAAGGGAGGAGGCAGCTGGCGTTGAATGCTAGCTATGGAGCATGAGCTGGGCGTTCAAGGCCCACAAAGGGGGTAGAGAATTCGAATTCACTAGCCTTCCAGGACCAGTAGATCCCACAAAAACCCCATCTACCCCACCTTTTTCTTCTTCTACTCCCTTCCCATTTGTTTATATTTGCTCGAGGATGAGCAAAACTCTTAAGTTTGGTATTGCAAAAGCTTTGCTTTTTTACTTTTACCACTCCTAAGTATGGCACCAAAGACTGGTGAAACCTCAAGGAAGAGGAAGGGAAAGGCACTTGCCTCCACTTCCCTCACCTCATTTATCACCTATGCAATTCAGCTGGAATTGTCATTGAAAAGGACAAGTCCATCACTAAGAAGAGGATGGAGCATCAAGAGCATTCCATCGTCCTCAATGAAATTAAGAAGACCAAAGGGCTATGAGGGAAGAACAACAAAGGCAAAAGAGTGACATTGAAGAGATCAAGCACCACATTGGATCCTCAAGAAGGAGTACTAGCCGCCACCATTAAAGGTAGATTCGTTCTCTTTATCTCCTTTTCTTATGTATTTTTTGTTTTCTGCTATGTTGTATTTGAAAAGAATTGAGAGGTACATGAACTTCAAGTTTAAAATAAGAATAGTTCAATTATTTTGATGTGGTGGCATTGCTTTTGTTTTCTGAATGTATGAATAAACAATGCATATTTGAAGTTAGAATTTTAGAATGTTGGCTCTTGAAAGAATGATGAAAAAGGAAAATATTATTGATAATCTGAAAAATCCAAAAATTGATTCTTGAAGCAAGAAAAAGCAGCAAAAGAAAAAGAAAAAGCATGTTGCAAAAGAAAAAAATTATATATGCATGCAAAAAAGAAAGAAAAAATTGGCGAAAAAAATAAATAAATAAAAATCAGAAAAATCCATTACTGCCCAAAAATGCAGAAAAAGGAGGGCGGATTGAAAAGGCCAGTAACCCTTTAAACCAAAAGGCAAGGGTAAAAGGATATAAGGCTTTGAGCATCAATGGATAGGAGGGCCTAAAGGAACAAAATCCTAGCCTAAGCGGCTCACCCAAGCTGTCGCTAATCATGTGCTTGTGGCGTGAAGGTGTCAAGTGAAAAGCTTGAGATTGAGCGGTTAAAGTCGTGATCCAAAGCAAAAAGAGTGTGCTTAAGAACTCTGGACACCTCTATCTGGGGATTCTAGAAAAGCTGAATCACAATCCGAAAGGGTTCATTCAGTTAAAGTGTCTGTGGTATTTATGTATTCGGTGGTAATACTGGAAAACAAAGTGCTTGAGGTCACGACCAAGACTCTAAAAGCTGTGTTCAAGAATAAAAAAGAACTGAACTAGGAGAGTCAATAATATCATCTGGATTCTAAGTTCCTAAAGATGCCAACCATTCTGAGTTTCAATGGATAGTGAGATGCCAAAGCTATTTAGAAGCAAAAAGCTACTAAGTCCTGCTCATCTAATTGAAACTGAGCTTCATTGAAAACTCTGAGATTTATTGTATCTTACTCTTCTTTTTATCCTACTATGTTTTTATTTGCTTGGGGACAAACATTAGTTTAAGTTTGGTGTTGTGATGAGCGAATATTTTATACTCTTTTTGGCATTATTTTCATATAGCTTTTAGTATGTTTTGTTTAGTTTTTATTAAGTTTTTATAGGTTTTAGTGTTAAATTCACATTTTTGGATTCTACTATGATTTTGTGTGTTTTTGTATAATTTTAGGTATTTTCTAGCTGAAATTGAGGAGCTGGAGCAAAAGTCTGATTCAGAGATAGAGAACGTACTACAGATGCTGTTCGGATCTGACCTCCTTACACTCGGAAGAGATTTTCTGGAGTTACAGAAGTCTAAATAGAGCATTCTTAATAGCTATGAAAAGTTAACTTCCAGAGCTTTCCAGCAATTTTAATAGTCTATACTTTGCTTTAGATTAGAAGGCCCAAAACTGGCGTCCAACGCCAGCCTCCTGCCCCCTTTCAGGCATCCAGCGCCAAAGGAGAAGAGACCAGCGTCCAAACGCCCAAAGAGGACCCCCTAGCCAGCGTTCAACACCCTAGAGGCCTCATAGCACGTGGATCTCATCAAAGCTCAGCCCAAACACTCACCAAGTAGGCCCTAGAAGTGGATTTTAGTACTAAAAGACTATTTTACCCTTACTAGTCATTAGTTTAGTATTTAAAGTAGAAGATCACTCTTTGTTAGGGATCTTCTGCCACTTTATACCATATTTTCGTCTTTAACATTGTATTTTCATATCAGTATGAGTTTCTAAACTTCCTAGGTTGAGGGGAGGAGCCCTGCTAAGTTCTGTGAATTAATAAAAGTATTACTGTTTCTCTTCAATCCGTATTTGATTTAATTATAAGATGTATATCCGTGACAACCAGCTCTATTCATTATACTAGGACCGCGTGCCTGACAACCACCCGTGTCCACTTGGGTTTGTGTGAATACTTCAGTGGAAAGCATTGAACCGCCAGCGTGATTATACATCTCTCATACGGCTAATCTACGACTTCGTTGGGGACTTCTCGAGAAACCAGTTCAGCCGATTTATGGGGAGATTAGGGCCTCTGTGGTAAAGGCTAGAATCCAAAGGCGCAATATTCTCTGGTCCGGAAGATTCGACCTTGTCTGTGGTATTTTGAGTAGGATCATTAAGGAGAGTGGATTGCAGGAGCTTCACCCTCAATTAGAATGGATCCACACTAATCCTGGGGTTCAGATATGGAGGAGTATTGGCGGCTGCTCAAACCGGCGTCAATCACATATAGCCTGCCATAGAAGAAATCATTCACAATTGAAGAAGACAGTAAGACCAGAGTTAATCCAGAAGGACAAAGCAACTCCAAGCCTTAACCATCTATGTTTTAAGATTATCATTGTAGAGAATCAAACTGCATTTAAACAAATCCAACAACTCTTCTATCTGCCTGACTAAGATCTACAAGATAACGATAGCTTGCTTCAAACCATAATTCTAGTGGGATCGACCCTGACTCACTCAAGTATTACTTGGACGACCCAGTGTACTTGCTGGTATAGTTGTACGAAGTGTGGGGATTCGTGCACCAAGTTTTTTGCGCCCTTGCCGGGGATTGTTCGAGTTTGGACAACTGACAGATTATCTTGTTCCCTAGATAAGGTGGGCGAGCATTTTTCTAAAAACCAGGGGGTGACGCGTACGCGTGGAAGGGCAATTTTCCCATCACGCATACGCATTACCTCGTTCGGGTACGCATGCATGCCAAACAGAAATGTCCATCCGCGTATTGAGGGGTCCGCGTACGCATACATTGCAGATTAGTCGAAAATGACTAAGTCTGTAGAATTTCAATTTTACATACCAAACTTCCCATGCGCATAACTTTCTCGTTTTAAAATATTTTTCATCCGTTGTTCGAACGACGTAAACTTCACAGACCTAATTTTCATATGAAATAGGTTTGAAACAATTTAGAGGTTCGGAAGCCAAGTTATGGCTCGCCAAAGTTTGGCCAAAAATCTATTTTACACAAAAACCTCAAACCTCAATTTTCATTAAAACCCAAACTCAAATCCAACCTCCTATACATATATTCAGCACAGCAACATATCATAACATACCAACACAGCACTAAAATCCCCACATCATACCATAATAAATTATACTTCAATATTACACAATTTTACACCTAAATTTCTCACTTTAATCAACAAGATTATCAACAATCTATCTTATTTGGATAATTCAATATCATCAACTAGTAAATCATTATTCAATCACCATTTAGTATCCTATTTCCACCATAACAATGATCTCTAACACATGCTCAATCTACATCATCAATCATTATCACAAGTACTAAGCATACAACATACTTAATCATTCCAACCTACCCTATGGTCCTCTAACCTAAGTTTTAACAAGACATTATATATTAAATACGAGAAACCTAAACCATACCTTGACCGATTTCCTTGTATAACCCAAGGCAACAAAATTAAGCAAACTCACAAGTCTCTAACACTAGAATTCAGCAACCAAGACCAAATCCAAGCCTCCAATTTTCACAAATAAGCTCCACTTTACATATTTACACACCTAATACATAATATCACATATGTATAACAAACTTTAATACCAAAGCTACAATTAACTAAGGCATTCACTAAGGTTGAGAATCCTTACCTTGTACGTGCCTCAATTAAGCCAAGACCCACTAATTTCTCAAGTCAATTTGGTCGTAAAACATCAAATTAACCATAAATCTCAATACCCAAGATCCTACCATTTTTTCGGATTTTAGAAGAGGAATTTGAAACTAAGAAAGTGGTTTCCTTACCTTACAACTGGGCTTTGTAGAGCTCATCACTGCAAACGCGTATCCGCAAACGGTGCGGCTATCGGAGCTCGGAGCGAGAAGTTATGAGGATTTGAATCAAATCCAAGGGTTTGAAACTTTGAAATGTTCTTCCCGCTTTTGATGAATTCCCATCGTGCTACATGTGAAAAGGGGAAGAGAATGAGCTGAAGCTCATTAAGTATGATGGATTGGTTGGGCCCACGAGTCTAGTTCGATCGGTTTGGCCTGTTTGGTCCAATTTTGGGCCAAATTCTTTAAAATTAGTGTCAAAATTCTTATTTTAATTAGCTCTATCTTATTAAACTATAACATTTACGTTTCTAATTTATTTTATTAAAATTTAGTTTATTGACTAATTATTCGTTAATTTTACAGAATTTAAAAAAACAGCCTCGTAAATGTATGTACATACTACATGACAAACCCTTTCTCCACCTTCTGCTCAATCCAGACTTTGATTTCGACATGCCATATGATTTCTATCTCTCAACATTATACTTAGGTGGTCTACAACACCTTTTTTTCCTGAACCGCTCAATCAGATGGCACCTGAACCTAATTTTGTTGGGAATTACCATTCTAAGCCAAGAAAGTATCACCATAAGCCACCGTTTGTCGCAGATGTTTTACCCATTCCTAAGCCTCCTTTACAGCCTTCCTATCAGTGGTTACTCAATTTGAACTACTAGAAGAAGCACTTGCACCCGTTTAGGTTAATGGCCTATTATACGTGGATGGCAATGATACTGGCTCGGAGAAAGAAGATCCTGAGGAGGATCCTGACTGGGAGGCATAACAAGTAGCAGAAGAAAGACATGATTCCATTGTGGGGGATGAGTTTGGAGACAGAGCGCTGGGGACTTATCCGACGACGTTGTGTGACCTTGCTTTGCAGGTGAAGTCAACATTTTTCATTTTGAGGACATCAAGGCGGCTCTGATTTTTTAAGGTTTAGAGTTTCTTTCTCTCGCTTTTGTAGTCTTAGAGGGGTTAGGTGTATATCGAGGTTAGGTTAGTCTAGGTACCAGGTTAAGGACTTACATTACAAAAAAAGAGGTTAAAATGGCATTTATATTATGGGGGTTTTGAAGAACCGCCATAATATTTGGATATTCTAACATTTTTCATTGATGCCATAATTTACTTTTGGATTTGTGGCGGTTTTTATAATTAAGATGGTTTTGAACCGCCATTATCACCTTAGTATAAAATAAGAATTATCAATCCCTAATTTCAGAAACCCTTATTTCATTGAAACACTACGGTGTGACGCTGTTCTCCTGGATGGCCTCTGCGACGATCTCCCCGATCCTCTTGCGTTCTCCGACGACCTTCTCCGGTGACATCTCCTCCAGCATCGATCTGCATCGATGACATCTCCTACAGCGACGATTTCCTCCGGTGACATCTCCTCCAGCTTCCTCTCCATGTCGTCCTCTGTGTCTTCTCCGCCAAAATCGTCAACGCCTTCCTCTACGACGATGCAGGTAAGCTTCCTTTCCTTCCTTTCCTTCTTTTCCTCCCTTACCATTCAGATTCGCCGCTAGGGATTGCGTTCCGCAGGAGAGGAATTTCTTTGTCAACTTCCAACGCGATTTAGAGCTTCTGTGTGTGTTTTTTTCGTGTTCAACAAAAATTTATTCCACGAAAAATATAAGGTAGTTTGTTAATTTGTTTCTAGGTCTTGGATTGGCAGAGTTTTATAGTTTTGTAAATGGATTCTGACTCGATCTGATATTTGATTTTGTTCTTCATTTCCGTTGTAATCCAATGAAGTATAATCGTGTTTGGTGGCCGAGATGATAATATCTCATGTTTCAGCTATCAAATCATTTTGACTTTTGTAGCGATTAGATCCTTAAAGTTGGGGAAAAATGTTTAAAGAGTTAGTGATTAATCGTGGAGAATGATTGACAAATAGCTTTCTTTTTTTTCATGTTGACATCATATTTCTGTTTGAACAAGATTATGTTTGTCAGCTTATTTGAATTTTGAACAAATCAGTGTGCTTTCTAATTTTAGAGAATAGTGTTATATATATATATATAATGGAAGTGAGTTGAACTATTGTAGAAGGAATATAGGATGTATAGAATTGAGCCCCATAGGTTTAAAAAATGGTACTAAAACTGGAAGCACTAGACCTAGGGCAATGCGTAGGTAAATAATGGATACATGTAGTGTGCAGAGTGAAATACGTTGCTTTGATATGTGAAGATATTTAGAGGAGGAGGAAAAATAAGAAAGTTCAAGTTTCCTTCATGTTGTTTAGATGTTTGAGATCATCCTAATCTGTGTTAACTGGAGTTTGGATAACAACATGATAGCCCTTCAAGTTTTCTTGCATATTGGAGAAAATTCTTAATCTAGGAGAAATTCAATGAATCTGTAATTGATATACTGTTTTAGGTGGCACTGGTGTTGCTACTGGCATTGAGAGATGAAGTAAGAGTTAATGGTTATGGTGGTTCTGAGCAATGTGAATATAGTCCAGAACTAGCTCCAAGACCACCAGTCTTAGTCTTATTAATTATATATATTCATCAGTTCAAATCTTTATAGTTCTGCTTAATTTGTATTGGTATCTAAACTTGGGAAGCTTAAGCATTTTATAATATTTATATGCTATATACTATAATTAAAATTTTGGTATGGTGACGTGGGTTTTCTAATGTCAAATGTGCATCTATAGCTCTAGTAGACTCTGTTTGCAATTTTTTAGATCTAGTTCATGCCCTAGCTAGTAGGAAGAAGCAAAGAATGCTGGTTCTTTTTTTTTTTTGTTATTGTGTATTTTAACTTTTATTTATCACTTATGTAAATAAATTGCTTGTTTTATATCATATATTTGCTTCCCTTTCTGCACAGGTTACCTTGGAAGAGACCATCAATAAATTACAAAGTGAAAATGAAAGGGAGAAGCAAAACCAGGTCATTGAATTTGAATTTACGGTTTAATGACTGTGTGGATAGCTCTCTTCTCTTATTTGAATATTATTATTATTATTCTTATATATGTGTTTGGCTATTGATTGGCATGATTAACCTGATCCCCTGCAGGCTAGTTTGGAAATGAGAATTGCACAATTACAGAGTGAGAATAGTTCCTTACTTGAAAAAGAGGTGAAAGACTTAGTATTGTGTTCTTTTAAGAGTTTGGAGCGTTGAGTCTGTGAAGTTAAAATTTTTCATATTTAATTTTGTATCATATCCAGGCTGAATTGGTAGAAAAAGCCACTCAGGTAGCCTTAGAAGAGACTATCAAAAAATTAAAATGTGACAATGAATTACACACACAAAAATAGGTGAATCAATTTGAGTGAACAATTTTGACTAAAATTTGGAATATTGTTCTTATATGTGTTGCGCTGCTGATTGCTGGCCTGACATGCCTAACTGGATCACCTGCAGGTTGGTTTGGAAATGAGAATTGCACAGTTAGAGAGTGAGAAGAGTTCCTTGCTTCAAAAAGAGGTGAATGGCTTGAGAATTATTTTTCATTCTAAAACTTGGGAGCATCGAATTTTAAGAACTAATTGTTAAGATAATTTATTTCCTATATTGTTTTCACTTTTCAGGTTGGATTGGTGGAAGAAACCAAGTGGTTGCTGAGTGAAAAAGAATTTTTGAGCCTTAAAGTGGTACAAATTGCATTGAAATTAACATTGCTAATGACTTGAGCTTTCTTATGTTAAATTAGTTTTTTAAATTATCCAGGATACTAATAACAGTTATGTAATCAACCCTATATATTTAAAAAAGTTTGGTTTTTTATAGTCACTCCACTATATAGGTACTTTTGATGGCATTCCAGGGATATTCTACAACTTCAGGGAAGCTGAGAGCCTTGCTGCAAGGTATAATACATGCTAATTCAGATCTTGAGTTAAGGCCCTTGTGGTCAAGAAGTAGTTCGAGGTCAAAGGTTAGCATCTTTGCACTGTTTTTCCACAGTTTTTAGTTTGTAAATCCTAATGGGCATTTTAAAAATTATTTTTCAAAAGTTGAATTGCTTCAGTAACTAATCTTGAATATTAAATTTCAGACTAGTGCTTACACCAACCATAACTTGCTGGCAGTTCCAGTTGGTATTAAACAAAAGTATAATGTTGATGCCATATAAGGTGAAACAACATAAGAACATGTGCCAAGAAGTAAAAAACCTTTCAAGGAATGCTGATAAACCAAGTTTTTTAATTGTCTTGATTTATGCCTTAAGCTGTTTGACTCGATATTTTGTGATTCAACAAAATAAGCTTCTATTTTGCTCCAGATTTCATGGCTGTACTTGATTCCAACCATTTTATTCTTGAAGTCTGTTTCCATAGAGACAAGAAACCATGATTACAGATTATAATCATCTTGCAACCATTGTTTATAACCATTTTATTCTTGAAGTCTGTTTCCAAGCATACTTGCATTTTCATACCATTATAACAAAACCTTTCAAGGGAATCAATTGATAGTAATTAGTCTATTTGTTCGAATTTGGAGGTGCTGGTGCATGTAATATATCTTGAGAAAATATTATTGATTTGAGATTGGAGGTGCTGGTACTAGTAATTAGTTTATAGATGTAATAAACTACGATTTTGTGGTTTATCTTGTGCTTATTTTGGGGGATTTTATCAATATTTCTCACACTTATTCGCAAGAAATGCATGGTTTTGTGTTCGCTTCCCAATATTGCTCCATGATGGAAAATATGCTTATTTTGCCTTAAAATTACCATATTTTAATCCTCTTCTATTGCCATTCAATGCCGTGATGTATTTGTTGAGTAATTTCAGGAATTATAGGATAGGAATGACTTAGAAGAGAGGGAGAAAGCATGTACAAAGAGGGAGGAACATGAAGAATCAAAATCTTGGGAAAAGCAGCATCGGCGCGCCCGTGCACTCCACGCGGACGCGTGGATGGGATTGGCTGGAAGCGGCGCGCAAGGATGGACGCATCCGCGCGGATCAGAAAATTCCTATCGACGCGCACGCGCACTCGGCGCGCACGCGTGGATCGCAAAAGCAATCGGCGCGCGCGCACACATGGTGCGCACGCGTGGGAAGCTGCACGTGACCTCATTAAAGGAAATTGTGCCTGGCGATTTTTGAGGCTCATGAGGCCCAATTTCAAGCTGTTTCTTCATGGAAAAGACCCAAGGATGTTAGGGAGAAAGGGGGGATCAATCATTTTTTACACTAGGACATAATTTTAGCTTGTTTTTGGTTCTTTGTTTATTCTAGAGAGAGAAACCCTTGTTCCTCTCTAGATCTAGTCTTAATTTGATCTTCCCTTGTTGGATTGTGAATTGGATCTTGTTAATTACTAGTTTTAATTGTTAAATTTGAATTCCTTGTTACAATTTTGCTTATATCTTGTGATAGTTTATGAATTCTTGTCAATTTGTCATTTTATACCCATTTTATGAATGTTGTGAATATTGACTTGTTGATGTTACATTGATAATTTCTATGTTTAATCTTGTTGTTTGGATGATTGTATGTTGATACTTATTAGTGGGTACTTGTAGATTTAAATTTAATTGCTATTTTCAACATGTCTCTTGTTAATGCTTACCAAGTGTTTGATGAATTGTTTACTTTGATTATGGAGTAGTCTTTTTCACTCTTGGCCTAGGTCAAGTGAATTGGGTAAACTTGAGTCATTGGGTCTAATGGACTTGATGATTTGGGAGCCCTTGGTGGTCAATTTGATACTCATTGACGCCAACCCACTACTAATCTAATTAGTAGGTAGGTTGGAACTTATGGGTTGATGTGATCAAAGTCATTTGACGTACTTCAAGTCTAAGAGTAGATATCACGTACTTAAGACTTTGAGGGTAGACTTAATGAGCTTGGTTCCTCATAATTGTCAAGATATGGTTGTTAGACAAGGATGGTGACCCCAATTTCCAAGCCTAGCCAAGAGTTGCTTTTATTATTCATATTTGAAAGCCAGTTTTCCCAATTATTTGCTTTAGTTATAGTTACTTGCTTGGTTTATAATAGACTTAAGTGGAATGTTGCCTGTTCATTGGAATTGCTCATGTTTTGCTTAGATAGTTGAATTAGCTTGTTGCAATTTAAGATTACTTGCTTGTTAAGATTCCCATTTATTTTCATGCTCATAACTCGCAACCCCGGATTTCTAACCAATGTTGAAGCATATGTTTGCCCATTCCTTGTGAGACGACCCGAGGTTTGAATACTTCGGTTATTTCTATTGGGGTTGAACTTGTGACAACCAAATCCCTCTCTAAATTTGACCTCCGAGGATTGTTGTTGGTAGAGCTATACTTGCAACGCGGTTTTATTGGAGAAAATCTTTACCAATACACCCTTGGGAGCCCGTCAAATTTTTGGCGCCGTTGCTGGGGAATGGTTGCAACATATGCCTTGATATTGGTTATGTGAATATGTGAATATTGTAGATATTTTACTTCTTTCAATACTTAGCTAAGTTTAGATTTCTTTTGCATTTGTGCTATGACTTTCAAGTTTGATGACTCGGTCTCAACCGAATTCTAGCTTAGCCAATTTTGATCCCGAGATTGAAAGGACTTTGTTACACACTCGGCAAGCTAGACGGCGGTTGGACTATACGCCTAGTACTTCGGCCTCTCTTGAGGAAAATACCGAATCACTAGACGTCACCGAGAGTGACTTGGAGTCCGCTACTTCCTATTCTTCTGTTGACACTACTAACACATCTTTGCATCCTACAGGTGAGCCACACATGGCGGAGCCATGCCGGATCACTTTGAATGAGCAAGGAGCTCCGGATATCATACTTCAACCGTTGCAAGCAAGGTATCCTAACCTTGATCCAAACTTTGAGTTGAAGAGTAGCTTGATAAATCTACTTCCTAAGTATCATGGGTTGCCGGGTCAAGACCCCATCCGACATTTGAAGGATTTTCAAGTTGCTTGTTCTACGGCTCGAAGGCATGGAGCCGATGAGGTAGCTATCATGGTTTTTGCCTTCCCTTTTTCTCTTGAAGCGCAAGCAAAAACATGGTTTTATTCGCTACTGGATGAGATTGTGATTAATTGGGATTTCTTGAGAAGAGAGTTTCTTGATATGTTCTTCCCACCGGAGAAGACCGACTACATCCGGAAGGAGATTTCGGGCATAATGCAAAGAGACCAAGAGAGTTTGTACGAGTATTGGTCTCGGTTCAAGAGGCTATTAGAGTCATGTTCCCACCACGGGATGACCACTCACTTGCTCATTAGCTACTTTACCGGAGGTTTTTGTGTGGAAGATAGAAGATTGCTCACCGCTTCTAATAGCGATTCCCTTTCAAAACACAAGACGGGGGGAGAAGCTTGGAATTTGATAAAAGATGTTGCCGAAGCTACACAACACACAAGGGTGAGAAGTAATCCTCTCAAGGGTGTGGTAGAACCATCCCCTCCGAAGCAAGTCTAACCAAAGCACTTGGGGATATGACCACCACCCTTACACAAATCCAAAGGGATCAAAAGGAATACTACTCCATCCAAGCCATCCAAGCCCCACCTCCGATTGCTCAACATGAAGGCCCTCCTAGAATTTGTGATTTGTGCTCTAGCACCACGCATTACACCGACCAATGCCATCAAATTCAAGAGGAGCATGCTCTTGTGGTAGCCAATGTGAATTACAACAACCGTCCACCCTACCCTTCTCAAGGTCAAAACAATTACCATCAAGGTGGTAATCAACATCAAGGGTGGAGAGATAATGCACAAGGAAGCAATCAAAACCAAAGGTGGAACAACTCTTCTTCTCATCACAACAACAACCAATCTTTATCCCAATACCATCACAACAACACCAACTACCAAGCCAACTAAGGCCACTTCAATTAAAACCAAAACAACTACACCAAGTACCAAGCACCACACCATAGACAACAAAATCAAAACCAAGCTCCTCCATCTTCCAACAATCAAGTTGATGATCTTAGAGCCGCTATGGAAAAACGAGATGAGAGCAACAAGGCTCAATTCGAGGCCTTGAATACTCAATTGGCCAATCTCACCAACATGCTTTCAAAGATGAACATGTCAAGTGATGAGCGGATATTTTATATGCTTTTTGGGGTTAATTTCATATAGTTTTTAGGATATTCTAGTTAGTTTTTAGTTTATTTCCATTTATTTTTAGGAAAAATTCATATTTTTGGACTTTACTATGAGTTGTGTGTTTTTCTGTAATTTCAGGTATTTTTCTAGCAGAAATTGAGGGAGCTGAGCAAAAATCTGATTCAGGCTGAAAAAGGACTGCTGATGCTGTTGGATTTTGACCTCCCTTCACTCAAAATGGATTTTCTGGAGCTACAGGACTCCAAATGGCGTGCTTCCAATTGCGTTGGAAAGTAGACATCCAGGGATTTCCAGAAATATATAATAGTCCATACTTTGCTCAAGGATAGACGATGTAAACTGGCGTTCAACGCCAGTTCTCTGACCAATTCTGGCGTCCAGCGCCAGAAAAGGATTAAAGGTTGGAGTTCAACGCCAGAAAAGGGTCCAAAACTGGCATTGAACGCCCAAAACAGCCTTATGCACGTGAACTGCTTAAGTCTCAGCCCCAGCACACACCAAGTGGGCCCCAGAAGTGGATCTCTGCACCATCTATCATAGTTTACTCATTTTCTGTAAACCTAGGCTACTAGTTTAGTATTTAAACAACTTTTAGAGACTTATTTTGTATTGGATGACATTTTAGATCTGAACTTTGAACTCTTTGACGGCATGAGTCTCTAAACTCCATTGTTGGGGGTGAGGAGCTCTGTTGTGTCTCGATGAATTAATGCAAGTATTTCTGTTTTCCATTCAAACATGCGTGTTCCTACCTAAGATATCCATTCGCGCCTAACTATGGAGAAGGTGATGATCAGTGACACTCATCACCTTCCCCAATCCATGAACGTGTGTCTGACAATCACCTCCGTTCTACATCAGATTGAATGAATATCTCTTAGATTCCTTAATCAGAATCTCCGTAGTATAAGCTAGATTGATGGCGGCATTCATGAGAATCCGGAAAGTCTAAACCTTGTCTGTGGTATTTCGAGTAGGATTCCGGGATTGGATGACTGTGACGAACTTCAAACTCGCGAGTGCTGGGCGTAGTGACAGACGCAAAAGGATAGTAAATCCTATTCCGGTACGACTGAGAACCTGCAGATGATTAGCCGTGCGGTGACAGCGCACCTTGACCCTTTTCACTGGAAGGATGGATGGTAGCCATTGACAACGGTGATCCACCTACACACAGCTTGCCATAGGAGGACGTGCGTGCGTGAATCAGAAGACAAAGGAAAGCAGAGATTCTGAAGACAAAACATCTCTAAAACTCCAACATATTCTCCATTACTGCATAACAAGTAACCTTTAATCCATGCTCTTTTGTTTATTCGCAATTCAACTGATAAATATAATTGACTTCCTGACTAAGAATTGCAAGATAACCATAGATTGCTTCAAGCCAACAATCTCCGTGGGATTCGACCCTTACTCACGTAAGGTATTACTTGGACGACCCAGTGCACTTGCTGGTTAGTGGTACGAGTGTGAAAAGTGTGATTCACAATTCGTGCACCAAGTTTTTGGCGCCGTTGCCGGGGATTGTTCGTGTTTGAACAACTGAAGGCTTATTTTGTTTCGTAGATTAGGAAAATTTTTCTTTTTGGTTTAGAGTCTCTTATTATTGTTCTTGGTTAAAAATATCCTTCTTCAAAACAAGTGTTACATTTATTGTCCAATTGGCTAGAGTGTTGGTTTATGTTCTTGATGATTGGGCACTAGTTTTATTAAAAATCTTTTTCAAAAAAAAAAAATAATTTTTCTATTAAATTCTGTGTCAAACTTTAAGTTTGGTGTTCTCTTGTTGATTTTTCTTTGTTTTTCGAAAATTTTAGTTTGGTTTTCTAAAAATTTTAAGTTTGGTGTTCTTTCTTCATGTTCTTGTGTTCTTGTGAGTCTTCAAAGTGTTCTTGAGTTTTCCTTGTGTCTTGATCTTAAAATTTTAAGTTTGGTGTTCCTTGGTGATTTCCCTCCAAAATTTTCGAAAACAAGGAGTATTAGATCTAAAAATTTTAAGTCTTGTGCTATTTTATTGTTTTTCTCTTTCCTCACTAAACTCAAAAATATCTTTTCTCTCTAATTTTAAAACAAATTTTCGAAAATTATTTTTAAAAATTCAGATTTTTTTTTAATTTAAAATTTTTTCCAAATCATATCTTTTTCAAAACTTCCTTACCACTTTTTCTCCCCTCATTTTTTCGAAAATCTTCACCTATTTTTATTTATTTTATTTTAATTTATTTTATTTTCGAAATAAATAAATAAATAAATAAATAAATAAATAAATAAATAAATAAATAAAAATATTTTTTTTACATCATCTTCCTTTCTCCATCATGGATCTAAGTGGAAATGAACAGTCCAGGAGGACTCTGGGGTCATATGCTAACCCCTCTACTGCTTCATATGGGAGTAGTATCTGCATACCCTCCATTGGAGTCAGTAGCTTTGAGTTGAATCCTCAGCTCATTATCATGGTGCAGCAAAATTGCCAGTATTCCGGTCTTCCACAGGAAGAACCTACAGAGTTTCTGGCACAGTTCTTACAAATTGCTGACACAGTACATGATAAGGAAATAGATCAGGATGTCTACAGACTATTACTGTTTCCATTTGCTGTGAAAGATCAAGCTAAGAGGTGGTTAAATAACCAACCTAAGGCTAGCATAAGGACATGGAAACAGCTGACAGAAAAATTCCTGAATCAATACTTTCCCCCAAAACGGATGACACAGCTAAGGCTGGACATCCAAGGCTTTAAACAAGGAGATAATGAATCTCTTTATGATGCCTGGGAAAGATACAGAGAGATGCTACAAAAATGCCCCTCTGAAATGTTTTCAGAGTGGGTTCAGTTAGACATCTTCTATTATGGGCTTGCAGAAGGAGCTCAGATGTCTCTAGATTACTCAGCTGGTGGATCTATCCACATGAGAAAGACAATTGAAGAGGCTCAAGATCTCATTGATACAGTTGCCAGGAATCAGCATCTGTACCTAAGCAGTGACCCTTCCATGAAAGAAGAGGTTAAAATAGTAACTGCTGAACTCAGTCCTGTGAAACAAGCTGCTGAATTCAATCAGCAATTGGATTTTCTAACAAAGCAGTTAGCTGAATTCAAGGATAAACTACAAGAGACAAGGATGGCTAATATAAATGTGGAAGAACAATTGAAGCAAACCAAGCAGCAGCTGTCAAGACAAATAATAGAAGAATGCCAAGCAGTTCAATTAAGAAGTGGGAAAATATTAAATACCCCACCTCAAGGTAGCAAAGAGCTAAGGAATGAGCAAACCACCCAAAATTTACCCGAGGACAGTAAGAGCCCAGGGAAAAGTAATTCTGGCGTTAAAACGCCAGAAATTTGATGGAAGGCTGGCGCTGAACGCCCAGACCATGCCCAAGACTGGCGTTCAACGCCAGTAACAAGCAAGGACTGGCGTTCAACGCCAGAAACAAGCAAGGATCTGGCATTGAACACCCAAAATGGGCAAGATCTGGCGCTGAACGCCCAAAATGGGCACAGTTCTGGCGTTCAGACGCCAGGAACAGACAATGAGTTGGCGTCTCACGTCACTCCAGCTTCTAACTCTGGCACTCAATTGCCAGTGAGGGATCAGACACACACAAGTGCTGATGATAACCCCTCTAAAAAGGCTTCTTCAACCACTTCTGTAGGCAATAAACCTACAGCAACTAAGGTTGAGGAATATAAAGCCAAGATACCTTATCCTCAAAAACTCCGGAAAGAGGAGTAGGATAAGCAATTTGCTCGCTTTGCAGATTATCTCAGGACTCTTGAAATAAAGATTCCATTTACAGAGGTACTTGAGCAAATACCTTCTTATGCCAAGTTCATGAAAGAGATCTTGAGTCATAAGAAGGATTGGAGAGAAACTGAAAGAGTTCTCCTCACTGAAGAATGCAGTGCAGTCATTCTGAAAAGCTTTCCTGAAAAGCTTAAAGACCCTGGGAGTTTTCTGATACCATGCACACTAGAAGGTAATTGCACCAAGACAGCTTTATGTGATCTTGGAGCAAGCATCAACCTAATACCGGCATCCACTATCAGAAAGCTTGGCTTAACTGAAGAAGTTAAACCAACCCGGATATGTCTCCAACTTGCTGATGGCTCCATTAAATACCCATCAGGCGTGATTGAAGACATGATTGTCAGAGTTGGGCCATTCACCTTTCCCACTGACTTTGTAGTGCTGGAAATGGAGGAGCACAAGAGTGCTACTCTCATTCTAGGAAGACCCTTCCTAGCAACTGGACGAACCCTCATTGATGTCCAACAAGGGGAAATAATCCTGAGAGTCAATGATGATGAGTTTAAGTTGAATGCTGTCAAAGCCATGCAGCATCCAGACACATCAAAAGACTGCATGAAAGTTGATCTTATTGACTCTTTAGTAGAAGAGATCAACATGGCTGAGAGTCTCGAATCAGATTTAGAAGACATCTTTAAAGATGTTCAGCCTGATTTGGAGGATTCAGAGGAGATGAAAGAGCCTCTGAAATTTCCTCTGGAAGAGGAAAAACCTCCTAAACCCGAGCTCAAACCATTACCATCCACCATCCCTGAAATATGTATTTCTGGGAGAAGGTGACACTTTTTCAGTGATCATAAGCTCTGCTTTAAATCCACAGGAAGAGGAAGCACTTATTCAAGTGCTAAGGACACACAAGACAGCTCTTGGGTGGTCCATAGGTGACCTTAAAGGCATAAGCCTAGCTAGATGCATGCACAAAATCTTATTGGAGGATAATGCTAAACCAGTGGTTCAACCACAGAGGCGGCTAAATCCAGCCATGAAGGAAGTGGTGCAAAAAGAGGTCACCAAATTACTAGAGGCTGGGATTATCTATCCTATTTTTGATAGCCCCTGGGTGAGCCCTGTCCAAGTTGTCCCAAAAAAGGGAGGCATGACAGTGATTCATAATGAAAAAAATGAACTGGTTCCTACAAGAACAGTTACAGGGTGGCGCATGTGTATTGACTACAGAAGGCTCAATACAGCCATCAGAAAGGATCATTTTCCTTTACCATTCATAGACCAAATGCTAAAAAGACTGGCAGGTCATGATTAATACTGCTTTTTGGATGGCTACTCAGGCTATAACCAGATTGTAGTAGATCCCCAGGATCAAGAGAAAACAACATTCACATGTCCATCTGGAGTGTTTGCTTATAGAAGGATGCCATTTGGGCTGTGTAATGCGCTTGCAACCTTCCAGAGATGCATGCTCTCTATTTTCTCTGATATGGTGGAAAAATTTTTGGAAGTCTTCATGGATGACTTCTCAGTATATGGAGACTCATTCAGCTCCTGTCTTGATCACCTGAAACTTGTTCTGAAGAGATGCCAAGAGACCAACCTAGTTTTAAACTGGGAAAAATGTCACTTCCTGGTGACTGAAGGGATTGTCCTTGGGCATAAAATTTCAAACAAGGGAATAGAGGTGGATCAAGCAAAAATAGAGGTAATTGAAAAATTACCACCACCTGCCAATGTTAAGGCAATCAGAAGCTTTCTGGGACATGCAGGATTCTATAGGAGGTTTATAAAGGATTTTTCAAAAATCGCAAAACCTCTGAGTAATCTGCTAGTTGCTGACACGCCATTTGTGTTTGACACAGAGTGTCTGCAGGCGTTTGAAACGCTGAAAGCTAAGCTGGTCACAGCACCAGTTATTTCTGCACCAGACTAGACATTATCATTTGAGCTAATGTGTGATGCCAGTGATCACGCCATTGGTGCAGTATTGGGACAGAGGCATGACAAGCTTCTGTACGTCATTTATTATGCTAGTCGCGTTTTAAATGATGCCAAGAAAAATTACACAACCACAGAAAAAGAATTACTTGTAGTGGTTTATGCCATTGACAAGTTCAGATCATACTTAGTAGGATCAAAAGTGATTGTGTATACTGACCATGCTGCTCTTAAATATCTACTCACAAAGCAGGATTCAAAACCCAGGCTCATCAGATGGGTGTTGCTTCTGCAAGAGTTTGATATAGAAATAAGAGACAGAAAAGGGACAGAGAACCAAGTGGCTGATCATCTGTCCCGGATAGAGCCAGTAGAAGGGACGTCCCTCCCCTCTCTTGAGATCTCTGAGTCTTTTCCGGATGAGCATTTATTTGCCATTCAGGAAACACCATGGTTTGCCGATATTGCAAACTATAAAGCTGCAAGGTTCATACCCAAAGAGTACAACAGGCAACAAAAGAAAAAATTAATCACTGATGCAAAGTACTACTTATGGGATGAACCCTATCTCTTTAAGAGATGTGCAGACGGAATAATCCGTAGGTGTGTTCCTAGAGAAGAAGCACAGAGGATCCTATGGCATTGCCATGGATCTCAATATGGAGGCCATTTCGGAGGTGAGCGAACAGCCACCAAGGTCCTCCAATGTGGCTTCTATTGGCCCACACTCTATAAAGATTCCCGAGAGTTTGTACGTAACTGTGACAGTTGCCAAAGAGCTGGCAATCTGCCCCATGGTTACGCCATGCCTCAACAAGGAATCTTGGAGATTGAGTTGTTTGACGTATGGGGAATTGACTTCATGGGACCTTTCCCACCATCATTCTCAAACACTTATATTCTGGTGGCAGTTGACTATGTATCAAAATGGGTTGAGGCCATTGCCACACCCACCAATGATACTAAAACAGTGCTGAAGTTCCTCCAGAAATATATCTTCAGCAGGTTTGGGGTCCCTAGAGTACTAATCAGTGATGGGGGCACTCACTTCTGCAACAAACAGCTTTACTTTGCCATGGTTCGGTATGGGATTCGCCACAAGGTGGCGACTCCATATCATCCACAGACTAATGGATAAGCTGAAGTCTCTAACAGAGAGCTAAAAAGAATCCTAGAACGGACTGTAAATACCCGTAGAAAGGATTGGGCAAGAAGCTTGGATGATGCTCTGTGGGCATACAGAACAGCATTCAAGACTCCTATAGGGACCTCTCCATACCAACTGGTCTATGGTAAGGCATGTCACCTGCCCGTGGAACTGGAACATAAAGCCTACTGGGCAACCAGATTCTTGAACTTTGATGCCAAATTAGCTGGAGAAAAAAGATTGCTCCAGCTAAATGAGCTAGAGGAATTCAGACTCACTGCTTTCGAAAATGCCAAGCTTTATAAAGAAAAATAAAAAAAGTGGCATGACAGAAAGCTGTCATCTAGAATCTTTGAACCAGGACAAAAGGTTCTGTTGTTCAACTCTAGGCTCAGGCTATTCCCCGGGAAACTGAAATCCCGGTGGAGGGGACCATATGTGATTACAAGTGTATCACCATATGGTTATGTGGAGCTTCAGGATATTGATTCTGATAAAAAGTTCATTGTCAATGGACAGAGAATCAAGCACTATCTTGAAGGCAACATTGAGCAAGAGTGCTCAAGGCTGAAGCTAGATTAAAAGCTCAGCAAGGTCCAGCTAAAGACAATAAAGAAGCGCTTGCTGGGAGGCAACCCAGCCATGGAGCATCAATCCTCTAAGCATTTTGCCCTATTTTATTTTTATTTTTTATATAGAGTTTATTGATAACAAGGTAAAGAATCAATTGCATAAGTTCACAGGATTACAGAAGGAATCTACACACAAAACAGAGAAAACGAGCTCACTGGCAAGAAAACGCCAGTAAAAGCCTATTTTGGGCGTTCAGCGCCCAAAAGGGGCAGCCAGTAGGCGCTGAACGCCAGTAAGGATAGTAATCTAGCGTTCAACGCCAGAAAAGGGCAACAATTGGGCGCTGAACGCCCAGGAGAACAGCATTTGGGCATTGAACGCCCAAAACAGGCAGTGTTTGGGCGTTCAAACGCCAGGATGGTGGGGAGGAGGTAAATTCATTTTTTCTTCATATTTTTCATTTTAATCTTAATTTTCATGCTTCCATTCATGATTTCTTGCATAAACATGTTAAGAACCCTGATTTCTAAAATCCCTAATTTCTAAAAACCCTACCTTAAAAATATCAAATGTATCTTAATCCATAAGCACAAACCCTCTTTTGCAAATTCAATCCAACTCTTTTTCAAATTTTCAAAACAAATCTATTTTTTTCAACTAATATCTTCTTCAAATCTCCACATTATCTTTTTCAAAGTCTAGATTTATCTTTTTCAAAAATTTTTTCATATCTTTTCAATTTTAAACTATATCCTCTCTTATCATATCTTCTATCTTATTTTTTCCAAATCAATCTTTTTATCATATCTTTTCAACATTTTCGAACCCACCCCCCCTTTATATATGGGTTCGGCCTCCACCCTCCTCCATCAACAATTACACCTAGCTCTCCTTCTATCCCTCTCCTTTCTTTTCTTTTGCTTGAGGACAAGTAAACCTCTAAGTTTGGTGTGTTTATCCATGATCACTAAGAGCATGGCTCCTAAGGGAAAACAACCCACTTCAAGAGGCAAGAAAGAGAGCGTTCCAAAACAACTTTGGAATCAAGGGAAGTTCTTATCTAAAGAACATGCAGACCATTATTACAAAATAATGGGTCTAAGATCAGTGATCCCGGAAGTTAGATTCGATCTGAAAGAAGACGAATATCTGGAGATCCAGGAGCAAATTTGAATCAGGAACTGGGAGGTCCTAGCTAATCCTGAGACGAAAGTGGGAAGGAATATGGTCCAGGAGTTCTATGCTAATATGTGGCAGACTGACAAGCAAAAACTATCTGGAACTGCTTTTTATGAATATCGGACCGTGGTCAGAGGAAAGATTGTTCATACCAACCCTGACAAGATCAGGGAGATCTTAAAGCTACCTCAGCTGAAAGATGATCCAGACTCTTTCAACAGGAGAATGATGAGAACAGACAAGGGTCTGGATAAGATTCTAGAGGACATATGTATTCCTGGAGCCAGGTGGACCACCAGCACGAAGGGTGTCCCAAATCAACTCAAAAGAGAAGATCTCAAACCAGTTGCCAGAGGATGGCTGGACTTCGTTGGGCATTCTCTGCTGCCCACTAGCAACTGTTCTGAAGTCACTGTTAAAAGAGCAGTGATGATCCATTGCATCATGATGGGAAAAGAAGTGGAAGTTCATCAGCTGATTTCAACTGAATTCTATAAAATTGCTAATAAAAATTCTAAAGAGGCCAGGTTGGCTTACCCAAGCTTGATTTCTCTGCTCTGCAAGGACGTTGGAGTAAGGATGGGAATAACTGAGTATATCTCAATTGAGAAACCAATCACCAAAGCATCAATGGAAAAATAACAAGCACAGGATAACCCCATCAAGAAGAAAACACAGGAATTTCTCCCAGAAATCCCTTAATCTGAATATTGGGAGTATCTTGAAACATCAGTTACCAAGATGCAAGAAGCTATGGAACAAATAATAAAAGAACAGAAGGAACAAAGTCAAATTCTTACCTATTTATTTAAAGAACAAGAGGAGCAAGGGTGTGACTTAAGGAAATTGAAGCGCCAGAAGTTATCTCTTGAAGGACCAAGCACCCCACAGATCAGAGGAACATCCACTTCCCAGAACAAAGGTTGTTAAATTCCAATTTCTGCTTTAACTCTGTGATAGTGTCATTATAGAAGTTCGCCTTAGGAGTCATATAGTAGTAATTAGTATCTATTTTGATTTTATCTCCAATTAAGCCATAGTTTATTTTTCTCAAACATGAATAAAATAGTAGATCTTTTGAATAAGAGGCAATAAAATCTCGAGTTTTTAATAAGAGAAATTCTAATTAGTTACATGTGGTGGCAATACTTTTCGTCTTCTGAATGAATGCTTGAACAGTGCATATATCTTTTGAATTTGTTGTTTAAGACTGTTAAATATATTGGCTCTTGAAAGAATGATGAACATGAGACATGTTATTGATAATCTGAAAAATCATAAAAATGATTCTTGAAGCAAGAAAAAACAGCAAAGAACAAAGCTTGCAGAAAAAAAAAAGCCAATAGCCCTTAAAACCAAAAGGCAAGGGTAATAAAAAGGATCCCAAGGCTTTGAGCATTAGTGGATAGGAGGGGCCTAAGGGAATAAAATCCTGGCCTAAGCGGCTAAACCGAGCTGTCCCTAACCATGTGCTTGTGGCGTGAAGGTGTCAAGTGAAAGCTTGAGACTGAGCGGTTAAAGTCAAGGTCCAAAGCAGAAAGAAGAGTGTGCTTAAGAACTCTGGACACCTCTAATTGGGGACTTTAGCAATGCTGAGTCACAATCCAAAGGGTTCACCCAATTATGTGTCTGTGGCATTTATGTATCCGGTGGTAATACTGGAAAACAAAGTGCTTAGGGCCACGGCCAAGACTCATGAAATAGCTGTGTTCAAGAATCTTCATACTGAAATAGGAGAATCAATAACACTATCTGAATTCTAAGTTCCTATAGATGCCAATCACTCTGAGCTTCAATGGATAAAGTGAGATGCCAAAACTGTTCGGAAGCAAAAAGCTACTAGTCCCGCTCATCTAATTAGAATCCGAGCTTCACTCAAAAACTCTAAGATATTATTGCTTCTCAACCTATTAGTCTTCTATTTTATTTGTCTAGTTGCTTGAGGACAAGCAACAGTTTAAGTTTGGTGTTGTGATGAGCGGATATTTTATACGCTTTTTGGGGTTAATTTCATATAGTTTTTAGGATATTCTAGTTAGTTTTTAGTTTATTTCCATTAGTTTTTAGGAAAAATTCATATTTCTGGACTTTACTATGAGTTGTGTGTTTTTCTGTAATTTCAGGTATTTTTCTGGCTGAAATTGAGGGAGCTGAGCAAAAATCTGATTCAGGCTGAAAAAGGACTGCTGATGCTGTTGGATTCTGACCTCCCTGCACTCAAAATGGATTTTCTGGAGCTACAGGACTCCAAATGGCGTGCTTCTAATTGCGTTGGAAAGTAGACATCCAGGGCTTTCCAGCAATATATAATAGTCCATACTTTGCTCAAGGATAGATGATGTAAACTGGCGTTCAACGCCAGTTCTCTGACCAATTCTGGCGTCCAGCGCCAGAAAAGGATTAAAGGTTAGAGTTCAACGCCAGAAAAGGGTCCAAAACTGGCGTTGAACGCCCAAAACAGCCTTATGCACGTGAACTGCTTAAGTTTCAGCCCCAGCACACACCATGTGGGCCCCAGAAGTGGATCTCTGCACCATCTATCATAGTTTACTCATTTTCTGTAAACCTAGGCTACTAGTTTAGTATTTAAACAACTTTTAGAGACTTATTTTGTATCGGATGACATTTTAGATCTGAACTTTGTACTCTTTGACGGAATGAGTCTCTAAACTCCATTGTTGGGGATGAGGAGCTCTGTTGTGTCTCGATGAATTAATGCAAGTATTTCTGTTTTCCATTCAAACATGCGTGTTCCTACCTAAGATATCCATTCGCGCCTAACTATGGAGAAGGTGATGATCAGTGACACTCATCACCTTCTCCAATCCATGAACGTGTGTCTGACAATCACCTCCGTTCTACATCAGATTGAATGAATATCTCTTAGATTCCTTAATCAGAATCTCCGTGGTATAAGCTAGATTGATGGCGGCATTCATGAGAATCCGGAAAGTCTAAACCTTGTCTGTGGTATTCCGAGTAGGATTCCAGGATTGGATAACTGTGATGAATTTTAAACTCGCGAGTGCTGGGTGTAGTGACAGACGCAAAAGGATAGTAAATCCTATTCCGGTACGACTGAGAACCTGCAGATGATTAGCCGTGCGGTGACAGCGCACCTGGACCCTTTTCACTGGAAGGATGGATGGTAGCCATTGACAATGGTGATCCGCCTACACACAGCTTGCCATAGGAGGACGTGCGTGCGTGAATCAGAAGACAAAGGAAAGCAGAGATTCTGAAGACAAAGCATCTCCAAAACTCCAATATATTTTCCATTACTGCATAACAAGTAACCTTTAATCCATGCTCTTTTGGTTATTCGCAATTCAACTGATAAATATAATTGACTTCCTGACTAAGAATTGCAAGATAACCATAGATTGCTTCAAGCCAACAATCTCCGTGGGATTCGACCCTTACTCACGTAAGGTATTACTTGGACGACCCAGTGCACTTGCTGGTTAGTGGTACGAGTGTGAAAAGTGTGATTCACAATTCGTGCACCATCAAGCCAACCACCAACCCCCAATAACAACACCAACCAACCCTCAAGTTCCTCTAACTTTCCATCCCAACCCCAACCAAATCCAAGAGGCAGTCTCAACACCATCACTCTACGTTCGGGGACTACATTAGAGGAGATACCTCCAAGGGTCATGGGAGAAATTCATGAGGAAGAGGTAGTTGTTGAAGCTCCACATGAAGAAGAGGTGATAGACAAAAGGTATGAGAAAGAAGGAGTAAACCTCAAGGAACCCAAGAGGAAAGCTATAGTGGATGAGTCAATTCCTATTCCATTTCCTTCCATGGTGAAGAAGGCGAAGAAAACACCGGAGTTTGATTTGAACATGCTTCAAGTGTTCAAAAAGGTTGAGGTAACCATACCACTCCTTGATGCTATTCAACAAATTCCAAAGTATGCAAAATTTTTGAAAGACAACAAGGATAGGATAGGAGAACTGGAGACATTATCCTTGGGTAGTTCAATTTCTTCCTTGATAGAACCTATTCCAAAAAAATGTGGTGACCCTGGACCGTGCTTAGTGTCTTGTTGTATTGATGGATACACTTTTCATGATTGTATGTGTGACTTGGGAGCTTGTGTAAGCATCATGCCACTTTCTATCTATGTGCGGTTGAATTTAGCTCCATTAAAGAAGTCGGCGGCGAGGTTTTCCTTAGCCGATAAAAGTGTGATCACAGTGATGGGGATAGCGGAAGATGTACTCGTGGTAATTAAGGATTTGGTTTTTTCGGTTGACTTTTACATCCTTGAAATGCCTCCAACAGAAAATAGAAGCTCATCCTCCGTTCTACTTGGTAGACCCTTCCTTAAAACCTCCAAATTCAAGCTAGATGCCTTCACCGGTATATATTCCTTTGGGGTTGGAGACAAGACTATCAAGTTCAATTTAGAGGAAGCCATGAAACATCCTCCTGAAGAACATTCCATGCTCCGATGTGATGTGATTGATGAAGTGGTAGTGGAAGTGCAAGAAGAAGACCATGACAAGTTGTGCTACCCCATTGTTGAGGAGACGGATGACCAAGAAGATGAACATGAAGAAGTTGTCAAGAATGAATCCCATGAGATTGATGAAAAGGAACCTCAACTTGAGATAAAAGTGAACTGAAGCCCCTTCCATCTCATTTGAAGTATGCTTTCTTAGAGGATAACCAAAGGTTTCCGGTCATTATTGCTAGTGAGCTCTCAAGTGAAGAAGAGGGAAAGCTCCTAGTTGTTCTAAGAAAGTACAAGAGAGCAATAGGATGGAGCCTAGCGGATATTGTGGGAATTGACCCCCGCAAGTTCACGCATAGGATATTTCTCTAAGATGGAGCTAAGCCGATTAGGCAACTGCAAAGGAGGCTCAACCCAACCATCCTCGATGTAGTGAAGAAAGAGGTCACCCGATTACTGGATGCGGATATCATATACCCGATCTCCGACAGTGAGTGGGTGAGTCCGGTTCAAGTTGTCCCCAAGAAGTCAGGCATCCCAACGGTCAAGAAGGACGACGGTGAATTGGTCACTAAAAGAGTACAAAATGCGTGGCGAGTATGTATTGACTACAGAAGATTGAATGCCACGACACGGAAGGACCATTACCCCTTACCCTTCATCGATCAGATGCTAGACCGCTTGGCAGGTAAATCTCACTACTGCTTTCTTGATGGATTTACTGGCTACTTCCAGATACATATTGCTCCTGAAGATCAGGAGAAGACCACGTTTACTTGTCCGTTTGGCACCTTTGCCTATAAAAGGATGCCATTTGGACTATGTAACGCACCCGCCACTTTTCAGCGGTGCATGACGAGGGTCTTCTTCGATCTAATGGAGAATTGTCTGGAAGTCTTTATGGACGACTTCAGCATTTATAGTACTTCATTCGAGTTCTGTTTAGAGAGCTTGGCCAAGGTCCTAGCTAGATGTGTTGACACTAACCTTGTCTTAAATTTTGAAAAATGTCACTTTATGGTACAATAAGGTATAGTGTTAGGACATGTAGTATCTCATGAGGGCATTTCTGTAGACCCGGCCAAGGTCGATGTTATCACCATTTTGCCTCACCCCTCATCCGTGAGGGAGGTCCGCTCGTTTTTGGGACATGCAGGATTTTATAGGCGCTTTATCAAGGACTTCAGCAAGATCACTTTGCCACTGTCGCGCCTACTCCAAAAGGATGTGGATTTTGAGTTTGATAGTGAATGTGTAAAAGCTTTTGAAGAGCTAAGGAGAGTTCTTACCACGGCACCAATTGTGCGAGGCCCCAACTGGACGTTGCTATTTGAGATAATGTGCGATGCGTCAAACCATGCTGTAGGTGCCGCGCTTGCACAGTGCGATGGTAAACTCCCCTATGTCATTGCTTACTCTTCTAAGACACTAGATGCTGCACAATCCAACTATACCACTACCGAAAAAGAACTCCTAGCCATTGTTCATGCTTTGGATAAATTCATATCTTATTTGCTAGGTTCAAAGATATTGGTATACACGGATCATGCAGCTTTAAAGTACTTATTGACAAAGAATGGGTCAAAGCCTAGACTCATACGTTGGATCTTGCTTTTGCAAGAATTCGACATTGAGATTAGGGACCGGAGTGGATCTCAAAACCTAGTTGCGGATCATTTAAGCCGCATTGAGAATTTAAAAATTGATCCATTTCCAATCAATGACTCATTCCCATTGGATAGTTTGCATGCTGTGTCGGATAGCTTTCCTTGGTTTGCCCCAATGGCGAACTACTTGGTTGCAAGAATCTTCCCTCCCAACTTTTTGAAAAACCAAAGGGACAAGTTGAGGAGTGATTCCAAATACTATATTTGGGATGACCCTCACTTGTGGAAGAGGGGCGTAGACCAAGTAATTCGAAGATGTGTCCTGGAGTCTGAATTCCAACCAATTCTTGAAGCTTGTCATTCGTCCGAATGTGGTGGCCACTTTTGCCCACAAAGGACCGCTAAAAAAGTGTTGGATTGTGGATTCTGGTGACCAACCTTATTCAAGGATGCTAACCGGTTATGTGTGTCTTGCCATCAGTGTCAGAAGTCAGGAAACGCATCCCAAGGGGATGAAATACCTCAGCAACCTATGTTGTTCTGTGAGATATTTTATGTATGGGGCATTGACTTTATGGGACCGTTTTCCAACTCTAGTGGGTATCTGTATATTCTGTTAGCGGTTGACTACGTGTCAAAGTGGGTAGAGGCCGTACCTACCCGCCTTGACGATGCCAATGCCGTTGTTTCTTTCATTAGGAATCACATTGTATGCCGTTATGGGTCGCCACAAGCAATCGTGAGCGACCAAGGATCCCACTTTTGTAACAGAAAGGTAGAAGCATTGCTCAAGTGCTATGGAGTGTCACATAAGGTTGCTACTGCTTATCATCCGCAAACAAATGGACAAGCGGAAGTGTCCAACCGGGAAATCAAGAGAATCTTGGAGAAAGTGGTCAATCGAAAAAGAAAGGATTGGAGCCTCCAGTTAGGAGATGCACTATGGGCGTATAGAATGGCCTACAAGACTCCGATAGGGATGAGTCCTTTCCGGATCGTCTATGGTAAGGCATGCCACCTTCTGGTGGAGATTGAGTATCAAGCCTATTGGACGGTAAAGCAGTGCAACATGGATTTAGCCAAGGCGGGTGAAGCTAGGAAGTTACAACTAGAGGAGCTTGAGTGTTTGAGGAACGAGTCATATGAGAATGCCCGAATTTACAAAGAAAAGACTAAGGCATTTCATGACCATCACATCCGGAAGAAGGACTTTCAAGAAGGTGATGAGGTCCTCCTCTACAACTCAAGGCTCCGATTTATGCCTGGCAAGCTCCGCTCTAGATGGGAAGGACCTTTCAAGATGAAGGAGATGAAGCCCTACGGAGTGGTGGAATTGTTTGATCCCAAGAGTGAAGCAACTTTCAAGGTAAATGGACATAGAGTGAAGAAGTATCATGGTTGCTGATGTGTGGAAAACGATCCAACACAAACTCACCGGCAAGTGTACCGGGTCGCATTAAGTAATAATAACTCACACGAGTGAGGTCGATCCCACAGGGATTGAAGGATTGAGCAATTTTAGTTTAGTGGTTGATTTAGTCAAGCGAATCAAGTATTGGTTGAGTGGTTTGCAATTGATAGAAACTAAATTGCTTGAAATGTAAAGGGAGAGGGATAAAATGCAGTAAATTAAAGAACAGGAAAGTAAAGAAGCAGAATCTTAAAGAGCAAGTAAGGTAAATTGCAGAAACTTAGATTGAAAGAAAGGTAAATGGCTGAATCTTAAAGTGCAAGAAATGTAAATTGCTTGAATTGTAAAAGGAATTGGGAATTGGAATTGCAGAATTTAAACAAGCAAAGGTAAATTGCAATAAACAGAAGAGTAGAGGAGTAATTGAATTGAACTAGATCTCAACAAAAAAGTAAAATTGCTTTGAAAATTTAAAAAAAAATAGAAAATGAGCAATGCTTAATTTGCAGCAATTTAAAAGTAGTTGAAGATCTCAGGAGTGGAAGAGGCTAGATAACAAGTCTAGATCTCAAATCCTTCCTTGATCCAACAAGAACAATTGCAAAAGGAAATGAAAAGTAAATTGCAGAAGTAAATTGCAGAATTAAAGAGAAGATGAAGCAGTAAAGTAAACAGAAATGAAAATTCAATTATGCAGAGAAAGTAAACAAGAGATTTCAAGGTGAGATTGAAACAAAAGTTCTTCAATTCTTCACCAAAGATCAAAAGCAAGAAAATAAAAGAGTGCTCAAGAAAGAACAAGGAAGAAGAGAGATCAATTCTCCTTCCAAATTCTCTAAGATCCAAATTCAAAAGTAAAAACTCAAAATGAAAATGAAAGTTAAAAGGAAAAATCTAGAGGTGTCAAAAGGTCCTAATTACATCAAACTAACTCCTATTTATACACTTTCTATTCTTGGATTTTGGAAATTGGATGGGCTTTTGATTTGGTGAAGAAATGAATTAAGTTGGAGTTTTAATTCAATTTTCAGCCCAATATTTCAACTCCCAGGGGTAAGCTCAGTTGGAAAAACCAACTGAGCACTCAAGTGTGCTGCCCATGTCAAGTGTGGTGCGCGTCCCATCCTTGGTTGAGTGCTTGACACTAGAGCTCAGTTGAAATTTTGAACTGAGCTCTAGGTGTGTCAAAGTTGTGCGCTCCATGGCATCTTGGCCGTGTCAAGTGCGCGCTCATGCTTGCTCCTTGTTGCGCCACTTTGTTGCTTGGCCGTGTCAAAGTGTGGGGAGCTTGGGGAGGTAGTGCTCAGTTGGAAAAACCAACTGAGCTTTCCATGGTGTAGCGCTTAGCTTTGCACTCCAAGGTCCCAGGTTCAAATCCTGGTGGAGGAAGTTTGGAGCAATTTCCTTTGGAAGAGTGGGTGCTCCTTCCTTATGTCTCCAAGAATTCCGAAGTTCGAATCCTAGAGGGAGCAAGTGGAGGCTATTTTTCTTGGAAGGGTTGGACGCTCCTCCTTTGCTTCTCAAAGAGTTCCCAAGTTCGAAACTTGGACCAAGCATTTTAGTTATTTCTTCTTGAATTTCCTTGCAAGGAGTAGCGTGTGGTTCCATGTTCGAACCATGGAGGAGGCATTTTGGCCATTTTCTTCTCTTTTTCTTTGCAAGGAGCGTTCCTTGCCTCCCCTTGGTGGCTTCATCCCTTGGAATTTCATCTTGAATTAATTTTGAGAGGTCCCCGATAAAGCTCACTTAGTGAACTGAGCTTCATGCCATTTCCTTGCTTTCTTTAGTGCTCAGTTAACTATTTGAACTTAGCTTAGTGCCTTACTTTCTCCCATTTGTCTTTGTGAAGCTCAGTTTGCTTTCTCAACTTGGCTTCCATTCTTCTTTGATTTTTGCCACACTTTTCCTCTCTTGGGCACGTTTCTTATGCCACGCTTTTCTTCTTTTCTTCTTTCTTCACCTACAAGTAATCAAAACAACCAATCAAAGTATCACCAAATTCACAAGGCTTATAAATCATTAAAAATAAATTAAATTTGGCTTCAACCTCATGATTTAGCATCAAATAAATGGTGGTTGTTTGATTCAAAGAAGTCATGCATTTTCATTCCAAATTACTTACTTAGAATGTAAGAAAGTGCATAAAACCTAATAAAAACAAAGAAAAAGGCTAGTAAAACTAGGCTAAGATGACTTGTCATCACAACACCAAACTTAAAACTTGCTTGTCCCCAAGCAAGAAAAGAATTATGCTCAAAGGTTCTTTCAAGTAGAATGGATTTAAAGAATAACATGTGCTATCCTGTGAGTGAAGTGATTAAGTGACAGTGGGGTGAACTCTAAATTATATGCTCATGCAAGGGCTTCAGTGCGTATTAGTCCCTACATCTTGGAAGTCTTAGGTCTTAGGACTTTCATCCAAATGATATCATGGAGATCTCTCTATAGGTAATCACCTTGAAGCAATTTAAAGTTTCTGTGCTTTGGCCTTGACTCTAAGTGTCATGTCTCAAAGCGGCTCTTTAGATAAGCTTTCAATCAATACTCCTAAACCAGTTGGTTTTAAGGTATTAGGTGTTAAAGCACCCCTAAGGATTTACTTGCTCAAGCCTCTCTCTTTTGACACAATTCGACCACAAGCATTTACTAGGATAACAACTCTTTGAGTTTTTGTTTCTTCTTTCTTTTTTGCCTAGTAATTGATGCTCAGAGCCTTGGGCCATGTTCTTTCATTTTTTTTTGTTTTCTTTCTTTTGTTTGCTGCTTCTTGGATCAATAAATGTTTGAGAATCTCCACAATACTTCTTTGAACTCTATGTCCTGCCTATGAGCTCCCATGCAAGTTTTCATAAGCATGCAACCTCAATGCATAATCACACAACAAGAACCACCACTTCTCCTAATCTTTTGCTTGCCTCAAAATTGTTTAATTCCTTAATCCTTCCTTTCAAAGAACTATCATCTGGTGCCCTTTTTTTTTTTTTTTGAAATTTTGAGTGAACGCAAGTTTGAAAAGTGTAGTGTTGTGAATAATCAAGCATCTTAATTATTGAATTACAGAAAAACTATACTATGCAGACAGGCAGGGGTATTATATCACTTTCAATCATAACAGTATCTGATATAAAATAATCACTGAACAATACAACCTTTTGGAATTTACTTGCTGTCCTCCTCCTCATCATCATCATTGCTGGTCTTCACATTCTTTCATCTCTTTGATTGATGATGCTTAATCTTTCCAAAAGTTTGTATGGTGCTCTGCAGTGATATTGAAAGTTGCTTGTTCCCCAAGCACTTAAAAAAAATGGTTAGCATGCATGATTTATTTGTGGGCCTTTGAACTTACTTTGGTGTGTGAACACCAAACTTAGTACCTTGCCAATGGTTCTCATGCATCAGATTAACCATGTGTGAAACTTTTTTTTTCTTTTTCAAAAGCAATAGAACTGAAAACTAGGAAACAACAAATTAGTTAACTAGTTTATCTAAATACTTGAAGCTAGCATTATGCAGAAGGTGAGAATGTGTTTAATGATGAGATTTTGGTGGAACACCAAACTTAGAATCCTTCATTCTCCCTTATATTATTTTGGTGTGCAACACCAAACTTAGCTTCTTGCAATATAGATAAAGCTAATTTACCTTTTTATTAAAATAGCCATGAAAAGGAAGTTACTTCAAGTTGGGTTGCCTCCCAACAAGCGCTCTTTTATTGTCACTAGCTTGACATCCTCTGTGCTGTTGATCATGGGAGTTGAAGGTTCTGTTGCCTTTGGTTTCCTCCTCTCACTATGGGCTTCCTTTCCCCTGTTTCTTCTTGTGAAATCTTTCTGTGATGCTTTTCTTGGATGATCGATTCCTTTCCCGTAGCCTTCTCACTTTCCTCCATGACTGCTTTCCCTTTTTTCAACCTAGCGCTGTTCTTTGGGTCATCTTCAGTGGTCCTGAGGGACATATTTACCATCCGCTCACTTGTTTCTGCAAGGTGCTTAGTCAGTTGTTCCATTTGCCTCTCAATTTTTCTGAGTGAGGCTTCTTGGTTTCTGCTTATCATTTCTTGATTTTTCCTTGCTTCTTCCTGCTCTATTATTGCCATCTCTTGAGCTTTCACGAATCTCTCCATCATCATTTCTAGAACATAGATTCTTTGAAAGTTTAGAATTGGTCGTGGTTGTGTCAACTGTGATGGTTGATGAGAGTCGTTTTGGGCGAGTTGTGAGGTAGGATGGGGTTGGAAGTATGTGCATTGGGGTGGTGCATGATGGTTGTTGTTGTGAGGGTGGTTTTTATGCTGATTTTTGAAGTTGGGGTTGTTGCAGTTGAAGTCCCTTGGTCTTTGATTTTGGTGTTCGACCCCCCTCCAGTTGGAATGAGTCCTCCAGGGTGGGTTTTACACATCATTCTGAGACTTGTGTTGGAACATGCTTGAGGAGCTGTTTGGAGAGTGTAGTCGCTCATGACTTTGTTGCTCATAGTTAGTTGCTCCAAAACCTCTTTCAGGTTGATTCCCATCATGTGACTTTTTAAGTAAGTTGTGAGTATTTATTGCAGCAACTTGTAGCCAATCAATTTTTCTGACTATCAGCTCCAATTGTTGTTGAAGTTGTTGGTGTATCTGTTTGTTTTGGGCCATAATGACACTTACACCTTCAATTTCCATCACTCCTTTCTCGTGTGTGGATGGTTACATTTCTGTCTCTAGCTCACCAATTTCCTGGAGTGGTTTCAGCTTGGCTAGGAGTTCACTCATTAGTTCTTCCCATCCGATGATGCTTCCTTGTGGGAAAGCTTCAAACCATTGAGCAACGTCGTTCATGGTGACGAGTGGTGCTTCAAGTTATGGGTTGCATTATCATTTAAGGTGGGGGTATTACTCCCATGATTACTGGAATTCGTTGAGTTCCCCTCCATGATCTGCACAATCACAAACGGTCCAAATGAAGATAGAGTATATTCATGCCAGAATATGATTAGAGGATTAGTTGACACAATGTGTCAAACAGTTGATAAACTTAAAAGATTAATGGACGAAAATTGCTTCTCTCGTATATTCAACAAGCTAAAGCATGAGAATCATACAAAGCCAGAGAAACCAAGAAAACTTCACTCTATTGCTAAAGTGAAGTTTCAGTTAGTTCAAGCAAAAATTCAAACAGTTAGTGGGTTAGTCAAAAATTAAAGAAACAGAAAAGAAAAAGTGCTTGATCTATATCTCCACTTCACTTAATCATTGTCAATCTAATCAATCCCCGGCAACGGCGCCAAAAACTTGATGTGTGGAAAACGATCCAACACAAACTCACCGGCAAGTGTACCAGGTCGCATCAAGTAATAATAACTCACATGAGTGAGGTCGATCCCACAGGGATTGAAGGATTGAGCAATTTTAGTTTAGTGGTTGATTTAGTCAAGCGAATCAAGTATTGGTTGAGTGGTTTGCAATTGACAGAAACTAAATTGCTTGAAATGTAAAGGGAGAGAGGTAAAATGAAGTAAATTAAAGAACAGGAAAGTAAAGAAGCAGAATCTTAAAGAGCAAGTAAGGTAAATTGCAGAAACTTAGATTGCAAGAAAGGTAAATGGCTGAATCTTAAAGTGCAAGAAATGTAAATTGCTTGAATTGTAAAAGGAATTGAGAATTGGGATTGCAGAATTTAAACAAGCAAAGGTAAATTGCAATAAACAGAAGAGTAGAGGAGTAATTGAATTGAACTAGATCTCAACAAAAAAAGTAAAATTGCTTTGAAAATTTAAAAAAACAGAAAATGAGCAATGCTTAATTTGCAGCAATTTAAAAGTAGTTGAAGATCTCAGGAGTGGAAGAGACTAGATAACAAGTCTAGATCTCAAATCCTTCCTTGATCCAACAAGAACAATTGCAAAAGGAAATGAAAAGTAAATTGCAGAAGTAAATTGCAGAATTAAAGAGAAGATGAAGCAGCAAAGTAAACAGAAATGGAAATTCAATTATGCAGAGAAAGTAAACAAGAGATCTCAAGGTGAGATTGAAACAGAAGTTCTTCAATTCTTCACCAAAGATCAAAAGCAAGAAAATAAAAGAGTGCTCAAGCAAGAACAAGGAAGAAGAGAGATCAATTCTCCTTCCAAATTCTCTAAGATCCAAATTCAAAAGTAAAAACTCAAAATGAAAATGAAAGTTAAAAGGAAAAAGCTAGAGGTGTCAAAAGGTCCTAATTACATCAAACTAACTCCTATTTATACACTTTCTATTCTTGGAATTTGGAATTTGGATGGGCTTTTGATTTGGTGAAGAAATGAATTAAGTTGGAGTTTTAATTCAATTTTCAGCCCAATATTTCAATTCCCAGGGGTAAGCTCAGTTGGAAAAACCAACTGAGCACTCAAGTGTGCTGCCCGTGTCAAGTGTGGTGCGCGTTCCATCCTTGGTTGAGTGCTTGACACTAGAGCTCAGTTGAAATTTTGAACTGAGCTCTAGGTGTGTCAAAGTTGTGCGCTCCATGGCATCTTGGCCGTGTCAAGTGCGCGCTCATGCTTGCTCCTTGTTGCGCCACTTTGTTGCTTGGCCGTGTCAAAGTGTGGGGAGCTTGGGAAGGTAGTGCTCAGTTGGAAAAACCAACTGAGCTTTCCATGGTGTAGCGCTTAGCTTTGCACTCCAAGGTCCCAGGTTCAAATCCTGGTAGAGGAAGTTTGGAGCGATTTCCTTTGGAAGAGTGGGTGCTCCTTCCTTATGTCTCCAAGAATTCCCAAGTTCAAATCCTAGAGGGAGCAAGTGGAGGCTATTTTTCTTGGAAGGGTTGGACGCTCCTCCCTTGCTTCTCAAAGACTTCCCAAGTTCGAAACTTGGCCCAAGCATTTTAGCTATTTCTTGTTGATTTTCCTTGCAAGGAGTAGCGTGTGGTTCCAAGTTTGAACCATGGAGGAGGCATTTTGGCCATTTTCTTCTCTTTTTCTTTGCAAGGAGCGTTCCTTGCCTCCCCTTGGTCCTTGGTTCGAAACTTGGTGGCTTCATCCCTTGGAATTTCATCTTGAATTAATTTTGAGAGGTCCCCGATAAAGCTCACTTAGTGAACTGAGCTTCATGCCATTTCCTTGCTTTCTTTAGTGCTCAGTTAACTATTTGAACTTAGCTTGGTGCCTTACTTTCTCCCATTTGTCTTTGTGAAGCTCAGTTTGCTTTCTCAACTTGGCTTCCATTCTTCTTTGATTTTTGCCACACTTTTCCTCTCTTTGGCACGTTTCTTATGCCACGCTTTTCTTCTTTTCTTCTTTCTTCACCTACAAGTAATCAAAACAACCAATCAAAGTATCACCAAATTCACAAGGCTTATAAATCATTAAAAATAAATTAAATTTGGCTTCAACCTCATGATTTAGCATCAAATAAATGGTGGTTGTTTGATTCAAAGAAGTCATGCATTTTCATTCCAAATTACTTACTTAGAACGCAAGAAAGTGCATAAAACCTAATAAAAACAAAGAAAAAGGCTAGTAAAACTAGGCTAAGATGACTTGTCATCACAACACCAAACTTAAAACTTGCTTGTCCCCAAGCAAGAAAAGAATTATGCTCAAAGGTTCTTTCAAGTAGAATGGATTTAAAGAATAACATGTGCTATCCTGTGAGTGAAGTGATTAAGTGACAGTGGGGTGAACTCTAAATTATATGCTCATGCAAGGGCTTCAGTGCGTATTAGTCCCTACATCTTGGAAGTCTTAGGTCTTAGGACTTTCATCCAAATGATATCATGGAGATCTCTCTATAGGTAATCACCTTGAAGCAACTTATAGTTTCTGTGCTTTGGCCTTGACTCTAAGTGTCATGTCTCAAAGTGACTCTTTAGATAAGCTTTCAATCAATACTCCTAAACCAGTTGGTTTTAAGGTATTAGGTGTTAAAGCACCCCTAAGAATTTACTTGCTCAAGCCTCTCTCTTTGACACAATTCGACCACAAGCATTTACTAGGATAACAACTCTTTGAGTTTTTGTTTCTTCTTTCTTTTCTGCCTAGTAATTGATGCTCAGAGCCTTGGGCCATGTTCTTTCATTTTTTTTTGTTTTCTTTCTTTTGTTTGCTGCTTCTTGGATCAATAAATGTTTGAGAATCTCCACAATACTTCTTTGAACTCTATGTCCTGCCTATGAGCTCCCATGCAAGTTTTCATAAGCATGCAACCTCAATGCATAATCACACAACCAGAACCACCACTTCTCCTAATCTTTTGCTTGCCTCAAAATTGCTTAATTCCTTAATCATTCCTTTTAAAGAACTATCATGTGGTGCCCTTTTTTTTTTTGAAATTTTGAGTGCACGTAAGTTTGAAAAGTGTAGTGTTGTGAATAATCAAGCATCTTAATTATTGAATTACAGAAAAACTATACTATGCAGACAGGCAGGGGTATTATATCACTTTCAATCATAACAGTATCTGATATAAAATAATCACTGAACAATACAACCTTTTGGAATTTACTTGCTGTCCTCCTCCTCATCATCATCATTGCAGGTCTTCACATTCTTTCATCTCTTTGATTGATGATGCTTAATCTTTCCAAAAGTTTGTATGGTGCTCTGCAGTGATATTGAAAGTTGCTTGTTCCCCAAGCACTTAAAAAAAATGGTTAGCATGCATGATTTATTTGTGGGCCTTTGAACTTACTTTGGTGTGTGAACACCAAACTTAGTACCTTGCCAATGGTTCTCATGCATCAGATTAACCATGTGTGAAACTTTTTTTTTCTTTTTCGAAAGCAATAGAACTGAAAACTAGGAAACAACAAATTAGTTAACTAGTTTATCTAAATACTTGAAGCTAGCATTATGCAGAAGGTGAGAATGTGTTTAATGATGAAATTTTGGTGGAACACCAAACTTAGAATCCTTCATTCTCCCTTATATTATTTTGGTGTGCAACACCAAACTTAGCTTCTTGCAATATAGATAAAGCTAATTTACCTTTTTATTAAAATAGCCATGAAAAGGAAGTTACTTCAGGTTGGGTTGCCTCCCAACAAGCGCTCTTTTATTGTCACTAGCTTGACATCCTCTGTGCTGTTGATCATGGGAGTTGAAGGTTCTATTGCCTTTGGTTTTCTCCTCTCACTATGGGCTTCCTTTCCCCTGTTTCTTCTTGTGAAATCTTTCTGTGATGCTTTTCTTGGATGATTGATTCCTTTCCCGTAGCCTTCTCACTTTCCTCCATGACTGCTTTCCCTTTTTTCAACCTAGCGTTGTTCTTTGGGTCATCTTCAGTGGTCCTGAGGGACATATTTACCATCCACTCACTTGTTTCTGCAAGGTGCTTAGCCAGTTGTTCCATTTGCCTCTCAATTTTTCTGAGTGAGGCTTCTTGGTTTCTGCTTATCATTTCTTGATTTTTCCTTGCTTCTTCTTGCTCTATTATTGCCATCTCTTGAGCTTTCACGAATCTCTCCATCATCATTTCTAGAACATAGATTCTTTGAAAGTTTAGAATTGGTCATGGTTGTGTCAACTGTGATGGTTGATGAGAGTCGTTTTGGGCGAGTTGTGAGGTAGGATGGGGTTGGAAGTGTGTGCATTGGGGTGGTGCATGATGGTTGTTGTTGTGAGGGTGGTTTTTATGCTGATTTTTGAAGTTGGGGTTGTTGCAGTTGAAGTCCCTTGGTCTTTGATTTTGGTGTTCGACCACCCTCCAGTTGGAATGAGTCCTCCAGGGTGGGTTATACACATCATTCTGAGACTTGTGTTGGAACATGCTTGAGGAGCTGTTTGGAGAGTGTAGTCGCTCATGACTTTGTTGCTCATAGTTAGTTGCTCCAAAACCTCTTTCAGGTTGATTCCCATCATGTGACTTTTTAAGTAAGTTGTGAGTATTTATTGCAGCAACTTGTAGCCAATCAACTTTTCTGACTATCAGCTCCAATTGTTGTTGAAGTTGTTGGTGTATCTGTTTGTTTTGGGCCATAATGACACTTACACCTTCAATTTCCATCACTCCTTTCTCGTGTGTGGATGGTTACATTTCTGTCTCTAGCTCACCAATTTCCTGGAGTGGTTTCAGCTTGGCTAGGAGTTCACTCATTAGTTCTTCCCATCCGATGATGCTTTCTTGTGGGAAAGATTCAAACCATTGAGCAACGTCGTTCATGGTGACGAGTGGGTGCTTCAAGTTATGGGTTGCATTATCATTTAAGGTGGGGGTATTACTCCCATGATTACTGGAATTCGTTGAGTTCCCCTCCATGATCTGCACAATCACAAATGGTCCAAATGAAGATAGAGTATATTCATGCCAGAATATGATTAGAGGATTAGTTGACACAATGTGTCAAACAGTTGATAAACTTAAAAGATTAATGGACGAAAATTGCTTCTCTCGTATATTCAACAAGCTAAAGCATGAGAATCATACAAAGCCAGAGAAACCAAGAAAACTTCACTCTATTGCTAAAGTGAAGTTTCAGTTAGTTCAAGCAAAAATTCAAACAGTTAGTGGGTTAGTCAAAAATTAAAGAAACAGAAAAGAAAAAGTGCTTGATCTATATCTCCACTTCACTTAATCATTGTCAATCTAATCAATCCCCGGCAACGGCGCCAAAAACTTGATGTGTGGAAAACGATCCAACACAAACTCACCGGCAAGTGTACCAGGTCGCATCAAGTAATAATAACTCACATGAGTGAGGTCGATCCCACAGGGATTGAAGGATTGAGCAATTTTAGTTTAGTGGTTGATTTAGTCAAGCGAATCAAGTATTGGTTGAGTGGTTTGCAATTGACAGAAACTAAATTGCTTGAAATGTAAAGGGAGAGAGGTAAAATGCAGTAAATTAAAGAACAGGAAAGTAAAGAAGCAGAATCTTAAAGAGCAAGTAAGGTAAATTGCAGAAACTTAGATTGCAAGAAAGGTAAATGGCTGAATCTTAAAGTGCAAGAAATGTAAATTGCTTGAATTGTAAAAGGAATTGAGAATTGGGATTGCAGAATTTAAACAAGCAAAGGTAAATTGCAATAAACAGAAGAGTAGAGGGGTAATTGAATTGAACTAGATCTCAACAAAAAAGTAAAATTGCTTTGAAAATTTAAAAAAACAGAAAATGAGCAATGCTTAGTTTGCAGCAATTTAAAAGTAGTTGAAGATCTCAGGAGTGGAAGAGACTAGATAACAAGTCTAGATCTCAAATCCTTCCTTGATCCAACAAGAACAATTGCAAAAGGAAATGAAAAGTAAATTGCAGAAGTAAATTGCAGAATTAAAGAGAAGATGAAGCAGTAAAGTAAACAGAAATGGAAATTCAATTATGCAGAGAAAGTAAACAAGAGATCTCAAGGTGAGATTGAAATAGAAGTTCTTCAATTCTTCACCAAAGATCAAAAGCAAGAAAATAAAAGAGTGCTCAAGCAAGAACAAGGAAGAAGAGAGATTAATTCTCCTTCCAAATTCTCTAAGATCCAAATTCAAAAGTAAAAACACAAAATGAAAATGAAAGTTAAAAGGAAAAATCTAGAGGTGTCAAAAGGTCCTAATTACATCAAACTAACTTCTATTTATACACTTTCTATTCTTGGAATTTGGAATTTGGATGGGCTTTTGATTTGGTGAAGAAATGAATTAAGTTGGAGTTTTAATTCAATTTTCAGCCCAATATTTCAACTCCCAGGGGTAAGCTCAGTTGGAAAAACCAACTGAGCACTCAAGTGTGCTGCCCGTGTCAAGTGTGGTGCGCATTCCATCCTTGGTTGAGTGCTTGACACTAGAGCTCAGTTGAAATTTTGAACTGAGCTCTAGGTGTGTCAAAGTTGTGCGCTCCATGGCATCTTGGCCGTGTCAAGTGCGCGCTCATGCTTGCTCCTTGTTGCGCCACTTTGTTGCTTGGCCGTGTCAAAGTGTGGGGAGCTTGGGGAGGTAGTGCTCAGTTGGAAAAACCAACTGAGCTTTCCATGGTGTAGCGCTTAGCTTTACACTCCAAGGTCCCAGGTTCAAATCCTGGTAGAGGAAGTTTGGAGCGCTTTCCTTTGAAAGAGTGGGTGCTCCTTCCTTATGTCTCCAAGAATTCCCAAGTTCAAATCCTAGAGGGAGCAAGTGGAGGCTATTTTTCTTGGAAGGGTTGGACACTCCTCCCTTGCTTCTCAAAGAGTTCCCAAGTTCGAAACTTGGCCCAAGCATTTTAGCTATTTCTTCTTGATTTTCCTTGCAAGGAGTAGCGTGTGGTTCCAAGTTTGAACCATGGAGGAGGCATTTTGGCCATTTTCTTCTCTTTTTCTTTGCAAGGAGCGTTCCTTGCCTCCCCTTGGTCCTTGGTTCGAAACTTGGTGGCTTCATCCCTTGGAATTTCATCTTGAATTAATTTTGAGAGGTCCCCGATAAAGCTCACTTAGTGAACTGAGCTTCATGCCATTTCCTTGCTTTCTTTAGTGCTCAGTTAACTATTTGAACTTAGCTTGGTGCCTTACTTTCTCCCATTTGTCTTTGTGAAGCTCAGTTTGCTTTCTCAACTTGGCTTCCATTCTTCTTTGATTTTTGCCACACTTTTCCTCTCTTGGGCACGTTTCTTATGCCACGCTTTTCTTCTTTTCTTCTTTCTTCACCTACAAGTAATCAAAACAACCAATCAAAGTATCACCAAATTCACAAGGCTTATAAATCATTAAAAATAAATTAAATTTGGCTTCAACCTCATGATTTAGCATCAAATAAATGGTGGTTGTTTGATTCAAAGAAGTCATGCATTTTCATTCCAAATTACTTACTTAGAATGCAAGAAAGTGCATAAAACCTAATAAAAACAAAGAAAAAAGCTAGTAAAACTAGGCTAAGATGACTTGTCATCAGTTGCAAGCCTCCAAAAGAGCTAGAGGTGTACATATTGGAGGATGCACCAAGGAGAGAGGAAGCTTAAGAAAAGGACCGTCCAACTTAAGGACGTTAAAGAAAAGTGCTTGGTGGGAGGCACCCCACCGTGGTAAGATCTTCCTTGTTTATACCATCTTGTTCGTAACTTTAGTTTCTTGTGAATTTTGTGATCCTTTGATGATTGATTGAATGCTTAGGAATGCTAGATTTGTTGATTTATTTGGGTAGGTAGAATGTTCATGTAAATAGGATGTGAAAAAGATAAAGAAAACAAAAATCTTTCTTTGAAGAAGGGCACTGACGCGCCAGCGCACAGTGCGCGCGCGCCGGTAGCGCAATTCAACTCTTGGGCCAAATACCCAAGAGTCATGCCCACTTCGTGCCCAACTCGCGCCAGGCACCCACGCGTCCGCGTATATGCCGCCTGCGCGCACCCTTGCAAATTAACCATCGATGCACAAGCACACGGTGCGCGCGCACCGATGGAGATATGTGGACTCTCTGGTACAAAAACCAGAGAGTTGTGCCACAATTGGGCCAACCTTGTGCCAAAACTGACGCGTCCGCGCATTGTGCGCTCCCGCGCCAGTTGCGAAATACCTCAAGCACGCGTCCACGCAGGGTGCGCGTCCGCGCGCCTGCCTCACTAATTCATTCTGGTACAAAAACCAGAGACTTGAGCCAACTTTGTGCCACTTCTGTGCCTGAGGCACAACTCCCCTTGCGTGCGCGTGCAACTGACGCGCACGCGTCCCCTGCTAGCATCCTCACCGACGCGCCAGCGCACCTTGCGCGCGCACGCCGGTTGCGCGAGTCAGTTTAATACCTTCGTTCCTTGCCCTGTTTTTCCTTTTCTCAACCTTTTTTTCTCTCTTAGTTCTTTTCTTTCTCCCTCCATCATTTTCCTTCTCTTCTTCTTTTTCCCTACTCCACCACCACAGTCTCCGGCTACTCACCGGTGACAACCACCTTTTTCCGGTGGCACTACACTTCTCCCATTTCCCTTCTCATCTTCACAAAATAAGGTTCAACATTGTTCCTTCATACTTTTCAAGGTTTCACTTCTTCTACTTCTCTTCTTTATTTTCTCTTGTATTGTTTCTTCTAGTTAGATGTTTCTTATTGCTTTACTTAGTTTCTCTTATTGCATTGTTTATGATGATGTTTCTTGCTTTTTGTTTGCTTACTTTTCCTTTTTTTCTTTATTTCTCCATGAATGTTGAATTTGAGCTTAATTTGCATTAATAGATCTTTTGTCTTTCTTTTTCTTACCTTTGCCATTGTGTGATGTTTATGTGATGATTGATGTTCCATTTTGGACTTTGAATTGGTTTAGTATCTCATAATTGCTCATTGCTTGATTATTGCACGCCAAGTGTTCGAGGAAATGCACATATACCATTTTGGTTCATTCTAGTCATATATTTTTCAAATTGGTGCCCCCTCCTCATTCACTTGCTTTCTTTTAAATGCATTGAGTCTGATTTGTGTGCTTAAAGTTTATACTTGCCAATTAGGTATTAATTGAACATGACTTGCTCTTTATTATGGATGCTTGAGACCACTCTTCTCATGCCATTGCATGCTTTACTCCCTCTTGTATCCCATGCCAAGTGTTATGACCCTTGCTTTTACATTCATCAATGGGCACCACTAGTCACTTGCATATTTTTTGTTAAATTGATTCTTGGGTTTAATGTTTTCCTTCCTTCCCTTCCTTTTTAGGATGGCCACCAAGAAAGGCAAGGAGATAGCTTCAAGAAAACCGGCCGCAAAAAGGGGACCCCATTCATTAGGAGCCAAACCCCTATCTAAAAAAGGGAAGACACCCGCTCCTATTGATGAGAATGACAAGGGCAAACCGGCAAAAGAGTCTTCAAGGTTCCCCAACCGCTTTTGTGAACTTATGTTCCCCTCCATAGCTGTGAGGAACTATCATCCTGAGCATCTACTCACTTCGCCGGACAAGGTTGCTCCTTATATTTTGTCTCGCATTGAACAGCGAGGATGGGAGTTTCTCTTGAGGAAACCAAGGGAAATCAACCTCTCTTGGGTGGAAGAATTCTACACTAACTACCATCTTCCCTCTCTTCAATCGGTATACATGCGCCGGAAGCAAGTCTCAGTTTTAGAAGAGGCTATTCAGCAAGTACTTAATGTCCTACCAGTGCCAAAGTGACATGGATGGCTACCAAGAAGTCTTACGTCAGCGAGAGAAGTATGGATTCAATTGGGACTCGATCCTCCGAGTCATTGCTGAGCCAGGGACATTTTGGACCCAAGGTCGACTCCGGATGAGGCCCAAGAGCATTAACGCTCGCTTCCTCACTGTGGAAGCTAGTGCTTGGGCCCAGATCCTATCCCACTATGTGCTACCTAGCACCCACAAGTCGTCCCTCACGGCAGGCCTCGCCTTGCTTGTTTGGTGTGTTCTCACGGAGAAGCCGGTGAACATTTCGCTTCTTATCAAGCAAGCGATGAGTCAAGTTCACGACCGGGGCAATTTGCCATTTCTAGCATTGGTATCTGACTGAGTTGCTACTGCGGGTGTTTCTTGGGAAACCAAGGATAAGAAGATTATAGTTCCGGCTAAGGGCGATGTGGTCCCAAGCAAAAAATACCTACACCTTCCCATAAATAAACCAAGCCTCGACATAGCCCCGCCACTTCTTTTTCCTTCTAGCTCATCATCACCACCACTGAGATCCACACATCAAAGGATAGAAGATCTTCATCGGAAGCTTGATAGATATGAGTGGCGCAACCACCGTCGGTACACTTACATCAAGAAGCTTCTGTGTTGTGTTACCCCTAGCATGGAGGAACCCGAAATGTTCACATCCATCTCAAACCCAAGTGATGGGAGCTTTGATGAAGGGGATAGTGAAGGTTCCGGTCCCGACCGTCCCTTGCGTCTTGTTTGTAGCACGGAGGACCGTGCTAATTTCTAAAGTGTGGGGAGGTCGTTCGACCGATCTCCATAGGTAACATTCTCTTCCCCTCAATACCCATGGATTTATCTTTTTCTTAGAAGTTAGTATATTGCATGTGTAGTTAGTTTTGCTTGTAAATACCCTTGCATGATAGTTAGTTTCTATAGAGTTACTTGGTCAAAATAATAACTTCCTTTTCAAGAAACTGTGTTCTGGGTGACTGGGTGACCTACCAAAATTCTGAAAATTTTTGCAGTAAACTTGCTTTAAGAATGTTTTTGGAACATAGTGATTGAGCTAAGAATACAAGCATGAAAGTTTTGAGCCTATTGCATGGTTACATCTTCTAACCATTATTTCCATTCTTGTGTGCGTATCTCTCTCTCTATGATTGTGATCCTTGCTTTGTTTGATTCTATATGTCCATTGCTTTGTGTATGAATGCATTTACATGATTGAGGCCATCATTTCAATAGTCACTTTTCCCAAATGGCCTTAACCCTTTTATTTACCGTTGCTAACCAATTTTGAGCCCATGATAAACCCTTTTGTTCTTAAATAGAGCACATCAATAACCCTAAGTGAAAAACCATGAATGTCCCTAAATTTGAATCTTTGATTAGCTTAGGTAAGTTAGGATATGTATCATTCAAATAGGAGGGTATACTTGGGAAATTCGGGTAGATATATAGGTGTGTAATTGTAGTGTAATTGAAAATTCTAGGATTTGGGAACATACTCATGTGTTGAATGACGAAACTGTATGCAGTGAAACTTTTGTTCACAAAGAAACCCCAAGAAAAAGGGGAATAAAAATAAAAAAAAAAGAAAAAAAATAATAAAAAAGAGAAAGCAACGAAAGGAGACAAAGATGCCCCAAGATAAAGTAACAAAAACAATGCATATGGGTGTGAATTGAAAAGAATACATGAGTATGAAAAAAAAAAAAAAGAGTAAAACTCAAGGGTAGCTAGGTAATGTATTGTAGTTGTATAGGTTGTTCTATGTGTCTAGTGGATCCTAGGTTGATCAAGGACTCAAATTTTAAGCCCACTTGGCCATATACATCCTTACCTTCACCCTAGCCCCGTTACAACCCATGAATAAAACCTCATGATACTTGTAAGCATGCATTAAGTAACTATTGATTGTTAGATGAAATACAAATCTTGAAAAGCATGATTAGGAGAAGATTGAGTGACGAACCCTATACACTCGATGCTCAATGCTTGTTCCCGGCTTTCACAAGCGTTTGTTTAGCAAGTCATATGCATTCCATGGTGATGTTTAACTTGGTAGGATTCATGAATTACATACTATTTTCACCCTATATGCTCACATGTATTCTTGGAGGATAGATTCACTCTTGACCAAGTAGGTAGATGACTTTATATTAGTTGCATGCATCCACTTAGGTAGTTTGCATTTCATAAACCCTTTCTCATCATGATCTTTGGTCTTTTTATTTTAAGCATGAGGACATGCTTGGTTTAAGTGTGGGGAGATTTGATAAACCCCAATTTTGTAGTTTATCTTGTGCTTATTTTGGGAGATTTTATCAATATTTCTCACACTTATTCGCAAGAAATGCATGGTTTTGTGTTTGCTTCCCAATATTACTCCATGATGGAAAACATGCTTATTTTGCCTTAAAATTACCATATTTTAATCCTCTTCTATTTCCATTCGATGCCGTGATGTATTTGTTGAGTAATTTCAGGAATTATAGGGTAGGAATGACTTAGAAGAGAGGGAGAAAGCATGTACAAAGTGGGAGGAACATGAAGAATCGAAATCTTGGGAAAAGCAGCATCGGCGCGCCCGCGCACTCCACGCGGACGCGTGGATGGGATTAGCTGGAAGCGGCGCGCAAGGATGGACGCATTCGCGCGGATCAGAAAATTCCTATCGACGCGCACGCATGGCGCGCACGCGTGGGAAGCTGCATGTGACCTCATTAAAGGAAATCGTGCCTGGCGATTTCTGAGGCTCATGAGGCCCAATTTCAAGCTGTTTCTGCATGGAAAAGACCCAAGGATACTAGGGGGAAAGGGGGGATCAATCATTTTTTACACTAGGACATAATTTTAGCTAGTTTTTGGTTCTTTGTTTATTCTAGAGAGAGAAACCCTTGTTCCTCTCTAGATCTAGTCTTAATTTGATCTTCCCTTGTTGGATTGTGAATTGGATCTTGTTAATTACTAGTTTTAATTGTTCAATTTGAATTCCTTGTTACAATTTTGCTTATATCTTATGATAGTTTATGAATTCTTGTCAATTTGTCATTTTATACCCATTTTATGAATGTTGTGAATATTAACTTGTTGATGTTACATTGATGATTTCTATGTTTAATCTTGTTGTTTGGATGATTGTATATTGATACTTGTTAGTGTGTACTTGTAGATTTCAATTTAATTGCTATTTTAAACATGTCTCTTGTTAATGCTTACCAAGTGTTTGATGAATTGTTTACTTTGATTATGGAGTAGTCTCTTTCACTCTTGGCCTAGGTCAAGGGAATTGGGTACACTTGAGTCATTGGATCTAATGGACTTGATGATTTGGGAGCCCTTGATGGTCAATTTGATACTCATTGACGCCAACCCACTACTAATCTAATTAGTAGGTAGGTTGGGACTTATAGGTTGATGTGATCAAAGCCATTTGACGTACTTCAAGTCTAAGAGTAGATATCACGTACTTAAGACTTTGAGGGTAGACTTAATGAGCTTGGTTCCTCATAATTGTCAAGATATGATTGTTAGAGAAGGATGGTGACCCCAATTCCCAAGCCTAGCCAAGAGTTGCTTTTATTATTCATATTTGAAAGCCAGTTTTCCCAATTATTTGCTTTAGTTATAGTTACTTGCTTGGTTTATAATCGAATTAAGTGGAATGTTGCCTGTTCATTGGAATTGCTCATGTTTTGCTTAGATAGTTGAATTAGCTTGTTGCAATTTAAGATTACTTGCTTGTTAAGATTCTCATTTATTTTCATGCTCATAACTCACAACCTTGGATTTCTAACCAATGTTGAAGCATATGTTTGCCCATTCCTTGTGAGACGACCCGAGGTTTGAATACTTCGGTTATTTCTATTGGGGTTGAACTTGTGACAACCAAATCCCTCTCTAAATTTGACCCCCGAGGATTGTTGTTGGTAGAGCTATACTTGCAACGCGGTTTTATTGGAGAAAATCTTTACCAATACACCCTTGGGAGCCCGTCAAGATGATGATTGAGCATATATGTGAATGCTTTTTTGGATCTATATAGTCTTTTTGTAATTATATACTGCTTTGTATAATTTTTCAAGAATTCCATCAGAGCAAAATCTTCCAAGTAAAATAAAGGTATTTAACTATTTATATTTGTAATTATATACTTCTGTAATTGGTATTTCTCCTCTCTTCACTGTTACAAATACTTTCTTGCCCTATTTATCCATTAAATATGTCCTCTAGTTATGTACTTTTAATGTTAAAATCAGGTCAAGAAACACCGTCATGATACTTTGAGCCTTCTCTGTATAGAGCTCATTTAATCTTGTGCAGTAATGGATTATGAATAGTTTAATTCAATTGAAATTTTGTCTTTGAATGCTAAGCATCTGATGAGCTGCTGTTTCTGTTATATAGTAATTCTCTGTTGCAACTGATGAGCAAGAAAGTACCAAGAACAAAGGAAGAACTCCTTGAACTCAATGGCATGAGCAAGTAAGTTCATTCTACGAATTAATCAAATGTACTGGTTAACTGAGTCGGCATTCACAGATGTTTCTGTTTAACACAGGGCCAAGGTAAGCAATTATGGTGATCAGATACTGGAAACCATTGAAAATACTATTAATGAGTATTACAAGTTGGATAAAAGCAGCAATGGCAGTGCTGATTCTGCAAAAAGGAGACGAGATGCAAATGGAGGCCTAGATAGAAATCTTGAGGATGATGATGAGTTGACTAAAAAAATCAAAATGTGCATACAAGAATAATTTTCTTACCTTTAGAATATATATATATATATATATATAGATTTTTAATGAATAAATTTTTTAATATCTAGTCCCTCTTGTGAGACTGTTGGTTTAGTTTTTAATTCTTCAAAATGCTAGTAGTTTGCTATTTATTTGAGCAACTATTTATTTCTAACGTTCAATTTTCTTTTGCAGGTAATATTTATTTACAAGGACATGAACAATGAAAATGTTGGAATGATCTGTAGCAAATTTGTTGAGCATCTCTAGGAAAATTCCCAATGTAATAGAACTAACAATATTTCTTAGTTTGATACTTTGTATAGGAGTTATTATTTTTTATTTGTAATACTAAAAAATCATATATTATGTTTAATACTTTGAGTTATATAATATTTTGTCTATGGATTATGATTTTGTTACTGTGAAATTTTAATAAAAAAATTATTTATTTAGCAAGATAAAAATAATAGTAAAAATGGCAGTTAAAAAATGTCATTTTAAACGAAAAAGATGCCATTAAACCCTGGTAAAAACGGCGTTTAGAAATACCATTTTAAACGAAAAGGATGCCATTAAATACAGGTAAAAACAGCGGTTATAAACGCCATTTTTAACGAGAAGGATGCCATTAAACCCAGGTAAAAATAGCGGTTACAAATGCCATTTTAAACGAGGAGGATGCCATTAAACCCAGGTAAAAACCGGCAGTTACAAACCGCCATTTTAAACGAGGAGATGCCATTAAACCCAGGTAAAAACGGTGGTTACAAACCGCCATTTTAAATAACAACAAAACCGCAGTTTTATTTGGTTAAAATGGCGGTTAAAAACCGCCATTTTAACCGCCAAAAAACTGCCGTATTATCCATTGGTTATTACGGCGGTTTTCAGAAAACCGCCGTAATAACCAGAATGGCGCCCAGAATTCCGACGTTTCTTGGAGGCGCCATTTTCGGCAATAATGGAGGTTGTAACCGCCGTAATTACCTTAAAAAATCACCATTTTAACCCCTTTTTTGTAGTGTTACTAAATGAGCCAGGACCTAGGATGTTTTATATATATACTAGCGGCTCAACAGGCATGGTCATTTTTCTATTATAAATTTTATAAATTATTTAAATTTTAGAACGTATAAAATTTATAAATTTAAATTAAATAAGATATTAAAAAATTTATTATATTATTATTATGTGTAATAAAATCAAGATAAACATTTATAAAATAATTATTTATAAACATTATATAAGTTTATTCATTTATTTTTTCAACATTATTTAATTTAAAGTAAAGATAAAACATTATATTCAAGTTATCTTCATGTATAATTATAAATTTTATATTTAATTTATTAAATTATCTTTAATTTTATTAATTTTTTAAAATTATTAATTTATTATATTCTTTATTATATCACTCACTATTATTTTCTCTTACTATTATTCTTAATATACATATCCGTCATTGTCTCACTGCAATTGTTATATTGCCTTGTTCTCCTTTCTCATTTTCTTTTTTTTCTCCCACCTTCTCTTTAATTATCACCAAATACCATTATCACGATTTTATATGTTGTCTATCACTTTGATCTATAACCTTTCGTTTTGTTAATTTTTATGAGTTGTTAAAGTATTACTAAAAGAATTTGTTCTTGTATCTTTTGAATATCTAAAGGCATAAAAATAATAGTTTTTTTTATATGCGTGTTAAGTAATTTTATTGTTCTATTAAGAAAAAATTTAAGACATAAAGTATTAAATTTTTTTGTTCAAATTATCAAAATTTAATATTAGTAACCCTAAAAAATAATACCAAAATATTTTCTTGTTTAGTAATATAATAAAAAATAGTATATTATTGTAAGTTTTTAACTAATATTCATAAATTTAAATTACAATTCAATATAATAACTTAGAATAGAAGATTGTTATTGCTTTTCATATTTGACTGCTATTACATAAGTTTTACGTTTGTTTTATTATGCACATTAATTAAACTATATTTTATTATTTCATGTTATATGTTTTGAAATAATGTGATCGTGCTATAAGGATGATATTATTTTTCATAACTAATGCGAATCTTTTTACTATTTTATTTATTATTTAAATACTATCCAATAAAAAATAATTATTTAAAGTAAAATACTATATAAAAAGAGATAGAAAATTTTTGAATTTATTGTTTTGGTTTATTTTTTAATTCTCACTTGATATTACCCAAAATTAATAGGTTGATTGTAATACCCTAATTACCCTAAACCTTACCTCATGCCGTAAAGCAAAGGATTACTAGAGGTCACAAAAATCCTAAGGCTTAGAAAGAAATAGTAATTCTAAAAGTCCAATGAAGAAATAAGCTAAAAAATAGAGTTTTAGAATCGCAAAACGTTCACACGAAACTAAAAGCATAAGGTACATGGTATAGATATAAGATAACAAAGTATAAGTATATAAGAGAATATAATCAGCATATAACCAAAATATACTTGATGACAAGTCATCTTAGCCTAGTTTCACTAGCCTTTTTCTTTTGTTTTCAATTGAATTATGCACTTTCTTGAGCCACAAGCAAGCCAATTGGGTAGAGTTTCATGTTTTATTTGATTTAATCAACCATAGATAAATTAATGCAATTTCATGAGGATTTATGCTATAATTGCCACATATTATGAAAGAATGACGATCTCATGATTTTGAGCATAGCTTTGATGTGTTTGGTTGATTAATGATAGGTGAAGAAAGCTTGGAGAAAGGTTGAAGCAAGAAGGAATGGCTAGGAGCAAGAGAGAACAAAAAGTTTGAGCAAAAGTTTGCCTCAAACTTTAGCTCAAACTTTCGGAATAAGTGAAAACACCCCAGGGAACAAAAAGCTTGAGCAAAAGTTTGCCTCAAACTTTAGCTCAAACTTTTGGGAAAAAAGCTTGCGCCAACGTTTGCCTCAAACTTTTTGGCAAACGTTGGCATCACAAATCAATACCCTGGAGGACAAAAGCTTGCGCCAACGTTTGCCTCAAACTTTTTGGCAAACGTTGGCGCCATCAGCAACACACCCTGGAGACAAAAAGTTTGTGCCAACGTTTGCCTCAAACTTTTTGGCAAACGTTGGCGCCATGAGTGTGCATAAGGGGGCCAACGTTTGAGCAAAAGTTTGACCCCAAACTTTAGCTCAAACGTTGGTAGCAGCAAGAATGGGGTTGTTGATGTAAAAAGTTTGAGTAAAAGTTTGCCTCAAACTTTTACTCAAACTTTTACTCAAGCTTTTATAATTCCCAACCCGGTTCACTTCGGTTCTCTCTCCAACTCCAAGAGCAATCAACCAAGGCCTCTACCAACCCAATTCCATCAAGAGCAAAGGCCCAATTCAAAGCTTGAAGACCATTTGAAGAAAGTGTATAAATAGCTTAGGATTTAAGTTTTTAAGGGAGATTTTCTTTTCGGTTTTGATTTGGTAGTTGTGTAGGGAGCTTTCTTTTAGTTTTCATAGAGAGTTTTCGGAGAGCTTTTGGTGTTGAGTGATTTTGAGTTTCTAAGTCTCGGGGAAGGAGAATTGAATTCCCTTCCTCTTAGTTTTCTTGCTTTGAATTTCAATTACATTTTGCCTGGATCTTGGGTTGGAGAATTGAAGGAATTCTGTTTCAATCTCATCCTGAGATCTCTCTATTTACTTACTGCACAATTGAATTTCAGTTTCTGTTAATTGCTTCTTCTTCTACTTTCTCTGCAATTTACATTTCATTTGCAATTGCTCTTGTTGGATCTAGGAAGGCATTGAGATCTAGACTTGGTTATCTAGTCTCTTGAGTCCTGAGATCTGGATTCCCATTTTCAATTTCTCTGTTTACTGCTTTTCAAGCTCTTTTATATTTCTGTCTTAGATCCGATTCAACCCAAGGCATCTTCTACTCTTCTGTGTGTTGAATTTTACTTTTCCTTGTTTGATTTCTGCAAATCCAATTCCCAATTCCCTTTACAATTCAAGCCATTTACATTTCTTGCACTTTAAGATTCTGCAATTTACATTTCTTGCGTTCTAAGTTTCTGCCATTTAATTTCTTGCTCTTTAAGATTTAGCACTTTAACATTTCAGTTCTCTTTAATTTCATGCAAATTACCCATTCCCTTTATTTTCCATGCAATTTAAATTCTGCAAATCATAAATCTCTCAACCAAATCATGATTCGCTTGACTAAATCAACCACTAAACTAAAATTGCTCAATCCTTCAATCCCTGTGGGATCGACCTCACTCCCGTGAGTTATTATTACTTGATGCGACCCGGTGCACTTGCCGGTGAGTTTTGTGTTGGATCGTTTTCCGCACATCAAGTTTTTGGCGCCGTTGCCGGGGAGTTTTGTGTCGGATCGTTTTCCGCACATCAATACTAAAGTAAGCCTCTAAGACAAATATAAATACAAAAGTGAGAGAACTAGTTAAAATAACCAAAATGACAACAAAATGGAATAAGGTCCTCCACTCTGCCACAATCAAGCAACTTGTAACACCCTAACTTTTAGCACCTCATGATCGTAGTAAAAGTCCGAGCACTACTTACCTCTAAACCTTGTTATTTTATATACTATCTTTATTTAATATTGAGCCTTCGCGAATACGAACTGAAACTTTCACCAAGAAAACGAAGAGTTGGTACTTTAAATCAGTTAATCTATATATATCCACATAGTATTATATACATAGACTTAGTAAAATAATTTCAATTACAAGTCCTACCCCTCTAAAAACCAAAAGAATAAACGACGAGGAAAAAATAAATTCTAACAACTCAACTTGTAAGTATAATCTTCTATGCTCTTGTAGTTCCGCACTAAACCTTCGCACCTGTAGCTAAAAGGAGTGGAAATAGGGAGTAATAACTGGAGAGTTCTTAGTAGGATCGTGGTTAGAAGTTTAGTTCATTTTATATATATACTTGGTCAGCAATAACAGTCAACAAGGTACCACCTGATTCAACAATTAAAGAACACAAAATTTAAACAGTCATTTAGTACATCCACAATCACAAAAATACACCCACAAACAAATATACGCAAACAAGTATGATGCATATCTATCCCTAGTGCAGGTAATGAGCTCATCTGTTAGTTTCCAGTCGCTCCCGACGTAACTTAGCAACCTTTGTCTGAGTTTGCTTTCCAGTGTCATAACATCTGTAAGTAACCTCTGTCTTACAGGTGCGACTCTCTTGAGCCGATGTATACAAATATAACCTCTGTAAGCAACCTCGGTCTTACAGGTGAGGCTCTCTCTAGCCAATGTATGTATCGATAACCTCTGTAAGCAACCTTTATCTTACAGGTGTGACCATCCCCTGGATTGGCCGATGTATCTCTGAAAGTAAATCTCGCTGGACTCACCACCATATCTCTGCTTGTTTTCAGCAGGTAAACAATCATCTCAGCTCATTCTCAATGCTAAACAATATCTCTATTTATCTCCTTTTCTTTTCATTCATTCTTTCTTTTCTTTTCTATTCTCTGCTCTCCTGTGGCAGAGGTTCCTTACATTCTTTTAATATTTGCTCTCTACTCTCCTGTGGCAAAGGTTCTTTAATATTTTTCTTTCCTTTCCTTTTCTTTCTTCTTCTTTTCTTTCTTATCATTCCATAAATAGTTTATCTTCGCATTATTTCCTCGCCTTTTCCTAAGTGTCTTATGGAAAAGAATTATAAAGTACTTTAATTAAGTATGTACTTTCTAAAGCTTTTAAGATTAGTCTGCTTGCTTGCTTTATCATTAATAATACACATTATGATATTCTTACAAGATAATATCTTTGATAAATACTAATTATAATAATAATTTATTTTAATATAAATGAATAATTTTAATGAAGTATTTAAAATAATATTTATAATCTTCTTTAAAACTTAGTTTATAAAACCTTATTTTAAACTTTTATTAATTACTTTCTAAATCACGAACTTTTTAATATTCTACTTTTAACTTCAATATTTTATAAAATTATATTTGAACCCTCACTTATTTTCATATTTATAAAAGCAACCCTAATCTTTTACAAAATACCTATTTTTACCCCTTCAAAAATACAATTTAATTACTAATCTTTCTCTTATATCAAAATCGAAACCCTTAATCCTTTCCTTTCAAAATATTACTTATATTTTAATCCGTTCTCGAGTTTATCGGTTACCGATTCTTCGTAACTTTTAATTTAATCCCTCGACCATCAAATCTCACCAAATTTATACTTTATTCTCAACGATATTTCAGCCCAAAATTTACCAAAACACCCCAGTTGGCCGTTCATATATAGTCGAACCAATAAATCACAAGCAACAATAATAATTCAACATAAACTCATTCAAACTCAAACAATAATCAACCAAATCAACATTCACTTATTAAATTCACATTTAATTATTATAAAAATTAGCAAACCTTACCTCCGTACAGAAATCACAACAACAAAAATTCCGTAGAAACTTTCTAACTGAACGGCTGAAAAAGAAAACGTCAGAAATTGTCTGTATCTGCTAGAATTCTATCTGACCGAACTCAATGAGAAAATGAACTATGTTACTGTCAATTTTTACCGAACAAAAATAATACCAACATATAAAAGGAGAAGATACGAACACTTTTACCAGATTAAATTTTTTTATTGAAGTTACGAAACACAAAAAATTAAAGTCGAAAGGTTTACGGTGCCATGATTTCTCTCATACTCTCTCATGGTTCTCTCTCTTCCTTCTCTCAAGACACACGGCTGAATGATAAAGAAAGAAAAGGAATTATATAAGATGGTGTCATGATGAGTTTAGGGGCATGTGTCGTGTTTATATATATTCATGCATATAAGCCACATTTGGCTTGCTTGCTTTCTTTCTTTACTTATGTATATATAATGGCCTTGGGCCACTTTTTTCTTTTCCTTTTTTTAACAATAATAATAATAATTAATTTTTTTTTATCTTTTTTGAAATATCTCATTATAATAAAAATTATTTAAAAAGTCTAATGAATTTTAAATTTAAAGTACAATAAAATTTAATTTAATTAATTTTAAGAAAAATAATTTTTTTTAAATAAAATTTTCAATAAATATAATAAATCGTAAATCACTTTTTATTTAATTTTCAAAAAGTCAGGTTGTTACATCCTACCCATCTTATAAAAATTTTCACTCTCAAAAATTGATATAAGATGGAAAAGATTCATACTATCTTTTTCTTCAGACATATAAAAAAAAAACAAAAAGATTTGACATGTTTAGTTTTCGAATATGAGAACAATAATATCGTGTGAAAATGATTGAAAAAGTGTAGTATGGTACAGGAACATGGTCAAGCAAAGATATATGCGAATGATAGAATATGGTCAGAAGAAAATTAAAGCATGGTTCAGAAAAGGTATCCGAAACAAAGAACTCCAATGAAGATGGTAAAACAAGAAACGATGTGCCAACTCTTGCGACAAGAATCGTAAGTCAAAACTGAACGGACCTTTGAAAAGTAACTTCTAGCGTTTTGATAAACTCCATTTGTAGGGTTTATCTTGTATTGATTTTTGGGGGATTTTATGACCTTTTACCCACATTTATTCAATGAAATAGCATGGTTTCATGGTTGTCTCCTTATTTGTGCTTAGATGTGAAAACATGCTTTTTAGGTCTTCAATTAGCTAAATCTAATTCACCTTTGATTCCACTAGATGCCTTGATTTGTTTGTTAAGTGATTTCAGGTTGAAAAGGCTAGGAATGGATCAAAGGAATGGAGAGGAAAGCATGCAAAGTGGAGAAATCATGGAAAAACAAGGATTTGGGATCAGCTCAACGACGCGCACGCGCAGCAGACGCGCACGTGTGAAATGATGAGGTCACATGGCGACGCGTACGCGTGGATGGAAAATTGTCAATCGACACACACGCACACTGTACGCGTACGCGCCGATGTCCGCACGTGACCCACTTAAAGTGAATCCGCTGGGGGTAATTTCTGGGCTTTCCAGGCCCAAATCCAACTCATTTCTAATGCTATTTAACCCAAGGAATGAAGATGAATCAACATACTTTTATACACTAGTTTAGTTTAGTTTAATTTTTGGAGAAAAAGTTAGTTTTAGAGAGAGAAGCTCTCACTTCTCTCTAGGATTAGGATTAGGTTAGATCTAGATTAGGAACTCTTAGATCTAGTTTAATTTCATGCTTTGATTTACTTTTCTCTTTGTAATTCTTCCTCTCCTACCTTTCCTCTTTCTATTTTTGTATTCAATTCTTGTAATTCTTTACTTTTATGTTCATGCACTTTTGTTCTTCTATTTTTCTTTCAATGCAATTTATGATTCATGTTCTTTTATTATTGAATTGCTTAGTTCATTTTACTTTCCTTTTATGCCTTCTAAGTGTTTGATGAAATGCTTAGTTGGATTTTAGTATAGAATTTTATGCTCTTGGCTTGGGAAGGTAACTTAGGAACTCTTGAGTTACTAATGTCCAAGTGATTGACGATTGGGAGCCATTAACTCTAGATCTCACTAATTGATTTAGTGGAGAACTAGGACTTATGGACTTGGATTGACATAGCTCATTTGACTTTCCTTTATTAGTTAGAGGATGACTTAATGGGGTTGATCCTTGCCAATTCTCATGTTGTGGTTAGTGATTAGGATAGAGATCCTTGACCACCAACCCTTGCCAAGGCCTTTTTAGCTATTAGTTTAATTCATTACCATTTACATTTCATGTTTCTTATAAAAAATCCCAAAATATAACTCATAACCAATAACAAAATACTTTATTGCAATTCCTAGGGAGAATGACCCGAGGTTCAATACTTCGGTTTATAAATTTAGGGGTTTGTACTAGTGACAAACACAATTTTTGTATGAAAGGAATATTGTTGGTTTAGAAACTATATTGCAACGAGAATTTATTGTGAATTCTAAACCACACAAAAGTCTAACCATCACGTTTCTAAACCTCGTGATTTGCATAACCTATTATTTCTATTTCGTCTATGATAATACATTAGTGTTACCGTATACATAAATCATCAGTATTAAGTTGGCTAAACATAATGCCATGAGAAGTGTAACGGTCAACTAACAACATTAATCAATAGACAATCATACATTTGAAAGTCAAACTCTTGTCATTAAGACAAGTTCTACTGCATGACAGACACTCAGAATATGCAGTGAAGCATAATTAGTCCATTCCCAAGGCTCTAATAGGAACGAACTGCTCTGATACCATAATGTAACACCCTAACTTTTAGCACCTCATGATTGTACTAAAAGTCTGAGTGCTACTTACCTCTAAACCTTGTTATTTTATATACTATCTTTATTTAATATTGAGCATTCGTGAATACGAACCGAAACTTTCACCAAGAAAACAAAGAGTCGGTACTTTAAATCAGTTAATCACAAAATTATATATATCCACGTAGCATTATATACATAGACTTAGTAAAAGAATTTCAATTACAAGTCCTACCCCTCTATAAACCAAAAGAATAAACGACGAGAGAAAAATAAATTATAACAACTCAACTTGTAAGCATAATCTTCTATGCTCCTATAGTTCTACACAAAATCTTCGCACCTGTAGCTAAAAGTGGTGGAAATATGGAGTAAGAACTAAGGAGTTCTTAGTAGGATCATGGTTAGAAGTTTAGTTCATTTTATATATATACTTGGTTAGTAATAATGGTCAATAAGGTACCATCTGATTCAATAATTAAAGAACACAGAATATAAACAGTTATTTAGCACATCCACAATCACAGAAAATACATTTAATCATTATAAAGTTATCAAATTCTATCTCTATACAGAAATCACAATACAACGAAAATTCTGTAGAAGCTTTCTGACCGAGCGACTAAAAAAGAAAACGTCAGAAATTGTCTGTACCTCCTAGAACTCCAAGTGACCATACTCAAAAGGAAGAGGAGCTATGTCACTGTTAACTTTTACCGAAAAAAATGATGCCAACGTATAAAAAAAGAGAATACAAATACTTTTACTGGATTAGATTTTTTATTAGAATTAAAGAACTCAAAAAATCGAAGTCAAAAGATTTACAGTGCCATGATTTTTCTCATTCTCTCTCACGGTTCTCTCTCTTCCTTCTCTCAAGACTCACGACTGAATGATAAAGAAAGAAAGGAATTAAGATAGTGACCTGATGAGTTTAGGGGCATGTGTCGTGTTTATATATATATTCATGCATATAAGCCACATTTGGCTTGCTTGCTTTCTTTCTTTACTTATGTATATACATAATGGCATATATGTATATATAATGGCGTTCGGCCACTTTCTTTTTCTTTCTTTTTTTAACAATAATAATAATAATAATAATAATAATAATAATAATAATAATTAACATTTTTTATATTTTTTAAAATATCTCATTATAATAAAAATTATTTAAAAAATCTAATGAATTTTAAATTCAAAATATCATAAAATTTAATTTAATTGCTTTTAGAAAAAATAAATTTCTTTAAATAAAATTTTCAATAAATATAATAAATCATAAATAACTTTTTATTTAATTTTCAAAAAGTCGGGTTGTTATACAATTCACCGAGGTGAGTTGCGACCTGTATCTAAAAAACAACAACAGAATAGTATGAGAATCGAAGGTTCTCAGTATGGTAACAGTGCACAGTAATGTAAGATATAAGATAATGTAAGATATAAGACTCCGGGACGCCAAAGGCAATCCTAAAGCTTCTTATCAATCATAAGATTCAACTTAAAGCATATCTAAAAATTAAAACCATAACTTTAGAACCATAATGATAATAGAGAAATCTAACTTAGTGAATTTCTAATTTATCAATTCTCCGCTATCCCACAGCCTCCGCCAGCCTAACCGGCCGCCATGCGATTCCATCGCCACCGCCTTCCAAAGCTCCTCAATCCTAGTAGAAAACACAAGTAATAACAATGCAAGTAAAGTACAAGTATAGCAGGTATATCAAGAAAGTCAAGAAGCAAGTAATCATGTTATACAATTAGGCGAGCAATTCAAGTCGGCAAAGCAAGCAAACAGATAGAAGATGCACATGTTGAATGCCTGTCCTATTTGGCTGTGATACCATATTGTCAGTTCAAATGCCAACCCGACACATCTCCATGGAGATATCGCCTTTCGGTCACGAATAAATGGGAATCCCTTTGGATATTGTGCCCGGCACACGGTCTAGGATATAGTGCCTGCACACTTCTTGTGTACCAGAAGGATGCGAGCGGGATACTCTGTCACGGACCTCACATTTCAACGTAAGCGAGATTAACCACCGTCCTTGCCAGGCGCTATGGGTGTTCATGGTTCAGTTTTTTCATAAACTGAACTGAAACTGCACTAAACCATTTTAAATGGTTTAGAAACTGAACCAAACTACTTTGTCAAATAAGAAACTGGTTTTAAACCAGTTTATAATACAGTGCACCAGTTTAAACCAGTTCATAAAAATAAAACCAGTTTTAATTGAAAAAACCAGTTTAAACTGGTTTATAGGCTAAAACTAGTTTTAATTTTTAACATATACAAAATTAGTTTTTACATTTTCTCTCTCCCCCTCTCTCCCACTCTCTCTCTCTCCTTCTCTCCTTCTCTCTCCCCCTCTCTCTCCTTCTCTCTCTCTCTCTTTCCCCCTCTCCCTGCTCTCTCTCTTTCTCTCTCTCCATCCTTTTTTCCTCTCTCTCTTCTTCTCTCCCTCTCTCCCCCTCATTTCTCTCTCTCCCACTCTCTCTCTCCTTCTCTCCCTATTTCTCCTTCCCCTCTTCCTCTCTCTTCTTCTCTCCCTCTCTCCCCCTCCTTTCTCTCTCTCCCACTCTCTCTCTCCTTCTCTCCCTATTTCTCCTTCCCCTCTTCCTCTCTCTTCTTCTCTCACTCTCTCCCCCTCCTTTCTCTCTCTCCCTCCTCTCTCTCTCTTTTCTTTTTCTCTTTCTCTTTCCCCTTCCTCTCTTTCTCCCCTCCCCTCTCTTTGTCTTTCTCTCTCCCACTCTCTCTCTCTCTATCCATTTCTCTCATTCTCTCTCTCCCCTATCCCTATCCCTCTTCCTCTCTCTCTCCCTCTTCTACTTTCATCTTCCCCTCCTCTCTCTCTTTCTCTCCCCTCTCTCTCTCTCTCGCTCCCTCTCTCTCTAAACATATATAAAATTAGATTTTACATTCTCTTTCTTTCACTCTCTCTCTCTCTCCCTCCTCTCTCTCTCTTTCTTTCTCTCTCTTCTCTCCCTTTTTCTCTTTTCTTCCCCTCTTCCTCTCTTTTTCTTCTTTTCTCCCTCTCTCCCTCTCTCCCTCCTTTCTCTCTCTCTCCTTATCTCCCTTTCTCTCTCTCCTTCCCCTCTCACTGTTTCTCTTCTCTCTCTCTCCCCCTCTTTCTCCCCTTCCTCTCTCTTTGTCTTCCTCTCTCTCCCCCTCTCTCTTCTTATCTTTCCCTTTCTTCCCCTCCTCTCTCTCTCCCTTGCCCTTCTTTCTCCCCCTCCCCTTTCTTTCTCTCTCCCTTTCTCTTATTCTCTTTCCCCTATCCCTCTTCCTCTCTACCTCTCTCTCCCTCTCTCTCCTTCCCTCTTTGCCTCCTCTCTCTCTCTCTCTCTCTTTCTCTCTCCCTCTCTCTCCTTCCCTCTTTTTGTCTCTCTCACTTTCTTTTCCTCTCTCTCTCTTGCGCTCTTTTTTTCCCTCACTTCTTTCTCTTTCTCTCTCTTTCTCCTCTCTCTCCCTCATTCTCTCTCTTATTTTAGAAAAAAGAGGGGAAGAGAGAGAGAAGAGGGATATAGAGTGAGAGAAGGTTGAAAGAGAAAGAGAAAGGAGAGAAAAGAAGGGAAGAAAGAGGAGAAAGAGAGAGAGGAGGGAAAAGTAAGAGAGAAGAGGAGAGAGAAAGAAGGGAGAGGGAGAGAGAAAAATAGGAGAGAGAAAGAGAGAAGGGAAAAAGGAGAGAGAGAAAAAGAGGAAGAGAGAAGAAAGGGAGAGGAGAGAGAAACAAAAGGGGAGAGAGGAAAAAGAGAGAGAGAGAGAGAGAGAGAGAGAGAAGGGGAAAGGGAGGGAAAGAGAGAGAGAGAGAGAGAGAGAGAGAGAAGGGGGAAGGGAGGAGGAGCGAGGGAAAGGGAGAAAAAGGAAAGAGAGGGAGAGAGAGCGAGAGGAAAAGGAGAGAGAGGAGTGGAAGAAAGAGGAGAAGAAGAGAGAGAGGAAGAAAGATGGGGGAGAGAGAGAGGAGGGAGAGGAGAGAGAGAAAAAGAAAAGGGGAGAGCGGGAAAAGTAGGGAGAGAGAGAGAAGAAGAGAGAAGGGAGGAGAGAGAGAGAAAGAGAGATGAGAGGGGAGAGAGAGGAGGGAGAGGTGAGAGAGAAAGAAAGGAGAAGAGAGAGGGAGAGAGAGGAGAGGGAGAAATAAGAGGAGAGAGGAAGAGAGATAGGAAGGGAGAGGGAGAGAGAGAAGGGAGAGAGAAAGAGAAAGAGGGAGACAAAGAGGAGGGAGAGAGTGAGAGAGAGAGAGAGAGGGGGGAGAGAAGGAAGAAAGGGGAAAGAGAGAGAGAAGGGAGAGATGAGGGGGAGAAAGAGGAGAGAGAGAGGAAGAGGAGAGAGAGAGAAAGAGTATGTAAAAACTAATTTTAAAGTTTAAATAAAACCAGTTTTAATTTGGTTTAAAATTAAACTGAACCATAAAAATTGATTTTTAATAAACTGGTTTTCATAAAAACTATGGTTTCAGTTCAGTCTTTTATTTAAAAAAACTGGTTTATTTAAAATAGTTTCAGTTCAGTTTCAATTCAGTTCAGTGAAACCAGTTTTTTTGCACACCCCTACCAGGCGCATAGCGTCTCAACACTCTCAGTATAAAATAATATAGCAGTGGTTTTCATAAATCATTTTTTTCAGTACATCAGTAATCCATCATTCCACTCTGACTCCTAGACTCCTCTCAACCATCATCAAATTCATAATTTTCACAACTCATTACCTTAATCGTCATTATAGTATTCCGCCATCTCACTCAACAAATCCTTCCTCAGTACTCCAGAAACCTAAGGCTCCGTCTTCTAAATTTATGTGAAATTAACCTATTTAAGTCACTAATTCTCCTCTATTACTCCTTGGGCCTAACCACAAGATATTACTCTTAAACTGCAACTTAAGGAGGTTTGGAAAGTTGGAGAACCCTTGAAAATGAAGAAAATAACTTTTCATCAAAATAAGGGTCTCACGTACGCATGCTGTTGAAAAAGGGGTGGTCGCGTACGCAACCCCCTACTCACGTACGTAGCCCCCTGCTCGCGTACACGAGATGTCCAACCCGAATGGGTTGCTCGCATCGCGTCTTAAAGTTTGCATACGCAAGGGTTGTGACGTGGCGGAAATTAGCCAATTAAGAATTTATGATAAGAACAGCGTTGCAAGTACAGTTCTTAACCAACGAAAATCCGCTTATCAATTTAGAAGGGTTGTCACAAATTTAGAATAAAAATACTGGGAGTAGGAATCCCAGGTCGTCTCCCAACGAGTTGACAAAAGAGAGCTATTTTATTAATTAGGAGTTTTTCGAGAAATTTTTAGAGTTGAAGAACAGGAAAATAAACAATTGTAATTTAAAGCAATGAAAATTAGCAAGAGAATTTATATAATCAAATAAAACCCTGGACCGGGGGTAGATTAATTGGAAATTCTATCCCTGTTGGATTTTCCCAAGTATAGTGGCAAGAGGTTGTTGTTTTCACTTAGTTAACCCTTACTAAATAAAGGAAAGTCAAGTGATTAAACTAACTCTTATTCGCAAGTCCTAATCCTCTTCTTATGGAAGGATTAGTGTTAGTAAATAGAGAGTTAGCCAACAACTTCCAATTTAACTAATCACTTGAGTATTCCAACTCAAGGGTCTCCTTTTAATCAACCCCCAAGTCAAGTTAGGAGTCTACTCCATTGACACGAATATAATGTTCACAGGCATGAAAAGGGAATAAGAAGAAAACATGATAAACTAAATAAAATAATAACTGAAAATTAATTAAAGGTAAAAATAGTTCTTTGCATTAACAAATCCCAAAATGCAACATCCTTATCTGAACAGGGTTAATAAGTAATCAAAAGAGTAAAGGAATAAGAAAGCAAACTAGAATAATGAAAACTTCAACGGAGGTAGTGACTCTTCTCAATATCCAAAGCAAAAGCATAAACTATAAAAACTATGAGTGTGTAGAAAACCTAGAGGAAGAGTGATTTCTCTCTAAGATTCCAATCTAAAACTAAAAACCATCCAAATGAGAATGTGTCTTGAGTCTCTGCTTGTCCCCTGGCTCTAGTATGTGTTTCTGGGCCAAAAACTGGGTCCAAACTCGGCCCAAAATCGCCCCCAGCGTTTTCTGCGATTTCTGCAGGTAGCGCATGTCACGCGTACGCGTCAGTCACGCGTACGCGTCGTCTGGCAAACTTCCTTGTCATGTGTACGCGTCAGTCACGCGCACGCGTCGCCATGCAAACTCCAATTCATGCGCACGCTTGAGCCATGTGTGCGCGTCACTTCTCGCTGGTTGTCTCCTTTATTTCTTGTGCTCCTTCCATTTTTGCAAGCTTCCTCTCCATCCTCCAAGTCATTTCTGCCCTATAAAGCCTGAAAACACTTAACACACAGGTCACGGCATCGAATGGTATAAAGGAGAATTAAAAACATACAATTTAAAGGCTTACGAAGCAAGTTTTCAATTATAGAACAAAACTAGGAAGGAATTGTAAAATCATGCAATTGTATGAATAAGTGTGTAAAGACTTGATAAAAACCACTCATTTGAGCACAAGATAACCATAAAATAGTGGTTTATCAATCTCCCCACACTTAAACATTAGCATGTCCTCATGCTAAGCTCAAGGAGCTATATAAAGAATGAATGGGGGAAAGTCAGACTCATGAGATGCAACCTATGAATGCAACTATATGCTAAGATGATTCTGTCTACTTGGTTAAAAGTAAATAAGTTCTTCAAGACAAACATAAATCAGATTCTACTAATTCAAATTATACAATAAAAGACAAGTAAACTTGTAAGAAGATAGCTCATGAAAGCAGGAAACATAGAATCAAGCATTGAACCCTTACTGGTAGTGTATACGCACTCTAATCTCTTAAGTGTCTAGGGTTAATCACTCTACTCTTCTCTAGTAGCGCTTTCTAGACTTTATTCTTCATCTAATCAATCAATAAAAATTTAGTATACTAATGTAAACATCATGAGGTCTTTTCAAGGTTGTAATGGGGCTAAGGTGAAGGTGAGGATATATGTATGGCCAAGTAAGCTGTAATATGAATCTCTGACTAACCTAAGCTCTCACCTAACATACACACTCTATGTAACTCTAAATTCATGCCTAACTACCCATAATTCCCACTTTTGCATCACATACTCGTGTACAAAATATTTCTGTAGTTTCACCACATGTGCATTGATCTTTTATTAAACTTAGCATTAGGGTAATTTTGTCCTCTTATTTATTTATTTATTTATATTATAATTTATTATTTTTATTTTTATTTTATTTTTATGTTTTTTTTTGTTTGAATCATAAAAGCAAACATAACATATCAATGCACATGAGTTTTTAATTTTTCTGGTCTCACATGAGTATGCACCCAAATTCCCAATACTTTTGTCAATAAAACACAACACACTTTCATCACCCCAAGTTCCCACAGTTCCCCACACATAATTAATACACACTCTCTAACTTAAGCTAATCAAAGATTCAGTTGAGGTAATTAATTATTTTCCGCTTAAGGCTATTGATGTGGTAAAATATAGAACAAATGGGGATTAAAAGGCTCAATGTGGCTAACAAAGGTGATGAAAAGGGTAGGCTATTTGGGATAAGTGAGCTAATAACAAATGATGGCCTCAATCATATGCAAGAATGTAAATACACTAAACAATGGACATATAGAATAGAATAAAGTATAGATTGTAGTCATAGAGAAGAAAACACACAAGAATGAAATATTATGGTTAAATAATGTAACCATGTAATTAAGCTCAAATCTCACATGTGTGTTCTTTGCTATAATTCATGTTCCAATTTACAATCCTCAAACAAGTTTAACACAAATTTCAATTTAAATTAGTGAAATACTATAAAAAGGGTCTTGAAAAGAGACTCATTACTTTGACCAAGCAAAACATATATGCAAATAATTATTATTATGCAATCTATCCTATCTAACAAAAGAAAAGTTAAATGTTGATGTTAAGAGAGAGAAGTTACCTCCGAAAGTCAAGGACTGACCTCCCTACACTTAAGGTTCGGCACGGTCCTCCGTGCCATCAGTAAGGAGCAAGGGAGGGCTGGAAGCATCGCCTCCAGTGTCTGGTTCGCCTTGGCTCTCTGTATTACTAGATGAAGGGGAGTCCGGGGTGTCCTTGGGTTCTGGAAGTGGGTGTGTACCAAGTATAAGGTCCTTCAAATAGTTGTATCGATGCTTGTTACGGCGCTCTAATTGCTTCATCCGCCGGTCTTGCCGGTCGAACCTCTCAAGGATCTGAAGGAACATCTGATGGATGGATGGTGCTTGTGGTGTGGATAATGGTGGAGTAGAGGTAGGAGGAGTATCCAAAGATGGGCCTGTAGGCCGGCTCGTAGAGGGAACTAGCGGCCTGATCTACTTCCCATTCGGGACATACTGGTCGGCCCTAGGGATCATGACCTTCGTGTCGCTTGCTCGAGAGGACACACCTACTACAGAGACCAAATCTGAAACCAAGGCGGGAAAAGGTAGGTTACCCGCAATCTGTACATGTCCCATGGCTTGCCGGATGTGTCGGGACAGGTTGAGGGGTTGCTCCATCAAGATGCACCAGATGAGGACCGCCATGTTTGCTGTGAAGGTCAACTCGTGAGTGCTCGGAAAGACATAGTGGGACATAAATTGTGCCCACATGCGAGCCTCCAGGGTGAGTGACTTGGCTGAGATGCTCTTGGGTTTGGAACGATGCTGCCCGTAGATCTACTTGTTGCCAGGTTGGGCTATAACTCCAAGGACGCTATCCCAGTCGAACTGATACATCTGGCACTTACGAGATGCTTGTTGATATGCATCCCATTCCTCTGGACTAGGTGGAAGGTCCAGTGCTCTCTGTATAGCACTCTCGGAGATAGGGACTTGCTGCTGACGAACGTAGACAGTCTGCAGAGTAGGCGAGTGGAAGTTTGAGTAGAATTCAACTACCCATGATAAGTTGGCCTCTCGCTGCTGCCTCCTCAAAATCCCCACTGTCTCCTCTCAATTCGGGACTCCACAAAATCAACAAAATGTGTTGGGACAATGAGCAGATGCTCATTGTTGTAGTTCCTCTCGGCTAGGATGGGAAATATCTGTTCGCAATAACGGTTAGTAAACCATGTGGAGTCCCGGGCAGAAAACGCTTTCTCTGATTCATCAACCTTAATGATCCTCTTCACCTGCTTTGTTGGTGGTGTTACACTGGTAGAGGGAGGTGCTTTTGCTAGTGTTCTCTTGGTTCCTCTCCTTGTTGGTGTCTTGTCAGTGGCTTTCTCTTTTCCTTTCTTGGTACCCATGTCTAAAGAAGAAAGAAAAGGAAGAATATTAAAGATAGATAACTAAAGAACCGTAAGGGAGAAAAGTCCTAGTGATAATGAATGCCAAAGAAAAGATGGTAGCTTAAATACATGGTAGCTACAACATGTAGGTAAGACATCAATGAAGATCAATAGGGCAATTCATAAGAAATAGATGCAGGAGTGTTTATGGCATGCAGAAACAGGCATGAGAAGCATAGCTCAAGCATCAAGTAGTAAATGTGCCAAATTAAAGAACATGTGTAATGATGACAATTGTGAACAATAATCCCAAATACATGTGGAGTACAAATGTTGTGAAAAAAAGGCATTCAAGTAAAAGGGTAAAACAAAATAGAGTTCAAGATGCCATAGGCCTTTTCACAAACACTTGGTGAGCAAGTTAAAGTAGGAATAAAAATAATATAATCCAAATGTGTATGAGAGTCAAATTAAAATATCAATTGTCAAATCACTCCTCATAAAATCCACAAGCTTCATTATAGTAAGGTAATACCAATATAAAACTCCAATACCAACATAAGAATGCATGAAAAAGAAAGAAAAAGAAACCATGGATAATGAAATAAAGAGAAAAATAATGAAGCAAGAAAAATAAATGCAAGAATGGAAGAGTAGAAGGGAAGAAGAAAAGAAACCTAGTGATGAAGATGAAGAAGAAGGAAAGAAGAAAGTAGTATAAAGTAAGAAAGAATAAGGAAGAAGAAAGAAAGAAAGAAAGAAAGAAGAAGAAATAATTAGGATTGAAAAGAGTTAAGATTGGGGGAGAGGGAGAATTAGAATCAGGCACTGAGGTGGTTTAACTGTGCGTCGCATGCGACGCGTACGCGTGCTTCACGCATACGCGTGGGTCGTGCAATTTCAAAGCGACGCGTAAGTGTCAGGGATGCGTACGCGTGATATGGGTTGTGCAATTGGCGCGAAGGCAACCCCGCGCACGCACAACTCTGTTTGATACGCACAAGAGCAAAAATTGTATATGACGCGTGCGCGTCAAGGACGCGCACGCGTGGATGGCCGTTGTGGGAAAATGACGTGCACGCGTCAGAGATGCGTATGCGTGGCGGGGCTTGTGCTCCCAGCATAGTTCCAGCTCCACACCATCATAACTCTCTGGCCATACACCCATTTACACTGATTTGCAGGGTCACGCATATGCGTGGGGACGCGTACGCGTAGACTGGTGAAAATGCAGGCGACGCGTACGCGTGAGGGACGCGTATGCGTGGACTTACAGATGATAAGTCATCTTATCCTAGTTTCACTAGTCTTTTTCTTTTGTTTTCAATTGATTTTATGCACTTTCTTGAGCCATAAGTAAGCCAATTGGGTAGAATTTCATGTTTCCTTTGATTTAACCAACCATGGATAAATTAATGCAATTTCATGAGATTTTGTGCTATAATTGTCATATATTATGAAAGAATAACAATCTCATGATTTTGAGCATAGCTTTGATGTGCTTGGTTGATTAATGATAGGTGAAAAGAGCTTTGAAGAAGGTTGAAGAAAGAAGAAATGGCAAGGAGCAGGAGAGAACAAAAAGCTTGAGCAAAAGCTTGCCTCAAACTTTAGCTCAAACCTTTGGAAGAATTGAATTCACCCTGGAGGAGCAAAAGCTTGCGCCAACGTTTGCCCTCAAGCTTTTAGGCAAACGTTGGCGCTACAACAAAACACCTAGGAGAGCAAATGCTTGCGCCAACGTTTGACCTCAAGCTTTTAGGCAAACGTTGGCGCCACAACAAAACACCCAGGAGAGCGAAAGCTTGCGCCAACGTTTGTTCTCAAGCTTTTAGGCAAATGTTGGCGCCACAACAAAACACCCAGGAGAGCAAAAGCTTGCGCCAACGTTTGACCTCAAGCTTTTAGGCAAACGTTGGCGCCACAACAACATGAAGGGGTATACTTCCAACAAGAATAACTTGAGTTGTAGATGTCCAATTGAGGTGATTCTAATTAGGTTAGAAAGCTGACGTTCAGAGCTTTCCAACCATATATAATAGTCTATACTGGACATAAAATTGGCAACTTGACAAGAGGGCAAAGTAGTACCCCAAGAGGCATGCAAGAGGGATCCACATTTGGCTCAAAGTTTGACCTCAAACTTTGGCTCAAACGTGGATGGCAGCAAGGAAGGCTAGCTGATATGAAAAGTTTGAGTAAAAGTTTGACCTCAAACTTTTACTCAAGCTTTTCTGGTTCATGGCCCGGTTCACAAATGGGTTTCTCTCCAACTCCAAGAGCAATAAACAGAGGTTTTTGTCAACCCAATTCCATCAAGAGCAAAGGCCCAATTCAAGGCTTGAAGATCATTTGAAGAGAGTGTATAAATAGCTTAGAATTTAAGTTTTTGGTGAGCTTTTTCCGTTTTAGTTTTTACTAAGTGATTTTGGGGAGAGCTTTTGGTGAGAAGTTATTTTGAGATTCTGAGTCTTGGGGAAGGAAAATTGAATTCTCTTCCTCTGAGTTTTCTTATTTTCAATTTCATTTACTCTTTGTTTGAATCTTGGGTGTTGGAGAATTGAAGGAATTCTGTTTCAATCTCACCCTGAGATCTCTTTGTGTTGATTTACGGCATTATTGAGAATTTGCGATTTCACTTCTTTTCTTCTACTGCTGGATCTTTACTTTTCTTGCAATTGAATTCTCAATTTGGATCTAGGAAGGCATTGAGATCTAGACTTGATTACCTAGTCTCTTGAGTCCTGAGATCTACATCTTTCAATTTCAATTTCTTTGTTTCGTTGCTACACCAAGCTTATTTTCATTGTCATTTGAGATCCGGTTTAATTGAATCCATCTTTTACATTTTTGTTTGTTGAATCTTACTGTTCCTTGTTTAAATTCTGCAAATCCACTTCCCAATTCCCTTTATAATTCAAGTAATTTACATTTCTTGCACTTTAAGATTCAGCCATTTACATTTCTTACAATCTAAGTTTCATGCAATTTACATTACTTGTTCTTTAAGATTCAGCTTATTTACTTTCTTTGCTCTTTAATTTTCTGCAATCTACCCCTCTCCCTTTACATTTCAAGCAATTTAGTTTTTGTAATCACAAATCACTCAACCAAATCTTGATTCGCTTGACTAAATCAACCACTAAACAAAAATTGCTCAATCCTTCAATCCCTGTGGGATCGATCTCACTCACGTGAGTTATTATTACTTGATGCGACCCGGTACACTTGCCGGTTAGATTTGTGTGTTTGGAAATCGTTTTCCCAAAATACACATCAAGTTTTTGGCGCTGTTGCCGGGGATTGATTAGGTTGACAATGATTAAGTGAGGTGGTGGTCTAGATTAAGCATTTTTTTAAGCATACTAACTGTTTGAATTTTCGCTTAAGTTAACACTAACTTCACTCTAGCAATAGAGTGCTTAATTTTGGTTCCTGGTTCTGTGTTTATGTCAGGAGGAAAAATAAATGAATCCACACCTTTTGATCCTGAAACATTTTGGAGGTTGAGAAGAAAACCAAGAAATGGAGGAAAATCCAACAAATCCACAAGTGGGAGTGGCCAACGACAATGGTCAGCCCCAAAAGAGAGTATTGGCTTCATCTACATTTGCTAATCCAAGGCATTGTGGGAGTAGCATCCTGACCCCAAATGTCGATGCAAATAACTTTGAATTGAAGCCCCAACTCATCACCTTGGTGCAGAACAACTGTTCCTATGGAGGAGGCCCCTTGGAAGATCCAAACCAGCACCTATCCACCTTCCTGAGGATATGTAACACAGTAAAGACCAATGGTGTGCATCCTGACAGTTACAAATTGTAGCTATTTCCATTTTCTCTCAGAGACAAAGCCACTCAATGGTTGGAATCCTTCCCAAGAGACAGCATCAACAACTGGGATGATCTAGTAACCAAGTTCCTTGCCAAGTTTTACCCACCTCAAAGAGTTATTAGATTGAAGACTGAAGTACAAACATTCACACAAATGGATGCTGAACCCTTGTATGAGGCATGGGAACGATACAAAGCTCTAATCAGGAAGTGCCCTCCTGAGATGTTTAATGAATGGGATAAACTCCAAAATTTCTATGAAGGACTGACAATGAAAGCTCAAGAGGCACTTGACTATTCAGCAGGAGGCTCAATGCAACTCATGAAGACAGCTGAAGAGGCCCAAAACCTCATTGATATGGTGGCAAACAATCAATATTTCTTTGCTCATCAGAGACAACGCCAGCCATCACAAAGGAAAGGAGTGATGGAGTTGAAAGGAGTGGACTCAATTCTGGCTCAAAACAAAATGATGCAGCAGCAAATTCAACAACAATTTGATCAAATGGCCAAGAGGATTGATAGTCTCCAAGTTGCAGCAATCAACACAAGCCAATCATCAACCAAATGGGGGCAAAATGAAGAAAACCAAGAAGATCAGCAGCAGGAACAACCTCAATATGTGCACAACCAAAGCTGCGGCCAAAATGAAGTTTATGGTGATACCTACAATCCATCCTGGAAGAACCATCCAAATCTCAGATGGGGAGATAACCACACTCAAAACCAACAACCATGGCAAAGAAATTCAAACCAAAACAACTCAAGAAACAACCAGAACAACAACCAGCAAAACATAACCCACAATCCATATAGAAAACCCCAAAATAACCATCATCCACCTTCCACATCCACATTCCACCCACAAAATAATCCCACAAATAGTTCAAACAACTTCCAGCAACAACCATCTCATTTTACACAACCACAACCAAATCCAGACTCCTAAAGAGTCTCTAGTCTAGAGATAATGATGGAGAAACTCATGAAAAATCAAGAGATGGCAAGACAAGATCAAGAAGCAGCAAGAAAAGATCAAGAAGCAGCAAGAAAAGATCAAGCCACAACAAGCAAAAACCAAGAAGCTTCAATCAGAAATCTTGAGAGGCATATGGAGCAAATGGCTAAACAAATTGTAGAGATGGGTGAGAAGCAATCAAATGCATCCCTTAGTGTCACTCAAGACCACCCAAGGGACAAAGGAAAAGCTACAAAGTGGGAGGAGTGCAAGGCAATCATAGTGGGAAGTGAGAAGACTGGAGGGAAAGAAGTCATCAATCAGGAAGAACACAACAGAGAAGTTCCACAAGAAGAGACAGAAGAGAGAAGAGAAAAGGATAGAAAGACCAAGAATGCAAAAAGCTCAAAGAGAGACAAGAACATCCTTAAGCCACAGCTACAAGAGAAGAAGGAAGGGGTGAAGCCATATATCCCCAAACTTCCATACCCTCAAAGGTTCAAAAAAGAGAATAAGGATAAGCAATACTCAAAGTTCTTGGACATATTCAAGACACTCAGCATCAATATTCCTTTCTTAGAAGCACTTGAACAGATGCCAGTGTATGCCAAATTTATGAAGGAAGTGCTGACAAAGAAAAAGTCCCTAAAAGAAGGACAAATTGTTGAGATGACAATGGAATGTAGTGCTATTCTCCAAAGAGAGTTGCCAGAGAAGAAAGATGACCCTGGGAGTTTTTATATACCTTGCACCATAGGAAACATAACAATTGAGAAGTCATTCTGTGATCTTGGTGCAAGCATAAATTTGATGCCTTTGTCTCTAATGAGGAAACTCCAAATTGTCGAGCTGAAATCCACACGAATACTTCTTCAAATGGCTGATAAATCCATTCAGCAAGCACTTGGAGTTGTAGAGAATGTGCTGGTAAAAGTGGGAAAATTTCTTCTCCCAGCTGATTTTGTCATTCTGGATATGGAGGAGGACCCTAACACTCCCATCATCCTAGGGAGGCCTTTTCTTGCTACGGGCAGAGCATTGATAGATGTTAAAAAAGGAGAATTGTTGCTGAGAGTGCATGATGAGCACCTAGCATTCCATGTTTTTAAAACCCCACATGAGCCCACTCAAGAAGAAGAGTGTACGGAGGATAAGGCCAGAGATCAAAGTTTGAAGGAGGTAGTCAATGAGTTAGCTCTAAGACTTCCAAATCCATGCTTGAAAGAAGTAGAGATGGTGCAACAGACCAAAGAAATCAAGGAGGAACTAGATCCAAAACCTCCAGATGAGAAATTCAACATCTCAGATAAGGAACCACCAAGGCAGGGAGTATCTTTTGAGAAAGAAAAGAAGAAGAGGCCAAGAGGGTGGAGAAACAAGAAGATCCCTACTGAAGGCTTTTCACCAGGGGATAAAGTAGTGTTAAACACCCAACCAATGAAGGTGTCTCCACAATTATCTGAATACTACACTGTGAACTGGGTCCTTTCACTTGAACACCTAGAGATCATCAAAAAGGAGACCGGAAGGATGTTCACAGTAAGAGGAGAAGAGCTGAGGCACTATGATTTTTAACCCCCATGATCTAAGGGGATCGATGTCAAGCTAATGACAATAAAGAAGCGCTTGTTGGGAGGTAACCCAACCTGAGGTAGTTTTCTTTTCATAGCCTTTTCAATAAAAATGTTGAATAATTGGTATGCATTGCAAGGAGCTAAGTTTGGTGTTACACACCAATACAATTTAAGGGAGAATGAAGGATTCTAAGTTTGGTGTTCCACCAAAATCTCATTTAAAAGCATACTCTCACCTCCTGCATAATGCTAGCTCCAAGCAATCAGACAAATTATTCAACCATTTAATTGCTTTTAGTTTTGGTTCCATAACCTTTAGCAAGGCCAAAAGAATTCATAAGTAGACAACCTGTTGCATTAGAGACAGTGGCAAGGAATTAAGTTTGGTGTTCCCATACCAAATTAAATCCAAAAGCCACACTCAATTCATGCATACTAACCAGTCACCTAAGGGCTTGAGAAGCAAGCAACTTTTGAGAATTGTGCAGGGAACTAACCACCATTTGAGGACATTATGCATCATAACTCAAAAGGGGCACAACAGAAGGAAGGACAAAAGAACTGCAAACCAATAGGTTGTATCTATACTTAACTTCTGCTGTTGAGAAATGCTTTGATTTATGTCTTGCTAAAGTGTTCATCTAGTACAAGTAGAATCATTTTTTTTTTTGCAATAAATAAGCTAGTCTAAGTGTGTGCTTGTGTGTTTACTTTCACTTAACTAAATGTATGCTTTGTCCCCTGCATCTTTAATTCAATAAAAGAAATGTTTGGAATGTGAAATGAGATAGTTCTTTGTTAGCTGGAAGTACAATAATAGTGAGTGGTGGTATGAATGCATGATTGTATGATAGCTCACTTTTAGTGAATAAAAGAACTAGACTGTCTCCTTTTAAATAGAAGGTAGCTCACTGTCTATGAATCTCAATAAAATAAAAGTCCTAGGTTAAAAAGAAAAACAAAAAGAGAAAAGAAAAAGCCAAAAATGGCAACAGAACAAAAGAAAAATAAAAAGAAACAAGGCTAGACACCAATAGCTTGAACCTTAGAATATATGCCTGTGGTGTCTTTGTACTAGGATCTGCTTGGATTATTAAGTTCTTTGGAGTGCATCAACACTTGGTGACTTGGGTTAACTAACCCGGGATCATCAATTGAAAGTCCACTATCAAGAGCAACCTAACTACAAGGCATTTAGTAACCCAAAGAGGTACTGGGCATCAATGTTCTAAGAAGGAATGTGAGCCAAGTGTCTATAGTGAATAATATGTCAAGCATAAATAAAGAAAAGAGCTTGTTACACATGACATTGAACTAAAAGCTTATAGAAAAATAGTAACCAAGGACAAAGGAATAATGAGAGGTCATAGCAGTGTGTTGCTTGATGCTTGGATGAGACTTTCTAGACCTAATTGTCAATAAGAAGTGAGTATTTACATATCTACATAAAACCCCATGAGCTACCAATAACACTCTGCTAGCATAAACATCTTCTTCTATTTCATTCTTTCTTCTCAATAATTCTTTTCTTGCTTGGGGACAAGCAAGCTTTAAGTTTGGTGTTGTGATGACAAGTCATCTTAGCCTAGTTTCACTAGTCTTTTTCTTTTGTTTTCAATTGATTTTATGCACTTTCTTGAGCCATAAGTAAGCCAATTGGGTAGAATTTCATGTTTCCTTTGATTTAATCAACCATGGATAAATTAATGCAATTTCATGAGATTTTGTGCTATAATTTTCATATATTATGAAAGAATAACAATCTCATGATTTTGAGCATAGCTTTGATGTGCTTGGTTGATTAATGATAGGTGAAAAGAGCTTTGAAGAAGGTTGAAGAAAGAAGAAATGGCAAGGAGCAGGAGAGAACAAAAAGCTTGAGCAAAAGCTTGCCTCAAACTTTAGCTCAAACTTTTGGAAGAATTGAATTCACCCTGGAGGAGCAAAAGCTTGCGCCAATGTTTGCCCTCAAGCTTTTAGGCAAACGTTGGTGCCACAACAAAACACCCAGGAGAGCAAAAGCTTGCGCCAACGTTTGACCTCAAGCTTTTAGGCAAACGTTGGCGCCACAACAAAACACCCAGGAGAGCAAAAGCTTGCGCCAACGTTTGCCCTCAAGCTTTTAGGCAAACGTTGGCGCCACAACAAAATACCCAGGAGAGCAAAAGCTTGCGCCAACGTTTGACCTCAAGCTTTTAGGCAAACGTTGGCGCCACAACAACATGAAGGGGTATACTTCCAACAAGAATAACTTGAGTTGTAGATGTCCAATTGAGGTGATTCCAATTGGGTTAGAAAGCTGACGTTCAGAGCTTTCCAACCATATATAATAGTCTATAGTAGACATAAAATTGACAACTTGATAAGAGGACAAAGTAGTACCCCAAGAGGCATGCAAGAGGGATCCACGTTTGGCTCAAAGTTTGACCTCAAACTTTGGCCCAAACGTGGATGGCAGCAAGGAAGGCTAGCTGATATGAAAAGTTTGAGTAAAAGTTTGACCTCAAACTTTTACTCAAGCTTTTCTGGTTCATGGCCCGGTTCACAAATGGGTTTCTCTCCAACTCCAAGAGCAATAAACAGAGGCTTTTGTCAATCCAATTCCATCAAGAGCAAAGGCCCAATTCAAGGCTTGAAGATCATTTGAAGAGAGTGTATAAATAGCTTAGAATTTAAGTTTTTGGTGAGCTTTTTCCGTTTTAATTTTTACTAAGTGATTTTGGGGAGAGCTTTTGGTGAGAAGTTATTTTGAGATTCTGAGTCTTGGGGAAGGAGAATTGAATTCTCTTCCTCTGAGTTTTCTTATTTTCAATTTCATTTACTCTTTGTTTGAATCTTGGGTGTTGGAGAATTGAAGGAATTCTGTTTCAATCTCACCCTGAGATCTCTTTGTTTTGATTTACGGCATTATTGAGAATTTGCGATTTCACTTCTTTTCTTCTACTGCTGGATCTTTATTTTTCTTGCAATTGAATTCTCAATTTGGATCTAGGAAGGCATTGAGATCTAGACTTGATTACCTAGTCTCTTGAGTCCTGAGATCTACATCTTTCAATTTCAATTTCTTTGTTTCGTTGCTACACCAAGCTTATTTTCAGGCGGCGGCGACGGTGAAAAAAGACGCAGTCACGGTGGCAGATGATGGAGAAAAATGTGGACTTAAGGTTGAATGGAGTGCGTACGAAGAGAAGCAAAAACGAAAGGAATTTGTGGTAAATGTAAAAAAATAATAATTACTATTAAACCCCATATGAGGCATATTTATAAATTATTATTTGTGCACATCAAAAAAGCTCAAAAGAGTTGAGCTTATTATAGACAGAACCTTTTAATTTTATTTAAAAAAATAAAATTCTCTCAAAATAATTTAAAAAGTATAAGAGGAAGAATTATAGAATGAACACAAATTTACATTCTCTAACTTGTTAATTATAATCTGCTTACATTTAATTTAATTTTTTTTTTACAAATTACTCCACCATACATAAAATCGCTTCCATCACACGTCAACTCGCTCTCCTCATTATCTGCTTTTTTTTCTTTGTTACTTTCTATAAATCGCCAACAACGTTTTTCTCATACTTTCAATATACTAGTATAGCGCACCGTTGTATCATAATGATACATTATACTAAATGTCAACCAATATTTAAAAAATTAAAGCTTATTGAGTATCATTGATTTTCATTTCATTCATTGTTTAAATAATAAAAAAAAAAGAAATACGTAGAATAGCAACAGAATAGTTAGAGCAGGAGTGCAGATTGGACCCACGTAAATAATTCTGGTCAAACACCAGCCCTGACACGTGTTGGATAACGATTTGTAGGTAACAGAATTTTACTGCCAGCAAAAAATGTTCTCTCGTGTTTTACCATTTATCAAACTTTTGATTTTTTGAATTAAATTTTAATACAGTTAATATTTAGTATAAAATAATTTATATTTATATTTAATTACTTAATATCATATAAATAAAAATAATTATTTTTTGTTAAATTTATGAATAATTATTTAAAAAGATAGATATAATTGCACTTATGTGTAATTATACCTAAAGCTACAAAATAAAATTTGAATTTTTTTAGTCTGAAACTACAAAGGCTATTTTTTTTACGCTTTTTATTTTCTATATGGAAGGCTGGAATGAGTTGAACGCAGTTATGGAAGAAGGGGGAGCTTTCTTTTTATGTGGTGTCAGTGGAGAAAGAAATCGGACCGTGTGAGTGGGGGAGGGGAACTCGGACCCTCCGATTTGCATGCACTTAAGCGGACCGTCCGATTTCCGCAAAGGCAAGCCACGCGTCGCTGAATCCTTGCTCCCCATAAATGGTGCCCATTTAACCCAACCCAACTCAGTGCATGCGTACCGAACGAGTTCAGTTTCATTTCCTCCCCCACCAACACACACAACTCCATCTTCTTCCTCCCTCAACGTTCTGGGCAGCTACTGTGTGAGGAAACAAAGATAAAATGTCAAGAAAAATTAAACCTAGAAATGTTGATCGTCCGGAACTCCACATTATAAAATATTTGAGCTACTCTGATTATGTAAGTTTTTTTTTTTAAATCTTATTTATTTTTTGCAGATTTTTAATTTTTTTTAAATTTAGTTATATTTATGTTTGGTTGTTAGGATATTTATGGTTGTTAGGAGTTGATCTGAAGAATATATATATGAATTAGTGTATAGATTTATTGATAGAAATTTAAAAATAAATGTTTAAATAAATAAGGGGTAAGTGTAGTAGTTTATGGTTGTTAGTTGAGCTGAAGAACATATGTATGAATTAGTGTATAGATTTATTGATAGAAATTTAAAAATGAATGTTTAAATAAATAAGGTGTGTAGTAGTTATTATAATTTGGTCAGAGTAATTTGTAATATAATAAATTATAAAAAAATAGTTTTTAAAAAATTTTGGAATAATTTTAGAAGTTATGGTTATTTGTATAAATTTAGGAATATATGTTTAAATAATAGTTAGAATGTATATATGTTTAAATGTGGTTAGTTGTTGTTTAGATTCTTTTTTAATAACAGATTAGAAATAAAAAAATTAATATTAGAAATTTTTGTTATAATATTAGAAATTAGAGTTGTTAACTGTTGCAATTAAATTCAGAAATTTAGAAATATGTATTTAAATAATAGTTAGATAAGTGGGTTTAAATATAATTAATTCTTGTTTATAAATTTTTGTAATAATTTTTGTAATTAGAGTTAAGAAGTTAACTGTAATGTTTAACTTTAAAATTTATGATTATATGTTTAAATAATGGTTAGCAACATGTGTGTTTAAAAATAAGTAATTGTTGTTTAGACGTTTATCCAATATAATAGATTAGTATTAAGAATGACATGTTTATAATTTTTTATAATATTTTTAGATTTAATAATTAATTAGGTAATTGTTACAATTAATTAGGTAACTGTTATAATTAATTATAGTTTTAGTTGAGGTTTTATTATTATTACATTAGAACAGTATTAGTTACATAGAAAGTAAAACTATGTATTAGTAATTATTATCTGCAGCAGCTTAGATATAGGCTCTATGTACATTAATTAAAATTTGAGATGAAAATGTTATTACTTAGTAATTCGGATTCAATATAATTATATTCTTTAATTAGCTTTTTAAAATTATGTATGATAGTTGTGTAATTTGATTCGTTCCTTTGCCATGCTTTTGTAGGCCTCACGGATGATGACATGTGATCACCCTGTCCCTCCAAATCGGTACGATGAGAGAGTGGAGGAGCATCTAAGATCAACTGGGTTTTACCATGTTAGTCAGATTGGAGTAGTTCAATGCCAGAAAGCACTGGTAAATGCTTTAGTGGAAAGGTGGCACCCGGACACACATACCTTCCACCTTTCAGTTGGTGAATGTGCCGTGTCACTGGAAGAAGTGGCTATGATCTTTGGTCTTCCAACCGAAGGCCTTCCAGTGACTGGCATGGCTTTGAGTAGTTTTGAGGCATTAGAGGCGGAGTGTCTGCATTAGTTTGGGGTAGCGCCGAGAAAGTCGGATTGTCGAGGAAGTGGCATAAAACTGACGTGGCTACGGGATTTAAAAGAACGGTCACAGTTGACCGATGAGAACAGTATACAGGTGTACGTTAAGTGCCACATCATGTTGTTGATAGGTACGATCTTGTTTGGAGACAAGTCTGGGGCATCTGTCCACTGGAAGTATCTGCCTCTGCTGAGTGATTTTGCTAGTATTAGACAGTATAGCTGGGGATCAGCCTGCCTAGCACACCTGTACAGGAGTTTATGCAGGGCCTCACGTTTTGATTGTAAGGAAATCGATGGTCCACTGACACTTCTACTGTGTTGGGCATGGATGCGCCTACCATATCTAGCACCGGTTCCAAGGGAACCTCGCAGTTTTTCGCTTGCCAACAGGTTAGACTATCTTACGTTTACCTGGTATCTTCATGTTTAGAAATCAATTGTGTTAATGAGATGCGTTATTAGGTGGCGAAACTGGGAGCGTGGAGATCGAGTCTATAGATATCATAAGCTTGCTCATTTTTGGAAGGCCTTGGATGAACTCCAGGAAGGCCAGGTGTGTTTGATATTTACATTGTATGTGGGTCAGGTCAAGTGATTTACTTATTTGGATTTTAATTATTTGCTTACTTTACTGTTACCAGTTTTTGTGGGTTGCATATTCTGGTGATCGTGTTGATCCGGACATAATTCCTGCTAAGATCTACATGCACTCATTGATTTGGAGTGCAACGGTGCCACTGGTATCTTTTGAGTGTATTGAATGGCATGCTACCGACAGGTTTAGACGTCAGTTTGGTTTCGTTCAGGGAGTTCCTCATTAAGAACAGAGTCTAGACCGCGCACACGGAGAAGTGTTAACTGGTCCTAAGAATCTGAACTGGGCCACAGCCACGACTCATTCATTTTGGGTGATGCAGTGGACAAACAGGTATAATCATGTTCTTACTGATGAAACCATGATGCCGCAGCAGCCATTAGATACTTATATGTATTGGTACCGTTCGAAGTATGGTGATCACTTGAACTTGTCGGATCTTGCAGTCCAATAGGATGTTGAGGGTGACCAGGTTATGGATGATGATAATGAAGAGCAGGAGCCACAGTCACCACCGCCTCCAACTCCACCTCCACCTCCACCTCTAGCGGCAAAAGAACAACCTTATTCCACAAGCCAGTATGTACCTCAGATACAATTTCCTATGTCGTTCCCGATACATCAGCCACATTTTGACTCAGGAGAGGGAGGTTCTTTTAGCCAGTTGCTTGGGTTCATGGCCTCAGATGCCGGCCAAGCACAACATAGCCACCAGGCCGACATCATGGCGGGAAGATATTCGTTTGACGCGAGGTATCCATTTTATACCTACTCGGGTGCTTCTGGAGGGTTTGTATCTAGTGATTCTAGTAGGAGTGACGGTGGTCGAGGAGTTCTTAATAGTCAAAATCTGAACCGTGTTTCAATGACTATGATTGAAGAAAATGCTAAGACTTTTGAGCATGAGACTGTTGAGTACTTAGTGGATGAGCCAGATGACGAGGAAGACGACGAGGATGAGGATGGGGACATGGAGGAGGAAGATGATGAGGACATGGACCAGGATGAAGAATCCCGTAACGATGCAGGTAGAATTATCATATAAGCTTTTCCTGTCAATTGATATTATCATATTATTGTATGGGGTGTTATGTAGGGTTGATTAAACTATATAAGTACATAGCCAATTGATGATATTATGGTCATGTATGGTACATTGGTTAAGGTTGATGTTACTATATAACTGGTTGGTCAATAGATGATAGTATGTTTAGGTTTGGTATGTTTTTGTTAGGTTGATTAAACTATATACGATATGCCTGCTTTCTCAATTGATGATATTATGTTCTTGTATGGTATGTTGGTTTATGTTGATTATACTATACAGTTGCTTGGTTTGATGGTTGTTTATACAGGTGACACCTACACTCCAGGTGAGACAGGCAAAGGCTACAATCTCAGGATTGATCCACCGCGTCGTAGCGCTAGTCGATACACTCCGTCTGTGATCAAAAAGGCCGCGAAAAAATGCAAGAACATTGTGAACTTTGGAAAGTGGACAGTGAGAAAGTAGTTGTGGTGTAGTTAGTTTAGGCTATGTATCAGTTATCGTACTTAATGTATACTTTAACTATTTATGTATGACTAAAGTATGATAAGTACCAACTAAGTATTGTATTTAAATGTTTCAGTTGATGTTCCTTATGTTCATTAAAATACAATGAAGCAGGTTACGATGGTAGTGTTATGAGAACCGTACCGGACCGGACCGGTTCAACCGGAAAACCTCCAAACCGGATCCTATATCGGTCCGGTCCGGCATTTGGACCATGTAAGGTTGAAAACCGGTTTGAACCGGTATAACTAGGCATGAACTGTTGAATATCCAGTGAACCTGTACTCTGACCGGTTCGATCATCAGTTCGGTTCTGGCAACTATGTACAACCGTTCAAATCTAATAAACTACATCGATCACCGTAAAGTACATTCACAAATGTTACACCGGTTCATACATCGTAAAGTTCACTGACACAGGTTACGATGGCTCAATTACCATAAAGTACAATGACACAGGTAGCAATGATTCATTTATTATACAAGGCATTGACATAGGTTACAATGCTTCAAATATCATATAAACCTACTGGGCATTATTGTCGGTACCTGGAGGACCTCCCTGACGGCATCTACTACGACTGTGTCCCTGATGGGATATTTTCGCGGAGAAATGAATTTCTCCAAAACACCCAAATCTAACCGGCAAGTGCACCGAGTCGCATCAAGTAATAATAACTCACGGGAGTGAGGTCGATCCCACAGGGATTGAAGGATTGAGCAATTTTAGTTTAGTGGTTGATTTATTCAAGCGAATCAAGATTTGGTTGAGAGATTTGTGATTTGCAGAATTTAAATTGCATAGAAAGTAAAGGAAATGGGTGAATTGCATGAAATTAAAGAGAACTGGAATTTAAAGTGTTGAATCTTAAAGAGCAAGAAATTAAATGGCAGAAACTTAGAACGCAAGAAATGTAAATTGCAGAATCTTAAAGTGCAAGAAATGTAAATGGCTTGAATTGTAAAGGGAATTGGGAGTTGGATTTGCAGAAATTAAACAAGGAAAAGTAAATTGCAACAAACAGAGAAGTAAAGGATGTCTTGAATCAAACCGAATCTTAAAACAGAAATGTAAATAAGCATGAAAACAGTAAACAGGGAATGGGAAATGGGAAATCCGGATCTCAGGACCCAAGAGACTAGAAAACCAAGTCTAGATCTCAATGCCTTCCTAGATCCAACAAGAACAATTGCAAAGGAAATGTAGATTGCAAAGAAAGTAGATGAAGAAGCAAGTAACCGAAACTGAAATTCAATTAAGCAGAAAATTAAACAAGATCCCAAGGTGAGATTGAAACAGAATTTCTTCAACTCTCCACCCAAAATCCAAGACAAGAAAAATAAAGAGTGCTGGGCAAGAACAAGGAAGAAGAGAGATCAATTCTCTTGAATTAAAACAACAATGCTAAGAAAAATAAAAGTGAGCTCCAAGCAAAACCGAAAAGAAAGCTATTCTGCTAACTCAAAGGGAAGCTCCCTTAAAACTTAAATTCAAATCTATTTATACACTTTCTTCAAATGGTCTTCAAGCCTTCAATTGGGCCTTTGCTCTTGGTGGAATTGGGTTGAGAGAGGCCTTGGTTGATTGCTCTTGGAGTTTGGAGAAGAACCGAATTGAACCGGGTTGGAATCATGAAAGCTTGAGTAAAAGTTGGAGTAAAAGTTAGGGGTCTAACTTTTGCTCCAACTTTTCACATCAGCACCCTTGTTTTGCTGATACCAACGTTGGGGCAAAAGTTAGGGGTCTAACTTTTGCTCCAACGTTGGCCTCCCCTTGGTTATTCATGGCGCCAACGTTAGCCAAAAAGTTAGGGGCTAACGTTGGCGCAAACTTTTGCTAGTCCAGGGAGTATTTTTCATGCGCCAAAAGTTAGCCAAAAAGTTAGGGGTCTAACTTTTGCTCCAGCTTTTGCCCAAAAGTTAGCCAAAAAGTTAGGGGTCTAACTTTTGCTCCAAAAAGTTAGGGGTCTAACTTTTGCTCCAGCTTTTGCCCAAAAGTTAGCCAAAAAGTTAGGGGTCTAACTTTTGCTCCAGCTTTTGCTTCCTGGTTCATTTTCAATTAATCCAAAAGTTTGAGCTAAAGTTTGAGGCAAACTTTTGCTCAAACTTTTTGTTCTCTCTTCCTCCTAGCCATTCCTTCTTGCATCAACCTTTCTCCAAGCTTTCTTCACCTATCATTAATCAACCAAACACATCAAAGCTATGCTCAAAATCATGAGATATTCATTCTTTCATAATATGTGACAATTATAGCATAAAACCTCATGAAATAGCATAAATTCATACATAGTTGATTAAATCAAAGGAAGCATGAAAATCTACCCAATTGGCTTGCTTATGGCTCAAGAAAGTGCATAATTCAATTGAAAACAAAAGAAAAAGGCTAGTGAAACTAGGCTAAGATGACTTGTCATCAGTCCCTCAGCTCCATATTGCCTTCACCGCCTCGGACGGCGTAGCATACGTGTGTCTATCTCATTCAAGAAGCGCGTCATCCTGGGCCGACCTTTGGAAACGCATCTCAGGTACGGGTTCGGCACGAATCGGGGACCATTGTAAGAAGGCCACCTAGTAGGATTCCCTAATGGCCTAAACCTAGCCCGATACACGCGCCTAACTTGGTCCATCTTATAAACGTCATGCACATATACCTGCCAATCTAGTCGTTGATTTGCACAACATGCAAACACATGCCGGCAAAGAATCCGGTCCACTTGGAACTCACCACAGTCACATCTCTAATGACGGAGGTCAACAGCATACTCCACTCCACTTGGCATCTCACGCACTTCAAATACCTCATTCTGCCTGTCAAAGCAATTAATCTGAATGTTTCCTGATGCAAGTTGATTTGCATGAATTTTGGAGGTCACATGCTCCGTAAAAACATGGCCTGCATTAATCCTCGCCTCCGCTTCTGCTATTTTCCGTGTGAACAACTCATTAAGTCTGTAGAACGTTGCTTTCACAAGTGCAGTGATGGGGAGATTGCGTGCACCCTTCAAGACTGAGTTGATACACTCCACTAGATTAGTCGTCATGTGACCCCATCGGTAGCCACCGTCGAATGCCAACGCATACTGTTCACGGGGAATACGGTTTAACTAGTTAGTGTACGCCTCGCCCCGCTCTCGTAAACGCTGGTAACACAAATATCCTAAACAATATCAGGTACCAAACAACAAATAAGTTTCAGGACGTATAGATTATTCGCAGTTTACTCAAAAACAACATTTGAAAGATACAATGTTACCTATATTGACGACAAGCTTTTGCAGATAGGGTGCCTTGAATTTTCTCAGAAAGTTCGATTCTATATGCCGGATGCAAAACATGTGGAAAGCTCTAGGAGGTGACCTAGCTCCGTGACTACGTTCCACAGCTGCATTTATGGACTCATGTCGGTTCGATATCAGCCCCATGCCATCCCTAGTCACAACATGTTGACGTAGGTTACTGAGGAAAAAGTGCCAAGCATCAGAGGTCTCTCCCTCAACAATAGCAAATGCAATCGGGACGATATTGTTGTTACCATCCTGCGAAACGGCCACTAACAAGCAACCCTTGTACTTTCCGTACAAGTGAGTCCCGTCCACCTGGACAACTGACTTACAGTGTCTGAACGCTCTAATGCATGGGTAATAGCTCCAAAAGACTCGATGCAATACCCGGATATCAGTTACCAAATCATCCCCTTGATATGCTGGCACGGTCTCAAAATGTACGACAGCTGATGGTTCCTTATGACACATGGCCTCGAACCATATGGGCAACGCTTTGTACGATGCTTCCTAACCTCCAAATATCTTTACAATGGACTTCTGCTTTGCCAACCATGCTTTTCGATAGCTGACCGTGTAGTTGAACTTCGATTGCACTTCTGCAATAACTGATTTTACCTTTAAAGAGGGGTCAGCCTCAACCAACGGCTTTATGGCTTCGGCAATCGTATTTGAATCCAGCTTGGAATGATCCTGAGAGATGGTTGCTTTGGTACAAGTGTGACTGCCGTTGTACCTCCTAATAACCCAACAGTTCTTTCTGCTAATCATGCTAACTCTGATAAGCCAATCACACCCTGACCCGTACTGTGTACACTTCGCATAAAATGTCAACGGCTCCGACTCATACACACGGTAGTCTACAGATATTTGGAGGGTATACTCCTTCATCGCCTTAATAACAGCTTCCCTGGAACTGAATTCCATCCCCACGGCGAACTCACCATCTGCGACAAAAGGAACTTCTGCCAAGAAAGCAGCCATATCGTAAGTATTTAATACATGATTGTTAAATGACGAAAATTAAATATTAAATCATCACTCACATCATCAATTATGATATAGCTAACGTTTACATTAAGTTATTATCTAAATCTCCATTACATAAAAATACAAACACATTAAAACAAATTATGCTGAATAACTAAAAATAAATACCTATACTTCCAGATAACTTCATAAATACTATTATAAACAATCAGTTATAATACCCTAATTAACTAAATAACTAAATAAATACAAATTAAACAAATAACTAAAAATAATTATTAATCACCTAAACAACTACAAATAACTACCAATAACTACTTATTAATGAATCCTAATTAACACATTAACTAAATGAATATTGGACCCTAAATACTAATTCACTTAAAGTATTTTTATTTTGAACTTGTCTAAATAACCTCTTTTGCAAATGCTAAACGAGTACCTGCACTCATATAGTCTAGAAACTCCGGAGCATGCATGGTTTCCAAATCCAAAACTCGCATGAAAGTTAGCTCCTCAAATGGCTCTTCGTTCGCGAGTGCATTTGCAACGTCTGCCACATTCGGAGCCACACTGTCGTCGGCTGGATCTACATCTCTATCTTCACCGACAACTTCGTAATTGCTTTCGAACTCTTCCTCACTGTCACTATTGTAGTCTTCTCGTAAAATATTTCGGTCGGCCTCAGATTGTTCGAATTCAATGTACAACTCGATGAAGGAAATTTGAGCACGACTTTCAATGTACATTGAAAACATCTCTTGCATGCTTGCTTCGTCGGTTACATATTTGGTCTGAAATTGGACGAATCCACCAAATACTGGTACAGGATATCTGTATAAAATACATGATATTTTTCTTGACATCTCCGAATCTATCTTCTCACAAATCACTCCTTTAAGCTCTTCAAATGAAATTGTGAAGGGAATAACAACATCTAATGGATCTTCACAAACAAATTTTACTCCTTCAGGTGTCTGCAACAAAATCTGACCAAAATAATACACCTTCAAAAGAACTCTATCATCCATTCTTCCCACTCACTTAAAAAAAATAGAAATTTTACCATCAACTTTTTTTTCCCCAACCCAAGTTACCCCATTGCAGACCAGAGAAAGAAGAAGAGAACTTGAACAAGAAGAAGAAAGTTGGATCTGGTCGGCTGTCTTTGGTTTGCACACTTGAGCAACTATATATATACACACACAATTCGAACAGTCCGAGTGGTGTATACCCTAATTCAAAAAAATGATAAAATAATGAAAACTCACGGTCCGATTTTCATTAGTGTAAAATAAAAAAAAAATTTCTACAACCACAAAACGGACCCAATGATTACTTTAACGAACCAAAAACAAATTACACAAAGAAATCGGACCTTCCGTTTTGCTGGGGTCTTATCGCACGGTCCGATTTCTCCTTTGTGCTTGTGCAAAACGGACCCTCCGATTTGTTTACAAAATTTCCAAAACATAGAAATCGGAGCGTCCGATTACTTCCTTTCTAAATCTGACCAAAACCTGTCCCACATTCCAGTGTAGCACCCCCTCAATCCATATCCCAGCACAACACCAACCCCTCTTCCATAACCAAAAAAATGACCCATTTTTTTTACAAGTTCCAACACTCAAACTCTAGTGTAATTGTCAAAATGATTGGTGCTTCATTTTTAAAGAATAAAATATCGTTTTGTTTCCAATATTTAAGATAAATTTTAAAGTTATTTCTAATATTTAAATGGTCCTATTTAAGTTTCTATTATTTTAAAATTGGTTCAATATTATCCTACTGTTAGGAATCTGTTAACAAAATTGATGGTGGAACAAAATTGAGACGATTTTAAAATATTAGAGACTTAAATAGAACAAAAATATTAGGACAAAAACGATACATTTAATAATATCAATTTTTTTACTGTACATAGTATTCAATTATTTTTTAATTACATCTAAGTAAATTACACTTAATTATATTACTTTCATTCTAAATAAATTTATTTTTTATAATTTTACACTAAAAGATTTTTAGTCATGATGAAATATTTGTAAAATAATTAGTACATAAACTTACGAAAAAAAATTATATATACAATAAAGTATAAATTATATATTTTATCTCTAATGTATCGAAATTTTTTAATATTTAATTTAGTTAAATTTTATTTTTAATTTTATTCTTCAATAATAACAAATTTTTATGGTAAATAATTATTTAATTATTTTTTTTAATTTTATTCTTAATCACATTATTTTTTTTAAGTGAATTTATTTTTTATTAAGAACAAAATTAAAAAAATAAATTAAGTAATTATTTGTCGTAAAAAAATTAAAATTATCGAAGAAAAGATTAAAATTTATTAAAAATTAAAATTATTGAAATTATTAACTCACACGTTTTATATATAGTGTATAGTTAAATAAGATAAAGTTTAATTTATATAATATTTTATTAAATTTAAAATTGATAATTTGATTAATATTTTATCGGTTGAATTAAATCTATCACTTTAATATTTTTCACCAACTACAAGAGGTATATAAGTTATAATATTACAATACAATATAACAACCGAATCACTATAATTACACGACGTAATTTAATTAGTTGTTATTATTACCATAATTATTTTTTGAAGTTTATTAAAAATTAAAATTATTGAAATTATTTAATTTTACTCTTAATAAAAAATAAGTTCACTTAAAAAATAATGTAATTAAAAGTAAAATTTAAAAAATAATGAAGTAATTATCTACCGTAAAAGTTTAATATTATTGAAGACTAAAATTAAAAATAAAGTTTAACTAAATTAAACATTAAAAAATTTTGATATATTAGAGACAAAAAATACAATTTATATTTTATTATATATATCATTTTTTTATAAATTTATGTATTAGTCATTCTACAAACATTTTATGACAACTAAAAATTTTTAAGAGTAAAATTATAAAAAAATTAATTTATTTATAATGAAAATAATGTGATTAAGTGTAATTTATTTAAACGTGATTAAAAAATAATTGAATACTATGTATAGTAAAAAATTGATATTATTAAAAGATAAAATTAAAATTTATTTTTATGTATCATTTTTGTCCTGAACGTTTTCGCCCTATTTAAGTTCCTAGTATTTTAAAATCGTCTTAATTTTATCTTGTCAATTCTGTTAACGGATTTCTAACGATAAAATAATATTGGGTCAATTTTAAAACGTTAAAAACTTAAATAAAACAATTAAAATATTAAAAATAATTTTAAAACTTTTTCCAAACGTTAAAAATAAAAAACGACAATATACTTAATGGAAATATCTATCGCAACTGCATCATAATTCCGTTAAAATCGTGCTAATAATACAAACTGACAAGTGACAATTACCATGTTGACGATTCCAATGATTATACGATGGCCAAAAAACTACTCCCGTGTACTTGAAACGTGAAAGCATGGTCACCGTCACTGGCAAAAAACGCATTAATACTAACACATGCACACACCTCTTCCTTAACCTTAAACCATTCCCCATCTGCTCACATTCCTTTATGAAAGGCAATAGTTTTGACTTTTAATAAAATACTGATAAAATAATATAGTAAATTATAAAAATGGTACTCACAAGTTACAAAACCAACTCTAAAAGACACTAAAGATAAATAAATCTCCAAAAGATTTAAAAACACTACAAAAAAAAATTAGATATTAAATATGAGTTTAATTTTGATGCACTAATAATATAAAATATTTTACACAGTTGTGTAATCACATCTATTTTTTTGGATAATCATTTATGCGGTCAATGTAAAAGATAATTATTTTTATTGATATAGCATTACGTAATTAGATACACGTGTAAAACTACTTTTCACTACATCGATAGTGTATCAAAATTAAATTCTAAATATATATTCTAAAAAACGACTTTAAAGATTAAATTTTATTGTAAATTTTTACAATCATTATTAGAAATAAGATTTTTTTTATCCTTAAATTTTGGTAATTTTTTGTCTAAGTGAATTTTTTTAAAAAAAAAATTATTGTGAATGACCACATTTTTTGAAAAAAAAAAAGAAAAATTTAAAGATCAAATTTTGTTCCGAATTTTTGTGTACACCTTCTAAATATCTATTCAAATGTTGCCACAAATAATTGGATCTAATAAATAAGTCGTTTGTTAAATATAAAAGCTTTTTTGTTACTTAAAAAAATTGTAATATTTATTGGTTCTTTTTGTCGTATTTTCAAATAATTCAGGGGTTGTTTTGTGGAGAACATCTTTCAGGAATGACTGGGTGTGTGTTTGGATTGTGATTTGTCAAACTAGAGTTTGAATGAAAGTGATTTTATAGAATTGTTTTTGGGTAGAAGTAAGTTTGTGTCAACATGATTTATGTTTGACAACTCTTGATAAACCACTATTTTACGGTTTATTTTGTATTGAATTGAGTGGATTTTATCAACTATTCTCACACTTATTCATGTAAATTTCATGGTTTTGTAAATCCTTCCTAATTTTGTGCTATGATTGAAAACATGCTTCTTAGGCCTTAAAATTGCTACTTTTGAATCCTCTGTTATTACCATTCAATGCCGTGATGTATGTGTTAAGTGATTTCAGGTTTTATAGGGTTTAGAGGATGGAAAGGAAGCATGCAAAAGTGGAAGGAACACAAGAATTTGGAGATTTGAGAAGCTGGCCTCGACACGTACGCATGGATGACGCGTACACGTGACCGGTAAAGCAGACAAACGATGCGCACACGTGGATGACGTGTACGCATGGAAAGTTCAATATCTAGCGATGCGTATGCTTGACTGACGCGTACGCGTGACGAATGTCACGTGCTGCAATTAACAGAAAACGCTGGGGACAGTTTTTGGGCTACTTTTGGCCCAGTTTCAAGCCCGGAAATACATATCAGAGGCTGGGGAGTGGAGCAGAACGGGGAATCAATCATTCATTCATTCAAAATTTAGGTTTTTAGATGTAGAATTCTAGAGAGAGAGACTCTCTCCTCTCTCTAGGTTTATGATTTCTTCTTTCAATTTCTCCTTAGGTTTAGATTTCAGTCTTATTTTAATTTAGTTTTCTCTTACTTTTATTTGTTCTAGCACCTGATTCCTTTATTTTGCCATTTAGTTTATGAACTCTTGTGTTACTTTCAATTTTCTTTTTAATGCAATTTTATGTTTCATGTTTCTTATTGTTCAATTGCTTTGTTATTGTTATTTCTTTGCTTTGGTTAGTCTTAGAATTTCCTATGTCTTGTCAATTTTCTATGTTTTCATTTTATGCCTTCCAAGTGTTTGATAAAATGCTTGGGTGGATTTTAATTTAGATTTTTATGTTCTTGACTTGGATTGAGCCTCACTAAATCTAGTCTTTGATTAGGACTTGTGAACTTAAGTCGATTTTGCTCGCTTGACTTTCCTTCATTTGTTAGAGGATAACTAAGTGAAAGCAATTTACATTTACCATCACAATTGACGATGATAATGAGGATAGGACTTCTAATTCTCTTTCTTTGATAAGAGCTTTCTTAGTTATTAGTTTATTTTCTTGTCGTTTTACTTTCTTGTTTCTTATTACAAAACCCAAAAATATACTTTTCCATAGCCAATAATAAACTACACTTCCCTGCAATTCCTTTGAAAGATGACCCGAGGTTTAAATACTTAGGTTAATTTTATTGGATTTGCTTAAGTGACAAACAATTTAAACGTTGACCGAGGATAATTTGTTGATTTAGAACTATACTTGCAACGTGAAATTTTTTTGAAATTCTTTACCGACAACTTTTTTCCCGTCATGTTTTTGGCGCCGTTGCCGGGGAATCGCAAATGTGTGCCTTGTTATTGGTTATTGTGAATATGTTTGCCTTTTGTTTTTTTATTAGTTATTGCTAGTTTTAGGAGTTTAATTTTATTATTTCTTGTTAGTTTTTATTTTTATTTTCTCTTGTTACTATGAATTCTCATCACTTTGGCTATGAGTTTGATTCAAACTATTTTGTAGGGAATGGAAGCTACAATGAGGATATGCAATAGCTATGGTGGACCTCCTTGTGATTATGAACCACAACCACCATATGCTTATGAACTCCCTCCTCAACATTGTTATCCACCATACTCACAAGCCCCCTACCACCAAACACTTCCATATGATCCTAATCCATATCCCCATACCAACCACCATATGAGCCATGTGAACAAGCACCCATTGAACCACCATAATTTTAATATCATTACCCTCACAACCCTTCTTCTCCCTTCAACCAAGCTCTAATGGATGATACACTTGGCATGATTCTTCAAGAGCAAGAAGAGTTTCAAACCACACTCACCTCTACCCTCACCGGTTTCATCTCTACCCTCCAAGAGCTTATATACCGTATACCTCTACCTTCTACCAACAACCAAAGCACCTTCCAGTCTTCAAGCTTTAGTGCATCTCCTTGTTAAATGCAAGATGAACTCTCTTTTCCACCACAATCCTCCATGGAAGAGTGTCCATATCCATCATTCCAAGAGCAATATGATTCTACCTTATGTTATCCCAGTGGAACAAGAGCCAATAGATTGTCTCAAGAAAGCAATAGATCGGCTCCAAGCAACCATCCGTCAAAAGGAGCAAGAGGAAGCCCAAAGGACGCGCGAAACTATCATGGCTAACATTGCTAAAATTCAAGCCACCGTAGACTCATGGGATACATGCCACAAGCAAAGTATTTTCATGGATGAATGTGGAAAATCAATCGACGAGAGGAGCATGAAGGAGATTTTAGAATCTCAACATGAGAACAAAGAAATGGAGTGTGTTGTGCAACAAGTGGAAAGTATAGAGATTGTTAAAGAAGAAGAATTGGTTGAAGACCTAGGAGAAGTTGAACATGAGATGGATTCCAAGCTTGAGAACACTTCCACACCAAGTGATGTTATTGATGATGTTGTGAAAGTTGTTGAACCTTCTTCCATTGAGCATGAATTTTATGTTGAAAAGGATAATGTGCAACCTCTTAGACATATTGTGGATGATGAGAGATTGGAAGAGGTTGAGCAAGTGATACATCCAATTATTGAAGATGATTTCACACCAACTAATGTGCTATTTGAGATTGTTGAACATTCCTCGTTGTGTTGTGAAATTGATGTTGAGGAGGCTAGAGCACAACCTCCAACACATGACTTGAACAATGAGGAATGTATAGAAAAAGTTGGTGAGTAAGGAATTGAAATTGAAGAAAGCTACCAAGAGGAAGAGGTTGAAGTTAAAGAAGCTTGCTAAGAGGTGAAAGTAGTCAAGGAAGAGCACAAAGGAATGGAGCTTGCAAGATCATTAAAAACACCTCTTCCCAAGCCATTACCATCCAACACAACATTCAAGTGGGTAAAATTCTTATCCTTAAACTTTACTTTCCCACTTGAATATGGTTTACTTGAAACGGATGGTCAACTTAGAGCTCTTTGTGGCTTTAAGAGAAAAAGGGAGATGGTTAGTGGTTGGAGTTGCCATGCAAGGTTCAATATGGTTGCATGCTTAAAGTTGAAGTGCAAGGATTGGTATAGAGATAGATTGAATGGGTCTAACAAGTTGTTTAGATGCTTAATTGAGAATTCGAATTGCTTGGCACTCGGTTGGAACAATGATGATCAACTTGAAGATGGGTTTAGAAACAAGATTTGGGATCCCGACATACAAGAGGATCAACTTTGGGAGCTCAAAGCTTGTGAAGAACTTCATCAAGGCTGATGAGCGGATATTTTATACGCTTTTTGGGGTTAATTTCATATAGTTTTGAGTATGTTCTAGTTAGTTTTTAGTCTATTTTCATTAGTTTTTAGGAAAAATTCATATTTCTGGACTTTACTATGAGTTGTGTATTTTTCTGTAATTTCAGGTATTTTTCTGGCTGAAATTGAAGGAGCTGAGCAAAAATCTGATTCAGGCTGAAAAAGGACTGCTGATGCTGTTGGATTCTGACCTCCCTGCACTCAAAGTAGATTTTTTGGGGCTACAGAACTCGAAATGGCATGCTTCCAATTGCGTTGGAAAGTAGACATCCAGGGCTTTCCAGCAATATATAATAGTCCATATTTTGCACAAGGATAGACGACGTAAACTGGCGTTCAACGCCAGTTCTCTGCCCAATTCTGGCGTCCAGCGCCAGAAAAGGATCAAAAGCTGGAGTTGAACGCCCAAACTGGCACAAAAACTGGTGTTCAACTCCACAAATGGTCTCTGCACGTGAATTGCTTAAATTTCAGCCCAGCACACACCAAGTGGGCCCCAGAAGTGGATCTCTGCATCATCCATCATAGTTTACTCATTTTTTGTAAACCTAGGCTACTAGTTTAGTATTTAAACAACTTTTAGAGACTTATTTTGTATCTCATGACATTTTTAGATCTGAACTTGGTACTCTTTGACGGCATGAGTCTCTAAACTCCATTGTTGGGGGGTGAGGAGCTCTGCTGTGTCTCGATGAATTAATGCAAGTATTTCTGTTTTCTATTCAAACACGCTTGTTCCTATCTAAGATGTTCATTCGCGCTTAACTGTGATGAAGGTGATGATTCGTGACACTCATCACCATTCTCAACCCATGAACGTGTGCCTGACAACCACCTCCGTTCTATATCAGATTGAATGAGTATCTCTTGGATCTCTTAATCAGAATCTTCGTGGTATAAGCTAGAATTGATGGCGGCATTCATGAGAATCCGGAAAGTCTAAACCTTGTCTGTGGTATTCCGAGTAGGATTCAAGGATTGAATGACTATGACGAGCTTCAAACTCCTGAAGGCTGGGCGTTAGTGACAAACGCAAAAGAATTCAAGGGTATTCCAACCGGATTGAGAACCAACCGGTGATTAGCCGTGCTGTGACAGAGCGCGTGAGCGTAGTTTTCACTGGAAGGATGGAAGGTAGCCATTGACAATGGTGATCCACCAACACACAGCTTGCCATAGGAGGACGTGTGTGCGTGAACAAGAAGACAGAGGAAAGCAGAGATTCAGAAGACAAAGCATCTCCAAAACTCCAACATATTCTCCATTATTGCATAACAAGTAACCTTTAATCCATGCTCTCTTGTTTAATTGCAATTCAACTGATAAACATAATTGACTTCCTAACTAAGATTTACAAGATAACCATAGATTGCTTCAAACCAACAATCTCCGTGGGATTCGATCCTTACTCACGTGAGGTATTATTTGGACGACCCAGCAATTGGATAACCATTTAAGAGATGTGGTTTGAACCAGCAAGTGCATTGGGTCGTCCAAGTAATACCTGAGGGAGTCATTGTCAATCCCACGAGGATTGTGGTTTGAAGCAAGCTATAGTTATCTTGTAGATCTTAGTCAGGCAGATAGAAGAAGTAGGTTTGTTATTTTAAACACATAAAAGGAAATAAATAGAACGTTACTCAGAAGTCGTGTAAACTGTGGTAAAAAGATTGTTAAGGCTTGGAGATGCTTTGTTCTTCTGGATAACTCTGGTTTTGCTGTCTTCTTCAACTGTGAATGATTTCTTCTATGGCAGGCTATATGTGATCAATGCCGGTTGAGAGGTCGCCAATGCTCCTCTAGATCTGAACCCCAGGGTTAGTGTGGATCCATTCTGATTGAGGGTGAAGCTCCTGCAGTCCATTCTTCTTAATGATCCTACTCAAAACGCCACAGACAAGGTCTAATCTTCCAGATCAGAGAATGTTGCACCTTTGGGTTCTAGCCTCTACCACAAAGACTCTAATCTCCCCATACCTCGGCTGACTTGATGTTTCGAGAAGTCCCAACGAAGTCGTGGATTAGCCGTCTAAGAGATGTATAATCAAGCTAGTGGTTCATCATTGTCCGATAAAAGATGCACTCTGAACCCATGTAGAATGAGATAACCTTGTTCCAGTTCAACACATTCATAATGATGAAGAACGAAGATACATCTTAGAATCGAGAATCAAACACGGATTGAAAAGAAATAGTAATACTTTTATTGATCCATAAAACTCAGCAGAGCTCCTCCCCTCAACCTAGGAGGTTTAGAAACTCATAATGGTAGAAGATACAATATAAAAAACGTGTAAAGTGTCTAAGAGCCCTGAATAGTGTAAAAATTCTCAAATAAATACTAGACTAATGACTAAGGATTACATAAGAAGGGTAAAACAGTCTTTTAGTGCCAAAATCTACTTCTGGAGCCCACTTGGTTAGTGTTTGGGCTGAGTTTGATGAGATCCACGTGCTAGGAGGCCTCTAGGGCATTGAACACTGGCTAGGGGGTCCTTTATGGGCGTTGGACACTAGTCTCTTCTCCTTTGGGCGTTGGACACCAGAATAGGGTAGGATGCTGGCGTTGAATGCCAATTTTGGGCCTTCAATTCTGAAGTAAAGTATAGACTATTATACATTGCTGAAAAGCTCTGGATGTTAGCTTTCCATAGCCATTGAGAATGCCCCATTTGGATTTCTGTAGCTCTAGGAAAGCGCTTTTGAATGCAATGAGGTTAGATCCTAACAACATCTACAACACTTTCTTTGTCTCTGAATCAGACTTTTGCTCCAGCTCCTCAATTTCAGCCAGAAAATACCTGAAATTGTATAAAAATACACAAACTCAAAGTAGAATCCAAAAATATGAATTTTACACTAAAACCTATGAAAACTTAATAAAACTTAAACAAAACATACTAAAAACTATATGAAAGTGATGGCAAAAAGCATATAAAATATCTGCTCATCAGAACACCATACTTAAATAGTTGCTTGTCCCCAAGCAACTAAAAACAAAGTAGGATAAAAAAAAGAGTAAGATACAATAAATCTCAGAGTTTTCAATGAAGCTCAGTTTCAATTAGATGAGTGAGACTTAGTAGCTTTTTGCTTCTGAATAGTTTTGGCATCTCACTATCTATTGAAACTCAGAAGTGTTGGTCTCTTTAGGAACTTATAATCCAGATGATATTATTGACTCTCCTAGTTCAGTTCTTTTTTATTCTTGAACACAGCTTTTAGAGTCTTGGTCGTGACCCTAAGCACTTTATTTTCCAGTATTACCACTGGATACATAAATGCCACAGACACTTAACTGGGTGAACCCTTTCGGATTGTGATTCAGCTTTGCTAGAATCCCCAGATAGAGGTGTCCAGAGTTCTTAAGCATACTCTTTTTGCTTTGGATCATGACTTTAACTGCTCAGTCTCAAGCTTTTCACTTGACACCTTCACACCACAAGCATATAGTTAGGGACACTGTTCTTTTGGAGTGTTGAGGCCAAGATTTTATTTCTTTTAGGCCTTCCTAACCATTGATGCTCAAAGTCTTGGATTCTTTTATCCTTGTCTTTTGGTTTAAAGGGTTATTGGCTTTTTGCTCTTGTCTTTTGGTTTTAAGAGCTATTGGCTTTTTCTACTTTTTATTTATTATTTTTTTTGCATATATATATATATATATATATATATATATATATTCATTTTTTTTCTTTTGCAACATGCTTTTTCTTTTTCTTTTCGCTGCTTTTTCTTGCTTTAAGAATCAATTTTTAGATTTTTCAGATTACCAATAATACTTCTCCTTTTTCATCATTCTTTCAAGAGTCAACATTCTTAATTCTAATTTCAAATATGCACTGTTCATTCATACATTCAGAAAACAAAAGCAATGCCACCACATCAAGATAATTGAACTATTCTTATTTTATAACTTGAAATTTATGCATCTTTAATTCTTCTAAAAAAATCACTATTTTATTCATGTTTAATGATGATAAGAAGAATATTTTATAGCTAATTGGAAAATAAAATTTAATTTTTATTAATGCTTATGCTATTCTAAGAATTAAAAGACAATAATAAAATAAAATAAAAATAAAGACTTAATTACTACTAGTGATCATGTAAACCTAAATATGGAAGACATGAATTAGAATAACAGAAATATAAAAAATAGGAATTAGAATAGTCACAGGGCTAAAACTCAACAACCTCAAACTTGAGGGGTACTAGGCTCTTCAGGGGAGAGCTTCTGGCACTTTAACTCCTCTATCTTACGCCCCTGCTTCTCTTGCTCTTTGACCAGTTTGCAGATCATGCTAGTCTGGTCTTTCTGTTCCTCTCTTAGTTGATCCAAGGTGGTTTGTAGGTGCATCACAGATGCCTTTAGCTGATCCCAATACTCAATTGGAGGGATCTCTTAGGAGGCTCAAGTGCCTTCCTTTTGGGTTGATCCTCTGATATCCTGGAGCTTTCCATCACTTGCTTAGTGATTGAGCTTTCCAATGGAATAAATGTGTCTACATGAAGCAGAACTTTAGCCTCTTGGCATATGCGAAAGATAAGATTTGGATAGATCAGCATGGCATGAGTAGACATTCTGTTTGCCAACTTGTACATCTCACGGAGAATTATTTTGGTGAACTTCTACCTCATTCCCCATCATGATGCAGTGAATCATCGCAACTCTCTGAATTGTGACTTCAGAGCAGTTACTTGTAGGGAGTATAGAACGCCCAATGAAGTCTAGCCATCCTCTAGCAATTGGCTTGAGGTTCATTCTTTTCAGCTGGTTTGGCTTGCATTTTGCATCCTCAATCCATTGAGTTCCAGGCAGGCAGATGTCCTCTAGGACTTGATCTAGCTTTGGGTTGGCTACCATCCTTCTATTATAGGAATCAAGGTCATCACTTTGTAAGGGTAATTTAAATATCTCCTTCACCCTATCGAGATGAAAATAGATGATCTTCCCCCTGACCATAGTGCAAAAAGTATGGAATGATGTTCCATCTTTCTTTTACTTATCTGTCATCCACAGATTTGCATAGAATTCATGGATCATGTTAAATCCAACAGTGATCTCAGGATTGTCTAGAATATCCCAGCCTCTCTTTCAAATTCGCTCTTGAATCTCCGGATATTCATCTTCTCCTAATTCGAATCTGACCTCAAGGATCACTGGCCTCTTACTCATTATTTTGTGATAATGTTCTTTATGTTTCTTGGTGTAGAATCTGATAGGTTTGAAAATAACTGTTGTGCCATCTTCTTTCTTATTTCTTAGAGTGGTCATGCCACTTTATGGAGCCATGGGATTTAAATATCAATGAGAGAAAAGGGCTCCTTCCACACTAAACTTAAGAGGTTTACTCGTCCTCGAGCAAAAGGTAAGAAAGGAAGAAGAAGAAAGTGAAGGAGAAGAGAAGAGAAGAAGAAAATTCGAATGGAGAGGTGGTAAAAGAGGAAGAGGGGGGCACAGATATATATAGGGAGGGGGATTTTTGAATTCAATCATAAAAGAAAGATAAGGAAGTTTTGAAAAAGATAGAAAAGATAAGTTGTTAAACTTTGAAAGATATGAAAAAGATATAAAAGATAAGATAAGAAGTAAAAAGGATTTTAAAGTTTAATAAAAGATATGAACAAGAATTACTAAAGATAAGAAAAGATTTGAAAGGATTTGAAAACTAGTTGAAAAAGATATGAGGTTTTAAAAAAGATTTGAAAATATTTGAAAATATTTTAAAATTGAAATTAATTTAAATTTGAAATCTTTGAAAACGAATTGATTGAAAAGTCATGGAATTTCAAAATGGAAATTTAAAAAGATAGGTTGAATGAAGAAAATATAAGGTTTTGGAAATAACCTCCCTTGCTGTCTTGCTGGTGTTTAAACGCCCATAATGGCTGCATTCTGGCGTTTAACGCTGCTGCCTCTGCTTGCTGGGAATTGAACGCCCAGAATGGCACCCATTCTAGCGTTCAACGCCAGGCTGCCCTCCTGATGGGCGTTTGAACGCCCAGCCAGGCTCTCTGGCTGGCATTCAACGCCAGGTTTGCTGCCTCCATGGGCGTTTAAATGCCCAATTTCCACCCTTTTTTGGTGTTTGATGCCAGAGAGATCCTTTCGTCAAGGTATTCTGCTTTCTATTCTGCATCATGCTGTCTCTGTGTAAACACTGTTCATGATCACTAACAATAAAATCAACCTAATTAAAAACTCATTATAAGGAAAAACTAATTAAAATAGAAATAATTAGAAAATTAGAAAATAATATACGATTAATTATTGGGTTGCCTCCCAACAAGCGCTTCTTTAATGTCTTTAGCTGGACCTCACTGTACTTAACTTAGTAGCAGCGTTGAGCCTCTTGGCTCAATATCTCCTCCAAGGTAATGCTTGACCCTCTATCCATTGACAGTGAATCTTGTGTCAGGATCTTTAACTTGAAGTTCTATGTGCCCGTAAGGTGTAACACTAGTAATCACATACGGTCCCTTCCAACGGAATTTGAGTTTTCCAGGAAATAGTTTGAGTCTTGAGTTGAAGAGCAGGACCTTCTATCCTAGTTCAAAGACTGTAGAAGATATCTTCCTGTCATACCACCTTTTTGCCTTTTCCTTATAGATATTTACATTTTCAAATGCAGCTAAGCAGAATTCGTCCAACACATTTAGTTGGAGAAGCCGTTTCTCTCCTTTTGCTTTAGCATCAAGGTTAAGGAATCTAGTAGCCTAATAGGCCTTGTGTTCTAGTTCCACTGGCAGATGACAGAATTTTCCATATACCAACTGATATGGTGAGGTTCCAATGGGGGGTTTTGAAAGCTGTTCTATATGCTCACAGAACATCATCAAGCTTTCTAGCCCAATCCTTTCTAGAGGCGCTTACTGTCCTTTCTAGGATTTGCTTTAGTTCTCTATTTGAGACTTCAGCTTGCCCATTTGTTCGGGGATGATACGGTGTTGCTATTTTATGGCAAACTCCATAATGGCTTAAGACAGAATCCAGCTGTCTATTACAGAAATGAGTACCTCCATCACTAATCAGTGTCCTAGGGACACCAAATCTGCTGAAGATGTTCTTTTGGAGGAACTTCATCACTACTCTGGTGTCATTAGTGGGTGTTGCTATTGCTTCAACCCATTTAGACATATAATCTACTGCTATAAGGATGTAGGTGTTTGAGTATGAAGGCGGAAAGGGTCCCATGAAATCTATACCCCATACGTCAAACAACTCAATCTCTAGGATTCCTTGCTGAGGCATGCCATGACCATGAGGGAGATTGCTAGTCCTTTGGCAACTATCACAGTTATGGACAAACTCTCTAGAGTCCTTAAAGAGAGTGGGCCAGTAGAAGCCACTTTGGAAAACCTTGGTGGCTATCCGCTCACCTCCAAAATGTCCTTCATAGTCTGAGCCATGGCAATGCCATAGGATTCTCTGTGCCTCTTTGTCAGACACGCAGCGTCGAATTATTCCATCCGAGCATCTCTTAAAGAGATATGGCTCATCCCACAGGTAATACTTTGCATCATGCATGAGTTTCCGGGCTTGATGCCTGTTGTACTCTTTGGGAATGAGCCTTATCACCTTGTAATTTGCAATGTCTGCAAACAAGGGTGCTGTTCAGATGGCAAAAAGTTGCTCATCTGGAAAGGTTTCAGATATGTTAGTGGAGGGAGGAGAGGTCCCTACCACTGGTTCAATCTGAGACAAGTAGTCAGCCACTTGATTTTCTGTACCTTTTCTGTCTCTGATTTCTATATCAAACTCTTGTAGGAGTAATCCTGACGAGTAAAAAGATGCCGGTTAAGAATTTCTAACGAAAATAGTGTTGTCAGTACAGTCTTAACCGACGAAATTCTCACTATCAATTTAAAAGGTGTCACAATTAAGATTAAATAACTGGAGTAGAATTCCCAGGTCATTTCCCAACGAGTTGACACAAGGTGCAATTTATTGATCAGGAATTTTCTGAGAAACTTTTTAAAGTTGAGAATGGAAAAATTAAATAAGCAGAAATTAAAGCAATGTATAATGACAAGAGGAGTTATGTATTTGAAATAAAAGGCCTTGGCTAGGAGAAGATTAATTGGAGTTTCTATCCTTGTTGACTTTTCCAAGTATAATAGTAAAATATTGTTGCTTCCACTCAGTTATCCTCTTGCAGTTGCAAAGGAAGGTTAAGTGGGTAACACTAACTCTGATTCACAAGTCCTAATCCCTTCTAGGGAAGGATTAGAGTTAGTGAAAAGTGAGTTAGACAGCAATCCCCAATTACAAATTAATACTTGAGTATTCCAACTTGAGGGGTTCCAATTAGTCAACTCCCAAGCCAAGTTGAGAGCTTTAAATCAAAACATGAATGCCATTTTCCCGCAACATAGAATAAGAATAAATAGGAGACATGGTAATTAAAAATAAATTAGTAAAATCAAAGTTGGCACTGATAATTAATTAAAAGAAATTAAACAAGTAATGGAATTAAATATAAAAATAGTTCATTGCAATAATCAATTCAGAATCACAAAATCCAAACATGAGTTCCAGTAACTAAATGGAAAATAAAAGAGTAGAGTAATAGAAAGGCAAACTATAACAATGAAGACTTTAATCGAAGGTGGTAGCAGCTTTCTCAATATCCAATCCAAAAGCTAAAAACTAAGAAAACTAAGAACCCTAGGAGAAATAGCGTTTTCCTCTCTAAGATTCAAAAACTAAACAAAAAAACTAAACTGAAAGTCAAAGTGAAGTGTGTCCTCAGTCTCAACTACACCCCTGCCTCTAGTCTGTGTTTTTGGGCTTCAAACTAGGTCCAAAATCAGCCCAAAATCCTCCCCTGCGAGTTTTGATTAATGCAGCACGTCGTTCTGTCACGTGTACGCGTCGGTCACGCGTACACGTCGCTGGTCTTCTGTGCTTGTCATGCATTTGCGTCAGTCATGCATACACGTCGCTGTACGACTTCGTTTGTCACGCGTACACGTCGATCCTCGCTGCTCAGCTCCTTAGTTTCTTGTATTCCTTCCACTTTAAGATGCTTCATCTTCATCCTTCAAGCTATTCATACCCTGTAAACTTGAAAACACTTCACAAACACATTACGGCATCGAATGGGAATAAAGGAGAATTAAAAATTGACTATTTAAAGGCTTAGGAAACAAGTTTTCAATCATGGAACAAAATTAGAAAGGATTTGTAAAACCATACAGTTTGTATGAATAAGTGTGGAAATAATTAATAAAATCCACTCAATTTAGCACAAGATAAACCATAAAATAGTGGTTTATCAATCTCTCCACACTTAAACATTAGCATGTCCTCATGCTAAGCTCAAGGAGACCAAAGAGATGAATGGGGAGGGGGAATGAGACTTATGCAATGCAACCTATCTATGTACATGCAACTATATGCTACATGTTTCTACCTACTTAGTTAAAAGTAAACAAATTCTCCAAGACAAACATAAACCGGATGCCACTAATTCAAATCACACAATAAGGTACAAGTAAACTTGTAGGAAGAATGCTCATGAAAGCTGGGAACACAGAAAAGAGCACTGAACCCTCACTAGAAATGTATGTGCACTCTAATCGCTCAAGTGTTTGGGGTTAGTCCACTCGAATCTCCTCTAGTCATGCTTTCTAAAACTTTGTTCTTCATCTAACCAATCAACAAATATTTAGTGTACAAATGCAAACATCATGAGGGCTTTTCAAGGTTGTAATGGGGCTAAGGTAATGGTGAGGATATATGTATGGCCAAGTGAGCTATCATTTAAATCTTTGACTAACTTGAATTCTCACCTAACACATGCACACTCTCTATACAATTCTAAAATCAAGCTTAGCCACCTAAAATCTCACTTTTGCATATTTTTACACACTCATGTATTTGAATTAAATTCATCACATATGCATTGATCTTTTTATTAAACTTAACATCGGGGTAATTTTGTCCCCTATTCATTTATTCCTTCTTTTTTTCTATATTTTTTCTATTTTTTATATATATATGAAAGTATAATATAATGCATATGGTTTTTATAATTTCACACGAGTAAGCACCCAAATTCTCAATATTTGTCAATAAAACAAAACACATTCTCATCAACCAAAGTTCCCACATTTCCCCGACCTTAGTTGACACACGCTATCTTAAGCTAACCAAAGATTCAAATAAGGTAATTAATTATTTTTCCGCTTAAGGCTAGTGATGTGGTAATATAAAGAACAAAAAGGGGGTTAAAAAGGCTCAAAGTGGCAAACAAAGGCAAATAAAATGGTAGGCTATTTGGGATAAGTGAGCTATAATCAAATGATGGCCTCAATCACATATATGCATGAATATACACTAAATAATGGACATATAGAATGGAACAAACCAAAGATTGCAATCATAGAGAAGAAAACACACAAGAAGAAAAATCATGGTTAAATAATGTAACCATACAATTAGGCTCAAAGTCTCACAGATTGTGTGTTTTTAGCTCTAAAACTATGTTCCAAATTAAAATCTTCAAACAAGTTTAACAAAACTTTTAATTTGAATTAGTGAAATGCTATAAAATAGTGTCTTAAAAAAAAGATTTATTACTTCAACCAAGCAGTACATACATGCAAGCAACTACTATCATGCAATCTATCCTATCTAACAAAAGAAAAATAAAATGTTAGTGTTGAGAGAGAGAGATGTTACCTTCGGAAGTCAAGTACTGACCTCCCCATACTTAAGGCTTGGCACAGTCCTCGGTGCCATCAGCAATGAGCAGAGTGGTGTTGGGAGCATCGTTTCTACTGTCCGACTCGTCATGGCTCCCTATACTGGCATGTGAAGTGGAGTCCGGGGTATCTTTCTCTTCCAAAGGTGGGTGAGTACTGATAATGAGTTCCTTAAGGTAGGTGTATCGACGCTTGTTACGGCGCTCTATTTGCTCTATCCACCGGTCTAACCTCTGAAGGATCTCAAGTAGCAACTGATTGTTGGATGGGGGTGGTGCCTGCGGTGTGGACGATGGTGGAGTGGAAGATGAAGGAGTGTCTAAGGACGGGCTTGCATATCGGCTCGCAGAAGGTGCTGGAGGTCTGATATACTTCCCTTTCAGGACAAACTGATAGTCCCTAGGGATCATGGTCTTCATGTCCCCAGCCCGATAGGAGACTCTCGTTGCAGATACCAAGTCTGAAACCAATGCGGGAAAAGGTAAGTTTTCTGCGATCTGCACGTGTTCCATAGCCTGTGGGATGAGTCGGGGCAGGTTGAGAGGTTGCTCTGTAAGAATGCACCAGATGAGAACAGCCATGTCAGCAGTAAATGTAGACTCATGAGTGCTCGAAAAGATGTAGTGGGATATAATCTGTGCCCACACGCGAGCCTCCAAGGTAAGTGCTTGAGCGGATATGCTCTTGGGCCGAGCTCGGGGTTGTCCATAGATCCAATGGCTGTCAGGTTGTGCTATGACTCCAAGGACACTGTCCCAGTCAAACTGATATGTCTGGCGCTTAAGCTGCGCCTCTTGATAGGCATCCAACCCCTCTGGGCTAGGTGGGAGATCCAGTACTCTCTGAATGGCACCTTCAGAGACGGGGACTTACTTTTGACAAACATAGACAGACTGTAAGGTAGGAAAGTAAAAGTTGGAGTAGAATTCAACTACCCAAGATAGATTGGCCTCCCGAGGCTGCCTCCTTAAGAATCCCCACTATCTTCTTTCAATGTGAGGCTCTACAAAGTCAACGAAATATGTTGGAAGGATGAGTAGGTGCTCATTATTGTAGTTTCTCTCTGCTAGGATGGGAAACCTCTGCTCATTGAACAGTTAGTGAACCGTGCAGAATCCCATGCGGAAAATGCTTTCTCCGCTTCATCAACTTTGATGGTCCTCTTCACTTGCTTAGTAGATGGCTTGACGCTTGTAGATGGTTGCGCCTTAGCCAGCACTCTTTTAGTTCCTTTCCTTGCCGGTGTCTTGTCAGAAGCTTTCTCTTTTCCTCTCTTGGTGGCCATCCTAAAGAAGGAAGAAAGAGAAATAATGTCAAATATATATAGCTAAAACCCGAAAGGAAGAAAGTCTAAGTAATAATGAATGTCAAAGGAAAAGAGAATGTCTTAAATACATGGTAGCTACAACAAGCAAGAAAGACATCAATTAAAATCATAAGGGCATATCATAACAACTAGATCCAAGAGGGTTAAAAACATGCAAGTAACAAGCATTAGAAGCATAGCTCTAGCATCAATATCAACAATAATTGTCACATGTAGCAAAATAATGAGCACTATTAGGATGATATTAATGAAAAATATACCTAATACCCATGGAATTCAAGGGTTGTGAAAAAGAGGCATTAAAGTGTAAGAATAAAAAAATAGAAAAGAAATCAAAATGCCATGAGAGCTTTTTCACAAACACTTGGTTTGCAATTTAAAAATAGGCATTAAGGTAATTAATTCAAGCAAATATGAGACCCAAAATAAAATGTCAATTGTCAAATTACTTCTCATAATATCCATAAGCTAAAATATAGTAAATTAATCACCCAAATAAAGCTCTAACACCAACATAAGAATGAAAGATAAAAGAATGAAAAGGGAATTATAAATAACAAAAATAAATAAATACAATAAATAACTAAAATTAATAATTTAATTAAGTGCAATAAATAAAAAAAAGGAAAAAAATAGAAGAGATGAAGAAAAGAAACCTTAAGAAGAAGAAGAAAATAGGGAGATGAATGGGAGTAAGAATGAGAGAGGAGTAAGAAGGGAGGAAGATAAGAAAAGAAAATTGTAGCTGCCAGAGTTAGTGGTCTCCGGTGGTGGCCGCCGGTGGTGGTGAGAGAAGGAAAAAAGAAGGAAGGAAGAAGTAGTCAGAATTAAGAAGAAAGAAGAACTAGGATTAGAGAAAGAAGAGAGGGGTGAGAGAAAAAAAAATAAATTGGGCGGCGCGCTGAATTAAGTGACGCGATGCATATGACGCGCACATGTCAACCACGCATACGCGTGGGTGGGCAAAAGTTCAGGAGACGTGTAAACGTCGGTCACGCGTACGCGTGACCACTGGCTGTGCTAGGCGCACGGTTCCAGCCCCATGGCCGCACAACTCTCTGTTCAATTTGTATTAGGACAGCAATTACGTACGACGCGTGCGCGTCGGTCACGCCAACGCGTGGATAGCCATAAAATGAAACTGACGCGTACGCGTCAGGAACACATACGCGTGGGTTGAATTGTGCCTCTAGCATACTACCCGCGCGATTCCATCACAACTCTATGTTCAAACACTACTTATACGCCGATTTTCATGACAACACGTACGCGTCGCTGACACTTACGCGTAGATTGAAAATATTGCAGGAGACACACACGCGTGGGTCACGCATACGCTTGGGGTGGCTTGTGCGCCAGGCACCCCTCCCGCACGTCTCCTGCACAACTCTCTGTTCATTTTCAATATATTGCGCATTCACAAATGACGCGTGCGCGTCATAGACCCTTGCGCGTCATATACTTTTTTTTTAAATATAAAAATAATGCAAAATAGAAGTAACTATGAAGAACTGGAAATTAACACTGATAAAAATAAAATGGAACTAATAAAAACGGAAGATCATACCATGGTGGGTTGCCTCCCACCTAGCACTTTTCTTTAACGTCCTTAAGTTGGACGGTCCACAAGCTCAGTCCTCTTCTTTTGCTGGATCCTCCAAGAGGAAGATCTCCAGCTCTTTGTTATTCTTCATCTTCTCACCATGATATAGCTTCAAGCGGTGGCCGTTGAGTTTGAAGAAGGTGGGGCTTGAAGGGTGACTCAAGTGGAAGACTCCATATGACTCAGCCTTTTCCACCCTATAGGGTCCTTCCCACCTGGATCTCAACTTGCTTGGCATGAGTCTCAATCTTGAGTTATAGAGGAAGACTAAATCCCCAGCTCTAAACTCTCTTCTCTTGATGTTCTTGTCATGCACAGCCTTCACCCTCTCTTTATAGAGCCTTGAGTTCTCGTACACTTCTAGTCGAAGGCACTCTAGTTCCTGTAGTTGCAGCTTTCTCTCAATCTCGGCTCCCCCAATCCTAAGTTGCATTCCTTCACCGCCCAGTAAGCTTTGTGCTCCACCTCCATTGGAAGGTGACAAGCCTTTCCGTGACTAGGTGAAATGGACTCATTCCGATGGGTGTCTTGTACGCTGTTCGATAAGCCCAAAGCGCATCTCTAAGCCTAGAGCTCCAGTCTCTTCTATGAGGCTTGACAATCTTCTCCAGTATACGTTTTATCTCTCTGTTAGACACCTCAGCTTACCCATTGGTTTGGGGATGGTAAGCCGTCGCCACCTTGTGAATAATGCCATGTTTCTTCAGTAAACCTGTCATTCTCCTATTGCAGAAATGAGAGCCTTAATCACTCACGATTGCTCGTGGTGATCCAAAGCGACAAATAATATTATTTCGAACAAAAGAAACAACAACGTTAGCATCATCAGTTTGGGTAGCAATTGCTTCCACCCATTTAGAAATATAATCAATAGCTAACAAGATGTATAAGAAACCATAGAGTTTGGCAATGGACCCATGAAGTCAATACCCCAAACATAAAACATTTCACAAAATAACATAAGTTGTTGGGGCAACTCATCCCTCTTTGATATATTGCCAAACCTTTGGCATTGGGGGCAAGAGTCACAGAAAACAGTAGCATCTTTAAAAAGTGTGGGCCACCAAAATCCACAGTCTAAAATTTTTCTAGCAGTTCTTTGAGGTCCAAAGTGTCCACCACTCTCAGAAGAGTGCCAAGCCTCCAAAATTGACTGGAATTCTGATTGTGACACACACCTTCTAATTATTTGGTCAGCACCACATCTCCACAAATATGGGTCATCCCATATGTAATAATTGGACTCGCTTTTAAGCTTGTCCTTTTGATGCTTAGAAAAATTAGGAGAAAAGGTACGACTGACCAAATAATTAGCTATAGGTGCATACCAAGGAACCACCTCAGATATTGCTTGCAAGCTATCAAGTGTAAAAGCATCATTGATAGGAGTGGAGTTACTTTTAATATCTTTGATCTCAAAATCAAATTCTTGCAGCAACAATATCCAACAGATTACCTTGGTTTAGACTCTTTCTTAGCTAACAAATATTTTAAAGCTGCATGGTCTGAATATACTACCACCTTAGTTCCAAGTAAATAAGCTCAGAATTTATCCAAAGCAAATACAATAGCTAAAAGCTCTTTTTCAGTGGTAGTATAATTAGACTGGGCACCATCTAAAGTCTTAAAAGCATAAGCAATAATATAAGGGTCCTTACCTTCGCGCTGAGCCAGCGCCGCTGCTACCACATAGTTGGATGTGTCACACATGATCTCAAACGGCCTACTCTAGTCAGGCCCTCTCACAATAGGAGCTTGGGTCAAGGCAATCTTCAGCTTGTCAAATGCTTCCATGCAGTCTTCACTCAACTCGAACTCAACGTCCTTCAGCAGCAGTCGGGACAAAGGCAGTGCAACCTTACTAAAGTCCTTGATAAAACGCTGGTAGAAACCTGCATGACCAAGAAACGAATGGACTTCCCTCATGGAGGAGTGGTAAGGTAAACTAGAAATAACATCTACCTTTGCAAGATCAACAGATATACCAGTATTAGAAATGTGTCCTAGAACAATACCTTGCTTTACCATAAAATGACATTTTTCAAAATTAAGTACAAGGTTTGAACTAACACACCTTTCTAATACTCTAGCTAGACTATCCAAACAAAGGTCAAATGAATCACTATAGATACTAAAGTCATCCATATAAACTTCCATACAATGCTCAAGAAGATCTGAGAAGATACTCATCATGCATCTTTGGAACGTAGCTGGTGCATTACATAAGCCAAAAGGCATTCTCTTATATGCATACGTTCCAAAGGGGCATGTAAAAGTTGTTTTCTCCTGATCTTCTGGAGTAATGTGTATTTGAAAATAACCAGTGTAACCATCTAGAAAACAGTAGTGTGATTTACCTGACAGGCGATCAAGCATTTGATCGATGAAAGGTAGTGGGTAGTGATCCTTGCGGGTAGCCTGGTTCAGACGCCTATAGTCAATGCACACCCTCCAGGAGTTCTGCACGCTTGTAGCCATGAGTTCCCATACTCATTCTTCACTGTTGTGACACCAAACTTCTTCGGAACTACCTGTACTGGGCTAACCCATTCACTATCCGAGATTGGATAGATGATGTCAGCTTCAAGTAGTCGGGTCACTTCCTTTTTCACAACTTCCAAAATGGTGGGGTTTAATCGCCTTTAAGATTGACGGATAGGCCTTTCTCCCTCCTCTAGAAATATGCGATGTTCACAGACTTGAGGGCTTATACCTACTATGTCTGCCAAACTCCATCCAATAGCTTTCTTGTGTCTTCTAAGCACACTAAGCAACTTCTCCTCTTGTTGGGAAGTAAGTTCCTTTGCAATTATAACTGAGAGCTTCTAATTGTCCTTAAGATAAGCATACTTGAGGTGGGGTGGAAGGGGCTTCAACTCCATTTTTAGCTCATGGCTTGGCACTTGATCATCCGGGACCATTGGAGGTAGCAAGGTGTCTTCAGTATGCTCAGAGGGTTTTCCCACACTTGCACCTTGCTCCATGTTCTTCTCTTCTACTACCTCTTGGTGAACTTCAGTCACAGTCTCATTAATAATGTCACACTGGAAGATGGAGTGATCTTCTGGTGGGTGCTTCATAGCTTCATCTAGGTTGAAGATCACTGCTCTACCATCTATCTCAAAAGAATAAGTACCCAAGAAGGCATCCAATTTAAACTGCGAAGTCTTCAAAAATGGTCTTCCAAGAAAGATGGATGAAGGTCTTCTTGAGTCATTAGGGGGCATCTCTAAAATATAGAAGTCAATAGGAAACGTCAACCCCTTAATGCTCACCAAGATGTCTTTCGCAATGCCAACCACTAAGATTATGCTCTTATCTGCCAAAACAAAACGTGCTGCCGCTCTTTTCAAGGGAAGGAGCCTCAAAGCATCATATACAGATAATGGCATAATACTAACACATGCACCTAAATCACACATGCAGTCAAAAAATTGTACATCCCCTATAGTACAAGTAACCATGCATGGACCGGGATCACCACATTTTTCCGGTATAGCACCCATTAAAGCAGAAATAGAGCTACCTAAAGGAATAGTTTCTAAATCATGTATCTTATCCTTATTCATGCATAAATCTTTTAGAAACTTAGCATACTTAGGTACCTGGCGAATAGCATCAAAAAGGGGAATATTTACCTCAACCTTTTTGAAGATCTCCACCATCTTGGGGTCTAGCTCCACTTGCTTCTTAGTCCTCCTAGCAAGGTGTGGAAAGGGAATGGGAATGGCTTCTCTTGTGACATCATCTTCCTTAGATACTCCATTCCTTGGTTGAGCAACTTCTTCTTCAACCGCATCTTGTACCTCATCCTCTTCTTCAACATCTTCTACCTCAACAATGTCTTCAACTTGAATGTCTTCTCTTGAGCTTGGCTCTTCGGGACTCCTCTCTTGTAATGTAGTTTTGGACCTCAAAGTGATGGCATTGATTCCACCCTTGGGGTTAGGAAAAAGTTGAGAGGGAAGTACACTAGAGCTTGAAGGTTGATTGTTGGGGGTAGAGGGTGGTTCCATACGAGTTATAAGGGCTTGAAGAGTGGAGGTAAGACCGGTGAGGCTAGAGGTAAGAGAATTTTGAAGCTCTTTTTGTGCTTGAAGGTTAGAATGGAGTGTTTCATCTTGGTTGGAGGAAGAAGGGGGTAGGTGATTTGAGGGGCTTGTGGTTGGTTGTGTTGAGGTGCTTGAGCTTGCCTTTGGTGAGGTGTCCGATAACTTTAGCCTTGGTTTTGCTGTTGGTATGGAGGGTTTTATTGATACGGTTCTGTTGATAGTTGTTGTTCCACCTTTGATTTCCACTATTGTCTTTGCCTCCTTGGTTGTAGTTGTCCCTCCATCCTTGGTTGGAATTGTCTATTCATCCTTGGTTGGGATTGTCTTGCCAACCTTGATTGTAGTTACCACCTTGATTATAATTACTACCTTGTTGATAGTACCCTTGATTCGAACGATTGTAATAGTTATTGGTAGCCGCCAAGGTGTTGTCTTCTTGGAGTTGTGGATATTCATCAGTGTAATGAGAATAGCAAGCACATATCCCACACACTCTCTGAGGGACCAACTATTGACAATGTTGTTGTGGAGGAGGCTGAGGTTATTGTTGATTAAGCTGGAGCTACTTCAGTATATTGGTCATCTCTCCCAGAGTCGTGGTAAGAGCAGCAGTCTCACTACTAGAGAAAACTTCTGCAATCACCTTGGGATGATTATTCCTGTGCCTTACATTTCGGGTAGACTCAGCTAGATCGGTGATCAGTTGCCATGCTTCTGTCACCGTCTTGTACTTCGTCAGAGAGCCATTACTCGCAGCATCTAAAATGGTCTTGTCTTGAGGTTTCATGCCTTGGAAAAAATATCTAATCAACACCAACTGGTCAATCTTGTGATGGGGACATGAGTCAAGGAGATTCCTGAAGCATTCCCAATACTCGTAGAGAGTCTCTGATTCACCTTGGATGATGCAGAAAATTTCTTTTCTTAGTCTATCTGTAACTTCTGCTGAAAAGAACTTGCCCAGAAATTCCCTTCTGAGCAGATCCCAATTAGTAACAGCAGCTTTCGGTTGAGTGTAGAACCACTCCCTTGCCTTTCCCTTAAGAGAAAATGGGAAAGCATATAACCAAATGGTAACTTCATCCGCACCATGCCGCCTAGTAGTTGAGCAGGCTGTCTGAAAATCTCTAAGGTGCTTGATAGGCTCTTGGGCAGGTAAGCCATGGAACTTAAGCAGGAGATTAATCAATGCGGTCTTCAGTTCAAAATCTGCAGCCAAATTCGGATGACGCGCTTGATATAGTTGCAGTGTAAAGTCCGGAGCTCTTGCTTCCTGGAGAGTGATCCTTCTAGGCTCCGCCATAGTATCTGCACTTAAATCAACAGAAGGAGTGTCAATAGAATCAGTAGAAGAGGAGCTAGTTTCTTCCTCAAATGACGCTTCAGACTCAGCCTCAGATAAGACTAGTGAATTGGTAGATACCCCTTCACCACCCTCAGAGGCTAACCGACGCTGAGCTCGCCTAATTTGTGAAATAGTCTTTTTGATCTCAGGATCAAAGTGACTAAGCTCGGATCCGGTAGTGAACGCATCATTCAATGAAAGAAACATAGAGCTCATGGTAATAAAATATATTAAGAAAATTTAATAATAAAACTACTGATAAACAAAAACACACAAATAAAAATAAAAATAAAAAATGCAATTATGTAAATATAAAAATATTTACACCAACCAATAATTTAGCACACTGTTGCAACTCCCCAGCAACGGCGCTAAAAATTGACGGGTGAAAAAATGTCGGTTAAGAATTTCTAATGAAAATAGAGTTGTCAGTATAGTCTTAACCGACGAAATTCCCACTATCAATTTAAAAGGTGTCACAATTAAGATTAAATAACTGGGAGTAGAATTCCTAGGTCGTTTCCCAACGAGTTGACACAAGGTGCAATTTATTGGTCAGGAATTTTCTGAGAAACTTTTTAAAGTTGAGAACGGAAAAATTAAATAAGCAGAAATTAAAGCAATGTATAATGACAAGAGGTGTTATATATTTGAAACAAAAAGGCTTGGCTAGGAGAAGATTAATTGGAGTTTCTATCCTTGTTGACTTTCCCAAGTATAATAGTAAAATGTTGTTGCTTCCATTCAGTTATCCTCTTGCAGTTGCGAAAGAAGGTTAAGTGGGTAACACTAACTCTGATTCACAAGTCCTAATCCATTCTAGGGAAGGATTAGAGTTAGTGAAATGTGAGTAAGCCAGCAATCCCCAATTACAAATTAGTACTTGAGTATTCCAATTAATCAACTCCCAAGCCAAGTTGAGAGCTTTAAATCATAACATGAATGCCATTTTCCCACAACATGGAATAAGAATAAATAGGAGACATGGTAATTAAAAATAAATTAGTAAAATCAAAGTTGGCACTAATAATCAATTAAAAAAAATTAAACAATTAATGGAATTAAATATAAAAATAGTTCATTGCAATATTCAATTCAGAATCACAAAATCCAAACATGAGTTCCAGTAACTAAATGGAAAATAAAAGAGCAGAGTAATAGAAAGGCAAACTATAACGATGAAGGCTTTAATCGAAGGTGGTAGCAGCTTTCTCAATATCCAATCCAAAAGCTAAAAACTAAGAAAACTAAGAACCCTAGGAGAAGTAGCATTTTCCTCTCTTAGATTCAAAAACTAAACAAAAAAAACTAAACTGAAAGTAAAAGTGAAGTGTGTCCTCAGTCTCAGCTACACCCCTGCCTCTAGTCTGTGTTTTTGGGCTTGAAACTGGGTCCAAAATCAACCTAAAATCGTCCCCTGCGAGTTCTTATTAATGCAGCACGTTGCTCTGTCATGCGTAGGCGTCGCTGGTCTTCTGCGCTTGTCATGCGTACGCGTCAGTCACACGTACGCATCGCTGTAAAATGCTCCAAGTCACGCGCACGCGTAAGCCATGCGTGCGCGTCGATCCTCGCTGCTCAGCTCCTTAGTTTCTTGTGTTCCTTCCACTTTAAGATACTTCCTCTTCATTCTTCAAGCCATTCATGCTCTGTAAACCTGAAAATACTTCTCAAAAATATCACGACATTGAATGGGAATAAAGGAGAATTAAAAATTGACAATTTAAAGGCTTAAGAAGCAAGTTTTCAATCGTGGAACAAAATTAGGAAGGATTTGTAAAACCATGCAGTTTGTATGAATAAGTGTGAAAATAATTAATAAAATCCAGTCAATTTAGCACATGATAAACCATAAAATAGTGGTTTATCAAATACCCATCTTATGAGCCTAGACTTAGAATTCTGCTTTGTGAGTAGATATCTCAGAGTAGCATGGTCAGTGTAGATAATAACCTTAGATCCTACTAGGTAAGATCTGAACTTATCAATGGCATACACCACTACAAGTAATTCCTTTTCTGTAGTAGTGTAATTTTTCTGCGCATCATTTAGTACACGACTAGTATAAAAATGACATGCAGAAGCTTGTCATGTCTCTGCCCCAAAACTGTGCCAATGGCATGGTCACTGGCATTACACATCAGTTCGAATGGCAATTCCCAATTCGGTGCAGAAATGACAGGAGCAGTGACAAGCTTGGCTTTCAAGGTTTCAAAGGCATGCAAGCATTCTTGGTCAAAGACAAATGGAACATCAGTGGCCCAAGAGATTACACAGGGGTTTTGCAATTTTAGAAAAATCTTTTATGAACCTCCTGTAAAATCCTGCATGTCCTAGGAAACTTCTGATTGCCTTGACATTAGTTGGTGGTGTCAATCATTCAATCACTTCCACCTTAGCTTGATCTACTTCTATTCCCTTGTTTGAAATCTGATGCCCAAGAACAATGCCTTCAGTCACCATGAAATGACATTTTTCTCAGTTTAGAACTAGGTTTGTTTCTTGACATCGTTTCATAACTAAGGCCAAATGATCAAGGCAGGAGTCAAATGAGTCTCCAAAGACAGAGAAGTCATCCATGAACACTTCAAGGAACTTCTCTACTATATCAGAGAAGATGGATAACATATATCTTTGAAAGGTGGCAGGTGCATTGCACAAGCCAAAGGGCATTCATCTGTAGGCAAACACGCCATATGGGCATATGAATGCTGTCTTCTCTTGATCCTGTGGATCCATTGCTATTTGATTGTACCCGAAATATCCATCCAAGAAACAATAAAATGCATGCCCTGCTAGTCTCTCTAGCATTTGGTCAATAAATGGTAAAGAAAAATGATTCTTCCTGGTGGCGTTATTGAGCCTTCTATAGTCAATGCACATACGCCACCCTGTGACTGTCCTTTTAGGGCCTTCAGTTCATTCTTTTTATTATGAACCACTGTCATGCCTCCCTTCTTGGGAACAACTTGGACAGGGCTCACCCAGGGGGCTATCAGAAATGGGATAAATAATCCCAGCCTCCCAGAGCTTAGTAACTTCCTTCTGCACTACTTCCTTCATAGCCGGATTCAGTCGCCTTTGTGGTTATACCACTAGTTTGGCGTCATCCTTCAGCAGGATTTTATGCATGCATCGGGTCGAACTAATACCCTTAAGGTCACTTATAGTCCACCCAAGGGCGGTCTTGTGTGTCTTGAGCACTTGAATTAGTGCTTCTTCTTCCTGTGGCTCTAAGGCAGAGCTTATGATCACAGGATAAGTATCTCCATCTCCCAGAAATGCATATTTCAGGGAGGATGGTAATGGCTTGAGCTCAAGCTTTGGAGGCTTCTCCTTTTCTTTAGGAGTTTTCAGAGGTTCCTTTAAATCAGACTGGGCATCTGTAAGGATGTCATTCAGCCTTTCCTTGAATCCAACAGCCATGTTTACTTCTTCCACTAGGGAATCAATGAGGTCAATGCTCATACATTCCTCTGGGGTGTTTGGATGCTGCATAGCCTTGACAGCATTCAGTACAAACTTTTCCTCATTGACTCTCAGGGTTACTTCCCCTTTTTCAACATCAATAAGGGTCCGTCTTGTAACTAGGAAGGGTCTCCCTAGGATAGAGGATGGACTCTTGTGCCCTTCTATATCCAACACCACAATGTCAGTGGAAAAAGGAAAGGGGCCAATCCTGACAATCATGTCTTCAACTACTCCTGATGGCATCTTAATAGAACCATTAGCAAGTTGAAGGCATATGCGGGTTGGTTTGAGTTCATCAGTCAAGCAAAGCTTCTTTATTAATGAAGCAGGTATTAGGTTAATGCTTGCTCCAAGATCATATAGAGCTGTCCTTGTGCAAGCATTCCCTAGAGTGCATGGTATCATAAAATTTCCAGGATCCTTAAGTTTCTCTGGTAAGCTGTTTCGAATGACTGCACTGCACTCTTCAGTGAGAAAGACTATTTCTGTCTCTCTCCAATCCTTCTTATGACTTAAGATGTCCTTCATGAACTTAGCAAAAGAAGGTATCTATTTAAGAGCCTCTACAAAAGGGATCTTGATCTCTAATGTTCTGAGATAATCCGCAAAGCGGGCAAACTATTTATCCTTTTCCTCTTGACAGAGTTTCTGAGGAAATGACATCTTAACCTTATACTCATCAATCTTGGTTGATGAAGGCTGAGTGCCATGTGTATTGGAAGGGGGGTTACTAGCTTGCTTAGGAGGGTTGTTATCAGTACGTGACAGGCCTCCCTGATGAGCGGATATTTTATACGCTTTTTGGGGTTAATTTCATGTAGTTTTTAGTATGTTTTAGTTAGTTTTTAGTATATTTTCATTAGTTTCTAGGCAAGATTTATATTTCTAGACTTTACTATGAGTTTGTGTGTTTTTCTGTAATTTCAGGTATTTTCTAGCTGAAATTGAGGGAGCTGAGCAAAAATCTGATTCAGGCTGAAAAAAGACTGCTGATGCTGTTGGATTCTGACCTCCTTGCACTCGGAATGGATTTTTTGGAGCTACAGGAGTCCAATTGGCGCGCTCTCAATTGCGTTGGAAAGTAGACATCCAGGGCTTTCCAGCAATATATAATGGTCCATACTTTGCTCAATGATAGATAACGTAAACTGGCGTTCAACGCCAGTTCCATGTTGCATTCTGGCGTTAAACGCCAGAAACAGGTTACAAGTTGGAGTTAAACGCCCAAAACAGGTTACAACCTGGTGTTTAACTCCAGAAACAGCCTAAGCACGTGTAAAGCTTAAGTCTCAGCCCCAGCACACACCAAGTGGGCCCCAGAAGTGGATTTCTGCACTATCTATTATAGTTTACTCATTTTCTGTAAACCTAGGTTACTAGTTTAGTATTTAAACAACTTTTAGAGATTTATTTTGTACCTCATGACATTTTAAATCTGAACTTTGTACTCTTTGACGGCATGAGTCTCTAAACTCCATTGTTGGGGGTGAGGAGCTCTGCTGTGTCTCGATGAATCAATGCAATTACTTCTGTTTTCCATTCAAACACGCTTGTTTCTATCTAAGATGTTCATTCACACTTCAATATGATGGATGTGATGATCCATGAGACTCATCACCATCCTCAACCTATGAACGCGTGCCTGACAACCACCTCCGTTCTACATTCGATTGAATGAGTATCTCTTGGATTCCTTAATCAGAATCTTCGTGGCATAAGCTAGAATCTATTGGCAGCATTCTTGAGAATCCGGAAAGTCTAAACCTTGCCTGTGGTATTCCGAGTAGGATTCAAGGATTAAATGACTGTGACAAGCATCAAACTCACAAGGATTGGGCGTGGTGACAGACGCAAAAAGACCAATGGATCCTATTCCAGCATGAGTGAGAACCAATAGATGATTAGCCGTGTGGTGACAGCGCACCTGGACCATTTTCACTGAGAGGACGGATGGTAGCCATTGACAACGGTGATCCACTAACATACAGCTTGCCATAGGAGGAACCTTGCGTGCGTGAAGAAGAAGACAGGGGAAAAGCAGGGATTCAGAAGACAAAGCATCTCCAAAACTCCAACATATTCTCCATTACTGCATAACAAGTATTTATTTCATGCTCTTTTTTCTTTCGCAATTCAAACTGATAATTATAATTGATATCCTGACTAAGAGTTATAAGATAACCATAGATTGCTTCAAGCCAACAATCTCCGTGGGATTCGACCCTTACTCACGTAAGGTATTACTTGGACGACCCAGTTCACTTGCTGGTTAGTTGTGCAGAGTTGCAAAAGTGTGATTGTAATTTTGTGCACCACTCCCTTACTTGGGCATTTAACGCCCTTGTTGATGCCTCCTTCCTGGCATTCAACGCCAGAGATATTATTCCCTTTTGGGCATTCAACACCCTTGTTGTTGTCCCTGATTGGGTGTTTAACACCAGGGATGGACACCCCTTGTTGGCGTTGAACGCCAATGACATTCCTCTTTGGGCATTCAATGCCCTCAGAGACGTCTTGGACATCAGTCTGGTGTTCCTCTGTTAGCCTTTCTTCTATTGATCTCCTACTGCACTGAGGCTGGGTGTTTAAGGATTTCTCACTCCTCAGTTGAATAGCCTGACATTCTTCTGTTATCTACTTAGATAACTGCTGCCTTGTTTGACTCAGTTGGGCTTCTACATTCTTATTAGAAGCCTGAGTTCCTCGTAAAGCCTCTTGCAATTCCAGTAGTTGCTGGGCAAGGGCGTGTAGTTGCTGAGCCAATGGGCCATCCTGTTCTGGAGGGTTAGGTTCAGCAGATATTACCTTAACCTCTCCTCTCATAGAAGTCTCAGCAGATGAGTACAAATGCTGATTAGTGGCAACTGTCTCAATAAGCTCATGAGCCTCTTCAATGGTCTTTCTCATATGTATAGAACCACTAGCAGAGTAGTTCAAAGACATTTTAGCCATGTCTGAAAGTCCATAGTAGAAGATGTCTAACTGTACCCATTCTAAAAGTATTTCAGTGGGACATTTTCTTAGCACCCTTCTATACCTCTCCCAAGCATCATGAAGAGATTCATTATCTCCTTGTTTGAAGCCTTGGATGTCCAGTCTCAACTGGGTCATCTTTCTTAGAGGAAAGTATTGATTTAAAAACTTGTCTACTAATTGTTTCCAAGTTTTCAAGCTAGCTTTAGGTTAGTTATCCAACCACTTCTTTGCTTGGTCCTTTACAGCAAAAGAAAAGAGTAATAGTCTATAGACATCTTGGTCTACTGGCAGTTTTGCTGCACTAAGGTAATGAGTTGAGAGTTTAGTTCAAAGCTACTTACTCTGATGTGAGGTATGCTAATACTTCTTCTATAGAAGTCAACAGTGGGGTTTGTATAGGACCTTAGAGTTCTTCTGAACTCTTCATTCCCATTCGGGTTCATGATGAAGAAAGGTAGAAGAAGAAGAAGAATGAAGGATAAAGATGTAAATTGTAATTAAAATATTTTTGTTTTTATTTTATTTATTAATTAAATTCGAAAAATAAAGGTTAATTAATTAAAAAGATTTGAAAATTAATTAATAAATTTCGAAAAGGAAGAGAGAGAAATAGAAGAAGAAATTTCAAAAATTAGAAGAGAGAGGAATTAGTTAGGAAGTTTTGAAAAAGAAAAGAGAGAAAACAAGTAACTAATTAAGAAAGATTTGAAAACAAGATAAGATAGAAGATTAAAAAAGATTTAATTTTGAAAATATTTGAAAAAGTCAACAAGATAAGATAAGAATTGAAAAGATTTGAAAAAGATTTAATTTTAAAATTTAAAAGAAGATAAGATAGAAAAGATTTTAAATTAAAGATAAGATAAGTTAGGTAAGAAAGATAAGATAAGGAAGTTAAGAAAAGATAAGTTTTTAAAATGAAAAAGATTTGAAATTAAAATCAAAAAGTTAGTTTCTAATTTAAAAAGATTTGAAGTTTAAATTTTAAAAGAAAGATAAGATAAGAAAGAATCAAATTTTAAAAGAAAACATTTTAAAAGAAGTTGAAGAAGATAAGATTTGAAATTTGATTTTAAAATTTTAAATTTTAAATTTTGAAATTGAATTTTAAAATTTGAAATAAGATAAGATAAGATTTTTGAAAAATTGAATTTTAATTTTTTGAATTTTGAATTTGAAACAAGATAAGATAAAGATTTGAAAAAGATATAATTTTTGAAAAGATTTGATTTTTGAAAATTAAAACTGAGACAAGATAATGATTTTAAAATTAAAATTTGAATTTTTGGCTGTAATTTTCGAAAATTGCAATTAAAGATAAGAAAAGATATTTTATTTTTTTGATTTTTGAATTTAATTAAGAAAGAGAAAAATAATAAAAAGACACCAAACTTAAAATTTTTAGATCTAAGACACCTAGTATTTGAAAATTAGAAGGAAAAACACAAAGAGACACCAAACTTAAAAAATTTTAAGATCAAAACAAGAAGGAAAACAAGAACACTTTGAAGATCAAGAAGAACACCAAGAACAAAACTCTAAGAATCCAAAGAAAACAAGAACATACAAAGGAAACCAAACTTAAAATTTTTGAAAACCAAACACACAATTTTCAAAAATTTAAAGAAAAGACACAAGAAGACACCAAAATTAAAGATTGACACAAGATTCAAACAAAAGACTCTATTTTTTAAAATTTTTAGAAAAAGACTCAAAGAAATTCGAAAATTCAACAAGAACAAAAACAAAAGATTCAAACCAAAAACAAAGATTAAATAAAGAAAAGAAAAGGTTTTGAAAAAAAAAATTTTGAAAATTTTTTTGATTTTTCGAAAAAAAGAAAAAGAAAATAAAATAAAAGACTCTAACAAAATTAAAGATAATATCTAATCTAAGCAGCAAGATAATCCGTCAGTTGTCCAAACTCGAACAATCCTCGGCAACGACGCCAAAAACTTGGTGCGCACGTATCCCCACACTTCGTACACTGAACCAGCAACTGTACTGGGTCGTCCAAGTAATACCTAAGTGAGTCAGGGTCGATCCCACGATGATTGTGGGTTGAAGCAAGCTATGGTTATCTTGTAGATCTTAGTCAGGCGGATAAGAGAAGTAGGTATGGTTTTTAAATGCATAAAAGGAAATAAATAGAACGTTACTCCGAAGTCATGTAAACTGTTATAAGAAGATGGTTAAGGCTTGAAGATGCTTTGTTCTTCTGGATAACTCTGGTTTTGCTGTCTTCTTCAACTGTGAATGATTTCTTCTATGGCAGGCTATATGTGATCAATGCCGGTTGAGAGGTCGCCAATGCTCCTCCAGATCTAAACCCCAGGGTGAGTGTGGATCCATTCTGATTGAGGGTGAAACTCCTGCAGTCCATTCTCCTTAATGATCCTACTCAAAACGCCACAGATAAGGTTAAATCTTCCGGATCAGATATTGCTATGCCTTTGGGTTCTAGCCTCTACCACAAAGACTCTAATCTCCCTAAACCTCGGCTGAACTGATGTTTCGAGAAGTCTCCAATGAAGTCGTGGATTAGCCGTCTAAGAGATGTATAATCAAGATAGTGGTTCATCATTGTCTGGCAAAAGACGCACTCTGTACCCATGTAGAATGAGATAACCTTGTTCCAGTTCAACGTACTCATAATGATGAAGAACGAAGATACATCTTAGAATCAAGAATCAAACACGGATTGAAAAGAAACAGTAATACTTTTATTGATCCATAAAATACAGTAGAGCTCCTCCCATCAACCTAGGAGGTAATGATAGAAGATACAATATGAAAAATGTGTAAAGTGTCTAAGAGCCCTGAATAGTGTAAAAATTCTCAAATAAATACTAGACTAATAACTAAGGATTACATAAGAATGGTAAAACAGTCTTTAAGTGACAAAATCCACTTCTCGGGCCCACTTGGTGAGTGTTTGGGCTGAGCTTTGATGAGATCTACATGCTAGGAGGCCTCTAGGGCATTGAATGCTGGCTATGGGCATTGGACGCTGGTCTCTTATCCTTTGGGAACTGGATGTCAGAATAGGGTAGGATGCTGGCGTTGGATGCCAGTTTTGGGCCTTTAATTCTGAAGCAAAGTATAGAATATTATATATTGATGGAAAGCTCTGGATGTTAGCTTTCCATAGCCGTTGAGAACGCCCCATTTGGATTTTTGTAGTTCCAGAAAAGGTCTTTCGAATGCAAAGAGGTCAGATCCTGACAACATCTATAGCACTTTCTCTGTCTCTGAATTAGACTTTTGCTCCAGCTCCTCAATTTTAGCTAGAAAATACCTGAAGTTGCATAAAAACACAAAAACTCAAAGTAGAATCCAAAAATGTGAATTTTTCACTAAAACCTATAAAAACTTAATAAAACTTAAACAAAACATACTAAAAACTGTATGAAAATGATGGCAAAAATCGTATAAAATATCCGCTCATCAACAAGCCACCATGACAAGGAGCTCACGAAATGTCCAACTTAAAGACTTTAACTAAAAGTGCTAGGTGAGAGACAACCCACCATTGTATGATCTTCCTTTTTTATAGTTTTATTTTATTTTATTTATGTGCTTATCTTTCTTTCATTACATGTGTTTGATACATTTCAATTATACATCTGTCCCTCTGTTTCTGAAAAAAAAAAATAAAGAATGATTGTCACGCGTATGCATGACCGACACGCATGCATCAATGCCCCAATTTTAGCTCTCCGATACAAAAACTAGAGAGTTGCGCTGGAACTGTGCAGGTAGGGTGCTAGAGGCACAATCCAACCCAACGTATGCCTCGCTGACGTGTACGCGTCATATTGCTTTTTGGCCAGCCACGCGTAGGCGTGGACGACGCGCACGCGTCGTATCTTAGTGTAGCTATGCCTAGTACAAAAACCAGAGAGTTGTGATGGAATGCTGCCAGAATCGTGCGTCTAGCACAAAAAACTTATCAGGCTCACGCGTCACTTTTCATTTTGGGCCACCCACGCTTATGCGAAGACGATGCTCACGCGTCATTTGCATTTTTCTGTTTTCACGCGCACGCGTGACTCATGCGCGCGCATCGCATGCACGACTTCAGTAGCCCCGTGTCTTTTCCTTCCTTCTTCTTTCTTCTTTCCTTTCTTCTTCCTTTTCTTCTTCCTTTCTTACTTTCTTCTTCTCCCACTTTTAAAATTTTCACTTCTCATTTTTCTTATCTTTCTTTTCTTTTGTTCATTACATTTGCATACTTTCATTCATTGCATTTTAACTTTGTGCTTATTCTTATTTTCTTTTCTACGTTTGCTATCTTTCCATTGGTGTTCAATATTCTTACTCAACTGTTGAATATTGCTTGCATTATCTTGGTGCGTCTTGACTTGTTCCCTCTGTTTACATTGTTTTCTCACTTACATGTTGTAGCTACCATGTAGTTGAGAACTCCACTCTTATTTGGCATTAGCCCACCTATATTTTATTTGTTTTGATATCTTTGTTTGTGGGCTATTCTTCTTCCTTTTTCTCTCTTTTCAGGTTGGCCACCAAGAGGGGAACGAAAAAGCTTCTAAATGGGCAAACAATCTTTGAAGAAGCTCATCAGTTGTAGCAACCTTAATCCACTGTGCTCATCTTTGCATGCACTGAGGATGGTGCAATCTTTAAGTGTGGGGAGGTCGAGACCGACTTCCGTGGGTAACAATTTCTTTTTTCCAACACCAATTTTTAATTTTCTTTGTTAGTTAATTGTTGCATTGTATGATAGATTGCATGTGTAGTTAATTGTTTGTATTTATGTACTACTTGGTTGAAGTGATGAATTCCTTTTCAAGAAACTATTTTAGAAATTCACTAATTTGATAAAAAAAAAATTTTGTGTTGAAATTGCTTGAAGAAATTTATTTTTGGAACATGGTTTTAGAGCTCGAACACACAAGCCTGGTGAGCTTTTTGAACCTATTTGATTGGTTGCATCTTATCAACCAATATTTTGTTTCGGTGTGTGTTGTTCTCTCTAAAATTGTGATCTTTGTCTTGCTTGATTCTATATTTTCATTGTTTGATGTATGCATGCACTTATGTGATTGAGGCATTATTTCACTAAACCTCACATATCCATATGGCCTTAACCTTTCATTATCCTTTGCAAACCAATGTTGAGCCTATTTTACCCTTTTGTTCTCTATTTTAGCACATCATTAACTCTAAGCGGAAAATAATGAATGTCCTTAATTTGAATCCTTGGTTAGCTTAGACTAGTGAGAGTATTCATGATTTAAGTGTGGGAAAATTGGGTTTGGAAACATTTGGTTTGAGAATTGAGTATTGTATAGTTCTAGTGAAAATGTGAAAAAAAGATAGTTCAGCACATATTCATGTATTCAATACCTTAATCATATGCATAGATCTCTCATATATATGTTATCCACCACATATGAAAACCAAAAAGAAAAGAAAAACAAAAAGAAAAAAGAAAAAAAAGAAAGCAATAAAAGGGGACAAAATGTCCCAAAATAAATGGTAGTAGCAATGCATATGTACTGTACTCAAATTTGGGATGCATGAATATGTGGAAAACATAGTTAATGGGTAGTTAGATTTTGTATTTTGATTACATGGATTATCTTAGGTTAGGTGGGAAGTTTAGGTTAATCAAGGATTCGAATTTTAGTCCACTTAACCAAATACATTCTTACCTTGATCCTAACCCCATTACAACCCTTAAAAGACCTCTTGATATGTGTATTCGTGCATTAAATTTTTGTTGATTGGTAGAATAAGAGCAAGCTTTAGAAAGCAAGATTAGTAGAGAACCGAGAGAATCGACCCTTAAACACTAGAGTGATTAGAGTGCATATACTTCCGGTGAGGGTTCGATGCTCGATTCTTTGTTTCCGGCTTTCACGAGCTTTCTTCTTGCAAGTCTACTTGTACTTTATTTTGAGATTTGAATTAGTAGAATCCAGTTCATATTTTTCTTGAAAGATTTATTTACTTTTAACCAAGTAGGTAGAAATATTTAGCATGTAGTTGCATTCATATAGATAGGTTGCATTTAATAAATCTTACCATTCCTCTGCACCCCCTTTATAGCTTCTCTTGAGCTTAGCATGAGGACATGCTAATGTTTAAGTGTGGGGAGATTGATAAACCACTATTTTAGGGTTTATGTTATATTGAATTGAGTGGATTTTATCAACTATTCTCACACTTATTCAGGTAAATTACATGGTTTTGTAAATCCTTCCTAATTTTGTGCTATGATTGAAAACATGCTTCTTAGGCCTTAAAATTGCTAATTTTGAATCCTCTCTTATTACTATTCGATGCCGTGATGTGTGTGTTAAGTGATTTCAGGTTTTATAGGGCAGGAATGGCTTAGAGGATGGAAAGGAAGCATGTAAAAGTGGAAGGAACACAAGAATTTGGAGATTTGAGAAGCTGGCCTCGACGCGTACGCATGGATGATGCGTACGCGTGACCGGTTGGTACACGAAATTGTGATTCACACTTTTTATAACTCCGCACAACTAACCAGCAAGTGCACTGGGTCGTCCAAGTAATACCTTACGTGAGTAAGGGTCGATCCCACGGAGATTGTCGACTTGAAGCAAGCTATGGTCATCTTGTAAATCTTAGTCAAGCAGATTCAAATGGTTATGAGGTTTTGATAATTAAAAGATAAATAAAACATAAAATAAAATAAAGATACTTATGTAATTCATTAGTGGGAATTTCAGATAAGCGTTTGGAAATGCTTTGTTGCTTCTGAGCCTCTACTTCCCTGTTGTCTTCTTCCAATCATGCGTGCTCCCTTCCATGGCAAGCTGTATGATCGTCTCGGATGAAAAATACCAGGTACGGCCTCTGCACGGCTAATCAACTTTCGGATTTCTCGTCTCGGATGAAAAATACCAGGTACAACTACCGCACGGCTAATCATCTGTCGGTTCTCACTAGGTCGGAATAGGATCTCTCTTTCCTTTTGCACACTGTCACTGCGCCCAACATTCGTAAGTTTGAAGCTCGTCACAGTCTTCCCTTCCCAGATCCTACTCGGAATACCACAGACAAGGTTTAGACTTTCCGGATCTCAGGAATGCTGCCAATTAGTTCTAGCCTATACCACGAAGGTTCTAATGTCACGGATTCGGATGCTCTATTGTCAGGAGAGGCAATGCAAATCATGGATTAGAGACCTAAGAGAATACACTCCGGCTGTCGTCCAATGACTACGTTGAACATCATGTAGACCGCTTGTGGTTGTCAGGCACGCGGATCTTGGCTAAGTGAGTAACGAAGATAGTGGGTGATTGTCACGGGTCACCCCTTCATTCTGACTTAACTGAATTAAGTACGAGAGTATATCTTGGAGAAGAAGTAAGCGTGAATTAAAAGAAAAACAATAGTACTTGCATTAATTCATGAAGAACAGCAGAGCTCCACACCTTAATCTATGACGTGTAGAAACTCCACCGTAGAAAATACATAAGAGAAAAGATGTCTAGGCATGGCCGTGAGGCCAGCCTCTCAATGTAACATAAAAGTGAAATGGGGGTTCCAACCATACAAGTCTCTGAATACAATAGTAAAAAGTGCTATTTATACTAAACTAGTTACTAGGGATTATAGAAAATAAGTAACTAAGTATAGATAGTGCAGAAATCCATTTTCGGGGCCCACCTGATGTGTGCTTGGGCTGAGCATTGAGCTTTACATGTATATAGTCCATTTCTAGAGTTAAACGCCAACTTGCATGCCAGTTTGGGCGTTTAACTCCAGTTTTGGGGCCAGTTCTAGCGTTTTACTCCAGAAAATGGTCTCTAGCTGGCGTTTAGACGCCAGTTTGGGCCATCAAATCTTGAACAAAGTATGAACTATTATATATTTCTGGAAAGCCCAAGATGTCTACTTTCCAACGCAATTGAGAGCTCACCAATTGGGCTTCTGTAGCTCCAGAAAATCCACTTCGAGTACAGGAGGATCAGAACCCAACAGCATCTGCAGTCCTTTCTCAACCTCTGAATCAGATTTTTGCTCAGGTCTCTCAATTTCAGCCAGAAAATAGCTGAAATTATAGAAAAACACACAAACTCGCAGTAAAGTCCAGAAATGTGATTTTTGCATAAAAACTAATAAAAATATAATAAAAAGTAACTAAAACATACTAAAAACTATGTAAAAACAATGCCAAAAGGGGTATAAATTATCCGCTCATCACAACACCAAACTATTGTTGCTTGTCTCCAAGAAACTAAGAACCAAATTGGATAAAAAGAAGAGAATATACAATAAATTCCAAATTTATCAATGAAGATTAGTTTTAATTAGATGAGCGGGACTAGTAGCTTTTTGCTTCTGAACAGTTTTGGCATCTCACTTTATCCTTTGAAGTTCAGAATGATTGGCATCCATAGGAACTCAGAATTCAGATAGTGTTATTGATTCTCTTAGTTCAGTATGTTGATTCTTGAACACAGCTACTTTATGAGTCTTGGCCATGACCCTAAGCATTTTGTTTTCCAGTATTACCATCGGATACATAAATACCACAGACACATAACTGGGTGAACCTTTTCAGATTGTGACTCAGCTTTGCTAGAGTCCCCAGTTAGAGGTGCCCAGAGATCTTAAGCACACTCTTTTTGCATTGGACCATGACTTTAACCGCTCAGTCTCAAGCTTTTCACTTGACACCTTCACGCCACAAGCACATGGTTAGGGACAGCTTGATTTCGCCGCTTAGGCCAGGATTTTATTCCTTTGGGCCCTCCTATCCATTAATGCTCAAAGCCTTTGATTCTTTTTACCCTTTCCTTTTGGTTTAAAGGGTTATTGGCTTTTTCTGCTTGCTTTTTTTCTTTCTCTTTCTCTTTCTTTATTTTTCGCCTTTTTTTTTTTCGCAAGCTTTGTTTTTCACTGCTTTTTCTTGCTTCAAGAATCAATTTTGTAATTTTTTCAGATTATCAATAAAATTTCTCTTTTTTCATTATTCTTTCAAGAGCCAACAATTTTAACATTCATAAACTTCACTATAAAAAATATGCACTGTTCAAGCATTCATTCAGAAAACAGAAAGTATTGCCACCACATCAAAATAATTAAGCTAATTTTAAGATAGAATTCGAAATTCATGTACTTCTCTTTCTTTTTCAGAAAACATTTTTCATTTAAGAAATTTGAAGGATTCATAGGACATTCATAGCTTTAAGACATAGACACTAAACACTACTGATCATGTAATAAAGACACAAACATAGACAAAACATAAAGCATAGAAACCAAAAAACTAAAAAATAAGAACAAGAAAATTAAAGAACGGGTCCACCTTAGTGACGGCGGCTAGTTCTTCCTCTTGATGATCCTATGGAGTGCTTAAGCTCCTCAATATCTCTTCCTTGCCTTTTGTTGCTCCTCTCTCATGGCTCTTTAGTCCTCTTTGATTTCATGAAGGATAATGGAGTGCTTTTGTTGAAGTCCATGAGTGGGCTCTCTTATTTGCTCCATCCTCTTTCTAGTGATGGGCTTTTGAGATGACTTTTTCCATCTCCCATGACTCAGAGTTAAAAGCAATTGCCTTCCCTTTCCTCTTCCTAGAGGTTTCTCCGGCCTTAGGTGCCATTAATAATTATGGAAAAACAAAAAGCAGAGCTTTTTTCACACCAAACTTAAAAGGTTTGCTCGTCCTCGAGCAAAATAAGATAGAAGGGAGTAGAAGAAGAATGATGCAATTAATTCTAAAAACTTATTACTGTATGCAAGAAAAATTAAAGAAAGTTGAAAAGGATTTGAAAAGATATGTAAGTTTTGAAAACGTTTTGGAAGGAATTGAAAAGAATTGAAAAAAAAAAGAATTAAAAAGAATTGGAAAGATTATTAATATTTGAAAATAGAAATTGAAAGATGAACGTTTAAAATATGTTTGATGCAAAAAATTATGAATTAAAACATGAAAAATTGAAAAAAAATCGAATTGAAAACAAAATTACCTCCCTTGTGTCATCCTGGCGTTAAACGCCCAGAATGCTATCCATTCTGGCGTTTAACGCCCACTTGTCTGCCTCTTTGGGCGTTTAACGCCCAGCCAGATACCCTGGCTGGCGTTAAATGCCAGGAATCTTTCTTTACTGGGCGTTTTTCTGAATGCCCAGAATGCTGCCTGCATGGGCGTTAAACACCCATTCTGCTATCCTTACTGGCGTTTAAACGCCAGTAAGCCTGTCCTCCAGGGTGCGCTGTTTTTGATGCTGTTTTTGAATTCACTTTAATTCTGCAGCTATTTTTATGACTCCACATGATCATCAACCTAAAGAAAACATAACATGGCAATGGAAAACAAATGTCTATAAATATAATTAAATAACATTGGGTTGCCTCCCAATAAGCGGTTCTTTAATGTCAATAGCTTGACAGTGAGCTCTTAGAGAGCTTCACAGAGACTCAAAGCTTAATAATGGCCTCCCAACTCCAAACTTAGAAGTTGAGTGTGGGGGCTCTGTTTGACTCTGTATTGAGAGAAGCTTTTCATGCTTTCTCTCCATGGTTACAGAAGAAGATCCTTAAGCCTTAAACACAAGGTAGTCCTCATTCAATTGAAGGACTAACTCTCCTCTGTCCACATCAATCACAGCCCTTGCTGTGGCTACGAAGGGTCTTCCAAGGATAATGGATTCATCCTCATCCTTCCCAGTGTCTATGATTATGAAGTCAGTAGGGATGTACAGGCCTTCAACCTTCACTAAGACATCCTCTACAAGTCCATAAGCCTGATCCCAGATCACACAGATCCCTAGTTTCTCCATTAGAAAGAGTGACATGAGCTTTATTCCTGATCCCAGATCACACAGAGCCTTCTCAAAGGTCATGGTGTCTATGGTGCAAGGTATTAAGAAACTTCCGGGATCCGGTTTCTACTGAGGTAAATTCAGTTAAACCAAGGCATTCAGTTCATTAATGAGCAATGAAGGTTCATCCTCCCAAGTCTCATTACCAAATAACTTGGCATTCAGCTTCATGATTGCTCCTAGATACTGAGCTACTTGCTCTTCAACAATATCTTCATCTTCTTCAGAGGAAGAAGACTCATCAGAGCTCATGAATGGTAACAGTAAGTTCAGTGGAATCTCTATGGTCTCTGTATGAGCCTCAGATTCCTTTGGTTCCTCAATAGGGAACTCCTTAGTTGTTAGTGGACGTCCAGCAAGGTCTTCCTCATTGGAAATCACTACCTCTTCCTCCTCTATAGGTTCGGCCATGTTGGTTATATTTATGGCCTTGCACTCTCTTTTGGGATTCTCTTTTGTATTGCTTGGGAGAGTACTAGGAGGAGTTTCAGTAACTTTTTTACTCAGCTGACCCACTTGTGCCTCCAAATTTCTGATGGAGGACCTTGTTTCAGTCATGAAACTGAGAGTGGTCTTAGATAGATTAGAGATTATGGTTGCTAAGTCAGAGAGGCTCTGCTTAGACTTCTCTGTCTGTTGCTCAGAAGATGATGGAAAAGGCTTGTTATTGCCAAACCTATTTCTCCCACCATTATTATTATTATTGAAGCCTTGTTGAGGCTTCTGTTGATCCTTCCATGAGAGATTAGGATGATTCCTCCATGAAGGATTATAGGTGTTTCCATAGGATTCTCCCATGTAATTCACCTCTTCTATTCCAAGATTCTCAAGGTCATAAGCTTCTTCTTTAGAGGAGGTTTCTTTAGTACTGCTGGATGCAGCTTGTATTCCAGTCAGATTTTGAGAAATCATATTGACTTTTTGAGTTAATATTTTATTCTGAGCCAATATGGAATTCAGAGTATCAATCTCAAGAACTTCTTTCTTCTGAGTCATCCCATTATTCACAGGATTTCTTTCAGAAGTATACATGAACTGGTTATTTGCAACCATTTCAATGAGTTCCTGGGCTTCTGCAGGGGTTTTCTTCAGATGAAGAGATCCACCAGCAGAGTGGTCTAATGACATCTTGGACAATTCAGACAGACCATCATAGAATATACATAAGATGCTCCATTCTGAAAGCATGTTAGAAGGACACCTTCTGATCAATTGCTTGTACCTTTTCCAAGCTTCATAGAGGGATTCACCTTCCTTCTATCTGAAGGTTTGGACTTTCACTCTAAGCTTGCTCATCTTTTGATGTGGAAAGAATTTGGCCAAGAAAGCATTGACCAACTTTTTCTAAGAGTTCAGGCTTTCTTTAGGTTGTGAGTCCAACCATATCCTAGCTCTGTCTCTTACAGTAAAGGGAAAAAGCATAAGTCTGTAGACCTCAGGATCAACCCCATTGGTCTTTACAATGTCACAGATTTGCAAGAATTCAGCTAAGAATTGATGAGGATCTTCCAATGGAAGTCCATGAAACTTACAATTCTACTGCATTAGAGAAACTAATTGAGGTTTAAGCTCAAAGTTGTTTGCTTCAATTGCAGGAATTGAGATGCTTCTTCCATAGAAATCGGAAGTTGGTGCAGTAAAGTCACCAAGCATCTTCCTTGCATCTCCACCATTGTTATTTGGTTCGGCTGCCATGTCTACTTCTTTTTCAAAAATTTATGTAAAGTCATCTCCGGAGTGTTGTGCTTTAGCTTCTCTTAGCTTCCTCTTCAGAGTCCTTTCAGGTTTAGGATCAGCTTCAACAAGAATGTTCTTATCCTTGTTCCTGCTCATATGAAAAAGAAGAGAACAAAGAGAGAAGATAAATCCTCTATGTCACAGTATAGAGATTCCTTTATGTGAGTAGAATAATGGAAGAATAGAAGAATGAGGTAAAGAGAGAATAAGAGGAATTCGAACACAGAGAGAGGGAGAGGGTTCGAATCATGAGTAGAAGAGAAGTGTTAGTAAATAAATAAAATAAATAGAAAGAGATGAGAGAGAGAGTATTTGAATTTTAAAAAGAGGGAGAAGAAAAATATTTTTATTTTTATTTAATTAATTAAGTTAGAATTTGAAATTAAAAAGAAATAAAATAAAAGTAGAATTTAAAACAATTAGTTAATTAAAAAGAATTTTGAAAAAGTGGTTAGTGATTTTCGAAAATTAGAAGTGGAAAAGTAATTAGGTGGTTAAAAAAATAAGAAATAGTAAACTTTTTTTTTTAAATTAAAACAAACAAGTCAAGTAGTTAATTGAAAAAGATTGGAAATTAAATTTTGAAAAGATAAGAAGTTAGAAAAAGATTTTGAAATTAATTTTGAAAAAGATATGATTGAAATTTATTTTGAAAAAGATTTGAAAAAGAAATTAAAAAGATTTGATTTTTAAAATTAAAGTTGATGACTTGACTAACAAGAAATTAAAAGATATGATTCTAGAATTTAAAGATTGAACCTTTCTTAACAGGAAAGTAACAAACTTGAAATTTTTGAATCAAAACATTAATTGTTAGTAAAGTTTTCGAAAATATGAAATAAAATTGAGAAAAAGATTTTGAAAATTTATTTAAGAAATTCGAAATTATTAAGAAAAATGAAAAGATTTGAATTTTTTTGAAAAAGATTTGAGAAGATAAAGTTTTTAAATTGAAATTTTGACTTGACTAACAAGAAACAACTAAATTTTTAAAAATTTTTGACTAAGTCAACCCAAAATTTCAAAATTTATGAGTAAAATAAGGGAAAGATATTATTTTTTATTCTTTTGAATTAATGAAGAAAGAGAAAAAACAACAAAATGACACAAGACATAAGAATTTAAGATCAAAACAAATAATGCATGCAAGAACACTTTGAATGTTAAGATGAATACCAAAAACACTTTGAAGATCATGATGAACATCAAGAACATATTTTTGAAAATTTTTAAGAAAAGAAAGACATGCAAGACACCAAACTTAAATATTTTTAATGTTTAGACACTATGAATTTGAAAATGCATATGAAAAATAACAAAAAACACCGAACAAGAAAAATTAAAGATCAAACAAGGAAAATCATCAAGAACAACTTGAAGATCAAGAAAGAACATATGATGAATTTTCAAAAATTCAAGAAAAATTAAAAACATGCAATTGACACCAAACTTAAAACTTGACACAAAATTTTTTTGGTTTTTTTTATTTTATTAAAATTTTGCATATTTTTTGAAATTATTTTGGAAAAAGAAAATAAAGAAATTCAAAATTTTTAGTAAGAATTCCAGGATTCGTGCAATGTTAGTCTAAAACTTCGGTCCAAAAGAATTAGACATGGCCAAATGGCCAGCCAAGCTTTAGCATAACAATTACAGACATGTTCTTTCTACAATAGAAAGTGAAAACCTCGGTCCAAAAGATTAGACATGGCTTAACAGCCAGCCAGGCTTCAACATATCTCATGAAACTCTAGAATATTTTTTTTCTGAATTTTTCGGAAACTAAATTTTATTTTGAAGAACTTTTTTTTTGAATTTTTCGGAAACTAAATTTTTTTTTGAAGATAAAAATAAAAAGCGTAAACATAAAATAAAATTACCTAATCTAAGCAATAAGATGAACCGTCAGTTGTCCAAACTCGAACAATCCCCGGCAATGGCGCCAAAAACTTGGTGCACGAAATTGTGATTCACACTTTTCACAACTCCGCACAACTAACCAGCAAGTGCAATGGGTCGTCCAAGTAATACCTTACGTGAGTAAGGGTCGATCCCACGGAGATTGTCGGCTTGAAGCAAGCTATGGTCATCTTGTAAATCTTAGTCAGGCGGATTCAAATGGTTATGAGGTTTTGATAATTAAAAGATAAATAAAACATAAAATAAAATAAAGATACTTATGTAATTCATTGGTGGGAATTTCAGATAAGTGTTTGGAGATGCTTTGTTGCTTCTGAGCCTCTGCTTCCCTGTTGTCTTCTTCCAATCATGCGTGCTCCCTTCCATGGCAAGCTGTATGATCCTCTCAGATGAAAAATACCAGGTACGGCCTCTGCACAACTAATCAACTGTCGGATTTCTCGTCTCGGATGAAAAATACCAGGTACAGCTACCGCACGGCTAATCATCTGTCGGTTCTCACTAGCGTCGGAATAGGATCTCTTTCTCCTTTTGCACACTGTCACTGCACCCAACATTCGCAAGTTTGAAGCTCGTCATAGTCATCCCTTCCCAGATCCTACTCGAAATACCACAGACAAGGTTTAGACTTTCCGGATCTCAGGAATGCTGACAATTGGTTCTAGCCTATACCACGAAGGTTCTAATATCACGGATTCGGATGCTCTGTTGTCAGGAGAGGCGATGCAAATCGTGGATTAGAGACCCAAGAGAATATACTCCGGCTGTCGTCCAATGACTACGTTGAACATCATGTAGACCGCTTGTGGTTGTTAGGCACGCGGATCTTAGCTAAGCGAGTAACGAAGATAGTGGGTGATTGTCACGGGTCACCCCTTCATTCTGACTTAACTGAATTAAGTACGAGAGTATATCTTGGAGAAGAAGTAAGCGTGAATTGAAAGAAAAACAATAGTACTTGCATTAATTCATGAAGAACAACAGAGCTCCACACCTTAATCTATGAGGTGTAGAAACTCCACCGTAAAAAATACATAAGAGAAAAGAGGTCTAGGCATGGCCGTGAGGCCAGCCTCTCAATGTAACATAAAAGTGAAAAGGGGGTTCCAACCATACAAGTCTCCGAATACAATAGTAAAAAGTGCTATTTATACTAAACTAGTTACTAGGGATTACAGAAAATAAGTAACTAATTGCAGATAGTGCAGAAATCCACTTCCGGGGCCTACTTGGTGTTTGCTTGGGCTAAGCGTTGAGCTTTACACGTGGATAGGCCTTTTCTAGAGTTAAACGCCAGCTTGGATGCCCGTTTGGGCGTTTAACTCCAGTTCTGGTGCCAGTTCTGGCGTTTTATGCCAGAAAAGGGTCTCTGGCTGGCGTTTAAACGCCAGTTTGGGCCATCAAATCTCGGGCAAAGTATGGACTATTATACATTTCTGGAAAGCCTAAGATGTATACTTTTGAACACAATTGAGAGCGCTCTAATTGGGCTTCTATAGCTCCAGAAAATTCACTTCAAGTGCAGGAGGGTCAGAATCCAACAGCATCTGCAGTCCTTTCTCAACCTTTGAATAAGATTTTTGCTTAAGTCCCTTAATTTCAGCCAGAAAATACCTAAAATTATAGAAAAACACACAAACTCACAGTAAAGTCCAGAAATGTGATTTTTGCATAAAAACTAATAAAAATATAATAAAAAGTAACCAAAACATACTAAAAACTATGTAAAATAATGCCAAAAAGGATATAAATTATCCGCTCATCACCGGTGAAGCAGACAAATGACTCGCACGCGTGGAAGACGCATACGCGTGGGAAGTTCAATATCCAGCGACGCATACGCTTGACTGACGTGTACGCATGACGAACATCACATGCTGTAATTAACAGAAAACGCTGGGGGCAATTTTTGGGCTGCTTTAGACCTAGTTTTAGTCTCGAAAATACAGATTAGAGGCTAGGGAGTGAAGCAGAATGAGAGAATTAATCATTCATTCATTCAAAATTTAGGTTTTTAGATGCAGAATTTTAAAGAGAGAGGCTCTTTCCTCTCTTTAGGTTTAGGATTTCTTCTTTCAATTTTTCCTTAGGTTTAGATTTCAGTCTTATTTTAATTTAGTTTTCTCTTGCTTTTATTTGTTCTAACACTTTAGTTATCTACTTCTCTTATTAATTCCTTTATTTTTCCATTTAGTTTATGAATTCTTGTGTTACTTTCAATTTTCTTTTTAATGCAAGTTTATGTTTCATGTTTCTTATTGTTCAATTGCTTTGTTATTGTTATTTCTTTGCTTTGGTTAATCTTAGAATTTTCTATGTCTTGTCAATTTTCTATGTTTTTATTTTATGCCTTCCAAGTGTTTGATAAAATGTTTGGATGGATTTTAATTTAGATTTTTATGTTCTTAACTTGGATTGATTAATTAGAGACTTTTGAGTTATCAAAATTCTTTTGTTGATTGGTGATTGAAAGTTACTAGTTGGCTTGAGCCTCACTAAATCTAGTCTTTGATTAGGACTTGTGAACTTAATTCGATTTTGCTCGCTTGACTTTCCTTCATTTGTTAGAGGATAACTAAGTGAAAGCAATTTACATTTACCATCACAATTGACGATGATAATAAGGATAGGACTTCTAATTCTCTTTCCTTACTAAGAGCTTTCTTAGTTATTAGTTTATTTTCTTGTCATTTTACTTTCTTGTTTCTTATTACAAAACCCAAAAATATCCTTTTCCATAGCTAATAATAAACTACACTTCCCTGCAATTCCTTTGAGAGACGACCCGAGGTTTAAATACTTCGGTTAATTTTATTGGATTTGGTTAAGTGACAAATAATTTAAACATTGACCGAGGATAATTTGTTGGTTTAGAACCATACTTGCAACGCGACATTTTTGTAAAATTCTTTACCGACAATTTTCCTCGGTCAACTCTATACCAAAATTGATTTTGATAAAATAAATATTGTTTGGATAATATTAGTTAAAATCACTTTTAGATAAATAATTACTTAAAAGGATATGACATTAAATTATAATGTTAGTTTTTTATACATGTTTATTTTTTTTATACTTTTTTAAATGTTTTTTATATAGTATATTTTTAGTATTCTTAGTATTCTTTTTTAGTACGCTATAATTTTTAACTATTATTATTATTTATGGTTAATTTTTTTGTTTAATTTATTTTACCTAATGTGATCAATAAATTCTATTATAAAAAGATAATAATAAATATAATACATAAAAATCACAATTATAAAAATATACAATGTCAAATAAAAAATTAATAAAAATATAAATAATAAATAATAGAAAAAAATAGCTCATATAATAAAGAGAAATAATAAGAATTCTATAAATAATACAATAACATATATAAAGGATAAAGTTGGTAAAAGAAAAATAAATATTGAATGTAGTGGCTTAAAGCCTGTTTTTACAATGCAAAAGTTAGAAATTATTGCTTCTTATAAACGTGATTTTGTGAACAAAATCACTTCTGCGTTTATAGAGAAGAAAATTAACTAAACCAAAAATTGAAACTTTTAAGAAGCTGTAACGTGCTTTTTCCCTTCTAACGTGTTTGCCATTCTGTTGTCAAACACACCCTGGATCTTTTGAGTACCAAATTAATAGCTAACCCTAAAATAATATCTTAACTCTTACAAAATATACCAATTTTTTCATAAGTTGCAAATAACCCAGCGTTTGATTTAATCATTTTATGCAAATATTTGAAAAAAAGTATTTAAAAGGTATAAAAAATAAAACTAGTGTAAAATTTAATTTATAACCAATGTAAAAAAAATAGATAAAAAATTTACTCAACTTAAAATTAACAATTTCAGAAAAAAAGAAAGATCAGACTCAATAAAAATCATGTTTAAATATGATGTTTAGAGCTATTTTAAACTTTGTCAATCGGATTAGAAAGTTAAAACGTTATTTGTTTTCAGATTCATTTTGTTAAAAACTTTTTTAAGGTTTAAAATATTAGGTTATTCTTTAAGAAAAACCGGAGCATTAAAATTTATTTTTGTTGTTAGTATTAGCATTTGTCATAAGATAAATCAGATAATAAGCTTCATATTATATATTGGCTAAATTCTAGCTTCGTATTATATATTGGCCAATTCTAAGATGCTCATTTTCTTTTTCTTGATTCACTAACTATTAACTACCCCAAACTTCAAATGATGCCAAAGTATGCTCTTGTCACGAATTTAAAGGAATTTAGCTAGTTACCTTAATTTATTTATTTAAAGGAAATTCGTATTGCTTTTCTAGTCCTTTTTTTCTCTTCCTAATAATGCTTGTCAATTGTCGCATAAAATCCAAATATGGTGAAAGAAAGCAAAAGTTTTAACGTTTAAAAGGAACAACTTAGAAAAAAGTCATACATGATACCCACAACTCCACAAGCCAAGTATGAGTACAACACTGTGTTACTAACAAAAAGTAAGTTTCATATACATTTGATTAAGTTGTGGCATGCAAGAATATGAAGTGAAATCCTGAGTTGTTCATTTGACCTGTATTTTTAAAAGAAGAAAAAAAGAAAAGAAAATACAAGAAGTCATATGCATCATCTTCCCAAGCATAAATACAAAACTGGGAAAAATGTGCACGTAAAACTGTTACATTGGGAGGGAGAAAATATGCACTTTTAAATGAACAACAATTACTTCGATTTCATCTTGGACCTCTTTACACGTTTAGAGGCTAGAAACTCAGCATCATTCCTAACAAAACTCCACCAAAGGTAAGCGAAAGGAACAGTCGAGGCCAACGACAGAGCATGAGCATCTATAAGTCCTTGATACGGTGGAAAATCGAATGCTTGCAAGAGTAGTGAAACAACGCTGCCGAAAATAACTAACAAGACCTTCCATCGTGACGGATGTTGATTGATAACACCCCAAATTGTCCAGACTGTAAGCTGCATTACAATCAATACTTGACAAATAGTCTCATTCCATCCTGTTTAGTTAGAGTAATGAGAATGTCACAACATAAACAACACAAATAGGGAGAGGGTGGGGGAGTTGAAATGAAAGCTATAGCTGCATTTGGATTCTGTTTCTGAGACAAAAATATAAAAATCATTAGAAACATAAACTCATTTGGTTGTTGAGATAAAAATAGAAAAGTATTTTTTTTTTCTATCCAAGAAACATAAAATTGTATTTTTCGTGGTTACCAAAGTGGGAACAAAAAATATTTGTTTCTATCTTTGTCATTTTGTCTTTGTATTTCTTAGTTAGAGACAGAATCCAAACATAGCATATAAGTATATATAAATGCACCAGATTATAACTCAATATCGAATCATATAACATAAAATTGTTTTAAAGGGATAATTTAGGGAAGACATACCAAAGTCTAGCATAAAACAGTTGTACAATATGTGAGTGGTCACAAAAGATGTCAATGGAGCAGAAATCATAACTCTATTAGCCTCATTGCTTATATTTAAGGTTCTTAATATGGCCAAAATAAGGGAGAATCCAACAAGAGCCACAGTAGATGAGTGGTCCAACTTTTCTGTTAACTCCATATCTCTGTTTTTCAATGAGGCACACAAATAATTTAATTAGTTTAGAATAAAAAAGGGAAAAATGTATTGGCAGCAGCATATAGTAATTGTTGGAAAACATTTAACAAATATATTACTATGTTTAATATATAATATAAATTTAGTAGATAGGATTATTGGAAGGAGGTTTTCAAGAGTAATACAAGCATCATAATAACTTGGATTAAACTAATTTTTATGTGAATAACTAAAACTAGTAAAGTAAAATTTGAGGCACACAAAGTGAATGTGACAATTTAAGAGCAATGATGTACCATTTACTTATGAAATAATTATCTTTAATTTGATTAGCTCATATAAAAAATGAGATAATCCTAGGGACAAATACCAATCAAACATTCTTAGCATAAAGAAAGAAGATCAGAACTGGTTATAAGTTGCCAGGAAGTCTTTACCATTAAATTCAGGTGTACAGTTCACATTGTACCTAATAATAAGTAAATCAAACTAACTTCCAAGACAAGTTATACATAATATAGTTACAACTTTTCAAACTAAATCTTCGACTCACCGACTGTGACGAACGGCACACCAAAAGAAGGCATTCACCGATAAGAATCCATAGACATGCCACAAACCAGCATACCCATAATGTGCTTTCTTGCCAACTTTTAGAGGCAACTTATTCTTTAGAAGTGAGATGAATGATATCCAACCATGAAAATGCATTGCAAGATTGAGAGCAAGTAAAGCCACAGATGCAGGCTCCTGAGTAAAATACACCCTGGATTTGTTAACAAAAAGTTCTAATATTACTAGACACTAACTCCAATTGAAAATATAGGTTTCATGTGGATTTTGTAGAATAAATGGACAAAAGTACACATAAAAGAGTTTAAGATAGGTAAAACTACATACCAAAGTTCGTAATATCAACTACACCCAAAATATTGCTTTTGATAGATAAAAGTACGATTTAGACTTTACAAACCCACAAATGACATGACACTTTTGACCATAAAAAAATAATCTTTATACTTTGATATTTATGAACTTTTGTGTGTACTTTTGTTCATTTCATTTTTTCATGTGTACTTTTATCTATTATACGATTTCGTATATCAGATAAAAAAACATAACAGAAATAGCATTTAAAGGCTGTCTTTGAGGACAGAGACAAATATTTTTTGTTCTCGTTTTTAAGAAATATGGAAAATAAAATAATTTTGTCTTAGAAATAGAAAACTACACAACCAAGTGAATTTTTCTTTATTAACAAACCTGAATCCCATATATACACTTGTAAGGCCATTTGCCATTATATTTTATAGGATCATGATGATCAAGTAATGCTCTTTTCTCCTCTCTATCAATCATGCAATGGTACTGACAATTGTTTTTGCAACTCCCTTTTTTCCATTGCACAATAAGCTTTTCTATCAAGTTTCTTGAATGATTAAGAGGGACTCCGTTTAAAGAAATTGTACACTCTGGAAAGCATTTTCCTCCTACACACCCTGTCTCCCCACATTCTGTCACACAACTCCTGATATTCAATTCAAACCAAAGACATAAATTCACGTAATAATGCCTCATAATTTGTTTTTACATAAAGATTAGAGTTATGTACCTATAATTCGGATCAGCATCTCCAGCACTTGCGTTTAATACTGGAATGAATGACGAAAGAACCAAAAGGAAAGCAGCAACATAACAACAATCTACCATCTGGTTTCATAATATTTGCAACCCAAGATCCTAATATATCAGCAAAAAAATGCAAATTCTACCAAAGTTGGTAAAATTCTCATGTCACATACAATGCTATATCATGCATATGGGCATAATCAAAGTCATATGAATATTGTTTTTTATCAAAGGAAACAAAACAATCATACCAATCACAATTTAGAGAAATGTTTCAGGTTTTTCAAATTAGACTAAATTCATATTCTTATCTTGTTTGCTTTTTGAGAAACTTTCGAACTTGTTCGTTTTGTTCTTTTATAAAACCAAAAAAATTGATGTCAGCATAACAAATAAAAAATTGAAAACACCCTAAAAGTGAAACCATCTAAATCAATGTATTTGAATTAAAAAGGACAATGCTATCCGTATTTTCTTTTTTAAGTGTATTATATGAATTTCTTCTTATGTTGGATTGTATCACATTCAACTTCGTTCCTCTATTGAATTATTTAGAATCTTTCACTTTTCCTGTAAAATAAAAATAAAAAAATGCTCCTCTATTTCTTCCATAATTGATTATAAGAAAATACCATGTGAAATAATCAAAAGAATTTGACAAGAAGACAAAGCAAACAAAGAGAACGATAAAGCGAAAGAGGGAGGGGGTATTTCACCTTTGTGGTGGCGAACATTGGATGCAGCAAAAAAGTTTTTAGTAGTAGAAATATATTGAAGAGGTAGAAAGAATTATAAAAAAAATGGCGAAAACTAAGGGGAAAATATGCTTTGTTTATTTCCCAGGTGGGGATTTAATTTGCAAATAAAGCCTTCTTTTCATTTCTAATATTTTAGGCATGTTATCTTTTGTTTCATAATTCTATTATTGTACGTACTATATTATTAGCCTTGTAATATGGTGTTTCATAATTTCATATATGAATGACCACGTATATTGGTAGACTAATACGGGCTTTAGGATGTGGCCTTGCTATTTACCCGGATAAAAAGAATTCAGTACAACGTTTGTGGCAGAAAGTATTAGATATCAAGAAATACTTGAAGTGTTAGTAGGTCTCAATTTTTAAGTGAGTCTTAATTTAGTTTCTAAAATTTTAATTATCTTTATTTAGTTTTAAACTTTGCTAACATGATTTGTGTTGGTTTTTAAAACAATTTTTGATGTATAGATTTTAATAAAATGCTAATATGAACAGCCAAATGCTATATTAGATTCTATAAAATGATATCATTTTAGTTTTGATATTCAAATAGTTTAAAAAATGACATTACAAGAGGTGTTCGTTAAAAATTTTTCTCACAAAATAAGTAATACGGTGTTGTTTTTGGATTTTTTGAGCACTAAAATCAACACTACTTCATTTTACAAGTTCTAACGTGACATCTCACTATCCATGTTAGTACTATATTAACGTTTGTGTTCCAAAAAATGTCTCAAGGACTAATGTGAGTCACATTTATAAAGTTTAAGGACTAAATAAAGATAATTGATGTAACGATTTAGTTTTCGAAAAGACGAACTTTTTCCTGAAGAAATGGAGTTTTTTGGAAGTTCAGTGAAGCAAGCACCTCCACTGCATCATCAAGCACCTCAATCTGCATATCATTGTATCATCAACAAGTAAGCACTTCTACTAAGCTAAGCTCATCGACTCCATTGCGAAAACCTAGTTTTTTAGCCACTTCGGCTAGGAATTTGAAAATTCTGATTTCCGTGGTTAGACTTAGTTTAACTAGCCGGATTCGAATCGCAAGAGAAAAAAATAATAATATAATATATTATAGTATTATTATTTTACCTGCTTAAGTATTATTATATTAATATTTGACCTACTTCAATTAAAACAAAAGATAAGTTTAATAATATAATAATTGGGCTTGTAACACCCTACCATACAGAGTCTTATGCTTAACTCATAAGACTGAGGTGGCAAGGTATTACGACCTTTAAAAATAAAATTTAGTACATATAGTATTGTGAAGAATGTGTATAACTAGGAGCCTTTGAAGAAAAGGGATAAAACAAAACCGTTAAATTGAAAAGCGCAACACTCCGATCGATAACGTAACGAAACACGTAAAGGGTAAACGCGAAAATATATATAAAGAGTGCCAAATATCCCAAAACTCAAGATCCAGTTGCCAAGATAACTGGCCCGAGCATAGAAGTATATACAAGTATATATAGCAAGGAACCCAAAGGAAATCCAAAGGGGCGAAATACAAAACCTATTCTCCAAAACAACCTCTAAGAGGAGTCAAAACAGCATATATATATATATATATATATATATATTATTTAGTGGAGATAAAAGTATCTAAGTGAAAACATAAAACCAGAATAAAGTCCCGAGAACCAAGGATCTTTGCTAATCCAGAAGTCTCCAGCATGCCTCAGCGAGAAACCTCACGTCCTGCATCTAAAAACCACAAAATCCGCATGGGTGAGAACCAGAGGTTCTCAGTATGGTAACAGTGCCCACATATCTAACATGTAATGTCCTGGGAAAGTCGAAGGCAATCCTAAAACTTCCAACAGATAATTCAAAGCTTAAAAATAGACTAAACCATAAATGGCAACTGACTAAAGATCTTCAGTCTAACTAATACTTCACTTTCCAAATCCTTCAGACCTCCCAACCACCAACATTGGTATAATATGGCAAACACAATTATATCAGACAGAAGATATACAGATAGGAAGCAGATATGACATTTAGACAATTAGCAGGTAATATGCAGTCAATTAGGCAATTCCAAACAATTCACATAATATGCATATGATGAATGCCTATCCTAATGGCTGATGTTATCATCTGTCGGTTATATAGCCAACACGACAAGTCCTGGTAGCTAACCATTGGGCTGTCCCTCTATCGTGCATCCCCAACTCGAGTTATTCACAAAATACGTTATAATTCATATCCAACACCCTCACTGGTGTATATTCACGGGGGCTAGTTCATCCGGAACTTTCACAGTGTCCGGCCACACTTACGACATATGGTCAGCAGAGTATCGAGTCTCAACTTGGAGCACATGGTGGCTAGCCACTACTTTCTCCCAGGAAAACTCATATCTCAGATAGTGGAAGTGCAACATTCACATTTCATTCAATACGCATATATGCAAACATACTCAGCCATAATTCAATAATAGTTCAGCCGTAACTTGGCAATATCTCAGCCATTCGGCTCATAATACAATTCATAACCAGCCAATTCATTAACAATTACAGCCGTTCGGCTAATGGCATATCAAGCACTTCCACATTCATCATCCGTATCTCATACAATGATCCTTGATCATCATTCATCATTAATTCTCCCCTTTCTTCATCCACAAGTTACCACATTTGCTAGCCCTTCCCAGTGCTAGGCATATCACCAAGTTTTAAGACATAAGGGGGAGATCGGAGGCTTAGAAGTCTGAAATTTGGCTTTAAAAACTCAAAAATCAATTTTGGGATAAAAACAGGGTCACGCGTACGCGTTGCCCATGCGCACGCGTGGATGGGAGTAGAACCAAGTGACTCCGACGCGTCAGCCACGCGTACGCGTGGGTGCATTTTGTGCCCCAGGCACAAAACCAGCACAACCCATCCAGGCAAAACTCTCGGGAATTTTGGTTGGGCTAATTGAATTTGCCCATCGACATGTACGCATGGGCCACGCGCACGCGTTGATAGTGAAAATTTAAAAGCGACGCGTGCGCGTCGGCCACGCATACGCGTGGGAGTGTGTTCTGCCAAAAATTTTACTAAGTTAAAAAGCTGCAGAATTCACAGTTTCAAATCCCAATCATCCGGCGCGCATAAATTCTCCGTTTTAAATCATTTTTTATCCGTTCTTCGAACGGCATGGATATCCCGGATCCAATTTCATTTCTAAATAAATTTGACACAAATCGGGGATCGGGAGTCCAAGTTATGCCCCGTCAAAGTATGCCTAAAAACTATATTTTCATACCAACCCACAAAGTGTCATTTTCAAAACAACCCAATTCTGACCCTTTTTAAAATCAAGGAAAACATACCAAAAATCAACTCAAGCCTCCTTAACTCATACATTAACATTCCTATCAAGTTCACAAAATCACCATCCCACCATTATAATCCATCTCAATCAAATAGATCAATATCAAACACATTACCTTGTCATATACTCTTCCTCAACCCAATTTCCAACAACACATATCCAATCAACCATTATTACATACAATCAATATCACCCCCTCCATCAACATGGTTTTACTCACAATTCAACCTTAACCAATCATCAAGCATATATCAAAACATACATAACTCTCATGCATCATACCATCAAAACATCAATACTCATAATCACATATATGACCACACAATATGTCTCAACCATTTAACAACATCAACAATTCAATTCCTATCTTAGGGTCTCTAGTCTAAGTTTTCACACCACATTACATTTTAGATATAGGAAACGGAGACCATACCTTAGCCGCTTTTCCGCTTTACCCGGAACACCTTCAAATCACTTTTTCACAAGCTCACCAAGCTTCAACACCTCCAAGAACAATTTTTTAGCACACCAAAACCCTCTTCCAAGCTTTTCAAAACCTCAATCAAGCTTCAATATTCACGTACACACTACCTAAGCCACAATCATCATATTCAAACACAACAACACAATAGCCAACATCATAAACCAACAAATTCTACTAGGATTGAAAATCTTACCACACTCAAGGATCAAGGAGACAAGATTAAGCTTCTCCTTCATGCTAGTTGGATCCTATAACATCAAAGAGCCTAAAATCTCAACACTTTTCACCCAAATTTTCGAAATAAAGTCTGAAACTTCAGAGGATAAAACGTGGCTTACCTCAAGATAAAATAGTGGGTTTTGTAGAGCTCTTCACGATGAATATGTGGCCACAAACGGTGTAGAAATCGGAGCTCCGGATCAAAAGTTATGGTGGTTTGAAGATCAAACAAGGGTAGAACTTTGGAAGAGTGTTCTTCCCTTCACATTTTCCTTTTTCAGCGTTTTAGAGGCTTAAGAGAGGAGAGAGAGTGCTGAAATGAGGGTTTTATGTATGGGCCGATTTCTATAAAATTGGTATCAAAATTTTCGTTTTAATCTCCTCTATCATATTAAGCCATAAAAATCACATTTTTGGCTTTCTAGAATAAATTCTCATTTATGGGCTAATTAGTCATTAATTAACCGGGTTTTACATTTTACCCACCTAATTGGGAATTTTGCCCACAAAATTCAAATTCAGTTACCTGAGAATAAGTGCAGATAGTCAGTTCGTATCTCCGACTCAAGTTCCCAAGTGTGCTCCTCAACACCGGCTCGACTCCATGCCACTTTGACTAACAAAACCTCTTTTCCACGCAACCGTTTGATACTAGTATCGTCAATTCTGACCAGAGTCACCGAAAGCGTCAAATCTTCTTTTAACTATAAAGATTCAGGTTCTAACACATGGCTAGCATCAGGAGTATACTTCCGAAGCTGCGACACGTGAAATACGTCGTGCAGGTTCGAAAGGTGGGGTGGTAGAGCCATTCGATATGCCACCGGTCCAACTCTCTCCAGGATCTGAAACGAACCAATGTACCGAGAATTCAACTTCCTTACTTTAGTTACCCTACCCACTCCTGTGGTTGGAGTAACTTTAAGAAAAACATGGTCTCCTTCCTAAAATTCCAAGGGCTTCCGCCTCTGATTGGCGTAACTTTTCTGATGACTCTGCGCAGTGAGTATCCTGTCTTGGATTTTCTTAACTTGTTCAGTGGTCTCAGCTATGATCTCTGGCCCCAACAAGATTTTCTCCCCAACTTCATACCAACATAGCAGAGATTGACATTTTCTCCCATATAGAGCCTCATACGGAGCCATTCCGATGCTCGCATGGTAGCTATTATTGTATGCAAACTCTACTAACGGCATATACCGATCCCAGCTCGCCGGTTGGTGCAAAACACAAGCCCTCAACATATCCTCTAATGTTTGGATCATCTTCTCAGATTGACCATCTATCTGAGGATGGTAAGCTGTGCTCAAGCTTAAGCGGGTCCCGAAAGCTTTCTGAAATGCACCCCAAAACCTCGAAGTGAAACGAGGATCTCTATCAGAGATTATAGTAGCAGGTACACCATGAAGTCTCACAATCTCCTTTATGTATAACCGTGCTAGCTCCTCAAGAGTGTAATTCATCCGAATGGGTAAAAAGTGAGCTAACTTCATCAGTCTGTCCACAATCACCCAGACAGCATCAAAACCGGCCCTAGTCCTTGGCAATCCCGACACAAAGTCCATCGCAATGCTTTCCCACTTCCATTGCGGAACCTCTAAAGGTTGCAACATCCCGGAAGGTCTCTGGTGTTCGATCTTTACTTTCTGATAGGTTAAACACTTTGAAACATATTCCGCCACATCATTCTTCATACCTGGCCACCAAAACATCGCCTTTAAATCATGATACATCTTAGTACTCCCCGGGTGAATAGAGAATCCACTTTTGTGTGCTTCCTTTAAGATATCTTGTCGTAAAGTGCCAACATCCGGCACAATGATCCTATCCTTGAATCTTCATAGCCCATCCTGATCCTCTGACACTCTCCACCGCTTTCCTTGCTCAATAACTGGTAACACCTTCGGTAACACGTCATCGTTTTCATGAGCCTTTAGGAGTTGGGATTTAAAGTCACTTGAGATCTGCAATTGACTCAAACATAGAGTTCCAGACACTTCTTGAACACCAATCTTCAGACTCTCGAATTCCTTGAGTAACTTCTCTTCTTGAAGCATCATCCAAGCAGCGTACAATGACTTCCGACTTAACGCATCCACCACTAAATTAGCTTTCCCCGGATGGTAATTCAACTCAAAGTCGTAGTCCTTCACTAACTCCATCCACCTCCTGTGCCGCATATTGAGCTCTTTCTGATCAAAGAGGTATTTTAAGCTCTTGTGATCATAGAAGACTCGGAACTTAACCCCATAGAGATAATGCCTCTACATCTTCAAGGCAAACACAACCACAGGAAGTTCCAAATCGTGCGTAGGGTAGTGAACTTCATGAGGTCTCAACTGTCGTGAGGCAAACGCCACCACATTACGATGCTGCATCAGCACGCACCCTAGACTCCTCAGTGAGGCATCACAGTACACCTCAAATGATTCATTTGGCTCAGGTAACACCAACATAGACGCGGTGGTCAACTTTTGCTTCAGCGCCTGAAAGCTCTCCTCACACTCAGGAGTCCAAACAAACGGTGCATCCTTGCAGGTTAACTTTGTCAATAGCAAAGCTATTTGTGAAAAGCCTTTGATGAATCTTCGGTAGTAGCCAGCCAAGCCCAGAAAACTCCTTATCTCAGTTATTGAGGTTGGTTGTCTCCATTCCATCACTGTTTCCACCTTAGAAGGATCTACAGCTATCCCCTGTTTACTCACCACGTGACCAGAAACTTCACCTTACTCTTCCAGAATTCACATTTAGACAGTTTCGTATAGAGTTTCTTTTCTTTCAGTATCTGCAACATGGTCCTCAAGTGCTCTGCATGCTCCTCTTTCGTCTTAGAGTAAATCAGTATGTCATCAATGAAGACAACAACGAATTTTTCCAGAAACGGACGGAAGACTCTGTTAATATAATCCATAAACACTGCAGGAGCATTTGTCAACCCAAAAGACATTACAGTGTACTCGTAATGACCATAATGAGTCCTGAAAGCGGTCTTAGGAATGTCCTCACCCCTCACCCTTATCTGGTGATAATTGGATTGCAAGTCGATCTTGGAGAAAACCCCAGCTCCTTGTAACTGATCTATGAGATCATCAATCCTTGACAGTGGGTACTTATTCTTTATTGTGACCTTGTTCAGCTGCCTGTAATCTATACAGAGTCACATACTCCCGTCTTTCTTCTTTACCAATAACACTAGCGCACCCCATGGAGAAACACTTGATCGGATGAAGATCTTACCCAACAGATCCTCTAGCTGAGACTTTAGCTCGGCCATTTCCAGTGGTGACATCCTATAAGGAGCACTCGAGATTGGTCCAGCCCCAGGCACCAACTCAATAGCAAACTCAACCTCTCGGTTAGGTGAAAATTCATCAATATCGTCGGGAAGCACCTTCGGAAACTCACACACAACCGGAATTTGTTCCAATCTTTGATCATCACCCGAAACACCCGCGGTTAACAACAGAATACCTTGACATTCGGTCCCAGAGCAATTCACCATCATAGCATTCAAGTAATAACTATTCAATACAACTGGTCTTTCTGTATCTTCCGGCATAAAGTACACCGATTTTGCAGAACGATCGAGCAAAACATGGTTCTGAGATAACCAGTCCAAACCCAAGATAAGATCAAGACCGGTCATTAACAAACAGATTAAATCATGGACAAAATCACGTTGCTGGACCCTAAATAAAACTTGCGTGCATCCTAGCCTAGTTATCATGGCTTATGGGTGGCATTATACACCTTTAGGTCATAATCTAAGACTACAATCTTCAATCCTAACTTACTAGCTTTTTCGAATGCAATGAATGAATGTGTTGCTCCTGAATCAAATAAAGCATTTAAAATTTGACTAGCCATTTCACAGTTACCTCAGATAAGTGTCTCGGATCCCTCGGCACCAACAGCCGAGGTGGTGAACACCCGGCTAGAGTGCTATGCTTTTCCTGCACCTTGCTTCTGCTTCTCCGGATAGTTTGTAGCTTTATGCCCCGCCTTACCACAAGAATAGCACAAGCCCCATCCGGCCTTGCATGGGGCCCCCGGATGGTGACTCCTGCACCTAGCACAAGCTTGCTCATTTTGAGGCTGCTTCCCAAATCTCCTCCCCTGGGATTTGTTGTTGTTGTTAGGCCTCCTGAAATTGTTCTGACCTTGAGTCTGGTGTGATCCAGAACCTCCCCGCTTGAAAGGCAGACCTCTAGGAGCAAAGTTCTTCCCACGGTTCTGTGGGAATGGTCCTCTATGGCTTCCTCTCTCTGCAGCTGCCTTTTTCACACATTCTTCTGTAACCCTGCTCTTATTCACTAACTCTAAGAAAGTTCTGATCTCTTTTGGTCCTACTGAGCTAAAGATATCGCTCCAGAGTCCTCCTTCATACTTAATGCACTTCCATTCCTCAAAGTCTCCCGGAGCTCCCTGACACATACAAAAAAACCTAAATAGCTCCTCAAACTTGTCAGTATACTCAGATACGGACATAGCACCCTGCTTCAGCTGTAGTTACTCGAGTTCCTTGGCCGTCCTAGTAGAATTCGGAAAGTACTTCTTATAGAACTCATCTTGGAAGGCATCCCAGGTGATAGGGTCATCACTCTACTATAGGAGGAGTCAGACTCCTTGCCACCAATGCGATGCTTCCCCAGTGAGCAGATAGGTAGCAAATTCAACACACTGTCCTTCAGGTACCATCTGCGCTTGCAATGCTCACTCCACAGCCTGAAACCAGGTATCGGCTTCAGTCGGACTAGTGGTTCCATTGAACTTAGGTAGATTAACCTTCAAGAAGGTTTCCAGTGTCATCGAGCTCTGAGCTCCACTTCCGTCATTGCCATGGTTATTCATCTGTTGCCCAAGAGCCGCAGCAGTGGCCTGCATAGCAGCAGCCATATTCTCCAACGCTGCCATAAAATCTACTGGATTATTTGTGTTGGCTCCCGGTCCCCGAGTACTAGTACGACCTCTCCCACAACCTCGACCACGTCCACGAGGTGCCATCTGGTTCCTATACACACCAAACAATCGATATCAAGTTGATCAGTCTCAATATCGGAACTCTAGTGCTTCAAAGTCCCAAATGCATACTCATGAATATTTATGCCAGGTATATCAGTTAGATATTCTAATAGCACATAACACACATACAGAGAATGCATAGAAGTATAGTCAGTCCGTCCCTCAGACTCTACAGGAACGAACTGCTCTGATACCATAATGTAACACCCTACCATATAGAGTCTTATGCTTAAGTCATAAGACTGAAGTGGCAAGATATTATGACCTTTAAAAATAAAATTTAGTACATATAGTATTGTGAAGAATGTTTATAACTAGGAGCCTGATGAGCGGATAATTTATACCCTTTTTGGCATTATTTTTACATAGTTTGTAGTATATTTTAGTTACTTTTTATTATATTTTTATTATTTTTTATGAAAAAATCACATTTTTGGACTTTACTATGAGTTTGTGTATTTCTCTATAATTTCAGGTATTTTCTAGCTGAAATTGAGGGACCTGAGCAAAAATCTGATTCAGAGGCTGAGAAAGGACTGCAGATGCTGTTGGATTCTGACCCTCCTGAATTTAAAGTGGATTTTCTGGAGCTACAGAAGCCCAATTGACACGCTCTCAATTGTGTTGGAAAGTAGACATCTGGGGCTTTCCAGAAATATATAATAGTCCATACTTTGCCCAAGATTTGATGGCCCAAACTGGCATTCAAACGCCCATCAGAGACCCTTTTCTTGAGTAAAACGCCCAAACTGGCACCAAAACTGGAGTTAAATGCCCAAACTAGCACCCAAGCTGGCGTTTAACTCAAAGAATGGCCTATGCACGTGAAAGCTTCAATGCTCAGCCCAAGCACACACTAAGTGGGCCCCAGAAGTGGATTTCTGCACTATCTGCACTTAGTTACTTATTTTCTGTAATCCCTAGTAACTAGTTTAGTATAAATAGCACTTTTTACTATTGTATTATCGAGCTTATGCCATATTTCATGTTTTGAAAGGCTGGCCATTCGGCCATGCCTAGACCTCTTTTCACTTATGTATTTTCTACGGTGGAGTTTCTACACCCCATAGATTAAGGTGTGGAGCTCTGCTGTTCTTCATGAATTAATGCAAGTACTATTATTTTTCTTTCAATTCACGCATACTTCTTCTCCAAGATATACTCTTGTACTTAATTCAGTTAAGTCAGAATGAAGGGGTGACCCGTGACAATCACCCAATCTTCGTTACTCGCTTAGCCAAGATCCGCGTGCCTGACAACCACAAAGCGGTCTACATGATGTTCAATAAAGTCATTGGATGACAGCTGGAGTATATTCTCTTGGATCTCTAATACACGGACCGAGTCTGTGAGATTAGGATCTTCGTGGTATAGGCTAGAACCAATTGGCAGCCATTCCTGAGATTCGGAAAGTCTAAACCTTGTCTGTGGTATTCCGAGTAGGATCTGGGAAGGGATGAATGTGACGAGCTTCAAACATGCGAATGTTGGGCGCAGCGACAGTGTGTAAAAGGACAAGGGTCCTATTCCGACGCTAGCGGGAACCGACAGATGATTAGCCGTGCAGTAGCTGTACTTGGTATTTTTCATCCAAGACGAGAAATCCGACAGTTGATTAGCCGTGCAGAGATCGTACCTGGTATTTTTCATCCGAGAGGATCATACAGCTTGCCATGGAAGGGAGCACGCATGGTTGGAAGAAGACAATAGGAAAGCAGAGGTTCAGAAGCAACAAAGCATCTCCAAACGCTTATCTGAAACTCCCACCAATGAATCACATAAGTATCTTTATCTTATTTTATGTTTTATTTATCCTTTAATTATCAAAACCTCAACCATTTGAATCTGCTTGACTGAGATTTACAAGATGACCATAGCTTGCTTCAAGCCCACAATCTCCGTGGGATTGACCCTTACTCACGTAAGGTATTACTTGGACGATCCAGTGCACTTGCTGGTTAGTTGTGCGGAGTTGTGAAAAGTGTGAATCACAATTTCGAGCACCAAGTTTTTGGCGCCGTTGCCGGGGATTGTTTAAGTTTGGACAACTGACGGTTCATCTTGTTGCTTAGATTGGGTAATTTTATTTTATGTTTAAGCTTTTTAATTTTATTTTCGAAAAAAAATAAAATAAAATACAAAAATAAAATACAAAAAAATTTTAATAAAATCATAAAAACCAAAAAAAAAATTTTGTGTTTCCTGTTTGAGTCTTGTGTCAATTTTTAAGTTTGGTGTCATTTGCATGTTTTTAATTTTCTTAAATTTTCAAAAATATATGCATTGTGTTCTTCATTGATCTTCAAGTTGTTCTTGATGATTTTCCTTGTTTAATCTTGTGATTTTCTTGTTTTGTGCTTTTTGTTGTGTTTCATATGCATTTTCGAATTCATAGTGTCTAAACATTAAAAATTTTTAAGTTTGGTGTCTTACAAGTGTTTCTTTTCTTAAAACTTTTCAAAAATATGTTCTTGATGTTCATCTTGATCTTCAAAGTGTTCTTGGTGTTCATCTTGACATTCAAAGTATTCTTGCATGCATTAGTTATTTTGATCTTAAATTTTTATGTTTTGTTTTATTTTGTTGTTTGATGAAGAAAGAGAAAAACAACAAAAATATCTCTTCATTAATTCAAAAAAATAAAAAATAATATATTTCCCTTGTTTTACTCATAAATTTTGTAATTTTGGGTTGACTTAGTCAAAAATTTTTAAAATTTAGTTGTTTCTTGTTAGTCAAGTCAAAATTTCAATTTAAAAATTCTATCTTTTCAAATCGTTTTCAAAAATCAAATCTTTTTCATTTTTCTTTCATGTTTTCCAAAAATTTTTAATTAATTTTCAAAATCTTTTTCTTATTTTTATCTCACATTTTCGAAATTATTGCTAATATTTAATGTTTTGATTCAAAATTTCAAGTTTGTTACTTTCTTGTTAAGAAAGGTTCAATCTTTAAATTCTAGAATCATATCTTTTAGTTTCTTGTTAGTCAAGTCATCAACTTTAACTTTCAAAATCAAATCTTTTTAATTTCTTTTTCAAAATAAATTTCAATCATATCTTTTTCAAAATTTAATTTCAAAATCTTTTTCTAACTTCTTATCTTTTCAAAATTTATTTTCAAATCTTTTTCAATTAACTACTTGACTTTTTGTTTGATTTTAAAAAAAATTTTCTATTTCTTATCTTTTTCAAAACCACCTAACTACTTTTCTCTCTCTCTAATTTTCGAAAACCACTAACCACTTTTTTAAAATTCTTTTTATATTAACTAATTGTTTTAAATTCTAATTTTATTGTATTTCTTTTCTTAAATTTCGAATTCTAACTCATAATTAAAATAAAAACAAATATTTTTCTTTTCTTTTAATTAATATTTGAATGCTATCTCTCTCATCTCTTTCTATTTATTTTATTTATTCACTAACACTTCTCTTCTACTCATAATTTGAACCCTCTCCCTCTCTGTGTGTTCGAATTCCTCTCATTCTCTCTCTACCTCATTCTTCTATTCTTCTATTCTTGTACTCACATAAAGGAATCTCTATACTGTGATATAGAGGATTCCTCTTCTTTTCTGTTCTCTTCTTTTTCATATGAGCAGGAACAAGGATAAGAACATTCTTATTGAAGCTGATCCTGAACCTGAAAGGACTCTAAAGAGAAGCTAAAGCACAACACTCTGGAGAGGACCATACAGAAATTTTTGAAAAAGAAGAAGACATGACAGCCGAAAATAACAACAATGGTGGAGATGCAAGGAAGATGCTTGGTGACTTTACTGCACCAACTTCTGACTTCTATGGAAGAAGCATCTCAATTCTTGCAATTGGAGCAAACAACTTTGAGCTTAAGCCTCAATTAGTTTCTCTAATGCAGCAGAATTGCAAGTTTCATGGACTTCCATTGGAAGATCCTCATCAGTTTTTAGCTGAATTCTTATAAATCTGTGACACTGTTAAGACCAATGGGGTTAATCCTAAGGTCTACAGACTTATTCTTTTCCCCTTTGCTGTAAGAGACAGAGCTAGGATATGGTTGGACTCACAACCTAAAGAAAGCCTGAACTCTTGGAAAAAGTTAGTCAATGCTTTCTTGGCCAAATTCTTTCCATCTCAGAAGTTGAGCAAGCTTAGAGTGGAAGTCCAAACCTTCAGACAAAAGGAAGGTGAATCCCTCTATGAAGCTTGGGAAAGATACAAGCAATTGATCAGAAGGTGTCCTTCTGACATGCTTTCAGAATGGAGCATCTTTTGTATATTCTATGATGGTCTGTCTGAATTGCCCAAGATGTCATTGGATCACTCTGCTGGTGGATCTCTTCATCTAAAGAAAATGCCTGCAGAAGCCCAGGAACTCATTGAGATGGTTGCAAATAACCAATTCATGTATACTTCTGAAAGAAATCCTGTGAATAATGGGATGACTCAGAAGAAAGAAGTTCTTGAGATTGATACTCTGAATGCAATATTGGCTCAGAATAAAATATTAACTCAGCAAGTCAATATGATTTCTCAGGGTCTGACTGGAATGCAAGCAGCATCCGACAGTACTAAAGAAGCTTCCTCTGAAGAAGAAGCTTATGACCCTGAGAATCCTGCAATGGAAGAGGTGAATTACATGGGAGAATCCTATGGAAATACCTATAATCCTTCATGGAGAAATCATCCTAATTTCTCATGGAAGGATCAGCAAAAGCCTAATCAAGGCTTCAATAATAATAATGGTGGGAGAAATAGGTTTGGCAATAGCAAGCCTTTTCCATCATCTTCTGAGCAACAGACAGAGAATTCTAAGCAGAGCCTCTCTGACTTAGCAACCATAGTCTCTGATCTATCTAAGACCACTCTCAGTTTCATGACTGAAACAAGGTCCTCCATCAGAAATTTGGAGGCACAAGTGGGTTAACTAAGTAAAAGAGTTACTGAAATCCCTCCTAGTACTCTCCCAAGTAATACAGAAAAGAATCCAAAGAGAGTGCAACGCCATAAATATACCCAACATGGCTGAAACTATAGAGGAGGAAGATGCAGTGATTTCTAGTGAGGAAAACCTCAATGGACGTCCACTGGCCACTAAAGAGTTCCCCAATGAGGAACCAAAGGAATCTGAGGCTCATATAGAGACCATAGAGATTCCACTGAACTTACTGTTGCTATTCATAAAATCTGATGAGTATTCTTCCTCTGAAGAGGATGAAGATATTGTTGAAGAGCAAGTTGCTTAGTACCTAGGAGCAATCATGAAGCTGAATACCAAGTTATTTGGTAATGAGACTTGGGAGGATGAACCTCCATTGCTCATCAATGAACTGAATGCTTTGGTTCAACTGAAATTACCTCAGAAGAAACCGGATCTCAGAAAGTTCTTAATACCCTGTATCATAGGCACCATGACCTTTAAGAAGGCTCTGTCTGACCTGGGGTCAGGAATAAACCTCATGCTACTCTCTGTAATGGAGAAACTATGGATCTTTGAGGTACAAGCTGCAAGAATCTCACTAGAGATGGCAGACAAATCAATGAAACAGGCTTATGGACTTGTAGAGGATGTCTTAGTGAAGGTTGAAGGCCTGTACATCCCAGCTGACTTCATAATCCTAGACACTGGGAAGGATGAAGATGAATCCATCATCCGTGGAAGACCCTTCCTAGCCACAGCAAAAGCTGTGATTGATGTGGACAGAGGAGAGTTAGTCCTCAAATTGAATGAGGACTACCTTGTGTTTAAGGCTCAAGGATCTTCATCTGTAACCATGGAGAAGAAGCATGAAAAGTTTCTCTTACAGAGTCAAACAGAGCCCCCATACTCAACTTCTAAGTTTGGTGTTGGGAGGCCACCATTAAGCTCTGAGTCTCTGTGAAGCTCTCTAAGAGCTCACTGTCAAGCTATTGACATTAAAGAAACGCTTATTGGGAGGCAACCCAATGATATTTAATTATATTTATCTTTGTTTTCCAGTGTTATTTTATGTTTTCTTTAGGTTGATGATCATGTGAAGTCATAAAAACAACTGCAGAATTAAAGCAGAATCAAAAACAGCATAAAAAATAGCACACCCTAGAGGATAGGCTTACTGCCGTTTAAAAGCCAGTAAGGATAGCAGAATGGGCGTTTAACGCCCAGTCTGGCAGCATTCTAGGCGTTAAACGCCAGAAATGGCAGGCAGACTGGCGTTTAACACCAGAAAAGAGTGTTTGGTGTCTGGCTGATGTTAAACGCCAGAATTGGCAGACAGACTGGCGTTTAACGCCAGAAAAGGGTGTCTGGCTGGCGTTAAATGCCAGAAAGGGGCAGCATACTGGCGTTTAACGCCAGGAAAGTAGCAGAGCTGGCTTTAAACGCCAGAATTGGCACACAGAGGGCGTTTAAACACCAGAATGGTGTAGGGAGTAGAATTCCTTGACACCTCAGGATCTGTGGACCCCACAAGATCCCCACATACCCCAACTCACTCTCTCTCCTCTTCACACCTCTCCATAACACTCTTCCCCAAATACCCTTGACCAATCCTAACCTCTTCCCCAAATACCATTCACCTACCAAATTTCCTACCCTCTTCCCCATATTCTCTTCACCACTCACTTCCATCCATTATAAAACCCCACCTACCTCACCATTCAAATTCAAACCATTTCCCTCCCAAGCCCACCCCTTCATAACCGAATTCCCTCTCTCTCTTACCCTATAAATACCCCTCCTTACAACCTTCAATTTCACACCTCATACACACTTGCCCCCTTGGCCGAATTCACTACTCCCCTCCATCTCCTCCATTTCTTCTTCTTCTAATCCTTTCTTTCTTCTTTTGCTCGAGGACGAGCAAAACTTCTAAGTTTGGTGTGGGAAAAAGCTCTATTTTTTGTTTTTCCATAACCATTAATGGCACCTAAGGCCGGAGAAACCTCTAGAAAGAGGAAAAGGAAGGCAATTGCTTCCACCTCCGAGTCATGAGAGATGGAGAGATTCATCTCAAAAGCCCATCACTAAGAAAAGGATGGAGCAAACAAGAGAGCCCACTCATGGACCTCAACAAGAGCATGAGGAAATTCCTCATCAAGAAATCTCTGAGATACCTCAAGGGATGCACTTTCCTCCACACAACTATTGGGAGTAAATCAACAGCTCCTTAGGAGAATTGAGTTCCAACATGGGGCAACTAAGGATAGAGCACCAAGAGCACTCCATTATCCTCAATGAAATCAGAGAAGACCAAAAGGCCATGAGAGAGGAGCAACAAAGGCAAGGAAGAGACATAGAGGAGCTCAAGCACTCCATAAGATCTTCAAGAGGAAGAACTAGCCGTCATTACTAAGGTGGACCCGTTCTTTAATTTCCTTGTTCTTAATTTTCTGTTTTTTGAATTCTATGCTTTATGTTTTTTCTATGTTTGTGTCTTTATTACATGATCATTAGTGTCTAGTGTCTATGTCTTAAAGCTATGAATGTCCTATGAATCCTTCACCTTTCTTAAATGAAAAATGTTTTTAATTGCAAAAGAACAAGAAGTGCATGATTTCGAATTCTATCTTGAAATTAGTTTAATTATTTTGATGTGGTGGCAATACTCTTTGTTTTCTGAATGAATGCTTGAACAGTGCATATTTTTGAATTTGTTGTTTATGAATGTTAAAATTGTTGGCTCTTGAAAGAATAATGAAAAAAGAGAAATGTTATTGATAATCTGAAAAATTATAAAATTGATTCTTGAAGCAAAAAAAAGCAGTGAAAAGCAAAAGCTTGCGAAAAAAATATGAAAAAAATGGCAAAAAAAAGAAAAGAAAGAAAAAGAAAAAACAAGCAGAAAAAGTCAATAGCTCTTTAAACTAAAAGGCAAGAGTAAAAAGGATCCAAGGCTTTGAGTATTAATGGATAGGAGGGCCAAAGGAATAAAATCATGGCCTAAGCAGCTAAATCAAGCTGTCCCTAACCATGTGCTTGTGGCGTGAAGGTGTCAAGTGAAAAGCTTGAGACTGAGCAGTTAAAGTCGTGGTCCAAAGCAAAAAGAGTGTGCTTAAGAGCTTTGGGCACCTCTAACTGGGGACTCTAGCAAAGCTGAGTCACAATCTGAAAAGGTTTACCCAGTTATATGTCTGTGGCATTTATGTATCTGGTGGTAATACTGGAAAACAAAATGCTTAGGGTCACGGCGAAGACTCATAAAGTAGCTGTGTTCAAGAATCAACATACTGAACTAAGAGAATCAATAACACTATCTGAATTCTAAGTTCCTATGGATGCCAATCATTCTGAACTTCAAAGGATAAAGTGAGATGCCAAAACTGCTCAGAAGCAAAAAGGCTACTAGCCCCGCTCATCTAATTGGAACTAAGTTCATTGATAAGTTTAGAATTTATTGTATTTTCTCTTCTTTTTATCCTATTTTGTTTTTAGTTGCTTGGGGACAAACAACAATTTAAGTTTGGTGTTGTGATGAGCGGATAATTTATACCCTTTTTGGCATTGTTTTTACATAGTTTTTAGTATGTTTTAGTTACTTTTTATTATATTTTTATTAGTTTTTATGCAAAAATCACATTTCTGGACTTTACTATGAGTTTGTGTATTTTTCTGTAATATCAGGTATTTTCTGGCTGAAATTGAGGGACCTGAGCAAAAATCTGATTCAGAGGCTGAGAAAGGACTGCAGATGCTGTTGGATTCTGACCCTCTTGCACTCAAAGTGGATTTTCTGAAGCTACAGAAGCCCAATTGGTGTGCTCTCAGTTGCGTTGGAAATTAAACATCTGGGGCTTTCTAGAAATGGATAATAGTCCATACTTTGCCTGAGATTTGATGGCCCAAACTGGCATTCAAACGCCCATCAGAGACCCTTTTCTAGAGTAAAATGCCCAAACTGGCACCAGAACTGGAGTTAAACGCCCAAAATGGCACCCAAGCTAGCGTTTAACTCCAAGAATGGCCTATGCACATGAAAGCTTCAATGCTCAGCCCAAGCACACACCAAGTGGGCCCCAGAAGTGGATTTCTGCATTATCTGCACTTAGTTACTTATTTTCTGTAATTCCTAGTAACTAGTTTAGTATAAATAGCACTTTTTACTATTGTATTATCGAGCTTATGCCATATTTCACGTTTTAAGAGGCTGGCCATTCGGCCATGCCTAGACCTCTTTTCAGTTATGTATTTTCTACGGTGGAGTTTCTCCACCCCATAGATTAAGGTGTGAAGCTCTGCTGTTCTTCATGAATTAATGCAAGTACTATTATTTTTCTTTCAATTCACGCCTACTTCTTCTCCAAGATATACTCTTGTACTTAATTCAGTTAAGTCAGAATGAAGGGGTGACTCGTGACAATCACCCAATCTTCGTTACTCGCTTAGCCAAGATCCGCGTGCCTGACAACCACAAAGCGGTCTACATGATGTTCAACGTAGTCATTGGATGACAGCCAGAGTATATTCTCTTGGATCTCTAATACATGGACCGAGTTCGTGAGATTAGGATCTTCGTGGTATAGGTTAGAACCAATTGGCAGCCATTCCTGAGATCCGGAAAGTCTAAACCTTGTCTGGGGTATTCCGAGTAGGATCTGGGAAGGGATGAATGTGACGAGCTTCAAACTTGCAAATGTTGGGCACAGTGACAGTGTGCAAAAAGACAAGGGTCCTATTCTGACGCTAGCGGGAACCGACAGATGATTAGCCATGCGGTAGCTGTACTTGGTATTTTTCATCCGAGACGAGAAATCCGATAGTTGATTAGTCGTGCAGAGATCGTACCTGGTATTTTTCATCCGAGAGGATCATACAGCTTGCCATGGAAGGGAGCACGCATGGTTGGAAGAAGACAATAGGAAAGCAGAGGTTCAGAAGCAACAAAGCATCTCCAAACGCTTATCTAAAACTCCCACCAACGAATCACATAAGTATCTTTCTCTTATTTTATGTTTTATTTATCCTTTAAATATCAAAACCTCATAACCATTTGAATATTCCTGACTGAGATTTACAAGATGACCATAACTTGCTTCAAGCCGACAATCTCCGTGGGATCGACCCTTACTCACGTAAGGTATTACTTGGACGACCCAGTGCACTTGCTGGTTAGTTGTGCGGAGTTGTGAAAAGTGTGAATCATAATTTCGAGCACCAGAGCCTTTGAAGAAAAGGGATAAAACAAAACCGTTAAATTGAAAAGTGCAACACTCCGATCGATAACGTAACAAAACACGTAAAGGGTAAACCAATGCGAAAATATATATAAAGAGTGCCAAAAATACAAATATCCCAAAACTCAAGATCCAGTTGCAAAGATAACCGGCCCGAGCATAGAAGTATATACAAGTATATATAGCAAGGAATTCAAAGGAAACCCAAAGGGGCGAAATATAAAACCTATTCTCCAAAACAACCTCTAAGAGGAGTCAAAACAGTATATATATATATATATATATATATATATATATATATATATATATATATATATATATATATATATATATATAATTTAGTGGAGATAAAAGTATCTAAGTGAAAACATAAAACCAGAATAAAGTCTCGAGAACCAAGGATCTTAGCTAATCCAGAAGTCTCGAGCATGCCTCAGCGAGAAACCTCACGTCCTGCATCTAAAAACCACAAAATCCGCATGGGTGAGAATCGTAGGTTCTCAGTATGGTAACAGTGCCCACATATCTAACATGTAATGTCCTGGGAAAGCCGAAGGCAATTCTAGAACTTCCAACAGATAATTCAAAGCTTAAAAATAGACTAAACCATAAATGGCAACTGACTAAAGATCTTCAGTCTAACTAATACTTCCCTTTCCAAATCCTTCAGACCTCCCAACCACCAACATTGGTATAATATGGCAAACACAATTATATCAGACAGAAGATATACAGATAGGAAGCAGATATGACATTTAGACAATTAATAGGTAATATGCAGTCAATTAGGCAATTCCAAACAATTCACATAGTATGCATATGATGAATGCCTGTCCTAATGGCTGGTGATATCATCTGTCGGTTATATAGCCAACCCGACAAGTCCTGGTAGCTAACCATTAGACTGTCCCTCTGTCGTGCATCCCCAACTCTAGTTATTCACAACATAAGTCATAATTCATATCCAACACCCTCACTGGTGTATATTCACGGGGGCGAGCTCATCCGGAACTTTTACAGTGTCCGACCACACATACGACATAGGGTCAGTAGAGTATCGAGTCTCCACCTGGAGCACATGGTGGCTAGCCACTGCTTTCTCCCAGGGAAACTTGTATCTCAGATAGTGGATGTGCAACATTCACATTTCATTCAATACGCATATATGCAAACATACTGAGCCATAATTCAATAATAGTTTAGTCGTAACTCGGCAATATCTCAGCCATTCGGCTCATAATACAATTCATACCCAGCCAATTCATTAACAATAGCAGCCCTTCGACTCATGGCATATCAAGCACTTTCACATTATCCTCTGTATCTCATACAATGATCCTTGATCATCATTCATCATTAATTTTTCCCTTTCTTCATCCACAAGTTACCACATTTGCTAGCCCTTCCCATTGCTAGGCATATCACCAAGTTTTAAGACATAAGTGGGGAGATCAGAGGCGTAGAAGTCTGAAATTTGGCTTTTAAAACTCAAAAATCAACTTTGGGATGAAAATAGGGTCACGCGATCACGTGCACGCGTGGATGGGAGAAAAACCAAGTGACGCCTATGCATCATCCACGCATACGCGTGGGTGCACTTTGTGCCCCAGGAACAAAACCAGCACAACCCAGGCACAACTCTCGGGAATTTTGGCTGGGCCAATTGAATTCGCCCATCGACGTGTACATGTAGGCCACGCGCACGCGTGAGTAGTGAAAATTTGAAAGCGACGCGTGCGTGTCGGCCACTCATACGCGTTGGAGTGCGTTCTGCCAAAAATTTTACTAAGTTAAAAAGCTCCAGAATTCACAGTTTCAAACCCCAATCTTCCAACGGGTATAACTTCTCGGGTTTAAATCGTTTTTCATCCGTTCTTCGAACGGCATGGACATCCCGGATCCAATTTCATTTCTAAATAAATTTGGCACAAATCGGGGATCGGGAGTCCAAGTTATGCTCCATCAAAGTATGCCTAAAAACCACATTTTCATACCAAACCACAAAGTGTCATTTTCAAAACAACCCAATTCCAACCCTTTTTAAAATCAAGGAAAACATACCAAAAATCAACTCAAAACTCCTTAACTCATACATAAACATTCCTATCAAGTTCACAAAATCACCATTCCACCATTATAATCCATCTCAATCAAATAGATCAATATCGAACACATTACCATGTCATATACTCTTCCTCAACCTAATTTCCAACAACACATATCCAATCAACCATCATTACATACAATCAATATCACCCGCTCCATCAACATGGTTTTACTCACAATTTAGCATTTTGGAGGCTTAAGAGAGGAGAGAGAGTGCTGAAATAAGGATTTTAGGTTTAGTTTGGTTGGGCCAAGGGCCCAATATGGGTCCGGTTCGCCCGGTTTGGCCCGTTCGGTCCAATTTTGGGCCGATTTCTATAAAATTAGTATCAGAATTCTCGTTTTAATCTCCTCTATCATATTAAGCCATAAAAATTACATTTTTGACTTTCTAGAACAAATTCTCATTTATGGGCTAATTAGTCATTAATTAACCGGGTTTTATAGGGCTCAAAATCTACTGGTGTAGGTTAATGCCAGCACTTTTTGATGAAATTAGCGATGCTAATGCTTCATCATATACCTTCTATTCTCATAATTATCAAGTTAGTAATGTCGTTAAAACGCGTCATGCTAGGGAGAGGTATCCACACCCTTATAAGGCATGCTTCGTTCCCCTCCCCAACCGATGTGGGACCTTACAATTCACCCCCTTAAGGGAGCCCAGCGCCCTTGCTGGCACATCAATCCGGGCTCCAACTCTGATACCATCTGTAACAGCCCAGACAATCTGCTAGCACGATATTGTCTGCTTTGGCACATAAGGCCTCACGGTTTTGCCTTTGACGATATGGATGATAGCCGAAGCCCCCACACTCACTCGTCAAAACGCGTCATGCTAGAGAGAGGTATCCACACCCTTATAAGGCATGCTTCATTCTCTTCTCCAACCGATGTGGGACCTTACATTTATACTAGTAGCTTAAATGTTTATCTCCAGATATCTTGTCATTTGTATTCTAATACATCTAGTTTTAGTAATTATCCTTTTGAGATATTTTGGCAGCAGCTTAAGGTGACTAAGCACCCTTAAGCCACGGCCTCACTCTCATCATTTGATACCCAGCTGCTATCTTATTCTCTAACCAAACTCAAAGAAAGAAAGAAAGAAAGAAAAGAGAGAAAACTCCATGAAAACCTACCTTCCAAGCTCGATTTCTTCCTCACTAAAACTCCAATCAAAATTCTAAACTGATTAAAGTGATCCTCTCTTCTTCCTCCTCAAATCCATGTCACTTTTTATGGATCAAAATCAGGTTTGGTAGCTGCTCACTCTTCATGTTTAGTTCTGCTATAAGAGCTATGCTTAAAACTAGTGATTTTTTATATTTCTTCTTAGATCTCTTGCCTAGTTGACTTGTGAGCAAAGAAATCTCTAATTTCAGCAAGATTAAGGTGATAAAATCCTTCTTATTTGGCTGCTAAAGGTTCAGTCTGTTGTGCTTCCATGGTTTTAAAGTGGATTTTGATTGAAAATTACGTGAAAAAGTGAACTAGGAAGCTTTTTGGTGCAACCAGTTTTAGGAGCAGCAACAAGAGATAGGGTTTGATGAAATTATTTTTGATTAATTGTGTTCTTGTTGTGTGATTGCTGAGCTATTGGTTTGTGCTTGAAATTGAATGTTATTATGCTTGAATTATGTTGAAAATTTGGTGAAAAGTGAGCTTGCAATTCGGTTTCATGTTACTGCAGGAAAATAGAACTGTCCAACCCTATTTGATGCTTTATTTAAGTTGGAATCATGATGAAAATGATGTGATTTGGTAGCTGAAAAATGGAATTAAAAGTTGAGAAAAATCAGTTATCGAATAGATCGAAAAACTAGTTAAATATCAAGTGAAAATTTGATTAACTTTGATGAAGTTGCTTCAGTTTCTTGAAGAACAAGAAACCACGGCTATTTGGTTATTTTTTGGTCAAAATATAATTATGAAAAAGTTAGGGGTTGAAAGTTAATTTAAAAAAACTATTAGGGCCAAAGTATAATTTTAAAAAATTAAGTGGTTAAAGTGTAATTTCCAAAATGTTTGGGGATTAAAATAAAATTTTCAAAAGTTTATAAATAAAATATTATTAAATAAATTTTGATAATAAAATATTAAGATATTATTTTCTTTATAATATTATTTTATTAATAATAACATAATAATTAAAAAATGGTAAAAATACAAGTTTTCCTAGCCTTAGAAAGACAACTTTAAGCCCATAATTTTATAATTTTCTTCATAAAACATCTAGTGAGTGGTAAGAACATGTTAAAGAGACAGAAATGAAATAAAGGAAGAACATTAAGGAAAAGATAAAAGCTAGTTAAGAAAGCGTACAAAGAGTAACAATATGAATGTTAAAGAGACAAACAGAAGTAGAATCAAGAAACAGAAAAGGAAAGAGACAATAACCAAGAATATGAAACTAATGATGAATAATGAGAATGAAATGTTGGTTATCTGCTGCAAGGAGGCAGTCAAATAGATGTTGGTGTGACCACCAAGAATGCAAAGATACGTGAGTATTTTATACCTTTTCTTAATATTTTCTAGTTGTTTTAAGTTAGATTTTATTTAGTTTTACTTAATTTTAGTGCAAAAATCCATTTTGGATGCTACTTTGATTTGTTTTAGTGTTTTTATGATTTCAGGTGAAATTCGAAGCAATTGGACGGAGTTTGGAGTTAAAAAAGAAAAAGCTGGCAGCACCCTCTCTGGGCGCTAAACACCCAACTGGCGTTTAGCGCTAGCAAGGGATCAGGACCAGAGGTGTACAACCCCCTTTAGGGCGTTAAACGCCCAAAATGGCGTTTAACGCTAACAGCTGACCAAATTTACCCTCTCTTTGGCATCTCAAATGGATTTAGCATTTATTAGTTATATTTTATTTTCTTTTTGTATATTTTATTTAAAAACAATACCTTTTAGTTTTAGGATTTATTATTTTAATTTACTTTCTGTATCAAATTAGGTTAGTATAAAAGGGAAAAGATCTTTTGTATTCGGATCTTCTTTCTTCCATACGTTTTTTCAGAACCCTTGTTTTCTCTGTAAGTCGTGAGCCACTAAACCTCTTGGTTAAGGTTAGGAGCTTTGTTTATTTCTATGGATTAAAACTATTATTATTCTATTTTAATTAATATATTGATTCAATTCTAAAGATTATTTTCGTTCTTTATCTTATGATTTGGGTGGAACGAGAGTATGACCTTATTCTACATGAGTTCTTGTGATTCTCGAGAGAGTTATCTCGCTTGAACTACAGCTTGAAAATAAATTCCTTCTAAATTGATAATTACATGAACTAATTGGGATATGTGACATATAATCTTGTTAGCTTTGATTAATTAGGGTTTTTGTGGCCATAAACTAGTTTTTTTAACTTAACCCTCTAATCGGAATTAAGTGACCACGAGAGTGGTGGTTAATGAAGGTTAGAGGAGGCTAAATCACTAAGAGATTAGGGTTTAGATATTTATAGTTTACCATGGGATGAATCATACACTGTTAAAATAGTTGGTAAGAACTTTTAATCCGGAAAAGTAAACATCTCCGAAGCCTTAACTGTTTTCTCATACTATTTTCATACCAAACCCTTATTTTCTTTATTTACTTGCCTATTTATTGTTTTATGTGTTATTCAACCATCAAAACCCCTTTTCCATTCGTCTAACTAAGTCCAACTGGATAACCATTGTTTTCTCAGTCCGACAATTCTCGTGGGATCGACCCTCACTCACTTGAGATATTACTTGGATGACCCAATGCACTTGCCGGTTAAGCTGTGTGAAATTCTAATTTGCGCACCAAGTTTTTGGCACCGTTGCCGGGGATTGTTTGTGATTGACAACTACTAGTTGTCTAGTTGCTTAGATTAGGTATTTTTCTTAGTTTTGTTCTTAATTTTCGTTTTGGTTTTCAACTTTTAGTTTTGATTATTTTTCTCTAACTTCTCATTTTAAGTTTGGTGTTCCTTTATATATCTCTTAATTTCATTTATTTATTTAACCTTTAATTTTTGAATTGATTCTTGTTTAGTTTCTAGTAATTTCAGAAATTAAGTTTGGTGTCCCCATAGCGATTTCTCCTTTAAAAATTTTCGAAAACATTAGCATTAGTGTTTGTTTACTTTACAAATTAGTAGCTCAATTTCTCTTACTTATTTTTGAAAATTTTGGTTCATTTCCAATTCTGCTTTATTTTAATTTTGTTACACATGATACCTCACAGGGGACCTTCTGCACTCTGACATAGTTGTTTTTATGTTGTTTTTAGTTACATTTCATTAAGTTTTAGTATATTTTAGTGAAAAATTCATCTTTGGATGCTACTTTGAGTTTTTGTGGTATTTATATGATTTTAAAGAAATTTCGGGCAGATTTGATAAAGTCTTGGGTAAAGACAAAGAAAGGATAGCAGATGCTGTTAACCCTGACCTTCTTGCATTTCAACGTACAAAACTTGAGCTACAAAGGTCCAATTGATGCAGTTTCAATGACCTTAGAAAGATAACATCCAGAGCTTTCCAATAATATATGATAATCTATACTTTTCTTCTGGAATCACTGCCAAATTAGGCACTAAATGCCAAGCCTGGCATTTAGCGCCCAAGAAGTAGTAACTCCCAGTGCTGAACTTCTAAAACTGGCGTTCAACGCCAGCCAGGGAGCTAAATCCAGAATGTACTAGCTCCCCTATGGGCGTCCAACACCCAAATTGGCACTGAACGCCAGTAAGCAGCCGAAGCACTCACCAAGTGGGCCCTCAAAGTGGATTTTAGCACTCCTTAGGCTTATCTTATCTTACCTTTGTAATTTTAAATTTAAAATAATATCTTTTAGGTTTAGCATTTACTATTTAAAGAGGAGATCACTTAGGTTTTAGAACATTCAGACCTTCTTTACTTTTAAAACTCTATTTTCTTTTTAAAGTTATGAGCAACTAAACCTCCTGGTTAAGGTTAGGAGCTCTGTTTATTTCTAAGGATTAGTATTATTATTTTTCTATGTTAACCTCTGTTTGATTCAATTTTAAGGTGTGTTTTCATTCTTAATCTAAATGAAACCTGGTGAAATGAAAGTATAACCCTTCTTCTACATGGGTTCTGGTGAGTCTCGGAAGGGATAACTGGGATCGAAGCTTGAGAATACACCTCCTAGACGGCTAATCCACAACTCGTTGGGGACATGGGAACATCTGTTCAGCCGGAATCTGGGGTGATTAGGGCCTTTGTGGTATAAACTAGAATACTGAGCTTCACCCTCATTCAAATTGAATGACCACTGATGCTGGTGTTTGATGAGAATCAGAGGAGATTAAATTGCTAAGAAATTAGGGTTTAATCACTTACAGTTTGCCATAGAATGAATCATTCATTGTTAAAATAGTTAGTAAGAATTTTGAATCAGGAAAGATAAACATCTCTGAGACTTTAACTGTTTTCTTTATATTGATTTTACACTAATCTTTTTTTGCTTTTCTTATTTCATTGCTTTATGCATTTACACCAACAACCTTCTTTTACTATTTGCCTAACTAAGGCCAGCAAGATAACTATTGCTTGCTCAATCCAACAATCCTTGTAGGATCGACCCTCACTCACCTGAGGTATTACCTGGATGACCCGGTGCACTTGCCGGTGAAATTGTGCGAGTTCAAATTTTGCGCACCAAGTTTTGGCGCCGTTGTCGAGGATTGTTCGTGATTGACAACTACCAGTTGTCTTGTTACTTAGATTAGGTATTTTTTTTATTAGTTCTGACCATTTATTTCCTTTTGAGTTTCTAATTTTAAGTTTTACTTATTTTCCTATATTTTTTCAAAAAAATTTCACTATTAATTTTTACTTATTTTCAAATTTTAAGTTTGGTATCTCTTTAAGTGTTTTCTTTCCTTTTTAAATTTTGAAACCCTTTAAAAACTCTTTCTTTTATTTTTAATTTTCAAAAATTTTGGTTAATTCTTGCATCCTTAGCTTATTATTTTTATTTAATTTCAAATTTTAAGTTTGGTGTTTCTTTAGTCTTTATTTTTCCTTTAATTCGAATTTTCTTTCTTTTGAATTTTTGAAAATTCTTTCATCTTTTTCTTATCTTGATTTAAAATTTTTAAGTTTGGTGTCCTGTTAGTGATTTTTTTTATTTAATTTAATTTTCTTTAATCTTATCTTGTTTATCTTTCCTGATCTTGGATCTTTATCTTATTTTTCTTTTTCCTTGATTTTCAAATTTTGTTACCTTATCTTATCTTTATTTTAAATTCAAATTTTAACTTTGGTGTTTCTTTAGTTTCTCTTTCTTTCATTTTGAATTTTAAAATCTTTATTTGATTTTTTTCTAATTTTAAAAAATTTTCAAATCAAATCTTCCATCTTTAATTTCAAATCTTCCTAGTTAATTGTTTGCTTTCTTTAATTTTTCTTTTTCTTTCTTTTTCGAAAAATTTTGAACCTCTTTCTTTTTCTTTATTTTCGAAAAAGTTTTGAATTAAATCCTCCACCTTTATTTTCGATTGTTTTTATTAATTACTTTATCATACTTTATTTATTTATTAGAATATTTCACAAGGAGTTCTCTATACTCTAACATAGAGACCCCTACCTTTCCTTTTCTTGCTTTGTTTCTTCTGGTTGTTTATGAGCAGGAATAGGGATACAGAGTCCCTCCTTGATTTTGATCCTGAATCTGAGAGGACTTTAAGGCGGCATTTGCAACAAAACCAAGCTTACAAGGCCGAAGAGAATCTCACAGAATATTTCGAGAAGGAAGCTGAAGAGACAAGTATGGCAGCCAATAATCCAAACGCTAATGAGCACGCCCGGAAGGTGCTTGGCTTATACACTACACCCACATCTGACTTTTATAGGTGCAGTATATCTATACCTGCCATAGGTGCCAATAATTTTGAGCTCAAGCCTCAACTAGTCACTCTGGTGCAACAGAATTGTCAGTTTGATGGACTCCCACAAGAGGACCCCCAACAAGTTCATATCTGATTTCTTACAGATCTGTGATACTGTTAAGACAAATGGAGTGAACCCAGAGGTTTACAAGGTCATGCTCTTTTCTTTTGCTGTAAGGGACAGAGCAAAGCTATGGATGGATTCTCAGCCTAAGGAAAGCCTGGACACATGAGACAAGGTGGTTATTGGATTTCTGACCAAATTCTTTCCATCCCAGAAGCTGAGAAAGCTTAGAGTGAAAGTCCAGACTTTTAGACAGAAAGAGGGAGAGTCCCTCTATGAGGCCTGGGAGAGGTACAAGCAGCTGATCAGGAGATGCCCTTCCGACATGATCTCAGAGTGGACCATGTTAGAAATTTTTTATGATGGCCTCTCTGAGATGTTCAAGATGTCACTGGATCACTCTGCAGGTGGTTCACTCCCCATGAAGAAGACGCCTGAGGAGGCGCAGGAGCTCATTGAGATGGTTGCTAACAACCAATATATGTATACCTTTGAGAGGAACCCTGTGAACACTGGGATCACTCAGAAGAGAGGAGTCATAGAGGTGGACACATTGGATGCCATTTTGGCCCAAAACAAGCTCATGTCCCAACAAATCAACATGATCTCCTAACACCTAAGTGGGATGCAAGTTTCAGCGGTTACAACTCAAGAGGCATCCTTTGAAGGAGACACTGGTGACAATGCTTAGACCACCATAGAGGAAGTAAATTACATGGAAAATTCCTCCAAAAAATCCAATAATAATCCTTATTCAAAAACTTTTAATCAGGGATGGAGGAATCACCCCAACTTCGGGTGGAGAGATCAGCAGATGCCTCAATAAGGCTTCAACAATAATCATGGTGGAACCAATTAAAACTGGTTCAACAACAGACAGTTCTAACCCTCTTAGCAGTAGATGGAGATGCCCACACAAAGCCTCTCAAACATGGCCACCATAGTTTCTAACCTCTCCAAGTCCACTCAAAGCTTCATGATAGAGACTCGGTCCTCAATTCGAAACTTGGAGATACAAGTGGGTCAGTTGAGTAAAATGTTACATGAGGAACACTCCAACACTCTTCCTAGCAACACAGAAATGAATCCATGGGAAAAGTGCAAAGCCCTCACTATGGAAGCTGAGGCCGAATCCAAGGAAGAGGATGCTATTGAGGATCTGAAGGAGAACAAAGCTCAGGAGGAGACTGGGAGTGTACTTATACACACCCCTATGGAGATGAAGGAGCCTGAAGAACAACCCTCTCTAAACATGCAAAAGGAGATTGGGGATGAGCAATTTGCTCAATTCTTGGCAGTCCTCAGGAAGCTGCAAGTTAATATCTCTTTTGCTGACGTGTTGGAGAAGAAACCTCCCTATATGGCCTGCCTGAAAAATGCATTATGATGACATGCCATCATGTCATGTTTTTCTATACTTTTTCATATAAGAAATTGATAATTAGTGCTTAAATATTGCATTCTTTTGTGCTTAAATGGTATATTTTATTGATCTTTTGATTTGATAAACTTTGTAGGAAATAAGACGAAAAAGAAGCAAAAAAGCACAAAATAAGCTAAAAAGGAGAAAAAAAGAGTTTTGGAGCACATTTTGAAGTTGGAGCACACTTTGATGCCTTAGTCCACGCTTTTAAAAGCGTGGCCCATGACCATGAATGAAAGAAACAAAGGCTAGTGCTCAATTGAAGGGAGCGCTACGTTAAAATAGTTCACTTTTTCGGGCTTTTCTTAAGCCTTGTGACAACACGACCATGCCTCCTTCAAAGGGCCATAACTTGAGCTACAGATGTCCAATTGATGTGCTCCTTGTTGCATTGGAAAGCTGACATTCAGAGCTTTTCAACGATATATAACAATCTATATTTGACATGAAATTGAAGCACAAGTGATAGGCATCTTTAAGGCCCAAAAACCAACCAAGCAAGTGCTCACACCAAAGCTCGAAGAGGGAAACCACATAGCGCTCAACCAAAGGCCCAAAAAGCATAGCACTACGTTAACTCTTTTCACTTTATCGTGATTTCCAAGCATGGGAGCAAGGGACTTGTGCTGTCCACACACAAGGAGTAGCGCTCAATGAATTAACTGAATGCTCAATAAGTGAGCGCTATGGGCAAAAGGAAATTGGCACAAAGTGGAGTAGCCAAGGCTTGAAGAGGGAGACCAACACAAGCAAAGGGGCACTACATTGAAATACTTCACCAAGCAATATGTATATACCATGGGCAAGGCTTGGTTCGAAGGGAGGCACAAGGCAAGGGAGCGCTACGTTTCCTTACAAAACTGAGCGCTCCACTGGAGCATGGCTCCCACCAAATTCGAACCAAATGCACCCTGACTCAATTGAACCAAGCCAATCCGGATCCACTCTTCTTCAAATCCAAAGCAAGCAAAGCCCATTATCATCACTCAAAAGCACAAGAGATAGTTGGAATATGAATTTCATTTAAATTTGTTTTTAATTTCAATTTCATCTTAATTTTGTAAAGCCTATAAAAAGGCATCTGTTTCATTTCATTAAAAAGGTTGGCTCTAATAGAGAGCAGTAGGAGTAGAATAGAGAGCTCTCTTTTAATTTTCCTTTTTGAACTTGAGAATTGAGATTGGATCTGAGTCTTGCTCTCTAGTTTTCATTCTACTTTCTTCTGCAACCTCTACTTTTTGTTTTAAATTTTGGATTGAGATTGAAGGAATTCTATTTCAAGTCTTGATCTGAAATTCATTTTTGTTTTTTTCTGCATAATTCTGAGAATTGAGGAATTGGATCTGAGTTTTATTTGCTGTTTCATTTACATTTCTTCTGCAATATATTTTCTGTCTGATCAAAGGAGAAATTGAGATCTAGATTTGTTTTCTAACCTCATTGCTCCACTTCGATCTTTAATTTCTCTTTCAGATTTCATCAAGTCTAAGTTTTCTTTCTGTTTTATTTCTTCAAGAAATTTTCCATTTCTGTTTAGATCTTCTGCAACTCATTTCATCTTCTACTTCTCTGATTGATTGTATTTTCATTTTCCTATTGAATTCTAAATCCCAGCACCCAAATCCCTTTTAATCTTCAAGCAATTTAAGATTCCCAGCAATTTAAATTCAGCAATTTAAGTTTCTTGCACTTTAAGTTTCAATCATTTACTTTTCTTGCAATTTAAGTTTCAGCTATTTTACTTTCTTGCACTTTAAGTTTCTGCAATTTTACTTTCTGCACTTTAAATTCACTGCAATTTCCTTTTTGTTGGTTCAATTTCATCCAATTCATCAATGTTAACTTGACTAAACTAATCACCCACTAAAGTTGCTTGATCCATCAATCCCTGTGGGATCGACCTCACTCTAAGTGAGTTTTACTACTTGATGCGACCCAGTACACTTACCGGTGAGTTTTGGTGTGGAATATGAATTTCCACCCATCAAGTTTTTGGCACCGTTGCCGGGGATTGATTTAGATCAACAATGATTAAGTGGGTGAGAAGTGTAGATCAAGCATTTTCTTTGTTTTTGTTCTCTGTTTTAAGTTGATAGGTAGGTGTTTGAGTTATTGCCTCACTAAGAAATTCTTTCTCTGTGACATGAATTTCAATTTTCAATGGTGTTGTGTTTTACAAAATTTAAATAGAGTTCAACTTATCTTGTGATCAAACAAAATTTATGGGATATTACCCACCATCACCAATCTCTAATGGTGGCTGGGAATATCACCAAGAGATCACAATTTCTGAGCACTCCAACCAATGGAGATATGCTTCAAAACCACAAGATGAGTAAGAAAATCATATGGGATACCAACCACCACCACAAAATAATTCATATCATTATCCTCAGGGTGGATGGGAGTATCACCAAGAATTGAAAGAGTATAAACATCTCCCAGAGCCACAAAGTGACTCATACTGTGATGACAGTTACACAAACCGTGGCTGGGAAGGGAATGTCAATAGTTCATACCCCACTCATGAAGAAACATCATCATCGGGGTATGTTTTCAATGAGTTCATGCAAGATTGTCCCCCAAGGCAACAAAATGATTCATACTATGATGAATTCGGCAATGATTTAAGTTGTGCTTGGAAGGATAAAAATTAGAACACATTTAGTAGTTCAAACTCCACTTATCAAGAGCCATTCACAAACTTACCACCCACACAAACTTCCCCTTGAACCAAAGCCTCTCAAAGCTTGAGACCATGCTTGAAAAATATAAGGAGGAGGCACAGAGATCCTGGAATGAAAAAGAGAACTCCCTCAAAAATATAGAAGTGCTGGTAGACCAAATGTTGAATGCAAGAGAGGAGGTGAAAGAGCAAAATAAAGACACTCCTGAATTAAGTGAAACCCCACCTCCTGATTTCTCATGTCAGAATTATCTATCACTTGAATATACCTCAACACAAAACTCCTTCCAAGACCCATACAACTCATTTCACTACCCACAAAACTCATCCCATACCCCTCAAAAAAACTTCACCATAACACCTCCATGTCCACAAAATCACTCTCAGCCTTCATCTCTTGAACCAGTAGTTGAGGACCCCTTCAAAAGTCCAGAGAATTATTGGAAAGACAAGAACAATTCCTGGAGGAACAACAAAAATTCTGGACAGAACAAGAAGTCCTCATCAAGAAGATAGAGGGGCATTTAGAGTAGAAGAGAACTCATTTAGGATTACCAAGTGTTAAGGATGAAGAACAATCTGTGAATGAAGAAGAGGAAGAAGAGATCCCTGTATCAAGTGAAATTTCAATGGAGAAGGAGGTGGAGGAGGCAACTGAACCTGAAATTGCACTTGAGATGACAAGGAAACATGAAAACTCACAACCCTCACAAACTTCCCTGAACCAAAGATGCTCAACACTTGAATCTGTGATTGAGAAATATGAATAGGAGATGAAGAAATATTAGGAAGAACAAAAAACCTCCTCCATGAAAGTGCTATTAAGTCAAATGTTGAGTGTAAAAGAGGAAGTGAAGGAACAAGAAAATGAGGAAGACAATCAAGGAAGCTCATACTCAAGTGAAGCAGAGAGGTACATAGAGGAAGGGCTCATGGAACAACCAATTCAAAAGGATTTTGATGAAGAAAATACTCCAACAATCACACAACAACCAAGTCTTGAATCCAAAGAAGTGAAGGCAAATAACAAGAGCACCAATCATGTTCCTGATCCAGCAAGCAAGCTCAATCAAGCCATTTACAAAAGGAAGCTTGCTGAGGAGAGGCCAAGACAAGGGACACTAGCTTGGTTCGAAGGGAGGCACAAGGCAAGGGAGCGCTACGTTTCTTTACAAAACTGAGCGCTCCACTGGAGCATGGCTCCCACCAAATTCGAACCAAATGCACCCTGACTCAATTGAACCAAGCCAATCCGGATCCACTCTTCTTCAAATCCAAAGCAAGCAAAGCCCATTATCATCACTCAAAGGCATAAAAGATAGTTGGAATAGGAATTTCATTTAAATTTGTTTTTAATTTCAATTTCATCTTAATTTTGTAAAAGCCTATAAAAAGGCATCTATTTCATTTTATTAAAAAGGCTGGCTCTAATAGAGAGCAGTAGGTGTAGAATAGAGAGCTCTCTTTTAATTTTCCTTTTTGAACTTGAGAATTGAGATTGGATCTGAGTCTTGCTCTCTAGTTTTCATTCTACTTTCTTCTGCAACCTCTACTTTCTGTTTTAAATTTTGGATTGAGATTGAAGGAATTCTGTTTCAAGTCTTGATCTGAAATTCATCTTTGTTTTTCTTCTGCATAATTCTGAGAATTGAGAAATTGGATCTGAGTTTTATTTGCTGTTTCATTTACATTTCTTCTGCAATATATTTTTTGTTTGATCAAGGGAGAAATTGAGATCTAGATTTGTTTTCTAACCTCATTGCTCCTCTTCGATCTTTAATTTCTCTTTCAGATTTCATCAAGTCTAAGTTTTCTTTCTGTTTTGTTTCGTCAAGTAATTTTCCATTTCTGTTTAGATCTTCTGCAACTCATTTCATCTTCTACTTCTCTGATTGATTGCATTTTACATTTTCCTATTGAATTCTAAATCCCAGCACCCAAATCCCTTTTAATCTTTAAGCAATTTAAGATTCCCAGCAATTTAGATTCAGCAATTTAAGTTTCTTGCACTTTAAGTTTCAGTCATTCACTTTTCTTGCAATTTAAGTTTCAGCTATTTTACTTTCTTGCACTTTAAGTTTATGCAATTTTACTTTTTTCACTTTAAGTTCACTGCAATTTCCTTTCTGTTGGTTCAATTTCATCCAATTCACCAATGTTAGCTTGACTAAACTAATCACCCACTAAATTTGCTTGATCCATCAATCCCTGTGGGATCGACCTCACTCTAAGTGAGTTTTACTACTTGATCCAACCTGGTATACTTGCCGGTGAGTTTTGGTGTGGAATCTGAATTTCCACCCATCATATTCTCTGAAAAGAAGGCCTTGAATGGAGATAAAATTGTGGTGCTAACAAAGGAGTGCAGGCCTTTGTACAAAGGAAGCTACCTCAGAAGATGCTAGATCTGGAAGCCTCCTGATTTCCTGCACCATAGGGACCATTACTTTTGAGAAGGCACTATGCGACCTTGGATCAAGCATAAATCTGATGCCTCTCTGTGTGATGACGAAGCTGGGGATCCAAAAGGTGTAGCCCATAAGGATGTCACTGGAGATGGAAGACAAGTCCCTGAAACGGGCATATGGATTAGTGGAAAATGTCCTTGTAAAGGTTGAAGACCTTTACCTCCCTGCGGACTTCATGATACTTGATACTGGAGAGGATAGGAACAACTCCATCATCCTAGGCAGGCCCTTCTTAGCTACTGGGAAGGCCTTGATTAATGTTGAGAAAAGAGAGTTGATTCTGAGGTTATGGGAGGACCACATATTGTTTAAGATTCCCAAACCTCACTCTCTCTCTCGGATAAAGGAGGTACTACAGTCGAGCACTTAGTGGAAAGTCTTACAGAACCCCCTGACATCAACTCTAAGTTTGGTGTTCGGCATTCACAACCAACCACTAAGGAAGGAGGTACCAAGAAGAAAGTACCCAAAGGTTGGAGCAACAAAAAGATTCCAACTGAAGACTTCTCACCTGGCATGAGAGTTATCTTCACAAGAAGTCCAGTCATTCCACATACTATGAACCGGATCCTGTCTCTGAAACATGTTGAACTGATTTATGAGAGCACAGGAAAGAAGTTCACTATGAGGGGTGAAGATCTGAACCCCTATCAACCTCCATAAAAGGAGCTGTCCGTCAAGCTAATGACGGTAAAGAAGTACTTGTTAGGAGGCAACCCAACCATATGTATCTTATAGTACTTTTATTTTCTTTTATATTATTTTAGTTTGATTTCATATTATTTTATTTTCCATTGATTTTCATAGTTTTCCTCTTTTTTCTAACATTTGTGATCATGTGTAGCACCTAGAACAGATACAAGAACGCATAAGCAGAAAAATAGAACACCCTAGAGGATGCCCCTTGTTGGAGTTGAGCGCCAGAACTGGCGTTTAGTGCCAGAAGGGGGATGGAAGCTTGGGCATTTAAATGCCCACAAAGAAGCAGTCCAGGACCTGATTTTGGTCCCCCTAATGCGTTCAACGCCCATTCTTGGTGGTGAATGCCCAAATAATAAAAAAAAAGAGTCCCCCTCTGGCGTTTAACGCCCAATCTGGCGTTGAGCGCCTAGGGGGGAGGCAGCAAGGGGTATTCAAATTTTAAAGTGTCTTTGGCCAATGGGCCCCACCCAACTTCCAACCACTTCACCATTACTTTACTTTTATCCCTTTTCTCTCCCTTCTCACCCACTTTTCTATCCTCATTCATCCATCCCATCACCCATCAATTTCTTTGATTCCCGCACCCCACCTTTTCTTCTACCCAATAACCACTCATACATCCCATCAATTTCTCTTCCCACCAGACCCACTCAAATTCAAATTCAATCCCCCCCAATGGCCGAACTTAACCCACCCCACCCACTATAAATACCCATCACTTCTTCCCCCTTCACCACACCTTCACATACTCTTCCCCTCTTCCATATTCATCATCATACACTTTCCTTTCTTCCTTTTTCCTTTTTCTTCCCCTAAAGGCCGAAGCATCTACCCATATCCACTCTATCTTTTTCTTATATCTTCTCTATTTTTCCTTTTCTTTTATTTCTATTTGCTCAAGGACGAGTAAAATTCTTAAGTTTGGTATTGGAAAGCTCCGCTTTTTGCTTTCTATATCCTATCTTCATGACACCAAAGACCGAAGAATCCTCAAGAAAAAGAACAGAAAAAGCCTCCGCTTCCACTTTCGAGCCATTGGAGACCACACGATTCCTCACCAAGGCCCATCAAGACCATATCTATGATGTGATAAGGAAGAAGAAGGTGATTCCTAAGGTCCCCTTCAAACTGAAGGATGATGAGTATCTGAAAATCTTACACCAAGTTTTGAGACGAGATTGGAGAATTTTTGCCAATCCCATTTTCGAGGTTGGAGTATTAATGGTGCAAGAATTCTATGCCAATGTCTGGGTCACTAAAAGGCATGACACGAGCATGAATGCGGACCCGAAACATTGGCGCACCATGGTCAGAGGGCACATCATAGATTTTAGCCCATAGAGTGTGAGGGTGGCGCTACAGTTGCCAGAGCCAATAGGTGACCCTCAATCATACACTCAAAGGGTCAACACTAACTAGAGGCTGGACTAAGTTCTTACTGATATCTGCATGCCTAGAGCTCAGTGAAGGAGGGATGCTCAAGGCAAGCCTTACCAACTACGTAGGTTTGACCTTAAGCTAGTGGCTAAAGGATGGTTGGAGTTTATCCAACGCTCAATCATTCCTACGAGTATCCGCTATGAGGTTACAATTGAGAGAGTAGTGATGATCCACTACATCATGCTCGGCAGTGAGGTGGAGATACATGAGGTGATCCCTCAAGAGATTTACAAAGTAGCTGACAAACCCTCCACTCAAGCACGGCTGGTGTTCCCTCATCTCATTTATCACCTATGTGGAGCAGCTGGAGTTCGCATAGGGGGAGATACCCTGATTGACAAAAAGAAACCCATCACAAGAAAGGGTATGGAGTACGCTAGAGAGCTTGCATAAGGACCAGAGCAAGAGCTAATTCCACCACCTCCACAGGATATTCCAGAGATGCCTCAAGGGATGCGCTTCTCTTCTCGTGACTACCGGGATCAGTTGAACACATCTCTAGGGGAGCTGACATCATCAGTTGATCAGCTGAGGCTGGAGCATCAGGACCAGTCTACTATTGAAGAGGCAAGGGCGTGACATTGAGGAGCTTAAATGCTCCGGAGGATTTCCCGGAGGGAGCAGTGGCCGCAATCACTGAGGTGGTCTAGTTTCATTCTTCCTACATTTATTTTATCTCTATTATCTTTGTTGTAAAACCCGGTTAATTAATGGCTAATTAACTCATAAATTAAAATATATTCTAGAAAGTGAGAAATGAGATTTTTATGGTTTAATATGATAGAGAAAATTAAAACGAGAATTTTGACACCAATTTTAAGGAATCAGCCCCAAGATTGGGCCAAACGTGCCAAACCGGGCCAACTGGATACAAGTTGGGCCCAAGGGCCTAGCCAAGCCTCATTAATATAGAGAGCTCAGCTCTCTCTTCCCTCTTAAACAAACACACACGCTGCAAATACACAAAGGGAAAGGGGGAAACATGAAACCCTTATTCCTATGCACTTCCAACTTCCATTGATCATAACTTTTGATCCAGAGCTCTGATTGACAAGCCGTTTGTGGCCACGCATTGAGCTTGATGAGACCTTCAATTCTATCCAAACAAAAATGTAAGTAAGTCGCGTTTTCCTAGCTCCATTTCTGTTGGTATATCAATTTTGGGTTTAAGGAACTCAATTCCTTGATGATTTTCATGTTTTAGGGGTTTACTAGACTTAATTCCTTGTGGGTATTACTCAAGGATCCGTGGGTTAAGGTAAAAAAGTTCTAAACCCTTGTGGTTGTCCAATTTCATGTGCCCTAGTGTTAAAAATTGTTCAATTTTATGAACTAGTTGAGTTTATGTTAAATTAGAGTTGAAATTGTCAAATTGGAGCTTAATTGAAGTCTTGGAAAGGCTTGGAGTGGACTTTTGGTGCTGGAAGATCCATTTGAAAGGTGTTAGAGCCTTGAAGGTTTGAGAAAAGTGAATATTGGAAGTATTCCGGGATAAGCGAGTAATCGGCCAAGGTATGGTTTCGGTTTTCTGTATCTAAAATGTAATATGGTGTGAAAACTTAGGCTAGAGACTCTAAGATAGGAGTTAAACCATTGATGTTGTTGATTTGGTTGAAATGAATTGTGTTATTGTGTATGAATTAGTGGATTGTGGAATGTTGATGTAGTTGTTGAATAAATTAGACCGGGATGAATATTTGAGTAGTGGTTAAATGATTGTGAATGATGATAATTGTTGGTAAAATATGTGAAAGTTATACGTGATGTGGGTTAATATGCTTAATGGATGATAAGGGTGAGGCTTTTGTTGATGAGCATGATTTGAAGTGTGATAGTGGTATGTGTTTATAAACATGGTGATTGATAAATTGAATATTGTTTGGAAGTTGAGATATGAGATGTTGATTGTGACTTGAAAGCTATTGGATTGAAATTTGGTTAAATATGGTAGAATTGGGGATTGATGATTGGATGTGGGTTTGGAAATGATTGATGTTGGAAGGGGTGAGTTCAGGTTGGTTTGAATGAGTTTAGAAGTGTATGTTTTAAAAATTTGGGAGTTTATGAGTTCTGGTAAAAATGGAATTTTGATGAACTTCAATGGATCATATCTTGAGTTATTGTTTTCGGAATTTGATGATTTTTATATCAGTTGAAAGATAATTAATAAGCTTTAAAATGGTTTAAATTTGGTGGAAATATTAATTTTGTGGAAGGAGATATGATCGTTGGAAGTTCGGACCAAAAATCTGAATTCTGCAACTTCTGCAGAATTTTGAGCTTGTGCGCATGCACAGCCCTGTGCGTACACACACGCGGTAATGGGGCTGCTGCTGGGAGCGCTAGCACGCTCTGTGCGTGCACATGGCCAAGGAAGTCTTGAGAGCTATGCGTACCCACAGATCTGTGCGCACGCACACGTTGGGAATAGCAGGTTATTGGGGTGCTAGCACACCCTGTGCACGCGCATTCAACCCTGGAGATTTTTCTTTCTGTGTGTACGTACACATTTAAAAATGCTTCTGGGCGTGCGCACGCACACCCTTGTGCGTACGCAGGCGACCCAGTTCTTTTATAAAGCTTTTGTTTTCACGTCTTTCACATTCCCAACAAGCTTGTAACCTTCCGAGATGTAATTTCACACTTTTAAAACCCCAATTTCATCCTATAAACCTTAGATCAATATAAAATGCCTAGTGAATGAGAGTGAGCTAGGGAAGAGGGTAACTTGTGGATGAAGAAAGGGGATACAATAAGAAGTTATAATTGATGATGAGGTTATGAGTTGTCGAAGAGGATGGTGGAATGAATGAGTATATGGAATAAGCCGAAGGGCTGTGCATAAGATATGAGCCGAATGGCGGTGTATGAGATATGAGCCAAATTTTTGTGGGGTGATATGAGCCGGATGGCTATGTGTGATGATGATTTATGGCTGATTACCAATTGTGATTTTAAGCCGGATGGCTGTGATAAATTGTAAAATATGGCTGGAAATGAAAATGTGAATGTGAATGATTATTGTATCTTGAGTTCTCTTTCTCGAAAGTGCGAGCCCAGAGAGATGGTGGAAGGTGAGGATCCCCTTCGTGGTTCCTCCTGGTATTGTAAAATCGCCCCCAGCGAGATGGTGAGAGGTTAGGATCCCCTCCTTGGTTCCTCCTGGGCATATGAGAATGTACCTCCTGGGTAGATGCAAGGGTTGTGGTTTCACCCCACTTGCTCCAGGTTGGTTAGTATAGAGGCTCCCCGGGTGGACGCAAGGGTTGTGGTTTCATCCCACTTGCCCCGGGTTATGATGAGTGATGATATGGTTATAAGAAATGATGATGGAATGTGTATAGAGGGATGTGAAATGATTATCTGAGATACGAGTTTTCCTGGATAAAAGCAGTGACTAGCCACCACGTGCTCCAGGTTGAGACTCGATACTCTGCTGACCCTATGTCGTAAGTGTGGCCAGACACTGTGAAAGGTCTGGATGAGCTCGCCCCCATGATAAACACCAAGAGTGGGTGTAGTATTATTATGATTATGATTATGATTATGAATATGATATGATTGAGAATTACTCGAGTTGGGGATGCACGACAGAGGGACCGACCAATGGTTAGCTACCAGGACTTGTCGGGTTGGCTCTATAACCGACAGATGAGACTCATCAGCCACTAGGACAGGCATGCATCATATGCATTATATGTGATTTATTTGGATTGCCTAAGTGATTGCATAATTAAGTGCTACTTGATTATCTGCTATATTTGAATCCTATTTGTAATTTCTCTGTATGTAATAACTGTGTTTGTTGCATTTGGTTCCGCTGGTGGTTGGGAGGTTCAGAGGAGTTAGAACGGGGAGTTTAGATAGTTCTGAAGACCCTTAGCTAGTTACCTATTTTATCTTTATGGTTTAGTTATGTATTAAGCTTTAATTATCTGTTGGAAGTTCTAGGATTGCCTTCGGCTTTCCCAGGACATTACATGTTAGATATTTGGGCACTGTTACCATGCTGAAAACCTCCGGTTCTCACCCATACGGATTTTGTGATTTTCATATGCAGGACAAGCGGCTCCTCATTGAGGCATGCTAGAAGCTTCTGATGTTGCGAAGATCTTTATCCTTTGGGTCTATTTTGGTTATCTGTATTTTGCTTAGATACTTATTATCTCCACTTATTATATCTATGCTGTATTAATTCCTCTTAGAGGTGATTTTGGAGACTCAGGTTTTTACAACTCTGTATTTTGGGCTTTCTTTGGGGTTTTCCTATATATATCTATATATGTATATACACTTATTCGCTCGGGCTAGTTTATCTTCACGAGCCGAGTCTTGAGTTTTGTTATATGTATTTTAGAACTCTTGCTATATTAACTTCTTAGCTTGTTCTCTCTTGCGTTGTCTGTTTTATCGCTTCGTGAGCGTTATGCGTTTTGATTTAACGACTTTTGTTTTTTTCCCTTCTTCAAAGGATCCTAGTTATAAACCTTTTTCACTATATTATATATTAAAATTTTACTTTTAAAGCTCGTAGCACCTCGCCACCTCTGTTTTACATCCTAGGTGTAAAGCTCTGTGTGGTAGGGTGTTACATTATGGTATCAGAGCAGTTCGTTCCTGTAGAGCCTGAGGAACGGACTGACTATGCTTCTGAGCATACTCTAAGTCGTGTATATGTTCTATTTAGGATATCTTCCTGATATACATAGCATAAAGTTTGCATTTAGAACTTTGAAGCACTAGACTTGTGATATTGAGACTGATCATCTTGATATCACTTATTTGGTGTGAACAGGAACCAAATGGCGCCTCGTGGATGCGGTCGGAGGCGTAATCTGGGTCAAGGACGGAGAGGTAATGACGTGACCATACCGGTAGGTACCTTGACTGATCTCATGACCGCGATGGCGAGTGTTGTTGCTGCCATTGGCTCTGTGGCTGCTGCGACTAGCCAAGCAAGGGGTAGGACAGAACAACAAGTTAGAGTTGGCAACGACAGTGGTGATGGAAATGAAGGCGGAAATGATGTCTCGAGTACAGTGGCACCGGTGGAATTAGTGAGTCATCCGGAGTTAACTAACACGGGTCAAATAGTGAGCGAAAGCTCAAGAAGAACCGAGCTGGCTAGGAGTGTCCGCCGGAAACCTTTTGCCAAGAAAGAGGGAAAGAAGACAAAGATTACACCAAGGGGCCAAAGTTTCAAGAGGGGCTGTTATGCCACCTCACATTCTCAACACCGGAATAGTGATCGAAGGAACGACAACGGTCAAGGTCCTAATTTAGAAGGGCAGATTAGTACTCAACCGGAAGACTTAAAGTGTCGGAGATGCAAGAAATACCATCCAAATAGACCATGCAGGGCCGGACTAGGTGTATGTTACAAGTGTAGTCGCCCTGGGCATATGTTTTGGAATTGTGCACATAGGGAATGCCGGGAGGTAGCCAAATCTTATCCTTAGACCCAAGGTAATTGCAAATTAGTAGTTGAATCTTTAACTACCATGCATACAATTGATATGTAACATTCATTCGTGAAGCATGACAAGTTTTGATGATCATGAAGTCCAAGTTGACGATTAGTCGAAGACTATTAGTGGTTAAAACGAAGCGATATTTAGTTAGTTTAGAGGAGTGGGTAGGCTCTAGAAGGTCAAGAATTAGAGTGATGCAGCAGAAGCAGGTTAGATTGTATATAAGGGATCGAAAGTATTGAGAACTGTGTGGAGTTATTGCCCGAAACCCAATGACAGTGAACTACGAGGAAGAGGAATAGAACGGATTCAACCTTTAGTTGCTAATCGTTTGAGAGGCGAGTAGAGATGAGACCAAATCGCTATTGCAAGAGAGTTTCTGAGACAATTCTGAAGGTGTACCAAAACCCCCATCTCGGAGAGAAAGCGAGTTTACGATAGACTTAGTGCTAGAAGCCGGATCAGTTTTGATTATACCGCAACCGAAGACACCATTATAATCGGTAGAACCTAGGATCGAGTTGAAGGGAGTACTAGAAAAGAAAACTGTCCGACTAAGTATTTTCCTATGAGGAGCACCGGTTATGCCAATGAAGAAGGAAGAGAACGGCAGAAAGATTTATGTGAGAGAGATTGCGTCAATGCTTGTTTACAACCCGACCTAGCCTTTCTTTTGAGACTTACATTGAAAATTCTACTTCGAATTTCTTCTTGAATCTTCGACGAATTATTAGATGGAAAACTTCTGATAATCAGCTTATCACAATTCACCATAACAACCAATCGCAAAATAAACTTTGTCAAATTGTATATGTGCCATGGTGACAACCCAACTTAGCGATCCAAATGTTCCCATAATTATTGCTCAAGTTCATTTCAATATCATAGCTGACTATTCGGTATCACTCTCATTCCTAATCAATTGGTCGTACAAAATATCTGTGGATTATTGCCAATATTTCACAAGCTTCTTGGCATTCTTAATGAATTGATCCTCCTTCCAATGCTACCTTTTACTTGTATGAGTCTTGTTTTTCCAGAATGAGCCTGAACTTATCTTGGTATAATATCTAAATCCTTGAATCTTAGGGGCGTGTTACGAGTGGAGTTGTTTCCTTTTGTCAAACTTGCATTCTCTTTAACAGTAGCTGAGACTTGCTTAATTTGATATGCCTCGTTTTCCTATCACAGTTTTAATTCGAACCCTTTTCTCGAGATGCACCTTGAATTCTTCTCCTTGTGTATTTCATTAGTCACCTGCCACTTTTGTTTAATTACTATGCAAGACATCTTTCTGACTTCTCGCAAACACCGTTGGTATCGATCGTTCATATTTCGAGCTTAATATCTATTTGAGAATCAATTCGAGTCTAAATTAGTATCACGTATAACTTCTAATTATAACCGTCGAGATATTGGTCCCTTAGAGTGAGACTCTTAAACGCGGGAGATGAAGCGTGTATGTGTGCAATATCAAGAGGAATTTTGGAGCCTTAACTCTTGCCGACCGTATTACCCGAAGTTACATTGACAAGCTAGGGTGCACCGTGTGCGTGAAGGCCTGAAGGCGAAGGAACCTTTTGAATCTTGAGAGAAAGATTAATCTCAGTACCGATACTCACGACACTTGAACTTAATAAATCATTTGAAACTACTATGGTGCAACATCGAAGGGGTTTTTGGATGCACGTGGAGGCAACATCATAAAGTGGTAACAAGCGTCCTCAGTAAGAAGACTCTGAGTGTTGTTGGAGAACAATTAAGGAGAAGGAACCGTTAAGTAAGGTTATAGTATAAAGCTGGATGTCGAGGCAGCAGCTAGAGGTATCAGACGGAATCGGTTGCGAATTTTAAGAAGTTGTAAGGCCGAGAGTTTGAGATGTGCAGTAAGAGGGTAAAGAGCTACTAAGAATGTTGAAGCGAGTTGAACAAGGGAATCAAGCATCTTAGGTTCTGAACTAATATCCAAAAATGATGAGGAAAGGTTAAGCGAAAATCGAGTTGAGGTTCTAACAGTGCAAGCCGACCTAAAAGTTACTGATGAGCAGATAATTTATATGCTTTTTGGTATTGTTTTTACATAGTTTTTAGTATGATTTAGTTAGTTTTTAGTATATTTTTATTAGTTTTTAAATAAAAATCACATTTCTGGACTTTACTATAAGTTTGTGTGTTTTTCTGTGATTTCAGGTAATTTCTGGCTGAAATTGAGGGACTCGAGCAAAAATCTGATTCAGAGGCTGAAGAAGGACTGCAGATGCTGTTGGATTCTGACCTCCCTGCACTCAAAATGGATTTTCTAGAGCTACAGAAACCCAATTGGTACGCTCTCAATTGCGTTGGAAAGTAGACATCTAGGGCTTTCTAGCAATATATAATAGTTCATACTTTGCCTGAGTTTTGATGACACAAACTGGCGTTCAAACGCCAACTTCCTGTCATGTTCTGGAGTTAAATGCCAGAAATAGGTTGCAAATCAGAGTTAAACGCCAGAAACAGGCTACAACCTGGCGTTTAACTCCAAAAAGAGTCTCTACACATGAAAGCTCAATGCTCAGCCCAAGCACACACCAATTGGGCCCGGAAGTGGATTTCTACATCATTTACTTATCTTATGTAACCCTAGCTACTAGTTTAGTATAAAAACTACTTTTAGTGATTTATTTTTTATCTCCGGTTAGTCTTTGAATAATTTTATGTTTAGAGATCACGTTTAGGGGGCTGGCTACTCGGCCATGCCTGGACCTTCATCACTTATGTATTTTCAATGGTAGAGTTTATACACACCATAGATTAAGGTGTGGAGCTCTGCTGTTCCTCATGAATTAATGCAAAGTACTATTATTTTCCTATTCAATTCAAGCTTATTCCTATTCTAAGATATTCGCTTGCACTTCAACATGATGAATATGATGATCTGTGAGACTCATCACTATTCTCAATCTATGAACGCATGCCTGACAACCACTGCCGTTCTACCTTGGATTGAGTGTTTATCTCTTAGCCTCCATTTCGAAAGATCGGAGCCTTCGTGGTATAAGCTAGAATTATTGGCGGCCATTCTTGAGATCCGGAAAGTCTAAACCTTGTCTGTGGTATTCCGAGTAGGATCTGGGATGGGATGACTGTGACGAGCTTCAAATTCACGAGTGTTGGGCATAGTGACAGACGTAAAAGGATCACTGGATCCTATTCTAGCATTAGTGAGAACTGACAGATGATTAGCCGTGCGGTGACAGCGCATTTGGATCATTTTCCCTAAGAGGACGGGAAGTAGCCATTGACAACGGTGATGCCCAACATACAGCTTGCCATGGAAAGGAGTATGAATGATTGGATGAAAGCAGTAGGAAAGCAGAGGTTCAGAAGGAACAAAAACATCTCCATATGCTTATCTGAAATTCTCACCAATGAATTGCATAAGTATCTCTATCCTATTTTATATTTTATATTTTAATTATCAAAATCCCATAACCATTTGAATCTGCCTGACTGAGATTTACAAGGTAACCATAGCTTGCTTCAAGCCGACAATCTCTGTGGGATCGACCCTTACTCACGTAAGGTTTATTTCTTGGATGACCCAGGGCACTTGCTGGTTAGTTGTGCAGAGTTGTGAAAAAGAATTGAGATTGTAATCGTGCATACCAAGTTATTGACGCAGTTGAGATCACAATTTCGTGCACCAAGTTTTTGGCGCCGTTGCCGGGGATTGTTCGAGTTTGGACAACTGACGGTTCATCTTGTTGCTCAGATTAGGTAATTTTATTTTATTTTTAAAGCTTTTTATTTTCGAAAAAATTTTCAAAAAATAAATTATTCTATGTTCTTCAGAATTTTTAAGAATGAATTCTAGAGTTTCAGATGATGCTTTTATCATCACAGGAGCTAATTGATTCCCATCAATTTGGCTGTTGTATATAATGTCCTGCTGAAGCTTGGCTAGCCATGTCTAATCTTTTTAGACTGAAGCTTTAGACTAACATTGCATGATTCCTGAAATTCCCATTAAAAATTTTGAATTTATTTATTTTCTTTTCCAAATAATTTTCGAAAAATTACAAAAAAAAGTTAATAAAATCATAAAACAAAAAAATAATTGTGTTTCTTGTTTGAGTCTAGTGTCAAATTGTAAGTTTGGTGCAATTGCATCTTTTTAACTTTTCTTAAAAACTCATGCATGGTGTTCTTCATGATCTTCAAGTTGTTCTTGATGATCTTCTTTGTTTGATCTTTGCATTTCTATGTTTTGTGTCTTTTCTTGTTTTTCATATGCATTTTCAATTTGTTAATGTCTAAAGTTTGAAAATTTCTAAGTTTGGTGTCTTGCATGTTTTTCTTTTCTTAAAAATTTTCCAAAATAAGTTCTTGGTGTTCATCTTGACATTCAAAGTGTTCTTGCATGCATCATGTGTTTTGATCTTGAATTTTCATGTTTTGAGTCATTTTGATGTTTTTCTCTCTCCTCATTAAAAATTCAAAAATAAAAAAAAAATATCTTTCCCTTATTCTTCTCATAAATTTTGAAAATTTGGTTTGATTTGGTCAAAAGTTTTAAAAATCTAGTTGTTTCTTATAAGTCAAATCAAATTTTTAATTTAAAAATCCTATCTTTTCAAAACTTTTTTCAAAAATCAAATCTTTTTTATTTTTACTTTATTCTCGAAAACTTTTAAAAATTGATCTTCAAAATCTTTTTCTTATTTTTATTTCATATTTTCGAAATTACTGCTAACAATTAATGTGATTGATTCAAAAATTTTAAGTTTGTTACTTGCCTAGTAAGAAAGGTTCAATCTTTAAATTTTAGAATCATATCTTTTTGTTTCTTATTAGTCAAGTAATTAACTTTAATTTTAAAAATCAAACCCTTTTTAATTTCTTTGTCAAATCTTTTTCAAAATGATTTTCAATTATATCTTTTTCAAAAATCAATTTTCAAAATCTTTTCTAACCTCTTATCTTTTCAAATTTGATTTTCAAATCTTTTTCAATTAACTACTTGACTTTTTGTTTGATTTTAAAAGTTTTCTATTTCAATTATATCTTTTTCAAAACCACCTAACTACTTTTCTCTCTCTTATTTTTGAAAATCACTAACCTCTTTTTCAAAAATTTCTTTTCAGTAACTAATTATTTTAAATTTCAATTTAATTTTATTTTCCTTCTTAATTTTTGAATACTAACTGCATTTTAAAATAAAAACAAAAATATTTTCATTTTATTTTAATTTAATTTCGAATTCAATCTCCCTCTATCATCTCTCTATTTATGTATTCATCTACTAACACTTTCCTCCCACCCAAAATTTGAACCCCATTTTCTTTTCTGTGTTCGAATTTTTCTCTTCTCCTTCTTCTATTCTTCTCTTCTTATACTTACATAAGGAATCTCTATACTGTGACATAGAGGATTCCATATTTTCTTTTCTGTTCTCTTCTTTTTCATATGAGCAGGAGCAAGGATAAGAACATTCTTGTTGAAGCTGACCCTGAACCTGAAAAGACTCTGAAGAGGAAGCTAAGGCACAACTCTCTGGAGAGGAGCTGACAGAAATTTTCGAAAAAGAAGGAGACATGGCCGAACCTAATAACAATGGTAGAGATGCAAGGAAGATGCTTGGTGACTTTATTGCACCCTATTCCAACTTCTATGGAAGAAGCATCTCAATTCCTGCAATTGAAGCAAACAACTTTGAGCTTAAGCCTCAATTAGTTTCTCTAATGCAGCAGAATTGCAAGTTCCATGGACTTCCAATGGAAGATTCTCATCAGTTTTTGGCTGAATTCTTGCAAATATGTGACACTGTCAAGACCAATGGAGTTGATCCCGAGGTCTACAGGCTTATGCTTTTCCCTTTTGCTATAAGAGACAAAGCTAGAACATGGTTGGATTCACAACCTAAGGAAAGCCTAAACTCTTGGGATAAGCTGGTCAGTGCTTTCCTGGCCAAATTATTTTAACCTCAAAAGATGAGCAAGCTTAGAGTAAAAATCCAAACCTTCAGACAAAAGAAAGGAGAATCCCTCTATGAAGCTTGGGAAAGATACAAGCAAATGATAAAAAGGTGTCCTACTGACATGCTTCCAGAATGGAGCATCATAGGTATATTCTATGATGGTCTATCTGAGTTGTCAAAAATGTCATTGGACCATTCTGCAGGAGGATCTCTTTATCTGAAAACCCCTGCAAAAGCTCAGGAACTCATTGAAATGGTTGTAAATAACCAGTTCATGTACACCTTTGAGGGAAATCCTGTGAACAATGGGATGCCTCAGAAGAAGGGAGTTCTTGAAATTGATACTCTAAATGCCATATTGGCTCAGAACAAAATATTGACTCAGCAAGTCAATATGATTTCTCAGAGTCTGAATGGATTACAAGCTGCATCCAACAGTACTAAAGAAGCATCTTCTGAAGAAGAAGCTTATGATCATGAGAACCCTGCAATGGCAGAGGTGAATTACATGGGAGAACCCTATGGAAACACCTATAATCCTTTATGGAGAAATCATCCAAATTTCTCATGGAAGGACCAACAGAAGCCTCAACAAGGCTTCAACAATAATGGTGGAAGAAATAGGTTTAGCAATAGCAAGCCTTTTCCATCATCTTCTCAGCAACAGACAGAGAATTCTGAACAGAGCCATTCTGGCCTGGCAACCATAGTCTCTGATCTATCCAAGACCACACTAAGTTTCATGAATAAAACAAGGTCCTCCATTAGAAATTTGGAGGCACAGGTGGGTCAGCTGAGTAAGAAGATTACTGAAACTCCTCCCAGTACTCTCCCAAGTAATACAGAAGAAAATCCCAAGAGAGAGTGCAAGGCCATCACCATGACTAACATGGCCGAACCTGGAGAGAGTGAGGAGGATGTGAGTTCCAGTGAGAAAAGCCTCATGGGACGTCCTCTGGACAGAAAGGAGTTTCCCTTTGAGGAACCAAAGGAATCTGAGGCTCATACAGAGACCATAGAGATTCCATTGAACTTTCTTCTGCCGTTCATGAGCTCTGATGAATATTCTTCCTCTGAAGAGGATGAAGACATCACAGAAGAGCAAGTTGCTAAGTATCTAGGAGCAATCATGAAGCTGAATGCCAAGTTATTTGGTACTGAGACTTGGGAGGATGAACCCCCCTTGTTCACCAATGAACTGAGTGCATTAATGAGGCAGACATTACCTGAGAAGAAACCGGATCCCGGAAAATTCTTCATACCTTGTACCATAGGCACCATGACCTTTGAAAAGGCTCTATGTGACCTGGGGTCAGGGATAAACCTCATGCCCCTCTCTGTAATGGAGAAACTAGGAATCTTTGAGGTAAAAGCTGCAAGAATCTCACTAGAGATGGCAGACAAATCAATGAAACAGGCTTATGGACTAGTAGAGGACGTGCTAGTGAAGGTTGAAGGCCTTTACATCTCTGTTGATTTCATAATCCTAGACACTGGGAAGGATGAGGAAGAATCCATCATCCTTGGCAGACCCTTCCTAGCCACAGCAAAAGCTGTGATTGATGTTGACAGAGTAGAGTTGGTCCTTCAGTTGAATGAGGACTACCTTGTATTCAGAACTCAAGGTTCTCCTTCTGTAACCATGGAGAGGAAGCATGAAAAGCTTCTCTCAGTACAGAGTCAAACAAAACCCCCACATTCAAACTCTAAGTTTGGTGTTGGGAGGCCACAACCAAATTCTAAGTTTGGTGTTGAGAGGCCCCAACATTGCTCTGATTATCTGTGAAGCTCCATGAGAGCTCACTGTCAAGCTATTGACATTAAAGAAGCGCTTGTTGGGAGGCAACCCAATGTTATTTAATTATATCTATTTATTTTCCATTGCTATTTTATGTTTTCTTTAGGTTGATGATCATGTGAAGTCACAAAAACAACTGAAAAATCAAAAACAGAATGAAAAAATAGCATTAAAAATAGCTCACCCTGGAGGAAGAGCTTACTGGCGTTTAAACGCCAGTAAGAAGCAGCAGACTGGCGTTTAACGCCAGAAAGAAGCATCAAGCTGGCGTTTAACGCCAGAACAGAGCATCTACTTGGCGTTTAACGCCAGAAATGGGAGAAAAGCTGGTGTTAAACGTCAGAAACAAGCAGCAACCTAGTGTTAAATGCCAGAACTGCACTCTAAGGGCGTTTTACACGCCTAAATGGAGCAGGGATGTTAAGTCCTTGACCCCTCAAGATCTGTGGACCCCACAGAATCTCCATCTACCCCACCTCTTCTTCTCTCCTCTTCACACTCTTTCATGACACTCTTCCCCAAATACCCTTCACCAATCACCTCCATACCTCTTCCCCAAATACTCTTCACCACTCACATGCATCCACTCTTCCCCAAAAACCCCCACCTACCTCCAAATTCAAAAATCATTTCCCTCCCAAACCCAACCTTAATACATGAAACCTAACCCTTCCCGCACTCCTATATAAACCCCTCAACACTACCTCATTTTCACACATTACAAACACTTCTTCTCCCCCTTGGCCGAATACACACTTCCCCTCCATCTCCTTCATTTTCTTCTTCTTCTACTACTTTCTTTCTTATTTTGCTCGAGGACAAGCAAATATTTTAAGTTTGGTGTGGTAAAAGCGTTACTTTTTATTTTTCCATAACCATTAATGGCACCTAAGGCCAGAGAAACCTCAAGAAAGAGGAAAGGAAAGGCAATTGCTTCCACCTCTGAGTCATGGGAGATGGAGAGATTCATCTCAAAGGTCTATCAAGATCACTTCTATGAAGTTGTGGCCAAGAAAAAGGTAATCTCTGAGGTCCCTTTTAATCTCAAAAAGGGCAAATATCTGGAGATCTGACAAGAGATTATAAGAAGAGGATGGGAAGTACTCTCTAATCCTATTCAATAAGTCGGAATCTTAATAGTTCAAGAGTTCTATGCAAACACATGGATCACTAGGAACCATGATCAAAGTATGAACCCAAATCCAAAGAATTGGCTTACAATGGTTCGGGGGAAATACTTAGATTTCAGTCCGAAAAATGTAAGGTTAGCGTTCAACTTGCCAATGATGCAAGAAAACGCACGCCCCTACACTAGAAGGGTCAACTTTGATCAAAGGTTGGACCAAGTCCTCATGGACATATGTGTGGAAGGAGCTCAATGGAAAGTTGACTCAAGAGGCAAGCCGGTTCAATTAAGAAGACCAGACCTTAAGCCTGTAGCTAGAGAATGGTTAGAGTTCATCCAACGCTCTATCATTCCTACTAGCAACCGATCCGAAGTAACTGTGGATCGGCCCATCATGATCCATAGTATCATGATTGGGGAGGAAGTGGAAGTTCATGAGATTATACCTCAAGAACTCTACAAGGTGGCTGACAAGTCCTTCACTTTGGCAAGGTTAGCCTTTCCTCACCTTATTTGTCACCTCTGCAATTCAGTTGGAATTGACATAGAGGGAGACATCCTCATTGATGAGGACAAGCCCATCACTAAGAAAAGGATGGAGCAAACAAGAGAGCCCACTTATGGACCTCAACAAGAGCATGAGGAAATCCCTCATCATGAAATCCCTGAGATGCCTCAAGGGATGCACTTTTCTCCACAAAACTATTGGGAGCAAATCAACACCTCCCTAGGAGAATTAAGTTCTAACATGGGACAACTAAGGATGGAGCACCAAGAGCACTCCATCATTCTCCATGAGATTAGAGAAGATCAAAGAGCTATGAGGGAGGAGCAACAAAGGCAAGAAAGAGACATAGAGGAGCTCAAGAACACCGTTGGTTCTTCAAGAGGAAGAAGACGCCACCCTTACTAAGGTGGACCCATTCCTTAATCTCCTTGTCTAATTAATTTTTTCTGTTTTCGTTCTCTATGCTTTATTTTTATTTATGTTTGTGTCTTATTACATGATCATTAGTGTCTAGTGTCTATGCCTTAAAGCTATGAATGCCCTATAAATCCATCACCTTTCTTAAAAGAAAAATGTTCTAAAAACAAAAGAACAAGAAGTATATGATTTCGAATTCATCCTTGAGCTTAGTTTAATTATTTTGATGTGGTGGCAACACTTTTTGTTTTCTGAATGAATGCTTGAACAGTGCATATTTTTTTAATTTGTTGTTTATGAATGTTAAAATTGTTGGCTCTTGAAAGAATGATGAAAAGGAGAAATGTTATTGATAATCTGAAAAATCATAAAATTGATTCTTGAAGCAAGAAAAAGCAGTGAATACAAAAGCTTGCAAAAAAAGGGCGAAAAAAAAGAGAGAAAGAAAAAGAAAAAGCAAGCAGAAAAAGCCAATAGCTCTTTAAACCAAAAGGCAAGAGCAAAAAGTCAATAACCCTTTAAACCAAAAGGCAAGGGTAAAAAAGGATACAAGGCTTTGAGCATCAGTGGATAGGAGGGCCCAAAGGAATAAAATCCTGGCCTAAGCGGCTAAACCAAGCTGTCCCTAACCATGTGCTTGTGGCGTGAAGGTGTCAAGTGAAAAGCTTAAGACTGAGCGGTTAAAGTCGAGATCCAAAGCAAAAAAAAAGAGTGTGCTTAAGAACCCTGAACACCTCTAATTGGGGACTTTAGCAAAGCTGAGTCACAATCTGAAAAGGTTCACCCGGTTATGTGTTTGTGGCATTTATGTATCCAGTGGTAATACTGAAAAACAAAGTGCTTAGGGCCACGACCAAGACTCAAAAAGTAGCTGTGTTCAAGAATCAACATACTGAACTAGGAGAATCAATAACACTATCTGAATTCTAAGTTCTTATAGATGCCAATCATTCTGAACTTCAAAGGATAAAGTGAGATGCCAAAACTGTTCAGAGGCAAAAAGCTACTAGCCCTGCTCATCTAAATTGGAGCTAAGTTTCATTGATATTTTGGAATTTATAGTATATTCTCTTCTTTTTATCCTAATTAATTTTCAGTTTCTTGGGGACAAGCAACAATTTAAGTTTGGTGTTGTGATGAACGGATAATTTATACGCTTTTTGGCATTGTTTTTACATAGTTTTTAGTATGATTTAGTTAGTTTTTAGTATATTTTTATTAGTTTTTAAATAAAAATCACATTTCTGGACTTTAATATGAGTTTGTGTGTTTCTCTGTGATTTCAGGTAATTTCTGGCTGAAATTGAGGGACTTGAGCAAAAATCTGATTTAGAGGCTGAAGAAGGACTGCAGATGCTATTGGATTCTGACCTTCCTGCACTCGAAATAGATTTTCTAGAGCTACAAAAACCCAATTGGCGCGATCTCAATTGCTTTGGAAAGTAGACATCCAGGGCTTTCCAGAAATATATAATAGTCTAACCTTTGCCCGAGTTTTGACGACGCAAATTGGCATTCAAACACCAACTTCCTGCCCTATTCTAGAGTTTAACGCCAGAAACAGGTTGCAAATCAGAGTTAAATGCCAGAAATAGGCTACAACCTGGCGTTTAACTCCAAAAAGAGTCTCTACACATGAAAGCTCAATACTCAGCCCAAGCACACACCAAGTGGGCCTGGAAGTGGATTTCTACATCATTTACTTATCTTATGTAACCCTAGCTACTAGTTTAGTATAAAAACTACTTTTAGTGATTTATTTTATATCTCCGGTTAGTCTTTGAATAATTTTATGTTCAGAGATCACTTTTAGGGGGCTGACCACTCGGCCATTCCTGGACCTTCATCACTTATGTATTTTTAACGGTAGAGTTTTTACATACCATAGATTAAGGTGTGGAGCTCTGCTGTTCCTCATGAATTAATGCAAAGTACTATTGTTTTCTATTCAATTCAAGCTTATTCCTATTCTAAGATATTCGCTTGCACTTCAACATGATGAATATGATGATCCGTGACACTCATCACTATTCTCAATCTATGAACGCATCCCTGACAACCACTTCCGTTCTACCTTGGATTGAGCGTTTATCTCTTAGCCTCCATTCCGAAAGATCGGAACCTTCGTGGTATAAGCTAGAATTATTGGCAGCCATTCTTGAGATCCGAAAAGTCTAAACCTTGTCTGTGGTATCCAAGTAGGATCTGGGATGGGATGACTGTGACGAACTTCAAACTCACGAGTGTTGGGCGTAGTGACAGACACAAAAGGATCACTGGATCCTATTCCAGTATGAGTGAGAACTGACAGATGATTAGCCGTGCAGTGACAGCGCATTTGGACCATTTTCATTGAGAGGACGGGAAGTAACCATTGACAACGGTGATGCCCAACATACAGCTTGCCATGGAAAGGAGTATGAATGATTGGATGAAAGCAGTAGGAAAGCAGAGGTTCAGAAGGAACAAAAGCATCTCCATATGCTTATCTGAAATTTTCACAAATGAATTGCATAAGTATCTCTATCCTATTTTATATTTTATATTTTAATTATCAAAATCCCATAACCATTTGAATCTACCTGACCGAGATTTACAAGGTAACCATAGCTTGCTTCAAGCCGACAATCTCCGTGGGATCGACCCTTACTCACGTAAGGTTTATTACTTGGACGACCCAGTGCACTTGCTGGTTAGTTGTACGGAGTTGTGAAAAAGAATTGAGATTGTAACGTGCGTACCAAGTTATTGGCGCAGTTGAGATCACAATTTCGTGCACCAGTTACGCAGACTAACGGAGTAAGCCTAAAGAGTTTAAAAGAGAAAGCTGTATATTATTGGAGACTACTTCGGCAACCAGTAAAAGAAGGGCGATCAACCTAAAGGAGTTTATTTCGAGGACGATGGGCCGTCTGAGGTGCTATGACAATTTGAACCAGTTCAATTCAAAAAAGATATGAAAGGATGTGAAGTTTCAAGTGACCCAAATTAGGATTAATGACGTAAACGTAAGGAACTCTGAGGAAAAGAAATCTCGTTAGAGAAGGTGACTTGGAGATCAAGTCAGAATGGAGGAGCACACTGAAGAACTTGGATTAGAAATGGGGACAGACTACCCTCACCTGTTTTCAGGTACTGGATTCAAATTTTGTGGGCAAAATTCCTAATTAGGTGAGTAGAATGTAAAACCCAATTAATTAATGGCTAATTAACCCATAAATTAAAATATATTCAAGAAAGTGAGAAATGAGATTTTTATGGTTTAATATGATAGAGAAAATTAAAACGAGAATTTTAACTCCAATTTTAAAGAAATCGGCCCAAGATTGGGCCGAACGGGCCAAACCGGGCCAACCGGACTCAAGTTGAGCCCAAGGGCCCAGCCAAGCCTCATTAATATAGAGAGCTCAGCTCTCTCTTCCCTCTTAAACAAACACACACGCTGCAAATACACAAAGGGAAAGAGGGAAACATGAAACCCTTGTTCCTATTCACTTCCAACTTCCATTAATCATAACTTTTGATCCGGAGCTCCGATTGACGAGCCGTTTGTGGCCACGCGTCGAGCTTGACGAGCTCTTCATCTCTATTTAAAGAAAACTGTAAGTAATTCTCTTTTTATTAGCTCCATTTCTGCTGGTATATCAATTTCGGGTTTAAGGTTTAAGGAACTCAATTCCTTGAAGATTTTCATGTTTTAGGGGTTCACTAGACTTGATTCCTTGTGGGAAATGCTCAAGGATCAGTGGGTAAAGTTAAGGAAGTTCTAAAATCTTGTGGTTGTCCAATTTTATGTGCGCAGTGTTAAAAATTGTTCAATTGTATGAACTAGTTGAGTTTATGTTGAATTAGAGTTAAAATTGTCAAATTGGAGCTTGATTAAAGTCTTGAAAAGGCTTGGAGTGGACTTTTGGTGCTGGAAGATCCATTTGAAAGGTGTTAGAGCCTTGAAGATTTGAGAAAAGTGAATATTGGAGGTGTTCTGGGATAAGCAGATAATCGGCCAAGGTATGGTTTCGGTTTCCTGTATCTAAAATGTAATGTGGTGTGAAAACTTAGGCTAGAGACCCTAAGATAGAAGTTGAACCATTGATGTTGTTGATTTGGTTGAAATGAATTGTGTTATTGTGTATGAATTAGTGGATTGTGGAATGTTGATGTAGTTGTTGAATAAATTGGATTGGGATGAATATTTGAGTAGTGGTTAAATGATTGTGAATGATGATAATTGTTGGTAAAATATGTGAAAGTTGTACGTGATGTGGGTTAATATGCTTAATAGATGATACGGGTGAGGCTTTTGTTGATGAGCATGATTTGAAGTGTGATAGTGGTATGTGTATATAAACATGGTGATTGATGAATTAAATATTATTTGGAAGTTGAGATATGAGATGTTGATTATGACTTGAAAGCTATTGGATTGAAATTTGGTTAAATATGGTGGAATTGGGGATTGATGATTGGATGTGGGTTTGGAAATGATTGCTGTTGGAAGGGGTGAGTTTTGGTTGGTTTGAATGAGTTTAGAAGTGTATGTTTTAAAAATTTGGGAGTTTATGAGTTCTGGTAAAAATGGAATTTTGATGAACTTCAACGGATCATATCTTGAGTTATTGTTTTCGGAATTTGATAATTTTTAAATCAATTGAAAGATAATTTTATAAGCTTTAAAATGGTTTAAATTTGGTAGAAATCTGAATTTTGTGGAAGGAGATATGATCGTTGGAAATTCGGGCCAAAAATCTGAATTCTGCAACTTTTGTGGAATTTGTGATTTTTTGGTTTGTGTGCGCACGCACACCCCACAAAATTTTGAGCTTGTGCGCACACAGAGCTCTGTGTGTACGCACATGTAGGAATGGGGCTGCTGCTGGGAGCTCTAGCACGCTCTGTGCGCGCACATGGCCAAGAAAGTCTTGCGAGCTGTGCGTACATACAGATATGTGCGCACGCACACATTGGGAATGGTAGGCTGTTGGGGCGCTAGCACACCCTATGCGCGTGCACTCAACCCTAGAGATTTTGCTTTCTTTGCGTACGCACAGGCTTGTGCGTACGCACACGTTTAAAATTGCTTCTGGGCGTGCGCACGCACACCCCTGTGCGTACGCACACGACCCAGTTCTTTTCTAAAGCTTTTGTTTTCAAGTCTTTCAAATTTCCAACAAGCTTGTATCCTTCCGAGATATTATTTCACACTTTTAAAACCCGAATTTCATCCTTTAAACCTTAGATCAATATAAAATACCTAGTGAATGAGAGTGACCTAGGGAAGAGGGTAACTTGTGGATGAAGAAAGGGGATACAGTGAGAAATTATGATTGATGATGAGGTTATGAGTTGTCGAGGAGGATGGTGGAATGGCTGAGTATATGGAATAAGCCGAAGGGCTGTTGATGTGTGGAAAATGATCCAACACAAAACTAACCGGCAACTGTACCGGGTCGCATCAAGTAATAATAACTCACATGAGTGAGGTCGATCCCACAGGGATTGAAGGATTGAGCAATTTTAGTTTAGTGGTTGATTTAGTCAAGCGAATCAAGTATTGGTTGAGTTATTTGCAATTGGCAGAAACTAAATTGCTTGAAATGTAAAGGAAGAGGGGAAAGTGCAGTAAATTAAAGAGCAGGAAAGTAAAGAAGCAGAATCTTAAAGTGCAAGTAATGTAAATTACAGAAACTTAGATTGCAAGAAATGTAAATGGCTGAAACTTAAAGTGCAAGAAATGTAAATTGCTTGAATTATAAAAGGATTTGGGAAATGGGATTGCAGAATTTAAACAAGCAAAGGTAAATTGCAATAAACAGAAGAGTAGAGGAGTAATTGAATTGAACTAGATCTCAACAGAAAAGTGAAAATGCTTGAAGAGTGTAAAAACAGAAAATGACTTGTGCTTAATTTGCAGCAATGTAAAAGATGGTTGAAGATCTCAAGGGTGGAAGAGACTAGATAACAAGTCTAGATCTCAAATCCTTCCTTGATCCAACAAGAACAATTGCAAAAGAAGTAAAGAAAATTAAATTACAGAAAGAGTAGAAGATGAAGCAATAAACAGAAATTGAAATTCAATTATGCAGAGAAAAAGTAAACAAGAGATCTCAAGGTGAGATTGAAACAGAAGTTCTTCAATTCTTCACCCAAGATCCAAAGCAAGAAAAGTAAAGAGTCCTCAAGCAAGAACAAGGAAGAAGAGAGATCAATTCTCCTTCCCAATTCTCTAAGATCTAAATTCAAAAGTAAAAGCTCCAAATGAAAATTAAAAGGAAAAATTCAAAGTAAAGTCTAGAGGTCCTAATTACATCAAACTAGCTCCTATTTATACACTTTCTATTCTTGGATTTTGGAATTTGGATGGGCTTTTGATTTGGTGAAGAAATGAATTAAGTTGGATTTTTAATTCAATTTTCAGCCCATGAAAAAATTGCTTCCAGGGGGATGCTCAGCTCAAGTGGGGAGCTGAGCATTGAGGCTTAGTGTGAGGATCCTTGTTGCGTGCCTTGTTGGGAGAAGGCATTAGGGGAATGCTCAGCTCACCTTGTGAGCTGAGCATTGGTGCCTTGGTGCATGTCTTGTGCGCGCCTTGTGCTCCTTGCCTTGTCATGTGTTGCGCGCTCTTGCTTCCTAGACCGTGTCACGCTTGCCCATTGCTCCAAGGAGTAGCGTTCTGCTCTCCTTGCGAGCTGAGCATTGGTGCTCACAAGGAGAGGTCCTTGGTTCGACACTTGAGGAATGCATGCTGGTGCAATTTCCTTGGGTTCCATGTAGCGCCTTTGATCCTTACTTCCTCTAGGTGCTGAGTTCGAATACTGGTGGTGGCATTTGGCCAATTCTTGGCTTATTTTCCTTGTCATTAGTGCTCCCCCACCCCCCCCCCCCCTTTGGTCATGGGTTCAAATCTTGGAGAAGGCACTTGGCAAACAATTTTCTTGAATTTATTTGGATGAATGCCCGATAATGCTCCCTTGGTGAGCTGAGTATTGTTTTTCCTTTCCTTGTTTCTTGGCTTCAAATTGTGCTCAGCTCACAAGGGGAGCAGAGCATTGAAGCATGGCCTCCTTGGTTCATTGTTGTGCTCCTTTGGAGAGCATTGAGCTCTTGGAGAGAGCTTCATGGTTTTCCTTCATTGTTGCACCACACTTCTTCTTTCCTTTGCCACACTTTCTCTTCCTTAGGCCACGCTTCTTAGGCAACGCTTTCTTATTTTCTTCTTTTCTTCACCTGCAATTAATCAAAACAACCAATCAAAGTATCACCAAATTCACAAGGTTTATAAATCATTAAAATTCAATTAAATTTAGCCTCAACCTCATGATTTAGCATCAATTAAATGGTGGTTGTTTGATTCAAAGAAGTCATGCATTTCCATTCCAAATTACTTACTTAGAATCATAGTTAGCAGAACCGGACCGGACCGGCTGGTTCGACCGAAAAACTAGTGAACCGGACCTAGTACCGGTCCGGTTTGATATTTGGACCGTATAAGGTATAAAACCAGAATGAACCGGTCAAATCTAGAGTGAACCGGTGAGAACCGGTCAAACTCGGTAAGATCGGTCTGACCGAACTGTTTGAAAGGCAAATTATCCAAAATGTATGATATGGGGTTCGAATCCCTATCTGCTGGAAGATCAAAACCTCTCCTTGCCGCTGAGCTGTGTTGATTTTCATTAATATATATGCAAATTATAATATATATAGATATCTTTCATCAAATAGTTTACTTTTATTTATTTTATTTTAATTTTAGTTATAAACTCACTCATTCTTAAATTAATTATATTTTTATTTAACAATAATTATAAACTCACTTATTTTTTCTTTTCATAATTATATAATATATTAATATTATTTTTAATGAATACATATAGCAATTTTTTATTTTACTTATATTCAATTAATTTTAATTTTAAAGTCACTCATTTTTAAATCAATTATATTTTATTTAACTATAAATTTTATTAATATATATATATATATATTAAAAAGATAAAAAAATTATTAACCATAATTTATTTTTTCTTTTTATGATTATATGATATCTATTAATATTATTTTTTCAATAAATAATTATAGCATATAATAATAGGTAAAGACTCACATGCAGTTAATAATTATATCTTCATATGAAGTTAATAATTGAAAATCGTTAGATGATATTTAGTTAAACTTGTCAAATCATCTAACTGTTTTTAAATATCAATTTCACATGAAAATTAACTGTATGTAAGTTTTTATTTATAATAATATAATAATACAATAAATATAAATTAATTAATAAAGTATTAAAATTTGAAAATAATTATTATTTTTATAAAAAAAATAAAAGTACTTATAATAAAGAAAAAATAATTAAATTTTACATAATTACTTAATTATACTGGGTTAACCGGTTCGACCAGTGACCCACCGGTTGAACCAGTAACCCAGTGACCCAGTGACCTCACCGGTTCGATCACCGGTTCGGTTCTGACAACTATGCTTAGAATGCAAGAAAGTGTATAAAACCTAATAAAAACAAAGAAAAAGGCTAGTGAAACTAGGCTAAGATGACTTGTCATCACAACACCAAACTTAAAACTTGCTTGTCCCCAAGCAAGAAAAGAATTATGCTCAAAGGTTCTTTCAATTAGAATGGATTTAAAGAATAACATGTGCTATCCTGTGAGTGAAGTGATTAAGTGACAGTGGGGTAAACTCTAAATTATATGCTCATGCAAGGGCTTCAGTGCTTACTAGTCCCTACATCTTGGAAGTCTTAGGTCTTAGAACTTTCATCCAAATGATATCATGGAGATCTCTCTATAGGTAGTCACCTTGAAGCAGCTTATAGTTTCTGTGCTTTGGCCTTGACTCTAAGTGTCATGTCTCAAAGCGGCTCTTTAGATAAGCTTTCAATCAATACTCCTAAACTAGTTGGTTTTAAGGTATTAGGTGTTGAAGCACCCCTTAGGATTTATTTGCTCAAGCCTCTCTCTTTGACACAATTCGACCACAAGCATTTACTAGGATAATAACTCTTTGAGTTCTTGTTTCTTTCTTCTTTTCTGCCTAGTAATTGATGCTCAGAGCCTTGGGCCATGTTCTCTTTGTTTTTATATCTTCTTTATTTTCTTTAGTTTGCTGCTTCTTGGATCAATAAATGTTCGAAAATCTCCACAATATTTCTTTGAACTCTATGTCCTGCCTATGAGCTCCCATGCAAGTTTTCATAAGCATGCAACCTCAATACATAATCATACAACTAGAACCACCACTTCTCCTAATCTTTTGCTTGCCTCAAAATTGTTTAATTCCTCAATCCTTCTTTTCAAAGAACTATCATGTGGTGCTTTTTTTTTGAAATATTGGGTGCACGCAAGTTTGAAAAGTGTAGTGTTGTGAATAATCAAGCATCTTAATTATTGAATTATAGAAAAGCTATACTATGTAGACAGGCAGGGGTATTATATCACTTTCAACCATAGCAGTGTCTGATGCAAAATTAACAATACAACCTTTTGGAGTTTACTTGCTTTCCTCCTCCTCATCATCATCATTGCTGGTCTTCACATTTTCATTTCTTTGATTGATGATGCTTAATCTTTCCAAAAGCTTGTATGATGCTCTGCAGTGATATTGAAGGTTGCTTGTTCTCCAAGCACTTGAAAAATGGTTAGCATGCATTAATTATTTGTGGGCTTTTGAACTTACTTTGGTGTGGGAACACCAAACTTAGTACCTTGCCAGTGATTCTCATGCATCAAGTTAACCATATGTAAAATTCTTTTTCTTTGCCAAAAGTAATAGAACTGAAAACTAGGAAACAATAAATTAGTTAACTAGTTTATCTAAATGCTTGAAGCTATCATTATGCGGAAGGTGAGAATGTGTTTTATGATGAGATTTTGGTGGAACACTAAGCTTAGAATCCTTCATTCTCCCTTATATTGTTTTGGTGTGCAACACCAAACTTAGCTTCTTGCAATATAGATAAAGCTAATTAACCTTTTTATTAAAATAGCTATGAAAAGGGAACTACCTCAGGTTGGGTTGCCTCCCAACAAGCGCTCTTTTATTGTCACTAGCTTGACATCCTATCCTTTGATCATGGAAGCTGAGGCTTCTGCTGCCTTTGGTTTCCTCCTCTTACTGTGGGCTTTTCCTTGATGATTGTTTCTTTTCCCGTAGCCCTCTTCTCACTTGCCTCTATGATCGCTTTCCATTTCTCACACCTGGCAACTTTCTCATTGTCTTTCAGGTTGTCTTCAGTGGCTCTGGGGGACGTAATTGCCTTTTCCTTAGCCATTTCTGCAAGGTGCTTAGCCAGTTGTGCCATTTGCCTCTCAAGTCCTCTGATTAAGGCTTCTTGCTCTTTACTTACTTCCTCTTGGTGTTTCATCATTCTCTCTATTAAGATCTCTAAGTTGGTGATCCTCTGAGAGTCTTGTGAGATTGTATGGTCGTGGGGTGTCTGAGGTTGAAAGGGTGAGTGTTGTGGTGGTGATGTGTAGTGGTTAATATTGGTATGGTGGTGTCTTTACTGGTTTGGGAAATTGGGGTTGTTGTGGTTGGAGTCCCTTGGTCCTTTATTTTGGTGCTCACTCCTCCTCCAGTTGTAATGAGTCCTCCAGGGTGGGTTGTACACATCACCTTGGAACTTGTGTTGGAACATGCTTGAGGTACTACTTGGAGAGTGTGATTGCTCATGAATTTATTGCCCATGGTCAATTGTTCCAAAACCTTTTTCAGGTTGATTCCAGCCATGTAAGTTTTGAGTTAGGTTGTATGCATTTACTACAGCAGTTCGCAGCTCATTGATTTTTCTGACCATTATCTCTAGTTGTTGCAGAGTCTGCTGATGCATCTGCTTGTTTTGGTTCATGACTGCACTGACACCTTCAATTTTCACCACTCCCTTCTCTTGTGTGGATGGTTGCACTTCTGCCTCTAGCTTACCGATTTCCTGAGGTGGTTTCAACTTGGCCAGGAGTTCACTCATTAGTTCTTCCCATCCGATGATGCTTCCTTGTGGGAAAGCTTCAAACCATTGAGCAACATCATTCATGGTGATGAGTGGGTGCTTCAAGTTATGGGTTGCATTATCATCTAAGGTGGGGACATTACTCCCATGATTACTGGAATTCGTTGAGTTCCCCTCCATGGTCTGCACAATCACAAACGGTCCAAATGAAGATAGAGTATATTCACGCCAGAATATGATTAGAGGATTAGTTGACACAATGTGTCAAACAGTTGATAAACTCGAAAGATTAGTGGAAGAAAATTGCTTCTCTCGTATATTCAACAAACAAAAGCATAAGAATCACTCAAAGCCAGAGAAACCAGGAAAACTTCACTCTATTGCTAAAGTGAAGTTTTAGTTAGTTTAAGCAAAAAAACAAACAGTTAGTGTGTTAGTCAAAAATTAAAGAACAGAAAAGAAAAAATGCTAGATCTAGATCTCCACTTCACTTAATCATTATCAATCTAATTCAATCCCCGGCAACGGCGCCAAAAACTTGATGTGTGGAAAACGATCCAACACAAAACTAACCGGCAAGTGTACCGGGTCGCATCAAGTAATAATAACTCACATGAGTGAGGTCGATCCCACAGGGATTGAAGGATTGAGCAATTTTAGTTTAGTGGTTGATTTAGTCAAGCGAATCAAGTATTGGTTGAGTTGTTTGCAATTGGCAGAAACTAAATTGCTTGAAATGTAAAGGGAGAGGGGAAAGTGCAGTAAATTAAAGAGCAGGAAAGGAAAGAAGCAGAATTTTAAAGTGCAAGTAATGTAAATTGCAGAAACTTAGATTGCAAGAAATGTAAATGGCTGAAACTTAAAGTGCAAGAAATGTAAATTGCTTGAATTATAAAAGGAATTGGAAAATGGGATTGCAGAATTTAAACAAGCAAAGGTAAATTGTAATAAACAGAAGAGTAGATGAGTAATTGAATTGAACTAGATCTCAACAGAAAAGTGAAAATGCTTGAAGAGTGTAAAAACAGAAAATGACTTGTGCTTAATTTGCAGCAATGTAAAAGATGGTTGAAGATTTCAGGGGTGGAAGAGACTAGATAACAAGTCTAGATCTCAAATCCTTCCTTGATCCAACAAGAACAATTGCAAAAGAAGTAAAGAAAATTAAATTGCAAAAAGAGTATAAGATGAAGCAATAAACAGAAATTGAAATTCAATTATGCAGAGAAAAAGTAAACAAGAGATCTCAAGGTGAGATTGAAATAGAAGTTCTTTAATTCTTCACCCAAGATCCAAAGCAAGAAAAGTAAAGAGTCCTCAAGCAAGAACAATGAAGAAGAGAGATCAATTCTCCTTCCCAATTCTCTAAGATCTAAATTCAAAAGTAAAAGCTCCAAATGAAAATTAAAAGGAAAAATTCAAAGTAAAGTCTAGAGGTCCTAATTACATCAAACTAGCTCCTATTTATACACTTTCTATTCTTGGATTTTGGAATTTGGATGGGCTTTTGATTTGGTGAAGAAATGAATTAAGTTGGATTTTTAATTCAATTTTCAGCCCATGAAGAAATTGCTTCCAGGGGGATGCTCAGCTCAAGTGGGGAGCTGAGCATTGAGGCTTAGTGTGAGGATCCTTGTTGCGTGCCATGTTGGGAGAAGGCATTAGGGGAATGCTCAGCTCACCTTGTGAGCTGAGCATTGGTGCCTTGGTGCATGTCTTGTGCGCGCCTTGTGCTCCTTGCCTTGTCATGTGTTGCGCGCTCTTGCTTCCTGGACCGTGTCACGCTTGCCCATTGCTCCAAGGAGTAGCGCTCTGCTCTCCTTGCGAGCTGAGCATTGGTGCTCACAAGGAGAGGTCCTTGGTTCGACACTTGAGGAATGCATGCTGGTGCAATTTCCTTGGGTTCCATGTAGCGCCTGATGACAAGTCATCTTAGCCTAGTTTCACTAACCTTTTTTCTTTGTTTTTATTAGGTTTTATGCACTTTCTTGCATTCTATGTAAGTAATTTGGAATGAAAATGCATGACTTCTTTGAATCAAACAACCACCATTTATTTGATGCTAAATCATGAGGTTGAAGCCAAATTTAATTGATTTTTAATGATTTATAAGCCTTGTAAATTTGGTGATACTTTGATTGGTTGTTTTGATTACTTGTAGGTGAAGAAAGAAGAAAAGAAGAAAAGCGTGGCATAAGAAACGTGTCCAAAGGAAGCAAAAAGCGTGGCAACATTAAGGAAGAAGGAAACTAAGTTGAGAAAGCAAACTGAGCTTCACAAAGACAAATGGGAGAAAGTAAGGCACCAAGCTAAGTTCAAATAGTTAACTGAGCACTAAAGAAAGCAAGAAAATGGCATGAAGCTCAGTTCACTAAGTGAGCTTTATCGGGGGTTCCCAAAAATTAATTCAAGATTTAATTCTAAGGGAAAAAGCCACCAAGTTTCGAACCAAGGACCAAAGGGAGGCAAGGAACGCTCCTTGCAAGAAAAATCAAGAAGAAATAGCTAAAATGCTTCCTCCAAGGTTCGAATAAGGGATCTCTCACTACCAAGCTTACAAGGAAAATAATCTAAGATGCATTGGCCAAGGTTCGAACCAGGGAGCTCTTTGAAACACAAGGAGGAGCGCCACTTTTAATGCAAGAAAATGAGCCAAGATGCATTCCATAGGGTTCGAACCAAGGAGCTCCATGAAAAGCAAGGAAGGAGCGTCCACTCCTCCAAGGAAAATAAACTCTCATTTGCTTCCACCAAGAGTTGAACCTGGGACCTTAAAGACAAGAGCAAGGCACCACCAAGGAGAGCTCAGTTGGTTTTCCCAACTGAGCACTACTCTCCCCAAGCTTCCCACTCTTTAGCGCAACAAGAAGCACCAAGGAGCAAGCCTTGTGCGCACCATGACACGGCCAAGACATAGAGCTCAGTTTAAAATTCCAACTGAGCTCTATTGAAAATCAACTCAATCAAGGCTGGGCGCATCAAAATTGGACACGGACAGCAGCACTTGGGGGCTCAGTTTGGTTTTCCAACTGAGCTTGCCCCTGGGAGGTGCACTTGGGCCAAAATTCACTAAAAATCCAATTTAATTCATTTCTTCACCAAATTAAAAGCTCATCCAAGTTCTAAAATCCAAGAATAGAAAGTGTATAAATAGAAGCTAGTTTGATTTAGTTAGGACCTCTAGACTTTACTTTGAATTTTTCCTTTTAATTTTCATTTTCATTTTGGAGCTCTGACTTTAATTTTGGATCTTAGAGAATTGGGAAGGAGAATTGATCTCTCTTCTTCCTTGTTCTTGCTTGAGCACTCTTTACTTTTCTTGCTTTTGATCTTGGGTGAAGAATTGAAGAACTTCTGTTTTAATCTCACCTTGAGATCTCTTGTTTACTTTCTCTGCATAATTGAATTTCAATTTCTGTTTATTGCTTCATCTTCTACTCTTCTGCAATTTACTTCTACAATTTTACTTTTCTTTATTTCTTTTGCAATTGTTCTTATTGGATCAAGGAAGGATTTGAGATCTAGACTTGTTTTCTAGTCTCTTCCACTCCTGAGATCTTCAACTTCTTTTACTTTGCTGTAATTTAAGCACAAGTCATTTTCTGTTTTAATTTCTCAAGCATTTCTACTTTTCTGTTTATATCTACTTTACTTCAATTCACCTTCTACTCTTCTGTTTAATTGCAATTCACTTGTTCTCATTTAAATTCTGCAATCCCAATTCCCAATTCATTTTATAATTCAAGAAATTTACATTTCTTGCACTTTAAGATTCAGTCATTTACATTTCTTGCAATTTAAGTTTCTGCAATTTATATTACTTGCACTCTAAGATTCAGCACTTTTACTTCCTTTGCTTATTAATTTACAGCAATTACCCCTCTCCCTTTACATTTCAAGCAATTTAACTTCTGTCAATTACAAACAACTCAACCAATACTTGTTTCGCTTGACTAAATCAACCACTAAACTAAAATTGCTCAATCCTTCAATCCCTGTGGGATCGACCTCACTCATGTGAGTTATTATTACTTGATGCGACCCGGTACACTTGCCGGTGAGTTTTGTGTTGGATCGTTTTCCACACATCAAGTTTTTGGCGCCGTTGCCGGGGATTGAATTAGATTGACAATGATTAAGTGAAGTGAAGATCTAGATCAAGCACTTTTTATTTTCTGTTTCTTTAATTTTTGACTAACACACTAACTGTTTGAATTTTTGCTTAAGCCAGCTAACATTTCACTTCAGCCATGGATTGAAGTGTTATTGCCTTTCTGGTGTTGTGTGATTCTTATGCTTTGGTTGTATGTCAGGTACAAGGAGAATTATACCCACTTTTTATGAACAAGACGAAAGAACCCTCAGAAGATTAAGAAGAACTGAAAGAGGGAAAAACATTGTTGGAGAAGAGGAGTCAGAAGAAGAATTCCAAGATATGGAGGAACACTTAACAAATCCACCAGAAGGAGCAACCAATAACAACAATAATCCACCACAGAGAAGAGTTTTGGCTTCCTACACATGTGCAGATCCTAGACATTGTGGAAGTAGCATTCTCACCCCAAATATTAACGTAAATAACTTTGAACTAAAGCCACAACTCATCACCTTGGTTCAAAACAATTGCTCTTATGGAGGAGGACCACTTGAAGATCCAAACCAACACTTGTCTACTTTCTTGAGGATTTGTGATACTGTCAAAACCAATGGTGTACACCCTGACAGTTACAAGCTACTGCTATTTCCATTTTCTCTCAGAGACAAAGCCACTCAATGGTTGGAATCCTTCCCAAGAGACAGCATCAACAATTGGGATGATCTAGTAACCAAGTTCCTTGCCAAGTTTTACCCACCTCAAAGAATTATTAGATTGAAGACTGAAGTGCAAACATTCACACAAATGGATGCTGAACCCTTGTATGAGGCATGGGAATGATACAAAGCTCTAATCAGGAAGTGTCCACCGGGAATGTTCAGTGAATGGGACAGATTGCAGAATTTCTATGAAGGCCTGACACTGAAATCTTAAGAGGCTTTGGATTATTCAGCAGGAGGCTCTTTACAACTAATGAAAACAGCAGAGGAAGCCCAAAATCTCATTGATATGGTGGCCAACAACCAATATTTCTTTGCTCACCAAAGGCAACGCCAACCATCACAGAGGAAAGGAGTGGACTCAATCTTGGCTCAAAACAAGATGATGCAGCAGCAAATTTAACAACAATTTGAGCAAATGGCCAAGAGGATTGATAGCCTCCAAGTTGCAGCAGTTAACACTAGCCAACCATCAACCACATGGGGGTAAAATGAAGAAACTCAAGAGGAGCAACAGCAAGAACAAGTTCAGTACATGCACAACCAAAATTCTGGGCCAAATGAAGTCTATGGTGATACTTACAACCCTTCATGGAAGAACCATCCCAACCTCAGATGGGGAAATAACCACAATCAAACTCAACAGCCATGGCAGAGAAACTCAAACCAAAATAATTGGAAAAAACATAAACCAAAACAACCAACAGAACAATAGCCAAGCCACATATAGAAAACCACAAAACACCTACCCCAATTCTAACCATCATCCATCCAATAACCAAGCCTTAAATCAAAACACTTACCCTCAACCCTCAACACCCTACAATCAACCAATCTCACAAGAATCTCAGAGGATTAACAACTTGGAGCTCTTAATGGAAAAGATGATGAAGCACCAAGAGATGATATTAAGGAACTAGGAAGCCTCCATGAAAAATATGGAAAGGCAAATTGGACAACTCTCCAAGCAAATTACCATTGAAAGGCCATCAAGCTCACTACCAAGTGACACCATTCCTAATCCAAAAGAGGAGTGCAAGGCAATACAACTGAGGAGTGGAAAAATCCTGGTGAAAAATGAAGAAGCAACCAAGAAGCCAAAGGAAAGTGATAAGAAACAAGCTGAAGAAGAGGCAACCAATGACAAGAAGGAGACAGCAAGCAAGCAGACCTCAGAAGAGCTCAAAGAAAGGGAAGATCAGCCACAAAAATTAAGGAAAGAGAAGGAAGCAATGAAAGAGCCAACCAAGGAACAAAGTCAGGGAATGAACTTCACACCACCTTTGTCATATCCTCAAAGGTTCAACAAGGAGACTAAGGACCAACACTTCCCAAAATTTCTTGAAGTCTTCAAGAAGTTGGAGATCAATATTCCCTTAGCTGAAGCACTTGAGCGAATGCCACTGTATGCTAAGTTCTTGAAAGAACTTATCAACAAGAAGAGGAGTTGGCAAGTTAACGAAACCATACTGCTTACTGAGGAATACACTAATCCAGAAGAGACTTCCTCCTAAACTCGAAGACCCTGGAAGTTTCTTTCTACCCTGTGCCATTGGTAGTATGACCATCAACAAGGCAATGTGTGACTTAGGAGCTAGTATCAATCTAATGCCTTCCTCTCTAATGAAAAAGCTAAGCATAAAAGAGGTGAAACCAGTACAAATGTCTCTAGAATTGGTAGACAAGTCAGTGATATGCCCCAGGGGTATGATTGAGAACCTTCTAGTCAAGGTAGATAGATTCATCTTCCCTACAGATTTTGTGATCTTAGATTCAAATCAGGATGAGGGTGACTCCATTATACTGGGAAGACCTTTCTTGGCCACTGCTAGGGCCATCATAGACATAGAACAAGGAGAATTAACCCTCAGGATGCATGATGAAAGTGTCACTCTAAGTGTACTGCCAGAAACACATATCAGTAATGGAAAGTGATGACAAGTCATCTTAGCCTATTTTCACTATTTTTTTTCTTCTGTTTTCAATTGATTTATGCACTTTCTTAAGCCATAAGCAAGCCAATTGGGTAGATTTCCATGTTTCCTTTGATTCAATCAACCATGTATGAATTCATGCACTTTCATGAGATTTTATGCTATAATTGTCAAATATTATGAAAGAAACACAATCTCATGATTTGGGGCATAGCTTTGATTGTTTTGATTGATTGATGATAGGTGGAAAGAGTTTTGAAGAAGGTTGAAGGAAGAAGGAATGGCTAGGAGCAAGAGAGAACAAAAAGTTTGAGCCAAAGTTTGCCTCAAACTTTAGCTCAAACTTTTAGAAGAGTTGAAAACATGCCAGAGGAAAAAAGCTTGAGCCAAAGTTTGCCTCAAACTTTAGCTCAAACTTTTGGAAGAATTGAAAACACTCCAGAGGAAAAAAAGCTTGAGCAAAAGTTTGCCTCAAACTTTAGCTCAAACTTTTAGAAGAGTTGAAAACACTCCAGCAGAAAAAAAGCTTGAGCAAAAGTTTGCCTCAAACTTTAGCTCAAACTTTTGGGAGAAAAGCTTGAGCCAACGTTTGCCTCAAACTTTTTGGCAAACGTTGGCATCACAAAACCAACACCCTGGAGGAGAAAAGCTTGCGCCAACGTTTGCCTCAATCTTTTTGGCAAACGTTGGCACCACACTTGCACACCCTGGAGGAGAAAAGTTTGCGCCAATGTTTGCCTCAAGCTTTTTGGCAAACGTTGGCGCCACACATATACACAAGGGGGCCAACATTTGAGCAAAAGTTTGACCTCAAACTTTAGCCCAAACGTTGGTAGCAGCAAGTGAAGCCATCTGGTATAAAAAGTTTGAGTAAAAGTTTGCCTCAAACTTTTACTCAAACTTTTACTCAAACTTTTACGATTTCAACCCGGTTCACAATGGATCTTTCTCCAACTCCAAGAGCAATCAACCAAGGCCTTTATCAACCCAATTCCATCAAGAGCAAAGGCCCAATTCAAAGCTTGAAGACCATTTGAAGAAAGTGTATAAATAGCTTAGGATTTAAGTTTTAGGGGAGCTTTTCCTTCTTAGTTTTGCTGGGTAGGTTTTGGAGAGCTTTTGGATTTTGAATTGTTCTGAGTTTCTGAGTTTGGGGAAGGAGAATTGAATTCTCTTCCTCTTAGTTTTCTTGTTTTCAATTTCAATTACACTTGTCTTGAGTCTTGGGTGTTGAGAATTGGGGAAATTCTGTCTCAATCTCACCTTGAGATCTCTTTCTGTTTCTTTTACTGCACCATTGGAGAATTGAGATTTACATTCAAGCTTTCTTCTGTTTTGATCTTTAATTTCTTGCAATTGAATTCTACATTTGGATCTAGGAAGACATTGAGATCTAGACTTGGTTATCTAGTCTCTTGGGTCCTGAGATCTAGAGTTTGCATTTTAAATTCTCTGTTTAAAGCTTTTCAAGTTCAATTACATTTCCGTTTGAGATCCGGTTCAATTCAAGTCACTTTCTACTTGTCTGATTAATGTAATTTACTTTTCCTTGTTTAATTTCTGCAAATCCACTTCCCAATTCCCTTTACAATTCAAGCCATTTACATTTCTTGCACTTTAAGATTCTGCAATTTACATTTCTTGCAATCTAAGTTTCTGCAATTTACATTACTTGTTCTTTAAGATTCAGCTTATTTACTTTCTTTGCTCTTTAATTTTCTGCAATCTACCATTCTCCCTTTACATTTCAAGCAATTTAGCTTCTGAAATCACAAATCACCCAACCAATACTTGATTCTCTTGACTAAATCAACCACTAAACTAAAATTGCTCAATCCTTCAATCCCTGTGGGATCGACCTCACTCCCGTGAGTTTTATTACTTGATGCGACCCGGTGCACTTGCCGGTTAGATTTGTGTGTTTGAAATTCGTTTTTCGAAAATACACATCAAGTTTTTGGCACCGTTGCCGGGGATTGAATAGATTGACAATGATTAAGTGAGGTGGTAGTTTAGATCAAGCACTTTTTCTTTAATTTTGACTAACCCACTAACTGTTCGAGACTTTGTCTCTACTGACTCTAACTGCACTCAAGTTACAGAGTGCTCTGTTTTAGTTTCTGGTTCTATTTGTGTTTCTGATTTTGTGATAGGAGAAAAGAGCGATGAATCCACACCTTTTGATCCTGAAACATTTTGGAGGTTGAGGAAAGAGGCAAGAGATAGAGGGGAGAAATGCTGGGATTCAGAAAATCCCCACTAAGAGTTTTTCACCAGGGGATAAAGTGATATTAAACACCCAACCAAAGAATGAAGGATGTCAAGCTAGTGACAATAAAGAAGCGCTTTGTTGGGAGGCAACCCAACCTGAGGTAGTTTTCTTTTCATAGCTATTTTAATAAAAAGGTTAATTAGTTTTATCTATATTGCAAGAAGCTAAGTTTGGTGTTGCACACCAAAACAATATAAGGGAGAATGAAGGATTCTAAGTTTGGTGTTCCACCAAAATCCCATCATAAAACACATTCTCACTTTCTGCATAATGCTAGCTTCAAGCATTTAGATAAACTGGTTAACTATGCTGCTGTTTCCTAAGTTTTCAGTTTTATTGCTTTTGAAAAAAAAAAAAGAGTTTCACACATGGTTAATCTGATGCATGAGAACCATTGGCAAGGTACTAAGTTTGGTGTTCCCACACCAAAGTAAGTTCAAAGGCCCACAAATAAATCATACATGCTAACCACTTTTTTTAAGTGCTTGGGGAACAAGCAACTTTCAATATCACTGCAGAGCATCATACAAGCTTTTGGAAAAATTAAGCATCATCAATCAAGGAGATAAAAGAGGAATATGAAGACCAGCAATGATGATGATGAGAAGGAGGAAAGCAAGTAAACTCCAAAAGGTTGTATTGTTAAGTGATTATTTTACATCAGATATTGCTGTGATTGAAAGTAATATTGTACCCCTGTCTGTCTGCATAATATAGTTTTTCTGTAATTCAATAATTAAGATTCTTGATCATTTACAACACTATACTCTCCAAAACTTGTTTGCACTCAATATTTCAAAAATGCATCACATGAAAGTTCTTTGAAAAGAAGGATCGAGGAATTAAACAATTTTGAGGCAAGCAAAAGATTAGGAAAAGTGGTGGTTCTAGTTGTATGATTATGTATTGAGGTTGCATGCTTATGAAAACTTGCATGGGAGCTCATAGGCGGGACATAGAGTTCAAAGAAGTGTTGTGGAGATTCTCAAACATTTATTGATCCAAGAAGCAGCAAACAAAACAAAAGAAAATAAAGAAAATACAAAAACAAAAAGAACATGGCCCAAGGCTCTGAGCATCAATTACTAGGCAGAAAAGAAGAAAGAATCAAGAACTCAAAGAGTTGTTATCCTAGTAAATGCTTGTGGTCGAATTGTGTCAAAGAGAGAGGCTTGAGTAAGTAAATCCTTAGGGGTGCTTTAACACCTAATACCTTAAAACCAACTGGTTTAGGAGTATTGATTGAAAGCATACCTAAAAAGCCGCTTTGAGACATGACACTTAGAGTCAAAGCCAAAACACAAGAATCATAAGCTGCTTCAAGGTGATTACCTATAAAGAGATCTCCATGATATCATTTGGATGAAAGTCCTAGGACCTAAGACCCCCAATATGTGAGGACTAGTAAGCACTGAAGCCCTTGCATGAGCATATAATTTAGAGTTCACCCCACTGTTTCTTAATCACTTCACTCACAAGACCTTACAAGTTATTCTTCAATCCGTCTTAATTAAAAGAACCTTTGAGCATAATTCCTTTCTTGCTTGGGGACAAGCAAGCTTTAAGTTTGGTGTTGTGATGACAAGTCATCTTAGCCTATTTTCACTATTCTTTTTCTTCTGTTTTCAATTGATTTATGTACTTTCTTAAGCCATAAGCAAGCCAATTGGGTAGATTTCCATGTTTCCTTTTATTCAATCAACCATGTATGAATTCATGCACTATCATGAGATTTTATGCTATAATTGTCATATATTATGAAAGAAACACAATCTCATGATTTGGGGCATAGCTTTGATTGTTTTAATTGATTAATGATAGGTGGAAAGAGTTTTGAAGAAGGTTGAAGGAAGAAGGAATGGCTAAGAGCAAGAGAGAACAAAAAGTTTGAGCCAAAGTTTGCCTTAAACTTTAGCTCAAACTTTTAGAAGAGTTGAAAACATGCCAGAGGAAAAAAGCTTGAGCCAAAGTTTGCCTCAAACTTTAGCTCAAACTTTTGGAAGAATTGAAAACACTCCAGAGGAAAAAAAGCTTGAGCAAAAGTTTGCCTCAAACTTTAGCTCAAACTTTTAGAAAAGTTGAAAACACTCCAGAGGAAAAAAAGCTTGAGCAAAAGTTTGCCTCAAACTTTAGCTCAAACTTTTGGGAGAAAAGCTTGAGCCAACGTTTGCCTCAAACTTTTTGGCAAACGTTGGCATCACAAAACCAACACCCTGGAGGAGAAAAGCTTGCCCCAACGTTTGCCTCAAGCTTTTTGGCAAACGTTGGCGCCACACATATACACAAGGGGGCCAACGTTTGAGCAAAAGTTTGACCTCAAACTTTAGCCCAAACGTTGGTAGCAGCAAGTGAAGCCATCTGGTATAAAAAGTTTGAGTAAAAGTTTGCCTCAAACTTTTACGATTTCAACCCAGTTCACAATGGATCTTTCTCCAACTCCAAGAGCAATCAACCAAGGCCTTTATCAACCCAATTCCATCAAGAGCAAAGGCCCAATTCAAAGCTTGAAGACCATTTGAAGAAAGTGTATAAATAGCTTAGGATTTAAGTTTTAGGGGAGCTTTTCCTTCTTAGTTTTGCTGGGTAGTTTTTGGAGAGCTTTTGGATTTTGAATTGTTCTGAGTTTCTGAGTTTGGGGAAGGAGAATTGAATTCTCTTCCTCTTAGTTTTCTTGTTTTCAATTTCAATTACACTTGTCTTGAGTCTTAGGTGTTGAGAATTGGGGAAATTCTGTCTCAATCTCACCTTGAGATCTCTTTATGTTTCTTTTACTGCACCATTGGAGAATTGATATTTACATTCAAGCTTTCTTCTGTTTTGATCTTTAATTTCTTGCAATTGAATTCTACATTTGGATCTAGGAAGGCATTGAGATCTAGACTCGGTTATCTAGTCTCTTGGGTCCTGAGATCTGGAGTTTGCATTTTAAATTCTCTGTTTAAAGCTTTTCAAGTTCAATTACATTTCCGTTTGAGATCCGGTTCAATTCAAGTCACTTTCTACTTATCTGATTAATGCAATTTACTTTTTCTTGTTTAATTTCTGCAAATCCACTTCCCAATTCCCTTTACAATTCAAGCCATTTACATTTCTTGCACTTTAAGATTCTGCAATTTACATTTCTTGCAATCTAAGTTTCTGCAATTTACATTACTTGTTCTTTAAGATTCAGCTTATTTACTTTCTTTGCTCTTTAATTTTCTGCAATCTACCCTTCTCCCTTTACATTTCAAGCAATTTAGCTTCTGCAATCACAAATCACCCAACCAATACTTGATTCGCTTGACTAAATCAACCACTAAACTAAAATTGCTCAATCCTTTAATCCCTGTGGGATCGACCTCACTCCTGTGAGTTTTATTACTTGATGCGACCTGGTGCACTTGCCGGTTAGATTTGTGTGTTTGGAATTCGTTTTCCGAAAATACACATCAGAAAGAAGGATGGTACGGAAACAGACAAAGAGAATTTGCAGTGGAAGGAGGGAATCAACAAGACAAACAACAACTGCCCTCCCAAGCAAGAGATAGATGATACAACAGGTCAAAAAGAGAAAGAGACTGTGCAAAATAATGAAGAAGCTCAAGAGGACATTGTAGTATTGGCAACTAAGAAAAGAAATCTCAAGAGGAAGCCTATTGTCAAAGAAGAAGGGTCAACAAAAGGAGGGAAGAAAGACAAAAACAGAGTCAAAAAGGGTTGGAAGAATCAAAAAATTCCAACAGAAGGGCTTTCCAAAGGTGACAAAGTACAATTGGTCTATCAACAACTGGGAGCAAGCCAACAGACTGATGATTACTATACTGTGAGCAAAATACTCTCACTAGAGCATGCTGAAATAGAGCACCAAGGAACAAAGAAGAAGCTCACAATCAGAGGGGACAAGTTAAGGCACTACAGTCATCAACCACCATAAAAGAGGGGGTCAATGTCAAGCTAATGACAATAAAGAAGCGCTTGTTGGGAGGCAACCCAACCTGAGGTAACTTTCTTTTCATAACTATTTCAATAAAAAGGTTAATTAGTTTTATCTATATTGCAAGAAGCTAAGTTTGGTGTTGCACACCAAAACAATCTAAGGGAGAATGAAGGATTCTAAGTTTGGTGTTCCACCAAAGTCCCATCATAAAATATGTTCTCACCTTCTGCATAATGCTAGCTTCAAGCATTTAGATAAACTAGTTAACTATTCTGCTGTTTCCTAGTTTTCAGTTTTATTGCTTTTGAAAAAGAAAAAAAAAAGAGTTTCACACATGGTTAATCTGATGCATGAGAACCATTGGCAAGGTACTAAGTTTGGTGTTCCCACACCAAAGTAAGTTCAAAGGCCCACAAATAAATCATGCATGCTAACCATTTTTCAAGTGCTTGGGGAACAAGCAACTTTCAATATCACTGCAGAGCACTATACAAACTTTTGGAAAGATTAAGTATCATCAATCAAAGAGATGAAAGAGGAATGTGAAGACCAGCAATGATGATGATGAGGAGGAGGACAGCAAACAAATTCCAAAAGGTTGTATTGTTCAGTGATTATTTTATATCAGATACTTCTATGATTGAAAGTGATATAATACCCCTGCCTGTCTGCATAGTATAATTTTTCTGTAATTCAATAATTAAGATGCTTGATTATTCACAACACTACACTTTTCAAACTTGCGTGCACTCAATATTTCAAAAAAAAGGCACCACGTGATAGTTCTTTGAAAAGAAGGATTGAGGAATTAAACAATTTTGAGGCAAGCAAAAGATTAGGGGAAGTGGTGGTTCTAGTTGTATAATTATGTATTGAGGTTGCATGCTTATGAAAACTTGCATGGGAGCTCATAGGCAGGACATAGAGTTCAAAGAAGTATTGTGGAGATTCTCAAATATTTATTGATCCAAGAAGCAGCAATCAAAAGAAAGAAAACATAAAAATGAAAGAACATGGCCCAAGGCTCTGAGCATCAATTACTAGGCAGAAAATAAGGAAGAAACAAGAACTCAAAGAGTTATTATCCTAGTAAATGCTTGTGGTCGAATTGTGTCAAAGAGAGAGGCTTGAGCAAGTAAATCCTAAGGGGTGCTTCAACACCTAATACCTTAAAACCAACTGGTTTAGGAGTATTGATTGAAAGCTTATCTAAAGAGCCGCTTTGAGACATGACACTTAGAGTCAAAGCCAAAACACAAATCATAAGCTGCTTCAAGGTGATTACCTATAGAGAGATCTCCATGATATCATTTGGATGAAAGTTCTAAGACCTAAGACTTCCAAGATGTAGGGACTAGTAAGCACTGGAGCCCTTGCATGAGCATATAATTTAGAGTTCACCCCACTGTCACTTAATCACTTCACTCACAGGAAATTATAAGTTATTCTTCAATCCATCCTGATGGAAAGAACTTTTGAGCATAATTATCTTCTTGCTTGGGGACAAGCAAGTTTTAAGTTTGGTGTTGTGATGACAAGTCATCTTAGCCTAGTTTCACTAGCCTTTTTTCTTTGTTTTTATTAGGTTTTATGCACTTTCTTGCATTCTAAGTAAGTAATTTGGAATGAAAATGCATGACTTCTTTGAATCAAACAACCACCATTTATTTGATGCTAAATCATGAGGTTGAAGCCAAATTTAATTGATTTTTAATGATTTATAAGCCTTGTAAATTTGGTGATACTTTGATTGGTTGTTTTAATTACTTGTAGGTGAAGAAAGAAGAAAAGAAGAAAAGCGTGGCATAAGAAACGTGTCCAAAGGAAGCAAAAAGCGTGGCAACATAAAGGAAGAAAGAAACTAAGTTGAGAAAGCAAATTGAGCTTCACAAAGACAAATGGGGGAAAGTAAGGCACCAAGCTAAGTTCAAATAGTTAACTGAGCACTAAAGAAAGCAAGGAAATGGCATGAAGCTCAGTTCACTAAGTGAGCTTTATCGGGGGTTCCCAAAAATTAATTCAAGATTTAATTCTAAGGGAGGAAGCCACCAAGTTTCGAACCAAGGACCAAAGGGAGGCAAGGAACGCTCCTTGCAAGAAAAATCAAGAAGAAATAGCCAAAATGCTTCCTCCAAGGTTCGAACAAGGGATCTCTCACTACCAAGCTTGCAAGGAAAATAATCCAAGATGCATTGGCCAAGGTTCGAACTAGGGAGCTCTTTGAAACACAAGGAGGAGCGCCATTTTTAATGCAAGAAAATGAGCCAAGATGCATTCCATAGGGTTCGAACCAAGGAGCTCCAAGAAAAGCAAGGAAGGAGCGTCCACTCCTCCAAGGAAAATAAACTCTCATTTGCTTCCACCAAGAGTTGAACCTGGGACCTTGAAGACAAGAGCAAGGCACCACCAAGGAGAGCTCAGTTGGTTTTCCCAACTGAGCACTACTCTCCCCAAGCTTCCCACTCTTTAGCGCAACAAGAAGCACCAAGGAGCAAGCCTTGTGCGCACCATGACACGGCCAAGACATAGAGCTCAGTTTAAAATTCCAACTGAGCTCTATTGAAAATCAACTCAATCAAGGCTGGGCGCATCAAAATTGGACACGGACAGCAGCACTTGGGGGCTCAGTTTGGTTTTCCAACTGAGCTTGCCCCTGGGAGGTGCACTTGGGCCAAAATTCACTAAAAATCCAATTTAATTCATTTCTTCACCAAATTTAAAGTCCATCCAAATTCTAAAATCCAAGAATAAAAAGTGTATAAATAGAAGCTAGTTTGATTTAGTTAGGACCTCTAGACTTTACTTTGAATTTTTCCTTTTAATTTTCATTTTCATTTTGGAGCTCTGACTTTGATTTTGGATCTTAGAGAATTGGGAAGGAGAATTGATCTCTCTTCTTCCTTGTTCTTGCTTGAGCACTCTTTACTTTTCTTGCTTTTGATCTTGGGTGAAGAATTGAAGAACTTCTATTTCAATCTCACCTTGAGATCTCTTGTTTACTTTCTCTGCATAATTGAATTTCAATTTCTGTTTATTGCTTCATCTTCTACTCTTCTACAATTTACTTCTGCAATTTTAATTTTCTTTATTTCTTTTGCAATTGTTCTTGTTGGATCAAGGAAGGATTTGATACCTAGACTTGTTTTCTAGTCTCTTCCACTCCTGAGATCTTCAACTTCTTTTAATTTGCTGCAATTTAAGCACAAGTCATTTTCTGTTTTAATTTCTCAAGCATTTCTACTTTTCTGTTTAGATCTACTTTACTTCAATCCACCTTCTACTTTTCTGTTTAATTGCAATTCACTTGTTCTTGTTTAAATTCTGCAATCCCAATTCCCAATTCCTTTTATAATTCAAGCAATTTACATTTCTTGCACTTTAAAATTCAGTCATTTACATTTCTTGTAATTTAAGTTTCTGTAATTTATATTACTTGCACTCTAAGATTCAGCACTTTTACTTCCTTTGCTCTTTAATTTATAGCAATTACCCCTCTCCCTTTACATTTCAAGCAATTTAACTTCTGTCAATTACAAACAACCCCAACCAATACTTGATTCGCTTGACTAAATCAACCACTAAACTAAAATTGCTCAATCCTTCAATCCCTGTGGGATCGACCTCACTCATGTGAGTTATTATTACTTGATGCGACCCGGTACACTTGCCGGTGAGTTTTATGTTGGATCGTTTTTCACACATCAGCGCCTTTGATCCTTACTTCCTTTAGGTTCTAAGTTCGAATCCTGGTGGTGGCATTTGGCCAATTCTTGGCTTATTTTCCTTGTGATTAGAGCTCCCCCACCCCCCCTTTGGTCGTGGGTTCAAATCTTGGAGAAGGCACTTGGCAAACAATTTCCTTGAATTTATTTGGATGAATGCCCAATAATGCTCCCTTGGTGAGCTGAGCATTGTTTTTCCTTTCCTTGTTTCTTGGCTTCAAATTGTGCTCAGCTCACAAGGGGAGCAGAGCATTGAAGCATGGCCTCCTTGGTTCATTGTTGTGCTCCTTTGGAGAGCATTGAGCTCTTGGAGAGAGCTTCATGGTTTTCCTTCATTGTTGCGCCACACTTCTTCTTTTCTTTGCCACACTTTCTCTTCCTTGGGCCACGCTTCTTAGGCAACGCTTTCTTATTTTCTTCTTTTCTTCACCTACAATTAATCAAAACAACCAATCAAAGTATCACCAAATTCACAAGATTTATAAATCATTAAAATTCAATTAAATTTAGCCTAAACCTCATGATTTAGCATCAATTAAATGGTGGTTGTTTGATTCAAAGAAGTCATGCATTTCCATTCCAAATTACTTACTTAGAATGTAAGAAAGTGTATAAAACCTAATAAAAACAAAGAAAAAGGCTAGTGAAACTAGGCTAAGATGACTTGTCATCAGCTGTGTATAAGATATGAGCCAAATGGCGGTGTATGAGATACGAGCCGAATGACTGTGGGTGATATGAGCCGGATGGCTATGTTTGATGATGATTTATGGCTGATTACGAATTATGATTTTAAGTCGGATGGCTGTGATAAATTGTAAAATATGGCTGGAAATGAAAATGTGAATGTGAATGATTATTGTATCTTGAGTTCTCTTTCTCGAAAGTGTGACCCCAGAGAGATGGTGGAAGGTGAGGATCCCCTTCCTGGTTCCTCCTGGTATTGTAAAATCACCCCCAGCGAGATGGTGAGAGGTTAGGATCCCCCTCCTCGGTTCCTCCTGGACATATGAGAACGTATCTCCTGGGTAGATGCAAGTGTTGTGGTTTTGCCCTACTTGCTCCAGGTTGGTTAGTATAGAGGCTCTCCGGGTGGACACAAGTGTTGTGGTTTCATCCCACTTGCCCCGGGTTATGATGAGTGATGATATAGTTATAAGAAATTATGATGGAATGTTTATGGAGGGATATGAAATGATTATCTGAGATACGAGTTTCCCTGGATGAAAGCAGTGACTAGCCACCACGTGCTCCAGGTTGAGACTCGATACTCTGCTGACCCTATGTTGTAAGTGTGGCCGGACACTGTGAAAGGTCCAGATGAGCTCGCCCCCGTGATAAACACCAAGAGTGGGTGTGGTATGATTATGATTATATTATGATTATGAATATGATATGATTGAGAATTACTCGAGTAAGGGATGCACGACTGAGGGACCATCCAATAGTTAGCTACCAGGACTTGTCGGGTTGGCTCTATAACCGACGGATGAGACTCATCAGCCACTAGGACAGGCATGCATCATATGCATTATATGTGATTTGTTTGGATTGCCTAAGTGATTGCATAATTAAATGCTACTTGATTATCTGCTATATTTGAATCCTATTTGTAATTTCTCTGTACGTAATAACTGTGTTTGTTGCATTTGGTTTCGCTGGTAGTTGGGAGGTTCGGGGGAGTTGGAACGGGGAGTTTTAGATAGTTCTGAAGACCCTTAGCTAGTTGCCTGTTTTATCTTTATAGTTTAGTTATGTATTAAGCTTTAATTATCTGTTGGAAGTTCTAGGATTGCCTTCAACTTTTCCAGGACATTACATGTTAGATATTTGGGCACTGTTACCATGCTGAGAACCTCCGGTTCTCACCCATGCGGATTTTGTGGTTTTCAGATGCAGGACGGGCAGTTCCTCGCTGAGGCATGCTGGAAGCTTCTGATGTTGCGAAGATCTTTATCCTTTGGGTCTATTTTGGTTATCTGTATTTTGCTTAGATACTTGTTATCTCCACTTATTATATCTATGCTGTATTAATTCCTCTTAGAGGTGATTTTGGAGACTCAGGCTTTTGCAACTCTGTATTTTGGGCTTTCTTTAGGGTTTTCCTATATATATCTATATATGTATATACACTTATTCACTTGGGCCGGTTTATCTTCGCGAGCCGAGTCTTGAGTTTTGTTATATGTATTTTGGAACTCTTGCTATATTAACTTCTTAGCTTGTTCTCTCTTGCGTTGTCTGTTTTATCGCTTCGTGAGCGTTATGCGTTTCGATTTAACGACTTTTGTTTTATCCCCTTCTTCAAAGGCTGCTAGTTATAAACCTTTTTCACTATATTATATATTAAATTTTTACTTTTAGAGGTCGTAGCGCCTCGTCACCTCTGTTTTACATCCTAGGTGTAAAGCTCTGTGTGGTAGGGTGTTACATTTGTATTCTACTTTGTTATCTATTTTTTATTCTAGCTGCATGATCACACATAGGATTTCTTTAGTAGTTTTCTTTTCTTTATTTTATTTAAAGATGTCTTATGTACTCCGCATCAAGCTTAAAAAGAAAAATCTATTGAAAAAAAAGTGCTAAGATGCACAAGATCTTGAGTTGTAGTATAAGTTGTTCTATTTACTTTGATGTGGTGGCCTCATCTTTATTTTCTAAATGAATGAATTAATTGTGCATACTTGATGTTGGAGTTGGGCATGTTGGCTCTTGAAGATTAGAAATTTAGAGAAGTATTATTAATTTTCTGAAATATCAAAAAGATAGATTCTTGAAGCAAAAGAAACAGCAAAAAGAAAAATGAAAATAAAAAGAAAAATCAAAAGAAAAAAGTCCAAGGCTTTGAGCATCAATGGTTAGGAGGGTCAAAATTGGCCTAAAAAGCTTAAAAGAGTTGCTATCCCTAACTATATGCTTGTAGTGTAAAAGTGTCAAGAAATCCTTGAGACTGAGTACTTAAAGTCGTGACCAAATGCTGTTAAAAGAGTACGCTTAAGGCTTTGAGCACCACTGTCTGGGAATAAAAGCAAAGTAAAAGCCGAATCCAAAGGGTTCTCCCAGTTAAGTGCTTGTAGTGTTTATGTATCAAGTTAATCTGTGTTCAAGAAATAAAAGTTGTGTTCAAGAATCAACAAGAACCTAAAGAAGAGAATCAATAATATGATATGAGTTCTAGTTCTAAGGGACGCCAATATTTCTGAGCTTCAAAGGAAAGTGAGATGCCAAAGCTATTCAGAAATAGAGTGTTAATAGCTCCATTCAAAGTGATTAGATCTACGCATGAATGACAACTCTAATCTTATGTATTTTTCTCTTCCATTTGGTCCTATTTTATTTTTGGTTACTTGAGAACAAGCAAAAGTTTAAGTTTGTTGTGATGCGTGAGCATCTTATACCCTTTTTCTAGTTGTTTTTATCTTATTTTTAGTTAGATTTCATTAAGTTTTAGTATGTTTTAATGCAAATAAGTTTCTGAATAAGTTCTTTCTCCCGGAGAGATTGACTAAGCTGAGGACAGATGTTCAGACCTTCAGGTAAGGAGAGAGCGATTCCCTCTATGATGCTTAGGAGAGGTACAAGTTGCTTCTCAGGAAATTCCCTCCTGATATGTTCTCATATTGGATCAGGGTACACATCTTCTACAAATGACTCTCTGATATGGCTAGGATGTCTCTGGATAATTCTGCGGATGGCTCCTTACACATGAAGAAGACACTTGAGGAGGCCAATGAGCTCATTGATATGGTTGCTTATAACTAGTACTTATACTCATTTGAGAGGACTTCAGTGAGGAAAGGAGTTATGGAAGTGGACATTGCAAATGCAATTCTTACTTAGAACAAACTTATAGTTTAGTAGATGAGTCTTCTCACTCAACAATTGAATAGCGTGTAGAGCTTAGTGGCAAAAATTCAGAGTGTCGTTCCTTATGATATGAATGATGACTTCCTTCAAGGTGAAACGTACAACTATGATCAGTGTGTACCTGAACAGGTCAATTACATAGGAAGTTCCTCCAAAAGTCCTAATGATGTTCCCTACTCTCAGAACTTTAACCAGGGATGGAGGAACCACCGGATCCGTGGATTGAGAGAGCAACCTCAGAGTATCCCTGACTTGGCATCCATTGTTGCAGAACTCGAAAAAAGCCAACAAAGCTTTATACAGGAAACTCGAGCCTCCCTCAGGGACATCAAGATGTAATTAAACCAGAAAGACCAGCGTACACCTGAACAAGCCCCATCTAGCAACATGGCTCCTGAGCATAGAGAGGAATGTCAGGTAGTCTAGTTAAGGAGTGGCAAGACATTAGTCACTCAACATCAGAATAGTAAGGAACAGGGTGAAGAAGAGACACCAGAGAGCAAATTTGCAAAAACAAAGAATACCACCAGGGGCGCTGAACGCCCAGAAGGGAGCAACATGGGCGCTGAACGCCCAAGAGGGGGCACCGAACGCTAATGAAAATTCAAAAAACTTACCCCTCAGGCACCTTGATAATCCCTTTCTAATCACCCTTGATACTCATCTTGCACTACCCAAGGCCCCGAAGTACAAGGCCAAACTACCATACCCTCATAAGCTTTAGAAAGCAGAAAAGGATAAACAATTCTCCACGTTTTTGGAAGTCTTTCGGAAGCTTAAGATCAACATCCCTTTTGCAGAGGCCCTTGAACAAATGCCTCTATATACTAAGTTCAGGAAGAAAATGTTGAGTAACAAGAGGGATTAGAAAGAAGTAGAGACAGTGGTACTTATTAAGGAATGCAGTGCAGTCATCTAGAGGAATCTTCCTATGAAGCTGTAGGATCCCGGGAGCTTTGTGATTCCTTGTACCATCGGAAACATGATGAGCGGATATTTTATATGATTTTTAGCATCATTTTCATGTTGTTTTACTTATGTTTTGTTTAAGTTTTATGGTGTTTTCAAAGGTTTTAGTGCAAAATTCACAGTTTTAGATTCTACTTTGAGTTTGTGTGTTTTAATATAATTTCAGGTAAATTCTGGCTGAAATTGAGGAGTTTTGGCAAAGTCCGATTCAGAGGCAAGGAAAGCGTAGCAGATGTTGTTAGAATTTGATGTCCGTGCATTCAAACGAGCATTTCTGGAGCTACAGAGGTCCAAATGACTTATTCTCAGCGGCATTGGAAAGCTAACTTCCAAAGCTTTCCAGTAATAGATAATGGTCTATGCTTTTCTTCGAAGGAGCTTGTCCAAAACTGGCATTAAACGCCCACTTCTCCTCCTACTAGCATTAGATGCCCAAAAGGGAGCAAGTTGGCATTGTGATGAGCGGATATTTTATACGCTTTTTTGCATCATTTTTATATAGTTTTTAGCATGTTTTATTTGACTTTTATTATATTTTCATTGGTTTTAGTACAAAATTCACTTTTTTAGATTCTACTATGAGTTTGTGTGTTTTTATGCAATTTCAGGTATTTTCTTACTAAAATTGAGAAGCTGGAGCAAAAGTCTGATCCAGAGGCAGAGAAAGCACTGTAGATGTTGTCAATATCTGACCTCCTTGCACTCAAAGGAGCTTTTATGGAGCTAAAAAAGTCCAAATGGATCGTTTTCAATGGCTATGAAAAGCTAACATCCAAGGATTTCCAGAAATATATAATAGTCCATACTTTGCTTCAGAATTGAAGGCCCAAAACTGGCATTCAACGCCAGCCATCTACCCCAGTCCAGGTGTCCAACGCCCACAGAGAAGGGGCCAGCGTCTAACACCCATAAAGGTGTCCCTAGCCAGCGTTCAACACCCAAGGAGAATCCTAGCACGTGAGAGGCACTAAAGCTCAGCCCAAACACTCACCAAGTGGGCCCCGAAAGTGGATTTTCGCACTACAAGCCTAAGCCTATCATATTTCTGTAATCCTTAGTCATTAGTTTAGTATTTAAAGGAGAAGACCACCCTTTTGTTAGAGACATTCAATCTTCGACCAATCCTTGCCCACTTTTACCTTTCATTATATTTTCTATCAATATGAGTCTCTAAACCTCCTAGGTTAAGGGGAGAAGCTCTGTTGAGTTTTTTGGATTAATAAAAGTATTATTGTTCTATCTCAATTCGTGTTTGATTCTCTATTCTAAGATGTATCTTCGTTCTTCAACCTTATAAATGAGTTGAACCGGCACAAGGTTATCTCTATTCTACCTGGGTTCAGCAAGCATCTTTCATCAGATATTAATGAACCACTAGCTTTATTATACATTTCTTAGACGGCTAATCCACGACTTCGTTGGGGACTTCTCGAGACACTAGTTCAGCCGAGGTATGGGGAGATTAGGGTCTTTGTGGTAAAGGCTAGAACCAAAGGCGTAGCTGGTGCACGGAATTACACTTCGCACAACTGAACCAGCAAGTGCACTGGGTTGTCCAAGTAATACCTGAGTAAGTCAGGGTCGATCCCACGAGGATTGTTGGCTTGAATCAAGCTGTGGTTATCTTGTAGATCTTAGTCAGGCGGATAGAAAATTTGTTTGTTTGTTTAAAGTGCATAAAAGTAAAATAAAGATAACGTTACTCAATTGAAGGTGAATACAATGATAAGAAGATGGTTAAGGCTTTAGAGATGCTTTGTTCTTCTGGATTAATTCGATCTCACTGTCTATGCCAACTATGAATGATTTCTTCTATGGCAGGCTGTATGTGATCAACGCCTTTCTTGAGAGGTCACCGATTCTCCTCCAGGCTGAACACCAGGGTTAGTGCGCATCTAGTCTGATTGAGGGTGAAGCTCCTACAGTCCATTGCCATTGATGATCCTACTCAAAACACCACAGACAAGGTCAAATCTTCCGAATAAGAGAATGTTGCGCCTTTGGTTCTAGCCTTTACCACAAAACCCTAATCTCCCCATACCTCGGCTGAACTAGTGTCTCGAGAAGTCCCCAACAAAGTCGTGGATTAGCCGTCTAAGAGATGTATAATCAAGCTAGTAGTTCATTGATATCCGATGAAAGATGCTCGCTGAACCTGATGACAAGTCATCTTAGCCTATTTTAACTAGTCTTTTTCTTTTGTTTTCATTAGAATTATGCACTTTCTTGAGCTACAAGCAAGCCAATTAGCTAGATTTTCATGTTTCCTTTGATTTAATCAACCATGTACGAATTCATGCTATTTCATGAGGTTTTATACTATAATTGTCACATATTATGAAAGAATGAATATCTCATGATTTTAAGCATAGCTTTGATGTGTTTGGTTGATTAATGATAGGTGAAGAAAGCTTGGAGAAAGGTTGAAGCAAGAAGGAATAGCTAGGAGTAAAGAGAAGACAATGGAATAAGTGAAATTGAACCAGGAAGCAAAGAGTTGGACCTAAAGTTAGCCTCAAACTTTTGCACAAACTTTTGGGTGAAAAGTTAGCCCCAACGTTAGCCCCCTAACTTGGAGGCTAACGTTGGCATGATGAAAATCACTCCCTGGGTACCAAAAGTTTGCGCCAACGTTAGCCCCCTAACTTGGTGGCTAACGTTGGCACATGAAAATCACCCCTGGGCACCAAAAGTTTGCGCCAACGTTAGCCCCCTAACTTTGAGGCTAACGTTGGCATGAAGAAAACCTCCCTGGGCACCAAAAGTTTGCGCCAACGTTAGCCCCCTAACTTGGTGGCTAACGTTGGCACATGAAAATCACAAGGGGAGGAGCAAAAGTTTGCGCCAACGTTAGCCCCCTAACTTGGTGGCTAACGTTGGCGCCACAAGTGCACAAGGTAAGGCCAACGTTAGGGCCAAAGTTAGACCCCTAAATTTGGCACCAACGTTGGTATCAGATGGATATAGTTGCTGATATGAAAAGTTTGGGCAAAAGTTAGCCCCCTAACTTTTGCTCAAACTTTTGGTCCAACTTTTGCAAAACTCCAACCCGGTTCAATTGGTTCACTTTGGTTCTTCTCCAAACTTCAAGAGCAATCAACCAAGGCCTCTTTCAACTCAATTCCACCAAGAGCAAAGGCCCAACTCAAGGCTTGAAGATCATTTGAAGAAAGTGTATAAATAGGATAGAATTCAAGTTCTTCAGGGAGCTTTCTTTTGGGAATTTTCATAATAGTTTTCGGAGAGCTTTTGATATTGAGTGATCTTTAATTTCTTTGTCTTGGGGAAGGAGAATTCACTTCTCTTCCTCTCAGTTTTATTGCTTTCAATTTCAATTACAATTGTCTTGGATTTTGGGTTGAAGAATTGAAGAAATTCTGTTTCAATCTCATCCTTGGATCTCTCTGTTTATTTACTGCAACTGAATTTCCGTTTCTGTTACTTGCTTCTCATCTACTTTCCTTGCAATTTACAATTCCCTTGCAATTGTTCTTGTTGGATCTAGGAAGGCATTGAGATCTAGACTTGGTTTTCTAGTCTCTGGGCCCTGAGATCTGAATTCCTAATTTACATTTTGTTTCTTGCTTTTAATGTTCATTTACTTTACTGCTTCAAGATCCGATTCAATCCAAACCTTCTTTTACTCTTTTGTTTGATGCAATTTACTTTTCCTTGTTTAAATTCTGCAAATCCAATCCCCTATTCCCTTTACAATTCCAGCCGTTTACATTTCTTGCACTTTAAGATTCCACAATTTACATTTCTTGCATTCTAAGTTTCTGCTATTTAATTTCTTGTTCTTTAAGATTCAGCACTTTAATTCCCTGTTCTCTTTACTTCCATGCAATTTAATTTCTACAAATCACAAAACACTCAACCAAATCTTGATTCGCTTGACTAAATTAACCACTAAGCTAAAATTGCTCAATCCTTCAATCCCTGTGGGATCGACCTCACTCCCGTGAGTTTTTATTACTTGATACGACCCGGTACACTTGCCGGTTAGATTTGTGTGTTTTGGGAGAAATTTATTTTTTCACCAAAATACTCATCAAGTTTTTGGCGCCATTGCCGGGGATTGATTAGATTGACAATGATTAAGTGAGGTGGTGATATAGATCAAGCACTTTCTCTTTAATTTTGATTAACCCACTAACTGTTTGATTTTTTGCTTAAACTAACGAACACTTCAATCTAGCAGTAGATTGAAGTGTCACTGGTTTTGTGCATTTCTCATGCTCTACTTGTATGTCAGGTACAAGAAGAACTATACCCAATTTTCATGAACAAGACGAAAGAACTCTCAGGAGGATAAGAAGAGATGAAAGAGGGAAAAATATTGTTGGAGAAGAGGAATCAGACGAAGAATTCCAAGAGATGGAGGAACATTCAACCAATCCACCGGGTGGAGAAGACAACACCAATGACAACCCACCCCAGAGGAGAGTTTTGGCTTCCTATACCTTTGCAAATCCGAGACATTGTGGGAGCAGCATCTTGGCTCCAAATGTCAATGCTAACAATTTTGAACTCAAGCCACAACTCATCACTCTGGTTCAGAACAATTGCTCTTTTGGTGGAGGACCACTTGAGGACCCACACCAACATTTATCCACTTTCTTGAGGATATGCAACACTGTCAAAACTAATGGAGTGCCTCCTGACAGTTACAAACTGATGCTATTCCCATTTTCTCTCAAGGACAAGGCCACTCAATGGTTGGAATCTTTTCCAAGGGACAACATCAATAACTGGGATGATTTGGTAACCAAGTTTCTTGCCAAGTTTTACCCACCTCAGAGGATTATAAGGTTGAAGGCTGAGGTACAAACATTTACACAAATGGAGGCTGAACCCATCTATGAGGCATGGGAGAGGTATAAGGCTCTAATCAGGAAATGTCCCCCTGCCATGTTTAATGAGTGGGAGAAGCTGCAGAACTTCTATGAAGGCTTAACACTGAAATCCCAGGAAGCTTTGGATCATTCAGCTGGAGGTTCCTTGCAACTCATGAAAACTGCAGAAGAGGCTCAAGAACTCATTGATATGGTGGCCAACAACCAATATTTCTTTGCTCATCAAAGAGGCCGCCAACCATCACAAAGGAGAGGAGTAATGGAACTAGAAGGAGTGGATTCAATCCTGGCTCAAAACAAATTAATGCAGCAGCAAATTCAACAACAATTTGAGCAAATGACCAAGAGGATTGATGGCCTCCAAGTTGCAGCAGTTAACACCAACCAACCATCAGCCACATGGGGGCAAAATGAAGAAATCCAAGAGGAGCAACAGCAGGAACAAGTACAGTACATGCATTCAAATCCAAATGAATTCTATGGTGATACCTACAACCCCTCATGGAAAAATCACCCCAACCTCAGATGGGGAGACACTCACAACCAAAACCAACACCCATGGCAGAGGAATTCAAATCAAAACAACCCAAGAAACAACCAAAACTACAACCATCAGCAGACTAACCAAAACACATACAGAAAACCTCAAAACAACTACCCTAATCTCAACCAGTACCAATCCAATAACCAACCCACCAACCAAAATGCCTATCATCCACCACCCACATCTCACAACCCACCACAAGCACTACCTGAACCTCAAAGACTCACCAATTTAGAGACCTTGATAGAAAAAATGATGAAACACCAGGAAATAACAAACAAAAACCATGAAGCATTATTAAAGAGCCTAGAGAGGCAGATTGGGCAACTCTCCAAGCAAGTATCTGTTGAGAGATCTTCAAACTCACTGCCCAGTGACACAATCCCAAATCCCAAGGAGGAATACAAGGCAATACAATTAAGGAGCGGGAGAACATTGATAAGCAACAATGACACTACACAGAAGCAAGCAGAGAGCATCAAAGAACTAACAGAGGATGAGAAGCAAGCAAAGGACGATGAAGCTAAGGAGCAAGTTGTGATGCCAAACAAAAGCACTGAGAAACTTAAAGAGAAGGACAACCAGCCACATAGCTCAAAGAAAGTAATCCAGGGACAGCAGCAAATAGGAAAGAGCATCACACCTCCACTGCCATATCCCCAGAGGTTTAACAAAGAGGTTAAAGACCAGCATTTTCACAAATTTCTTGAGATTTTTAAGAAGCTGGAAATCAATATCCCCTTGGCTGAAGCACTTGAGCAAATGCCTCTGTATGCCAAATTCTTGAAGGAGCTTGTCAACAAGAAAAGAAGCTGGGATGAGAAAGAAACCATAATGATTACTGAGGAATGCAGGGCCTTGATTCAAAAGGGGCTTCCTCCCAAGCTTGAGGACCCAGGGAGCTTCCTGTTGCCTTGCACCATTGGGGAATTGACCATCACTAAAGCAATGTGCGATCTCGGAGCAAGTATTAACTTAATACCATCTTCCTTGGTGAAAAAGCTGCATATAGAGGAGGTCAAACCAGTACAAATGTCTCTGGAGCTGGTAGACAAGTCAATGGTATACCCCAGGGGTGTAATTGAAAATCTTTTGGTCAAGGTGGACAGTTTTATATACCCTGCTGATTTTGTGGTTCTAGAATCAAACGATGATGATGGCGACTCTGTTATACTGGGAAGGCCATTCTTGGCCACTGCTAGAGCTATCATAGACGTAGAGGAAGGGGAATTAACTCTCAGAATGCATGACCAGAGTGTCACTCTGAAAGTATTACCAGAAGCACAATTTAGCAAGGAGAAGAAAGACTATATGAAAAATGACCAGGAAGGTCACAGCAACATCCCAATGCTAAGGATTGTGCAGACTGATGAAGAAACCCAAGAGGGTATTAGAGTATTAGCCACTGAAAAGAGAGGCCCCCAAGGAAAGCCTACGGCCAGAAAAGAAAGATCAACAAAAGGAAAGATGAAACGCAGAAACAAAGCAAAAAGGGGTTGGAAGAATAGAAAGATTCCAACAGAGGGGCTTTCCAAAGGTGACAAAGTGCAACTGATATATCAACAGCTGGGGGCAAATCAACAAACCGAGGATTACTACACTGTCAGCAATATACTCTCATTAGAGCATGCTGAAATTGAACACCAGAGAACAAAAAAGAGGATCACGGTCAGAGGAGACAAATTGAGGCCCTACAAGCACCAACCACCATAAAAGAAAGCCTCAATGTCAAGCTAATGACAATAAAAGAGCGCTCCATGGGAGGCAACCCATGCTTTAAGATTCATGTCATTTTAAATTCAATAAGTTATGATCAATTGAGAATGAATTCTTTTCTCTTTTCATGAACATGTCCATTGACTGCATGCACTATTTTGAAACATATGCTAAGTTTGGTGTGCCTTCAAGCACACTAAACCAATGCTACAAATAATTCCATTTTGCATGTTTGGAGTATCTTGACAAAGCATATGGCCAAACACTAAGTTTGGTGTCCACATAGCTTCATGAAAAGTAGAAACTCATGCATCAATAATCATACAATTGTTGTTTTCCAAAATCTTATAAATGGAAAAATTCTTTTCCGGTAATGAAGGCATTAATTGTGATGTACCCTTTGACAAGAAACAAGTTTGGTGTTCATCAAACCTTGATGCACCGATTTAGGGATACAATTGATCCTTCATGAAAAAAAAAAAAGAGAAAAAGAAAGTATGATGAAAACAATTCTTATGAATATTTAACATTTGAATCTCACTAATTGGAGGAAGATACTCATTTTCTTTATATATGACCAAACATTAAGTTTGGTGTCCTCAAAGGAGAGTGTCACGGTTCAAATGATATAAGAATTGATGGTTCACATAGTATTAATAAAAAGAACACTCTTGCTACGGTTGGATAAAACTAATGTATGTTGTCTTGTTGTGGTGACTAGGAGGTCAAAGAATCTTCAAAGAAAAAGACAAGACAAAGGAAAGCATAGCATGAGGACAAAATCCCATCATATGCCTCGAAAAAGAAATCTGCCACTCCTTGAGAATGATCACAGCAAAGGCAAGGGAAGGAGCAAACTTTGTCTTCATTCATCCTTACATGCATACCTTTGATCTCCATAAGTCTAATTGCATCCCAGCCCTTCATTGCTCATTTAAAAGCATACCACCTTCAAGCCATGCACATGACCGAATCACTCCAACCTTGGAAACTTCACTCCCTTCATCACTCCTCAACATAACAAGCTCTGTGCAACATTTCTCTTACTTTAAACTCCAACCATTTAAACTTCTCTTCATCATTTCTTGTCATAGCAAGTTTGGTCTCAATTTCCTTTTGCTCCAAACACACATCAAACTCTCCAACATTCTTCACACTCCTTCTCAACCAACCAAGTGACCATGGCCTCCTCCTCAAGAACCAAACGAAGAAAAGGGAAAGATCCCATGGTGGAGGAAGACACACATGAATATGACCAACGGAGATTCAAGTCTTGGTTTCATCAAATGCAAATTCAATGGATGAACGAGAAAAGAATCTATCCTGAAATTCCATTCTTGTTGCCGGATGATGGATGTCAAGAAATGAAGGACAAAATTCGGAAGAGGAGGTGGGAGGAACTTGCATCACCAGCCATCCGAATCAATGCCAATATCATAAGAGAGTTCTATGCAAATGTCCCAAGGCTTAACATGCGTGAGCCCCCAACGTACAAGAGCTATGTGCGGGGGGGTGGAAGTAGACTTTAGCCCGGATGCAATCAAGAAAGTCTTGAAACTAAAGTCAGTCCGCTTTAATGAACCGGGATACCAACAAAGATTGAATGAGGATCAGGATTATGAGGAGATTGCGAGAGACATTTGTGTGGAGAACTCAGAGTGGGAAGGAGATAACAAGAACAGATATAAGTACCTGAAGAGATGTAACCTCACCCCGGAAGCAAAAGGATGGTATGAGTTAATGAAAAGATCAATTCTGGGCACAGTGAACACCTCAGAAGTTAACAGGGAGAGAGCTGTGATGCTGTATTGCATCATTGTGGGAGGAGAGATAAGAGTTCATGAAATCATTGCAAAAGACATTCAAAAGCTGGCTGAAAAGAATTCGGCCGGATCTTGGTTGTACTATCCGAGTACCATTTGGAGGTTTTGTGCAAAGGCTAAAGTTCCAATGGAAGAGGAGAATCCAATGTGGTTAAGCCAAGGCATGCCCATAACCATTGAACGAATGATGATGCCCCTTGAAGCACATCAAGGCCAAAGACCACATGAAAGAAGGGAAAGAGAAGAACCAATGGAAGAAGATGAGCCACACATAGAAGAAGAGCCACAAGAGGAGGAGGAACAGCCACACTTTTTCCCACATGGTAATATGGATATGACTCAAATGCAAGAAGCAATAGGAAGATTGTCACAACAGTACATGAGAATCCAAGAAAGGCAAGAGGAATACCATTCTCTGTACATGAAAAACCAACAAGCACAAGAAGAAAGGGAGCTAAGAATAATGAACAAACAAAGTGAATTCGAGTCAAGATTCCTTGTGATGCAAGAAGAACATGCTTTTCAATCTCATGAATCTTTTGGGAAGTTGGAACAAATGCAAGCTGAAAACTTGAGGGCTCTCAAAGAGTTCACAACACTCCAAGATGCAAGGTATGGAGTACAAGCCGATTACAACATCAATAGCCAAATCAAACTGAACTATATTGGAGAACATTTGCACAACATGGATCCGGCTTTCCCAACTTTTGATGAATTCTTCAAAAAGAGAAGTGAGGTAGAGGTAGGCAATGCTATGAGACTTGAAGATAGAGTAGAGGAGGCTATGAATAAGGCTGGATTCTGGCGAGGCCAAGAGACACCAAACACGGATGGTGGGAACACTAGCAGCCAAGTGTATGAAAGGAGAAAGAAAAAGCATGACAAATGAAAGGTGGACTTGCTCCTTGTTCATCACTACAAAAAAAAAAAGCATGCATTCTATCTGTTCTAAGTTGTCTTTGCATCTTTAAGTAGTTCTTTTTAATTAAAAGTCTTTGCATTATGTTTGTTTCTTTTAAAATAAGTAGGCTAGTTTATGTGTGTGCTTGTGTGTTTACTTTCGCTTAACAAGAAGCATGTGTTGTCCCCTGCATCTTTAAGTTCAATAAAAGAAAAGTTTGAATGTGAAGCAAGATGATCTCTGTTAGATAGAAGTAGAATAAAAGTAAGTGGTGGTATGTGTGTGGTTGTATAATAGCTCACTTTTAGTGAATAAAGAGCTAGGATATCTCTTTCTAAGTAAAGAGTGGCCTACTGTCTATGAATCTCAATTAAATAAAAAAAATTCCTTGGTTAGAAAGAAAAACAAAAAGAAAGAAAGAAAAGAGATAGCCAAAAAAGTGGCAGAACAAAAGGAAACAAAAAGAAACAAAGCTGGACACCAATAGCTTGAACTTTAAAATATATGCCTGTGATGTCTTTGTACTAGGATCTGCTTGGATTAGTAAGCTCTTAGGAGTGCATCAACACTCGGTGACTTGGGTTAACTAATCCGGGATCATCAGCTGAAAGTCCACTATCAAGAGCAACCTAACTACAAGGCATTTAGTAACCCAAAGAGGTGCTGGGCATCAATATTTTAAGAAGGAATGTGAGCCAAGTGTCTATGGTGAATAATGTGTCAAGTATAAAGAAAAGAAAATGAACTTGCTACACATGACACTCAAATAAAGCTTATAAACAAAGTAATAGCCAAGGATAAAGGAATAATGAGAGGTCATAGCAGTATGTTACTTGAAGCTTGAAGGAGACTTTCTAGGCCTAGGAGTCAGTAAGAAGTGAGTATTTACATATCCACACAAAATCCCATGAACTATCAATAATACTCTGCCAGCATGAACATCCTCTTCCATTTCATTCTTTCTTCTCAATAAATCTTTTCTTGCTTGGGGACAAGCAAGCTTTAAGTTTGGTGTTGTGATGACAAGTCATCTTAGCCTATTTTAACTAGTCTTTTTCTTTTGTTTTCATTAGAATTATGCACTTTCTTGAGCTACAAGCAAGCCAATTAGCTAGATTTTCATGTTTCCTTTGATTTAATCAACCATGTATGAATTCATGCTATTTCATGAGGTTTTATACTATAATTGTCACATATTATGAAAGAATGAATATCTCATGATTTTAAGCATAGCTTTGATGTGTTTGGTTGATTAATGATAGGTGAAGAAAGCTTGGAGAAAGGTTGAAGCAAGAAGGAATAGCTAGGAGTAAAGAGAAGACAATGGAATAAGTGAAATTGAACCAGGAAGCAAAGAGCTGGACCTAAAGTTAGCCTCAAACTTTTGCACAAACTTTTGGGTGAAAAGTTAGCCCCAACGTTAGCCCCCTAACTTGGAGGCTAACGTTGGCATGATGAAAATCACTCCCTGGGTACCAAAAGTTTGCGCCAACGTTAGCCCCCTAACTTGGTGGCTAACGTTGGCACATGAAAATCACCCCTGGGCACCAAAAGTTTGCGCCAACGTTAGCCCCCTAACTTTGAGGCTAACGTTGGCATGAAGAAAACCTCCCTGGGCACCAAAAGTTTGCGCCAACGTTAGCCCCCTAACTTGGTGGCTAACGTTGGCACATGAAAATCACAAGGGGAGGAGCAAAAGTTTGCGCCAACGTTAGCCCCCTAACTTGGTGGCTAACGTTGGCGCCACAAGTGCACAAGGTAAGGCCAACGTTAGGGCCAAAGTTAGACCCCTAACTTTGGCACCAACGTTGGTATCAGATGGATATAGTTGCTGATATGAAAAGTTTGGGCAAAAGTTAGCCCCCTAACTTTTGCTCAAACTTTTGGTCCAACTTTTGCAAAACTCCAACCCGGTTCAATTGGTTCACTTTGGTTCTTCTCCAAACTTCAAGAGCAATCAACCAAGGCCTCTTTCAACCCAATTCCACCAAGAGCAAAGGCCCAACTCAAGGCTTGAAGATCATTTGAAGAAAGTGTATAAATAGGATAGAATTCAAGTTCTTCAGGGAGCTTTCTTTTGGGAATTTTCATAATAATTTTCGAAGAGCTTTTGATATTGAGTGATCTTTAATTTCTTTGTCTTGGGGAAGGAGAATTCACTTCTCTTCCTCTCAGTTTTATTGCTTTCAATTTCAATTACAATTGTCTTGGATTTTGGGTTGAAGAATTGAAGAAATTCTGTTTCAATCTCATCCTTGGATCTCTTTGTTTATTTACTGCAACTGGATTTCCGTTTCTGTTACTTGCTTCTCATCTACTTTCCTTGCAATTTACAATTCCCTTGCAATTGTTCTTGTTGGATCTAGGAAGGCATTGAGATCTAGACTTGGTTTTCTAGTCTCTGGGCCCTGAGATCTGAATTCCTAATTTACATTTTGTTTCTTGCTTTTAATGTTCATTTACTTTACTGCTTTAAGATCCGATTCAATCCAAACCTTCTTTTACTCTTTTGTTTGATGCAATTTACTTTTCCTTGTTTAAATTCTGCAAATCCAATCCCCTATTCCCTTTACAATTCCAGCCGTTTACATTTCTTGCACTTTAAGATTCCACAATTTACATTTCTTGCATTCTAAGTTTCTGCTATTTAATTTCTTGTTCTTTAAGATTCAGCACTTTAATTCCCTGTTCTCTTTACTTCCATGCAATTTAATTTCTGCAAATCACAAAACACTCAACCAAATCTTGATTCGCTTGACTAAATTAACCACTAAGCTAAAATTGCTCAATCCTTCAATCCCTGTGGGATCGACCTCACTCCCGTGAGTTTTTATTACTTGATACGACCCGGTACACTTGCCGGTTAGATTTGTGTGTTTTGGGAGAAATTTATTTTTTCACTAAAATACTCATCAAGTTTTTGGCGCCGTTGCCGGGGATTGATTAGATTGACAATGATTAAGTGAGGTGGTGATCTAGATCAAGCACTTTCTCTTTAATTTTGATTAACCCACTAACTGTTTGATTTTTTGCTTAAACTAACGAACACTTCAATCTAGCAGTAGATTGAAGTGTCACTGGTTTTGTGCATTTCTCATGCTCTGCTTGTTTGTCAGGTACAAGAAGAACCATACCCAATTTTCATGAACAAGACGAAAGAACTCTCAGGAGGATAAGAAGAGCTGAAAGAGGGAAAAATATTGTTGGAGAAGAGGAATCAGACGAAGAATTCCAAGAGATGGAGGAACATTCAACCAATCCACCGGGTGGAGAAGACAACAACAATGACAACCCACCCCAGAGGAGAGTTTTGGCTTCCTATACCTTTGCAAATCCGAGACATTGTGGGAGCAGCATCTTGGCTCCAAATGTCAATGCTAACAATTTTGAACTCAAGCCACAACTCATCACTCTGGTTCAGAACAATTGCTCTTTTGGTGGAGGACCACTTGAGGACCCACACCAACATTTATCCACTTTCTTGAGGATATGCAACACTGTCAAAACTAATGGAGTGCCTCCTGACAGTTACAAACTGATGCTATTCCCATTTTCTCTCAGGGACAAGGCCACTCAATGGTTGGAATCTTTTCCAAGGGACAGCATCAATAACTGGGATGATTTGGTAACCAAGTTTCTTGCCAAGTTTTACCCACCTCAGAGGATTATAAGGTTGAAGGCTGAGGTACAAACATTTACACAAATGGAGGCTGAACCCATCTATGAGGCATGGGAGAGGTATAAGGCTCTAATCAGGAAATGTCCCCCTGCCATGTTTAATGAGTGGGAGAAGCTGCAGAACTTCTATGAAGGCTTAACACTGAAATCCCAGGAAGCTTTGGATCATTCAGCTGGAGGTTCCTTGCAACTCATGAAAACTGCAGAAGAGGCTCAAGAACTCATTGATATGGTGGCCAACAACCAATATTTCTTTGCTCATCAAAGAGGCCGCCAACCATCACAAAGGAGAGGAGTAATGGAACTAGAAGGAGTGGATTCAATCCTGGCTCAAAACAAATTAATGCAGCAGCAAATTCAACAACAATTTGAGCAAATGACCAAGAGGATTGATGGCCTCCAAGTTGCAGCAGTTAACACCAACCAACCATCAGCCACATGGGGGCAAAATGAAGAAATCCAAGAGGAGCAACAGCAGGAACAAGTCCAGTACATGCATTCAAATCCAAATGAATTCTATGGTGATACCTACAACCCCTCATGGAAAAATCACCCCAACCTCAGATGGGGAGACACTCACAACCAAAACCAACACCCATGGCAGAGGAATTCAAATCAAAACAACCCAAGAAACAACCAAAACTACAACCATCAGCAGACTAACCAAAACACATACAGAAAACCTCAAAACAACTACCATAATCTCAACCAGTACCAATCCAATAACCAACCCACCAACCAAAATGCCTATCATCCACCACCCACATCTCACAACCCACCACAAGCACCACCTGAACCTCAAAGACTCACCAATTTAGAGACCTTGATAGAAAAAATGATGAAACACAAGGAAATAACAAACAAAAACCATGAAGCATCATTAAAGAGCCTAGAGAGGCAGATTGGGCAACTCTCCAAGCAAGTATCTGTTGAGAGATCTTCAAACTCACTGCCCAGTGACACAATCCCAAATCCCAAGGAGGAATGCAAGGCAATACAATTAAGGAGCGGGAGAACATTGATAAGCAACAATGACACTACACAGAAGCAAGCAGAGAGCATCAAAGAACTAACAGAGGATGAGAAGCAAGCAAAGGACGATGAAGCTAAGGAGCAAGTTGTGATGCCAAACAAAAGCACTGAGAAACTTAAAGAGAAGGACAACCAGCCACATAGCTTAAAGAAAGTAATCCAGGGACAGCAGCAAATAGGAAAGAGCATCACACCTCCACTGCCATATCCCCAGAGGTTTAACAAAGAGGTTAAAGACCAGCATTTTCACAAATTCCTTGAGATTTTTAAGAAGCTGGAAATCAATATCCCCTTGGCTAAAGCACTTGAGCAAATGCCTCTGTATGCCAAATTCTTGAAGGAGCTTGTCAACAAGAAAAGAAGCTGGGATGAGAAAGAAACCATAATGATTACTGAGGAATGCAGGGCCTTGATTCAAAAGGGGCTTCCTCCCAAGCTTGAGGACCCAGGGAGCTTCCTGTTGCCTTGCACCATTGGGGAATTGACCATCACTAAAGCAATGTGCGATCTCGGAGCAAGTATTAACTTAATACCATCTTCCTTGGTGAAAAAGCTGCATATAGAGGAGGTCAAACCAGTACAAATGTCTCTGGAGCTGGTAGACAAGTCAATGGTATACCCCAGGGGTGTAATTGAAAATCTTTTGGTCAAGGTGGACAGTTTTATATACCCTGCTGATTTTGTGGTTCTAGAATCAAACGATGATGATGGCGACTCTGTTATACTGGGAAGGCCATTCTTGGCCACTGCTAGAGCTATCATAGACGTAGAGGAAGGGGAATTAACTCTCAGAATGCATGACCAGAGTGTCACTCTGAAAGTATTACCAGAAGCACAATTTAGCAAGGAGAAGAAAGACTATATGAAAAATGACCAGGAAGGTCACAGCAACATCCCAATGCTAAGGATTGTGCAGACTGATGAAGAAACCCAAGAGGGTATTAGAGTATTAGCCACTGAAAAGAGAGGCCCCCAAGGAAAGCCTACGGCCAGAAAAGAAAGATCAACAAAAGGAAAGATGAAACGCAGAAACAAAGCAAAAAGGGGTTGGAAGAATAGAAAGATTCCAACAGAGGGGCTTTCCAAAGGTGACAAAGTGCAACTGATATATCAACAGCTGGGGGCAAATCAACAAACCGAGGATTACTACACTGTCAGCAATATACTCTCATTAGAGCATGCTGAAATTGAACACCAGAGAACAAAAAAGAGGATCACGGTCAGAGGAGACAAATTGAGGCCCTACAAGCACCAACCACCATAAAAGAAAGCCTCAATGTCAAGCTAATGACAATAAAAGAGCGCTCCATGGGAGGCAACCCATGCTTTAAGATTCATGTCATTTTAAATTCAATAAGTTATGATCAATTGAGCATGAATTCTTTTACTCAAACTTTTACTCAAACTTTTATGATTTCAACCCGGTTCACAATGGATCTTTCTCCAACTCCAAGAGCAATCAACCAAGGCCTTTATCAACCCAATTCCATCAAGAGCAAAGGCCCAATTCAAAGCTTGAAGACCATTTGAAGAAAGTGTATAAATAGCTTAGGATTTAAGTTTTAGGGGAGCTTTCCTTCTTAGTTTTACTGGGTAGTTTTTGGAGAGCTTTTGGATTTTGAATTGTTCTGAGTTTCTAAGTTTGGGGAAGGAGAATTGAATTCTCTTCCTCTTAGTTTTCTTGTTTTCAATTTCAATTACACTTGTCTTGAGTCTTGGGTGTTGAGAATTGGGGAAATTCTGTCTCAATCTCACCTTGAGATCTCTTTCTGTTTCTTTTACTGCACCATTGGAGAATTGAGATCTACATTCAAGCTTTCTTCTGTTTTGATCTTTAATTTCTTGCAATTGAATTCTACATTTGGATCTAGGAAGGCATTGAGATCTAGACTCGGTTATCTAGTCTCTTGGGTCCTGAGATCTGGAGTTTGCATTTTAAATTCTCTGTTTAAAGCTTTTCAAGTTCATTTACATTTCCGTTTGAGATCCGGTTCAATTCAAGTCACTTTCTACTTGTCTGATTAATGCAATTTACTTTTCCTTGTTTAATTTCTGCAAATCCACTTCCCAATTCCCTTTACCATTCAAGCCATTTACATTTCTTGCACTTTAAGATTCTGCAATTTACATTTCTTGCAATCTAAATTTCTGCAATTTACATTACTTGTTCTTTAAGATTCAGCTTATTTAATTTCTTTGCTCTTTAATTCTCTGCAATCTACCCTTCTCCCATTTAATTTCATGCAATTTAGCTTCTGTCGAACACAAACCACTCAAATCAACTCTTGATTCGCTTGACTAAATCAACCACTAAACTAAAATTGCTCAATCCTTCAATCCCTGTGGGATCGACCTCACTCCCGTGAGTTTTATTACTTGATACGACCCGGTGCACTTGCCGTTTAGTTTTGTGTGTTTGGAATTCGTTTCTCGTTTTCCGAAAATACACATCAAGTTTTTGGCGCCGTTGCCGGGGATTGAAATAGATTGACAATGATTAAGTGAAGTGGAGATCTAGATCAAGCACTTTTTCTTTTCTGTTTCTCTAATTTTTGACTGACACACTAACTGTTTGAAATTTTGCTTAAACTAAACTCCATTCTAGCAATAGATTGAAGTGTTTCTGGTGGTGTCTCTTTTGTTTTGTTTGTATGTCAGGTACAGGGAGATCCATTCCTGTTTTATCTGAAACTGACCAGAGAACTCTTAGAAGGTTAAGAAGAGCTGAAAGAGGGAAAAATATTATTGGAGAGGAAGAATCTGAGGAAGAATATCATGAGATGGAAGGAGATCCATCTAATCCAGGAGGAGGGGTTAACAACAACCCACAACAGAGGAGAGTACTGGCCTCCTATACCTTTGCAAATGCTAGACATTGTGGAAGCAGCATTCTCACCCCTAATGTCAATGCAAATAACTTTGAACTAAAGCCACAACTCATCACATTGGTCCAAAACAACTGCTCGTTTGGGGGAGGACCATTGGAGGATCTAAATCAACATCTATCTACCTTCTTAAGGATTTGTGACACTGTCGAATCCAATGGCGTGAATCCTGAAACTTATAAGCTTCTGCTATTCCCGTTCTCATTAAGGGACAAGGCTGCACAATGGCTTGAAACTTTTCCCCAAGGAAGTATCACTAGTTGGGATGACTTGGTGACTAAATTTCTAGCCAAATTCTATCCACCCCAAAGAGTCATCAGGCTGAAAACCGAGGTGCAGACATTCACATAATTAGATGCTGAATCCTTGTATGAAGCATGGGAGAGGTACAAAGCCTTAATCAGAAAGTGTCCTCCAGAGATGTTCAATGAATGGGACGTGCTGCAAAATTTCTATGAAGGCCTGACATTGAAATCTCAAGAGGCATTAGATCATTCTGCTGGAGGTTCACTACAATTGATGAAAACTGCTGAGGAAGCCCAGAATCTTGTGGACATGGTGGCCAACAATCAATATTTCTTTGCTCATCAAAGAAACCGCCAACCATCACAAAGGAGAGGAGTAATGGAGTTAGAAGGAGTAGACTCAATCTTGGCTCAAAACAAGATGATGCAGTAGCAAATTCAACAACAATTTGAGCAAATGGCCAAGAAGATTGATAGCCTCCAAGTTGCAGCAGTTAACACAAGCCAACCATCATCCACATGGGGGCAAAATGAAGAAACTCAAGAGGAGCAGCAGCAAGAATAAGTCCAGTACATGCACAATCAAAATTCTGGACAGAATGAAGTGTATGGTGACACATACAATCCATCCTGAAAGAACCACCCAAACCTCAGATGGGGAGATAATCACAACCAGAACCAACAACCATGGCAGAGGAACTCAAACCAAAACACTTCAAGAAACAACCAAAACCACAACCAGCAGCAAACTAACCAAAACCCTTACAGAAAACCTCAAAACAACTACCCCAATCCCAACCATTACCAATCCAATTGTAAGGCCCACATCGGTTGGAGAGGGGAACGAAGCATGCCTTATAAGGGTGTGGATACCTCTCCCTAGCATGACGCGTTTTGACGAGTGAGTGTGGGGGGCTTCGGCTAGCATCCCTATCGTCAAAAGCAAAACCGTGAGGCCTTGTGTGCCAAAGCGGACAATATCGTGCTAGCGGGTGGTCTGGGCTGTTACAGATGGTATCAGAGCCAGAACCCGGATCGATGTGCCAGCGAGGGCGCTGGGCTCCCTTAGGGGGGTGGATTGTAAGGCCCACATCGGTTGGGGAGGGGAAGGAAGCATGCCTTATAAGGGTGTGGATACCTCTCCCTAGCATGACGCATTTTGACGAGTGAGTGTGGGGGGCTTCGGCTATCATCCCTATCGTCAAAGGCAAAACCGTGAGGCCTTGTGTGCCAAAGCGGACAATATCGTGCTAGCGGGTGGTCTGGGCTGTTACAGATGGTATCAGAGCCAGAACCCGGATCGATGTGCCAGCGAGGGCGCTGGACTCCCTTAGGGGGTGGATTGTAAGGCCCACATCGGTTGGGGAGGGGAACGAAGCATGCCTTATAAGGGTGTGGATACCTCTCCCTAGCATGACGCGTTTTGACGAGTGAGTGTGGGGGGCTTCGGCTATCATCCCTATCGTCAAAAGCAAAACCGTGAGGCCTTGTGTGCCAAAGCGGACAATATCGTGCTAGCGGGTGGTCTGGGCTGTTACAGATGGTATCAGAGCCAGAACCCGGATCGATGTGCCAGCGAGGGCGTTGGGCTCCCTTACGGGGGTGGATTGTAAGGCCCACATCGGTTGGAGAGGGGAACGAAGCATGCCTTATAAGGGTGTGGATACCTCTTCCTAGTATGAAGCGTTTTGACGAGTGAGTGTGGGGGGCTTCGGCTATCATCCCTATCGTCAAAGGCAAAACCGTGAGGCCTTGTGTGCCAAAGCGGACAATATCGTGCTAGCGGGTGGTCTGGGCTGTTACAGATGGTATCAGAGCCAGAACCCGGATCGATGTGCCAGCGAGGGCGCTGGACTCCCTTAGGGGGTGGATTGTAAGGCCCACATCGGTTGGAGAGGGGAACGAAGCATGCCTTATAAGGGTGTGGATACCTCTCCCTAGCATGACGCGTTTTGACGAGTGAGTGTGGGGGGCTTCGGCTAGCATCCCTATCGTCAAAAGCAAAACCGTAAGGCCTTGTGTGCCAAAGCGGACAATATCGTGCTAGCGGGTGGTCTGGGCTGTTACAGATGGTATCAGAGCCAGAACCCGGATCGATGTGCCAGCGAGGGCGCTGGGCTCCCTTAGGGGGGTGGATTGTAAGGCCCACATCGGTTGGAGAGGGGAACGAAGCATGCCTTATAAGGGTGTGGATGCCTCTTCCTAGCATGACGCGTTTTGACGAGTGAGTGTGGGGGGGCTTAGGCTATCATCCCTATCGTCAAAGGCAAAACCGTGAGGTCTTGTGTGCCAAAGCGGACAATATCGTGCTAGCGGGTGGTCTGGGCTATTACAGATGGTATCAGAGCCAGAACCCGGATCGATGTGCCAGCGAGGGCGCTGGGCTCCCTTAGGGGGGTGGATTGTAAGGCCCACATCGGTTGGAGAGGGGAACGAAGCATGCCTTATAAGGGTGTGGATACCTCTCCCTAGCATGATGCGTTTTGACGAGTGAGTGTGGGGGGCTTCGGCTAGCATCCCTATCGTCAAAAGCAAAACCGTAAGGCCTTGTGTGCCAAAGCGGACAATATCGTGCTAGCGGGTGGTCTGGGCTGTTACAGATGGTATCAGAGCCAGAACCCGGATCGATGTGCCAGCGAGGGCGCTGGGCTCCCTTAGGGGGGTGGATTGTAAGGCCCACATCGGTTGGAGAGGGGAACGAAGCATGCCTTATAAGGGTGTGGTTACCTCTTCCTAGCATGACGCGTTTTGACGAGTGAGTGTGGGGGGCTTAGGCTATCATCCCTATCGTCAAAGGCAAAACCGTGAGGTCTTGTGTGCCAAAGCGGACAATATCGTGCTAGCGGGTGGTCTGGGCTGTTACAGCTTTCGGCTTTCCTCTATTATTATGTATTATATATATGGAAGCTGTTACCATGCTGGGGACCTCTGGTTCTCACCCATGCGGATTTTGTGTTTTTCAGATGCAGGACGTGAGGTTTTTCGCTGAAGCATGCTGGAGACTTCTGGATTAGCGAAGATCCTTTGTTCTCGGGACTCTGTTTTGGTTTATATATCTTGTTTAGATACTTTTATCTCCATTAAATAATACAAACTGTGATGACTCCTTCTAGAGGGGATTTTTGGAGAATAGGTTTTCTGTATTTGTGTCCCTTCGAGTTTCCTTTGGGGTTTCCTTATTTTATCATATGTATATATTGCTATGCTCGGACCGGTTATCTTCGCAACCGGGTTTTGAGTCTTGATATTCCCGTTTTTGACACTCTTTATATATATGATCTTGCGCTAGCTTATCCTTTGCTCGTTACGTTATCATTTGGAGTGTTGCGTTTTCGAGTTACGATTTTTGTTTACCCCTTTTTCTTCAAAGGCTCCTAGTTATAATCAATCATTCATACTATGACACAAGTGATTGGATGAATTTCAGATAATGAATATATGAATGATTGGGTTGGTTATTGAATAATAAGGTTTGAGGAGTTGAGGTATGGGATTTGGTAAATTTGGGTGCAATTATATAAATGAGGTATGTTGGTTTTGGTTGAGATATATTATATGGTCATATATGTGATTATGATTATTGATGCCTTGATGGTATGATGATGCATTAGAGATATGTTTGTCGTGATATATGCTTGAGGAATGATTAAGGTTGATTTGTGGGTAAAGCCACGTGATAGTGAGTACGATATTGATTATGTATAATGATGGTTGATTGGAAATAGTGTTGTTGAAATTTGGCATGAGAAAGAGTATATGATATGTAAATGTGTTTGAGTTTGAGAAAGTGTCAACGTGCGAGTTGAGGAGGCTTGATGTTGATTTTGGTATATTTTGATTGATTTCAAAGAAAAGGCTGAAATTGGCATGTTTTGATTGATTTTGAAAAGAGTTGAAAATGACTTGTTTTGAAAATGGCACTTTGTGGTTTTGTATGGAAACATGGTTTTGGGGCATATTTTGACGGGACATAACCTGGACTACGGATCTCTGTTTTCTGCCAAATCTGTTTAGAAATGAAATTGGACCCGGGATATCCATGCCGTTCGAAGGACGGGTGAAAAACAATTTAAAATGAGAGAGTTATGTCCGTCGGAAGATTGGGGGTTGAATCTGTAAATTCTGCAGCTTTTAACTTAGAAAATTTTTAGCAGAACGACCCTACGCGCGTAGGCGCATCTGGCGCGTGCGCGCCGTTCTTCCAGAAAGCACCATCCACGCGTGCGCGTGGTGTGCGCGGGCGCGTCGATGCGCTGTACCAAATGCCCAGCTATTTTCCAGAGAGTTGTGCCAGGGTCGTGCCAGTTTTGTGCCTGGGCGCAAGAGCACCCACGCGTACGCGTGGCTGACGCTTGCGCGCCGTTTGGATATTTTTCAACCCGCGCGTTCGCGCGTATGACGCTTGCGCGTCGATGAGTTTTTGGCCATCCACGCGTGCGCGTGGAGTGCGCGTACGCGTGGCCCTATTTTCATGCCAAAGTTGATTTTTGAGTTTTTAAAGCCAAACCTCATACTTTTAAGCCTCCGATCTCACCCCTTATGTATCAAATCATTATGGTATGCCTAGCAATGAGGAAGGAGCTAGGGGATGTGGTAACTTGCGAGTGAAGCAAGGGAAAAGGTTATGATCAATGATGATCAGATATGATTATATGAGATATGGAGGATAGCGGTGGAAGTACCGTGTATGCCATGAGCCGAAGGGCTATATTTATTGATAAATGGTTGGTTCTTGATTGGACCATGAGCCGGATGGCTGAGTTTTTGCCAGATACGGCAGAGCCATGTTGATAAATTGGCTAGTTCTGGATTGAACTGTGAGCCGGGTGGCTGAGTTATTGCCGAGTTACGGCAAAGCCATTATGGATTATGGCTGAGTATAAAGGCATATATGATAAATTAACGAATATGATAAATGAATAATGATGAAAAATGTTGAATGTAAGCATGCTTGTGTTTTCTCTCTGGTTGTAAGGGTGACAGGGCACCGATACCCTCTAATGGCGACAGGGCGCAGATACCCTCTAATGGCGACAGGGCGCAGATACCCTCTAATGGTGACAGGGCACATATTCCCTCTAATGATATTAATACGCAACAGAGAGACTGTGCCCGGGTTAGCTACCGGACATGTCGGGTTGGCTTGATAACCGACAGATGATATCATCAGCCATAGGGCAGGCATTCATCATTTGCATATGTTTGAATTGTTTGGGTTTTCCTATTTGTTTTGGATTTCTACATTATATATGCTAAGTTACCTGATTATGTGCTACTTGTTCTACTTGTACCCTAATTGTGTATTACTTGCCTGTATTGCTTGTGTTTGTACAACTGAGAGGCCCCTCATGTTGGTGTCGGTGGAGGTTGAGGGCTGTTCTTGATGAGATGAATTGATGATGCGATTGCATGATGATGGTGATCATTAGTTGAGATGATTTGAGCTCCCTGGGTAGACGCAGTGATGTGGTTTCACTAGTTCCAGGGAGGGCATGATATATTGATACAGAATTGCTGAGACAGCACGACTGATGATGGCTTTATTTATGATTCTGAAATCTGATTTGTGGGAGAGTCAGCGAGTTGGGAGTCATATGAGATGTGATCTAGATTTATTATTCCCTTACGACAGATGCCTATTTATAGATTAGTGAGAATCTAGGCTGGATACTTGGTGAAAAGGAGTTTAGGATGCTTGGTGAAAAGGAGTTTAGGATGCTTGGTGAGTTTTTATTGCAGTGAATTGTATTTATTTGGCACTTTTACCGTACTGGGAACCCATGGGCCCGGGGTTCTCATTCCGTATATATCTCTTGTTTTTCAGATACAGGTCCAGGTGCTCAGAAGTGAGTTTGTGGGTCGTCTGAGAGACGGCGAAGATCTTTATTTCCTCTACTTTGTGTTTAATTAGAATCTCTCCACCTATGTTTTGAAAAGATTATATTATGTATTGAACTCTTTTGGAACTTGCCTATAGAGGCTCTTATGTTTCCTTTGGGAGAGATTAGGATATACTGTTGTCATCTACTTTCATACTGTACCCTAGCCGGCCTAAACTTCGCGGGTCGCGACTAGTGGCTATTTACTTATGTTATATATATCTATCTGTTATCTATCTCTTAATCTCCTCTACGCCTTGTCCGTATATCGTTTTCGGCTTCACGATTTATCTTTTGTTGTCGAAACGTGAGTAATACGTCTTCGCGATTTTATTTCTACTCTTTTCAGGCTTCTCGATTAATACTCTTTTCGAAATTACCTATATTTATATATTAAAAATCCACCTGAGAGTCGTACCACCGTAATATCATTGACTTATGACTCGAGCATAAGGATTTGAATAGCATGCCTTATAAGGGTGTGGATACCTCTCCCTAGCATGACGCGTTTTGACGAGTGAGTGTGGGGGGCTTCGGCTATCATCCCTATCGTCAAAGGCAAAACCGTGAGGCCTTGTGTGCCAAAGCGGACAATATCGTGCTAGCGGGTGGTCTGGGCTGTTACAGATGGTATCAGAGCCAGAACCCGGATCGATGTGCCAGCGAGGGCACTGGACTCCCTTAGGGGGTGGATTGTAAGGCCCACATCGGTTGGGGAGGGGAACGAAGCATGCCTTATAAGGGTGTGGATACCTCTCCCTAGCAAGACGCGTTTTGACAAGTGAGTGTGGGGGGCTTCGGCTATCATCCCTATCGTCAAAAGCAAAACCGTGAGGCCTTGTGTGCCAAAGCGGACAATATCGTGCTAGCGGGTGGTCTGGGCTGTTACAGATGGTATCAGAGCCAGAACCCGGATCAATGTGCCAGCGAGGGCGCTGGGCTCCGTTAGGGGGGTGGATTGTAAGGCCCACATCGGTTGGAGAGGGGAACGAGGCATGCCTTATAAGGGTGTGGATACCTCTTCCTAGCATGACGCGTTTTGACGAGTGAGTGTGGGGGGCTTAGGCTATCATCCCTATCGTCAAAGGCAAAACCGTGAGGCCTTGTGTGCCAAAGCGGACAATATCGTGCTAGCGGGTGGTCTGGGCTGTTACAGATGGTATCAGAGCCAGAACCCGGATCGATGTGCTAGCGAGGGCGCTGGACTCCCTTAGGGGGGTGGATTGTTAGGCCCACATCGGTTGGGGATGGGAACGAAGCATGCCTTATAAGGGTGTGGATACCTCTCCCTAGCATGACGCGTTTTGACGAGTGAGTGTGGGGGGCTTCAGCTATCATCCCTATCGTCAAAAGCAAAACCGTGAGGCCTTGTGTGCCAAAGCGGACAATATCGTGGTAGCGGGTGGTCTGGGCTGTTACACCAATAACCAACCCACCAACCAAAATGCCCACCATCCACCATCCACATCTCACAACCCACCACAAGCATTACCTAAATCTCAAAGACTCACAAACTTGGAAACCTTGATAGACAAAATGTGGAAACACCAGGAAATGACAACCAAGAACCATGAAGCCTCCATGAAGAGCCTAGAGAGGCAGATTGGGCAAATCTCCAAGCAGATTTCTGTTGAGAGACCTTCAGGCTCACTGCCGAGTGACACAATCCCAAATCCTAAGGAAGAATGCAAGGCGATACAATTAAGGAGTGGGAGAACATTGATGAGCAACAATGACACTACAAAGAAGCAAGCAGAGAGCAGCAAAAGACCAATAGAAGATGAAAAACAAACAAAGGCAGATGAAGCCAAGGATCAAGTTGTGATGCCAAACAAGAGCACTGAGAAACTCAAAGAGAAGAACAACCAACCACACAATTCAAAAGAAGTGATTCAAGGACAGCAGCAAGTAGGAAAGAGCATCACACCTCCACTGCCATATCCCCAGAGATTCAGCAAAGAGACTAAGGACCAACATTTTCATAAGTTCCTTGAGACTTTCAAAAAGCTGGAGATCAATATTCCCTTGGCTGAAGCACTTGAGCAAATGCCTCTATATGCCAAGTTTTTGAAGGAGCTTATCAACAAGAAAAGAAGTTGGCTTGAGAAGGAAACCGTGTTACTCACCGAAGAATGCAGTGCTGTGATTCAAAGGGGCATTCCACCAAAACTCAAGGATCCAGGAAGCTTTGTAGTCTCATGCACCATTGGCAGAATAGTTCTCAACAAAGCTCTCTGTGACCTTGGTGCCAGTATCAACTTAATGCCTCTCTCAATGATGAGAAAGCTTGCCATAGAAGAACTTAAACCCACCAGGATGTCGTTAGTCATGGCTGACAGATCAATCAAAACACCCAATGGAATTGTGGAGAATCTGTTGGTGAAGGTTGGGGAGTTTATTTTCCCAGCAGATTTTGTGATTTTGGATACTGAAGAGGAAGGAAACAATTCAATCATTTTGGGAAGGCCATTTCTAGCCACAGCAAGAGCCATCATTGATGTAGAAAAAGGAGAAATGATCTTCAGGGTCTACAATGAACAAATGGTCATAAATGTTTTCAAGTCAATGCAACACATTCCTGAGCAAGAGGATTACATGAGAGTGGATATGATAGAGAGTTTGATGGAAGAAATGCTGGAAGAAAATCCTCAAGAGCAAGAAGGAAATCAAGGGACAACAGAGGAACAAGTAGCTGAGACTTCTATTGAGCAAGATGAAAAATAAGACAAGAAGGAAGAAGTTCGAAAACAAGAACTGAAGCCATTACCCACCCATCTCAAATATGCATTCCTTGGCACATCGGAAAGCTTCCCAGTGATCATTAATTCATCCCTGACAAAAAAGGAAGAAGGAGAACTTCTTGATGTACTCAAAGCTCACAAAGATGCTTTGGGATGGACCATTGATGATCTGAAAGGCATCAGCCCTGCAGTGTGTATGCATAAGATCCTCTTGGAGGACAATTCCAAACCAGTGGTTCAACCTCAAAGAAGGCTAAATCCCACAATGAAGAAAGTTGTCCAGAAGGAAGTAATGAAGTTGTGGAATGCAGGGATAATCTTCCCAATATCTGACAGCTCATGGTGAGCCCGGTTCAAGTTGTACCAAAGAAAGAAGGAATGACGGTCATCACTAATGAGAAGAATGAGTTGATCCCTACTAGAACAGTGACTGGGTGGAGAATGTGCATAGACTATAGAAGATTGAATGATGTCACAAGGAAAGATCATTTCCCTCTCCCATTTATTGATCAGATGCTGGAAAGATTGGCCGGCCATGCCTATTATTGCTTTTTGGACGGGTATTCTGGGTACAATCAAATCGTGGTAGATCCCAAGGACCAAGAGAAGACCGCCTTCACATGTCCATTCGGAGTTTTTGCATACAGGAGGATGCCATTTGGGTTATGCAATGCCCCAGCCACATTTCAGAGGTGTATGCTTTCCATTTTCTCTGATATGGTTGAAAAATTTTTAGAGGTCTTCATGGACGACTTTTCTGTTTTTGGTGATAATTTCAACACTTGCCTGAACCATCTAACTCTTGTCTTGAAACGATGCCAAGAAACTAATTTGGTTTTGAACTGGGAGAAGTGCCATTTCATGGTACCCGAGGGAATTGTTATTGGTCATAAGGTTTCAAGAAAAGGGATAGAGGTTGACAAGGCAAAGGTTGAGATCATAGAAAAACTCCCTCCACCAGCTAATGTGAAATCTGTTAGAAGTTTCTTGGGGCATGCAGGATTTTATAGAAGGTTTATCAAGGATTTTTCAAAAATAGCCAAGCCTTTGAGTAATCTATTAATGCTAGATAATCCTTTTGTGTTTGATGAAAACTGCCGGCATGCCTTTGAAACTTTAAAAAACAGACTCACAACAGCACCAATCATCACACCCCCAGATTGGGACTTGCCTTTTGAACTCATGTGTGATGCAAGTGACCTTGCAATTGGTGCTGTACTTGGACAAAAGAAGGGAAACCTGCATCATGTCATATATTATGCAAGTAAAGTGTTAAATGAGGCCCAAAAAAATTACACCACAACAGAAAAGGAATTGTTAGCTATAGTCTATGCATTTGATAAGTTTAGATCATACTTGATAGGATCCAAAATTGTGGTTTATACTGACCATGATGCCCTTAAGTATTTGATGTCAAAGCAGGATGCTAAACCAAGACTTATCAGGTGGATATTACTCTTACAAGAGTTTGATATTGAGGTAAGGGACAGGAAGGGCACTGAGAACTGGGTTGCTGATCATTTGTCAAGGCTACCACAAGAAACAATTCAAAAAGCCTCCCAACCCGTGAATGAAAGCTTCCCAGATAAGCACCTTTTGCAGATCCAGCAAGCACCTTGGTTTGCTGACATAGCAAACTACAAAGTGGGAAAGAAGATACCTCAAGAGTTCTCTAAGCAACAAGTGAAGAAGTTAATTAACGAGGGAAAGAAATTTTATGGGATAAACCCTTCCTGTTCAAGAGATGTTCTGATGGAGTAATTAGAAGGTGTGTTCCTGAGAGTGAAATGAGGGATATCTTGTGGCATTGCCATGGTTCAGCTTATGGTGGACACTTTGGCCCAGAAAGAACAGCTGCAAAGGTACTGCAGAGTGGCTTCTATTGGCCAACTATCTTCAAGGATGCCAGAGAGTATGTTCACCAATGTAATGAATGCCAGAGAGCAGGAGGATTGACAAGAAGGAATGAGATGCCTCAAAACTTCATCTTGGAATTGGAATTATTTGATCTATGGGGAATTGATTTCATGGGACCCTTTCCCCCTTCCTATTCTTTCAGATATATCTTAGTAGCAGTGGAGTACGTCTCAAAGTGGGTGGAAGCCATAGCCACAAACACCTGTGATGCACAGATTGTCCTCCAATTCCTTAAAAAGCACATTTTCACAAGATATGGAGTGCCTAAGGGTCTTGTTAGTGATGGTGGTGGTCACTTTTGCAACAAACAGATGCAGAAACTCCTCCACAAATATGGAGTAATCCATAAAGTAGCCACACCTTACCACCCTCAGACTAATGGCCAGGCTGAACTAGCAAATAGGGAATTAAAGAAAATCCTAGAGAAAACAGTGGGAAGCACAAGAAAAGATTGGGCTAGGAAGCTAGAAGATGCATTATGGGCATATAGGACAGCTTTCAAAACTCCTATTGGCAAGTCACCCTTTCAGCTATTGTATGGCAAATCCTGCCACCTCCCTGTAGAGCTTGAACACAGAGCTTTTTGGGCCACTAAACTCCTCAACCTTGATTCCCAAGCTGCAGGAGAGAAAAGGTTGTTACAATTAAATGAGTTGGATGAATTCAGACTAGAAGCCTATGAGAGTGCTAAGATATACAAGGAAAGAGCTAAAAGGTGGCATGATAAGAAGATCACAAAGAAGGAGTTCAAGCCAGGACAACAAGTGCTCCTGTATAACTCAAGGCTTAAGATCTTCCCTGGCAAACTTAAGTCTAAGTGGACTGGCCCATACTTGGTGACAAAAGTTTTTCCTTATGGGAGTATTGAATTGCTAGATGAAGCAACAAAGAGTCAATTCACAGCAAATGGTCACAGAGCAAAGTTGTACTTGGGAGGACAATGGGATAAGGAAAAAGAGGTTCAGAGCCTACAACCTTCTTGAAAAGAATTGAAGGATGTCAAGCTAATGACAATAAAGAAGCGCTTGTTGGGAGGCAACCCAACCTGAGGTAATTTTCTTTTCATAGCTATTTCAATAAAAAGGTTAAATGATTGGTATGTATTGCAAGGAGCTAAGTTTGGTGTTTCACACCAAAACAATTTAAGGGAGAATAAAGGATTCTAAGTTTGGTGTTCCACCAAAATCTCATTTAAAAGCATATTCTCACCTTCTGCACAAAGGGTTACTAGCCCCAAGCAATCTGATAAATCATTTAATCATTGTCTGTTTCTAGTTTTTAGTTTTATTACCTTTAGCAAAGACTTAGGTTTTCACATATGGTTATGCATAAGAAACATGGCAAGGGACTAAGTTTGGTGTTCACACACCAAAGTAAGTTCAAACGCCTACAAGAAAATCTTGCACACTAACCAGTCATCTAAGGGCTTGAGAAACAAGCAACTTCCATTAACACTGCAGGAATTCAATCACTCTCTTGGGAGGACTACACACCATTAGCTGAGAGAAAGAAGAAGAAGCCACCAAGAGGTTGTATTGTCACTTAACTCCATCAGCATTGAATTGCTCTAAATTGGAAGTGTGAATATGCCCATCTTAACAGTAACTGTTAGTTTAGTAGTCTTTGCATCATTTCTGTTTCAATTTAAAATAAGTAAGCTAGCCTAAGTGTGTGCTTGTGTGTTTACTTTCACTTAACAAAAAGCATGCTTTGTCCCCTGCATCTTTAATTCAATAAAAGAAATGTTTGAATGTGAAGTAAGATAGTTCTCTGTTAGATAGAAGTACAATAAAAGTAAGTGGTGGTATGCATGTGTGATTGTATGATAGCTCACTTTTAGTGAATAAGAGAACTAGGATGCCTCCTTCTAAGTAGAAAGTGGCCTACTGTCTATGAATCTCAATCAAATAAAAGTCCTTGGTTAAAAAGAAAAACAAACAGAGAAAAGAAAAGGCCAAAAATTGGCAATAGAATAAAAGAAAAAAAGAAGTAAAGCTAGACACCAATAGCTTGAACCTTAGAATATATGCCTGTGGTGTCTCTGTACTAGGATCTGCTTGGATTATTAAGTTCTTTAGAGTGCATCAACACTCGGTGACTTGGGTTAACTAACCCGGGATCATCAGCTGAAAGTCCACTATCAAGAGCAACCTAAATACAAGGTATTTAGTAACCCAAAGAGGTGCTGGGCATCAATGTTCTAAGAAGGAATGTGAGCCAAGTGTCTATAGTGAATAATGTGTCAAGTATAAAGAAAGAAAAGAACTTGTTACACATGACACTGAACTAAAGCTTATAGAGAAAAACAATAGTCAAGGACAAAGGAATAATGAGAGGTCATAGCAGTGTGTTGCTTGATGCTTGAAGGAGACTTTCTAGGCCTAAAAGTCAATAAGAAGTGAGTGTTTACTTATCCACATAAAACCCCATGAACTACCAATAATACTCAGCTAGCATGAACATCCTCTTCCATTTCATTCTTTCTTCTAAATAATTCTTTTCTTGCTTGGGGACAAGCAAGCTTTAAGTTTGGTGTTGTGATGACAAGTCATCTTCGCCTAGTTTCAGTAGCCTTTTTCTTTTGTTTTCAATTGATTTTATGCACTTTCTTAAGCCATAAGCAAGCCAATTGGGTAGATTTCCATGTTTCCTTTGATTCAATCAACCATGTATGAATTCATGCACTTTCATGAGATTTTATGCTATAATTGTCATATATTATGAAAGAAACACAATCTCATGATTTGGGGCATAGCTTTGATTGTTTTGATTGATTGATGATAGGTGGAAAGAGTTTTGAAGAAGGTTGAAGGAAGAAGGAATGGCTAGGAGCAAGAGAGAACAAAAAGTTTGAGCCAAAGTTTGCCTCAAACTTTAGCTCAAACTTTTAGAAGAGTTGAAAACATGCCAGAGGAAAAAAGCTTGAGCCAAAGTTTGCCTCAAACTTTAGCTCAAACTTTTGGAAGAATTGAAAACACTCCAGAGGAAAAAAAGCTTGAGCAAAAGTTTGCCTCAAACTTTAGCTCAAACTTTTGGGAGAAAAGCTTGAGCCAACGTTTGCCTCAAACTTTTTGGCAAACGTTGGCATCACAAAACCAACACCCTGGAGGAGAAAAGCTTGCGCCAACGTTTGCCTCAAACTTTTTGGCAAACGTTGGCGCCACACTTGCACACCCTGGAGGAGAAAAGTTTGCGCCAACGTTTGCCTCAAACTTTTTGGCAAACGTTGGCGCCACACATATACACAAGGGGGCCAACGTTTGAGCAAAAGTTTGTCCTCAAACTTTAGCCCAAACGTTGGTAGCAGCAAGTGAAGCCATCTGGTATAAAAAGTTTGAATAAAAGTTTGCCTCAAACTTTTACTCAAACTTTTACTCAAACTTTTATGATTTCAACCCGGTTCACAATGGATCTTTCTCCAACTCCAAGAGCAATCAACCAAGGCCTTTATCAACCCAATTCCATCAAGAGCAAAGGCCCAATTCAAAGCTTGAAGACCATTTGAAGAAAGTGTATAAATAGCTTAGGATTTAAGTTTTAGGGGAGCTTTCCTTCTTAGTTTTACTGGGTAGTTTTTGGAGAGCTTTTGGATTTTAAATTGTTCTGAGTTTCTGAGTTTGGGGAAGGAGAATTGAATTCTCTTCCTCTTAGTTTTCTTGTTTTCAATTTCAATTACACTTGTCTTGAGTCTTGGGTGTTGAGAATTGGGGAAATTCTGTCTCAATCTCACCTTGAGATCTCTTTCTGTTTCTTTTACTGCACCATTGGAGAATTGAGATCTACATTCAAGCTTTCTTCTGTTTTGATTTTTCATTTCTTGCAATTGAATTCTACATTTGGATCTAGGAAGGCATTGAGATCTAGACTCGGTTATCTAGTCTCTTGGGTCCTGAGATCTGGAGTTTGTATTTTAAATTCTCTGTTTAAAGCTTTTCAAGTTCATTTACATTTTCGTTTGAGATCCGGTTCAATTCAAGTCACTTTCTACTTGTCTGATTAATGCAATTTACTTTTCCTTGTTTAATTTCTGCAAATCCACTTCCCAATTCCCTTTACCATTCAAGCCATTTACATTTCTTGCACTTTAAGATTCTGCAATTTACATTTCTTGCAATCTAAGTTTCTGCAATTTACATTACTTGTTCTTTAAGATTCAGCTTATTTAATTTCTTTGCTCTTTAATTCTCTGCAATCTACCCTTCTCCCTTTTAATTTCATGCAATTTAGCTTCTGTCGAACACAAACCACTCAAATCAACTCTTGATTTGCTTGACTAAATCAACCACTAAACTAAAATTGCTCAATCCTTCAATCCCTGTGGGATCGACCTCACTCCCGTCAGTTTTATTACTTGATACGATCCGGTGCACTTGCCGGTTAGTTTTGTGTGTTTGGAATTTTTTTTTCGTTTTCCGAAAATACACATCATCTAACAAAAGGATGATCTTCTCCTATATATAGTAACCTAATGACTAGGGATTACAGAAATATGATAGGCTTAGGCTTGTAGTGCAAAAATACACTTCCGGGGCCCACTTGGTAAGTGTTTGTGCTGAGATTTAGTGTCTCCCATGTGCTAGGATACTCCTTGGGCATTGAACGCTGGCTAGGGACACTTTTATGGGCGTTGGACGGGGGTCACTCCTTTGTGGACGTTGGATGCCTAGACTGGGGTAGATGGCTGGCGTTGAACGCCAGTTTTGGACCTTCAATTCTGAAGCAAAGTATGGACTATTATACATTGCTGAAAAGCTCTGAATGTTAGCTCTCCATAGCCATTGAGAACTCTCCATTTGAACTTTTGTAGCTTAAGCAAAGCTCCTTTGAGTGTAAGGAGATCAGATCTTGACAGCATTTGCAGTGCTTTCTCTGCCTCTGGATCAGACTTTTGCTCTAGCTCTTCAATTTTAGCCAGAAAATACCTGAAATTGCATAAAAACATACAAAATCATAGTAAAATCCAAAAATGTGAATTTTACACTAAAACCTATGAAAATATAATAAAACTTAAACAAAACATGCTAAAAACTATATGAAAATGATGCCAAAAAGCGTATAAAATATCCGCTCATCACAACACCAAACTTAAACTGTTGCTTGTCCCCAAGCAACTAAAAACAAAGTAGGATAAAAAGAAGAGTAAGATACAATAAATCTCAGAGTTTTCAATGAAGCTCAGTTTCAATTAAATGAGCATGACTTAGTAGCTTTTTGCTTCTGAATAGTTTTGGCATCTCACTATCCATTGAAACTCAGAAGTGTCGACATCCTTAGGAACTTAGAATCCAGATGATATTATTAACCCTCCTAGTTCAGTTCTTTTTTATTCTTGAACACAGCTTTTAGAGTCTTGGCCGTGGCCCTAAGCACTTTATTTTCCAGTATTACCACCGGATACATAAATGCCACAGACACTTAACTGGGTGAACCCTTTCGGATTGTGATTCAGCTTTGTTGGAATCCCCAGATAGAGGTGTCCAGATTTCTTAAGCACACTCTTTTTGCTTTGGATCACGACTTTAACTGCTCAGTCTCAAGTTCTTTTACTTGACACCTTCACACCACAAGTATATAGTTAGGGACACTTTTCATTTGAAGTGCTTAGGCCAAGATTTTGTTTCTTTTAAGCCATCTTAACTATTGATGCTCAAAGCCTTGGATCCTTTTACCCTTGCCTTTTGGTTTAAAGGATTATTGGCTTTTTGCTCTTGCTTTTTGGTTTAAAGAGCTATTGGCTTTTTCTGCTTTTTATTTCTCTTTTTTTTCGCATGCAAAATTTTTTTCCCTTTTATTGCATCTTGCTTTCTTGCTGCTTTTTCTTGCTTCAATAATCAATTTTTGGATTTTTCAGATTACCAATAATACTTCTCCTTTTTCATCATTTTTTCAAGAGCCAACTTTCTTAATTCTAATTTTAAATATGCATTGTTCATTCATACATTCAGAAAACAAAAGTAATACCACCACATCAAGATGATTGAACTATTCTTAAGATAAACTCGAAATTCATGCCACTTAATCTCTTTTTCAAATAAATTTTTTTTTTTAAGTAAGATGAGAGATACATGGAATATTTTATAACTTTAAGACATAGATAGAAATTATCATGCAACAAGAACACAAGAATAGACAACAAAAAATAATGGAAAATAAAAAAATAACACAAAAGCAAGGGGTGTTGAAACGGGACCACCTTAGTGATGGCGACTACCACTTCCTCTACAGAATCCAATTGAGCACTTGATATCTTCAATGTCACGCCCTTGTCTCTGCTGTTCTTCCCTCATAGCTCTTTGATCTTCTCTAATTTCATTGAGGATGGTAGAATGCTCTTGATGCTTCATCCTCAACTGATTCATGTTAGAGCTTAATTCTCCCACAAAAATATGCCATTGATCCCAATAGCTTTGAGGAGGAAAATACATCCCTTGAGGCATCTCAGGGATCTCATGTTGAGGCAGCTCCACATGCTCATGTTGTGGTTCATGTGCCGTCTCTCTAGTATGCTCCATCCTTCTTTTAGTGATGGGCTTGTCCTCCTCAATTGGAAGGTCACCTTCTATGACAATCCCAACTGAATTGCATAGGTGACATATAAGATGAGGGAAAGCTAACCTTGCTTGGGTGGAGGGCTTGTCCGCCACTTTGTACAACTCTTGAAGTATCACTTCATGTACTTCCACCTCCTCTTCGAGCATGAATGGATCATGATGGCTCGGTCTATGGTCACTTCGAACTGGTTGCTAGTATGAATGATAGAGCATTGGATGAATTCCAACCATCCTCTAGCTATAGGCTTGAGGCCAGGCCTTCTTAGTTGGACAGGCTTGCCTTGGGAATCCCTTTTCTACTGTGTTTCTTCCACACAGATATCTGAGAGCACTTGATCCAGCCTCTGATAATGGTTAACTCTTCTAGTGTAAGGATGTGGGTCTCCTTACATCAAAGGCAAGTTGAACGCCAACCTCACACTTTCCGGACTAAAGTCCAAGATTCTCCCTCGGACCATGGTGCTCCAATTCTTAGGATGAGGGTTCACACTAATGTCATGATTTTTTGTGACCTATGCATTAGCATAGAACTCTTGCACTATTAAGATCCCAACCTCTTGGATGGGATTGGATTGGACTTCCCAACCTCTTTTCTGAATTTCATGTCGGATCTCCAGATACTCATTCTTCTTAAGCTTAAAAGGGACCTCAGAGATCACCTTCTTCTTTGCCACTACCTCATAGAAGTGGTTTTGGTGGGATTTGGTGATGAATCTCTCCATCTTCCAAGATTCGGAGGTGGCAGCTACGGCCTTTCCTTTCCTCTTTCTAAAGGGTTCTCCGGCCTTGGGTGCCATAAGTGGGAATGGAAAGCAAAAAGCAAGGCTTTTCCAACACCAAACTTAAAACTTTGCCCGTCCTCGAGCAAAAATAAATAAAAAAAGAAGAATAGAGTAGAAGAAGAAGAAAACAAATAGAGATGGAGGGAGAAGAATGGCCCGGCCAACGGGTTTTGATAGTGTATGAAGTGTGTGTAGGAAGGTTTAGTAAGATGGGGTATTTATAGGGTTGGGTTAGGGTAGGTTTCGGTCATGGGAGGGTAAATGGGAGGGAGATTTGATTTTGAAGTGGGTGGGGGTAGGTGGGAGTTATGATGGTTTTGGGAATTGATATGGATTTGATTGGGTTAGGGTTTATAGGAAAGAGTGTGTGAGGAAGTCTGAAAAGAAGAGAGAAGAAGGTGGGGTAGGTGAAGATGATGTGGGACCCACTGGTCCTGAGAGGCTAGGAAATTCAAATTCCCTGCTCTCCTTATAGGCGTTGAACGCCCAGCTCATGCTCCTAAACGCCAGCTTCCTGCTCCATTTAGGGCGTTGAACGCCCAACTTTTGCTCCATGGCTGGCGTTCAACGCCAGCTTGTTGGTCTTATTGGGCATTGAACGCCCAGCAGGGACACCCTGTATGGCGTTCAACGCCAGGTTGGCTGCTCTTGGTGGGCATTGCACGCCCACTCTACCTTCCTTGTTTGGCGTTTAATACCAGCAAAACACTCCATCCAGAGTTTTCTGTTTTCATCTCTAAACCTTTCTGTCTCTATTTTGATTAATGCATATGATCATGAACCTAAGGAAATAACTAAAGAAAAACAAACTTAAGGAATTAAAAGAAATAGAAATAACTAAATAGGGTTGGGTTGCCTCCCAATAAGCACTTTTTTAATGTCACTAGCTTGATGGTTAGCTCTTTACGGAGATTGATATGGGCTCAGAATTTTGCTCCTTATAGTGAACTTTCTTCCTGTCTTCTCATGGATGAGCTCCACATGCTCTAGAGACAAGATACAACTCACTGTATGTGGTATGACTGGTTTCTTGGTGAAGACAACTCTCATGCAAGGTGAGAGGCCTTCAGTGGGGATCTTTTTATCCCTCCAGCATTTAAATAATTTCTTCTTAGTACCTTTGGTCTCAGTGCTTGTTGATGGCTGTCCAACACCAAACTTAGAATTGGTGTCTGGGGGCTTAGTAAAGCTCTGCACTGAAAGAGATGGTTAGAACATTAAGTGTTGCACAGTTATCTCCCTTTTCTCAGAGGAAGAGTTGGGGTAAGGCATCTTGAACAAGATATGATCCTCTCCTAGTTGTAAAATCAGTTCTCCCTTAGCTACATCAATGATAGCATTGGCAGTGGCTATGAAAGGTCTTCCAAGGATGATGGATTCATCCTCATCTTCCCCAATATCTAGGATTATAAAATTTGCAGGGATGTAAAAGTCTTCAACCTTCACCAAGACATCCTCTACTAAGCCATATGCTTTCTTCATTGACTTGTCTGCCATCTCTAGTGAGATATTTGCAGCTTGTACCTCAAAGATTCTCAACTTATCCATTACAGAGAGTGGCATGAGGTTTATACTTGACTCTAGGTCACACAGAGCCATCTCAAAGGTCATGGTGCCTATGGTGCAAGAAATTAGGAAGCATCTGGGATCCGGAAGTTTCTGAGGTAGCTTTTGCTGTACCAAAGCATTGAATTCTTCGGTAAGCACTGGAGGTTCTTCCTCCAAAGGTTTTGTGCCAAATAGCTTAGTATTTAGCTTCATAAGAGCTCCTAGGTACTGAGCAGCTTGCTCTTCCCTAATTTCCTTATCCTCATCAGAGGATGAGTATTTATCAGAACTCACGTACTACAAGAGTGCATGCAAGGGAACCTCTCTGGTCTCTACATGAGCCTTGGCTTCCTTTAATTCTTGGATATGGACTTTCTTGGTGGGCATTGAACACTTAGTAGGAACCTCCGTACTGGCATTCAATGCCTACTGTGCTGCTAATTTGGGCGTTCAACGCCAATCTCTTAGCCAGTGTGGGCGTTGAACGCCCAGTAAGGTCTTCCTTACTGGCGTTCAATGCCATCTCAGGCTCTCTAGATTCGGCCTCAGCCTCTGTGGTGATGGCCTTGCACTCTTATCTTGGATTCTCTTGCTCAGTTGACCAACTTGTACCTCAAGATTTCTGATGGAGGACCTTATTTCAGTTATGAAACTATGAGTGGTCTTAGAGAGGTTAGAGACTATAGTGACTAAGTCAGAAAGGCTCTGCTTAGGAGTCTCTATATGTTCCTGAAAAGATGGGAATGGTGGCCTGTTGTTAAACCTATTCTGGGTTCTTCCACCTTGATTATTATTGAAGCCTTACTAGGGCTTCTGTTGATCCTTCCATGAAAGGTTAGGATGATTCATCTATGAAGGGTTGTAGGTATTTTCATAGGGTTCTCCCATGTAATTCACCTCTTCCATCATGGGTTATTCAGGATCATAAGCTTCTCCTTCAGAGGAAGCTTCTTGAGTGCTGCCAGTTGCAGCTTGCATTCCAATCAAATGCTGAGAGACCATATTGACCTGCTGGGTCAAGATCTTATTCTGAGCCAATATGGCATTCAGAGTGTTGGTGCACGAAATCGTGATTCACACTTTTCACAACTCCGCACAACTAACCAGCAAGTGCACTGGGTCGTCCAAGTAATAAACCTTACGTGAGTAAGGGTCGATCCTACGGAGATTGTCGGCTTGAAGCAAGCTATGGTCATCTAGTAAATCTCAGTCAGGCGGATTCAAATGGTTATGAGGTTTTGATAATTAAAAGATAAATAAAATATAAAATAAGATAAAGTTACTTATGTGATTCATTGGTGGGAATTTCAGATAAGCGTCTGGAGATGCTTAGTTGCTTCTGAACCTCTGCTTTCCTATTGCCTTCTTCCAACCATGCGTGCTCTCTTCCATGGCAAGTTGTAGGATCCTCTCAGTGAAAATGGTCCTCTACGATTTCTACACGGCTAATCAACTGTCAGATTTCTCGTCTCGGATGAAAAATACCATGTACAGCTACCGCATGGCTAATCATCTGTCGGTTCCCACTAGCATCGGAATAGGATCCATTGATCCTTTTGCACACTATCACTGTGCCCAACATTCGCAGGTTTGAAGCTTGTCATAGTCATCCCTTCCCAGATCCTACTCGGAATATCACAGACAAGGTTTAGACTTTTCAAATCTCAGGAATGCTGCCAATGGTTCTAGCCTATACCACGAAGGTTCTAATCACGAATTCGGATGCTCTATTGTCAGGAGAGACGATGCGAATCGTGAATTAGAGACCCAAGAGAATATACTCCGGCTGTCGTCCAATGACTACGTTGAACATCATGTAGACCGCTTGTAGTTGTCAGGCACGCAGATCTTGGCTAAGCGAGTAACGAAGATAGTGGGTGATTGTCACGGGTCACCCTTTTATTTTGACTTAACTGATACAAGAGTATATCTTGGAGAAGAAGTAGGCATGAATTGAAAGAAAAACAATAGTACTTGCTTTAATTCATGAAGAACAGCAGAGCTCCACACTTAATCTATGGGGTGTAGAAACTCCACCATAGAAAATACATAAGTGAAAAAGGTCTAAGCATGGCCGTGTGGCCAGCCTCCAATGTCTAAGGACTAAACGTCCTGAGATGATAAAAGATCTTAATACAATAGTAAAAAGTGCTATTTACACTAAACTAGTCACTAGGGTTTACAGAAAATAAGTAACTAAGTGTAGAGAGTGCAGAAATCCACTTCCGGGGCCCACTTGGTGTGTGCTTGGGCTGAGTATTGAGGTTTATACGTGCATAGGCTGTTCCTGGAGTTAAACGCCAGATTGGGTGCCAGTTTGGGCATTTAACTCCAATTCTGGTGCTAGTCTGGGCGTTTTACGCCAGAAAGTTTTACGCCAGTTTAGTCTACTTTTCAACGCAATTGAGAGCGCGCCAATTGGGCTTCTGTAGCTCCAGAAAATCCACTTCGAGTGTAGGAGGGTCAGAATCCAACAGTATCTGCAGTCCTTTTTCAGCCTCTGAATCAGATTTTTGCTCAGGTCCCTCAATTTCAGCCAGAAAATACCTGAAATTACAAAAAAACACACAAACTCATAGTAAAGTCCAGAAATGTGATTTTTGAATAAAAACTAATAAAAATATAATAAAAAGTAATTAAAATATACAAAAAACTATGTAAAAACAATGCCAAAAAGGGTATAAATTATCCGCTCATCACAACACCAAACTTAAATTGTTGCTTGTCCCCAAGCAACTAAAAACAAAATAGGATAAAAAGAAGAGAATATACAATGAATTCCAAACTTATCAATGAACTTAGTTCCAATTAGATGAGTGGGGCTAGTAGCCTTTTTGCTTCTGAACAATTTTGGCATCTCACTTTATCCTTTGAAGTTCAGAATGATTGGCATCCATAGGAACTTAGAATTCAGATAATGTTATTGATTCTCTTAGTTCAGTATGTTGATTCTTGAACACAGCTACTTTATGAGTCTTGGCTGTGACCCTAAGCATTTTGTTTTCCAATATTACCACCGGATACATAAATGCCACAGACACATAACTGGGTGAACCTTTTCAGATTGTGACTCAGCTTTGCTAGAGTCCCCAGTTAGAGGTGCCCAGAGCTCTTAAGCACACTCTTTTTGCTTTGGACCACGACTTTAACCGCCCAGTCTCAGCTTTTCACTTGACACCTTCACGCCACAAGCACATGGTTAGGGACAGCTTGATTTAGCCGCTTAAGCCAGGATTTTATTCCATGGGCCCTCCTATCCATTAATGCTCAAAGCATTGGATCCTTTTTACCCTTGCCTTTTGGTTTAAAGGGTTATTGGCTTTTTCTGCTTGCTTTTTCTTTTTTTTTTTTGCCATTTTTTTTCGCAAGCTTTGTGTTCACTATTTTTTCTTGCTTCAATAATCAATTTTATGATTTTTCAGATTATCAATAACATTTCTCCTTTTTTATTATTCTTTCAAGAGCCAACAATTTTAACATTCATAAACAATAATATCAAAAATATGCACTGTTCAAGCATTCATTCAGAAAACAAAAAGTATTGCCACCACATCAAAATTAAACTAATTTCAAGATAGAATTCAAAATCATGCACTTCTTGTTCTTTGGCAAATAAAATCATTTTTCATTTAAGAAAGGTGAATAATTCATAGGACATTCATAGCTTTAGGACATAGACACTAGACACGAATGATCATGTAATAAAGACAAAAATATAGACAAAACATAGAGCATAAAATTCGAAAAACAGAAAAATAAGAACAAGGAAATTAAAGAACGGGTCCACCTTAGTGATGGCGGCTAGTTCTTCCTCTTGAAGATCTTATGGAGTGCTTGAGCTCCTCTATGTCTCTTCCTTGTCTTTGTTACTCCTCCCTCATGGCTCTTTGGTCCTCTCTAATTTCATGGAGGATGATGGTATGCTCTTGGTGCTCCATCCTTAGTTGTCCCATGTTGGAACTCAATTCTTCTAAGGAGGTGTTGATTTGCTCCCAATAGTTTTGTGGAGGAAAGTGCATCCCTTGAGGCATCTCAGGAATTTCTTGATGAAGAATTTCCTCATGCTCTTGTTGAGGTCCATGAGTGGGCTCTCTTGTTTGCTCCATCCTCTTCTTAGTGATGGGCTTGTCCTCATCAATGAGGATGTCTTTCTCTATGACAATTCCAGCTGAATTGCATAGATTACAGATGAGATGAGGAAAGGCTAACCTTGCCAAAGTAAAGGGCTTGTCCGCCACCTTGTAGAGTTCTAGAGGTATGATCTCATGAACTTCTACTTCCTCTGTATTCATGATGCTATGGATCATGATAGCCCGGTCTATTATAACTTCAGACCGGTTGCTAGTAGGAATGATAGAGCGTTGGATGAACTCCAACCATCCCCTAGCCACGGGTTTAAGGTCAAGCCTTCTTAGTTGAACCGGCTTGCCTCTTGAGTATCTCTTCCATTGAGCTCCTTCTACACAAATGTCCCTAAGGACTTGGTCCAACCTTTGATCAAAGTTGACCCTTCTAGTAAAAGGATGAGGATCTCCTCTCATCATTGGCAAGTTAAATGCCAACCTCACATTTTCCGGACTGAAATCCAAGTAATTCCCCCGAACCATTGTGAGCCAATTCTTTGGGTTTGGGTTCATACTTTGATCATTGTTCTTAGTGATCCATGCATTAGCATAGAACTCTTGAACCATTAAGATTCTGACTTGTTGGATTGGGTTGGTGAGAGCTTTCCAACCTCTTCTTTGAATCTCACATCGGATCTCCGGATATTCACCCTTTTGAGCATGAAGGGGACTTTGGGAATCACTTTTTTCTTGGCCACAACTTCATAGAAGTGGTCTTGATGGACCTTTGAGATGAATCTCTCCATCTCCCATGACTCAGAGGAGGAAGCAATTGCCTTCCGTTTCCTTTTTCTAGAGGTTTCTTTGGTCTTAGGTGCCATTAGTGGTTATGAAAAAATAAAAAAGCAGAGCTTTTTCCACACCAAACTTAAAAGGTTTGCTCATCCTCGAAAAATAAATTTTATTTCAAAATACAAAATTTTACATTTTTTGAATTTTTAAATTTAAAAACTAAATTTTTTATTTAAAGTAGAAAAATAAAATAAAGTCCAGCAATATTTTGAAGACAAAAAAAAGATGAAAACTCTTTATTTTTAAATTTTTAAAATTAATTTATTCTATATTTGTGAAAAAATAGCTTTATCCGGTGAAAAAAAAATATTCTTAAAAATAAAATTTTTATTTCAAAATACAAAATTTTTCATTTTTTTTAAATTTTTAAATTTGAAAATTACATTTTTTATTCAAAGTAGAAAATAAAATAAAGTCCAGCAATATTTTGAAGACAAAAAAAAGATGAAAACTTTTTTTTTAAATTTTGAAACCAAAAAAATAAATTTTTTTGCCTAAAAGTATAAAAATAAAGAATTTCAAAAATATCCAATAAACAAAAAATTTAAAAAGTTTAAATTTTTAAAATTAATTTATTCTATATTTGTGAAAAAATAACTTTATCCTGTGAAAAAAAAATTTTGATTTCAAAATACGAAATTTTTGCTTTTTTGAATTTTTAAATTTAAAAATTAATTTTTTTTTATTGAAAGTAAAAAAATAAAATAAAGTCCAGCAATATTTTGAAGACAAAAAAAAGATGAAAACTTTTTATTTCTAAATTTTGAAACCAAAAAAAAAATTTTTTTTGCCTAAAAGTATAAAAATAAAGAATTTCAAAAATATCCAACAAACAAAAAATTTAAATTTTTAAAATTAATTTATTCTATATTTGAGAAAAAATAACTTTATCCGGTGAAAAAAATATTTTTGAAATAAAATTTTTTATTTCGAAATACAAAAGCTTTCATTTTTTTGAATTTTTGAATTTGAAAATTAAATTTTTTATTCAAACTAGAAAAATAAAATAAAGTCCAGCAATATTTTGAAGACAAAAAAAAGATGCAAACTTTTTATTTTTAAATTTTGAAACCAAAAAAATAATTTTTTTTGCCTAAAAGTATAAAAATAAAGAATTTCAAAAATATCCAATAAACAAAAAATTTAACAAGTTTAAAATTTTAAAATTAATTTATTCTATATTTGTGAAAAAATAACTTTATCCAATGAAAAAAAATATTCTTGAAATAAAATATTTATTTCAAAATACGAAATTTTTTATTTTTTTGAATTTTTAAATTTGAAAATTATATTTTTTTATTCAAAGTAGAAAATAAAATAAAGTCTAGCAATATTTCGAAGACAAAAAAAAGATGAAAACATTTTATTTTTAAATTTTGAAACCAAAAAAAAATTGTTTTTTGCCTAAAAGTAAAAAAATAAAGAATTTCAAAAATAACCAACAAACAAAAAATTTAAAAAGATTAAATTTTAAAATTTTAAAATTAATTTATTCTATATTTGTGAAAAAATAGCTTTATCCGGTGAAAAAAATATTCTTGAAATAAAATTTTTGATTTTGAAATACAAAATTTTTCATTTTTTTGAATTTTTAAATTTGAAAATTAAATTTTTTATTCAAAGTAGAAAAATAAAATAAAGTCCAGCAATATTTTGAAGACAAAAAAAAGATGAAAACTTTTTTTTTATTTTGAAACCAAAAAAATAAATTGTTTTGCCTAAAAGTATAAAAATAAAGAATTTCCAAAATATCCAATAAACAAAAAATTTAAAAAGTTTAAATTTTTAAAATTAATTTATTCTATATTTGTTAAAAAATAACTTTATCCTGTGAAAAAAAATTTCGGGAAAAAAAATTTTTGATTTCAAAATACGGAATTTTTGCTTTTTTGAATTTTTAAATTTAAAAATTAATTTTTTTATTTAAAGTAGAAAAATAAAATAAAGTCCAGCAATATTTTGAAGATAAAAAAAAAAGATGAAAACTTTTTATTTTTAAATTTTGAAACCAGAAAAAAAAAATTTGCTTAAAAGTATAAAAATAAAGAATTTCAAAAATATCCAACAAACAAAAAATTTAAAAAGTTTAAATTTTTAAAATTAATTTATTCTATATTTGTGAAAAAATAACTTTATCCGGTGAAAAAAATATTCTTGAAATAAAATTTTTGATTTCGAAATACAAAATTTTTCATTTTTTTGAATTTTTAAATTTGAAAATTAAATTTTTTATTCAAAGTAGAAAAATAAAATAAAGTCCAGCAATATTTTGAAGACAAAAAAAAGATGCAAAATTTTTATATTTAAATTTTGAAACCAATAAAATAATATTTTTTGCCTAAAAGTATAAAAACAAAGAATTTCTAAAATATCCAATAAAAAAAATTTAACAAGTTTAAAATTTTAAAATTAATTTATTCTATATTTGTGAAAAAATAACTTTATCCAGTGAAAAAAAAATATTCTTGAAATAAAATATTTATTTCAAAATACGAAATTTTTTATTTTTTTGAATTTTTAAATTTGAAAATTACATTTTTTTATTCAAAGTAGAAAATATAATAAAGTCTAGCAATATTTCGAAGACAAAAAAAAGATGAAAACTTTTTATTTTTAAATTTTGAAACCAAAAAAAAATTGTTTTTTGCCTAAAAGTAAAAAAATAAAGAATTTCAAAAATAACCAACAAACAAAAAATTTAAAAAGTTTAAATTTTAAAATTTTAAAATTAATTTATTCTATATTTGTGAAAAAATAGCTTTATCCGGTGAAAAAAATATTCTTGAAATAAAATTTTTGATTTTGAAATACAAAATTTTTCATTTTTTTGAATTTTTAAATTTGAAAATTAAATTTTTTATTCAAAGTAGAAAAATAAAATAAAGTCCAGCAATATTTTGAAGACAAAAAAAAGATGAAAACTTTTTTTTTATTTTGAAACCAAAAAAATAAATTTTTTTGCCTAAAAGTATAAAAATAAAGAATTTCCAAAATATCCAATAAACAAAAAATTTAAAAAGTTTAAATTTTTAAAATTAATTTATTCTATATTTGTTAAAAAATAACTTTATCCTGTGAAAAAAAATTTCGGGAAAAAAAATTTTTGATTTCAAAATACGGAATTTTTGCTTTTTTGAATTTTTAAATTTAAAAATTAATTTTTTTATTTAAAGTAGAAAAATAAAATAAAGTCCAGCAATATTTTGAAGATAAAAAAAAAAGATGAAAACTTTTTATTTTTAAATTTTGAAACCAGAAAAAAAAATTTTGCTTAAAAGTATAAAAATAAAGAATTTCAAAAATATCCAACAAACAAAAAATTTAAAAAGTTTAAATTTTTAAAATTAATTTATTCCATATTTGTGAAAAAATAACTTTATCCTGTGAAAAAAATATTCTTGAAATAAAATTTTTGATTTCGAAATACAAAATTTTTCATTTTTTTGAATTTTTAAATTTGAAAATTAAATTTTTTATTCAAAGTAGAAAAATAAAATAAAGTCCAGCAATATTATGAAGACAAAAAAAAGATGCAAAATTTTTATATTTAAATTTTGAAACCAATAAAATAATAAATTTTGCCTAAAAGTATAAAAATAAAGAATTTCTAAAATATCCAATAAAAAAAATTTAACAAGTTTAAAATTTTAAAATTAATTTATTCTATATTTGTGAAAAAATAACTTTATCCAGTGAAAAAAAAATATTCTTGAAATAAAATATTTATTTCAAAATACGAAATTTTTTATTTTTTTGAATTTTTAAATTTGAAAATTACATTTTTTTATTCAAAGTAGAAAATATAATAAAGTCTAGCAATATTTCGAAGACAAAAAAAAGATGAAAACTTTTTATTTTTAAATTTTGAAACCAAAAAAAAATTGTTTTTTGCCTAAAAGTAAAAAAATAAAGAATTTCAAAAATAACCAACAAACAAAAAATTTAAAAAGTTTAAATTTTTAAATTTTAAAATTAATTTATTCTATATTTGTGAAAAAATAGCTTTATCCGGTGAAAAAAATATTCTTGAAATAAAATTTTTGATTTTGAAATACAAAATTTTTCATTTTTTTGAATTTTTAAATTTGAAAATTAAATTTTTTATTCAAAGTAGAAAAATAAAATAAAGTCCAGCAATATTTTGAAGACAAAAAAAAGATGAAAACTTTTTTTTTATTTTGAAACCAAAAAAATAAATTGTTTTGCCTAAAAGTATAAAAATAAAGAATTTCCAAAATATCCAATAAACAAAAAATTTAAAAAGTTTAAATTTTTAAAATTAATTTATTCTATATTTGTTAAAAAATAACTTTATCCTGTGAAAAAAAATTTCGGGAAAAAAAATTTTTGATTTCAAAATACGGAATTTTTGCTTTTTTGAATTTTTAAATTTAAAAATTAATTTTTTTATTTAAAGTAGAAAAATAAAATAAAGTCCAGCAATATTTTGAAGATAAAAAAAAAGATGAAAACTTTTTATTTTTAAATTTTGAAACCAGAAAAAAAAAATTTGCTTAAAAGTATAAAAATAAAGAATTTCAAAAATATCCAACAAACAAAAAATTTAAAAAGTTTAAATTTTTAAAATTAATTTATTCTATATTTGTGAAAAAATAACTTTATCCGGTGAAAAAAATATTCTTGAAATAAAATTTTTGATTTCGAAATACAAAATTTTTCATTTTTTTGAATTTTTAAATTTGAAAATTAAATTTTTTATTCAAAGTAGAAAAATAAAATAAAGTCCAGCAATATTTTGAAGACAAAAAAAAGATGCAAAATTTTTATATTTAAATTTTGAAACCAATAAAATAATATTTTTTGCCTAAAAGTATAAAAACAAAGAATTTCTAAAATATCCAATAAAAAAAATTTAACAAGTTTAAAATTTTAAAATTAATTTATTCTATATTTGTGAAAAAATAACTTTATCCAGTGAAAAAAAAATATTCTTGAAATAAAATATTTATTTCAAAATACGAAATTTTTTATTTTTTTGAATTTTTAAATTTGAAAATTACATTTTTTTATTCAAAGTAGAAAATATAATAAAGTCTAGCAATATTTCGAAGACAAAAAAAAGATGAAAACTTTTTATTTTTAAATTTTGAAACCAAAAAAAAATTGTTTTTTGCCTAAAAGTAAAAAAATAAAGAATTTCAAAAATAACCAACAAACAAAAAATTTAAAAAGTTTAAATTTTAAAATTTTAAAATTAATTTATTCTATATTTGTGAAAAAATAGCTTTATCCGGTGAAAAAAATATTCTTGAAATAAAATTTTTGATTTTGAAATACAAAATTTTTCATTTTTTTGAATTTTTAAATTTGAAAATTAAATTTTTTATTCAAAGTAGAAAAATAAAATAAAGTCCAGCAATATTTTGAAGACAAAAAAAAGATGAAAACTTTTTTTTTATTTTGAAACCAAAAAAATAAATTTTTTTGCCTAAAAGTATAAAAATAAAGAATTTCCAAAATATCCAATAAACAAAAAATTTAAAAAGTTTAAATTTTTAAAATTAATTTATTCTATATTTGTTAAAAAATAACTTTATCCTGTGAAAAAAAATTTCGGGAAAAAAAATTTTTGATTTCAAAATACGGAATTTTTGCTTTTTTGAATTTTTAAATTTAAAAATTAATTTTTTTATTTAAAGTAGAAAAATAAAATAAAGTCCAGCAATATTTTGAAGATAAAAAAAAAAGATGAAAACTTTTTATTTTTAAATTTTGAAACCAGAAAAAAAAATTTTGCTTAAAAGTATAAAAATAAAGAATTTCAAAAATATCCAACAAACAAAAAATTTAAAAAGTTTAAATTTTTAAAATTAATTTATTCCATATTTGTGAAAAAATAACTTTATCCTGTGAAAAAAATATTCTTGAAATAAAATTTTTGATTTCGAAATACAAAATTTTTCATTTTTTTGAATTTTTAAATTTGAAAATTAAATTTTTTATTCAAAGTAGAAAAATAAAATAAAGTCCAGCAATATTTTGAAGACAAAAAAAAGATGCAAAATTTTTATATTTAAATTTTGAAACCAATAAAATAATAAATTTTGCCTAAAAGTATAAAAATAAAGAATTTCTAAAATATCCAATAAAAAAAATTTAACAAGTTTAAAATTTTAAAATTAATTTATTCTGTATTTGTGAAAAAATAACTTTATCCAGTGAAAAAAAAATATTCTTGAAATAAAATATTTATTTCAAAATACGAAATTTTTTATTTTTTTGAATTTTTAAATTTGAAAATTACATTTTTTTATTCAAAGTAGAAAATATAATAAAGTCTAGCAATATTTCGAAGACAAAAAAAAGATGAAAACATTTTATTTTTAAATTTTGAAACCAAAAAAAAATTGTTTTTTGCCTAAAAGTAAAAAAATAAAGAATTTCAAAAATAACCAACAAACAAAAAATTTAAAAAGTTTAAATTTTAAAATTTTAAAATTAATTTATTCTATATTTGTGAAAAAATAGCTTTATCCGGTGAAAAAAATATTCTTGAAATAAAATTTTTGATTTTGAAATACAAAATTTTTCATTTTTTTGAATTTTTAAATTTGAAAATTAAATTTTTTATTCAAAGTAGAAAAATAAAATAAAGTCCAGCAATATTTTGAAGACAAAAAAAAGATGAAAACTTTTTTTTTATTTTGAAACCAAAAAAATAAATTGTTTTGCCTAAAAGTATAAAAATAAAGAATTTCCAAAATATCCAATAAACAAAAAATTTAAAAAGTTTAAATTTTTAAAATTAATTTATTCTATATTTGTTAAAAAATAACTTTATCCTGTGAAAAAAAATTTCGGGAAAAAAAATTTTTGATTTCAAAATACGGAATTTTTGCTTTTTTGAATTTTTAAATTTAAAAATTAATTTTTTTATTTAAAGTAGAAAAATAAAATAAAGTCCAGCAATATTTTGAAGATAAAAAAAAAAAGATGAAAACTTTTTATTTTTAAATTTTGAAACCAGAAAAAAAAAATTTGCTTAAAAGTATAAAAATAAAGAATTTCAAAAATATCCAACAAACAAAAAATTTAAAAAGTTTAAATTTTTAAAATTAATTTATTCTATATTTGTGAAAAAATAACTTTATCCGGTGAAAAAAATATTCTTGAAATAAAATTTTTGATTTCGAAATACAAAATTTTTCATTTTTTTGAATTTTTAAATTTGAAAATTAAATTTTTTATTCAAAGTAGAAAAATAAAATAAAGTCCAGCAATATTTTGAAGACAAAAAAAAGATGCAAAATTTTTATATTTAAATTTTGAAACCAATAAAATAATATTTTTTGCCTAAAAGTATAAAAACAAAGAATTTCTAAAATATCCAATAAAAAAAATTTAACAAGTTTAAAATTTTAAAATTAATTTATTCTATATTTGTGAAAAAATAACTTTATCCAGTGAAAAAAAAATATTCTTGAAATAAAATATTTATTTCAAAATACGAAATTTTTTATTTTTTTGAATTTTTAAATTTGAAAATTACATTTTTTTATTCAAAGTAGAAAATATAATAAAGTCTAGCAATATTTCGAAGACAAAAAAAAGATGAAAACTTTTTATTTTTAAATTTTGAAACCAAAAAAAAATTGTTTTTTGCCTAAAAGTAAAAAAATAAAGAATTTCAAAAATAACCAACAAACAAAAAATTTAAAAAGTTTAAATTTTAAAATTTTAAAATTAATTTATTCTATATTTGTGAAAAAATAGCTTTATCCGGTGAAAAAAATATTCTTGAAATAAAATTTTTGATTTTGAAATACAAAATTTTTCATTTTTTTGAATTTTTAAATTTGAAAATTAAATTTTTTATTCAAAGTAGAAAAATAAAATAAAGTCCAGCAATATTTTGAAGACAAAAAAAAGATGAAAACTTTTTTTTTATTTTGAAACCAAAAAAATAAATTTTTTTGCCTAAAAGTATAAAAATAAAGAATTTCCAAAATATCCAATAAACAAAAAATTTAAAAAGTTTAAATTTTTAAAATTAATTTATTCTATATTTGTTAAAAAATAACTTTATCCTGTGAAAAAAAATTTCGGGAAAAAAAATTTTTGATTTCAAAATACGGAATTTTTGCTTTTTTGAATTTTTAAATTTAAAAATTAATTTTTTTATTTAAAGTAGAAAAATAAAATAAAGTCCAGCAATATTTTGAAGATAAAAAAAAAAGATGAAAACTTTTTATTTTTAAATTTTGAAACCAGAAAAAAAAATTTTGCTTAAAAGTATAAAAATAAAGAATTTCAAAAATATCCAACAAACAAAAAATTTAAAAAGTTTAAATTTTTAAAATTAATTTATTCCATATTTGTGAAAAAATAACTTTATCCTGTGAAAAAAATATTCTTGAAATAAAATTTTTGATTTCGAAATACAAAATTTTTCATTTTTTTGAATTTTTAAATTTGAAAATTAAATTTTTTATTCAAAGTAGAAAAATAAAATAAAGTCCAGCAATATTTTGAAGACAAAAAAAAGATGCAAAATTTTTATATTTAAATTTTGAAACCAATAAAATAATAAATTTTGCCTAAAAGTATAAAAATAAAGAATTTCTAAAATATCCAATAAAAAAAATTTAACAAGTTTAAAATTTTAAAATTAATTTATTCTATATTTGTGAAAAAATAACTTTATCCAGTGAAAAAAAAATATTCTTGAAATAAAATATTTATTTCAAAATACGAAATTTTTTATTTTTTTGAATTTTTAAATTTGAAAATTACATTTTTTTATTCAAAGTAGAAAATATAATAAAGTCTAGCAATATTTCGAAGACAAAAAAAAGATGAAAACATTTTATTTTTAAATTTTGAAACCAAAAAAAAATTGTTTTTTGCCTAAAAGTAAAAAAATAAAGAATTTCAAAAATAACCAACAAACAAAAAATTTAAAAAGTTTAAATTTTAAAATTTTAAAATTAATTTATTCTATATTTGTGAAAAAATAGCTTTATCCGGTGAAAAAAATATTCTTGAAATAAAATTTTTGATTTTGAAATACAAAATTTTTCATTTTTTGAATTTTTAAATTTGAAAATTAAATTTTTTATTCAAAGTAGAAAAATAAAATAAAGTCCAGCAATATTTTGAAGACAAAAAAAAGATGAAAACTTTTTTTTTATTTTGAAACCAAAAAAATAAATTTTTTTGCCTAAAAGTATAAAAATAAAGAATTTCCAAAATATCCAATAAACAAAAAATTTAAAAAGTTTAAATTTTTAAAATTAATTTATTCTATATTTGTTAAAAAATAACTTTATCCTGTGAAAAAAAATTTCGGGAAAAAAAATTTTTGATTTCAAAATACGGAATTTTTGCTTTTTTGAATTTTTAAATTTAAAAATTAATTTTTTTATTTAAAGTAGAAAAATAAAATAAAGTCCAGCAATATTTTGAAGATAAAAAAAAAAGATGAAAACTTTTTATTTTTAAATTTTGAAACCAGAAAAAAAAATTTTGCTTAAAAGTATAAAAATAAAGAATTTCAAAAATATCCAACAAACAAAAAATTTAAAAAGTTTAAATTTTTAAAATTAATTTATTCCATATTTGTGAAAAAATAACTTTATCCTGTGAAAAAAATATTCTTGAAATAAAATTTTTGATTTCGAAATACAAAATTTTTCATTTTTTTGAATTTTTAAATTTGAAAATTAAATTTTTTATTCAAAGTAGAAAAATAAAATAAAGTCCAGCAATATTTTGAAGACAAAAAAAAGATGCAAAATTTTTATATTTAAATTTTGAAACCAATAAAATAATAAATTTTGCCTAAAAGTATAAAAATAAAGAATTTCTAAAATATCCAATAAAAAAATTTAACAAGTTTAAAATTTTAAAATTAATTTATTCTATATTTGTGAAAAAATAACTTTATCCAGTGAAAAATAAATATTCTTGAAATAAAATATTTATTTCAAAATACGAAATTTTTTATTTTTTTGAATTTTTAAATTTGAAAATTACATTTTTTTATTCAAAGTAGAAAATAAAATAAAGTCTAGCAATATTTCAAAGACAAAAAAAAGATGAAAACTTTTTATTTTTAAATTTTGAAACCAAAAAAAAATTGTTTTTTGCCTAAAAGTAAAAAAATAAAGAATTTCAAAAATAACCAACAAACAAAAAATTTAAAAAGTTTAAATTTTTAAATTTTAAAATTAATTTATTCTATATTTGTGAAAAAATAGCTTTATCCGGTGAAAAAAATATTCTTGAAATAAAATTTTTGATTTTGAAATACAAAATTTTTCATTTTTTTGAATTTTTAAATTTGAAAATTAAATTTTTTATTCAAAGTAGAAAAATAAAATAAAGTCCAGCAATATTTTGAAGACAAAAAAAAGATGAAAACTTTTTTTTTATTTTGAAACCAAAAAAATAAATTGTTTTGCCTAAAAGTATAAAAATAAAGAATTTCCAAAATATCCAATAAACAAAAAATTTAAAAAGTTTAAATTTTTAAAATTAATTTATTCTATATTTGTTAAAAAATAACTTTATCCTGTGAAAAAAAATTTCGGGAAAAAAAATTTTTGATTTCAAAATACGGAATTTTTGCTTTTTTGAATTTTTAAATTTAAAAATTAATTTTTTTATTTAAAGTAGAAAAATAAAATAAAGTCCAGCAATATTTTGAAGATAAAAAAAAAAGATGAAAACTTTTTATTTTTAAATTTTGAAACCAGAAAAAAAAAATTTGCTTAAAAGTATAAAAATAAAGAATTTCAAAAATATCCAACAAACAAAAAATTTAAAAAGTTTAAATTTTTAAAATTAATTTATTCTATATTTGTGAAAAAATAACTTTATCCGGTGAAAAAAATATTCTTGAAATAAAATTTTTGATTTCGAAATACAAAATTTTTCATTTTTTTGAATTTTTAAATTTGAAAATTAAATTTTTTATTCAAAGTAGAAAAATAAAATAAAGTCCAGCAATATTTTGAAGACAAAAAAAAGATGCAAAATTTTTATATTTAAATTTTGAAACCAATAAAATAATATTTTTTGCCTAAAAGTATAAAAACAAAGAATTTCTAAAATATCCAATAAAAAAAATTTAACAAGTTTAAAATTTTAAAATTAATTTATTCTATATTTGTGAAAAAATAACTTTATCCAGTGAAAAAAAAATATTCTTGAAATAAAATATTTATTTCAAAAAACGAAATTTTTTATTTTTTTGAATTTTTAAATTTGAAAATTACATTTTTTTATTCAAAGTAGAAAATATAATAAAGTCTAGCAATATTTCGAAGACAAAAAAAAGATGAAAACTTTTTATTTTTAAATTTTGAAACCAAAAAAAAATTGTTTTTTGCCTAAAAGTAAAAAAATAAAGAATTTCAAAAATAACCAACAAACAAAAAATTTAAAAAGTTTAAATTTTAAAATTTTAAAATTAATTTATTCTATATTTGTGAAAAAATAGCTTTATCCGGTGAAAAAAATATTCTTGAAATAAAATTTTTGATTTTGAAATACAAAATTTTTCATTTTTTTGAATTTTTAAATTTGAAAATTAAATTTTTTATTCAAAGTAGAAAAATAAAATAAAGTCCAGCAATATTTTGAAGACAAAAAAAAGATGAAAACTTTTTTTTTATTTTGAAACCAAAAAAATAAATTTTTTTGCCTAAAAGTATAAAAATAAAGAATTTCCAAAATATCCAATAAACAAAAAATTTAAAAAGTTTAAATTTTTAAAATTAATTTATTCTATATTTGTTAAAAAATAACTTTATCCTGTGAAAAAAAATTTCGGGAAAAAAAATTTTTGATTTCAAAATACGGAATTTTTGCTTTTTTGAATTTTTAAATTTAAAAATTAATTTTTTTATTTAAAGTAGAAAAATAAAATAAAGTCCAGCAATATTTTGAAGATAAAAAAAAAGATGAAAACTTTTTATTTTTAAATTTTGAAACCAGAAAAAAAAATTTTGCTTAAAAGTATAAAAATAAAGAATTTCAAAAATATCCAACAAACAAAAAATTTAAAAAGTTTAAATTTTTAAAATTAATTTATTCCATATTTGTGAAAAAATAACTTTATCCTGTGAAAAAAATATTCTTGAAATAAAATTTTTGATTTCGAAATACAAAATTTTTCATTTTTTTGAATTTTTAAATTTGAAAATTAAATTTTTTATTCAAAGTAGAAAAATAAAATAAAGTCCAGCAATATTTTGAAGACAAAAAAAAATGCAAAATTTTTATATTTAAATTTTGAAACCAATAAAATAATAAATTTTGCCTAAAAGTATAAAAATAAAGAATTTCTAAAATATCCAATAAAAAAAATTTAACAAGTTTAAAATTTTAAAATTAATTTATTCTATATTTGTGAAAAAATAACTTTATCCAGTGAAAAAAAAATATTCTTGAAATAAAATATTTATTTCAAAATACGAAATTTTTTATTTTTTTGAATTTTTAAATTTGAAAATTACATTTTTTTATTCAAAGTAGCAAATAAAATAAAGTCTAGCAATATTTCGAAGACAAAAAAAAGATGAAAACTTTTTATTTTTAAATTTTGAAACCAAAAAAAAATTATTTTTTGCCTAAAAGTAAAAAAATAAAGAATTTCAAAAATAACCAACAAACAAAAAATTTAAAAAGTTTAAATTTTTAAATTTTAAAATTAATTTATTCTATATTTGTGAAAAAATAGCTTTATCCGGTGAAAAAAATATTCTTGAAATAAAATTTTTGATTTTGAAATACAAAATTTTTCATTTTTTTGAATTTTTAAATTTGAAAATTAAATTTTTTATTCAAAGTAGAAAAATAAAATAATGTCCAGCAATATTTTGAAGACAAAAAAAAGATGAAAACTTTTTTTTTATTTTGAAACCAAAAAAATAAATTTTTTTGCCTAAAAGTAAAAAAATAAAGAATTTCCAAAATATCCAATAAATAAAAAATTTAAAAAGTTTAAATTTTTAAAATTAATTTATTCTATATTTGTGAAAAAATAACTTTATCCTGTGAAAAAAATTTTCTTGAAAAAAAAATTTTGATTTCAAAATACGGAATTTTTGCTTTTTTGAATTTTTAAATTTAAAACTTAATTTTTTTATTTAAAGTAGAAAAATAAAATAAAGTCCAGCAATATTTTGAAGAAAAAAAAAAAGATGAAAACATTTTATTTTTAAATTTTGAAACCAGAAAAAAAATTTTGCTTAAAAGTATAAAAATAAAGAATTTCAAAAATATCCAACAAACAAAAAATTTAAAACGTTTAAATTTTTAAAATTAATTTATTCTATATTTGTGAAAAAATAACTTTATCCGGTAAAAAAAATATTCTTGAAATAAAATTTTTGATTTCGAAATACAAAATTTTTCATTTTTTTGAATTTTTAAATTTGAAAATTAAATTTTTTATTCAAAGTAGAAAAATAAAATAAAGTCCAGCAATACTTTGAAGACAAAAAAAAGATGCAAAATTTTTATTTTTAAATTTTGAAACCAAAAAAATAATATTTTTTGCCTAAAAGTATAAAAATAAGGAATTTCAAAAATATCCAACAAACAAAAAATTTAAAAAGTTTAAATTTTAAAAATTAATTTATTCTATATTTGTGAATAAATAGCTTTATCTGGTGAAAAAAATATTCTTGAAATAAAATTTTTATTTTGAAAATTAAATTTTTTGTTCAAAGTAGAAAAATAAAATAAAGTCGAGCAATATTTTGAAGATAAAAAAAAAAAGATGAAAAATTTTTATTTTTAAATTTTGAAATCAAAAAAATAATTTTTTGCCTAAAAGTATAAAAATAAAGAAGCTGAAAAGTATCCAATAAACAAAAAATTTAAAAGTTTAAATTTTTAAAATTAATTTATTCTATATTTCTGAAAAAATAGCTTTATCCAGTGAAAAAAATTATTCTTGAAAAACAATTTATTTCAAAAAAGAATTTCAAAAATATTCAACAAACAAAAAATTTAAAAATTTTAAATTTTTAAAATTAATTTATTCTATATTTGTGAAAAAATAGCTTTATCTGGTGAAAAAAATATTCTTGAAAAAAATGTTAGTTTCAAAATACAAAATTTTTCATTTGTTTGAATTTTTAAATTTGAAAATCAAATTTTTTATTCAAAGTAGAAAATAAAATAAAGTCCAGCAATATTTTGATGACAAAAAAAAAAAGATGAAAACTTTTTATTTTTAAATTTTGAAACCAAAAAATAATTTTTTTGCCTAAAAGTATAAAAATAAAGAATTTCAAAAATATCTAATAAACAAAAAATTTTAAAAGTTTAAATTTTTAAAATTAATTTATTCTATATTTGTGAAAAAATAACTTTATCCGGTGAAAAAAATATTCTTGAAAAAAAAATTTTTGATTTCAAAATATGATATTTTTTGTTTTTTTGAATTTTTAAATTTAAAAATTAAATTTTTTATTTAAAGTAGAAAAATAAAATAAAGTCCAGCAATATTTCGAAGAGAAGAAAAAAGATAAAAAAATTTTATTTTTAAATTTTGAAACCAAAACAAATAATTTTTTTGCCTAAAAGTATAAAAATAAGGAATTTAAAAAATATCCAACAAACAAAAAATTTAAAAAGTTTAAATTTTTAAAATTAATTTATTCTATATTTGTGAATAAATAGCTATATCTGGTGAAAAAAATATTCTTGAAATAAAATTTTTATTTCAAAATACAAAATTTATTATTTTTTTGAATTTTTTATTTTGAAAATTAAATTTTTTGTTCAAAGTAGAAAAATAAAATAAAGTCCAGCAATATTTTGAAGATAAAAAAAAAAGATGAAAACTTTTTATTTTTAAATTTTGAAATCAAAAAAATAACTTTTTTGCCTAAAAGTATAAAAATAAAGAAGCTGAAAAGTATCCAATAAACAAAAAATTTAAAAGTTTAAATTTTTAAAATTAATTTATGATGAGTATTTTGGTGAAAAATAAATTTCTCCCAAAACACACAAATCTAACCGGCAAGTGCACCGGGTCCCATCAAGTAATAATAACTCACAGGAGTGAGGTCGATCCCACAGGGATTGAAGGATTGAGCAATTTTAGCTTAGTGGTTAATTTAGTCAAGCGAATCAAGATTTGGTTGAGTGTTTTGTGATGTGCAGAAATTAAATTGCATGGAAGTAAAGAGAACAGGGAATTAAAGTGCTGAATCTTAAAGAACAAGAAATTAAATAGCAGAAACTTAGAATGCAAGAAATGTAAATAGCGGAATCTTAAAGTGCAAAAAATGTAACGGCTGGAATTGTAAAGGGAATTGGGGGTTAGATTTGTAGAATTTAAACAAGGAAAAGTTGAATTGCATTAAACAGAAGGGTAAAAGGGAATTGGGATTGAATCGGATCTGAAACAGAAGAGTAAATGAACATATAAAGCAGTAAACAGAGAATTGAAAATGGGAAATCAGATCTTAGGACCCAGAGACTAGAAAACCAAGTCTAGATCTCAATGCCTTCCTAGATCCAATAAGAACAATTGAAAGGAAATTGTAAATTGCAAGGAAAGTAGATGAGAAGCAAGTAACAGAAACGAAAATTCAATTAAGCAGTAAATAAACAGAGAGATCCAATGATGAGATTGAAACAGAATTTCTTCAAATCTCCAACCCAAGATCCAAGACAAGTGTAATTGAAATTGAAAGCAATAAAACTAAGAGGAAGAGAAGTGAATTCTCCTTCCCCAAGACAAAGAAATTAAAGTTCACTCAATATCAAAAGCTCTCCGAAAACTATTATGAAAATTCCAAAAAGAAAGCTCCCCGAAGAACTTGAATTCTATCCTATTTATACACTTTCTTCCAATGATCTTCAAGCCTTGAGTTGGGCCTTTGCTCTTGGTGGAATTGGGTTGAAAGAGGCCTTGGTTGATTGCTCTTGGAGTTTGAAGAAGAACCAAAGTGAACCAATTGAACCGGGTTGGAGTTTTGCAAAAGTTGGAGTAAAAGTTTGAGCCAAAGTTAGGGGTCTAACTTTGGCTCCAACTTTTCATATCAGCTAGCACAATTTGCTGATACCAACGTTGGTGCCAAAGTTAGGGGTCTAACTTTGGCTCCAACGTTGGCCCTTTCTAGTACACTCATGGCGCCAACGTTAGCCTCCAAGTTAGGGGTCTAACGTTGGCGCAAACTTTTGCTCCTCTCCCTTGTATTTTCATGTGCCAACGTTAGCCTCCAAGTTAGGGGTCTAACGTTGGCGCAAACGTTAGGTGGCCAGGGAGGAGTTTCTCATGCCAACGTTAGCCTCAAAGTTAGGGGGCTAACGTTGGCGCAAACTTTTGGTGCCCAGGGGAGAAATTTCAAGTTCCAACGTTAGCCTCCAAGTTAGGGGGCTAACGTTGGGGCTAACTTTTCAACCAAAAGTTTGTGCAAAAGTTTGATGCTAACTTTAGGTCCAGCTTTTTGCTTCTTGGTTCAATTTCACTTATTCCATTGTTCTCTCTTCACTCCTAGCCATTCCTTCTTGCTTTAACCTTTCTCCAAGCTTTCTTCACCTATCATTAATCAACCAAACACATCAAAGCTATGCTCAAAATCATGAGATATTCATTCTTTCATAATATGCAACAAATATAGCATAAAACCTCATGAAATGGCACGAATTCATTCATGGTTGATTCAATCAAGGGAAACATGAAAATCTACTCAATTAGCTTGCTTATGGTTCAAGAAAGTGCATAATTCTAATGAAAACAAAAGGAAAAGACTAGTTAAAATAGGCTAGGATGACTTGTCATCACAACACCAAACTTAAAGCTTGCTTGTCCCCAAGCAAGAAAAGATTTATTGAGAAGAAAGAATGAAATGGAAGAGGATGTTTATGCTAGCAGAGTATTATTGATAGTTCATGGGATTTTGTGTGGATATGTAAATGCTCACTTCTTATTGACTCCTAGGCCTAGAAAGTCTCCTTCAAGTTTCAAGTAACATACTGCTATGACCTCTCATTATTCCTTTATCCTTGGCTATTACTTTGTTTATAAGCTTTATTTGAGTGTCATGTGTAGCAAGTTCATTTCCTTTTCTTTATACTTGACACATTATTCACCATAGACACTTGGCTCACATTCCTTCTTAAAACATTGATGCCCAGCACCTCTTTGGGTTACTAAATGCCTTGTAGTTAGGTTGCTCTTGATAGTGGACTTTCAGCTGATGATCCCGGATTAGTTAACCCAAGTCACCGAGTGTTGATGCACTCCTAAGAGCTTACTAATCCAAGCAGATCCTAGTACAAAGACACCACAGGCATATATTTTAAAGTTCAAGCTATTGGTGTCCAGCTTTGTTTCTTTTTGTTTCCTTTTGTTCTGCCACTTTTTGGCTATCTCTTTTCTTTCTTTCTTTTTGTTTTTCTTTCTAACCAAGGAATTTTTTATTTAATTGAGATTCATAGACAGTAGGCCACTCTTTACTTAGAAGGAGATATCCTAGCTCTTTATTCACTAAACGTAAGCTATTGTACAATCACACACATACCACCACTTACTTTTATTCTACTTCTATCTAACAGAGACTATCTTACTTCTCATTCAAACATTTCTTTTATTGAATTGAAAATGCAGGGGACAAAGCATGCTTTTTGTTAAGTGAACACACAAGCACATACTTAAGCTAGCATACTTATTTCAACTAGAACACTCAAGATGCAAAATGACTGAACTAACAGTTACTGTTGCAATGGTAACTCTCAAACTTCCAAATTAGAACAGTTCAATACTGATAGAATTAAGTGACAATACAACCTCTTGGTGGCTTCTTCTTCTTACTCTCAGCTGATGGTATGTAACCCTTCCAAGAGAGTGATTGAATTCCTATAAAGTTCATGGAAGTTGCTTGTTTCTCAAGCCCTTAGGTAACTTGTTAGTGTGCAGAATTTTCTTGTAGGCTTTTGAACTTACTTTGGTGTGTGAACACCAAACTTAGTCCCTCGCCACTGCCTCTGATGCATCAAGTTAACCACATGTGAAATCCTTGTGTCTTTGCTAAAGGCAATAAAACTAAAAACTAGAAACAGACAATGATTAAATGATTCATCTGATTGCTTGGAGCTAGCAACCCTTTATGCAGAAGGTGAGAATGTGTTTGTAAATGAGATTTTGGTGGACCACCAAACTTAGAATCCTTCATTCTCCCTTAAATTGTTTTGGTGTGCAACACCAAACTTGGCTCCTTTCAATACAGGTGAATCTACTTAACCTTTTTATTGAACTAGCTATAAAAAAAAGAACTACCTCAGGTTGGGTTGCCTCCCAACAAGCGCTCTTTTAATGTCACTAGCTTGACATCCTTCATTCTTTGATCATGGGGGCTGAAAATCATAGTGCCTCAACTTTTCTCCTCTTACTGTGAACTTCCTTCCAGTCTCCTCTTTGATGATCTCTAAGTGTTCAAGTGAAAGGACCCGGTTCACAGTGTAATATTCAAATAATTGTGGAGACATCTTCATTGGTTGTGTGTTTAACACTACTTTATCCCCTGGTGAAAAGCCTTCAGTGGGGATTTTCTTGTTTTTCCACCCTTTTGGCCTCTTCTTCTTCTCTTCTTTCTTAGGAGATGATTCATACCTTGGTGGTTCTTTATCTGGAATGTTGAGGTTCTCATCTGGGGGTTTTGGATCTAGTTCCTCCTTGATTTCTTTGGTCTGTTGCACCATCTCCACTTCTTTCAAGCATGGATGTAGAAGTCTTGGAGTTAACTCATTGACTACCTCCTTCAAACTTTGATCTCTGGCCTTATCTTCCACACACTCTTCTTCTTGAGTGGGCTCATGTGGGGTTTTAAAAACATGGAATGCTAGGTGCTCATCATGCACTCTCAGCAACAATTCCCCTTTTTCAACATCTATCAATGCTCTGCCCGTAGCAAGAAAAGGTCTCCCCAAGATGATGGGAGTGTTAGGGTCTTCCTCCATATCCAGGATGACAAAATCAACTGGGAGAAGAAATTTTTCCACTTTTACCAGCACATTCTCTACAACTCCAAGTGCTTGTTGAATGGACTTGTCAGCCATTTGAAGAGTTATTCGAGTGGGTTTCAGCTCAAAAATTTTAAGCTTCCTCATAAGAGATAGAGGCATCAAGTTTATACTTGCACCAAGGTCACAGAATGATTTCTCAATAGTTATGTTTCCTATGGTACAAGGTATATAAAACCTTCCAGGATCATCCTTCTTCTCTGGTAGACCTCTTTGGAGAATAGCACTACACTCCATTGTCATTTCAATAATCTGTCCTTCCTTCAAGGGTCTTTTCTTTGTTAGCACTTCTTTCATAAATTTAGCATATAATGGCATCTGTTCAAGTGCTTCTAAGAAAGGAATATTGATGCTGAGTGTCTTGAATATGTTCAGAAACTTTGAGTATTGCTTATCCTCGTTTTCTTTTTTGAATCTTTGAGGATATGGAAGTTTGGGGATATATGGCTTCATCCCTTCCTTCTTTTCTTGTAGTTGTGTTTCAGGGATGTCCTTATCTCTCTTTGAGCTTTTTGCATTCTTGGTCTTTCTATCCTCTTCACTTCTCTCTTCTGTCTCTTCTTGTGGAACTTCTCTGTTGTGTTCTTCTTGATTGATGGCTTCCTTCTCCCTAGTCTTTTCACTTCCCACTATGATTGCTTTGCACTCCTCCCATTTTGTAGCTTTTCCTTTGTCCTTTGGATTGGAGATTGTATCACTTGGGAGAACATTGGTTGGCCGTTCAGCTTGTTTAGCCAATTGTCCCACTTGTCGTTCAAGGCTCTTCATGGTAGCTTCATTTCTCTCTTGCATTTTGACCAAGCTTTGAGTGGACTGAGCAATTGCTTGTATGGCTGCCTCAAGACTTGAAATTCTACTTTCATGATGGTCTATTGGTGGTATGATGGGGGTGGAATGTGGTTGCTGGAAGTTATTTGTAGGGGTAGTGTGGTAGTTTTGGGGGTTAGATGTTGGTGCGGAAATACTATTTTGATGAGTTTGTGGATTGTGGTGGGGTGGTTGATATGTATTTTGTGGTTTCTTGTATTGATTATTATTAGTGTTTTGCTGGTCGTGGTTTGAGTAAGTTGTGTTTCTTGAGTTGTTTTGGTTTGAGTTTTTTTGCCACGGTTGCTGGCTGTGGGTGTGGTTATCTCCCCATCTGAGATTTGGATGGTTCTTCCAGGATGGATTGTAGGTGTCACCATAGACTTCATTTTGGCCGAAGCTTTGGTTATGCACATATTGAGGTTGCTCCTGCTGCTGATCTTCTTGGTTTTCTTCATTTTGCCCCCATTTGGTTGATGGTTGGCTTGTATTCACTGTTGCAACTTGCAAGCTATCAATCTTTTTAGCCATCTGCTCAAATTGTTGTTGAATCTGCTCCTGCATTATCTTGTTTTGAGCTAGGAGGATGTCAACCCCTTCCATTTCTAACACTCCTTTCCTTAGTGATGGTTGGCGTTGTCTCTGATGGCCAAAGAAATATTGGTTGTTAGCCACCATGTCAATAAGATTTTGAGCTTCTTCTGCTGTTTTCATCAGTTGCAATGATCCTCCAGCTGAGTGGTCAAGTGATTCTTGAGCCTTTAGAGTGAGTCCTTCATAGAAGTTCTGTAGCTTGTCCCACTCAGTGAACATTTCTGGTGGACATTTCCTCAGCAGAGCCTTGTATCTTTCCCATGCTTCATACAGATTTTCAGCATCCAATTGCGTGAATGTTTGCACCTCAGTCTTCAGCCTGATGACTCTTTGAGGTGGATAGAATTTGGCTAGAAATTTAGTTATCAAGTCATCCCAACTAGTGATGCTTCCTTGGGGAAAAGTTTCAAGCCATTGTGCGGCCTTGTCCCTTAATGAGAACGGGAACAGCAGAAGCTTGTAAGTTTCAGGATTCACACCATTGGACTTGACAGTGTCACAAATCCTTAAGAAGGTAGATAGATGTTGATTTGGATCCTCCAACGGTCCTCCCCAAAAAGAGCAATTGTTTTGGACTAAAGTGATGAGTTGTGGCTTTAATTCAAAGTTATTTGTATTGGCATTAGGGGTGAGAATGCTGCTTCCACAATGTCTAGCATTTGCAAAGGTATAGGAAGCCAAGACTCTCCTCTGGGGTTGACCATTGTTGTTGGCCATTCTCACTGGTAGATTTGTTGGATTTGTTGAGTGTTCCTCCAATTCATGATATTCTTCATCTGATTCTTCCTCTCCAGCAACATTTTTCCCTCTTTCAGCTCTTCTTAACCTCCTGAGAGTTCTTTCGTCTTGTTCATGAAAATTGGGTGTGGTTCTTCTTGTACCTGACATACAAGCAAAGCATGAGAAATGCACAAAACCAGTGACACTTCAATCTACTGCTAGATTGAAGTGTTAGTTAGTTTAAGCAAAAAATCAAACAGTTAGTGGGTTAATCAAAATTAAAGAAAAAGTACTTGATCTAGATTACCACCTCACTTAATCATTGTCAATCTAATCAATCCCCGGCAACGGCGCCAAAAACTTGATGAGTATTTTGGTGAAAAATAAATTTCTCCCAAAACACACAAATCTAACCGGCAAGTGCACCGGGTCGCATCAAGTAATAATAACTCACGGGAGTGAGGTCGATCCCACAGGGATTGAAGGATTGAGCAATTTTAGCTTAGTGGTTAATTTAGTCAAGCGAATCAAGATTTGGTTGAGTGTTTTGTGATGTGCAGAAATTAAATTGCATGGAAGTAAAGAGAACAGGGAATTAAAGTGCTGAATCTTAAAGAACAAGAAATTAAATAGCAGAAACTTAGAATGCAAGAAATGTAAATAGCGGAATCTTAAAGTGCAAGAAATGTAACGGCTGGAATTGTAAAGGGAATTGGGGGTTAGATTTGCAGAATTTAAACAAGGAAAAGTTGAATTGCATTAAACAGAAGGGTAAAAGGGAATTGGGATTGAATCGGATCTGAAACAGAAGAGTAAATGAACATATAAAGCAGTAAACAGAGAATTGAAAATGGGAAATCAGATCTCAGGACCCAGAGACTAGAAAACCAAGTCTAGATCTCAATGCCTTCCTAGATCCAATAAGAACAATTGAAAGGAAATTGTAAATTGCAAGGAAAGTAGATGAGAAGCAAGTAACAGAAACGGAAATTCAATTAAGCAGTAAATAAACAGAGAGATCTGATGACATGTCACCAGGTCATGTTTTTCTATGCTTTTTCCTTTGTTTTCAATAGGTTTTATGCACTTTCTTGAGCTACAAGCAAGCCAATTAGGTAGATTTTCATGCTTCCTTTGATTTAATCAACCATGTATGAATTCATGCTATTTCATGAGGTTTTATACTATAATTGTTACATATTATGAAAGAATGAATATCTCATGATTTTAAGCATAGCTTTGATGTGTTTGGTTGATTAATGAATGGTGAAAAAAGCTTGGAGAAAGGTTGAAGCAAGAAGGAATAGCTAGGAGTAAAGAGAAGACAATGGAATAAATGAAAATGAACCAGGAAGCAAAAAGTTGGACCTAAAGTTAGCCTCAAAATTTTGCACAAACTTTTGGGTGAAAAGTTAGCCCCAACGTTAGCCCCTAACTTGGAGGCTAACGTTGGCACATGAAAATCCTCCCTGGGCACCAAAAGTTTGCGCCAACGTTAGCCCCCTAACTTTGAGGCTAACGTTGGCATGAAGAAAACCTCCCTGGGTACCAAAAGTTTGCGCCAACGTTAGCCCCCTAACTTGGTGGCTAACGTTGGCACATGAAAATCACAAGGGGAGGAGCAAAAGTTTGCACCAACGTTAGCCCCCTAACTTGGTGGCTAACGTTGGCGCCACACACCACAAGGCATACAAGGGGTATACTTCCAACAAGAATAACTTGAGCTACAGAGCTCCAAATGAGGTGATTCAAGAAGCATTGGAAAGTAGGAATCAAGAGCTTTCCAAGCATATATGACACTGCATGGTGGACACTAAAATTGAGGGAGAAAACTGCCCCGCAATGTGCATAAACGAACATAGTGGCAACCTGCAATGAGGCTAACTGACCTCTGCACCTTCAACGGAGTATAACTCGAGCTGTAGAGCTCCAAATAATGTGCTCTCAACGGCATTGGAAAGTCGACATCCAGGGCTTTCCAACAATGTATAATAGTATGGGGTGGACAATATGTTTGAGCTTCCAGAACTGGCGTTTTCGCCAACATTTGAGGCAAACGTTACCTCAAACGCTGCACACCAAAGCCAGCGACCATGCCCTCTTCAAATGATCATAACTTGAGTTGTAGATGTCCAATTGAAGTGATTCTAAGTGGGTTAGAAAGCTGACATTCAGAGCTTTCCAACCATATATGATAGTCTATATTGGGCATAAAATTAGCAACATGACAAGAGGACAAAGTTGGCGCCATGAACATGCATAAGGGAGGCCAACGTTGGAGCAAAAGTTAGACCCCTAACTTTTGCACTAACGTGGGTATCAGCAAAACAATGGGGCTGATATGAAAAGTTAGAGCAAAAGTTAGACCCCTAACTTTTGCTCAAACTTTTACTCAAGCTTTTATGTTTTTCAACCCGGTTCACAATGGATCTTTCTCCAACTCCAAGAGCAATCAACCAAGGCCTTTATCAACCCAATTCCATCAAGAGCAAGGGCCCAATTGACACCACTCAAAGGCACAAGAGATAGTTAGAATAGAAATTTCATTTTAATTGTAATTTGTTTTGAATTTTATTTTCATTTTGTAAAGCCTATATAAGGCATCATTTTCATATTTGTGAGGAGGCTGGCTCCACTAGGGAGCACTAGGATTCGAGAACTCTCTCTTTAAGTTTCTTTTCTTTGTTTTTGAGTCTTGGGTTGGAGAATTGAAGGAATTCTGTTTCAATCTCATCCTAAGATCTCTCTGCTTTATTCACTGCTTAATTGAATTTCATTTTCTGTTAATTGCTCTTCATCTACTTTCTTTGCAATTTACATTTCCTTTGCAATTGTTCTTGTTGGATCAAGGAAGGTAGTGAGATCTAGACTTGGTTTTCTAGTCTCTGGACCCCTGAGAGCTGAATTCCAATTTCACATTCTCTATTTAATGCTTTTTATGTTATTTACATTTCTGTTTTTAGATCCGATTCAATCAAGTCATATTCTACTCTTCTAATTGTTGCAATTTACTTTTCCTTGTTTAAATTCTGCAAATCCAATTCCCAATTCCCTTTACAATTTCATGCAATTTACATTTCTTGCAATTTAAGATTCTTGCAATTTACATTTCTTGCTCTTTAAGTTACTTGTCAATTTACATTCTGCAACTTTAAACTCATTGTCCTTTACTTCCTGTTGGTTACAATTTCACACAATTCACATAAATGTTAGCTTGACTAAACTAATCACCCACTAAAGTTGCTTGATCCATCAATCCCTGTGGGATCGACCTCACTCCCGTGAGTTATTATTACTTGATGCGACCCGGTGCACTTGCCGGTTAGATTTGTGTGTTTTAGGAGAAATTTATTTTTCCACCAAAATACTCATCAAGTTTTTGGCGCCGTTGCCGGGGATTGATTAGATCAACAATGATTAAGTGGGTGAGAAGTCTAGATCAAGCATTTTCTTTGTTTTTGTTCTCTGCTCTAAGTTGAAACCAAGGTGTTTGAGTTATTGCCTCACTAAGAAATTCATCTCTGAGATATGAATTTCAAGTCTCCTTGGTGTTGTGTTTTACAAAATTCAAATGGAGTTCAACTCATCTTATGGTCAAACAAATTTTATGGGATATCACCCACCATCACCAATCTCTAATGGTGGTTGGGAATATCACCAACAAATTACAAATCCTGAGCACTCCAATTCATGGAGATTGGCTTCAGAGACACAAGATGAGCAAGAGAATCATATGGGATACCAACCACCACCACAAAATGATTCATATCATTATCCTCATGGAAGATGGAAGCATCGCCAAAGAATGGAAAAGCATCCACCCTCACGTCCTAGTTTCTCATTTGAAAGTTCTTCATCACTTGATTATGCCTCAACACAAAGTTTCCTCCAAAATCCATACCAGTCATCCCATCGATCACACAACTCATTCCACACCCCTCAACACAACTTCACCACAACATATTCACTTCACCAAAATTACTCTCGACCTTCATCTCTTGAATTAAAAGATGAGGAATACCTTGAAGGCATTGAATTAACAGATGAGGAATACTGTGAAGGCATTGAAATACAGAGAAAACTAGTGGAATTTTACACAAAATCCCCATCTTGGGAAGAAACCATCCTCGAGCAGATAAATGGGTCCTTAGAGCAAACAAGGGGAAACTTAGAACCATCAACCAGTGAGGATGAAGACAAATGTGTGGGTGAGGAAGTGGAAAAGTAAGATAAGGAGGCCACTGCATCAAGTGAACTTTCAATGAAGAATGAGGTGGTTGAACCTGAAACTGCACTTGAGATGACAAGAGAACATGGAGACTCACAACTCTCACAAACCTCCCTGGACCAAAACGCCTCAACATTTGAATCCATGATTGAAAGGTATGACGAGGAGATGAAGAAATGTTGGGAAGATCGACAAACCTCCCCCATGATAGAGCGATTGAAACAAATGTTGGGTGTAAAAGAGGAAGTGGAGGAGCAAGAAAGTGAAGAAGTCATTCCAAACTCAAGTGAGGCAGAGAAGTACATAAAGGAGGAGTTCATGGAACCACCAATACAAAAGGCTCTGGATGAATACAAAACTCCAAAAATCACACAACCACCAAGACTTGGATTCAAAGAAGTGAAGGCAATTGACAAAAGCACCGAAAAGAGGATTGCGACCAAACTACCAAGGACAACATTCAAGAGAAGGTCAACCACAAGCAATCCAACCCCTGGACCAATAGCAGGCAAGCTCAATCAAGCCATGTACAACAAAAAGCTTGCTGAGAGGAAACCAAGACAGGGAGCAATAGCTGAATCCTCTCCTCTCTTGAAGTCATTCCTCTTAACAAATTGGAAGAAGAGGAAGAAAGTAAGGAACAGGTAGACAGTAGGTATATTTTTTTCTCCTTGCTTTGTTTAAAATTCAATAAATTGGCATATGGTTACATTCTAAGTTTGGTGTTGCCTTGCAACAAATTATTTTCAATCTTTTTGGATGATTGCATCAAATCAAAAATGAAAAGCGACACACCAAGTGATGAGTATTTTGGAGGAAAAATAATTTTTCCCAAAACACACAAATCTAACCGGCAAGTGCACCGGGTCGCATCAAGTAATAATAACTCACGGGAGTGAGGTCGATCCCACAGGGATTGATGGATCAAGCAATTTTAGTGGGTGATTAGTTTAGTCAAGCTAACATAGAGTGAATTGTGTGAAGTTGAGCAACAGAAGGTAAAAATTGCAGGGAAATTAAAGTTGCAGAATGTAAATCGGCGGAAGCTTAAAGAGCAAGAAATGTAAATTGCAAGAATCTTAAATGCCAAGAAATATAAATTGCATTAAAAGTAAAGGGGCTGGGTGCTGGAAAGTTAAATGGAAGCAGTAAATTTGAACTCAAACCAATTGCCGAAAATTAAACTTGCAGGAAAGAAAAGTGTAGCAGAGAATTGTAGAAACTGAGATTTCATAAACTAAATTCAATATTAGAAAATGACAATTGCAGAAAATTAAAAGTGTATCAAAGGAGACTTTCTATTCTACTCTACTCCTAATGCTCTAGCAGAGCCAGCCTCCTCACAAATATGAAAATGATGCCTTATATAGGCTTTACAAGATGGAAATGAAAATGAAATTAAAAATAAATTACAATTGAATGAAATTCCTATTTTATCTATTTCTTGTGCCTTTGAGTGATGATCATTTGGGCCCTTGCTCTTGATGGAATTGGGTTGATAAAGGCCTTGGTTGATTGCTCTTGGAGTTTGAAGAGGAACCGAATTGAACCGAGTTGAGTTTGCAAAAGTTGGACCAAAAGTTGGAGCTAAAGTTAGGGGTCTAACTTTGGCTCCAACTTTTCATAGCAGCCCACAAAACTTGCTGGTATGAACGTTGGTGCCAACGTTAGGGGTCTAACTTTGACCCTAACGTTGGCCTCCCTTATGCACATTTATGGCGCCAACTTTGTCCTCTTGTCATGTTGCCAATTTTATGCCCAATATAGACTATCATATATGGTTGGAAAGCTCTGAATGTCAGCTTTCTAACCCACTTGGAATCACTTCAATTGGACATCTACAACTCAAGTTATGATCATTTGAAGAGGGCATGGTCGCTGGCTTTGGTGTGCAGCGTTTGAGGTAACGTTTGCCTCAAACGTTGGCGAAAACGCCAGTTCTGGAGGCTCAAACGTATTGTTCACCCCATACTATTATACATTGTTGGAAAGCCCTGGATGTCTACTTTCCAATGCCGTTGAGAGCACATTATTTGGAGCTCTACAGCTCGAGTTATACTCCGTTGAAGGTGCAGAGGTCAGTTGGCCTCACTGCAGGTTGCCACCATGTTCGTTTATGCACATTGCGGGGCAGTTTTCTCCCTCAATTTTAGTGTCCACCATGCAGTGCCATATATGCTTGGAAAGCTCTTGATTCCTACTTTCCAATGCTTCTTGAATCACCTCATTTGGAGCTCTGTAGCTCAAGTTATTCTTGTTGGAAGTATACCCCTTCAAGCTGTTGTGGTGTGTGGCGCCAACGTTAGCCTCAAAGTTAGGGGGCTAACGTTGGCGCAAACTTTTGCTCCTCCCCTTGTGAATTTCATGTGCCAACGTTAGCCACCAAGTTAGGGGGCTAACGTTGGCGCAAACTTTTGGTGCCCAGGGAGGTTCTCTTCATGCCAACGTTAGCCTCAAAGTTAGGGGGCTAACGTTGGCGCAAACTTTTGGTGCCCAGGGGTGAATTTCATGTGCCAACGTTAGCCTCCAAGTTAGGGGTCTAACTTTGAGGCTAACTTTTCACCCAAAAGATTTTGCTTCCTGGTTCAACTTATTCCATTGTCCTCTCTTTACTCCTAGCCATTCCTTCTTGCTTCACCCTTTCTCCAAGCCTTCTTCACCTATCATTAATCAACCAAACACATCAAAGCTATGCTTAAAATCATGAGAAATTCATTCTTTCATAATATGTGACAATTTTAGCATAAAACCTCATGAAATAGCATGAATTCATACATGGTTGATTAAATCAAAGGAAGCATGAAAATCTACCCACTTGGCTTGCTTATGGCTCAAGAAAGTGCATAAAACCTATTGAAAACAAAGGAAAAAGGCATAGAAAAACATGACATGATGACATGTCATCACAACACCAAACTTAAACCTTGCTTGTCCCCAAGCAAGAAAAGAATCATGCAATAAAGATTGACAATCCAAGGTAAGAAGAATATCAACTCAAAGTTCATGGTAAGCTAGTTTTCTAAGCATGCTACAATCACAAAAGAAATGTAAATGATTGATGCTTCCATCTAGCTCAATTTATGAAATATTTCTTTTATATTTCTTCCTTGAAACAAGCTTTTGATTTTTTTATTTAGCTTCTCCTTTTGGGTGCTTTGCCCCATGAGTTTATAACAAAGCTACGACTTCTAAATGCTTTGTTTTCAAGTATTACCACTTGATACATAAGCACCACAAGCATTTGATTAGAGGACTTCATTAAGCTCATTTTTCTTTTCTTTTCTTAACTCTCTAATCATTGATGCTCAGAGCCTTGAGCTTTGAGGGAGTGCTTTTGCACTTTGAGCCTAGCCTTGACTTCTAAGTGTTTTTTTTTCAAGCATTTGGCTTGATACATAAACACCACAAGCACTTAACAAATAAATTGCCATTGGTACTCAGAGCCTTCAGCTTTCTCACTCTTTCCCTTTTTCTTTTCTTGCTTTATTTTTGCATTTGCTTCTTCAAGGTTTTCATGATTTTCAAAAGATTTCACAAAACGTACTAGATGAAAACTTCAATTAAATAAAATCCAATGCAATTAAGCAACAATCAAACATACTAGCTTACCAATACTTTTATGCACATGCTAAAATCTTCTTTAATGCCTTGTTTGTTTATGATCATGATACTTTGTTGCTTTTGAATTCACAAAACTCAAGTTGGTAATCATAATGACATAGCACCATGTTGCAATTTAGAAATCAAACTATGCCTTTTCATACACACATGCATGCAGAGAAGGTACAGACAATCATGCAGTTTATAGTGCTTGAAACAAATGAGAGGAAAAGGAACTTTACAACCTTGCAGTTCATCTTCATTATTGTTGTCCTTTTTCCTCTATTCTTCCTCCTTCCCTTGCCAAACTCAAAATACTTGCTCATCCTCAAGCAATAATTAGAACAATGGCTATGGGGCTAAGATGTATCATGAATGTCTTACATAATGAAATGTTAGTAGCACATGTGTTTTAAGCAAGCAAAATTAAAGATAATAATCAAGGCACAAGAGACAGAGACATTGTGATTGCAAGCTTAAGAAGGTGAGCATAATACTTTGCATAAAGAATAAGTGGCACACCAAACTTAATGTGACACTTTCGCTTGGAATCAATGCAAGTATCCAGTAAAGATTTGAAGCGAATTGTGTTGCATAGCAACACCAAACTTAGAATGCAATCCTATGTCCATTTATTTGAATTAAAACCAAGCAAATGAAACTGTTCTTTATTAAATACAATCACTAAGCCAAGAATCTGTCATTAATAAAGCTCTCTTGGTGATGTATTAATAAACACAGCAAATAAGCAGACTAAAATGAAAGCATTAAAAAAAACAAAGAATTAACTAAAGTAAACAGAATAGCAAAATATCAAACCAGAAGAAAGTTAACACTGCAAAGACATTATGGTTATGCAGACAAGTGGTGTTGCTGAATGATTTGCATAGAAAAATAGGTGGCACACCAAACTTAAAATCTTGGTGTGTCGCTTTCATTTTTGATTTGATGCAATCATCCAGAAAGATTGAAAACAATTTGTTGCAAGGCAACACCAAACTTAGAATGTAACCATATGCCAATTTATTGAACTTGAAACAAAACAAAGAACGAAAGCAAAGCAGAGAAGAGAATTTGTACCTACTGCTGACATGTTGTTTACTTTCTTCCTCTTCTTCCAATTTGTTAAGAGGAATGACTTCAAGAGAGGAGAAGATTCAGCTATTGCCCCCTGTCTTGGTTTCCTCTCAGCAAGCTTTTTGTTGTACATGGCTTGATTGAGCTTGCCTTCTATTGGTCCAGGGGTTGGATTGCTTGTGGTTGACCTCCTCTTGAATGTTGTCCTTGGTAGTTTGGTCACAATCCTCTTCTTGGTGCTTTTGTCAATTGCCTTCACTTCTTTGAATCCAAGTCTTAGTGGTTGTGTGATTGTTGGAGTTTTGTATTCATCCAGAGCCTTTTATATTGGTGGTTCCATGAACTCCTCCTTTATGTACTTCTCTGCCTCACTTGAGTTTGGAATGACTTCTTCACTCTCTTGCTCCTCCACTTCCTCTTTTACACCCAACATTTGTTTCAATCGCTCTATCATGGGGGAGGTTTGTCGATCTTCCCAACATTTCTTCATCTCCTCGTCATACCTTTCAATCATGGATTCAGATGTTGAGGCATTTTGGTCCAGGGAGGTTTGTGAGAGTTGTGAGTCTTCATGTTCTCTTGTCATCTCAAGTGCAATTTCAGGTTCAACCACCTCATTCTTCATTGAAAGTTCACTTGATGCAGTGGCCTCCTTATCTTGCTTTTCCACTTCCTCACCCACACATTTGTCTTCATCCTCACTGTTTGATGGTTCTAAGTTTCCCCTTGTTTGCTCTAAGGACCCATTTATCTGCTCGAGGATGGTTTCTTCCCAAGATGGGGATTTTGTGTAAAATTCCACTAGTTTTCTCTGTATTTCAATGCCTTCACGGTATTCCTCATCTGTTAATTCAATGCCTTCAAGGTATTCCTCATCTTTTAATTCAAGAGATGAAGGTCGAGAGTAATTTTGGTGAAGTGAATGTGTTGTGGTGAAGTTGTGTTGAGGGGTGTAGAATGAGTTGTGTGATCGATGGGATGACTGGTATGGATTTTGGAGGAAACTTTGTGTTGAGGCATAATCAAGTGATGAAGAACTTTCAAATGAGAAACTGGGACGTGAGGGTGGATGCTTTTCCATTCTTTGGCGATGCTTCCATCTTCCATGAGGATAATGATATGAATCATTTTGTGGTGGTGGTTGGTATCCCATATGATTTTCTTTCTCATCTTGTGGTTCTGAAGCATGGCTCCATGAATTGGAGAGCCCAGAATTTGAAGTTTCTTGGTGATATTCCCATCCATCATTAGAGATTGGTGATGGTGGGTGATATCCCATAGAATTTGTTTGATCATAAGATGAGTTGAACTCCATTTGAGTTTTGTAAAACACACAACCAAGAAAAATTGAAATTACTCATTTCAGAGATGAGAATTTCTTAGTGAGGCAAAAACTCAAACACCTTGGTTTCACTTTGAAACAGAAAACAAAAATAAAGAAAATGCTTGATCTAGACTTCTCACCCACATAATCATTGTTGATCTAAATCAATCCCCGGCAACGGCGCCAAAAACTTGATGAGTATTTTGGTGAAAAATAAATTTCCTCCAAAACACACAAATCTAACCGGCAAGTGTACCGGGTCGTATCAAGTAATAAAAACTCACGGGAGTGAGGTCGATCCCACAGGGATTGAAGGATTGAGCAATTTTAGTTTAGTGGTTAATTTAGTCAAGCGAATCAAGGTTTGGTTGAGTGTTTTGTGATTTGCAGAAATTAAATTGCATGGAATTAAAGAGAACATGAAATAAATTGCTGAATCTTAAAGAGCAAGAAATTAAATAACAGAAACTTAAAATGCAAGAAATGTAAATTGCGGAATCTTAAAGTGCAAGAAATGTAAACAGCTGGAATTGTAAAGGGAATTGGGGAATGGATTTGCAGAATTTAAACAAGGAAAAGTTGAATTGCATTAAACAGAAGAGGAAAAGGGAATTGGGATTGAAACGGATCTTGAAGCAGTAAAGTAAATGAACATTAAAAGCAAGAAACAGAGAATGTAAAATTGAGATCTCAGGACCCAGAGACTAGAAAACCAAGTCTAGATCTCAATGCCTTCCTAGATCCAACAAGAACAATTGCAAGGAAATTGTAAATTGCAAAGAAATTAGATGAGAAGCAAGTAACAGAAACGGAAATTCAATTAAGCAGTAAAGAAACAGAGAGATCCAAGATTGAGATTGAAACAGAATTTCTTCAATTCTCCAATCCAAGATCCAAGGCAAGTGTAATTGAAATTGAAAGCAATAAAACTAAGAGGAAGAGAAGTGAATTCTCCTTCCCCAAGACAAAGAAATTAAAGAACACTCAATATCAAAAAGCTCTCCGAAAACTATTATGAAAATTCCAAAAGAAAGCTCTCCGAAGAACTTGAATTCTATCCTATTTATACACTTTCTTCAAATGATCTTCAAGCCTTGAGTTGGGCCTTTGCTCTTGGTGGAATTGGGTTGAAAGAGGCCTTGGTTGATTGCTCTTGAAGTTTGAAGAAGAACCAAAGTGAACCAAATGAACCGGTTTTGAGGTTAGCAAAAGTTGGACCAAAAGTTGGAGCTAAAGTTAGGGGTCTAACTTTGGCTCCAACTTTTCATATCAGCTAGCACAATTTGCTGATATCAACGTTGGTGCCAACGTTAGGGGTCTAACTTTGACCCTAACGTTGGCCTTGCCTAGTGTGCTTGTGGCGCCAACGTTAGCCTCCAAGTTAGGGGGCTAACGTTGGCGCAAACTTTTGCACCTCTCCCTTGTATTTTCATGTGCCAACGTTAGCCTCCAAGTTAGGGGTCTAACGTTGGCGCAAACGTTGGTACCCAGGGGAGAAATTCATGTGCCAACGTTAGCCTCAAAGTTAGGGGGCTAACGTTGGCGCAAACTTTTGGTGCCCAGGGGAGAAATTCATGTGCCAACGTTAGCCTCAAAGTTAGGGGGCTAACGTTGGCGCAAACTTTTCACCCAAAAGATTTTGCTTCCTGGTTCAACTTATTCCATTGTCCTCTCTTTACTCCTAGCCATTCTTTCTTGCTTCACCCTTTCTCCAAGCCTTCTTCACCTATCATTAATCAACCAAACACATCAAAGCTATGCTCAAAATCATGAGATATTCATTCTTTCATAATATGTGACAATTTTAGCATAAAACCTCATGAAATAGCATGAATTCATACATGGTTGATTAAATCA